>NC_136855.1:13112395-14498632 GCF_951799975.1 Gobius niger | reverse complement strand
AATCTTTATCTGAGGTTGGATAGCTGATGCATCAATCTCAGCAGAGATGCCCAGACTTCCCTAACCTCCAGCTCCACCGGGGATATACCAAGGGGTTCCCAGGCCAGCCAAGAGAAATACTCCCTCCGACCTGTCCTAGGTCTTGACCTGGGGTCTCCTCCCAATGGGACATGTCCAGAACAGCTCTCCAGGGAGGTGTCCAGGAGAAATTCCACGTCCTGACAGCCAGATGCTTTGTGCAAAGACGGGGTCATTGAGGCAGCGTTCGATTGCCACCCAGTCCACTCTGCACTTGACCTCTGCAGTTCCCTCTGTGGGAGGTGAGCCCACAGGGGGGCGTTAGGATATGTATGCGTGTATCTATGTTTGTGTTGTCTGCTGGTGAGAAGGGCTTGACATTCACCCAACAAAAATGCAGGTGGATTACGGCTGTGGCGGTTCTTGCCATGTCCCTAACCAGCCACGGTGGCGGGTCAGACTGGTTTAAGTAATTTTCCTACAGTTTCCCCTCAATGACGCTCTTTAAAGTCCTGGTCATGTAAATAGGCATCTATGGGTGGCACTTACCAATAAACTTGCTACATCCCTGTGACAATTCCAACAATACATTTTATTCAAGTAGGCAAAAAGCTGTGTTTTTTGGTTGAATTTTTATTGTGTTTTCTGTACATTGTGTTAATATTACACAAAGCTAAGTTGGAAAAAAGGCTAACTAACATTTTGAATACACATTTACACTTTAAAATAGACTGGCTCGTGAACTCAGCTGGTGCCTAACTTCAGAAAACCACCGGCCACTAGGGCATGAACGCCTACAGATTTTTGAAGGTCGACTTATTTGTCAAACAGCGGAGGAAACACGCCTCATTTACATCGAGTACATTAAGAGTGTGTCCAAATGTAAGCATGTGAGCAAGTTTTGCAGCTTAATTTCTAAGTTAAACACACAATATATTTCCATTTCCTAGGTTTTAACTAACGCTTCAGCTCCCTCATATCGGCTGAATATGACGTAAGCGAAACTGTATGTGGAGAAAAGGGAAAAGGGGTTCCGCCTTGACATAAATGCTAAAAGTAGGTGGAGAGAGGGGGCATAGATTAACACATGACTAGTCTGTTAAGGCCCTACAAGCCACTGAGGTCGGTGACCACAAAAAGTTCATGTCAAGCCCTGGATTTGAGGAAGTTTTGCTTTCCCCAATATACAAAACACTAGATGACCGAACCCTTGATCCATTAGCATTCATAAGGTGAGTTCTCCACATACAATAGAAAAACAATGTAAGACCATAAATAGCAATCACCCACTGTGAGCTAGATCCTAACCCAAACGATTTTCTATAGGAAATTATCTTCTTTGACAGAATATATTTAACATGCTGGGATTTAAAAACTAATCAAATCCCTGTGTAGCGCAGAATTATCAGGATAATCTCCGAGAGGAAATTGCCGCAGTAGGAGAGTGATGTGTATGAAATTGCTGAGACCAAAATTCACAGGTAAATGTCTTCTTCAAAGAGTTACATGCTGTCTGTTATGCCTGGGTCTTGCACTTAATATGGGACGGGGCGCGCTAATCTTCCCCAGGGGACATGCAGTCAGAGGCTCCATTACCTGCACATTATTGGACAGGCTCCTGATGCGGCCCATGTCCGTGCTGTAGGTACGGCTAATCCGCTAACGACAGACACTTAATTGATTGCCGTCTGATCTGTATCCGAGACTGTCCCGCAGGTGAGCAGTGGCGTGGAAGAGGACGACTTAACCTTTTCGTGCTGATTTGACGGAGCAAGTGAGAGGGCCGGGAAATGGGAGAAGTCTGGCCTCGCTCCTGCTGCTCCTGCTGCAGTGGAGATTAGTGTCGGCACAATTACAATCGTGTCATTTTGTCACAGGCTTTTCAGCAAAGAACCTCCAGTGACCTAAAGCAGGTTTTATGCAGCTATATTCTTGTCATGCAAAAATCTCTCTGATGCTTTTTTGAGATGAAGGTCACCATGCTACCCGTTCAATGGGGACTTGAATTTGTAGTAACAGTTGTAGTTGTTGCAGGCCAGCGTTTTTCCAGACAGAGATATGTTCTTACCTGAGCTTAGACCAGTTGATGCGCACCTGTCTGGTCTTTGTGCGTGCCCTCAGTTGTGCAAAACGACCAAAGATGTTGTTAACATTATGGCCTCTCCCAGTATATTCCTATAGCTCCAAACGGGGGTGAAGTTGGAAGCTACCATATTCTTCCACAGGCACACACAAAGACCAGACAGGTGCGTATCAACTTGTCTGAGCTCAGGTAAGAACATATCTCAGTATGGAAGAACTGTGTGCCCTCAGTCATGCAAAAAGCCCAAAGATGTTGTTAGCATTTGGCCTCTCCCAGTATATTCCAATGGCTCCAAACGGGGTCAACTTAGAAGCTACCATATTCTTCCACAGGCACACACAAAGACCAGACGGGTACATATCAACTTGTCTGAGCTCAGGTAAGAACATGTCTCAGTGTGGAAAAACAGTGGCCTGTTCCTTTAAAGGGGGGGTATTATGCAAAATCGACGTTTTCAAGCTTTACATCATGTTATTATGTCATTCCCTCATTAAAAACATGCCTGAAGTGTTGCCTTGGCACATTCACGTATTTTTGAGTAATCTGTAAAACTCTGATGGCAGCCATCTTAGGGATAGGTTTGCCTGAGTCCTCCTAGGAACGCCCCCACCTCCTGGAGACGCCTCCGAGCTTTCGTCACCAGCCGAGTAACCAACCACTGCTCCTCAGCAGAACCCCCTCCCCACTGATGCCACAGACAGCGTGTGGAGGGGCCGTGTCGGAAAGGGTCAGAGGTTCTTAAAGAGACAGAGGCCTATTTCAAGCCATTCACTACAGCCATTTTGAGAGAGCAATTTTATACAAGGCAGTTATTCTAATTTACTGCATTTAAAGACCAACAGAAGGTTTCGTCATCATTGTAGTGTGATATAGACTGGTGCTATGTGATTGAAAAAAGCATAATACCCCCTCTTTAAGGTATTTGTAATAGTAGTAGGAGCACTAGTAGATAAAAAAAAATAGGCCCCACAGGTGGTCACAGGCGTTTCAGTAGAAGTAAGTAAGTCACTATACTTTATTTGTATAGCGTTTTTCACAGACACAAAGTCACAAAGTGCTTCACAGTAAAAACAGATAGAAAAACATCTTGTGAACAGAACAAATGCCAACAATCAGTGGCGGCGTGAGTTGATTTGACTAGAATGCTTTAGCAAACAAATGTGTTTTAGGCGTTATTTAAAGATGTCCACGGAGTTTAGAGAGCACAGGTTGAGTGGGAGTTTATTCCAAAGTCAGCACACTGTGGCTTTGGAAAGATCGATCTCCCCGAGTTTTAAAACAGGTACGTGGAACCATGAATAGGTTCTGCCCAGACGATCTCAAGCTCCGGGTCGGGCTGCTTTATGAGGTCAACATGTAAGAAGGAGCTTCACCATGTAGGGCTTGAAACGTTAGCACCGTGTCAAGTATTTACAGTGAGAACATACATATATGGGACATAGAACGGGGAATCCCAGCAGGGGAGGAGATAAAAACAAAAATCGGAAAGAAAAAATAAATACATAATAATAATAATGATAATAGCGGAAACGAACATACAAAAAAAAGAAACACACAAAAACAAAATAAAGGGGGAGAGAAAAAAAAGGGGAAAAAAAGGAGCACCGAGATTTTTAACACAGGAGTGATATGGGTCCTTCTGTTGGAGCTGGTCATAGGTCTTTTATGTTGAGACAGAGGCTTTTGCAGTAGTCCAGGCGTGAGGTCACAAATGCATGAAGAATCATTTCCAGCTCTTCTCTGGACATCATGGACCTGAGCTTGCCGACGAAGAAAACCTCCAATGACCTGTAGAACATTTTACACACCGAAATGTCTTATATTCCAATCAGATACTTTAAGATAATTGCATATCGACCTTTCATGCCTGCTATTTTAATATTAAAAATGCTTTATTCTTTATCATGTACTGTTTAAAAAGTTTAATACAATATCAGACACACTTTGTGCTAATGCTGTCATATTTGTAGTAGTAGTAGTAGTAGTAGTAGTAGTAGTAGTAGTAGTAGTAGTAGTAGTAGTAGTAGTAGTAGTACAGTATAGTAGTAGTAGAAGGGACACCACTACATTGAAGCAACAAAACTCCAGTTCCTCAAGCAAGTTTTAAACATTCTCATCACACCTAAATCACTTAGATCCCTTATGGTTTCTGTTTTTTATTTAATTTAGTCTGGGGGCAACACATGATGCAAGCGCATGAAAGGTTCATCTGAAAAAAAAATTGCTTCACCTAATTCATCTCTTTGGCAGTTACAAATTTGCGAGACAAGGTATCACATTGCAATTACTTTTCTCCTTAAAGTGATCCTTTCTGAACTCATACAAGTCATGTTTGTAGTACTTTTACTTTGTAATGATCTGTTTTTTTGTATTTGAAGACTTAGGGGATCACTTATCTAGACAGGTGCTAAATCGCGGTTTAAAATAAAATATGCTATTTTGTGTGTATATTGCAACAACATGTTCTATTTGAAATGTAAATGAGAGAATGATGTGTGAGTTAAAAATAAAATACTCAAATGGCTCTGTTGCTGATCCACTTTTGCACTTACTTCCTGTTTTGCACATGTGCAAATGCTCGGTAAATGTTCCCCTTTACCTGCATCGGGGGAAATTCCTCTCATCCATTCTAGTTTTCAACTTTAAAGACACAATATTACCATCACAATAATACAGTTTAAATAGTGTCTAATACAACGCTATGTGACTTTGTCCCCCTTTCCAAAGACAATTAAACTGCTGCAGGACATGTGACCACTCTGGAGACATACTTTGACCCTAAGCATCGTGGGATTTTGAGTCTTTTTCCATCTGTCCCATTGCACTTAACAGTAGAAATCGGGTAGAGGTTATTTCATTTGTAACAAGAGGCTGAGAACACAGCTTTGAATAGATTTTACCTTTAGAATATAAAGTCTGGCACTTTTATTTGTTAGAATTTACTTCATTAAATTGTTTAGATTAGGGAGAGGTCAAATACTTGTATTTCATTTATTTGCGATAATATCATTTATCAGGTAAAATGTGTAGTTAAAATATAGAAAAATATAGATGAGGACTCACATAGGTTTTACAAAATGCAAAATGCTTTTCTTCATTTGAAAGCTGAGAACCTCCAGTGTTCAGCAACAATTAGGTCGTGGATTGTGGAAGTCACTTTCTGTTTTTCAGGCTAGCTTTATCTGTAGGATCTGGCAATAATACACACAGAGCTCATTCTGCTTTCTGATCGGATAATCAACAACCAAACAAAAATGTTGATGACATAGATACAGTAAGTGTTCCAGTATGTAAAATGTTACATGTTTACCACATATGTGAAGACGCAGATACGTGTGTTGTTTAAACATATTACATTACAATGACACTTAAGTTATACATTTTATTCTACGACTCTTTCCTAAAAGCTATTTAATATGTTGAATTCTAATTCACAATCTTACTTGCCAAATGACTGATTGTTGTGTTGATTTAAAAAGATTGATCATCCCCATGCATATGCATATTTCAATTGATGATTATATTAAATAAAAATATGAGTGGTTTCCAATATTGTTTTGTATTTTTTAAATATGATGAAATAGCGCAGCTGGCCTCAAAGTCTTACGTAAACATAGGATTCTGTTTAAAGCCGGCTGTCTTTGTTATCCTTGCAATGATAATGATTGACAGTGGGGTGTGCCGTGGAAATGTTGGAGGGGCTTTTTGGTGCAGAGAAAGCGGATATTTCATTTTACTCTCAGGGGGGCAATAAGCAAAGTCATTTCTCAAAAGGACACTAATGGTATCGCCAAAAGTACTGTTCGTTTATTCCTGAAACTCACCTGGAATTTGGGGTTTACTGGAAATGATGACAATGTGGCCCATCTGTATCAAATGATACAATGACAAATCATGTGTTCTTCTCTCAGGCATTGGTTTATTAATAATAATAATGAAAAATAATCAAAGGCGACAAAGTAAGTATTTTCACTCCAACCAGCACTGATATTTTTAAACCAAAGAGACAGGCTCTGACTGTGTGCAATGAGCAGACATTGGGAGTTTACAGAAAACAAGGATTCACAGAGTTTTACTGCTTCTGTTCATGATGCACAAAGCAAAGACAGGCTCCACACAACTAAGATGAAAGAGGATGAGTCCAGCTGTCTTTCAATTTGCGCCTGGATTGGCAGTTGCCAAATAACACCCCCAATAAGAGCAGAAGTTTAAAAACTCCTACTGGGATGGGACTGGGACTGAAACCGTACCAAGACCAACAAAATCAGTTATTATGTCCTTGCGCTTTTCTGTGTGAATGTTTGTGGATGTGGTGGTGGGCAGTGTTGGAGATATTTGATGTTCTCCTTAGTGTAGAGTTGCAAAGAGAGGCAGGAGACGCTTGATGTCTGACAGCAGGAGAAGTTTCTTTACCATCAGTACGGGACTCGGAGATATGAACTCTCAACACATAGTGATGGTATTGGTCATTCAACTATGCTTCCACAGAAGAGGGTTTAAACCACGGCACATTGATTAGAGCGCAGCAGAAGTTACTGTAAGACTGTTATGCCAAGGGGAATAGATAACTTTGTCAGGGGCAAGTAGCACCCTAAGATTACGCCGGGGTGTAGATGAGAGTTTATTAATAAGGAATTCAAACAATGGGCAGTAGGACCAGAGGTGTCCTTGGTAGGTTATGTAGTAGCTAGACATTTCTCGAATAGGCAGATAGACCTTTGGGGTATGATTGGCAGTCACATGTTCATCTGTCAGCCCTAGATCAGCTATGGCTCCTTAAACATCAATTATTAGTGATAATGACTTTCTGTACTCTTTTGAGAAGTTCAAAAAGCATGGAAATTGCAATGTACAGTGAGTCTGGGCTAGGGCTGTTCTGATCTCCTTGATGACCTGCTATTTTGGAGATTGTTGTATCGTGATTGTTCTTTATGTTTATGCAGCTCTATGCTCAAAAGCAAGCAATATGTCACTCACTTCGGATTGAAATAGCAGGTCTATCCAATTACCAAAAATAATGATTGGACAGCCCTTGTCGTCGCTTGTACATCAGGAGAACATGTATAAAAAGCAAGATTGGCATGTTACTAAGCAGAAGACAGTTCATCCTCCTGGGAGTCTCCTGCTTGTGGGAATAAGGAGAGCAGAGGAGGAGAGCCATCACACGTGTTATCCATACCAATCACTTCTCCATGCATCAGTGTGCGACACATGACTGCATACATCTGCACATGCCAGACTCGCGCCAATGTGAAAATGAAGGAAGCAAATGTGTCCCCTTCTCATGTCAGAGGGACCAATACGTGCAAATTCAACTCTCCCATAAGCATGCAGGGGCACAGTCTCCGGATCAGGGCGCGGAGAGGCCCAGTGTGCTCCCGGTTACAGAGCAGACGGCCCGGGTCATTATCATTTGTGAACCCTGGCTCACGCTGACACCGGCTGGATGGTCCGCGCTGATGGGGCGGCATGCTGAGGCTGGCTACAGGTGAATCAACAGGAGAGCGTAGACAAAAATACAAAGAAATGGGCTCGCAAAAATCGGTATAGTTCGAGAGGAAAATCAGAAAAAAAGACACACAAGACATGGATGGACAGACATAGAAGAAAATATGATTGTGGGGAGAAAGGCAGATACGAATAGGGTGTCGTAGCATCTGCTGAGTTGTTTTGGTTCAAGACCTTTCTTGGTATTCACACATATGAAATGGATTGTAACACGTTATCAGTCTGATTTTTGTACAGACATTGGCATGATTGTCAAACTGAGTTGGCTTGTGTATGACATGCGCGGTGTAAATAAACATGTCTTGCCTTGCCAATGTTCTTTTTAAGATGCCATTTTGATCGTTTACTGAGTCCGGAATAAAGTTGAATTGAATTGAATTGCACTTAAAGCCACACCGCATAAGATTTCACCCAAAAAACAAAACTGAAATACAAGCGTTTATTTTATGATAGATATTTTCACCATTGAAAAATACCTCAAACAAACATGTGCTTTTGCTCTGAGCGGCTCACCTCTGCTAAAACATGACTGTAACTTTACCGGGAGTGGGTACGTCTCCAGCTCGTTTCCATGGAGACGTCGACTAAAGTCAGCAGAATTGAGAGTTAAACAGGCAAGGCCATCATCCAGATCCATTCTCTCATTATCCACTGCAAAAATAACATTTTCTGTGTCGAGCTGGTCATTGAGAGCATGTTCTGTGTTGATAGCACAGTATAGTCCAAAATGTTACGCAGTGTGCCTTTAACGTTGCACTTTAGCCTAGTTATGTACTGTAAGTGTGTAATAACAGGCTGTAAATAAAAAGACGTTTTTGTTTTGACTTATGGATGCAAATTAACCGTAATGTAAATAAGTAGATTTTAATCTAAATGGAAATTAGTTCTGGAAATAATTGTGATGGAAAAAACTATAGGAATCCATTGTAATGAATTGTAATTTATTTATTTTTTCTAAATGAGAAGCGACTATAAGCAACTGTGTGTGAAAACAAAAAAAGGAGATTAGATTAAAACTATGACTGGTGAACCTTTCAGTCATAAGAAATACAGGCAAACAAGCATGTCTTGATTTAATTTATCTTACACCAGAAACTATTTAGTTGTTGACAATTGCCATCAAGAAAGTGCATGTTCTTTCCTAATGATTAGTCTACATAGTAAAAGGTAAATTTACTAATCAAATGGCAGTAGTTGTTAGAAAATGTATGAAACCGGGAACACAGACACAAACTTTCTGCCAAGAAACTCATCTACAGGAATTCCTTTGTGCCCAGTGCAATCAGAGAGCTGAATAAATCAAAGCCCCCTGAATGTCGCTCAGTGATGAACTGACCTGGTAAGTGTCCGTTATAACTTATGCTTGAGTATACAGTAGTTTTCCATCATAGACAAAAGCTCTTGAGCCATCATCTGTAGATTGTTAGAGTTGTGAGTGTGTTGCCTGTCATCTCAAGGGTCATTGGGTCATAAGGTGTTGTTGGTTGGAGGTGGGGGGTTTTCCCAAGTTTTGCGGCCAGGAAGCACCGTGCAGGCAAGAGGGTACACATGAGCGCAATGAAACGCTGCACCGAGCCCGTCAGAACAATGGTTGATGTCAAAGCTCCTGAACAGCGTGTCTTGTCAACAAAAGAGAGGTCAGGTGGTCCAAGGGGAAAGAGGGCGCTGTAGGGCACAGGGAGCGTGCAACACATACCACTATAAGGTAAATTAGGTTGCTTTATTCAGCCCTCTGCTCAAAGACCCGGTGGCTCTCACGGTAACTTTTGCCATTGATTTAATGCAACAAATGTATGTTAATGTGTTCCTATTGTGCACATACTGTAAGTTGTGTGTACATATAAATGAGCAAGCCCAAAGACAAACTTCTGCCTTTTATCGTGAATGATAGTCAATACATTTATTCTATTATCTTCAAAATGTGTTGCCGTATAAAAATTAATACCTCAAAGTTGCTTTAGACTGTTGGAAAACTTCAACCACTAATACAAACAGGAGGAGGCAGTGACCTTCTTATTGTATTTTAATCAAGTTCTTTGTTTGAGCCTGTTTTTTTCTTCTTCACGTCCTGTTTTTCATTTGAACAAACCTGCGCCTCCTGAACAGAGCAATGCAGCGAACAGCGGGGGGCATCCACTGCATCAAAGCAAATTTAAACCCCACACGCCCATTATAGAGCATCCAGCCTTCTGCTTGTGTATGTCTTTAGGAATAATTCCTTCGGCGGACGCGCATGTCAATACAGTACATTGTGCAGCTCCGTTGCGTCTCTTTTCGCATGTTGTGACAATTACCCAACAGCAGGGACTCTCGCAGTTATCTTAATCACCAATCGCACTAGCTGTATGCTTGTTGGCTCATTAGTGACTGGAACAATAGTAAAAGCAGATGCCTTGTGGGCCTTGAAAAGAGCTGGTTCCTGCTTGGTACAGTGAGCAATGTCAGCTTTCCATGTTATTTTCCATTCTGAAGCAGTATTTCACTTCATAAACGCAGTTTCCTGAAATCCTGTCACTCTGATTGTTTCTTCTTGTTGAAGGACTCTGATTGATATTATTCTGGATTATTTTGTATCGTAGAGGAAACAGAAACTTTCCAGGTCATTTTTAAGGCCCATAATTAATCACCAAATAATTCTGAACACTTCTACACTCATAGTGTGTTCATCACGGCCCCATCGATTCGCTAGCATGCCGTCAGCTAAAAGTGAAAGCATACAATTTTGGCATTATTCTGTCACGTGGCATTCCCACTGCTGCCTACAGACGGCGCTCCAGGCCAATTCGAAATCCTGACCAGCCCAGTGTCTTCCTCCTTGATGTCTTTTTCTTAGACATTTCCAATTATAAAAGGTCAAATAATAATGAGAGGTGAATGTTTTTAAGACATTTAATTGCCAAAGGCACGTCAATAATGTGTAATGCCTGTGAGGATTGAACCTGTTTGCGACCTGATCTGTGAGCCAAAGTTAATCAACGGGTAAGAAACTTTTACTTATCAAAAGGGAACTTATTTGACCCAATGTTTTTGTGGAAAGCGGGACACATTCATAAAAGTCAATCACAGACACGGTAAATCAATATAATTTCACGGTACAGCCTGTTTTCAGTCAACAAGTGTCAAAACGGAGCAAAACATGTAATTAATACCATCTACAAAATAAGGTAGATATTTTGATGGATAGCTTTCTTGCTTTTGCCTGGAGCTCACAATATTAAAACAAAACAAAAAAAACATATGAAACACAGCATGGTCGTGCAGCCATCTAGCGGTAATGGCTCGAGTCATGGCTCCAACAATTTGCTGAATGTCTCTCTCTGCTCTTCCGCCACTTTCTCCCTGATGTAGCCTGTCATCCTACAAAAAAAAAAGAAATCTTGAAAAAAACAAACTCTGCGTGAAAACAAAAAGAGGGAATACTGGCAATATGATCTGTGTACACTTCTCAGAACAGAAATCACTGTGTGAGCCCTGGGACAGACTGACAGAAGTGTGGCTGCCAACAACCCCTCTGATCACTCTAATACTTTGTCTTTATTTGAACTTTATTTAACCAGAATAGTCCCAGAGATTAAGAGTTCTGGCCCTATAGGGGATCTTATTAATTCTACATATTTTTATTGATGGGGAAACCGAACCACCCAGAGGAAACCTACACGGACACAGGGAGAGCAATCAAACCCAGGACCTTATTGCTGCACGAATGCTCACTACTGGGCTACTGGGCCTTAATATTGTGCTGCACATTATACGAAAAAAATATTTAAAGCACTAAAAATAAATACATGAATAAATATTCAATAACGGTGAATATTTTGGTAACAATATTATTCCAATAAATGTAAATTAAGCTATTGGATTTTCAAAGGAATTGGGTCAAAACAAGGTTGAAAATTGAATAAATGTTTTGGTGAAGACCTCGGCTATATGTTTTGGCTTCTTTCTAAATGAATACTGAGTATAGTAATTGAGTATTACTTGAGTATTTTACATGTCATGTGAACATGTCATGGCGACGTGTAAACAAGCAGCAACCCTCCTCTCTCTTGGTGCATTTTTTGCCTTTTTCTGTGAACTGCATTGTGGTTTCTGAGTTCCACATTGTTTTACTGGATGCTTTTGTATGTCTTTGCAGTGTTTTTGTAGAGTTCGATGGATTTTTAATTTTTTTTTACTGCAGAGAGAGTCCATAATGGTCCTGAAGAAAGCAGCTTTGTAAAAGTAAACAAACAGCTATAGCTTTTGAGCTGAAGACATTTGAGACCAACACAGTCTTCTTCTGAGACACTGGAGAGGCACCAAGAGCCCCCCACACCTGCAGCACAGTGAAGATGTCCCAAGAGGAGCTACAGGAAACAGGAAAGGGGACAGACGGCGAGGTATCCAGGCAGGACTCACAGCTGGGCCACACAAGCCTTCTAGTGTTCTGGCTAATGGACGTTCACTGGAGAGTAAAACAGATTGGCTGCTGGGCTATTGCCAGAAGATGGTGAAAGACTGTGGAGCAGAGGGAGCTGTGCAGGAGGAAGAGGAAGGAGGAGGTGGAGCTGATCAGTGCAGGACACCACGCTCTGAAACAGGGACAAATCCAGGAGGCGCTGCACTGTTTCAGAGGATCAGAGGAGACTGAAGGCAGACAGCCACGTTTCCTCCAGGTGCTACGGTTTCCCCGACCTCCAAACACATGCTGGTCAGGTCGGCCCACTGTGGTGGCGCAGCTCAGGACTAACACCTGAACACAATTTATTTGTATAGTTGTACAATGACAAATAAAACACTTACTTACTTATTTACTTACTAATAATAGTTTGGCGATATAGCTCTACCTCTATACATATACTGTGTGTGGGAAAAACAGCACTGATGCAGGAATTGAACCGCTAACTTTTGGGTGTTAACCAGTGTACACCAACATGAGATCAAAACTCTGACCTGCCTCAATACCTCAAGTACATACAGTATACAGTGGGGAAAAAAAGTATTTGGCCAAAATCCAATACAATGTCTATGTGAAACTGACCAAATACTTTTTTCCCCCACTGTAGCTACAGAGCAACGTGCGGTGCAAAATGGAAATTCAAAATATTTGAAAATCTGGCAATACTTTGATACAAAATATATTGTTTTTAAAATTGTGTGTCATGTTGCAACATTACTATTGCTCTGGGGAAAATTGATAGGAATTTTAACTCCATCGCTGTTTTAAATTAAAAGTTATATGCATTATTGGGGTGGAATGGCTGGCCCCAAATGGCCACCGCTTTTACTCAAGACTATAGATTAAATGTGAACTTTATGAAGAGCTGAAATAAACACTGTGATCAATACAGGCCTGCTCTGACCTTTCTGGGTGTCTCCTCACTGATAAAGGTTGATTTTCATTCATAATTATCTGCATAGATTTTGTGCTCTGCGCTGTCTTCGTAAAGCAAGCCTCACATTTAACCCAAACACGCAGCACTATTGACAAATTTAACAACTCATGTGAGACTTGAGTGTGCAGAACTAGAGCAGGAAGTATAAGGGTGACTACGCTTTCACTGGAGACTTTCAAAGCAGCCTCTGAAATCAATGTTGACATACTGTACATACATTAGGAATCAGTGATGTGTACAGACATTTTGGGGGCAGATGCTAAACCAAGACAAAGAAAAAGGCATCCGTCAGGAAAACAAAAAAGTGATTGATTTATTTTAACACTGACATTGATATTTAATATAACATGCAAGATAAAAATGTACAATTATATAGACCTAATAATAAACAAGTCCTTGTCCTATAAAGTCTATCGTAAGGCTCTGTGCTTATGATTAGCATAAACACTAATGCAAAGGTCCATCCATCCATCCATTTTCTCCCACTTTTCCGTTGCGGGGTTGTGGAGGTAGCTGTTCACATTGCAAATCACATTGCACTAAGGCTCCTCCTGCAGGTGGTGGGTCCACGGAAGGACTCACAATTCTAGCCGAGGCCTGGTCTCTCATAAGGGACTTCAGAACCGCTCTTTGTCACCTAGCTCCCGGGATCATTCAGGTGCTCAAACCCCTTCACCACGTTAAGGTGGCGGTTCCAGGAGGGGCAAAGGTACTATGCACTAAAACAGTGGTTCCCAAACCTTTTGGAGCCGTGTACCCCCTCAAGCTTAGGGTGACGAGTCGCGCACCCCCTACTTTGACGCGATTGAAAACAATATCACATGTAATATTATGTTAATTTCCTACGTTATTACAGTGAACTAAAGTGGGTTTTCCACATTTAACATTTTTTTTGCTCGTCTGGGTGATAGCATATTAAGAATACATAAATACAAAAAAATGTTATGAAAATGCCAGTTTTTCCTTATTTTGAAAACCATGCAGGCTGTTGGGTGAATGGGTAAAGCGGAGTGTTTTGCTTTGTCCCAGTGGACCAGGACTCTGCTGCTTTTGTCACTCATTCTGGCCTCTGCGTCTCCCTGAGCAGTAGTGTCAAACCACCGGACAGATTCGTACAGATTGAAATGCGCTGGTTTAAGCTTTTGTTAAAGGCACAATGCGTAGAATTTCATATAATAAATAAAACTGAAATACAACCATTTATTTTATGACAGATAAATGTTTTTATCATAGAAAAATACCTCATAAATGTACAAACAAGCAAGTGCTTTTGCTGTG
Organism: Gobius niger; assembly: GCF_951799975.1. Classification (NCBI taxonomy): domain Eukaryota; kingdom Metazoa; phylum Chordata; class Actinopteri; order Gobiiformes; family Gobiidae; genus Gobius; species Gobius niger. Next base: position 14,484,370 of record NC_136855.1, on the reverse strand, counting down.
AGCGGCTGAGCTCTCCTAAGACATGACTGTAACTTTACCGGGAGTGGGTACGTCTCCAGCTCGTCTCAATGGAGATGTGACTAAAGTCAGCAGAATTTGAGATTTGAATAGGTTAGGTCCTCATTCAAAGCCATTCTTTCATTACCCACTGCAGTAAAAGCATTTTCTGTGTTGATCTGGTCATTAGGAGCATGTGTTGTATTGATGGCAACAGTATAGTCCAAAATGTTACGCAGTGTGCCTTTAAAGCGAAGACAATTTATACGCAGGACATAATCATCTTTACACAAGCCGTCGCACATCAGCTCGTAAATTTAAATGCGTCAGATACAAAGCCACGGGTTTTGGTGGCAGGTGGGGGGACAGTGGACAAAATTTGTTTTACAGTTGATGTATACTGACAAATAAAGCACCTTTAACTTTAAATGCCATGTGTTTTTTGGCTGGAGCAACAGTCATACAGGAGAACACCTCGTCCGAGAATCTTCCCAGCACCATGACCTTCTTGCTGTGAGGAAAGAGAAAGACTCCACACACACACAAAAAGAGAAAATAATGAAAACAACATATCTATGTGTCAAAGTTAAACAAAAAATGAAGAGGATTGTGCATCACATCTTGGTTTTAAATTCAGTAAGAGGTTTCACATTTGCTACATTCACTGTGAATCAATCAATCTGCAAAAAAGGATGTGTGTCTAATTTCAAATCACAACCAACGTTGCCAGAAGAACGTGCCTGCCCTCACCCAAACCATAATGAAAGTGTCTCCAGTTAGCCAAAACAGAAAAGAAAAAACAAACGGCAATTCCATTTGAGGTGTGTGATGTGTTCAGATGAGTTATTTGGCAACTTATTTGGCAACAAGCACTTGAACTAAACAAAGAGTTACCCATTCTTAAAAGCACCTTATGTGCACAGAGTTGATGTAATATGAAGGATCTAGAGAGACTTCGATTGCAAAAGATTCTTGGCAAAAGGAAGGAAGCACCGCAAAGTATGATTAAGGGGTGCCAATATTTGTGAAACTCAAACTTTTGTATTTTAAAAAGCAAAAATCGAAGTCTCATATTTCGAATATCTCTTGCGGGCACTGTAGATCTGCTTTACTGTAACACTGACTATGAATTCCCCTCACAAAGAGGTGACTTCACGGAGCTTGCGTCTAAATAGCTTCCAATAAAAAGAATCAGTGTTCAATCCGCACGGTTTCCGCTCCTAATCCGACTCGAGTCACGCTGATCTCATCTCTAAACAAATTCTGTCAGTGTCCTGAAATGTCATACAATTTCCTCGCTCATTGTGCTACATTATTATGTTTCACTCGCCCAACCTGAAGAAGAAGGAGGAGAGAAAAAAAAAAACAGTGAAGTCAGTTATTATCCTAAATTCTTTGTTGTAAGAGCCAGGCGCATCATATCTGGAAAGAATAATCCGTTTAGCGCTGTATCGGGATAGCGCGGCGTTACACAGTGTTCATTCAGCTGCACCTTAACTACATATTGATCTTATCTGTGCAATTTAGCTCTGCCTGTCTTCCCGGCGGCTCCTGTCTCCAGAGAATAAGCAGTACAGTGCCATCATAAAGCGAGTCGACACTCTCCACACATGGATGCTCACTGCGGAGCGAGGGAGAGAGGGTCACAGCCCGATACATGACTAATAGACTGTCGACATAGATAAATGATTTTATAAGTACCACAAAATTGCCCTTTGTTTCATTCACCATGCAGCGTTTCCTCTTTTCTTTCCCCCTCACTCTCTGTCAAAAGTTTTTATTTTTTTAATATCGCAGCAATGGGCAGTGTCAACATAAGCTTCAGTAATGCATGACCAAAGAGCCAAAGAGTTTCAGAGGTCAGAGGTGGCCTGCTACAGTGTCGGTCCATGCAAGTAATCTATTCAAAATCCATCTAAAATTAAATTTATACACATTATTTAATTATAATATGAGGTGATAGATGTCCAGGAGGTCAGTCGCCTCATCACCACAAGGTTGAGTGTGTGTTTTTAGCCAGGACACTTTACCAAGTATGAATGTGGGGTATGAGCAATTGGTAACTGAGAAGCAGTGGCTGGGGTAATAAGTTACCACCATATAGTGAATTGAGTATCCAAAAAATAGCTATGTAAGTAAGTAAGTATGTGCTTTATTTGTCATTGTACAAACATACAACAAAATTGTGTTCAGGTGTAAGTCCTGAGCCGCTGCGACTGAGCCGTGCTGCCATTGTGGGCCAACCTGATCCGGAGGTAGTGGAAACCGTAGCACCCAGAGGAAACTTGGCTGGCTGCCTTCAGTGCTCCTTTGAACCTCTGAAAGGGTGCAGCGCCTCCTGGGTTTGTCCCTGTTTCAGAGCGTGGTTTCCTGCACTGGTCAGCTCCCTCCTCTTCCTCCCTCCCTCCGCTCCACAACAGTCTTTCACCATCTTCTGGGAAGAGCCTAGCAGTTAATCTGTTTTATTCTCCAGTGAACGATAGTAGGATAGCAGGCATGTGTTAGCTGTGAGTCTTGCACGGCTGCAAATTGTTTTTCCGTAGGTATGTTCCACAATCAACCATTCACAAGTCATAACCCTGACCCTGCCCGAGCCACTAACCATAAGAATAGTGGGCCTGTGCCCAATCTTTATACATCTCTGACTGGATAAGAAATGTACTCAGTGGCAGAACATACCTACATTTTTTTTTCTGCTGCCTGGATACCTTCTCCTTTGTCCCTTCCTTGTTTCCTGCAGCGCCTCTTGTGAGGCCTCCACTGTGCTGCAGGTGTGGGGGGGCTCTTGGTGCCTCTTCAGTGTTTCATAAGAAATGTGTAGGTCTCAAATGTCTTCAGCTCACTAGCTAGCTGTTTGTTTACTTTTAAAAAGCTGCTCTCTTCAGGACTATTGTGGAGTAAAAAAAATCCACTGCCACTGAACTTCACAAAAACATGGCAAAGATGTACAAAAGCATCCAGTAAAACAATGTGGAGCACAGAAGCCACAAATGCAGTTCACAGAAAAAGGATAATAAAAAAAGCAGCTGTACCGAGTGAGGGAGGTTGCTGCTGTAAAACAGATCCCGTAGTAGTCCCAATATGGTCCCCGACTTCTCCTTGGTTGCCCTTTGTAGGCATATCCCTATACTCCTAAGAGCCCCAGTGACTTTTTTTTCTTTAGCAGATGCAACCATAAAGATCTTCCAGGCCAAGTCCTAGTACCACAATCAGGTCATTCCACTCCTTCTGGCCGATCTGCCTTTCTCTCTCTCTCTCTCTCTCTCTCTCTCTCTCTTTCTCTCTCCTTCTTTGTCATCTTCTTGTATCTAATTCAGCTTTTGAATCACTAGTTTCCAAAGCAAAAGTCACAGCGGTTTAAAAAGAGTATACTCCCTATTTACTTGATGCGAGTGAAGGAGGAGAGAGAAAAAGATCAGGCGGTGCACAATAGTGGAATTATGCAAATTAATCCACCAAGTGACAATGGATGAGACCAGGCTCTTTGGCAGCTGACAGAGGAGCTGCGCAACGAGCTCTCAGACACACTTAAAACGACGCTTGTCTCACAAATCTAATTCATGATCACCACACACTCCTGCAACACCTTTTGTTGTCTCTCCAAGCACGAGGTTTAGAGAAAAATCTACAGATTCTTTGAAAGAGCAACTGACAATGGCCTATATCTTGAATAACATGGCATTGTTGTGCAGAATGGTTTCCCTGTGTCTAAATTGAATGATAATTATAGGGTGCTTATTTTCACCCTGTTTTGGAGGTCTAAATATAATCAGATGGAACCTGTGTCTTACCTGTGAAAATACAATCTCATGAATGGGCAATTATGAAACCTAAAAACAACTTTAAAGATTTAAAATGAATGTGATGTGAAGTGAGGTTAACTATGGCTTTGTGTCAGCCCTGATTACTCTCTCCAAGTCCAAACATTATAACAAAAAGTGCAGTGTTTCTGCTGTGTGTTTTTAGATTAAAAAAAAAAAACAGCTTTTTTGCATGGGCAGTACAACCATGGCAGCAAGCATCAACATATATAGACTTGCGCATGCTTACTTACAACGTGTGAGTGCTATATTGGTCTATGTGCAGTGGTGGTGTCTTCTTTCAGCTTGTAATGTGTTAATTTATTTATTGCATGTTGCGTCGTCATGACAGCAGCTTGTCTCACTGCGAGACGTGTGCATGCTGCCGAGCGCCTCCAGGTAGAGGCCCTCATAAAATATAAAACAAACAAGATTAGTTCACCTTTTGTACAAAGCAATGTATATGTGTATGTGCTGCATGTCAAAACAAAGTATAGGCTGGAGGAACATGGTGGAACAATGGTGCCACAGTTGCCATGGTGGTGTTCATGTTCGAGATATACTTGATGATTCTGGCGTTTTCCGAAAAGTACTCAATAAATAAAATAAAATAAAAGCAGCAGATTTGGTTTAAATATGGTCACCTTGTACAAGAAGAGCCCGAGTTCTTAATCTGCTCTCTGTGTGGCCTTTCTGTGGATGCATTTTATTTGTAAAGCTCTTTTCACATGTAAGTGACCTCCAAATATCTTCACAAGGGACATTGTTTTATTCACCCCACGCACCCCATAGACTGTGAAAAACATAGCGTAGTAACGCTTTTAACTGCAGAAAGCCTAATAGGAAATGGGGACAGGCTCCGGAAGTTCCTTGCTGTAATGGACTCACCATTAAAACGTTATTCGTTCATCATCCTACTTTTTCCCTTTTACTATTTAGATTTTTTGCCCATTCTAAATATAAGAGATGGCTCCAAAACCACAGCCAAATTGCTAACATGAATAAGCTTCAGTTAGCCTGTATTGAACAATATGGGGGAAGCCACCTTCACTTAGTCCATTGCTACACTACAGTCTATGCCGTCAACAGAGCTAACTTTATCAACCACTGTGTTGAATTTGTTCAATGAAGACTGACAGAAGGTTAAAGTCAATAGGTTCCGTTACCTGCTTTTTTTTTCTTTTTTTTTGCGTGATTGTAATATACACAGTGAGACCATTAAGATTTTCTGTAGAGATGTGGGGACAAACTGATCAGATTTGATTCTGCAGATTTATCTATTTACTTGATTGCGTCAGTGCTTGATAATGAACAAACATGATATACATGAGTGTAAACATGCCAGATTTCCATCAGTTGTCCAAAGTAGATGCTGCAAATGAATCCAGTTTCATATCACTGTATGCTTCCATATTTGTATTATAGTGCGGTATTGTTTTCTCAGATCACCTTTCAAAATAAAATATTGCAATGTTCTCCTTTGTGGATGTTTTCTGTCTATTTCTATCACGTATAGAGCTGGACTGGCTACTGTATATCTTCACTCCTGCAGCAACAGCAGCCTATAGGTGAGATTGCTGGGCTATAGGAGAGAGAGGATCAGCCCTTGTACTTGTGCTCTGCGTTCTTCTAAAGCATCCTCTTTGTCGCAGTGTGGTCTGACTGGGGCAGATTTCATACGCGCCTATTCCTAATAACACCCTCAGAGGGGTCTACCGAGATGACCTTATGTTTACTCTAACCGTGCAGGCCCCTGTCTTCAGAAGTCATCCTCACCTCTGATATGACACATGCTGACAATAAACCAGAGGCAAATCAACAGGGCAGTCAGGAGGGTGATGTGGTCGGGATGAGGGAGAAGTGGATTCAAGTAAATAGATGGTTGCATTTATATAGCGCCTTTATACCTGCTTTAGGCACTCAAAGCGTTTTACATCAAGGAACCCACTCACCCACTCACACTCTTATTCATACACCAGTGTACGCAGTCACTGGAAGGTGGGTGAAGTGTCTTGCCCAAGGACACAACAACAGTGTGATAAAGAGAGCTTTTATCCAGTCGCGTTAAATTGCCAAACGCACATAGACAGATGAGTTTCATGATTCATAGTCCGGTGCAAATAGGACTTAACGTAGAACCGCTACACTGGCCGGCACGGTAGCGCAGTGGTTAGCACTTGTGCTTCACAGCTAGAAGGTCCATGGTTCGATTGCCACCTGGACGGGGCCTTTCTGTGTGGAATTTACTTGTTCTCCTCGTGTCTGCATTTCCTCCGGGTACAAAGACGTGTACAACAGGCCAGGATGAATGAGTGTGTTTGAGCGGGCGAGTGTGGGACAACAGATGCTAATAAGCCCATGGCCGCAATCCGGAGTGTTGTGTTCATTAACATGCACTGTCCAGAATGAACCAATAAACTAAACTGTGTCTGACAGAAATTAGGACTGACACAAACATGAATAAAGGTGAATAAAATATCAAATTAAACAAATAGTAGACTTGCAAAAATAAACCCTGTAACTTCAGTGGTAACTTCAGAGGTCAAAGACTAAAGAAGTCATTCTCAAACGGTGTCGTACCTTTGGTGTTACTCGAGGTTGTACTCAGGATCAACAGCAATTTTACGCTTTATTCAATTAAAGAGTAAAGTTGCACTCTGGATCAACAGCAATTTTACGCTTTATTCAATTAAAGAGTATTCAGATTATTTGTAGAAGGTTCATACTGTCTTCTTAGGTTAAGGCTATTATAGTTTTGTTTTGTTTGTGGACACCTCCACCACCAGGTGTCGCTTCTGAGGAAGATCACAGGAAGTGATCGAAACTAGTCAAGCAGGTAAACTAAACCTTTCTGTCTTACTATAAGAAACAAAACTATAATAGTATTCAGATTAGAACTTAGTTGAGTGCTTGGAAGGGAAAATATTTAAAATTAAATTTTTATTTAAAATTAGAATATTGCTCAAAAGTTTTTATTCATTTCTGTAATTCAACTTAAAATGTGAAACTAATATATGAAATAGACTCACTACATGTGACATACAGTGGGGGGAAAAAGTATATGGTCAAAGCCCCACAGACTTCCTATTGGATTTCGGACAAATTTTTTTTTGCCCCACAAGCCTTTATTTGTTATAATTTTGATGATTATGGGTTACAGTCCATTTTCAAAATATTCAAATTTTCTGAGATTTTTAATTTGGGGTTTTTACCAGCTGAGGCATAGCAATCAAAATGATACAAAGTCTATACATACTGGTACCTCACTTTGCATGTAATGAGTCTAACATATATTAGTTTCACAGTTTAAGTTGAATAACAGAAGTGAATGCATTTTTTAAGGATATTCTAATTTTCCAAATTTCGCCTGTATAAATGTGTGTGTGTTCTCGATGGTGCCGATTGGCAGCCTCGCTTTCTGACACACACGCGACTTTGATCAACTGAACTAATGCATTAGTACCATTACTGACAATATAGCCGGTGGGGTCAGTGGGTCCAGACAGAAGCGTGGTGAAAATCTTCATCTTGAGCCATGGAGCTCAGAGCGGTGCACCTGTGAGCCGAGTCTTGAGTTACCGCTGCTGCCGTACTGGTGTGCAGTGGGAGAGGATGAAGGCAGATCTCGGGGAAGCGTGGGGAAGCATACAAAGAAGCCGAGGCGGGCACGAGAACGAAAAAATGTGGAAATGATCCGTATTGTCACTGCCATGAATTTTTTGGACAGGCTTGGTTTACCTGCCAAGGAGATGGAGAACTGAAATCCTTGTCATGCATCATAAATGTAGTAGTATACCCGTAAACACATGAAAAAAAAAACGTGTGCACCATAAACAATAATGCACTGGGGCTTGCATCGAGGGGAAGGACATATTGCATAGGCAGACTTCGTAAACAACACACGGATTTGTTGTCGCGAATGGAATCAGTATCAGGGAAGGCAAGAGCGGGGATTAGAGAGAAGCTACGCGTAAGTACTATTTACATTGAAATGGCTGCATAAAATATAGGAGAGCGTGAGATCGAGGAACGAGAAGTGGCGATGGCAAGAGATGAAATGATGTGATCCGGTATCTGAATGCAAATTGCAAAGCAAGTTGGAGGTGCAAAAAATAATCCCTCTTGAGGAGCTTGCCGAGGATACGTGGATCGGCATGCGCGCCGCTCTCACCGCTCGGCCTTAGAGGGTACTTCGGCAGCAATCGCATCCAATCCGAGTTTTTTTTTTTTTCCTCTCTTTTTTTTCTTTTTTTTTTTCACCCCTCTCCTCCTAATATTCGCAGCAAAGGTATCAAACAAAAAGCGATCCGGCGTGATTGCAGAGGAGTTCTCATCTTGGCTTCTCGCGTGGGGGGGGTGGCTGAGGCCGGCCGCGGTGTGTATGGATGCGTATGGGGGTCAGGCTTTTCAGAAACCTCCATTTGTTCGTGCCATCGCCCCCATCGGTAACAATAAAGGCCAATCAGGGGCGAGAATCAGCGCGCGGCGGTGGGATCGGCGCCCCTGCCTCGAAGGGTGAGCGGACTATCATCATCTCGGCTTGTTTTACAGAGAAAAGAGATTGACAGATTTTGGCACTGTTTACTCCGAGTATTTCACACCACACATGTGAATCAAAGGCCGGCAACATTTAGTTGAGTATTTGAAATGTATATTGGTCATTTGAGCTTGTACTGTTGTTTCATAAAAATACCTGTAGTAACTTACTAATTTTACTCCATTTTCTTATACTTATACTTGAGTACTTTCTGAGTACCCACCCCTGCCTGGCCGTTCCCCTGAGCTCCCTTCGTATCCTCAGCAGCCGCATCCACACACGGCTGATCGATCGCTTGCACCAACAAGAGGTCCTGAGGCCAATTAGGGCGCACTCGCTGGGTCGGGGCCAAACCAGTGTCAGCCCGTGTCAATACTCGGACATGTCCTCCTTTAGAAACAAGTCAGAGGCGATACTGACACTGACCGGTCAAACTGAAATTATTTGTTATTCATGCTGTGGAGAAAGTTAAAGCCACTGCCTAACATTTCACCCGGAAAAACAACCCTGACTTTATCACTTTATCCAGATGTCTCTGCTCTGCTTTGACCACAGAAAGCAAAAAACCAAGGTGTTATATTTTGATAGCTCACAGCAGAAATAGCATTGTGTCCAGTTGAGCGTTAGGAGCTTGTTTACAATGTTATGAGAGCAATGAATGACCTGTTCCGCACTGTGGCTCTCAAGTGAAGTTAGAATGGTAGCTGTTTTGCTAGATTTTGCTATTCATTTTAAAACTGCAGCATAATCACATTCAAATCCAATGCGTAATTTGCAGCAAAAATCATCGGACCAAGCCTCAAAGATCTGAACAACCGGGTCATTGGACGCATTGCAGTCTCCATAGAACAGGACTCCACACACACTCCCCTCAGGACGAGCGGGAAGGCTGTTTTTTTTAAAGAAGCCTGATCCCCTCAGCCATCGCATTTCTCAACGACAGGGCCCGCTGAGTGAACCCCACACATCTCTGTTGCTCTGTCTGTCTTTTGGTCAAACAAACTGTGTACTTTCACTGTGTACGTGAAAAATAATTTCCCCCCGGGGAAAATAAAGTCTGAAGTTTAAAGGGGCAAGATGCAAGTTCGCCATTATATACTCACTACTACCACCTCAGGTCATACGTGTAACTGCAGCTTCTATATTAAGCTCATGCATGACGGCACTTCGGACCCGAAGTAACGCGTTTTTGAGTGACAGTGCAGGATTTTAGAGGCAGTTGTGGTGAACAGGTCTGGGTTCATTCTACACATTAGGACATTGTTGGAACATGTAGGGGGAGGAAAATACATAATTTTAACATTTTTAAACTCCGTATAAAGTCTAAAGCATCATAATTACTAAATCATAAAGGTTGAATTAATTGAGGAAATATCCTCTATTGACCGTGTTGGGGAGTAACTAAATACATGTATTTAGATACGTAGTTAGAATACTCATCTTGAGTAAAGTTACACTTTCATTTTAGAGTATTTTGAATACAGTTTCTTTTCAAATACATCCCAGTGTCAATCATTCTTTTTTAGCTCCATGTTTCTCAACATTATTAAGAAATAACTTTTAATGTTGATCTGTTTTTCCTCCTAAAATAAAATAAAGATTTAAAACACCTGATGCCACAGTTCAGACAAACACTGCACATGATGCTGTATCGAGAGTTAAAGAGTTCCTAAATAATGATAAGTGAGTTTATAGCAGGTGTAGTTATACACCATATTTATAGATAAATATAATGACAATCAATGTGAAAGTATTCCAAATGTATTCAGAATCCAGTTCCATGATTAGACAAAGTAACGGAATACGTCACAAAATACATTTTAAGGCAATTATTCAGTAACTAAATACAAGTATTCTCCCCAACACTATGTCTATATACAGTGGGGGAAAAAAGTATTTGGCCAAAATCCAATAGAATGTCTATGGGAAACTGACCAAATACTTTTTTCCCCACTGTAACTACTGTGTGTCCAAGGGGTTGTATTGTGCTTAAAACCAGCAACAGTGTATTTGTTTCTTGTAATAGTTTAGTAGGTAAGTCTTGTCATAACTGTTAATGCGACTGGGCATGTTTCAAATGTGCGCTGCGTCTTCATTCAGCATGATATATTAATGAATAATAAAATACTACTGTATTTTAGTTTCTGGCCTCTTCAGCAGGCCAATCCCTACCCCTTTATTCTTTTTGTATCCTCTTCTTTTTTTTTTGTTATTTTCAGGGCTATATCGTTTCAGTCTTTGCTGTGAACCTACTTATGTGTATAAGATAGGGACTATATTGTGTCTTTGTGATTTGCATTGAGAAAACCGCTCATCTAAAGAGGAGAGAGTAACCTATATAGAGCATATCAACGCGCCCGTACTCTCTGCAAATGCCTCCTCCACAGTCAGCCCCTCATACTAAACAGAGCACAGCGCCTTCTGAGGGAGGGCAGGCGTTCAAATGTCATTGAACTGCTCTCATGTGCAATGCTTTAGCGCTCCCTGGTGATCCATTGCGGTACCACACTTAAAGGCACTCGCCGCCTTCATTTGTAAAAGCAATGGATGCCGGTTTGATACCAAGCGGTTTGCAATTTTAGGATTATAGCACAAAGACGACTGAAGAAAAAAGGAGAAAGCAATTGTGGTATGAAGAAATACTGTTATTAGCTAGTCTATCTATCTGTCTGTCTGTCTGTCTGTCTGTCTGTCTGTCTGTCTGTCTGTCTGTCTGTCTGTCTGTCTGTCTGTCTGTCTGTCTGTCTGTCTGTCTGTCTGTCTGTCTGTCTGTCTGTCTATCTATCTCCATCTAAAGTTTGAGAACAAAATGTTCACCTGTTGCTTAACAAGCATTAGTGACATAAGAGCAGCTAATCCAATGCCATTAAATCACCTGTCAGTCATGTATTATGCCTGATCCGTCAGCATTTCAATCTGTGACATGACACAACCCACTGAACCACTCGCTTCACTGGCGGATTAATTTTACCTTGCCCGCAGGAAAACAGTCTGCCAAAACCCATAATCTAGCCACATCTGACTCCTGCCTTGTATTAATCATGAGGGAGAATTCATCAAGTTTAATTGCATGGGTTTATTTGATCGAAGAGCTTGGTGTGTGCATGGGAAGATAGATACCAATTCGTTCAGTATTGATTTGAGCAAGGTTTTTCAGCCCAAGCAAACAACCAACAACCTCCTCCTCCTTCTCACACACGCAGCTTTACTGCTTTGACAGTGAAGTTAATTAGTAGTTAGGGCGGGATTTTAACCGACAGGTACTTGGGAGTCGAGGCACAATGAGTCGGAGTGAAGCCAAGCATGTGAAAAGTTTAATCCAACAACTAATCGCTGAATGCTTCACAATTAACAACGTGAGAAATGTGTTTCAAACAGATTCAGTTGCACCGAGAAAAAAAAAAGGCTAAATAAGCACTGTGGTTCTATAGAAGCGGAACAAAGAAAAGCAATGATAATGCAAATTATCACTTTCTGTTCTGTTGAAATATCACCTCTACAATTAAGTCTGATCTATTATACCGTGTTAATTTATAGAGATAAACAATGAATTAGAAACATCTGGGTTGCTGTACATGCTCTTACACAGTTTGTCATTCTTGTGTAAAGGGGAACTTATTCATGTACTATTTTAAAGCAAAAAAAGTAATAAGCAGGATTCTTGACTTCATCGTGAGGAGGGCAAGTTGATGATTGCTTGCACACTTCTAATTATAAGGAGCCTGGGGGTAGGTCTAACTCAAGTGTGGCAAGTCCAGGCTCCAGACAAAGAAAAGCCAAAAGTCACACAAAAAAAAAAACATTTGGAAGCAAATAGGTAGGAGCCTCTCATTTGAACTAGCATCATGGCAGAGAGTGTGAGTGAGCTTTTGAGGCGCCGGCCGTGTCATTTTCACACATGCCCCCGCACAGTCCAGACTTGAACCTCATTTATAAGCAAATAGATATGCCAATGTGGTGGATTCTTAGTTTTTTTTTCCTCCTTCCAAGGTCTAGTGCAGCTATTTGCCTCCTTATTTGGCACTTGCGTTCCAGCTCTTTCATCTGCGAGTGACTTACAGGCAGAGTGCTCGGCCGCTGATCCAAAGCCTTGATCCCAGGCCTGGCCAGGGAATTCTGTTGATGTGTCCTTGGGCGTGAAACTTCTCCCGCCTTGGCCCCAATGTCACTGTACACTGGTGTGAAAATAAAAGAGTGCTTTTAGATGATGGCCGCCATCAGATGCACTGTCTGTCTTACAGTATATGTCCATTAACATGTGCCGTCCATATTAGTGGAGGATTGGGGCTGTAGTACAAAGACCAGTATCTATTCAAGCTGTGATAGACTGCTGGTACATCACACTCTCTATGATATCTATCAGAAAAGTTGGAATTAAAGTCACCGAGTCAATGTAACAAGTTCTTCCTCTCCTTTTAGTTCTTAGTTCACTGGCAATTTTATTTTTGTTTTGGTGTGCGATGCGACAACAGATGGAAAGTATGCAAATTGTGGGGAGGAAAAAAAAAATCGTAAGAGTGCCAAGGGAAATTAGGCTTGAAGCTTGTTTTTCAAAGCTTGACTAACCAGTTATGTCACAACAAATCCTGCTCTGGGCGAAAAGGCTCCGGTGCCTCTTCCTTGGCGCTGCTGTGTGCGTGTCAGCTCAGGCCAGCCATTCTCCACCTGAGGGAGCGCAAAAGAGGAATTTCAACTTCATGAATCATGCAAGACCCCGGGTTTGAGCGTAGAATCTGTCATTTGTCGATTTTTCCCCCCTTGTGTTCTAAAAAGGTTGGACCGTCGGCGCCAGGAGCTGCAACAAGAATGGGGAGTTTTCAGCTTTGTGATGATTTAAGGCAAGGCGGAAAAGGAGGAGATTGTGAGTCATTTATGTAAACTTACACTCAGTGGGACGATCCCGGTTAAATAAAAGTCAAAGGAAATAAGGAAATAAAGAACAGCGTATTGTTTTCTTTCTAAATTATTATCCTTGAACATTGTTTTTTTCGCATTGTTTACAATGAGACTTGGAATAATTTTGCTCATTTGTATGCTTAGTTACACAGTATGAATTAAAAGTGATAAAGCAAGGTGTTGCATTATTAACTTGACGTGAAAGAGCATGTACTTATATTGATAGCTTATTAAAATATTATGTATATAAGAATTTTCACACAGACATAGTTAACACAATTATTTTCTTTAACAATTGTTCCAAGTTTTCTCTGGTTTGTCCTTTTTGAAATGTTTCATTGATCCAAAAGCTTTCCCTCTTCCTCTGTCACTAATGTTCAGGAAGGAACATAAAAGCTTTTTTTTTCCTTCATAACATTGCCACTTCACTATGATAAGTCCCTTACCACAGGCATTATTAGAACATTTGCTACTGATTTTTCTGCTTTGCTAACCATACAATATCATAAAATAGCTTCATGTAATTTCTCATTGATTTCTCTTATTAAATCAACTTTGTCAGGCCATTGCACAAATGCAGGTATGTGACTTTGAAAGTGTGTTAAACCCTGTATGACATCACTTCCTGCCTCTGTTGCCCAGGTGTGTACAGGCATCTCTCTCTCTCTTTGTCTAATCAGGGCAGTTGTATAGTTTTATAACGCTGCTGAGTAAAGTCCACCACACCTTGCAGCCGCAGGTGATCTGTTTGCTTCCGTCAAAATGAACGAGTACAAAGGCAGACACCGGAGTTCAACAGGTAAGGCTATTTATAACTCATTTTCTACTTGATGTATATTTGAAACTGTCTCACAGCACAGTGTAACTTACAGCTATACTGACACTACATACAAGCTGCAAAACAATGAGTACTTTCATTTCAATTTGCTGTGCATTTTCATACCAGGATCTGCCAATGCCACAGGTGACACTGAGGAATAGTCACTGCACATTTACTTCCACGCTGTTGCACTCCACTACAGTTCTTTTTAGAGAGGGATTGTTTCCAACAGTACAACTATATCCACCAAATCATAATTTTGACAGAACAGTAGGTTTATTTTTAGAATTTGATGCATGAGTATTTTGTATTGAGTATTTTTTTTATTTCATTTACCTTGGGGATTCTCAAAAAAGTATTATTACAAAGCAACCGATATGAAAATGAAAGGGTAAACGCCACGAGGTACAGTTCTTGTAAGGTGTAGTCGGTCTTGCGTTGTATTACGGAAACCTTTGATTATTTTTTTTTGCAAAGGAAATATTGAAGAGAATGTATCTTTGGAGTGTGATAAGACCTTGCAATCGAAACTAAATTCATTCAAGTTCTTGATCAGGTGTGTGTAGTCTACCATTGCATTAAAGAAATCATAAAAGACTAAGATAATGGGTATAGGCATGTCTGAGGAAGGGGGGTGATGATTGTTGACATAAATTGGGCAACTGGCTATAAATAAACTCAATACATCGGTGACTTCTCTGACTTTGGAGAGCCTTTTCCTGCCTGGACCTGCGTGACAAACGAGAGGCATGGAGCATTTAAATATTTGCTCACTTACAGGTTCGAGTACAAAACATTATCCCCCTTGTGCTGTATTATAAGTTATGTATTTAATAAACATGTCCCGGGAGGCATGAGAAGTATGTCCAAAGTCAACAGTGTCACATCTACAAGAGCTTAGCCTTCTTTGCTTCTTTTCTTTCTACAGCTCAAAGAAAATGTCAGTGAACAGTGAATGACAAACTCCATCCTCAACATGGACAGTCGCACCAAAGGTAAGTGTTATTTACACCGTTATTTTCGTGCTGTTTTCCTTCTACAGGTAAAAAAAAACAGGTAATCATCAGGGACACTTTGAACGGCTAACGAGTCTTTGTTGTATCGGAGACGATGCTCCGTTTCGCCAGATAATTAAGTGTATGTCGTCCTCGTAGCTCATTAGTGTGTCCACGGGAGAGCGCGAAGCAGACTGTTGTTTTCAGTGAACAGATACATTTTTACCTGTATATGTGTTTCCACTACCTGTCAAACACAACCAGAGCCTTTCGTTGAATATCTAATAAGTGGGGCTGACTAAAAATGGTCGAGCTTTACTTTGCATTGCAAGCATGTTTAGGCTTTTAGAGCGTCTACCTAAAACAACATGATAGTTACAGAAAATGGAACACACACCTTTACACTGACATAAATGTTTCTCATAATAAACGGTGATGTAAAGCTAATATATTCCTACACTTGACCGCCAAACAAAACGCTAATGCAGCTCTTACTTTCCGTTGAGAATAACCTCCTACTTTACACAATGGAATCATCTTCATAATGTAGCTTTTTCCTCTCGTGCCATTTTCTGCATTCTCCACATTCAGACGACGTGTACGCCTATGCCTTGTCCAAGACCTTGACCGGAGTAAGAGCTCCCGCCACAGTGGGTCTGTATTCACCATGCCAGGACAGAATCAACCTGGTGCTAAAGCAGATGGAAGGTATGGTATTCATTAAAGCACATTCATCTGAACATATAGGTGTTTTTTTTTCTGTTCTTCTATCAAACAAGTGTTCCATGGCCACGTTGATCTAAATGCACAGAGTTGAATGCAAGGATTTTCCCTTATAGCCTCGTAATGCAACATATAAAATAGGGTATAGAATCCAGTTTCACAGCCAGCAAGACACATATAACATTGAAAATATCACTAATATTGAGCAAAGAAAATGTTAAAGGAATACGCCACCGTTTTTCCATACTGAGACATGTTCTTACCTGAGCTTAGAAGAGTTGATACGTACCTGTCTGGTCTTTGTGTGTGCGCTCAGTCACGCAAAAAGACCAAACATGTTGATGGCATTTACCCTCTCCTCATGGACCCGAACGGGGGTGAAGTTAGAAGCGACCAAGTTCTTCCACCTCCTATTTAAATACGGCGACATGAGTAGTTACATGATCCAAGTATAGTCACACAAAATTAAACATGTCGATTTTCTAAGCGGATAAAAAGGGGTACTATAGTGTAAAAACACCTTAGGAGCACTTCGACATCCGCGCAGTAAAGTGAAGATACTACGTGGACGAACTGACTAAGCGCACACGTAAAGACAAGACAGGTACGTATCAACTCGTCTAAGCTAAGGTAAGAACATGTCTCAGTATGGAAAAACGGTGGCCTATTCCTTTAAAGGGGCTAGATGCAAGTTCACCATTTTATACTCACTACTGCCACCTCAGGTCATACATGTAACTGCACCGATAGGCATTTGTGGTGAACAGGTCTGGGCTCATTCTACACATTAGGACATGTAGGGGGAGGAAAATGCATAATTTTAACATCTTTAAACTCTGTGTAGTCCCTTTAAATAAGTAATGCATCTTGTGGCACCCCTTCTATTAGTTATCTATCAAGAGAAACCTGGGAAATTGCAGTCTTCATACTTTTGGTTATGTCATTACACTTTTAGGTAGCATGCTATTTTCACACTAAAACCACCATTAACGTGCTGTAAAGTAAATAAATATTGTCATTATTTTTAGTGCACCTGAAGTCAGAATCCCAGCGTCTGGAGCAGGAGAGCTCCGCCAACTCAAAGCCTCGCTCCCCTCGGCCCTCCCTCTGCAGTGTCCTGTCTCTGATCTGCAAACTGCTCTTCTTCAGACCGGTCTGGACCCAACAGAACCAGAACCATCACAACGTTCGGTTCATCCACGTGCACTTCAGCGCCTGGCATTTCGCAGGCAGCGACCTCTTGTGGGCGGGGATGGCACTGCGGCTCTTTTGGGCCATGCAGGTGCACTTTGGGAAGCTTCAGCTGGTGTTGCACCGAGTGGCCCAGTACCATGAGGAGGATGAAGTCAAGAAAAAGGCTGGTTCTGTTGTTCTATTCTTTTGTTATTTTTTATCAATGTATTGTTATGGGTAATCTAGGAATCTAATTGTCTGCCACACTCTAAGCAGTAAAGCTTATAAAAGCAGTGAAGATTTTGGACTGAGTTAGCTGGGATTTTAACCCCAAACCTTTTGTAAGAAAAATAGCAATAGTGGTTGTCAGCAATACAGGGAAATATGACCAACCATAGACTCATTAATAATTAATAGTTGAATCTACAGGTTGCACAATTAATCACACAATACTAATGGATATGCTATTTCAATGGACACAATTAGCAAAGATTAATGCATTTATTTAAATAATTCTGGATACATGGGCTCTCAGAGTAGGCTATTAACACTTTGCACACTATTAACACTAAAAAACAAGTTTTTGCTTTCATTTTTCATGCGCTAAACTCAAAGACACAAAACATAGACCAATTTAACTAAAATACTGTTCACAGATCAGTCTAAACCTGTGTTAGTGAGCACTTCTGTTATTTATCGAAACTTAAATGAGGGAGTTTTTGATGAGGACCAAACTTTAAATCGAAGAAAAGCATCAGATGCAACTCAGACTCCGTTATACCATAAAATGCTTTATTCTTGTTACTGCATTTGTTTGTCGATCTACAAAGACACAACATCAAAACCCAATAGGTCTACACGCTGCAAAACTTCAATGCAACGTCTCATTATTTTACATTACAGAATGAGAAACGTGGGACCGTTTATATATTCAGTCCTAACTAGTTGTTAGTACGGACGGTGACCATTACAGTGAACTTTTCTACAAAAACATGAACCATCAAAATAAAACAGATAATTATAGTGTAAACTTTGCCTTTAGAGAATTAATGACTCACTGGCTCACACAAACGAAAGGAACTTTATGTTGTTTTATAGACATTAGACTTTGTGCTCTGCACAAAGTCCAACGTCCGATTATTAAATCATTACTTTTTTATTTGATTATCAACATGTAGGCTATAAAACAGGGACGGGTTAGAAAAATATTAGCTCGGCAGTAATTCTCAATTGTAGCTTCGCAATCGACCCACAACCTTTTCAACTTATAACATAAAACATTTCAACAAAATACTGTATTTCCTCACATTTTTGATGAACATAAGGTCATCATTTATGTAATAAATATATTGTGATAATGTAGCTTGAAATACTTTTGAAATTTAGATTATTTTGTCTGACTGATATGATAGTTGTGGATTTTGCATTTAATTCTGAAGATGTTCAAACATGACGGAGCACTATTAAATAGATCAATTGGTTGAGCTTTTTTGACATAAAACTTTTTTTTTTTTTGCATCATTTCAGATAATAGAAGATTCCACAGACGACTGGAGATCTAAGAAGTGTTGCTGCTTCCCTCTTTGGCTGTGTTTCCTCCTTATTCTCTTCATCCCTTTGGTCATTTTAGTCTTCGTACTGATATTTGGCCTCCCTAAACCCAACTTAAACCATACCGAGGGGGTTAACAGTGGCGCTTCAAGCCAAGTCAATGTTATCGAAGGACTGGTCATTGCATCTTTCGGAGTCCCTGTCGCCAGTGCTTTGAGATTTATATTCATGATGTGCAAAAACCTCATATTTTCCCAAGATCAAAACATCAAACGCGGGATGGACAATGATAAAGTCAGCTCCAAACTTGGCTTCATGAACGAGGTGCGGAAAGAATTTTGGTGTTTGTCCCGTTTTGTGCAATTTATGGAGGTCTTTGAGAGACGGCGGATTCGGATAGTGCTACAAATAACTAACGTGGACAAGTGCTCGCCGATGAAAATAGTTGCTGTTTTGGATGCAATAAATATCTTGCTATCTGATGAAGAAAGTCCATTTATTTCCATACTTGCTGTTAGTCCTGAAGTTCTTGTGCAGAAAGTGAACTTTGCAGATTACTGTTTTATCAAGGAGGACCAGGCACACGCTTTGTTGAATCGAATCGTGACGCTGCCATTCACCATCCCACCTATGTGCGATTTCTCAAGACGCAGCTTGCTCTACAATCTTGCTTCCAACTCAAAATTCAGTCAAAGGGATGACCGAATTCAAAAGGTATCCTCTTCAGATATTACCCTGGTGGAAGTTTCGATGGAAAACAATGAGAAAAGTCCACTTCTTTCGACAAAACAAGGTCTTGAAGTGAATGACGATGAAGTTGAGTTCATGGTCAAAAGCATCGCAAAAAATAGCGGTTCAAAGTTGAACAAGTACATTCTAGACGACGCGATGTCCATGAGACGGGTGATCAACTCTTTCCGAATGGTGATTATCATCATGAGAGCTTTATCCAAAGACATGCCCTCAACAGAAACCACCGCGGCTTGGGTGGTCATGGCAAATCACTGGCCGTGCCGCCTCAGCTGGATCATGCAGTGTGTGGAAGACTCCAAGCAGAGAGCCGAAATTGAGTGCACGAGTGTAAACAGATTAAAAACGCTCTGGGATGTTTTTGAGGAATCGAAAGCAGAGCTGCACGTCATGAAGGAGGAGATCGAGGAGTTTCTACAGGAAGACGGGGATCCGGAAATGTTCGAAATGTTTCTCAAAGAGGATTTTCAGTTCACCATGAGAGATCTGGAGATTCTGGAGGAGGCGACGGTGAATTTGGACCGTTCGATTAAAAAGGAGATGGCCAGAATCAGAGGCGCGTCGACGCTCAAGGACTCCCGATGGAAGAAGAGTCTGGCTCCTCTGCCGATCACAAGTCTTATTAATATGAAAGCTGAAGATGTGTGTACAGAGGTAAGCGCAGAGTTTTAAACAACCTTTTAATTCAATCAATCAATCAATCGTTCAATCAATGAGCAGGAAGCGGTTTTCAACTATTGTGATAACATTAGTCCCAAGCTTACAGTGCGGGGAAAAGGTGAGTACACTGTTTCTTGCATTTCTGCCTAAATTACTCATAAAATGTGGTCTGATCTTTATTAAAATCACAAGAATGAGTTAACAGTGTCTGCTTAAACTAATACCACCCAAATATTTACATTTTATCATATTTGTATTGGCCATAACAATGCAAATACTACAAGACAGTATGGATTTAGTGAGTAAACCTCCTGGCTAAGGATACTCCAAGAGCAAATTAGACACGTTTATGTAGAAATAGAGTCAGGTATCAGCCAACCTGAAGTCCAATCACTGAGGTGTGGCTTAAAGCTGCCTCTGAAAAACACACACCAGTTAAGAATTGTCTCTTGTGTTTATGAGCAATTTAGGCAGAAATGTAAGAAATTCCAAATGGTGTACTCACTTTTTCCTCCCACTGTAGATAAATGGTAAAGGTGTCATTTATACTTTGCTTAATTAATTAACACTAAAGCAAATGATTTTGGTTAAAATTCAAACTATAAAGGCAAAAAGGCTATGAGTAATGTGGAAAAGCACTTTAATGACATTTATGGAAACATTATTGCAAGCTCTTTTTAATTGAGATCATTAAGACTTCACAATTTCATAAAAAAAAGGCCAAAACACCTTCACACTATTAACATTTATTAAGTTTCTTAGTGTTGTCACAACTGAGGAAACCCCAAACACTGCTTCAAATTTAACATTCAATTCATTTATTCCTGATCATTTAATGGGCACTTTCCAGATTAAACGTTTTAAACGCGCACTTCTTTTCTCTAGCTGGAGAGGATGGACTTCCCCACAAAGTACATTGACATAGTGAAAGCAAACGACTTGAACGGCACAGCGCTGGTGTTTGGAGACAGGAAGGACTTGAAGGAACTGCTGCACATGACGTTTGGGGAGTGGGCAACATTTCAGATGCGATTTCTGACTTTCAAAACACACCCACGACAGCTGTACAGGAGAACAGAGCCCTCCCCTCCGCGGACTCGGCATTACCTTCATGGTCATTCTTCAACGTATGAGTGAAAAGTGTCCAACTGTCATGTTTAATTCAACTTATCTGCGAAGGTTTACTGTGGTTTGTTATTGATTTTTTTGTTTTTTGTTTTTTATTGTATAATTTATTGTTTTCTTTTGAGCAGTTAAATGGCAATTAGCAAATAGTACTTCCATCATGATGCAAATTGCGGTAAGAGTATATTTAGGTTTGTTTTGATTGCAAAATTGCACTTCACAGGAATGTGTTTAATTCACAATGAACAAGGATTTTGCGTCTATTGTACATAAATGGTCATCTAGGTTCATAATCTTCAAACAAATAAAAAGTATTGTGATGTGATTTACATTAACACATTGTGCTCTTTTCAATTCTGTGCCACCAGCTGCTAATCCCTGTTTTAATATCACAGGTTGCTTTGTTCCATGTTCTATTACATGTAAAGCACAAGAACTAGATGTTCCCTTGATTATAGTGTGTCCCTTGTCCCACTTTGTTTATTTGAAGAACTGTGGGCTTATAATACACTAATCTTAAAAAGTAGCGTGCTAAAAAGTCCATGTTTAAAGCAGTACTACTTGTTTACCTTAATAAATCCTTTCCGTAGTCCCTCTCAGGGTAATACAAGTGTTTCAACTTTGCTGCCACCGGGTAGGTGTCACAAATACACACCAAAAGAATCATGACGAAGAAGCTAACAGGCTAACGGGCAAAGCTAACTGCAGGCTAACGCCACTTAAACAGTATTTACAGCCAAGTTTGAGTGAAAAAAAAAGATCTCCATTGTGTAATTGTTTGTACAATATCCCTCTCTCCTTTTGTCTTTTCTGTCAATGCAGCATTTACTCTCATGGACAATTAATAAGTAAAAAATCGCAACATACTACGACACCTGGATGAGCGTGAGCATGAGTTACATAGCACTGCTTTAACTTTGAGGATCCAGTATCATATTCTTATGCATAGAATAACAGAGTGACAAACTGGGCTGGTCAAGATGACAAGTCATGAAACAAACTTTTATCCAACGGCATGATAGCAAATCCACAGCGCAATGAAGAACACACAATAGGGGTCATTTACCAAGTGTTTGTTCATGTGCAAAATGAGTAGCAGATGCAGAAGTCATTTGCACGTTACTTACTAATTGTCAGTTACATATCACATTTGGGTCCCTAATGCTGTAACACACACGATTTAAACCTGTAAATTATGTCCAATATGCCCACGAATATGGTATTTTCCAGCTCACACGCTCACTTGGTAAATTACCTTCTTAGAGCGCAGAACTGCTTGGAGCGGGGTAGACAATGGATAATGTTAAATCTCAAGTTTTCTCAAAGGCCACAGGATTGAAACTGCGTGAGTGAAGCCAATTACTTCTCCAGGTATTTTTTGTTGCACAACACTGTGACTGTGTGGTGAAATGCCCAAAATAGGATGATCCTGTTTGTCTACTCTAAAACCTAAACAAGCATTTTAAGGTTCCGAAAAGAAAAACAGATGACTTTTAAGTTAATATGTCTTTATTGAGTAAAGCTTTATTTTCATATTCTGGTTAACTGCTGCATAAATGTTTGCATAATATTTCTGCGTCAATGACCACAGACAACAGATGTAAGGGAAATGTATCAAAGTACCACTATACGTATTTGGCCTGTACATAGAACATTCTTTCTAAACATTTTTTGTACCACGACGCCCCGAGCAACATGCTGCTGACTCATTACAGGGTTCAACTTCAAAGAGTTTTAGGTGAAAGTTCTGCTGATCTGAATGTGTCCCAAGGAAGTTGAATACATGGCTACATAAAACACAGATGAACTGAGCCCCAAGCAACAACAATACGGTCTATAAATTCACACATATAAAGACATACAGCACATAGGACGACAGTTTCACATTGAAGAGACACGTTTTAACAGAATAAAAAAAGGGATAGGCTTATCATTAGTAATTGTATCATTAATGGCTTGATATATTATAAGGCAATATTAAATTAATACTAAGTTCTGAGACAGAGGTGCAGCTCAATAAATTAGAAAAATGTGGATCTTTTACGAGTGCAAGATATTCACAATTTCATTATGTGACTCCATGTCATATTTCTTAAACAAATATGGATGACTTTTGCTAACTGACGATTGACGAGGAAGACTTTTTTTTAAATAAACCTCTACTCAAAGAACAAATGAATGCTTTACGCCAGTACCATTTAGAGCCATTGTTTGCCTCCAAAAGTCTGAACTCTACTCCAAACCACGCCTTGTTTCTGCCTCAGGGTTGGCTGACAAAGCCCTAATTATGACAAGATTCTTTTCACTGTGTATTTCTACCTTCCTATCCAAACCGGCACAATCCACTCTTAAAGGGACAATACGTTTAAAAATGTTAAAATGAAGTATTTTCCTCCCCCTACATGTTCCAGTAAGGTCCTAATGTGTAGAATGTGCCAAGACCTGTTCACCACAACTGCCTCTAAAATCCTGCACTGTCACTCAAAACGTTGTTACTTCGGGTCCAAAGTGCCGTCATGCACGAGATTAATATAGAAGCTGAAGTTACACGTATGACCTGAGTTGGCAGTAGTGAGTATATAATGGCCAACTTGCATCTAGTCCCTTTAGACTCGAAATCTCAAAACTGTAACATTTTCCTTCTAACACATATGCATGTTTTGGGGACTACATTTAAATAATCCAACCTACCAATTAGCATTAGGGGATTATTCATTAAACAGTGATCATATTAAGGACAAATTCAAAGTAAAAAGTATTTAGTTAAAAGATCAAATTATTTATACAATATTTTCAGATTTTTTTAATTTTTCATAAAGGAAAACTCTTTCCCCACATAGATGTAACTTATTGAGATGCACCTGTATGATATAGTCAAGGCACAAGGTTAAAGACACAAAAAACTGGGTAAGATTTAAATGTAGGAATGCATATAAAAACAACTAATTCATATTAAAGAAAAATAAGATAAATTGAAAATCTCGGGTTCAGACGATGTAGTTTGCAGTTTTAAGGCCATTTTAAAGAATACATAATGTGTAGGACAGAAAGGGCAGTCAAGCGTGACATCATTTTACTTGTGTCCAAGAGACTCAGCCAGTTTCTTGAGTCTCTTCTTCAGCTCCAGAGGAAACTTCTCATAACACTTTTTACAAACGGGCTTCATGTCAAACTCAACAAATTTGTTCCTGCAAAGAAGCAAAGACAGACCATGTGACCACCGTTTTTGAAAAACACGTACATGTGGTCAGTCTGAAAGAGACGCTTTACAACAAGTGTGAATGCAATAAATTTAGTAACATTTAGTAGAAGAAAAATAGGAATGTTAGCTCAGGGAAAACACAGACAAACGTATCTGTGTATTTTATTTAAAGGGACTGGACTTAAGGCATCGCATTTTCTGTTAATACACTTTGTGATAAAATATTTAACCAGGCAACAATTGGCAAAATGACATTTTCTTTAGTGATTGTTACAGATATATATATATATATAAAACCAATTTTAAGAGCGTGCTCTTCATCCAAGATAGTGTTTCAAATGATAGAAATAAAGTGACTGATGCAATGTTTAATTCTTTGTTTTTTGGCCTGTACATAGAACAGCCAAGTCTTGTTTCACCATGCTACTTTGCAGGAGGATTACTATGGATTACACGTGAAACATGCTTTAAGAGTTGATGTCAAAGGCAGAGGTAAATGAAAATTAAATGGTCTAGACGGAGACTGAGGGTTTTTTCTTGCGGTCTTTGGCCTCACGCTCACGACGGGCCAGGCGCCGCTTGAGCTCCTCGGGCAGACGCTCATAGCAGTGCTTACACACCGGCCGCAGGTCAATCTCTACAAACTTATCTCTGACAAACAGCAGCAGCAACAGGCAGGAGAAGGGAGAGAGGAGAGTACGAAAAGAGCAACAGTGTTAGGAGTGGGCGCGTGTTAGAAAACAGGATAAATAAGAGGTGGGTAATAATCTACTCGCCGAACAATACATGTATAAGCAGGATATTAATAGCATGATGTTGGATACTCTGCTCGATAGGTGTCTTAACTCTATTGGATTCAATAATTTGTGAAAAAAGTGACAAGATTATAGATTAATTATATGAAATAAATTGTTGTTTTCAAATTAACGTGTGATCATTTGTCTGCGTAATCTTGTTAATCCAATTTCCACAATTAACAAAAATTTGAAGAGAACTGTTCAGGTAAACATACATACAATCTTGAATAAATGTTACTAAAAAAAACCATCTCTCTCTCACATTGTGGATGCATAAAAGTTTCATGACGTTTCGGCCTTGTTGCCTTATTAATTTTTTCTTTATTCTTTGAACCAAAGAAACCCCTGGTACAAAGGAAAAAATATCTGAAGACGACAACAAGGTCAAAATGTCTTTTTATTCTCTTCACTTAATTGGTTTGCAATATGAGTGGGAGTGCTTTTTTTTTTGGTGTGTGTTACTTTTTTTTGCACACATTTTACTACCCACCTCTCGAGCAACAGTGGTTGAAAACAGAGAGTGAGTGCGCAGCACAGAAAAGAAAAGCTTGAGTGAAGTCAGGTTTGTGTAACTTACTTGAGAGTGAGTTTGGTGTTGCAGGTGGAGCAGGAGAAGCAGCTGACGCACCAAGCCTTGTTCAGAGCGGACACCACTGGAAATTACAGAATTCACAAAGAAATTAAAAAATAGTCCAAATAAATGATTATATTAGATTTTATTTTGATGTTCTTTCCTACCGTCTCCCTCAATCACACGGTTGCAGTGATAGCACACATCTCCAAAAAGCTGAAACGGAAAGTTTGAGTAAAATGAGTCTATACAAATGAGCACTTATAACAGACACGATGAGAAGAAGACCTATAACCTACCTGGTTATAGTGGGTCTCACAATAAGCCAGTCCTTTACGTTCATAATGGCGATGACCCAAGAAGGGTTTCTCACACTTGGCACACACAAAATGCTGTTGATAAATGAGAAAAAAAGTTAAATTTCTATTACAGTGGTTCTCAAATTGTCACATATAAACCTCTAAGCTATATATTGTATTTTAGCCTGGGCCTTGTTGGGACTTTGTTCCAAATTATAGCTGGTTTAGTCTTGTTCATATCACGTGGTTCTATCCATTGTTTAAATTCCTCTGTTTATTGGTGATGTAATATTTATTTTGTTTATCTTTCCTCCTGTAATTGTAATTTTGCCTTCGGCTCATTTGGCTGATCACCATGAGGCCATTTACATCTAATTAACATCACGATCAGTAACATAGTAGTTACATTTACTTGGTTCCTAGTAAACTTTTTATGATCAGACATTGTTTCCTCAGCGTGTGTTGTAGATTCTCAATTTCGCACCTCGACGTGCCACTGCTTGCCCATGGCGTTGACGACCCGCCCCTCGATGGGACGCCTGCAGGCTCCGCAGATCGGGACGCCCATTTTGTCGTGACACGGCAAACAGTAGAGCTCCCCTTTCAGCTCCCGCGCATCTGCCGTCAGCTCTTTACTGTGAAGAAAAAGATATACAATTAAATGCGGAGACATTATGGCAAGGGTTTTGAGGTGTGGGGGTAGGAGAAAGGAAGGACAGCTTTGACAATTTCAGATGTGTAGTAAGAAGAAAACCACCGTCACTCACCCACAGTTGCTGCAGTTGAAATGGTCCGGATGGTACGGGTCGTTCTTAAAAATCAGCGGCTGCTCCTCAATGATGGCGTGGCACTTCTGGCAGATGTATTTCCCCAAACCTCGAGCCTTTTCGCGGTTATGGCACGGACGACACAGATGTCTTGAGAAAAATAATATGCCAACACGTCAAACTAGTTAAAAAAAACTTGGAATAAACTTATGAAATGTCCTGTCAGGGCTGCTCAAAATCTGGTAGTGTGCGTTGCTAAGTGAGCTGCCGACTTGACAGGCCTAAGCATCAGTATTAAGACAGTAATGGCGACGGGGTACAGACCTGCCTGCGTTTTTGACAAAGCCCACGTCGGCGAGAACAGCCTGGCAAATGTCGCAGCAGAAGCAGTCAGGATGCCAGCTGTTGTTCATGGCCTTTATGACGCGCCCAATGATGAACTCCCCTGAGGACAACAGCGAGAGAGCCATCAACGTCAGGTAAAAGAAGACTCAATTCACAATGTAGGCACTACGCAGAAGTGGGGATACACTGTTGCTGAGGTAAAAAAAGAGGAACTTTCATGAGTTTTGACTGGGTGCACTGATGAAATCCTTATTTGGATCATTTAAATCAATTTCATATGAAACAACATTCCAGCATTGGCCAAAAGTTATTTACATATCTCTATCAACTAGTCCTGCTCTTGAGACTGTTATCGTTTTATTTTGTTTGTTTGTTTTGGAACAGGACAAAGTACTGCACAGGGGAATAAAACTGAAAAACCTTGGAACAAATGCAGTATTCTTCAGTTGTGATGCCAGATTAATAATTTACTTTTTTTTGCCTTTTCCTTTCCATATTCAGTTCCACAGAAAACAAAACAAAAAAGCAATACTGTACAATCCAAATAACCACATGACACAACGTGGCAACAATAAATGCCATTCATAAATGTTCTTTGTGGGATGCAACAATTTAGCACAAGAGCATCTTTGTTTGCAACAATGTTTTATATTTTATTCATGATTAAATTCTTATTGCTGCACAGAAAAGAAAATCTGAAAACATCAAACTTAGCAGTAGTTGGTGACGTTTGGTGTCCAGTCCACTGGGAATAAAACTTTAAAAGGTGGAATAATTCAGATTTGGGGGTGGTGTGTGAATTTCAGACAAATAGTTAAAGAACTGTGGCTGTCTCTGGTGACACTTACCACACTGGTGACAGCACGGAGCAAAGAGCATCTGGAAATCATGCTCGCAGTATTTCCTTCCTTCGAACTGTTTAGAGATAGAGGGACAGATGGATAAATATTCAGAAGAAAAGTTGAATCTGGACATCATTTATAAAATAACATCAATATCCCTCCGTCTATCCAAACACGCCACACAATCATTTTCATATATTTGACTGCCATTTACTGTTACAATCTGAAACCGTGTAGGTGTAATATACATCATGTATCTACCTCGTAAAAAAGCCCCTCTGGAAACTGCTGGAAGCACTGGGCGCACACAAAGCACTGCTCATGGTACAGCTCTCCGTTACTGTTGACGATCTTCTCAGTCGGAGCAAAGCCGCTCTTGCACCGCTCACAGTTTGCAGAGGCCAGAGCATTGGCCATGCTGATGGGTGAGACAAAATTCAATTACTTCTGTAGGTAGAACAATGGGGAATAATGACATTTCCATAAATAACTTTAGATGTTTTTGTTTTTGACGTTAAATTACTCATACATTGGGCCACTAGTTGGTTTCATGTTGCACAAACAAGATACAAGCTGGAAGGGTGGACTAAAATATATCTTATCAATGCTGAATGCTCAATGTAGAGCAGCTGCAACGTGGAGGAGAGAAATATGGGGATTGGGAACTCGATTACCCACAGCAGTCACCCTTCTAGGAAAGCAGGGAACTCACTCACAGTGGGGCAGGAAAAAGTATTTGCTCAGTTCCCCATAGACTATTGAATTTCGGCCAAATACTTTTTTGCCCCACTGTAACTCTGAACAAACTTAACATCCAACAGTTATGGTTAGTCTAAATGACCAAACACATCATTACCATGGCAACAATCCGGGCGTGGTGCGTTTACATGCGGTGAGTTTATTAAAGTACAAACTAATTAAACACAAGTCAATAAATTCCTTTCTTTGCTAAACTCATTAAAAACAATTCAGCTTTAACAGGTCCAACAGTCAACACGAAAAGAAAATATAACAGATGACACGTAAAAAATAAATAAACAACAAGACAGCCACAAACATTAACATAATAAATGATTCGCCAAAAGCTATTTCTTTCTAACAAGATTGACATTGGACAAATAAACTTTAACGCGAAACAAATCGTTGCGATTCATCAAATATACTTAAACAAAACAATAACCTGTGCATTGTGGATGAATGTCATGATGAAAGTGCGATTCAGCAAAAGTCAAACAACTCACAGTAGCTTGAGCCTGTGATATGATTAGCTTATTAGCATTAAATGCTAGCTCTCTAGATGACTGACATTTAGTGCCCTTTTTTAGCATAAATCCTCACCTGCCCGGCATCCCCGCTACTCCCAACATCGTCTCCCAGTTCCGTAGATTTAGCGACAAGGACAAAACTGAAAGAGTTGTACACTGATTAAAAATGTAAGTCTAAACTTTGTAGTGGACGCCCAGGGGAGCAGAGACGCCCAGTGGACTTCCTCAGCAGTATGCAGGGGGTTGCCAGATCGCAACCAAATACCATCCTCAAATCAGTGCATCAAGCGTGGCCATCTTTACTGCTGCCCTCTGCTGCTTTTTGGGCGCGGCTGTTCACTTGTTTGCACTTCTGACTTCTTAAACCGGCTATTTTGTAAAAGAAAGACGTGCGTCAGTAGTTGGTTGCATGCGCATCTGTCTTATATTGCCTGAATTATACTGGTAAGTTTTCCACAGAACATGAGCTCTGTGCTACAGATGCACTAATTAGTAATTTAGATAATATTCACTAAAACACTTAAAATCTAGTTCAAAAATATGAATTTACATAGTTTCCTTTGATATCTGACCTTAAATCACAAATCTATGCTGTTTCTAATTAAATTAGATAGGCCTACACACTATCAATATGTTTCTCTTTGGGACCCCCAGCTCAGTGCTCTCACCACACTTTGGGTACCACTGCAGTAATGGTTCAAATCCTGGCTCCCACAGCACACTGTCGTTGTGTTCTTGGGCAAGACACTTATCCATCGCCTGAATAAAAGTATGTGTGACTGACTGGCGCAGATTGGCAGCTTTGCTTCCATAAGTCTACCTCAGGACAGTGGTTTATAGCCTAGTATAAGTTTACCACCACCGAGTGTGTGAATAGATATAATGAAGTAATTGTTGCGCTTTGAGAAACTTTTAGCGTAATCAAAGCACTATTATTATTATATAGAATGTAAAATCCCTGTATGGGCACATGAGGGCGCTGCAGTTCTATGGGGTAAATTGGGGTCTCGCCTGTATATTTGGTCTATAGCCTGCGTTAGATTAAACATTGAGTGGCTCTCACAGGCAGGAGGCAGCAGTGCTATTCCACTCTCACGCTTCACTGATTAATAATCCCACTGAAAAAGCTCTGTACATCTTATTGATTTATTTTATTATTATTTTTATGGCTGTGTTTGTTGTGTTCAAGGCTCCAGCTCATTCCCTCTGTCTTTATTCAGGCCGAGGCTCTCCTCTGATGGGGATCTTCATAAATGATGCAGCTGCATTACTGTCACCCTCTGTGTGTATCCACTTTATGCACCTAGATTTACTATTTGCCTTTAAAATCATGTTTTTCAAGTTTCATTTGAAGAGATTGTAAACCTTGACAGAAATGTAAGCCCAGAAAGAGCTCTTAGAAATCCAAAACACCCTTTATCCAATAGAATCACTGAATGTGCAGCATCTCAGACAGCACTTCACGGCACCAGTGACTACCTAGATTTTAAAGGACTCAAATTCAAAAGTATTCATCTTTGACAGGTTAATGTAGTTTTGTATATTGACCTTCATTATTTGACTTGTACCGGGTTTCAGATTTGTTTCAAGTTTAATTGTAGAACCAGTTGAAAATGTTATGAAACAAGCTAAATAATGTAGATAATTTAGGCCAAACATGATTAATGTTCTGCATCCCATGTTTAATATTCAGTTTTTGCTTTGCATTAACACCAGCGACTAATGTGTATTTTTGTACAAAAAAACAAAGCAGTTGTTTTATATTTGCTGGAACTTGCCTTGAAGAAACACTAGTCGCCCTTTACTTTACAGCCCAGAAATAGCTTGCTCTTGGAAAATCTTAAAGCATAGTAATTGTGGTAATGGTCACACCTAATTACTTTCATAGTCATTCCATTCTCAACCCTATCTCAGAATAAAGGGTGTAAATTATGAGAAAACATGGCTCGTATTTTCTTGATAATAATATGTAAACAGGGCGGCTAAAGGCAACATCATTATTAGCGTGCTGTAAAGCAAACTACAACCTAAATATGAGCTTGCACTTGTAGTAGAGGGCCAGCTAATCGTATTACTCTGCATTTTGATATTGACCATGTGACAATCTGCTCATGTTTTTTCTTCTTTGTTCCCCTTTAGCTTCGACACTCTCCACCTGTTGAAAATATCCCACCACTCAGAGGCTTTAAAATGGCAGAGGTAAAGTGGGCACAATCAGATTTGTGGAGGTATTGTGCCGCTGTACTCACTGTCATATCACTTTCACACAGAGAATGCATTTACCAAAGGATTCCTCTCTCTGGGGATTTGAGCCGACATAAAACTGTGTGACTTACAGAAAATGCTGGTCATTGGTTTATTTTTATACGCTGCTGCTATGAGGACGGTAGTGAAAAGCTGTTAATCCAACACAACTTTACAAGGCACTCTACGTATGTACTAGGGCTGAACAATATAGACAAAATTTGTATCTCGATATTCATGCCAGATACTATCTCGATACGATGCGATTTAACTGGGTTAGGTGAAAACCAAGCATTTAAAAAAATAAAATAAAAACAGAATAATAAAGAGTGCAGTTTTATTGATGAAAATCTGTATCGTTTATATCTTGCTTTTTTCTACTTTAATGTTGTGAATGTTCATATCTCGATATCAATACAATAACGATATATCGTTGCTTGTTCGATATTAATATCTGGAATGTTCATATCTCGATATCGATACGATAACGATATATCTTTCAGCCCTAGTATGTAAAATTTTTTAAACGCTTTTTAATTCAATTCAAAATGCAATTTGGATTTGATTGCAATGGACTGTGCAGCTCTCGCTCTGTTTGACTTTCACTATATGATGCTCCCTTTTGACAAGCCATTTACTACATGCCTTTTCGAATCCTGCTACCTTTGATTAAAGCTAGTTTAACTTTCCCATAGAGACTTAAACTGTTGGTCCTCTGGGCCCCTTTAGAGAGTCTCTGGTTAAACATGAGACATCTGTCCAGTCTTCAAGGCCCATTGCAGCCTGTGATTCTGTGCAACGACAGTGCAGCCGGAGCCAACGCGACATAAGGCACATTACGCTGTGGATTTGTCTGTTTTAATGGGACACATTAAAATGGGAATGTCTTCACTGAGAGTTATTTAACACATGGTCAGTCTGAGAAAATCAACTGCAGACTTCACTGGATACAACTTCAATAGAGTTACACCAGCAACGAGAGAGCTTTACCAACAAGTTATTATTGATATTGCAACTGAGATTATTTACCAGCACCATAATTGGTCCATGCTACAGTATCAAGGAAATGTAATTATTGACAATCATTCATTTCAAAATTAAAATATTCAAATATTTTTTAGTAAAACCAGTTGTTTTTAATCTATTGTACAGTACAAGTACGGTATACGGTTCTAACTTTTTTCACACCAATTGCTTCTTTCTTCTTTTTTGTACCTTTAAAGTTTGCTTTCTTATTACTATCTTCTTTATGCATGCCCTTATAGCCTTGTAGTTTACATTTTTTATAGTTTATTATCTAAATTATATGTTTTATGCTTCATGTCGCACTATTGTACCCAGAAAAAAATCCTAGAAACTATTTTGATTCTGATTTTAAAAAAGAAACTCTACCCAAGTCAGTGAGCAGTTATTTAGTATAGTATTGTTATTTTAAGTGTTTATAATGCTTATTCAACAATATGTTGTAAGGAAAATACAGTATTTTACAATACATACAAAAGATTAGATTCTGTTTTGGGTGAGGGCCTTTCATCCTGGGGAGATTGTGGGGATCCCGACACCAGGACAGTAACATACAGTGGGAAAAAGATAACAATGAAGGTCTTTTTCGTTGCTCGCACTGTCCCTTTAAGACTGTGATGTCGCTGTGATTGGCCTGATCACTGTTTATGTGTGCTGATCAGAGAGGGGGGTCCCGAGCAGCAGGTAGCTCCTCCTCACTCCTCACTGGTCTTCTCTGGATGACTGGTCTGAGCTCGTCATAGTGTTAATCCTAGTCTAGTTTTAACCACATAGCAGCAGTTGGGCACAATACCAACTTCCCTTTGTACCCTATTTGACACTTCAGTCCTAGTTTATTCTTTGTCTTGTTCTGGTTTAGTCTTAGTTTAGTTCTGCTTTAGTACTTGTCTATTCCCGGTTCAGTCATGAGTTCAATTTCAGAGCCCTTGGTGCGTGGGGGCAGCGGCAGGTCGGCTCCAAAGCGGCACAAGAGCGTCCGGAAGAACTCAAGGAGACTCTATTCCTCGTACCAGGACCACCAGGGGTAAGTGCATTTCCTCCTGTTCATACAATTATTACAATGAGGCTAATGATAAAATCTAATCATCAAGTCCTCTGTGGGGAATGGCAGTCATTTACCAGTCTTTGAAGTGGCTTTTTACTCTAGCAAATTAACTTTTTGAATTAAAGGTTCTGTTCTGAGGATACAACTTTCCTTTGTATGCCTGCCATCTCTAACGTGTTGTAAAAGTGTGTTGTGTTGTCAAAAGTAGTGTTTAAGTATGTATTTCACCAAGACTAATATAAAAAGCACTCTATATACCTTAACCCTGCATACATTTTTATCATAATTACTGTAGAAGAGACAAAAAGTCCATCACCTAGTTGCTATGGCCAAATTAAATGACTAACTTCTGCTTTTGGACTTATTTTGTAATTTCTCGTCAAACTTATTGCATGCGTAGGTCGTCGGACGATGAGGACAAAGAGGACGAGCGAGTGGAGAGTGACGACCCCGAGGAGATGTTTCAGAACATTCAGCATCAGAAGGAAATCATCGCCAACATCAGGACCAGACCGTGGCCCATGAGACGCAAACTCAAAGTGCTCAAGTATTTCATCCAACACTATTAACTTTCACTACAGCGCTGCTCCGTTCCTGCCTGCTTGCTGCTCGGCACAACTGTCGTGAATATATGCAGGAATAAATCAAAGTTCAGGAGTCTGGTCAACGGCCAAAAGATTAGAATTATTATACAGTATGTGCTATAGGAAGAACTAGAGCTGTAGGCTGAAGCCATAGGGCTGAACAAAAACCCAAGTGCGCAACAAATTGCAGAGGTAATTAGTTCATTCAGGTACTTTTCTAGGACAAAGTCACTTTCATAGTAAATATTAATTATTATTATTATTATTATTATTATTGAAACAGGGACACCATTGTGCTTCAACTTATTCAAACTTATTCAAGAGTAGTTATATTTCAGCTTCTTACTGCTGTGGTCACTGAGTTGTCGTTGTTGTTTTCTTTTTCTTTTCCTTTGTTGCATTGTACTAATGAAAATGTTTATTGTTGGATTTTGGGGTGAGGTGCTCATAAGCGTCTTGCTTCAGACTACTCCTTTTGAGCAGCGTGTACTGTATGCTGCTCAAATAAATAAACAAATAAAACTAAACTAAAGGGAGTTCTTGAGCCTGAAAATAAACTGAAATTTGCTGATAATACCTTTAATATCAAATGTTGCAATAATATTTTCTAAACGCTTACAGGTCTTGATGGAAACAGCTATTCCAATAATAAAATGACTGAGGAAATACACCCTTGTTTTAATTTAGTTTCACGTCATGGTTATAAACTTCATAGTAACATGGCACTAATCGTGTGTGAAGGACGTTCCGGGGTCTTAGGGTGTGTTTTTTTTTGTCCGGTAAGGGGTTCCAGTCTCAAAAGGCTTCATAACCCCAGCTCATGACATAATATATGTATTTCCCATTCCACTTTATAGTCCATGCAGTGTCTTTTCTTCCGCCCCTCATAGCGATGACATGATGGAGTACAGGGCTGCGCAAAGAGAGGAACAATTCTGTCTTGAATGTTATGTTGTTAATACATAATTACAGTATGTTCTGTGACCATTTCGACATTTTTTCACCAAACTGTGTCAAAACAAGACGAGGAAAAAGATAAATCAGGACCAAAACAAAGCGGAACTAAATTGGGAAAATCATTACCAAAGCTGAAATTTTTGGACATTTTTAAGTTGCCATATGTGTCAATATTATTCTGAAGGAAGCCCTCGGTAATATTGTGGCTTCTTTTTGATATTGCCCATATTGTCATGCCAATAATATTAATATGGCGATATGTTGTGCAGCCCTCGAGGAGCATTCCAATGAAGATGTTTGCCTAATGTATTTAGCTGAGCGACTGGTTATCCCTGCAGCAGGTACAGCATTAGGCCAGTGAGCGCGGGTAGAGAGCTGGAGATGTGCTGAGTAATGTGCCGTGGATAACAGCTTTTATATGGGCAGTTTGTTATTAGCGTTCGCGTTTTTATTACCGTCATCAGGAGGAAGGGGCTGCAAGTCGGCATTTTTACCCCTTTCTAATCTGCGCCTGTACTTGTGTGATTACTCCCCACTGCGGTAACGGGCTATAATTTACATCCAAAAATCTAAGATGCTGCAAATGTGGGTTTAATCCTAAGATTTGTAAAAAAAAATAATCGTTTGATAGGGAAGTAAAACAGTAGAAAAGTTAATAATTAAGTTGTCACTGCTACTCAAGTCTAAAATGGGGGAAAAAAGGATATATATTTAAAGACACGTTGCAGAACATTCCTGTTGAAGCAGAACTAAGTAACTCATGCCCCTAGAGGCCATAAGCGCCACTGCAGGTGTCGTATGTTACGTTTTTTTGCTCATTAATTGTCCGTGAGAGTAAATACTACGCTGACAGAGAAGACAAAGGGAGAGGGGGATATTGTACATCCAACTACACAATGAGGATAATTTTTTTCACTCTAACTTTGCTGTAAATACTGTTTAAGTGGCGCGAGCCCGCATTTAGCTTTGCCCGTTAGCCTGTTAGCTTCTTCTTCATGATACTATATAGTGTGTATTGGGGCCTCCTACCCGGAGGCAGAAAAGTTGCAATTGTGGTTTTCTGGCCAGAGACAACGGGGGAGATGAAAGACCCCCAGAGGGTCTACGAAAAGGATTTATTAAGGTAAACAAGTTACTTAGTTCTTCTTTAAATGAGCATCTAACTGGCACTTGAGCATCTAAACTCTGGTAAATAAACAAACATGCCAGTAACACCAAACCCGCTCCTAATGAACTTTGTGGTGGTCTAATTATGTTGTTGTTTTTTACTATTTCATTACCAAAACAAGATTTGGTAATGAATTAGGTTTGGATTTAGGCACTCACCAAAAACGATACCAAGAAAATCTGTGGTATCGGCATTAAATCCGATACTGATTCTACAACCCTACTTTAAAACCTGCACTTAAGACGTGTCCTGTCCTCTAAACATAATAATGTTGTGTGGGTATAGCCTCTCGATCCGATTGCGTGGTTCAATAATGTCTGAACAGTAACAGTGAGAGGATGAGTTGCTTTCATGGCTGTGTCTCGCGGGCCATAAACCTCTGAAATACTTTTAATTTATCTTTATGGGACCAGCCATCTGCAGGGGGATTAATAAAGTTTGTCTGGCTGTAATAATGCGTGTAAAAATGTTGAAGCTCGTAATATCCAGTCTGATAGTCCAGAGTTGTTATATGTGTTTCGGTGCAGGTATTAAAAACTTTATTCAGACTTACATAATTGACTTTCTTGTGTATATACGCAATGTCTGCTGTCGGCTAGGAGCAAGAAAGAAGTAATATTTATCCGATTTATAAATGGTGTATAAATAGTGGTGAAGAGGCTGAGGTGGCTGATGGTGTTGCTGCTGTGGCAGAGGTAGGTCACTCTGTGTGTGGTAAATGAATTTAGATGAATTAGAGATTGGATGAAATGCAAAGTTTGAATAGGAACAATGGCGGAAAATTCTGTTCAGCATATTGATTTCACTTTACTTGTGTTTTAGTGAAGATATGGATTTGTTTATACTTTATTTTATCAATACCGGTAGTAACTAAACTTTTTTTTTATACCATACTGGTATCGTTTAAGTAGTGGACACTGGTCTTGTGTAAGTCAGGCTGTTTACATGCAGTTCATCTGAATCTCATTGTCCTATACAGACAGCAAACCAGATAAAGAACTATCAATCTTATTAATTATTTACTTTTGTAAATATGTTTTTTTTTTTTTACATTGAAGCCCTTTTGAAAAACATTTTCTTTCCATGTCCTTTGTAATAGACATAAGGACTAAA
This sequence comes from Gobius niger, assembly GCF_951799975.1. Lineage (NCBI taxonomy): Eukaryota > Metazoa > Chordata > Actinopteri > Gobiiformes > Gobiidae > Gobius > Gobius niger. The sequence goes on along the minus strand of NC_136855.1, from coordinate 14,447,121 downwards.
TGTGTCTTCAAATGGAATCTAAATCTCCATGAGAAACTTATGGTTAAAGAGACTTGATGCAAGTTAGTCATTTTATACTCACTACTGCCACCTAAGGTCTTATGGGTAACTACAGTCACTATATTAAAGGAACAGGCCACTGTTTTACCTGTTTGGTCTTTGTGCGTGCTCGTGGAAGAGCGCGGTCGCTTCAAAGTTCACCCTCGTTTGGAGCTATAGGAATACATTGGGAGAGGCCAAATGCGAACAACATCTTTGGTGGTTTTACGTGACTGAGGGCATGCACATAGACCAACCAGGTATGTATCAACTCATCTAAGCTCAGGTAAGAACATATCTCAGTATGTAAAAATGGTGGCCTGTTTCTTTAAGCTCGTGCATGACGGCACTTCGTCCCCGAAGTAACAACTTTTTGAGTGACAGTGAAGGATTTTAGAGACAGTTGTGGTGAATAAGTCTGGGCTCTTTCTACACATTATTAGGACATTACTGGAACATGTAGGATGAAAATACTTTTAACAAACTCTGTATAGTCCCTTTAAATAAAACATACCCCATCACAGCTCTGTAACACATCCCAAACACAGGTGTGTGAGGGGTCAGCAACACTTTGCATTCATTTACATGCATTTATTAAAGAAACGCCAAACCATGATCAAAATCACTATAGAGGTGATTTTAACCTGAAATGAAACTGCAGCATGACCTAATTTGATATATTAATTCTCTTAAATAATTTGGATTATTATGATGATATTGATTAATGTCAGATTTATCAATACAGTAAAAACTACGTTGTCATTTATGTTTATATATTTCACCTATATAGTGTCCTCTACGATGGACATATCATTAAAGATAAATTATTATTATTATAATTATTAAGAAATCAAAATAGATAAACCTTTTTTGTGTGTGACACAGTGGTACAAGTGTCTGTGGTTTTCTCTTGTGTGTTGTAGACAGGCCAGAGAGATTGTGCTGAAGTATGAGGGCAGACTGACCCGGACCAGGGGTTACCAGACCGCAGGAGCTGATGTAAGTATGTAATTCATATCTCACTGTGTATTTTGTCAGTAGTATAGACATCTTTGTTCATTTGAGTTCTTCTAATTGAAATACAATAAAACTGCAGAAGGTGGACCTTGCCGACCAGGGCAGGGGGCGGCAGTGGCTCCATGGCTTATGATATGACTGATGAATTTGTTTTGAACACGACTGCAGGACAGGGGACAGCTGCAATCATGCATGAGTATCTTGTATGTTCACTAGCATGTGTTGCCCCAAAAACAATAGGCGCAACAAGGTGACTAATCCAGCTGAAAGAATTAGAAAAGACAGTTGTAGCTTTATTGATATTTAATGAGTACCAACATTTGCTCTGCCTGGAAGCATCACTGAACTAATGCAGGAAATCCAGTGCTCAGCAGGAACAAGAAAATTCAAGCCAAAGTGATAAACCATGCAAACGATTCCAACCAATCTCCAGCTTCCTTTTGGCTGAAACTGTAGCGAGCTTAATCTTTTTTTTGTGATTTCTCCCTCCCTTCAAACACACAAAGGAGGAGTGGGCTGCAGCATCGCAGATTTATGGCCTGTTGTTATAGCTAAGTTTAATTAAAATGTTCAGGCTGCTCAGTCCCATTAGAAATAATTGACTTTTAGTGAGGGCTCTTACCATGAATTATTAATTCAACTGTTTGGCGTCAAGTTAATTGAAATTTTTTAGTGATCGACCTAAAGCTGCCCTCATCCTGGGTATCCTATAGTAATCCAGCCAGACTCACACCAACTAAAACATGACCACTGGTTGGGGGTCATTTACCAAGTGTTTACTGATGTGCAAAATGAGTAGCACCTGCACCTAAATATGTGACTAAATATCCTCATAATATAAGCGCTATAGAGTGTTGTGACAGTTGTTATACTAATGTTCCTTTTTGTATCTATGGGAGAGTATTAGTCTAAAATGTTAATGTTGGCCTCTAGTATATATTTTTTTCTATTAAGTTCTTTGTCAAATTTTAACTAGCACACAGCATCATCAATGTGTTGCAGAGTATTAGTATTGAGCCCTGTTTTTATGTCTTTTTGAGGAGAATTTCTAGTGTTTTACCTATTTTTGTCCTAATTCACCTGAATTAAAAATGTTGGTATCCCGGACATCAGGTGCGCCAAACCAAAATGTTTGTTGCCTTTTCTTAAATAAAGAACCCTTTTTTTCCCCCTTCCCCTTGAAAGCTGTTGAAGAAACTGTCCCGACTGCTTTACAACATCGTGGTCCTGTTCATTCCTTGGGAGGTCAGGATCAAGAAGATTGAGAGTAAGTCAGTGATATACAGTAATAAAGCCATGTCATAATTCCATTTTTATGCAGTATTTTTCTTTTTTTTGTGTATCGTCTTAACCCGTTCCAGGTCACTTTGGGTCAGGTGTGGCCTCATACTTCATCTTCCTGCGATGGCTGTTTGGGATCAACATAGTCCTGACCATCCTGACTGGAGCCTTTATTGTGTTGCCTGAGGTCAGTAAAGCTAATGAACATGCAAATGCCAAAAATGACAATGCTAAAATGACTAAAACATTCCTTCAAAATTTGCTCTAGATGCGAATATTTTTTCATGAGGGGAAAGAGAAACTGCTAGATTGAAACCGGTGGCATGTAGACACAGCCAATTTTCCCACACATGATTTACTGTGTGCCCTGTGCCTCTCGTCTGTAATGGATCTAACCTTTCCCCAGCGCCCTCGAACACATCATAGCCTTATCTCTGCTCCGCTCATTGACTTTTATTGTGCTGGGTGGGTTTGTGCTGATGCAAAATTTAACTCAGACATCTCATTCCCAGAAACCAAACGCAACCAGTGGGACGTTTAAAGTAAAGTATAGCTTGTCTGTGATGCAGTTTAAACCCCCCAGACTGCACAAATGTGTGATAATAGAAGATAGAAACAAGCATTCAAGGAAATAGCGTAGTTGTATAAATATGAAATTGGAAGGATTGGATCAAGGGCTCATATTTTCACGGAACTGCAACAGTCGGTGTTTTGCGTTTAAATGAAAGAAAATGCAGCAAGAAGAATAAAAGTAGCCTGGGCCCAATGGTTGGTAGTTCAACCCCTTGCTCTGAATGAAAAAATGAATGTTTTTTGACTGTAGCACTTGTGAAGGTTGTAGAGTGCAAAATAAATCCATTATTAAGGAGTGTACGTGGAACATGTGAAGTCCTTTCTGTGTGGAGTTTGTATGTTTTTTCCTGTACATGCAAAGGCTTGGGGTGAGGACTCTCCTGAAAAAGAGATTCTGAAATTACAGTGGAATTATTCTGGCTGAATAATGGCTTGTTTCCACCTACCCAACTCTACTCTTCCTGCATTTGAAATGTTTCCACCAGCCCTCTTTACAGTTAACTGGTACTTTTTTTTAGTACCAGCTTGGCCCTGGCACTAACCAGGCCAAGCAAGTACTGTTTCATGGATACAGCCAAAAGCAAAGCCATATCCATGAATACGCGCTGGTAGCCATGGATAGAGTATCAGATTCTACAGAATAATGGAAACACAACCAGGCCCAGTAGAGTAGGGCCAAACCAAGTGGAGTAGAGTAGGGTAGGGCTGGTGGAAACGAGCTATAAAGGTAATGTGATACAGTAAATCTGGACATCTTACACTTCTTATACTGAAACATGTCGATGTTCAGTCATCCTGGTGGTAAATTCAGTCTTCTGACATTTAAACAAAACAACTGGACTTGCATTTAAGCAAAAACAGACATTTTCACTCTCCATTTAGGGTGCTTCTCCATGGCAGCCACAACAAAGCTTCTTGAATGGGCAATGAAATGTCCGCTTCTTGTTCAAATTAAGTCCAATTGACTTTTGAATTGATACACTTTGCATGGACTGACACTATAATGTGCTAGATGCAGATGGAGAAATTTATCTCTTGATAGAATGTGCTTTTCACTTCAACACAATTTGTATTTATTCATTTTATTATTTATTAAAACAAACAAATATAAATGGGTTTTTACTAATATGGTGTGTAAAAACATAAACCTTGGCTAAAGCAACAGATGAATGCTTTCCACTCCTCTCTCTTAAACACAAAATAGTCCTCTCTGCATTTGACCCATACTCAACACAAATATACAGTGTGACTGATCTACCCTAGTTTGTTTTTCTTTGGACCTGACCTCTTTCTATTACATTTTATAGCTGTTAGCTGGAGCTCCATTCGGGACGACCCGGAGTAAAACCATCCCCAAAGAGCACATGCCATCGGCTCAGGACTTGGACACCATCTGGTCACTGGGGGCAAGTCTCTCTCACTTTTACTCCTCTGTCGATAGCACTTTGATACACAGACTAAAGCCTTTTATTCAAACATTGCTTTACGGCCTCTCCGACCTTTTCTGGCCGCCGCAATGAGCCGAGACAACCTTCATCGTCTCTGCAAAGTCAGCACTAGCTCTGTTGCTCTATGGACGGAGCATATCATTATGACCGGCTTCATCGTCATTGGCCAGTTTCCTCTTCTTTCTAACTCATTCTCTTGACATTCACTCAGCCTGTGTCATGGTTAAGTTGCATGTGGGCTGCTCCCAGAACATGTTTGTAGAGGTATAAATTACAAGGTTTGCTTGTTGTAATGCACGACAAGTGAGTCTTTGTCTCAAATCCTTTGTGCTTGTCATTAGGGCCTGGTACCGTTAAACAATACCACTATACTATGTAAAAAACGGTATTGAAAACTGGTATTGAAAAAAATAAAAGAATCGAAAGTAGGTACCAAAAAGAAATATTAAACCTTTAAATTCAAGTTTTGATGCTGTTGGTCATCAAAATATAAAAGAAATAAAAAAGTGAAAGACACATTGGAGAAAAAAAAAGAAAAACATGGAAGATGAATTGGAAAAATATGGGAAATTTTGGGGGAAAATAATTAAATAAATTTCATATTTAGGAAAGAAACGTGAAAAAAAAATTAAAAATGGGGGGAAAAAATAAGAAACTTAGTAAGTGATTTTTCTGCCCATTTGTCGTTTCACCTCAAAGAAATGACACTAATGTAAAAGAAATGAAATGGGAGAAAAAGCAATAAATTAATATTATGATTATTATTTATTGTTCTATATGACAAATAATTTAGTATAGGTATTGAAAAAAGTATTATTCAGGTATCGGTATCGAAAACCAAGTATTGTTTAAGTACCGGTATCTAAAAAAATTAACTTGTCATGATAAAGTAAGGCCTAATAAATGATCACTTGCTCATCAACATATTGTTTTTGTTTTACAGATGTGCACTGTATCTACAGATGTTTTTTTCACTGATGTAGTTTGTCATTTTTAACCATGTGTTTTAATATTTATCTAAATCGACACCTTATATCATCCTTTGTTTGCCTCTATAGGGGTACCTGCAGTACTCAGTTTTGTTCTATGGATACTATGGCAGTGTCAGGAAGATCGGCACTGCTGGATACAGGCTGCCGCTCGCCTACTTCCTGGTTGGAATGGCCGTCTTTGCCTATAGCTTCATCATTTTGCTCAGAAAGTAAGGACTGAAAACTAAAAAAGTAAATACTGTGTGCTATCTGTTTTATTTTTAAATATTTTACCAAATTTACTGCATCGGCGGGTTTTTTAGAAATTAGACTTCAGGGACACGTTTACTGTAAACTTGACAGTAAAGTACGAGCAAACCTTGCAATTTCAGGTTTACATGTAATTGATTTACCTCACAGTTTTATCCAAGCTTTCTTTCTGCTGCCTGATTACTGTTTTCGGCTGCATATCTCACTACTTGCAGCTTGTAATCTCCAGAGTATGATTTTCTTTTTTGTGGCATTTGTGTTTAGTCTTAGCAGATACTGGTACACAAGCCTAGAGCGCCCTCTAGTGGCTGTCAGTGTGTAGATAACAAACATGTGAAATTATGTATTTTGATATATAAGTCGCACCTGAGTATAAGTCGCACCCCAGGCTAAACTATGAAAAAACTGTGACTTATAGTCCGGGAAATATGGTAATATCCTATGTGTAAAATTGTGTGCACAGAATGGCTAAGAACTCAAGGCTGAGTTTAGCGAGTGCGTCGGATGAGAACTTCACCTTCTGCTGGAGAGTGTTTTGTGCCTGGGATTATCTGATTGGGAACCCAGAGGCGGCTGAGAGCAAAGGAGCTGCCATTGTCAACAACATCAGGGTCAGGCACAAGCCACCTATGTCTATATTGTTATTTTATCGCCTTGTTAAAATAATGGCTTAAGTCACTGTTTTGGTCAAGTGATTTTTACCCTCCAGACATTGATGCATCTTTACGTATCATTGGTTCTGTCCTCTGCCAATCATAATAAGATATGACTTGGGCCATTTTAACAAGACAATGATATATGGTGTATATTTCATGTTAATTTGAGCTTTTGTTTATGTTTGTGTACATTTATAGCAAGTAAAATGAGCCTTTTTTGATCTCTTAGGAAGCTATTTGTGAGGAGCAAGAGAAGAAGAAAGAGACCAGTTTGTAAGCATTTTTTATGTACTTTTTCAAGCAGTACGTTCACTTATAGACGGAAATACCATGACCACCTGTTTATGAAGCCAGTCCAGCGCCAAGCCTCTACTCAGTGCTACATTTGATCATTTTTTGTGTGTTCTTGTTGCATCTTTCAGAGCTGTCCTGATCAGCCTGCGGATCTTGGCCAACATCCTGGTGCTCCTGTCTCTGGCCGGTAGCATCTACATCATTTATTTCGTGGTGGACCGCTCTCAGAAACTGGAGCAGGAGAAGCCCGAGCTGACTCTGTGGGAGAAGAACGAGGTAACGCCGCTATAGGGACGTTATTTCATTATGACGTTCAGTAATGTGGTCCACAGGGATCAATGTAAACACAGAGACGAGGGACATGAGCAGGATCACGGACGCCGCCTCTCAGGGTCATTTGCCGGCTCATGTATGTGCACAATGTTAGACCACTCGTAATGGCTTTTACGGTTAGAGATGTTTCACTGTCAACATGTTTTACCATCTTGTGCAACCGGAAAGCTTTATATCTATTGAGTTATTAAACAGGAACTTTGAGATTCAACTTTGTTACAAGACATGTTGATTCCCAATGCCTATTCCAAAAATATTGCATAATTTTATACAACATAACAAAAAATGTTTTTAAAATATGTGTTTGTTCATGCTACATCTCTTTTGAAAATGAAATACTGAATATCTGTTGTATGGTCATAATATTGAACCAAAAAAATACAAAATAAATGGATGAGTGTTTAAATTTTAGTCCGGGGTCAAATAGTCCATAGAGTCCCTGTCCATTTAAAGTATCTTGAACGACCACTAATAGGTTGCATTCATGTGACATCACAACATTCTTAAGAGTCTATATCGTAAAATTGAGGTGGAGGGCCACTGAAAATGTCATGATGGTAACTATGGTAACTAGCAAGCTGCAGATTTTAAGTTTTTGGTGAATATCTCCCAGTCATTACTGGGAGAATCCACATCTTTTCTGTCAGCCCATACAAAGTATTTAAATTATTTCCTCACAAAGGCGTTAGAAAGTGGAGACAATATTCAAAAACATGAGTATGATGTTGTCCAGTAGAAAAGACTTTCAGCCATAATAATAATGTGCCGGGTTTGTGAATCCAATCACTGTCAAATACTGATGAGGAAAAACATCTGACAATTTTCGTTTTGGAGATTTCTTACAAAGAGTTGTAGTGGCACCTGCCCTCGACCTGACATTATGACATCATCACATATTGAGTGGTCCATCTTTACGGGTGTGCAGTAAGATAATTAGTGCATTAGTCCATTGTTTTTGGCTCGGGGTCTGTGCTCTTCCAGTTTAAGAGGATGCACTTCCTGGCTGCCATTCCCGCCAGCAATACAAAATGTGTCTAGTTAGAAGTTCATTTCAGTGGGGCTTAAGAGATGTATTGCACTGACCAGAATTAACAACAACAAGCAATTAACTACTGCCCAACAAAGTCTATGGGCAGTAGCACAGTGGCAGCAGGTTAACAGTGTCGCCTGAATTGGGCCATGTGCACACTGATGGCCTTTCTATTTGGTTTTAGGAATGTCCAATACAGACTAGTAATGCAATTTTGACTGTTTTCATCAATTAAGTTTTTTTCTGTTCTGTTCTTCCCTGACGAGGTGAGTGTGGTGGTGTCCCTCATCACGATGATCGCTCCCTCTGCCTTTGAGCTGGTGGCTCAGCTCGAGATGTACCACCCGCGAACATCTCTGCGCTTTCAGCTCGCCAGGTGCAACATTCTCTGCTCAAATGCTTTAGTATATACTATACACTATACAGGCTACATATACTTAGAGTACATTAATTTACCTATTATGTTTTTTTTTTTTCCCCCCACAGAGTCCTTGTTCTGTATCTGGGGAATCTCTACAGCCTCATTATTGCACTTTTGGACAAAGTCAACATTATGAGCTCCGCTGTGAGTATGTGAAAATAAATAGATGCGGTAAATTGATGAGACCTAGTTATGTTACTTTGTAATTGTGCTATTCCCTTTGTGTACGGGTTTGGGGTGGTTGTGCGTCGTTGGGGTTTTGTAATGAGCCTTCAGTGTTTTGTATCCTTTTACTTACTGTCTGTAAATTAGAATAAGAGGTCAAGGGGGGTGTCTAAAAGGAAAAAAATGGGGATTCAAAGTACTGGGAACACAGATGCCTAGTGTATGCGGACATTGGAGGAAGGTGGGTTAAGCGTATTCCCCAAGCACACCAAAAGTAAGCAGGCACTTGAATAGGTTACTGCCGCTCAATGACTTGACTTGTAGTACAGGTGACAATTTTCAAACCTTTGTTGCTGTAGACCACACCTGGATGAGAGAGTTTACACAGACAAACCTGCTGAAGATGGCGTGCACTGAACTAGTAGACAACAAGCTTTCTCGTCTTCTACATAAAAATAAATAAATCCATTATTCAGTTCAGCTGTATATTTTCAGATGCCTGTGACCCCCGCGAACTGGACAGACTCCCACTTGTTCCAGACCACGACATCACATCCTGAAGGCTCGTCCTTTTCGGTGCCCAGGAATGTTAGCCCCACATTAGCCACGGTCGCTGCAATACTGGACTCAGCCAACACCACGAGGAGCGGAATGGCACCAATGGCACTTTCCAACCTGACGACTGTGTTCGAGAAAAACAAGCAGGATCAGTGCTGGGAGACCTATGTGGGACAGGTGCAATACAGCAGTTTGTTTCTTATTATTCTCACAACTTACAGCATTTAATTAGTGGAGGAAATTGATACAAGATAAAACCCCCTCATGAACCTGGCACATTTTCTACAGTTTGACTTCAAACCAAATGTAAAAGCTCCTTGAAAAAAAGCGGGAAAACAAGACGAAAGCGAGGATGAAACGGTCACAAAAACCCAATAAAAACGCGACAAAAGAGTTGAAAATGCAACAAATACAGCCTCACAAGAGCAACAGAAAAGAAACAAAAAAATAACGAAAGTAAAGAAAGTGACAAAAATGTGACAAATAAGTGATGAAAAATTGACAAAAAAGTGACAAAATGTGATGAAAAAATGGAAGAAATTTGTTGAAAAAAGTGACAAAAAGTAATGAAGCAAAATGTCAAAAAAGTGACAACAACGCGGCAACAATATGATCAGTTTTGTAGGTTTCAGCTTTCAAAAGTACTCTGACCTATAAGCTGTAACCTTTCAGATTTGGGTAAAGCTGAACTGGAGAAAATGCACTTGGTTAAGGCGGGGGTTAAGAGGTTAACAACAGACTATAATGAACTTCAGTATCCAGGTCAATATCCAAATTGAACTATTTGTTTGTTCTTTGCTGTGCTGTAGCACAAACAGAGAAAATGTTGTTTGTATTTTGTCAGGAAATGTTGAAATTGTCCATAATCGACATGATCTTCACTGTGGCCAGTATCCTGCTCATTGACTTCATCAGAGGGTTAGTGGTGAGGTACCTGAGTGACTGCTGCTGCTGGGACCTCGAGAGCAAGTTTGTATGTACTTAAGTCAAATCGATTCTACTTTTGTAACATTATATTAAGTGGACGTGTGGTTGGTTTCTGCACTACTACTATTACTCCGAGAAGTTCAAACACAATCTGAGTGAATGTGTTTCTTTCTCAGCCTGAATACGGAGAATTCAAAATCGCTGAAAATGTCTTGCATCTCATTTACAACCAAGGCATGATCTGGTGAGTGCTTTTCTGAAAATTACCGAAAACAAGGATTTGTGTGACTGTGGAACGGGCCAGCTTCCGTGACGCTTGGAAAATCTCCTAATAATCAATTCATTTCATTTCTGTGCTCCACTGAACTGTATTTCTTCCGCTCTATTTAGAGACGTCGTCTAGCTACAACGATGAAAATAAATCTGTCAGCTTGTGGGAGTAATACCATCAGTGTATTGCCCTGTTTTGTTCTTTCACATTTGTCCCCATTCATTTCAGGATGGGGGCGTTTTTCTCCCCGTGCCTCCCTGCCTTTAACGTCATGAAGCTGATTGGACTGATGTACCTGAGGAGCTGGGCCGTCCTCACCTGCAACGTCCCACATCAGCAAGTTTTTAGGGCATCAAGGTACTTAATTGGCAGAGGTCAGCCATTTTCCAAATGTCCAAAGCACTGTGGCCCCCTAATCGATCCGAAGATGTCAGGGGACTCCCTATTGATAATATTTCACTTCAAAAGAATGTACATTGTTTTACCACTGAAAATTACCTTTGAAATAAGAAATAACAATGGCTATAGGCTGAATACTATTTTAACCTCTTACCCCCCGCTTTAAAGTAGTACTAAGTAACTTGTTTACCTTAATAAATCCTTTTCGTAGTCTGTCTAGGGGTAATACAAGTGCTAATGGGATGATTGGGGGTCTTTCAGAAAACCACAATTGCACCTCTGACCTCCATTGTGTAACAAGATGTACAATATCCCTCTCTCCCTTTGTCTTTTCTGTCAGCGCAGTGTTTACTCTCACAGATAATTAATGAGTAAAAAAACGTAGCATGCTATGACACCTGCAGTGGCGCTTATGGCCTCTAGGGGCATGTGTTACTTAGAACTGCTTTAACCAAGCACATTTTCTCAAGTCTTCTTTTAGATTCTCAAATCTAAAAGCTATTTGACTGCAGAGCAACAGTGTAATGTCTCATTTGAAAACTAAAGCCTACAAAACTGGTCCAAGCTTCGTTGTCGTCGGTTTTTGTCACATATTTGAAGCGTTTTTGCCGTGTGTTCGTATTTACATGTTTTCGTCATGTTTTTGTTGCTTTTGCTTTTCTCACATTTTTGTTGCGTTATTGTTGCTTTTCTGGCACGCTTTTGTCACTCTTTTGATGCTTCTTTTCTCACTTTTTTGTCGCTCTTTTATGGCTTTTTCGTCACTTTTTTCGTTGCTTTTCTGTTGTGTTTTCATCAAGTTTTTGTCGCCTTTTCGTTTCGCTTTTGTTGCTTTTTCCTCCTTGTTATTTTGGCGCCCTTTTCCAGACGCTTTTAGATTTGCGTAAGGCCAATCTGGAGAAAATGTCCTTGGTTCAAGTCGGGGTAAAGATGATAAAGCGTCTAAACACAGACATATAGATTTCAGTCTGTACTGTTGAATTTTTTGTTAAAACAATACATTTCTGTTTCGTTCTACTCTCTGTTGCATAGTTACCTAGCACTAACTAAGTCCTCCGCCAATCAGAAGGCTTGTCACAACCAAAGAAACAAAGTCAGTGCTTCCAACATGATGTTTTCCTTGAAGCCCACTTCCCCTGGAGTCAGACAGACCCACCCCTGTCCAATACCATGGCCCACACAAATCCAAAACATTAAAGGAGCTGGGGAACCACTGGCGACTGTGCGACAGCTTTGGAGACCCCTGCATTACAATAAACGATCCACAGCTCCCTTTATGTCTGCCCGCCTACATTTCCTGTCTACCCACCTAAATTCAGTGGGCTGGACCAACTCCTCTCGTCCTTTTAACTGTCCTTTCGCTGTAGGAATTTGGGGACGTGTGGAGCAACATGACAAACCGAGCCATAATTGTGTTTTTCAATTTGCTTTTGTCAGATCGAATAACTTCTACCTGGCGATGCTGCTGTTCATGCTGTTCCTGTGTATGCTGCCCACCATCTTTGCCATCGTCAGATACAGACCCTCTCAGCACTGTGGGCCGTTCAGGTACACGTTTTAGCGCTAATACTAATGCTGAGATGGAAATTAGTAAACCTTTTTATGTGAGATAGTAAACTCCTTTTAAAATGCAATTTGGACCAAGGGTGTCAGATTTAATGATTGTAAAATGTCCCAGCCCTGCCTTTTATTTGACATCTTATTGAAGACAAATACATTTACTGTTTACAATCACATTTAAACTGCACTTTGCAATATAATGAAGTAACGCAGACTTTCATTTTTACTTTTCCCTAGAGTTCATTCAGAGACTTGTCTACTTCTACAACTATGCTTTTATACATGTATTTTTGATCATGCAGACTTGTGTGCGCACATGAGTAGGGCTGGACATTTTTTTCGATACCGGTACTTTAACGATACTTGTTTTAAATTCCAATGCCTGAACAATACTTTTTTCAATACCTGTACTAATTTATTTGTCATATAGAACCAGAAAACAGATTAATAATGTTAATGTATTCCTTTTCCTTCCATGTAATTTCTTTTGCATGTGAATCATTTGTTTGAAGTGAAAGAACTAAGAAACTTCTTGTATCTACAAAAGGGAAGAAAACGCACTTTTCAAGTTTTTATATTTTTGTTATATATATAGTTTTCTCTTTTTTCCTCCCATTTTTTTTCAAAATTTTTACCCTGAATTTTATATATTTCATTAATTTCCTCCATTTTCCCCCAATTTCATTCCCTATTCTTTTCCACAATTTTGCCCCAAATTGTCCTATTGTTTTGTCTTGTTTCTTATATTATCTCATATTTTTTAAAATTTTTCTCCATGTTTTATTTTCTTGAATTTCCCCCCTTATCCAGATTTTTTTTCTCCAAAATTTACCTAAATTTTCCCCCTTCTGTCTTTTAAATTTTGATGACCAACAGCATCGATACGTGAATATAAAGATTTTATTAGATTTTTCAGTACCAGCTTTTGACTTGACTTTTATTTTTTCAATACCAGTAGTACCATTTTCTTTATACCAGACTGGTATTGTTTAACGGTACCCAGGTTACCCAGGTTATCCTTTTGCTTGTTGCAGTGGGCAGGAGAAAATCTACGACATCATTTCAGACACTGTTGAAACTGATTTTCCCCTGTGGTTTGGTAAAGTCATGAGCTACGTCACCAGTCCCATCGTCGTGCTACCTGCGGTGCTGTTGCTGTTGTGAGTCCCCCAAAACATCACAACATCTACGTTTCAAAATACAACTTATAATTTGATTTGATAACACTTTGAAAAAGTGAGTATGAGTATGTACAAATGCTTATAATGGCTTTTTCTTCCGTTTTAGCATGCTGATATATTACCTTCAGGCCATTGCTCGGTCACTGAAGTTCACCAACAATCAACTGAGGATGCAGCTTCAAACGGTAACATGTTAAAGTGCATTGCAATTCAACCAAAAAATGTGTTCATTTTATGGTCTGTAAACCTGTCGTTATTATGTTCGATGGGTCGTGGGTGCCCCCTGGTGGACAACTTTTTTACACACAAAAACACAGCTTCCTTTAATCAGAAAACTCTCTTAAACCTGAGTGCATTTTATCCAGTTTAGCTTTACCCAAATCTAAAAGGTTACAACCGATAGGCCAGTGTAACGCCTCATTTGAAAGCTAAGACCTACAAAACTCATCTAAATGGAGCTTTTTCCTGGGGTTGTTGCCGCGTTGTCACCACTTTTTTGATATTTATTTCCATCACTTTTTTTGTTGGATTTTCGTCACATTTTTGCCTCATTTTCTTCGGTTAAGAGGCGGTCTGTTATACATGTCTTTTGTCTTACTTACAGAACACTATCCACCTAATTAATTAACATGTTGTGTTTCAAAGGAGCGGACAGAAGATAAAAAGAAAGTCTTCCAGTTAGCAGCAGGTACATTATTACTCTGCCATTACACTTGACCTACTGATTTCACTGTTTATTTTTTTCTAAACTGACTCCTGACTCACTTTTCCTCAGCCCGCCTGCAGGCCCCGGAGACGGCGGCTGACCAGACCACGGAGCAGCAGGACAGCGACATCACCAGCCATGAGGCGTCCATCCAGACCCCGTCGCCGCGTCGAAACGGCAACGTCACCAACTTCCAGTCTCCCGTTCGCCGCGGCAACAGCATCAGGACCATCAGCCAGTCCGCGTCCAGGTCCGAGCTGAGCCACGGCGGCGCGCCAGGGACCTCCCGAAGCCCGTCCGTGTCTGTCCTGCCCAAACACCGACTGGAGCACAGGTCTGTAGCATCACTGGGATTCAGCTGATAGGATTTGTAGGATTTATTTTTGTGACACTCTTTGTAGTACATAGATATCCTAGTATAATAATGTCAACCTGATGCTGTTTCTTGTATTTAAACAGGATTTTATTCTGTAAGTTCTGGGACAGTAATCGGCATGTTCAAAGCTGGTAGTTTATATAATTTGAGGCATGTTGTAGCAAACTATGAACTAACCCTGCAGTCTGCATGTTGGCAGTTATTTAAAACCTGGAGCATACACCAGTCAGCCACAACATTGAAAACTTTATTGTTTCACGGCCAAAATCAAATCAAGCAAAGCATTTTTGTGGCTAATTGGCGTATGAAGCACTTCCGCGTTGACTTGCTTCATTTAATTGCTTAATTACTCATGTGATTCTGTAGGACTCATATTTAGAAATACCTCTATCGACAAATTCTAACTTAATTGTGTTGTTTTCCTTTGTAACAGGCCTCTTCCGCCCCAAAGTGGTGCCAGATCCAAGTCCTACCAGCAGGTGGTGTACAGTCCTTCTCCCCGTTATTCTGACCCCTCTGAACCTGTGTACAGGAAGACCATCCACACCCTGCACCCCGTGGAGCGGATCATCACGGCTCAGAGTTGTGTGGGGCGGAGGGGCCACACCACACGCTATGTCATCGTCAATGAACATGAGCCGCGGAAACACCTGCTGCGCTCGGCCACGCGAATCCCCCGCCACTACCTCATGGAGGAGCCCGCGGAGATCGTGGAGCTGTACCCACGGAATATCAAGCGCTACACGGCACGCGCCATTCACCACCAGCCACACCTGCACCGCGCGCATCAGTCACAGCACAACCTGAGCGAGGAGGAGGAGGAGGAGGAGGAGCAGGGGCCCAGCAGCAGCAGCAGGAGAAGGATGCCCCTAGGGAAGTCGCTCAGGCCCAAGTCGTTGTCCGATCTGCATCAGCCGGCTCACTTCTATATCGGGGAGAGGGCCGAGAGCCACTGCTCCATGGCTAAAGGCCCATACGAGGCCCATGAAGAGGAGGAGGAGGACTGGGGAGAGTTAGACCAGTGTCAGCCACAGGCCAAAGCGAGAGGCGCAGAGCAGGTGTTGGCGCGCACACGGAGGTACGTCCCGTCTGCAGGGAGGCACGGTGCATCTCCGTCCCGAGGCAGACATGTGGAGGCTCACGTCAAACCAAAGATGAAGCAGAAATTGGAAACGCCTCTGACCGAGTCGGACTCTGCATCTGTGGCCTCTAGCAGCGACCAGCAGAACAGCAGCGTGGACCAGTACATCCAGGTCATCCACAACAAGGACAGGTATCTGAAAGCAGAGACGCGCCACGGGAAACTGGCCAAGAAGAAATCCAAAACCAGCTTTGACCCCAATGTCACTGAGGTCAATGACCTGGTCTGCTCTAATGTGTGACTGAAGTGCACTTTGGAATAATTACACAATATATCAAGCAAAAAACAAAAGGCCCGATAAACTCAAGCACATCTTAAAATATGGCCCAATGTAGTTTGTGATGTTGTGTAGCTGTAACAATACGCTGGTACACAGTGTTCAAGGCCACGATGAACTGAACTGCTACATTAAAATGATAGAAAGAAATTGTTTTGTTTCAGCTCTCACCATTGTCTTTCAGTGCAAGAGAAGGCAAGAGATTGGTGTGTTGTGCTTCCAGTGAAATAATATTACTAAGAAACAATGTTGTCGCTTCAATAAACAATTGCACTGATAGGATCAGTTTTGGTGAAAAATAATATATATATTTTTGTCCCTGATCCACCAGAGATTAGGTCTGAATCTTTATTGTAAATGTGTTGAGTCACTGTGTTTGTATTCTGTATATGTCTGAGATATGCCTAATATGTACACTGATATCAAGACAATATTTCTCATGACATAACCAAAGGTTTAATCATGTATATGCATATCAAACATATTTAACAAACATATTTCGAACCTCCAGTAAAAAGACGCCTTATATTTACACATGAAATGACATGGACGTAGAACAGAATGAAGAATGGCAGGGCATGAAAATACACATTACATAGTTATTGTGCAGCTTGTGTATGTGGTAAAAAATAATGCACTAATGACAAAGAAAATTGGTTTAAAACAATCTACTAAAAACCTGAGATTCACGTAAAGCAACATGGTTTCAAGTATAACTCATTGCCACTACAGGAGAGCGAACGCAGGTGAAATGTAGCAAATACCGACCAGTGACGTAACATTAACTTTGATATCACAAAATCAAAAGCCTCAAGTTACTACATTGCCCAAATACATTGTTTTGTTACAGCATCATAGTGGGAAGCATAGGGAACGGCAAACACTATCATCCTTTGCTGTTATGAAGGGAAATTGAACCTATTTAAAACTTAAATCTTTTGAAATTTGACAACAATTGCACAGAAGACTCGTCATTGAAGTTATTTAAGAATCTTGCTGTATTTCAAGCATTTGTTTTTATACACTATTTGGGATGTTTTGTGAAGTTTACGGGAAGAAATATTTTTACATCTGGAACGAGGGCGAGTTTGGAGGCAGGATATTTGAGCTCTATATTATTCAGTGTGATTTGTATGATGTTACATCCCTAGATTTTCTACTTAAGATGTGATTTGGTTCAATAATGATTCTGAGATCAGAAAATTAGTTTTTTTGCCATGGAAAAACAAAATGCTAATAATTGCCGACCAAACTCCATCCTGTAGGTAATAATATGACACACGACAATTTCAGGCAGAAGAGTTGAATACACTTGATACAGGTTAATACGTTTGTTACGTACAAAATAATATCAAAAACAACATTTTGGCTTGACTCTATACCAAGTTCTGTACACTGCTCAGACTTAGTCTCTTCAGTTCAGTCTCAGTTCAAATGCCTCTTCGTAACATTCCCAAAAATAGAAGATTTATCATTCTACATCACAGTCACTGTTGGAAACATTAAATAGTCAATACAGTTCACTAACACTCTGCTTGCATTGGTCTTTGACATATGTCTGTGCCTCAAATACGTTCACCCTGCACTCAGTGTCACAGTCATAATCATGGCCACACACTGGAAACATAATAGCCATAACATAACTGTTTGCAAATAGATTTTCACACACTTGGCAAATAAAACATATGCTTCCGTGACTTTTGACTGCAGAGTGAACATGGCCATGCCTCAAAACACGTACTGTACATATATGTTTAGAATAAAGTTTTACATCATTCAAGTTGATATCCAGTCAAAGTGATACTAAAATGTTTTCAGCATTATGTCCGATCAATAATTCTCCGTCACCAAACTCACAAACATCTCTATTATTTTGGCAAGCGTTAATTGTGTGATAACTTTGCATATTCACTGACAACACCTACATGTATTTATTGCAATGTTCAACAGGACCATATCTGCAGAAATGTGGTCCACAGCCTGTACCAGATCGTACTGTGTCCATAATAAGAGTGAAGTAACAAAGCAGGCCTAAGAAAAAGATAAACATAAATAAATTGTCCATAGTGGAACAAGGCATTTAAATCAATTGACCACAACACTGAGTTCACACGGTGTCGTTGTCTGTCACATGTGCATCTTATTTCAAGTTTGACCCCCAGTCGACATTTGCCGTGTTAGTGAAGCCCCATTTTGGTGATACAACTGCAAAATTTGGCAGTTTCTAAATCATGGAAAAAGGCATCTACTGTAAATCCACTACCGTCAATATTACCCATATCTGTTGTAATGTTGCCATAATTATTTGGGTATAGTGTCTATGAGAAAGCTGAATTGAAGTGAAAATAAATATCGCCACATGAAATATAAAAATGCATTGCTAAAGCTGGACGTCATGCTCAGTTTTCAGTCTAGAAAGTGAAGGTATAGCGTTGTCTGTAAGTAGTTGATACAAAAATGAGTTGTTGTTGCCCGTGAAGTCCCTCTTGTCTTATGGTTTGGACTGTTTTAGCTTCTCGATATGGTGACACAGTTTGAGCGCCGGCCCCAGCTTCAGGCCCATGTACTTCATTATGACATCACTGCGCAACAACATCAGTGCCTTTCCATCAATCTCCTGCAGGAAAACCAAAAAGGAGGTTAAAAAATAGTTGGATTGAGAAGAAAATAGCATCAACGGACTAAAGTAGTAGACTTTTAGCAAGTTGGTTGTTTTAACTTTTCACACTTGGTACAACCCAAGAAAATAGTTTCCATTCCTAGGGTCAGCAGATCTACACCCAATGGGCTCAATATCCTGCTTTTGTTCTATTCTTCCACCTTTTTTAAATGGCAGTAAGCAAATTGTATAGTACGATTAAGGATGGTGGTGGTGAAAAGGGACCTGAGTCAGAAGGCAAAGTTCTCGATTTACTAGTCAGTCCAAGTTCCTACTCTCATCTATCGTCATGAGATTTGGGCTATGACCGAAAAGAACAAATCGTGGATACAAGCTATAGCTGCACGATATATCGCAAAAAAGATCACGATATTGGGGGATGCAATGTCCGCATTGAAAGAAGCCACAATACATTGCAACATCACTAAAGTCTTCATCTCAACACAGAGATCAGAGAGAACACAGTTTTTTTTTCAAACTTAGCTGAAAACAAACAATGCAATGTTTATTGACTTAGTTAAATGTTAGTCTTGCTTTGATCCTGAAAAGAGTTTGAATTCTTGTTTTGCAATTTATTTTTAATTAAAATTAATTGTAGAATATTACAATAATATTGTTATCGCGATATTGCATAGACGCATCGCATATCGCAAGTTACTTCAATATTGTTCGGCCATAATACAGACTGTCAAAATGAGTTTACTCTGCAGGTTGGCAGGGCTACCCTTCGATATATGGTCAGGAGCTCAGCCATTTGGGAGGGGCTTGGATTAGAGCTGCTGCTCTTTCACATCAAAAGGGGGTCATGCTACCTGCTCACCTCCCTGAGGAGATATTCCAGACACATCCCATTGGAAGGAGGCACCGGGAAAGACCTAAAACATGCGGGAGGACAACTCTGGACAACTCAGGACCCCCTGGAAGGGGTGCGTGCATAGAGAAGTCTGGCCACCTCTGCGACCCGACCCCGGAAGAAAATGGAAGGATGGATAGTTTACTCATAATATCCATATTCCATGGATTAAATATTTTGGGTCCTCGCTTTTTCTATTCCATCAGGTCTACACTAAGATCAAATGAGGACTAAACCATGTCTAACACAGACCTTAATTGGATTAAATCATATGCTTTATGTCTGAACTGGGTCCAAAACCATTTAACCAGAAAAACACCAAACTGAAATGCATTGTTAAATGAAATTATCTCTAATCAATTGCAAATAATCCTGAGCCCTGGCTGAATAAATTCAGGTACCACAGTTTGAGAACCATGTATACGGCATATCAACAAATCTTTACGAACATTAATGAATTAAGCAGAATGACAATTGGTAACGCTATAAATATATATTTTTAGAGCTCCTTCTTTTGTGCAAAATAAATACTCACATGTTTCCTGAACAGTTCGATGTGAGGACCCAGCGTGTGTGGATCGGCCTCTTGGACAAACCGGATCACTTCTTCCACTGTCCAGGAGGAGGCGTCGTTCCCCGAAGTTTCCGTGTCCTTCTTCACTTGGTCTGGACCTGTGGTAGAGCTGGCTGCTGCAGCGTAAGTGGAGCGAGTGATGAAATGATTGAAGCAAAGGAAAGGAAATAAAGATGGATAGAGGAGAAGGGTGGAGCCATAGATTAAAAGAAGAAATTATGACAGACAGTTAGGTGGATGGTAGGAAAGACGAATCAAGGGATAGATTTATTAGTGGATAAATAAATGACCGAATACATTACTAACATAACCATCTCTTACCCTCCACTCTCCGGTTGGTGTGCGCTGTTGGGGTGATCTCGGGGGGGTTGGAGCTGACCCGCCGCAGAGGGGGTGGAGGTTGCTGTGTGTGGCCGTGGTAAAACGCTCTCTCTTTCTTCGCGGCTCGATAATCTGTCGAGTTGTTGTGGACGGGTCGGGCGACGGGAGTGCTGTCCTTCGTGGAGTTGTCATTGTTGGACAGGCCGTTTTCTATGTAGGACAAAGTAACGCTGAAATGAAATATTGTCTCATATCAAACAGAAACAGAGAGAAATGTGCACTATGGTGACCCCTTGTGGTTGGAATTGTCTTCATATTACTATTAATCTATTCTTAATAATATAATCCATTTGTTAAGAAATGTCCTTCTGTATCGATTTATCGGACTCTGGTTAGTTGTTCACCTGATCATAAATCTACACCGTGGATGCACTATCTCAGCTGAAACTAACATTATCAAGTTGCAACAGACTATGAAATGAACAGTGATCAGTGTTGTCCTTTTGCAGCGGTGGATTCTCTGACCTGACTTGCTCCTCTCGTAGAAGCGTGCGTTGTTTGCGAACGGGCTGAAGGGCTGGGAGCTGAACATGCTGTCGCTCTCCAGGTGCACGCAGAGGTTTTCCAGAAAGCGCAGGACGGAGGAAGCACTGGACACCGAGGGGAGCTTCACGTAGCGGATCCCGTGGTCTGAACGAACTGTGGACACCACATGAAAATGAGGTTATGAAATCAGGCATTGTCTGAGGTAAAGCTGAACATGGACTTGTTGTTGACCTGAGTAAACCACTAAACCAAATTGGGACTAAACCAGAACATCATAGAGAGGTGACTTTGAAAATAAAATACTTTTACTTTTAACCCAATTTAAAAATGTAGTTGAGTAGAAAGTAAAGAAACAGGCTCTAACATGTAATGTAGTAAAAGACTTTGCTTATGTGGTTAATTATTCTTGTTTTAGTGCTAGTTTATTCCTGGTTAAGGTTTGGACTTACTTTAGTGCAGTGGTTCTAAAGTGGTGTGGTGTCGGGACCCACCATCACCAAATAAGAATATTCTGTACAAACAATAAAATACTGTTCACTTTGCGCCTGTTAAAACAACGGTGTAAAATACTCTATGTTCCCACCAACTATCGTTGATTTAAGCTTTGAATAAGTCCATGAAGCCCATGATCAAAAACATAACTTTAAACAGACTCAACTGGGTTTCAGACTTTTTCAGGAGCTAAAATACTGCAACCCAATATCCAGGGCTTAATAGAGAATTACATTTCTCTATTAGAACTGATCTATGAATTTTAATACTACTCTAATGTAGCAAATCATACATCAGACTAACTTGTGCATGTGACTCGTGCAAACAGGTTTCAAAGATGGTCTCTGATCGAGGCATGTGTGCCAAAACACGTTGGCTTTTTAACCTGGGTAGTCATAAATAAATAAAGTATTTTTAAAGTATTCCCTCCTTTTTCTTTCTTTTCTCTTCCTCTAGCATTCTTTGGGAAAACCCACCAGTTGCGACCAGCTGGCCTTACTAACCACTGCTTTAGTGGTTATTAAGGCCAGATTAAACCCTCGTTCTTATTCATTGGCTAGACTCCTTTTTTTTGCCACAATATTTTTATTGAAGTTTTAATGTTTGTACAAATAGAACAAACAACAACAAACAGTGCATGTCTCAAATCTATGCAACCTGCACATGTTGATCAGTACAGAAATATTCATATCTGGAGACAGCATTTAACATTTTTCAGTCACTTGTACTACTGTCCTCTAATAATGTCCTTGGCATATAAAATGAAAGGATTCCACATATTTTCAAGTATAACCTGTTTGCCCTTAAGAATATATGTATTTTTTTTTCTAATGGAAAGGTGGAAAGCATCTGTCGTAACCAGTGATTCATAGTTGGTCTATGAGTTCTTTTCCAAAACAATGATACACATTTTTTTAGCAATAAGTAGGCTTAAGTCTATAAATGTCTGTTATTTTTTTGTGTATTTATGTTTTTCTGGATATATGCCAAACAAAGACAGCTTTGGGTGTAATATTACTGGTTTAGAAAGATTTTTTTTCCAATTACGTCTCTTATCTCACTCCAGAACAATACAGTTTTTCTCCAGTACCACACACATTCAGGCATATAGAGGTCTCTGATTGTTTGACGTCCTTTATCTTTCCATGATTTAAATGTTTGCATCCGCTCTGTATAAATAACTGATTATCCCATAATTGACAAAATTGAGATAAACACATCGGTTCTTTCAAAAAATTCTTTACATCCCTCCACACTCTAATCATGTTTTGAAGTATAGCTTTTAGTCTGTTTTAGCTATTTTGTGACTGTATTCTAATATAAAGGGAAGTGACACATTTAAGCCTTGATTCTCCATGTATATCCAATGTGGACAATGGTCAATGGTTTGTGTAATAGAACATCATAGACCTCAACTGCGTGGCCCAATAGTACATCTGAAAATGTGGGCATTTCAAGCCTCCGCGATCATAAGGAAGATAGGTTAGACTCCATTTTAGTCAATGTATGGTCATAACCTTCTTGAAAAGTCAAATACTGTATTTTCAGAGCTGCAAAAAGAAAATAAATGCTGGATTTGTCTTAGTATAATCATAACTCTCCATCCAAACTTCTTAACCCATCCATCTTTCTATCTATCCTTACTTACACACATATATCCATCCATCCTTCCTTCCTTGCTTCCTATATATTTTATCTTTCTTATCTTTCTACTGTCTATCTCTGCTTACATCTGTCTTTCTATGTATCCTTCTATCCATCCTTTCTTCCTTTCTTGTTTAAGAGTCAGTTTAGTCTAGGTTGGAACTGTTTGTTCTGTAAAGATTGTATTTGTTAATTAAGGCATCCATCAAAGATATAGATAACATTACTCCTTCACCGACCCCACGCCGTTTTATTTCCCTCTCAACTAAACCACCAATCCAAAACTCGACACTGGCAAAACAGAAATAGCAGAAGAGAAAAATAGCAGATGGTCCGGGGTTATCATCTCACCCTCCCTTTTTCAAACACCCATAACCCAAACTGCATTAGACCCTCCCCACCCAAGCCAAGCCTCCGCAAATCCACAAATTAAGCCCCTTCTCTCTGCACCCCGCCCCGACCGCGACAGAGCTGATCCAGACCCCCAGGGGAGGAAGGCCTTTCCCAGAATCTCAAACCAGGTTAGTCCCACATGTCAGCAAAGATTACAGACGCTCCACACTCAGCTGCCGCACGTGGCTTTAGCTTTGTTTGTGTAAGCAGCGTCGTCGCAAAACTCAACTTTCATTTAGGCTGATTCAGAAGATTTAAGTGTTTATACAGCGCTGTTTTAGTCTATAGGTGTATGAAATATATAGGGCGTTTCAAATTACAGTATATGTTTTTATTATAATAAACAAATCCAGCATAAACGAAATCACGCTACCATTTATCTTCTTGCTTAAACAACCTAAGAAACTATTTTAACATTGTAACAGCAACACATTTAAGAGCTACTAAATTGTCGCTGATAAACAAACATGGCATATATCGCAGTATCTCGATGATTAAATATTGTTGACTGGACTGAGGAGAGTAGCCTGTGTTCAAATAGACCGCTACCTTCTGCTTTTAGCCGTTTTTTCATTTGACTACATTTGACTTGATATTTGAATATGTTTTCAACTCTGGAAAATTCCTCAAAGACTGAAAGCTTACAAAAAAGAAACATCATAAACGAAACGCTTCTGGACGATGCTAGATAAGGGCCTAACAAATTCTAGTGTAATGTTTTCTATTCTTTTTTTCGATGTTTCTCACCAACAAAAACAATCATTATGGAATCTACCCTATTAACAGCCTTCAGCCTAAAATTAACCAAGCACCATCTGTTCAGTATCGCGACATACACGCATTAGAGCATCCCTCACCTCTGATGACCTCCCCTCCGCTGTGGGACTGGCTCTGGAGGAAGGAGAGCAGGGCGGAGGGCTGGTAGGTGCAGTCCACACAGGCCTGGACCGCCTGCTGCAGGACCGGGTTCACCGGGGCAGGGCCAAAGTGGTCCGGGAGCTGCTGGACCAGTTTACGATCCAGGTTTGGGCCGTAGTTTCCGTGTTTGTTCACATACACACAAACTAGAGGAACAGGGATAGGCATTTCAGATGTCTGTTTGAATACAATACACTAAAGTCAAGGGTAAACTAACAACGTTCATGTTTCCGATTGGATGAGGACACAAGTAATTTATCTTTGCTGGCCCCTATAGGCTGGACTTGAGCATCAACAAGATGTTCAGTCAACATTTTAGTGTAAGACAGAGCTGCATTGAGGATCTAACCCTAAACAAATGTGCTAAAAATGACACCCCCATGCTACCCTGCTTGGAAAAAACATAAAAGATTTTGCGACATTTGATTCTGACTGCTGTTAAAGCCTGTTTTTCTTTTACCGACGTAAAAATCGAACAAACAAAGCAAAGAAAAGTTTGGAGTTTGTAAACACAATAAGAGCCTGTAGAGACTCCATCAGGACTTGTAATTGTCTGTGTTTAAAGTGATTTACCTGTGCAGACCACGTTAGACCCGTTGCTGTGGTTACTCTCCGTGGAGACCGGGCCGGAGCTGAGTCTGGTCTCTGGAGGAGCAGGGGAGACGGGAGAGGAACCCAGAGACTGGACCACGCGGGACCTCCTCTGCGCCGAAACAAACAAACACTCAGTAATTAAAGCAGACAGAGAACCTGAGGGTGATTTATTAGGTAGTTAATTGGGTAGGAGAATTCCCACATGAAAGTAACTTGAAGGACTGCACTATATTGAATCAGGTTCTTTTGTGTTGTTGCTCTTGTGACATCAACGTTTAACCTGGATTTTTCCACAGTGTGGCATAAACAAAACTAAATATATCACAATAACACTAAACAGAGATTCAAACCAGAGAAGATAGTGAAATGTGGTCTAAATGTGTACTAAATCCGGTATTAGTCATGATCCTCCTAATTTAGTACTAATTTGGGATGTTGTTTAGTCCTCGAGTTTACATTTTGACATGGTTTAATAACATTTGACAAGGAAAGAAGGGGATTACCAACTGCTTACATAATTTGTAATGGGAACCACCTAAGAGACATTTGACAGCAATTAATATTATTCCAAAAAGCTGTACGTTGGCTTAAAAACACCATGTACAGAGCGACGGCTTAATCGACCAGGCTGCAGCAACGAAAACCTAAAACAATCCTCAGACTGGACAAATGCCAGTGGCTTAAAAAACTTGGCATTCATATATTACTTTTAGTAATTTGGCATGATGTCAAAACAAGCTAAGAAAATGACACTTAAAGGTACTATACTGGGTTTAAAAATGTTAAAACCAAGTATTTTCATCCCCCTACATGTTCCAGCCATGTCCTAATATGTAGAATGAGCTCAGACCTGTTCACCACAACTGCCTCTAAAATCCTGCACTGTCACTCAAAAAGGTGCGGGTCCGAAGTGCCGTCATGCACGAGCTTAATATAGAAGCTGCAGCTACGCATAAGACCTGAGGTGGCAGTCGTGAGCATAAAATGACTAACTTGCATCTAGCCCCTTTAAGGAGTGAGGACTGTGTACTAAATAGGCCTGGAGCGCCCTCTGGCTGAAGTAGCAGGAATGACAGGCGACAAAACAGCAAGCTTTCATTGGTAGTTGATGGCATGTTAACAAAACAGCGGTGCCGTGATGAACACTTTTGAGCGCAGAACGGGTCCGATAGATTATGGTTAAAACCCCAGAACGATAAACTTGTGAAGTGAAATGCTTTTCCAGGGATGTTTTTGACAAGAGAATATTATGTATATATATGAAGTATAAAAGCTCATTAAGTTGGTTTTGCACACACCCCTTAAAAAAAAGTACAGCAAAATTTGCCTCTTCAGTAGCCGTGTCTGGACAAAATGTACTTCCCTCCCTCCCAATCCATCACCGACCTGTCCTCCCCTTGTCTTTATCACCTTGTTAGTCACAACATAACCTCCTGAAAGAGTCAATGGGCCATATCAAAACACATTACTCCTCAGACATATTGTTTTGTTCTTACCCTGCTGCCGGGCTTCGGTCCTCTCTTCTTGTGTGGTCTGGGGGCCAGTGTTACCCCCGTCGGGTTTGTCCTGGGAGGGCTGCTGCGGGACATCCCATTGCCATTGACCGATCCGGCCGCCTCCGCTGCTGCCGCCTCGGCCGCGGCTTTGAGGAGCGCGATGGTCTCGGATTTGGGTCTCCTGCCCCGGACCCCCTTCCGCACCGGGAGGGGGGGTAAGGGGTGGGGCAGCCGGTACGAGGTCTGCATGAAGGAGGAGCTGTGGGACGAGCGGCGGGTTGTGAGAGAGGAGGAGGACGAGGTGGTGGAGGTGGGAGCCAGGAGTGCGCCAGGGAGAGTAACTGTGGAGAGAAAGAAATGATATTATTGTGTGTTAAAATCTGCTTTTAACCTTTAATGTTTCTCATTCATAATGCAGGGATTTTCCAAAACAATATGAGAATATCTTTGGGCTCCCACATACCACCAGGCCAATCTCGGGTCACTTGAGCAGGTTTGAACAGGCACTAACTCAACAAAGGACAGAAATCACTATCCTAAATCAGGGCCAATCCTTAAAGAGGGGGTATTATGCTTTTTTCAATCACATAGCACCAGTCTATATCACACTACAATGATGACCAAACCTTCTGTTGGTCTGTAAATTAGAATAACTGCCTTGTATAAAATTGCTCTCTCAAAATGGCTATAGCGAATGTCTTGAAATAGGCCTCTGTCTCTTTAAGAACCTCTGACCCTTTCCGACACGCCCCCTCCACACGCTGAGGAGCAGTGGTTGGTTACTCGGCTGGTGACGAAAGCTCGGAGGCGTCTCCAGGAGGTGGGGGCGTTCCTAGGAGGACTCAGGCAAACCTATCCCTAAAATGGCTGCCATCAGAGTTTTTACAGATTACTCAAAAATACGTGAATGTGCAAAGGCAACACTTCAGGCATGTTTTTAATGAGGGAATGACATAATAACATGATGTAAAGCTTGAAAAAGTCGATTTGGCATAAAACCCCCCTTTAACAACTTTTTATGACTCTGTGGTAGCCTCTGCTCTCCACTACGCTGCCGTGTGCTGGGCCCCGGGCAGCACAGAACGGGACAAGAACAGACGGAACAAGCTGGTCGGGAGGGCCAGCTCCGTCCTGGGCTGCCCCCTGGACTCTGTGGAGGAGGTGAGGGACAGGAGGGTGTTAGCCAAGCTCACCTCCATCATGGACAACACCTCCCACCCACTGCACGGGACTGTAGAAGAGCTGAGCAGCTCTCTCAGTGGCAGACTGAGACACCCTCAGTGCAGGACGGAGCGCTACCGCAAAGCCTTCATCCCCACTGCTGTCAGACTGTACAATAAGACTGTAAAGTAACATGTGCAATAATCTCTGTATCAGCTGCACTTTATTAACTCTTCTTCTTGAACGCCGACTGTAACAAGTGAATTTCTCCTTTGTGAGATCAATAAAGGTTTATCTCTTAACAAGTAAAAGCTTTCGATGTAAAAAAAAGTCAAAGTTGATAAGTCAATACATGAATAACCTCGGCAAATCTGTCCAGGGTGTGCTCTACCTATGTCCTATAGTTACACAGGCTCCTCTCAGAGCAAGTAGCTCTCTGCAGTTTTCATATTGTAAAAGTAAAAAGTGGAGACCTCTGCTC
Organism: Gobius niger; assembly: GCF_951799975.1. Taxonomy (NCBI): domain Eukaryota; kingdom Metazoa; phylum Chordata; class Actinopteri; order Gobiiformes; family Gobiidae; genus Gobius; species Gobius niger. The sequence goes on along the minus strand of NC_136855.1, from coordinate 14,419,095 downwards.
TAAATTGACCAACTGACTAAAGTGCACATACCACAGCTTGATAATAATGTATATTCTATAGCAGAATTCCATAGTTGTTCCATAGCTATCACACAATATCAATTCTTCACGTCACTGGATTAATATTTTAAACTCCAACAGTTTCCAGACCAGTGGTTCATTCCTCAGAGCAGAAACAAAACACACTCTCATATGTCCATAAACCACAAACTCAAAATCATTAAATTCACCCAAATCATGAACTCCATGAACTTGTTCCCCCTGAATATAGACAGCATTTTACTGAATAGTTGGCCTGAGAACAGTTCAGAGGTTAAATAGCAAAGAGCCAGGGTTAGCTGTGTCATCTTAAACAGAGGAGTCCTTTGTTAAACCACTTTCATCAAATGAGGACTAAAAAGACAAAAGTCATGAGCCTCAGGGGCAAACGCCTTCAGGCAGCAACAATCAGTGACTATTATTGAGTTACTATGAAAAATGCTGAGCGCTCATGAGATAAGATAAAAGGAAAAGATAAGTTAAACCAGTTCCCATGATATTCTAAAGGAGACGCATCATCCAAAATCGACTTTTGGAGTTTTAAACTGTGCTATAACGTGGTTCTCTCACTTAAACCTGAAGGGATGTTTTGCTCCATTCATGCAGTTTTCAGTCATTCTTACTTACTTACTTTATTTATTTATGTATTTACTAAACGTGTTATTTAACGTGTCATTAAAGAGAACATGAGATTGTCCTCCACATTTTTAAACACACATACATGGGATAATGCAATGGAGACAAAAAAGGAAAGGGGGAAAACAATCTGAAAGTGATGATTTAAACTTAGAGAGGCATCTCAATAGCTTAATATACTGTACTATATACTTGATAACCTTAAACTTATCTCTCCATAGCTCTAATCTTAAAAACATATTTCTCTGTGACTGTCTGTGAAGTCAGTCTTACTCAAATGGAAAAACAAGGACTTAACAACCCACTTTGAGCTTGAACAATTGGGAGCCAGAAACTTCAGAAAACAATCTGGTAACCATCTTCAGACCATTTCAAGTATCTTTCGTTTAAGATGATTAGGAATGCCTTTGTGTGCTTTTGTTAAAATGCAGAATTATTTCTCTTATTAGGAATTGCTAATGTAGTTTAAACATGATACACTTTAAAGTTACAATACTTTCTAATCAAGAGACATATAGGCTAAACCAAAAGCAGCTTCGGGAACTGTTCAATTACCTTTTCCCAAGTTTGAGTTCACAGAGATTTGTAAGACTGAAAAATATACTGCAACACTCACACAATAAATGTCTTAACTACAGGCTTACGTACAGTCAACTGTACATCCCGTATTTTTTGTTTTGCATTACCAAAATATTACCCAAATTGCAATTTTGATTCATCATGCAATTAAATGTGCCAGTCGCGCCTCCTCTTTCACTCAGGCGTTCCTTATCAGGGCTCTACTGCTGCTAAAATCCACATCAACAACACAATGATCCTTGAATGTGTTGAATTTAAAAAGAGGCATCAGCCAGGACCAAACAAAAGGAAGTCTCTGCCTGGAGAAGAAACATAATCCCACTTTTCCAAACAATGAGGTGATTTACATGAAGAATGAATAGAGCATTGTTAGGCAAAATGCAGTGTCGGTCTTAATTAGCCCAAGTGTGACCTGATGATGATATGATGAAATAATACAGAGGGGCCTAGACGATTTTCACTCCAAGAAGCACGTCGGGACTTTCAATTAGTGCTTTAATGACATGTGACTTCATTACCTTTACACCAGTGATGTCATAAACCCGTCATTCTAAACTGGTCAGACCATTAGCCCCTCCCATTAGTCTTTAAAACACCCGCCTGTGGCCAGAGATGAGTAGTGTTGCTGACGATGCTTCTTGGATGAGAGGCGAAACATCTAACACTTCAACTACAGAGTACAGATGACAGCTTAAGAACCTTTGTCCCCAGTGAAAACTAGGTAATTAGCGGCTATGTCAAATGTAATTGATAATCAAACCAGTTATATGCACATTGATGACCAAGTATAGGTTTAAGTACTTTAAAATGTAGAGGAATACAACAGAGTTTACACAGAAAGGGTCTCATCCAGTTGCAAACTAAGACTAATCCTTGAGTAAATTAGACCAAGCCTGAACCAGAACTAATCTCGGCTAGAGGCTAAACAAATTCCCAGAAAGTTAACATCTAAACAGAGACGAGTGGACTACGGAGGAACCTAAACTTAAGTCCTAACCAATAGTCTCTAAATCAAACTAAAAATTACATTGTGATTATAAAACAACCCCAAACAATAACAAAAAGTGAATTTATTATGACCATATTCAGCACATTTCAACATCTCCAACAACTCTAAGAATCACTGTTGTAACTCCTCTTATTTAAAACACAGATTTGGGAGAGCCTTGTTTGAGTAATGAAGATCTCAAGGGGCTATAGATTATTTTAGACGCTGACAGAGGCTACAGAGGCTTACGTTTCTCTCTGGGGAACCGACAGTAGAAGCATGGAAAGCTGCTTAATGAGTGAAAGCAGGTGGAGAAAGACCCGTTTTTTGTTTCAGAGAGCTACAGTCACAGGGGAACGGCGATGCTAGCATGGGCCAGGCAGGGGTAAAGCTGTGTCTTTCAACAAGGATCAGGTTCTTGCATTTATATGTATGTAAAAAGATGGATGGAAGATGCAAGATACAAGACATGGTGATGTTGTGATGTGTAGTGCCTTCTTACAACATGGATATTGTCAAGTAATATTCCAGCCCAGCTATTCACCTTATTCCACCCACTATTGTCTCTTTTTGCTTTGTCTCGGCCTTGTCTTGACACTTCCGGTCGAGTGCGAAGCCCGTTCATTTAGCGGAGATCGAGGGAAAATGTTCGCCGCTAAAATCTGATGTTTAGTAGATTGATTTGTGTAAAATGACCAATGTTCATTTGCACCAACAAGTGAACACTGCACCGTTTCTCTGCACAGCCTGAAATCAGCTTTGTATTCATGCAGTAACTGATTTTATCTGGACTTCCCCAGTCCCATGTTAACCAATAGAAGAGAAGGGGCGGGCATAATTAATGGCGGCGCCCACGCAAATGTCCGGAATAAGGTAAATATTATCTGAAGTAATCAATAGTTGAAATTCTAAGATTTTAATTTCTGATTATCCTCCATTGCTGGAGCAAGTCTAGTGAGATATATTTTTTTAGGGGAGTCCTCGCCCCAGACAGGAGAAATTCCACACGGAAAGGCCCCTGGTCTAAGAATCAAACATCGGACCGTCTTGAAGTGAGGCGACAGTGCTGATCACAACAAGTCAAGGCCAATGGACAACACTGACATGCTACACCCGGGGTGGGGAATGGATTTTCACCAGGGGCCACATGAGTAACCTGAATGGAGTCAGACAACCACATCAACGTTAACTTGATTCTGCTCAACTTTCTCCCATTGCAAAGTTTATCGAGCCATTTGAGCCCACACTGTCAGGGGATGCTCATGGAGCCTCTGATACACCGCTACGCCATTCAGCATCAATGCCTTGCAAAAGAGCTGAAAATGTACAGCACAAAACTTGGGGAAAATTATAGTGTATAAATTATGTAAAGAGTCGAGCGCCGAACAGCTTGCCCACCCACCTCTGTGCTACACAGCATTATAAATGCAATCTGTAAAATTGGTGCAGTTACATTTACTTTTGTTGTTAATATGAAGCCATGGACGCAGTGGTGATCTAAGAAAATAACTCATTACTTGAGTACACTCAGTACACTTGAGCTACTCCAAGTAATAAGTTGTTCCATCAAATTAATGCTGCACAACCCAGAGAGCAGCTATGTTCTACTACAATCTGCAAAGGAAAAAACATCTACGACTCAGCCTGAGGTGTAAAAAAACCTACTACTAAAACATTTTTTTTCACATTCCATCCCTGAATGAAATAACCTACCAGGTGAAATGCTTGACCTTCAAAAGTAGGGACGCAACACTTTCACAACTACACTCTATCATTTCCACATCAGTGTGACGTCCGTTAAGAGACAAGAAGTACACTTAAGATAAAGTACTGCAGTATTTGCTTCAGAAATTATAAGTATTCAAATTAGAAAATACAAATCAGACACATTAACCAGTGGCATTGGCAATACATCTGCACAGTGCCACCTACTGTTCTCCAGATTGCATCATCAGGCATCATCAGACTTTTATTTTTTTACTTACAAATACAAATACAAATACAAATACAGTGGAGGTATGCTTGAGTACTGTAATTTACTTTGCTACTAACAACCTCTGTGTGAATCTCCAATATAAAATCACAGCATCATTTGCACAAGTTGCCAAAGGCTTCTGCTTTCTTAACATGTAGCGCGCCAAGACAAATTATTAACAGCTGGACGAAACTAATTCCTAGAGAAACACAGCAGCAACTCAACAAACTGAAACTAGCAATAACATCTTTATTAGCCCGGCGTGTATTGTTCATAGCGTAATTAAAAACCCATATGGCACTGATCATGTCTCCCCAACAATGACTGACCCACTGACCCGTTAGCCACAGTTCACCGAGGGGGAACGGGCGTGCACGAGAGCGTTCATGTGTGTGCAGGAGCGTGCACGTGAAGCCTGTCTGTCCGGGACGTCTTTGTAATATTGACTCCCAAAACAAAACACTGCATGCTGCTCCTGTAAGTGCATCTTGTGAACAATAATAGGAGGGTAATGAGAAAAAACTCAAATTGACTAAAGCTATAAAAACATCTAAGGAATCTAGTGGATAGTTTAAATTCACTGACTAAAAAAGGATAAAGAAGCCGGTGATAAGATTTGATATTTGTGCTTTGTAGATTGCACTTAATCAAAACCATGTTGTTTGCAAGTACTGGAAAATAAATCTGACCTGGCAGAAGCTTGTTTAGAGAACTGACGGTGCACCAGCATTTACTGTAAACATAATATGTCAATGGGATTAAGCATGTGCGCGATGGAAGAAACTATTTCCTCCTTTAAGCAGATCATTGACAAAGACATCGATTTCTTGTACTAAGTAACATTACTGGAATTTAGATTCACTTTGTAACTTGAAACCACTTGGTTCATATTGTTCAGCCACATGTTCAGCACAGAGTTCAGTTTGCAAACGATGAAAGTGGAATTGTCAGTTTGTGTCCAGACTCATTCCTAACTTTCCTAATGCATTGCCTGCATCCCAGTTCTTTGCATGAAAGAGTTTATAAGCATGTTTCGCAACATACAGGGTGCAATACTGGTAGTAAACAGCAACCACAAGCTGTTAGTGATTAAAAATGCTCTATACTTAACATACAAAGGTCTTTTTTCCTACAATGTCTGCTAATACAATACAGTAAAGGACAAAACCTCTTATGCCACAAAAAAGGTGGCACAGGGCAATTAAATGAATGACAAAGCAACCTTTTCTTAGTCCATAACACTCGCACATGATCGATGCAATTACTCTCAGGAATGTGTAATCTTTACAAAGTATTACAAAGTGACCCAACAACAATTAACCCCCAAACTAACTGAGAAGAAAAGCCAAATATGAGTTACATCGGTAGCATTGTGTGAGTTAAATTACTTTGAATTGATCATCTCCTTAAAACTAACACACAAGTGAGCCAACAAAGCACTCATTCTTTACAACAGAAGCAGGACCACAATGTGAACTTCTTTTGTTGAGTAAAAAGGCCTTAAACTCACCAGTAAACGCTCCCAAAAGCAGAAGTTTTCTAACCCAGTTTGCAGCAGAAGACCGAGTAGTTTCACGACAAAAAAAAATAAAATCTGTTTCTCAATCCAGTTGCTTCCTGGTTTTGCTTTTAGTGCAACAACAATTAACAACACACAACTTTTTCCTGTTTGAGTTATTGTGTTTTGAAAGGTTTTGATCAAGAAATGTCTCGTACTCTCCCCCTTCCTTATCTGTTCACTGGTAGTTTTCTTCCAAGCACTAGTCCACAACAAAGACCTCACCGCTGCTACTACTACAACTACTACCACTGCAAATCCTGCCTCCCAAATGAATGAGCGTCATGGGCGGGCAGGGGAGGGGGTATGTTTGATTTGCATATGGGGCTGGGGAGGGACGGGTGGAGACACAGAGGCACACACAGAGAGGGAGAGAGAAAGGGGGGACAGGCTGTTTATGCATGTTATCTGTGGCCATAATCGACAGGCAGTCAGTCACCTGCCTCTTAAACTTGCAAAGGCTTTGGGGGATGGTGGAGGTTAGCCGGGGGTTAGCACGGGGCTAATGGGGCTAGCGTGGCGGGGTCCCGGGGGAGGGTTCGACCGAGGAGAGGGGGGAGTGGGAGGGAGGATGGTGGGACGACCAAAGTGTATCAGAAAGAGTAGTAGTTCTGAAATATTGAAATATGGACAGCAAAGTGCTAACTTCACAAGCAATGCCAAAGTAATAATAATTTTTTTTTAAATCATGCAAGCTTTGGAAGCGGATATGTAATTCCATTTTTTGTGGTACAAGAAGTTGTAGTTACAGGAAGTTCAATGCAAAACACAGCAGGAAATGGACACAGTGTATTTGCATGCATACAAGAAAGTACATATAAAGTGTATCCATGTAAAACAATGCAATTTTAACTTCTTAACCGAGCCCATTTTCTCCAGTTCAGCTTTACCCAAATCTACAAGATTCTTGCCTATAGCCCCGAGTAACGCCTAATTTGAAAGCTCAGACTTACAAAACTTATCGTGACTTTTTTGTTGCGTTGTTGCCCCGTTTTTATCACATTTTTAAAATAATTTCTGTCGTGCTTTTGCTGCTTTTTTTGTCTTCTTTTTGTAACTTTTTTATTGTGTTATTGTTGCTTTTCCAGAACGTTTTTGTTGCTCTTTTGTGGCTCTTTCTTTTTGCCTTCGCATCACTTTTTCATTGTGTTTTTGTCACTTTGTCTTCCTCATTTGCGTCGTAAGAGAACCTGACACATACACTTGTCCTTTTCTCATGTGTAGAAGTGTTGTTTTTTTTAAATGACCAGAGCTGTTTTAGTGCCATGAATCAACATCAGTCACTTGTTCTTAGTCAAATCCACACGGATTTAGTTTCACAAGTGTCATTTAAAGAAAATCAAAAACATTGAGATACATCTGTTTTTTTTGGCAAATTAATTCCTCCTTTGTCCACACTCGTTCACTGTTAGAGGTGATACAGGGCCTTAAATATTTTAATTGTGTATATTTGTTATAAAAATACTTTTTAGGTTTAAAAAGAAAAATTGTTTAGAAATAAGTACATTTGTAAACATTGACAGATTTCTTGAAATGATTGACTCAAATCAGCGATCAAGAAAATGTTCCTTATTTCTCGATTGCTTTTTTTCAGTGTAGATGCATATATTTAGGGGTCCTGCAGACAGCACTTGGGCTTCCCCTCAGTGCCCCGGCCCAGGGGGGGAGGTCTAATTCTCAGGGAGTAACATTAGCCAGTGAGGGGAAAGCCCCGGTGAGTGAAGGCAGCGGTCAGGAAGCAGAGCCGGTCACATTTCAGAGAGAACAATGTGCAGTGGAGCAAACAGAGGCGAGGAGGAGGGAGAGCTGTCACTTAGAGATGTCTTAATCTGAACGGATCACCCAAATATACTCACAATATGGAAAAGACTGTCTATAAAATATATGACCAAATAACAATAGAGAGGAGAATATAGTATACAGTACATTTGAGGGATACAAATTGTGAAGGCAGTAGATTGAGATTGATGCATTTGCCATCATCAAAATATCTCTATTGCTGATGATTAATGTGTCACAATGGTCTATAGGCACACAGGAAACAAAGCAAACTATTTGTTGTTAAACTGACTGATTAATATTGCCATTTTAGAATACTCAGTTTGGTTTCCTTCACTGTAAAATGTAATATATTAATATACAGCGCAAAGTTCAAGAGGGCCCCATAAAATCATGTTAACTGTGCCATAAATTACATTCAAAGCGACAGCCACGCTTTAAATTGAGTTTCCCCGGCAAATAAGGCTGTGATATCGTTTACACTGTTTATGAACTGAATTGTATTGCCTTTTATTTTTTTGCTACGCAGTTTCTTCACAATTTTTTTTCCCAAACAAATGCTACAAATCCAAGAACTCGACATAGATTACCCGCTTTGCGCTTTCTCGTCACATAAAACCTTATATCTTTCATTTGCACGCCGCAGACAGATTATTTCATGCTGACTGGATTTTTTTTTACGTGTCTAATTTTCAAGCAAACTTCCCGTAAACAACTATCAGCACTTTCAGCTTTATATAAAAAAAAAAACCTACAATGCATTCCTGTGTTTAAGCTGTTGTGACAATAGGAAGCAGTAAATCCATTCTTTAAGACCGTGATGTCTGACCCTGGAATCTCCCCGGCCTCTGCGCCATTGACGCGTTATAGACTTTATGAATAATTTAATGGGAATTTGCATAGACCTGACCTACTTTCTCCAATTACTATTTAAAAAAAAACAATGCTTGGAAAAGTGTGTTCACATTAGCTAAAAATGACCCCAAAAATGTTAATATTAATCTTGATTAATAGTGATCTTGATATCTTGCTTCAGTATATTTATATATTTTATGTATACACAATAGAGGGTATGCAGGTGATGTCACAGCACAGCGACAACATGGCAACAAAAGCCGATTTATTATGAGATCTACATTGTTATTACTGATGAGAGTTCTGTTAAGAATGAAATATGAATGGAATAATATACAGTAAGTGTGATTTGTCACACTTGTGCAAAAAGTCACAAAAAGTATAGGTACAATAAAGCAGTGGTTCCCAAAGTGGGGTCCGTGAGACGGTTTCCCAGATATAAAGTAATTATCACAAATAGTGAAATTCTAATGATGCATTTTGTAATTTCAAATTGTATATCTGGGTAAATTATGTCAAATAACAATGTAAAACATAAAAAAATAGCTAGACCTATATATATATATATATATATATATATATATATATATATATATATATATATATATATTTTACAGAGGTGATTCACAGTTGTGTGTGTCAATAATTTGGATATACAGATCCGTTACAGTCTTTTTGTATAATTAAGTTTTTATACAATACATATGAATATATATGATATTAATTGGCCTCATAATATGTTTTAGTTCAGGCCTATATAATCTATTACAGGCCTTTCTATAAATATGCAAGAGGTTTTGGATTTAGCTTTTAATGTTGAATTGGAAGGTAACGCTGTGTAATATAAAAGCTAAAATGGGCATTTTACATTAAAACAAAACAGTTATTTAATTGTAGCATTTTAAGCCCCTTCACAAAACAGCAGATATTATAGTTTCAGCTCTGTCTGCTTCTAAAGGTCATTCAGGTTTATTGCATAAATACTAGGTCCGATAAAGAAACACAAACACTAGGACCTCATGGCTAATTATTATGCATAAACAAAAGATTCTTTCTGGCAGCAGCACTGCAAAGGTAACAAGGAACCTTTCTCTGCCCTTGTTGTGTTTTTAGCAGCTGCTGATTAACCTCAGCCGTCCTGAATCTGCAGCGGCTCCCGCTTGCAGGTTCATAGCGCTGCAGTAAACCTTCAAACGGGAGCCGCTGCAGATTCTGGACCACAGATTCGCGACTGTCTTTTTGGGAATCGGGCCCGATCCAGTCATTAAATCCCATCCAATCGGATACTCTCAAAATTGGGACATCCCTAGTCGTGACTCGTGACCAGAAACATTTGGGAACCCCTGAAATAAAGTATAAAGCAAATAAAAAAGTTAATCAATCTGAAAGTGTAGAAGTAAAGAAAACTAAGGTCCTAAAATGTAATAAATGTAGACATTCATATTGCCTTTCACTTTTTCACCTGGGAACATCGGGCCGAGCCACAAACGGTTTAGAAATATGATTAATGTACGTTAATTTTCATAATAGCTTTGAAATTACAACAGCGCTGTCCCAATCAGAGGTCTTTAGTGAAAGATAATGATGATTTAAATTACCGTCTGACTCCTCTCACATCTGCGGCTCATTATTAGCTCATTAGCGCCTGAATCGTTACCTGTTCATCTGAAATGTGGACGCGCTGGAGCCGCCACCCGCTAATTTACATTTCCTCTCAGCGCCCCTTTTCCTGCTCCACCTTCTCCACTGGAATCCACTGACATGTTTTAATAATTAACCAGGATAAAAGTAATGTGTGTGAAGCTACAACTAAAGCTAATGATAACATAGTAAAATGTAAAAATGGTAATGATTTATATTCTAATTTATGTTATGTTTCGCTTGACCGGTTTTGGCCAGGAAACCAGAGCACACACAGGAAAGATTCAGACACAGGAAGAGCAAACTCTACACAGAGAGGCCCCGCACTGTCACATGAAGACTATGACCTGTTTCTGTGCCGTCTTCTAGCCTCTGCTCCTCCTCTCTACTCTATGCATGTTCTAGCTCATGCTCCTCCTCTCTCCTCTATGCATGTCCTCGCTCATGCTCCTCCTCTCTCCTCTATGCATGTCCTAGCTCATGCTCCTCCTCTCTCCTCTATGCATGTCCTAGCCTCTGCTCCTCCTCTCTCCTCTATGCATGTCCTAGCTCATGCTCCTCCTCTCTCCTCTATGCATGTTCTAGCCTCTGCTCCTCCTCTCTACTCTATGCATGTCCTAGCCTCTGCTCCTCCTCTCTCGTCTATGCATGTCCTAGCTCATGCTCCTCCTCTCTCCTCTATGCATGTTCTAGCCTCTGCTCCTCCTCTCTCGTCTATGCATGTCCTCGCTCATGCTCCTCCTCTCTCCTCTATGCATGTTCTAGCCTCTGCTCCTCCTCTCTCCTCTATGCATGTCCTAGCTCATGCTCCTCCTCTCTCCTCTATGCATGTTCTAGCCTCTGCTCCTCCTCTCTACTCTATGCATGTCCTAGCCTCTGCTCCTCCTCTCTCCTCTATGCATGTCCTCGCTCATGCTCCTCCTCTCTCCTCTATGCATGTTCTAGCCTCTGCTCCTCCTCTCTCCTCTATGCATGTCCTAGCCTCTGCTCCTCCTCTCTCCTCTATGCATGTCCTAGCCTCTGCTCCTCCTCTCTCCTCTATGTATGTCCTAGCCCCTGCTCCTCCTCTCTCCTCTATGCATGTTCTAGCCTCTGCTCCTCCTCTCTCCTCTATGCATGTCCTAGCTCATGCTCCTCCTCTCTCCTCTATGCATGTTCTAGCCTCTGCTCCTCCTCTCTACTCTATGCATGTCCTAGCCTCTGCTCCTCCTCTCTCCTCTATGCATGTCCTCGCTCATGCTCCTCCTCTCTCCTCTATGCATGTTCTAGCCTCTGCTCCTCCTCTCTCCTCTATGCATGTCCTAGCCTCTGCTCCTCCTCTCTCCTCTATGCATGTCCTAGCCTCTGCTCCTCCTCTCTCCTCTATGCATGTCCTAGCCTCTGCTCCTCCTCTCTCCTCTATGCATGTCCTAGCCTCTGCTCCTCCTCTCTCCTCTATGCATGTCCTAGCCTCTGCTCCTCCTCTCTCCACTATGCATGTCCTAGCTCGTGCTCCTTCTCTCTCCTCTATGCATGTCCTAGCCCCTGCTCCTCCTCTCTCCTCTATGCATGTCCTAGCCTCTGCTCCTCCTCTCTCCTCTATGCATGTCCTAGCTCATGCTCCTCCTCTCTCCTCTATGCATGTTCTAGCCTCTGCTCCTCCTCTCTCCTCTATGCATGTCCTAGCCTCTGCTCCTCCTCTCTCCTCTATGCATGTCCTAGCTCATGCTCCTCCTCTCTCCTCTATGCATGTTCTAGCCTCTGCTCCTCCTCTCTCCTCTATGCATGTCCTAGCCTCTGCTCCTCCTCTCTCCTCTATGCATGTCCCAGCCTCTGCTCCTTCTCTCTCCTCTATGCATGTCCTAGCCTCTGCTCCTCCTCTCTCCTCTATGCATGTCCTAGCTCATGCTCCTCCTCTCTCCTCTATGCATGTCCTAGCCTCTGCTCCTCCTCTCTCCTCTATGCATGTCCTAGCCTCTGCTCCTTCTCTCTCCTCTATGCATGTCCTAGCCTCTGCTCCTCCTCTCTCCTCTATGCATGTCCTAGCCTCTGCTCCTCCTCTCTCCTCTATGCATGTCCTAGCCCCTGCTCTTCCTCTCTCCTCTATGCATGTCCTAGCCTCTGCTCCTCCTCTCTCCTCTATGCATGTCCCAGCCTCTGCTCCTTCTCTCTCCTCTATGCATGTCCTAGCCTCTGCTCCTTCTCTCTCCTCTATGCATGTCCTAGCCTCTGCTCCTCCTCTCTCCTCTATGCATGTCCTAGCTCATGCTTCTCCTCTCTCCTCTATGTATGTCCTAGCCCCTGCTCCTCCTCTCTCCTCTATGCATGTCCTAGCCTCTGCTCCTCCTCTCTCCTCTATGCATGTCCTAGCTCATGCTCCTCCTCTCTCCTCTATGCATGTTCTAGCCTCTGCTCCTCCTCTCTCCTCTATGCATGTCCTAGCCTCTGCTCCTCCTCTCTCCTCTATGCATGTCCTAGCCTCTGCTCCTCCTCTCTCCTCTATGCATGTCCTAGCCTCTGCTCCTTCTCTCTCCTCTATGCATGTCCTAGCCTCTGCTCCTCCTCTCTCCTCTATGCATGTCCTAGCCTCTGCTCCTCCTCTCTCCTCTATGCATGTCCTAGCCTCTGCTCCTCCTCTCTCCTCTATGCATGTCCCAGCCTCTGCTACTTCTCTCTCCTCTATGCATGTCCTAGCCTCTGCTCCTTCTCTCTCCTCTATGCATGTCCTAGCCCGTGCTCCTCCTCTCTCCTCTATGCATGTCCTAGCCTCTGCTCCTCCTCTCTCCTCTATGCATGTCCTAGCCTCTGCTCCTTCTCTCTCCTCTATGCATGTCCTAGCCCGTGCTCCTTCTCTCTCAGGACAGACACAAACGTTATGGGAAGAGGCTAAATGCAAGTACCTCCTTTTCAAGTCAAATTTCAAGAAAAGCATTGTTGACACGTTTTTAAACACAGCGTGCGCATTTAAATAGCTATTTCTCAGATTGAAGACTTCACAGGGTGTTTTTAAGCCGTCCATAGGCCGATTTCAGCCAAAGAAAAATTTTCAAGTCTCATCTGTTTTAATCTTTTCGGCGACGGTGGCGCAGATGGTAGAGCGGGTCGTCTCGTGAGCGGAAGGTTGAGGGTTCAATCCCAGTTCCCGCAAATGCACACTGTTGTGTACTTGGGCAAGACACTTCACCCAACTTGCCTCCAGTGTCTGTGCACATTGGTTTATGAATGAGAGAGCGAATGGGTGACTGGTTCCTTGATGTAAAGCGCTTTGGGCCTGATAAAGGTAGAGAAGTGCTTTATTTTCCCCACGGCACCCCTGGACTAGTGTAAACTAGTGTAGCTCTAGTTTGCCTTCACCAAAGACATAAACAGCCAGCTGGGTACTCACAGAAGTTGCCCGGCGGCTGTAGGCTGTGTTTGGTCATGGCGCACCATCCCACGGGGAAAATGTCCCGGGAGTCGTAGGGGCACCAGTAGTCAAAGGCGCCCCTCCACCCATCGAACATGACGAATATCTCCTGACCTCTGACCTCTCCCACAGTGGCAGGACAGATCAGGTAGGGGTTCTTCCTGTCCACTGCCTCCAGCTTCATCCCGGGCTGGAACAGGTTTTTGGCGGGACTCACCGGCTCCTGAACAAAGACAATAAACAAAATTAACTTAATATTATCACCAAAAATACTGTTATCACAAGAGGGCCAGGGATCAATTACCTGAAGTCCATCAACTCGTTCAGAGTCAATATTCATATTATTTTTGTGTTGTATGACACTGAATTTTGAAACGCAGCAGTATTATTTTGGCAATTTGGGCGTTGCATTTTGTTTCATCATTCCTAAACTATCTGGGACTGGAGTCTGTTTCTCTCTCTTTTGGGACAAAGTGTGAGGTGCGGGGTTTAGGAACATCAGCTCAACAAGACACCATCAAACAGTACAGCGTAGTGCAACACAATGGCTAGCAGCGGCCCTGGTGATGAGTTCAAAAGCTTCAGAAGCACATTTCACAATCTTCCGGAAGCAAAGTAGAACTTTCCTGTCATAGGCTGTGACCAAATGCCCACACTATTCTCTTTACATTGCATTAGTAGTCACGGCATTTTGTTGTGGTCTCCAAATGTCCAAAAAAAGGTAGAGCACTCCAAATTTCCATAAATGAATCTTGAAAAGTAGAGAGCAACGGCGGTCACTACACAATGCATGGCGAGAGTTGGAGGAAAAGAGCCAACAGCAATAGATCTTTGAATTAAACACGGCACAAATCAGCGAAAACAGCGGTTTTAATCATGTGTTTTGCATATTGCTCATGCATCAACCACAGAAATATAACCAGTTACGGTGAAAAGTCGCTCAAGCAAAAGCTCCTGAACAATAGCTTGAGATGATGACAAAAAGAAAATAATCCAGGCCGTTTTCTTCATTAACGTAAAATCCATAAACAGGATTGACTAATATTCACTCAGAAATATTAAACAAAATGTGACAAAAAAAACAACTAATTTCACTGAATTACTATAAAGAAAAGTCAGGTACAGGGGCTTTGAAGTAATTGTAAATTATACGCACACTGGTAGCACAGGTTTATCCTGAATGTGCACGGCTCCCTCTGCTGTCTATTACAAATAATGCACTCAACAAATGTGAGCAGGAGAGGTTCACAACTAAGCAGTGTACCTTCTTAAACACAGAACTTGGGGCCATTTCTGCTCCACTCAGAGTTCGAAGGAGGAACATGGGCCACGAGGAAGCATTCATTCTGAACCCTGAAAAACAAAACATACTTTTATTTTTTATAATTTGTATACATGGAGAAATTAGAATAGAATGAAAACCAGGCCTAGACTTGGACTAAATCAGGTTCGAACTAGGTCTAAACCTGGCCAGAAATCATCGGCTTTAAATTAAATAAAGACTGAAACCATAGAGAGTGTTAAAGAATACATTAAAATCGCTGTATTTATCAATGTGTCGAGTTCATGTGTCTGGGTCCCGTACTGGTAAATAAACTCCTGCCTAATTTTCTACCTGTGTCGGATACCACTGTTTTTTTTCTCTCTAAATATGAGGCCATTGGCACCCGTACCGCAGTTCCATGATATGGTAACTATAGCAACTACGGGAAAAAATGCTCCATGTGATAAATCCCCTTCACTCCCGGTACCTAGCGGCGGCTGCAGCATGTCCCCGCTCCTCTCGCAGGTCCCTATTGGCTGAATCTCGTTGGAGTCGATCAGCCTCCAGAAGTCGTTGGTGTTGTCGCTGCCGTCGAGCCGTAGCCGCAGCCGAGTGCCCACCATGCCCATCACCGTGGCGATGCACACCGAGTTTGAGTTACGGGGGTCACGGGCCTCCAGCTTCATCCCCGCCTTGAAGTCATTGGACGGTGGCACTCGGGACTGGGGCAGAGGGTAGAGAGGAGTCAAATACAGGCCGGGAAGATTGTCAGCATTTGCGATGTTTGTGGGAGAGAGTGTGAGTATAATAAGAGATATTCTGAGACCACACTGCCTGACCCCAAAAAAAAAAAAGTTGCCACGTGGATTTGACTGTTATGATCTGGGGTGCCCAAAGAACGAGATCAAGCCTTTATTACATCTATCACTGTGATTTTAAAATAATGCAATTAATTGAATCGTGTTATTGTTTGTTTGCTCTAAAAATAAGTGTTGGCTCCTAAATAGCCGAATGCATTTAGCCTCTATTACACAATGTGCACATAATATCTGACAGCGATGTGTTCCCCCTCTTTGCTCAGTTCAACACACTGAGCCCTGCTTAGTCCTGGTTTAGTCCTGGCTCAGTTCATGCAGGTTTAGTCCTGGTTCTGACCCACTCGCTGCCGATCGGGTTAACATCCGTGCTAATTTGCCCATTACGATCGTGCGTGCATGTTTAATTATGGCGTCCTTTGCTTTCTTTTTCATTCCGAAGCAGTTTCTAAAAATCTAAAAAGCATCATGGAGCTCAGATGTAGGACTTTCTGTAGTTAACTGGTCTGCTGCAGTCAGAGAGGGAGAGGGAGAGACAGACACGCAGGGATTCAGCCTGAGCCTGGATGCGCTGGCGCATGGGTCCGGAAACGGACTGAGGTCCGCCGTTTAGTGACCTCTGATCTATAGGATGTGCTGTAGAAGGATTTGCGCAATGGTCACATTCTCCCATCACCAATGCAAGATCTTAGCTCTAAATATTAGTATGTAAGCTTTTTTTTGTGGCAACTTTCACTGAGTAAAAGTTTTGAGCGGCGCTGACAGTGCCTGTCGTCCTCCTGTATCTGCCGTGAGAGAAGCAGACAGCAGAGAGGGGCTGCTCTGCGCATGTCAAGCAGGCAGAGGAATTCATGAAAAATATCGATACCAGCTCAGATTAGTATCTCCTTCATATCGGGGTGACGTTTTTTGTTTTGTTTTTTACATCCCTATAAATGACATTTGGTAGAATATAACATTACCTGTTTGAAGCATGAGGGCGGAGCTGCAGTGGAGGAGGTCTCTTTTAGATAGTCATCCCAACTAAATGGTTCTGGGGGGAAAAAAATATTAGAAACGTATTATTCCAAAACACTAAAAGAAACACTATTAACCTCTTAAACCCCACCTGAACTGTGCAAATGTTCTCCAGTTTGGCTTTGCCTATATCTAAAAGCTTCTTTCAAAAAAAGCGTCAAAATAGCGACAAAAACAAGAATGAAAACGCAACACAAAACGTCAACCCCCCACCACAAAAGAGCAAGTGACAAAAGAGCAACAAAGAAGCAAAACAAAAAATGTGACAAAAACGCGAAGAAGAGTGACGTGACAAGAAAGCGATGAAAGTGCAATAAACAAGTGGAATTTTTTTTATGAAAACGCAATTAAAAAAAGCCACACAAAAGCAAGAAAAGTGCAGCATAAAAGTGACAAAAATTAGATGAAAAAGAACACGAAAAAAGTGACGACAACACGGCCACGTTCGCTTTCAAATGAGGCGTAAGCTCACCAAGAAGCTTTTAGATTTGGGTAAAGCCAAACTTGAAAAATGCTCTCGGTTAAGTAGTGCTGCATTATTATGCACCGGGTCTTTACTACAGCGCAGAGCTTTTTACTTTATATTCAATAATGTTACATTCGAGAAAAAAGAGCAGTGGTTAAAATAATTGACCTTCCAAGTACCACAGGACAAGATCATATCAGGAATAAGCCAGGTTTAAGGCTCAAAAAATGACTAAATTATGTTCAAACCAGAAAAATGCTTCACGTAAAGGGGCTAGATGCAAGTTAGCCATTTATACTCACTGCTGCCACCTCAGGTCATACGTGTAATTGCACCTTCTATATTAAACTCGTGCATGACGTGACCCGAAGTGACACCTTTTTGAGTGACAGTGCAGGATTTTAGAGCCAGTTGTGGTGAACAGGTCTGGGCTCATTCTACACATTAGGACATGGCTGGAACATGTAGGGGGAGGAAAATACATAATTTTAACATGTTTAAACTCTGTATAGGCCCTTTAAATTAATTACTAAAGCATAAAATTAAATGATCAATAATTAAGTAATTAGCTAATTAGAATAGAAAATGGAAGATGACTCTGATTACCAGCTAAAGAAGCCCAAGTGCCACCAGTGTCGTGATAAATGTACCACAGTCTGAGAACCACTGGAATGGTGCTTTTTTTTTCTTTTTCTTTTTTTATCCATTAATGTAATCACCACAATAACATACAACTCTAAAGTTAAAAACAGCTCTCAAATGTGGGTCCCAGGACCAGTTTCAGCCTTGACTGCTTATACATTTTGTTAGATTTACCTGAAATTCAATATTTCCTTGCGCAAAATGTTTTGAGGATGAGGAAATTAAATTATCATTCAAGCCCCTAATGTTTATAGGTTGGCCATGGTTTCAGGAGCTGAACCAGTGGAGAACTAAAGTATTTTATTAATTCTAAAACAAACTGCAAAATGAAACATAAATTGGTGAAGAAAGCTCGAATCCAAAAGCGCCCCACGTCCTGTGTGTTATGAAAGTGAGTGATTGGAGACAGAGCAGCGGGGGACTGGGAATTACCAGTGGATTTGTCGAGGGCAGAGCCCGCTGTGAGGCCGCTCCTCCGCTCCTTCTTCTCCTCTTTCTGATCTGCAATGAAAGGATGATTGAAGACTCATTTGCATTTTGATACAGACGCCCCAATTACCGACTGAGGCGAGAAATGAAAAGTTTATTATAATCTAATACCAGGCACCAAACGCATTCACATATAACTTTGTTCAGAAGAATGAGTAAATGGGGATTTGGCCATTTTAAAATAAGATTCTGCAAAATGGATTAACACACTGCATAACTTTCTTTTAAAAGTTTATGTGTTTTTATTGCACAAAAACACAGAATATTTCCTTTAAAAATACTTTCTAAAACGTTTTGTTACTTCACTTTCTTAGGGGGAAAGATTTTGCCATTACAATTTTGAATTTTTTTTATTACTTTAAGCGCTGGGAGAGACTATTTCAGTTATTCTGTTTATAACCTTGTTTAAGAATGCTATGGTTGATTTCACCCAGTCACTAAACTATGTTTAATTTGTTATGAGAGACAAGTGCAGCAATTCCTGAGAATAGAATGATATCTATTTGCTTTATCTACGTGTACAAGGCCTGTAACAACTTTATGATGATATGTGAATCTCTGTGACTTCCTTGAATACTTGAGAGAGACATGGGAAAGTGCTCTGAAAGAAACATGTCGTCTCTCGTACGTGATTTAAACTACCAATGCAGCCTTCTTATCCTTTAATGGAGGGGAAGTAAATTTGACCCCTCGCAACCCTTGAGCTAAGTTTGGTCATACATAGCAGGAGAATATAGCCTATTGTCTATGTTTATTTTCAGGGAAACCTTGAGCACCTGAATATAGAAAACTATGGCAACTATGGCACTTAGTACCAGTACTTCAAAATTATACTTCTGAGAGTCATCTATCAAGATCATCAGTAAATCAAAAAAGAGTAATGTTTGTAATTCAATGCCTGTTGGAATACATTTTTAATGACTTTAGTGACAATTATTTTTTTAATGCCTTGTAGAAACACTATAATAACATTTACTTGTTATTATTTAATAACTGCTTGTATAAGAAAGATGTATTCGATGCATTCATAAAGGTATAAATAATGCGCGTCGGCCTTTGCTCACCTCTGTGTGGAGTGCGGCCCATGTTGACCACAGGATGTTGAACAGAAAGTCACCAACGGACGCTGCAAAACAGCAGAAAATATCAAAACATTTCAGTGATTATCATATTAATATAGTGGTTTATACAGTGCTTTATTGGACTCTGAAAAACGCTTTCAACTGCATTATTCATTCACTCTACACTCGCTGCCAATCTGCACCATCAGCCCCTCTGACCACTATTCACACAGACGACCAGTGGTGCTCAAAGTACTTGGAGAAGTGCAGATACTACTGGTCAAACATCACTCCAATAAAAGCTAAAGTTGCTCAAATGATTATTTAAGCAATGAAGTATATGTAGAAAATACTAAGTAGTCAAAGCAGAGAGTTCAAATAATTAAGTCTTTGAAGAATAACTTTGCAGCTTCAAAGACACTCGCACTCAAATTCACCAAAAACTACAGTCTGCAAAACTCTGAAATATTTAAAAACAGCATTGCACACTCATATTGCTGATGTTGAAAAATAGATTTTTATTGTGATGTTTCAGCGTTGTCTTTCTTCAGATCTTTTTTCTTTTCTTTTTTCTTTTCTTTGAACAAGTGTCTGGCTCAAAAAAATGATCTGAAGGAGCCGGGATTCAAACCGACAAACTTTTTGTTGATAAGACCACTTGCTCTCCCATCTCAGCCACTGTCGTCCCAAAACCCCTTAATCAAACTAATCTAGCCTTGTTCGACATAACATGAGCTGCCTGAACTCAACAAGGTTTATTCATTTGCTTTAGAATTGTGATTACTGAATGGTATTTAGATTTATTTCAGATGACAAAAAGTAAGTGAAACTTTTTTTTCAAAGTTCACTAACGATGTCTTGCAGTAAATGGTTCAAATTTGAGTATTTTTGCTTTATTTGGAACAAAATAAACCACTAAATTGTCTTAAGCTGACTTTCTAAATAATTGGCAGCAGGGTAGGGGGTACTCGAAAGATGCAACACAAAAAAAGTTTGAGAACCACTGCAATGCATGACATGGCAAGATTAAACACACGCAGCAAAATGTATTTCATTTTCTCCTCTCGTCCCCTGCAAATCCTAATTGAACTATCTCCAATGCCGCACCGTTGTGGAGTTCCAATCAAAACCAAAACAAAAATGAATGAACACTCTTTATTTTGATGAGTCACTGCGATTGCTGTTGCTTCCTGCTGGTATTTTTTGGCAACAGTGTTTCTTTTGTTTCCACTTCATTAGAATAACCTTTAAAAAACATGCAGAGATGACATTATTATTGTGGTTTGTTTTGCCAATTATCTGACTGAAAAAAATGTGACTGAGAAGGTGAGAAAAATACCAGATATTCATTGAAAAGTCCAATCAAGAGTTTTCTGTGATCAAACTATGCTTAAAAAAGTAGCTTGAATATCATAGCAAATTGCAGAAGTAAAAGTCAAAACATAGAGTTGTGTTTTGAAATTGGCATTTCTGTCTCCTGCTCAAGAAATCACAATTCACCACCTGCTGATGTCACAAAGTGCTCCTCTGTGTTTGCTAAAAATGTGTAAATCTCTTTCAGATTGAAGTCTTGAGATTATTGCGGTGACAATAATTGTGATTTATTTTTCCGCTGTAGTTCTGATTTACAAAGACTAAGACTGGATCTAAACCAGGCTAAACCATGAAACATTTGAAAAAAACTGGACTAAACTCAGGTCTAAAAATTGTCAGGACAAAGCCATGTTGAGTTGGACCTAAACCAGAAATAACTCTGAAAGTCAGGCCCGAATTAGTGCTAAACTTTCAACGATAAATAAAGCTTTTTGCAGTCAGTATAAAAATCCTATCTACTATCAATGTAATCCATACAAGTTTTACGTCACCTTACCAAAAGCAGCATATCCAAAAGACATTGAAAAGGTGGGTCATAAGTCCAACGTTTCTTGTGATTCCAGTATGTTATTAGAAACTTAAGTATTTTGGAAAGAATTTGATAATATATATCGCATAATGATGTAATCCAAAGGATCCACAGCCTCCCAAAAAAGCAGTAGTACTGATCACTAGAGTAGGCTTGAGTATTTGTGAGGTTTTAAGTCTAGGCCTGACGCTCCGCATTCAATCAGAGCCATAAAGATTCCTGCTGACAATAAAAGCCCATTTAGACTTGTGAGAGAGAGAGGGGGAGAGAGAGAGAGAAGGAGAGAAAGAGAGAGGGAGAAAGAGAGAGGGAGAAAGAGAGAGAGAGAGGGAGAGAGAGAAGGAGAGAGGGAAAGAGAGAGAGGGAGAGAGAGGGAGAAAGAGAGAGAGAGGGAGAGAGAGGGAGAGAGAGGGAGAAAGAGAAGGAGAGGGAGAGAGAGGGGGAAAGAGAGAGAGAGAGGGAGAGAGAGAAGGAGAGAGGGAAAGAGAGAGAGGGAGAGAAAGAGAGGTAAAGAGAGAGAGGGAGAGAGAGGGAGAAAGAGAGAGAGAGGGAGAGAGAAAGAGGGAGAGAGAGAAGGAGAGAGGGAGAAAGAGAGAGGGGGGGGGGTGGAGAAAGAACATGAAAGGGATTCCCGCTCCTCTCTAAACTCCAGACACCAGACTGGTTCATCTGCTCGGAGGTCAGACAGAGGAAAACCCTCCAGGAAGTCATTCATCTTTACAACGTCCCAATGCAAATAGACAATCCATACATTAACAGGGGGTGACATATAAAAAAATAAGTTTGAGGAAAGTTTTAGGGCTCACAATATTTAAGGAATCATGCCATCAATTCACTGACAAAATCTCAATGTGTCTATACTTTGTTTTGAAGAGGACTATAA
The DNA here is from genome assembly GCF_951799975.1 of Gobius niger. NCBI lineage: Eukaryota > Metazoa > Chordata > Actinopteri > Gobiiformes > Gobiidae > Gobius > Gobius niger. Next base: position 14,397,120 of record NC_136855.1, on the reverse strand, counting down.
AAACTATCGACGATTATAACATTTTCCATAATATTTAATGCCAAATATTTAATGGTAAGATTTGTTTTTGTTTGATTAAAGTTATAAAACAAAACTATTAGTTAGTATGGGTTAAAGTTACTAAATATAAACATGGATAATAAACTACTAAAAAAAACTATTGTAACAGGGAATTACTATTTTCTTCTAACAAACGCTCTTCATGGAAGTTGTGGCCTATATCAAAATCTTTCAAAAGCTGAGCATCACGAATTCTTAAGAATATATGTGTCTCTTTGTGTTATCATTACTAGGCCACTAACAAAACAAAAGCTTATTAATTAGCAGTAGTAAAAACATAGTAACTAATGTTGACTCCAGTGCATTTTCTTTGAAACTTTCTCCACGGATTACAAAAAAAAAGAATACAAATATTTCCTCTGCTTTAATGTAGACAAATGTGTGGTAGTCTGACTGTAGTAAAGTGCTCTTAAATGATGAATGACCCTCAGTCCTTCAGGCCAGGCCGCTGTTCGTCCTGGGGCCTAATTAAAACAGAGGGAGCGAGTGACGCAGCTTGTGTACATGTTCACATTTAGTGGGCGGGACACCTCTCGTTATTCAGCCCCTAAACCGCTGCATTCTTTTATCTCAACCGCAAATTTAGCGCCACATCGGGACCATGCGCACTCCATGCCTTCACTGAACCAGCGCTTTCACAAATATAAGTCCTACTGCAAAAGCAAAAACACGTAGATCCGCAGCAGAGTTGAACGCAAGGTACAGTACGCACCACATATAAACACGCTCCTCCATCTATCGCTCCGTGGGCAAACTGGGGCCATATTAGTCTTTTCTCGCATGCACAAATGAGACTAAACGAAGCACAAAGCATTGCCCTGCAGTGTGTTGGAATGAGAAACAGGCAGGAGATGCACCGACCGTGAAAGCAGCGTATTTTGCACCGAGAATCCTCACTTTCCATCAGATGCGAGCCGCCATGTTCGCTGCAGCCTTCGCGCATGTCCACAACGCAGTGTAATGTTCCCAATTCATATTTCTCCACTGGGGGAAAGAAAGAAAGAAATGCGAGTGAAGGAAAGCCAGAGGGCGCATGTTAATTAGTCCCTTTACCAGGACGGATATTGTGACTTGTTTGGTTGGATAATGCGTCTCATGCCAAGTGTAAACGAAAACAAATGTGTTTGCTTGATGTGGCGTCCTGAGTTTGGAGAACGGGGGGGATGACAAAGGCAGACACACACCTGCGGGTCTTGGGTGATGTATATATATACATACTAGCTGAGACCCGGCCTTCGGCCGGGCCTCGCTAGTCTCCACATTTGATATTCTGAGATTATGAGTGATTACAAAGAAATGTCCAACCCGTCACACAGTTCAGCTGTAGACCAGTGGTTCCCAACCCATTCCAAAAACTATGGCCACTACAAATGAGTAAAAGAATGAAGGCTCAAGAAAAGTTAAAACAAACTGCAATTGGAGTGTTTGATGCACCCGTGCTCCTGTCTTATAAAGTACGACAATATTTTCGCTAAACTTGGGGAACAGGATTCAAGAGACAGTGGAATAATTATGGATAAATATTAGGGGTTCAGCTGTAACGGTTTGGTTGACGGTGCAGGACCCGTGGTTTGGTGCATCACGGTAGTGTACAATAAAAAAAAAGAATGAGTAGGTTTTGAACTGAAATAGCCTAATGATCGTTATTAGACAGTATTTATAACCTTGCAATAACATTGGCAATGCGTTCAAAGCTGCTTTAGAATCAAATGTACCTCTGGGCTCACAATACGTGAAAGCAAAATAGAAAACAAAACGTACAGCAGCAAATTAAAAAAAAAAAAGGAAAAAAAACTACGCAGTGCAGGCCATGCGCTCGTTAAGTGGTTTCATTTTCGCTTTGACTCACATGGAGGAGAAATCAGTCGGAGCAGCGCGTTTGATTAGAGGCTCGTGTTTGAGCAGGTTTTGGGCACGCACACACATACACACACGCACACATCGCCCTGTTTGGATGCGCGCGCACATACATGCACACGCACGAACACACACACACGCGCACACACGCGCGCGCGCGCACACACACACATCGCCCTGTTTGGATGCGCGCACACGCACGGCAGTCAGATCTCGTGCACTCGCGTTTGTGTGACAGCGGGTTGTCCTCGGACAGCAGCACCGCGGTCCATATGGACCCGTGGCCAATGCCCGCGGCCGGTGGGACCGTCACGTGGGGGCCGGCCGCGGATGTCCACGCACACACTCAGTACTGTCTCCAGGCTTCCTGGTGTTCCCAAACGGTCTCCCATCCCAGTCCTAACCAGGCCCTTCCCTGCTTAGCTTCGGAGGAACGGTCTCCCATCCCAGTTCTAACCAGGCACTTCCCTGCTTAGCTTCAAAGTCGGTATGGGAAATAAACATGGCGGCGCCCAGGCGGCGGCCATTGAGATAGCGTTTTCTATAATAGATATATATATATATATATATATATATATATATATATATATATATATATATATATATATATATATATATATATATATATATATATTTGGCTGTACATTGTTTATAAGCTACTGTAATATTTGCACGTTTGAAAGAACGACTTTAATGCGTAAAGTTTTATTTTATCTTTTTTTAAATCTTTTTTAAGCTGTTATTTCTTTGTCCAAACAAGACTAAGCTACATTGTAAAAATGTAAAATAAAAATGCCCACTATTTTTGGTTTTAACAAAATGATTGTATACATTATTATTGTATTTTACTGCACAAAACCATTACATGAAAAGAGACCATTTAAACGTCTAACTTATGGCACTAATGGTTGTCGTTTACAGTAATTGACTAATACAAGAGTAACATCTTGCTGTAAAAGAAAATGGCTTGTTTTAGTCATTTCTCAATTCAGAATTGAAAATTAATTGGAAAAACAACCTTTAAGATTTCAAGGCAGATTAAAAGGTAAAATTGTCTTGCTTTTTATGCCAGTGGGGGATGAATAAATATCATTAGACTCAGTAAAATATTGTATAGCCCACCACATCGCCTATTTCTCATCCTTATGTTTAAATTTCAGCAGAGGTTTGAATGAACAAATCCCTAAAGGCGTCAACAAATGGAGATCAAATGTGAGCACAGTGTTGCAGGCTATATAAGTACCTGAGGCTAGAAATCGCGCCGTCATTGCGGTTTGCTAATAGGCAAAGTACAGCGACGAAAGAGGCACTTGAACTTGATTGAGATCCCTAAAGAAAACAGTAGGCTTTTTTATCGGGGTTCGCGCACTGAATAGAATTTGTGTCAGAGTTAGGCGTATAAAAAGTTGTTTTTATTTTTTATATACATATTTGGGGGTATAATTTTAAGGACAAGGGAACTTGAGCCGCCATCTGTCGTCTACTACCAGGTTGTCTTGTCTAAGTGCTGAGGACGTTTCGCCTCATCTCCAGAGGCGTCGTCAGTCAGTCAGTCAGCTATGACATCTTGAACTTTTCTCTTCGGGACTGCCGCGAGCTTGCACAGACATGGGCCTCGAGTATAATGACAAAACAAATAAATAAAAAATCACGTTATGAAATTCCTAAAGTTTTATTCCTTCGCAGTTGACGCGCCGCAAAACTGGCCACATGCGAGGAGCGCGCGCGCGCACGTCTCGTCTCCGATTGGCCGTGCGCTGCGTCGCTCACCGGAGTGACGATTTTGCTGCTATAACCAGCTGATGCCGAGGCAGGCTGCGAGCACGGAGCCTGCGAAGCACTGTTGACGGGTCCATGGGCGCGCGGCTCTCGGCGTTATCAGCCCCGGATCTGCCCTGGAGGAGCGCGGCGGGGTACATCTGAGCCCCCGGTCACGACGCGCGGTCCGGGCTTTCCCCACCGCCGCTGCCGCTGCCGCTGCTGCTGCCGTCCCCCTGCACTTGTCGCTCCTTCTCCTCAATCTCCAAATCATCATCTTCTTCCTCTCCATTGGCATGATGCTCTACACTTCACGGCTCCAGCGCGCTCACCTCACGCACGGACACGTCACATCTGCAGGTACAAGACTTGAATGTGTGTTTTTTTTCTTAAATGACATAATGCTCCGCCACTGCTTTGAGCGATTTTCTTTGACATGGCTTTTTTTTCTGCGCGTGTTTGTGTGGCATCTGGGCTGGGGGCAAAACGCTGTAGGTGGTCGTTTGTTGTGCAATACATGGTCGGTGAAGTCGCTGGTGTAATGTATGCATGCACTGGTTGCTGCTGTGTAGGCTGAGAAACGCGTGGACAGCAGAGGAATGGTGGTGGTGGTGGTGGTGGTGGTGGTGCGCAGCGATGAGAGAAGGAGACGCAGTTTAGGTGCAGAGCATTAGGGGCTACTATCCCCCCTCCGTGTGTCTCCCCTCACTCCTCGCGAACACCGACACGCACGCTCTCACACATGGGTAATGTATTCACGCACAACCAAAAACCAAGGAGGTTATTAGGATGTAACAGAGAGGGGGGGGGGGGGGGGGGGGGGGGCACGTGCGCACACGTAAAAAAAAAAAAAAAAATGCGTCTCAGGAACACAGCAACAAATGTATGGAGACGCATTCAAACGGATTAGCCACACTGTCTCTACATAAACCATGGCTAAACCATAGAATAGGAGAGAATACGTGACTGTAAGTGGTCTAAGCAGGGACTAAAGCCAGACCTGAACCAGGACAAATCCAGCGTCTAAGCCTGCAGGTTTGGGCATAAGACCTTCTGCGCAGTTGTAAATGGATTATGCACTATGTCAATAAAGCAAAAAAGAACAAAACATGAGTGATCTAGGTCTAAACCTCAATAGAACCACCTGGATTCATTCGAAACCTAATGACGAAACACATTGAGCCTCTGAACCGCAGCTCAAACAGGTCTTCAACATGACGAGGGGAGTCTGAAACGAGTAAAGAGTTAGGTAACAATGCCTTAGATTGACGTTACATCTGATTTTGGAGCTTTCATCTATGGAGGCACATCACCCCATATTCGGGATGTGTTTAAGGATTCAATATGTTTGTGGAGGGTGGTTCTCAGTCGTCCAGAAAGTATTTGTCGTTTGGAGCTTTGAATCGCCAAGTTGGTTAGTTGAGGACGTTATGGTTGTATCTACAGAAGCTTCTTCTTTCTTATGGTGCGAAGGAGAAGCTTCTGTAGATCAACAATCACAATATTTTAAGAGTTTAACTAAAGTATCAGTTGGGAAGGCAAGGCAGGCCAAGGCGATTGTATGAATGAAGCAAAAGCCCATTTCATACACAAAGACTCTCAGTAGGCTGTACTAAGAACACAAATATGTGCAACATTTTAAAGCTTTAATGAATAGCAAAACAATATTAAAGTATTAGAGGTATTTGATTCAAGGTTTGAAGAAATTGTGAAATACTAAGGTTTTCAATCAGAATTTAAAAGCTGCAATGGATGGTGCAAATTTGAGCTCATCTGGGTTCCAGGGCTTAACTGTGGCAAAATACACTTTCTCCCAGTTAACTCTTTAACCAGCTGTGCGATTCCTTCAGAACATAAGCTGTCTGTTTCATTGCTTTTAGGGAGACCACTTAACAGCCCTTTACAATCTTCAATTTCATGCTGTTTAAAACAAGGTTACATAGCGATTGACAAGGGACAATTTTTTTCCCACTAAATTTTAGCCACAGCTGCCCTGGGGTAGAATGACACCTGCACGTTTTCCAGATTCGAACTGCCGACCAGGTTTTATGCTCAACAATCTTAAAAGACATGACTAAACCAGTTAGACATGACTAACTTAAAGCAAGTCTAAGCCACAAACATGAAAATCTTATTTAAAACCAAACCAATTTAGGACCAGCATTGGGGGTAACGAGTAACGAGTTACAAAAATGTATTACTGTTTTTCGGTAACTAAGGAATACAACATTTTACTTTAGATAAGATAAGATAAGATAAGATAAGATGGTACTTTATTGATCTCACAGATGGAGAAATTGCATTCGATGAGAGAGCATCCGGCAGCAGCACCCATTCAGTGCGCACCACTCTTTTTTTTCTTTGGTGAAAGATCGTTGTGTCGCGTCCGCCATCTTCACTGTTTTGGTCACAGGAGGAGCACTGGTTGATGGGAAATCCGTAGACGGATTTCCCAAATACTGGAATATATCAGTCATAACATTTAAAAGTGCATTTAGATGGTTTGTATTGATGTGCGAACAAAAAAAATGCCAAACTCCCCCCAAATAGTGGTCACTGGTGTATAAGATCTGTGGTTGCGTGTCGCTAACGTCGTCATAACAAAACACGAGAGAATGGAGAGAGCGAAGCAAAAGGAAATCTTTGACTGCAGTTTTGCTTGGTGGCATTATTACTATTTTCGGTTAATATTTTGCAAAAAGTAACTCAGAAGTAACTCAGAGTAATGTGACATTGTCATATGTCATACAAATATACTACATTTTTATAGCTGTAACTACTAATATAGAACATATTACAGTTTGAAAGTAACTTGCCCACTCGTTTAGGACCAGAAAACACCAAAATCCTCACAAGAAAAATCTTGACTAAAACAGGACTCAGCCAAGTCTAAAACCATAAGAAAAAAAACTTCTCTCTGTGGGACCGAAATCTGGGCAGAATACTTTTAAATTCCTACACATTTTGGTAAATTAATGTTTATTAATGTAAATTTTAACTCAAAAGACCCATTATTGTACTCGTTTAGAAATACAGTTACTATCTGAAACTAGTCCGACACTCAAGTAACATCTCCCCATCCTTTACAAAATGACATCAAAGGAATATTTGGGTACCCTGTTACCCTGTCTCAACTCGCATGCATTACAGCTTAATCTGATGCTGCATTTGGTTGGTGTCTTTTGCCAACGATGAACTCAGCATCCACCTTATCGCTTCTCCTGGAAAGACTTGGCCGTGCGCACTGCATGGGAAAACGCCCACACATCCAAATCAACATTAAAGTGTGTGCGTGCGTGTGTAAGTGTGAGTGTGTGTGTTTTCCCTTTTCTTTTAACATGGGAATAAATCAAGTAAGAAATGCTGGGAGATGCTCTGGCGGTTACACAGTTCAGCGGTGTCCATGTCTCAGTAGTGCTTTTAATAATAGTGGACAGTTTTTGTATGTGTGAGAGTAGGAAGTGTAAAAAGGACTGGTTTACTGATAGTGCGTCTTTCTTCTTCTTTTTTTTTTAAGTAGCGCAAAATGTTTCTGAATATGTGGAGGAAAAGAAGATAGCAGACATTTGCCGTTGGTTAATTTAGATAAATCTGATGGTTGAAGGGCTGCAATCTAGACAGTGAATTGCCACAGTATTGTTTTCGCAAAATTCGGTGAATAATACAGCCAAGGACAAGAACAGACAGGAACTTAAAAATGTGCAAAATTTTAGTATTAGTCATGGTTTGACCTAATTATTACCTAACTAACTTTTATTTTACTGAAGATTGTTTTGTTTTGGTCCAATTTGATGAAAAACAAACAATGTTTCATAGTGTTTTATTTACTTTTTTGTCAAATTTCACAATGTTGTTCTTGTGAAATTCAAGACAGTTAATGAATGAACTGTCTAAACAGCCCATCAGCCTTTGCTTCATACCTCTAGTCCACTGTAAGGCCACTCCTTGCATTTTTTAGTATAATGTGGTCCTTCCTAGTTTAATATTGCATTACTGGACATGTTGAATACCTTGGAAAAAGTGCTACTCCATCTCATACATTTTGCATGATATTCCTGCCATATGTTGAAGCCATAAAGTGTCTCAAACCATAAAAAGTGTTTCCTCTGCTCACCTAATGCTCCTCAACATCTGCTACTCCAGGTTCAAGTGTCTGTGGAGCTCACTGTAAGTCGAGGGGAAGTCATCCATGATCTAAACCCCCTCCAGGAAATACATGATTATAACATTTATATAGGACTGGTTTATCAATATGTTTTAAAGGAGTACTAAGTAACAAGTTTACCTTAATAAATCCTTTCCGTAGTCCCTCTGGGGTAATACAATTGTTAATGGGATGATTTCATCTCCCCCTGGTGTCTCTGGCCAGAAAACCGCTACTGCCACCGGGTTCGTGATTCGTGATTCGTGATTCTACACACTAGTAGAATCACGAAGAAGCAGCTAACAGGCTAATGTGCAATGCTAACTGCGGGCTAGCGCCACTTTACCAGTATTTACAGCCAAGTTTGAGTGAAAAAAATGATCTCCATTGTGTAATTGGATGTACAACATCCTTCTTTCCCTTTGTCTTTTGTCTTTTCTGTCAGCGTAGTATTTACTCTCACGGATAATTAATGAGTAAAAAACGCAACATGCTACGACACCTGCAGTAGCGCTTATGGCCTCTAGGGGCATGAGTTACTTAGTACTGCTTTAAAGGTCCTATATCGACTTTTTAGAGCTTTTAGCCATGTTGTTATGCTATTTCCTTATCAAAAACACCCCCAGAGTGGTTTGCGGGTTCATTCACGCAGCTCTTAGTAATCCTCCTGAATCCTGCTGCGCCTCCCTCTCCTGGTGAACGACTGACCTGTTCAGTTGTGTCGTAACAGCGGAGCGGAAGTGCTCGACGTCTGTAATGTAATGTCTTAATTCTATGCTTACGGACGGATTTTAATTTGTAAAACAGCTTTTTCATTATTTCTGTCGTAAGAGAGATGCAAAGAGAAAAAAAAAAGGAAAAAAAGAAAAAAAAAGAATGTGTCCAAGGTGCTTCCAGGTCAGCTGAGGCCAAAACAAACACATCCCCTGAGCGTCTGAACAGACGTCATGTTTGCGCTGCAGCTGTGAAGATGAAGCTCGTTGCAACTTATTCTGGACACACCTGTTCTTTATTCTTGCCTAACGATAATGTCACGGACGGAGAAAAAGAAGCGCGTTTGGCTACGAGGACAGGAGTTTATTCAACCTTTTTCAAGAAGAGGCCACTTGAAGTTGTTTTTTTCTCCGGGATTCGGCGACTATCAGCAAAATGGTGTTTTTCTGTGACTGTCACTGATGGATGTTTGGTGAACCTTCGCCAGAATCAAAGTGGATTAACTTTTATAACCAACGCAAGTCCCATAATGTAAACAGCGATGGACCAGAGGGTGAGTCAATCCAAACGCGGGTTAGCTTGTGTGTTAGCATATTAGCATGTATGTTAGCCATTTATGAAGCTGTGTTGCAGATGTCAACTCCGTATAACTGCATTGTGAAGTATCTTCACTTATTGCTGTTTATTTATATTACGGTAAAGTATGTGTGGAGAGAGAGGGCGGAGTTAACTGAATCGAAGCGTTGTGTCTTCCGTGTTTGAAAAATACCTCCAGAAAACACTTATATTTATCACAAAAATGAGTGCTCAATAGCGGTAGAGGTACAATCATTCATATAAATGCCTATACTTAACTTTGGAATGGCTAAAATAGCATGATACAGATCCTTTAACTTTCGGATTGTTTATTTGTTCATATTAAAACACTAGATATACCTTTAAAAAAAAAGTGTCCATGTTTCTCCAAACTCCGAACCATATGCTGTTACTGCCATAGAATTGACTGTGACCTTGCATCTTCAAAGCTAGGTTGTCATTGCAAATGAGAATGTGTTCTCAATTGATTTATCTGGTTAAATAGAGAACAAAAAGCTCCATGTTGATAAGTGAGATTGTTTGATTAAAGTAAACAATGCCCAGCCATTGTTTACTTTAAGCATATCCATCATATTATCCATTCACTTGTACTTCAAAGGATCTTTTTGCTAGTATCATAAGAAGCCAATAGTTTGTTCTATACTATCCCACTATTACAACGACCACTACTACTCCAGTTACATTTATACTGCGATTGCCAGGATTGCAGCATGCTTTTGCTTATAGAGAATCTAATAACTCAGAAAGTCAACTTTATCCATGTGGTGCAAAAGGTGTCTCACCACATAACCCTTAGTCACCTCCGAGACTGCTTTTCAGGCTCTGTTTGTGCCGACAGTCATCAACTCTGAGCGATACTGAAACTATCAAACTGGCTTTGGTTTGCGTTTGTCTTCTGCACACTCTGAACAAATCCAAGAACCGTTACATAACTTTAACCAGCGCTCTATTTTCTCTCTTTCAGGAACAACTGTGTGGAGATTTGGATAAGACTGCCAGCAAGACGGCCACAAGAAATGGAATAAAAAAAACAAGTTTCAAACAGCAGAACCAAACCAAACCTGAGCTAAAAATACAAGAAACCGACTCTTGCAAAAAAAAAAACATACACACAGGACATCAGAGAAAGTGAGGAGCAGAGACGGGTGAGAGAATGGCGAGAGGTCCGATCTCCACCAAACGTAACCAGGACTTAACCATAGCCCGCTGGTCCAAACAACAGAACCCCCTTTAATTAAGACCAGAGCCACTTGGTTCACCTGCCGCTTGAGGAGCGCCTCCTCCTGGTGATGTGATGAATAAGTTTGAAGTCCTTGGTATTGTGGGAGAAGGTGAGTGACCTTAACGCTATTATTCATCATTTATTTACTTATTAAGTTTATTATGAATGTGCACATAACTCAAAATGAACGCTATACTTTTGACTTCCTACTGATCGACAATGGCTCAGGGGCAGATGGCGCAGATTGCTGTCTCGCTTTCGTCGGTGCCCCATGGCATAATTACTACAGTGTAACGCTTTGAGAAACTTTTAGAAGCCAAGTGTGCGCCATGATTGTATATTTGAACAGGAGTGAATAGAAGTGCACAGTACAGTACAGTACTATTTTAATCTCACCCTAAAACCCCCCCCAAAAAACATATGTATTTCTTCACAACAATCAAGCTACAGACACATATTTTTTTTAACCAAAAGACTTCTTTTAAGCAATGGTTTCTTGAGTTCATCTTCGATGTACTAATTCATGAACATTTTTAGATTGCAAGATGTTTGGGCTTAAATTTACTTCTTCATTGAAGCAATTCTACAGAAACATGTTTTATTTCAAAAAAACATGCAACAATTCGTAACAAAGTAGCAGTTTAGCATGTTACTGTGAGTGACCTGGCGCTGTGGTTAGTGCTCTTGCCTCACAGCAAGAAGGTGCCACGTGTGGACTTTGCTGTGTAGAGGTTGCATGTTCTCTTCCTTGTGTCTGGGTGGGTTTCCTCCATGAGCTATAAACATGTGACATGACATGTTCATGTGACATCACAACAATGTAAAGAGCCTTTAACTGGTAGTGGTATAGTTTGTTTAAGTATCATCTCTGTCTTCACAAGCTTATCCACAAGAAACCAAACGGACATAAAGGTCAATGTTTTCTCTGCCACAAGTGAACTAGGACCAAATTATTGAATGTGACGTCATAAACATATCAGTCAATCAATCTTTATTTCAAATTCAAAAAGGTCCATAAACCATAAACATAAAACCATTGAATACCAATGAAGAATTATTTGTGGTACTTGTCACTGTAAAACAAATGCTGTTTAACCATAAATGATCAGAATAGAGGCCTTAAATGCTGGTAAAAATAAGAAATAATTTGGGTAACACAACCTATACCTAAACATTTGCATTGATGATTGACAGCAAACAAATTACTGTACAGTGAACACGATACACTCCAGAGACGCTGTTTGTGTGACCCGTCCTGCTGCAAGCAGTTACAGAGACATTGCCCTCTTTAACCTCCCGCTCCTTATCTGTGATTAGCTGTCATTGTCAGTGGATGTTTCTCAATTAGTTTTCAGCGAGGAAATCTTTGGTGGGACGCTGGTAATTAAGATGTGGCATGAGAAGCACACGTATTCGTTGAACTAAACGATCTTTTGTTTGTTTACATCTTGCAGGCGCATATGGAGTGGTGCTTAAGTGCAGGCATAAGGTAAGGACGAGCATCTCTGTAATTGCTTGTTTTGCATTGGCCCATTTCACATGCTGCATGTTTTAGGGTGTTTTCATTAATGTGTTTAATGAGACAAAGTGGAAACATCACAGAAAGATCTATTTTATACAGTATATAGCTGTGGATTCATGCAACTGCATGCCCAAGTATTTCATATTTATTTTATACAATACAGTGCACTCTAAGATGAAATTGAATAGTTGTTAATTTAGTTGTAGTAGTTGTTGTTTTCACAGCAGTAGTAATTTGGTACAAGTAACACTTGTAGTTGTTAGAAATCATATTTGTAGTACTGATGATGGTGTCAATAATCATTTTTGTGCAGAATGTTTATAGACCCTCAAGGTTGCTTTACAATTGCGTACTACTGTTTTTACTTTATTTATTGAAACAGGAAAGGATTTAATCAATCTGGGCTGCCCAGTTAACACTGATATTCAGCCAGCAGCAAACAAAACAAACATACACTCCAGGACATCATAACACATTCACAAGGCATTCAAAACACCAGAGGAGGGTCGCACTGGTGTGAGACCACAACTGCCGTCAGCGATCATCATAATGATCATCACAGTGATAGCTGTCACGATCTTCTTAAAAGGTCCTGGTGACTGTATAGTTTTAGTGTTTAAGGGAATCCCATTCCGAAAATGTGATATTGAGTTCACTTGCAGTGAATAGTCGAGCGCCCAGATCTTGGAACAAGAGCAGCCAGCGAAGCCGATGGGCAACTATTGAGTATAGCTTAATCCCATAGTTAATAGTAGCTCTGGAAAGTCATGGCACCTGACAGTGACAGGGCAGTGCATTTACTGTTCACAATCATACACACGCTTACACTGGCGAGGTGGGGAAGGTGGGGGCACAAGATCTGAACTGTTAGATTTGAAGGGCTAAATCTGTATGGTTTATTCAGACTTTTTTTTCTATTGTAGAAAAAAGATTTGAATACAGCGTCTGTATTGGGGGGATTTTTTTTTTTACAGTTGAGGACATTTTTCCTGTCACCACAAGTCACCTCATCAGCAGCTATTCATCTCTAGCAGCAGGTTGTGCTCCTATATGGATCTATGAATCCTAGAGTGAGGGTTTGCCTTGTCGTTGGATCCACTTTTTTAAATCTGAAATCTGTACAGATGACATTTTCTATTATCTATCTGTCCAATCTAGCCCTGGTATATGATGACCACTGCACCTTCAGAGCCTTTTCATTTCGCTTTCTACAAAATACCAATAATATAATGATAATGTTTAATACTAAGCGCACCACTAACACAGTACTATTAGTTGTAGATGTATTAGTAGTAGAAGTAGTTGAAGTAGAAGTAAAAGTAAAAGTACTTGTGTTGTGGTTATTGTGGTTGTAGCAGTACTGTCATAGAGGTGAGAGCCGACAAGCATTAGGCTACTTTTGATATCGCTTAACTAAGAACAAAGTGTTCCTTTAATTCTTTCTCAGTAATATTTTAGTAAGTAAAACTTAAACTTAACCAACAATATTTATGTGAATCTTACATGGCTCAAAATAATGTGTTTGAAATAATATTTTCAACATTATTTACTACTTACAGTCACAGTATGTGCGCGTCGCTGTTCATAATGATTCAGTGAGAACACTGGCCTGCTCTTGAACGTTTTAATTTATTCCATTAATGTAGTTGTTGCATGAAGGACATGACTCATACAGAGACCCGCCGGGCGTGACTTGGCGGTGTCGAGCTTTGCATCCAAAACAGAGAGAAGACGAGCAAAGACAAACACTGATCTATGGCCAACTCAAAAATTACAGAAGTAATTAAACATAGAAGGAAAAAAATATAGACATATATATGTATATATTTTTACTCTTTTTTGCACAAAGATTCAGTTCTCTGTGTACATTTTAAACTTGTCCAGCAGCATTGTCCAGTACAATACTTCAAAATAATACCTGCAGCTAAACTAAACTACAAGAACCAAGTCATTTCAGAACAGGATTGTAAAAGTTTAAATCACAGTGTCTTTGTACATTACAAGGCCCCATATTAAAGTATAAAATACAGTATGCTGACACGTCTTAGATTAATCAATCAATTAATCAAAACTTTATTTATAAAGCGTAAAAAAGTAAAGTAAAGTAAAGTAAAAAAAAAACACAACATACTATGACACCACCACGCCTCTAGGGGCATGAGTTACTTAGTACTGCTGTAAGATTGCGAGAAAAATAAAACACACAACAGAGTTCAAATACCTGGGAAAGCATTTGAAAATGATCAAAACATGGTCAGTTCCTATAGAAATTCCTCCATACACCCACTGTAAGGTTATATATCAGGACTCTTCGATGACTTTTGTCACTGGGCCAGATTTGTCGGAGGTCATTGGCCACTGGGCTGGTCAGTCGGTGAGCCTACCACCACCACCAAACGTATTCATATTTTTGGGATAAATAAATGATCATTTCATTATTATCAATGCTTGAATAGAATAGAATTGGGCCTAAGCACAATCGTTGTATATTCCAGCATTGTAGGCTTTAGAAACATTGCAATAACATATTAATACAGAATAATAAAGAGCCTAATAATAAACTAGGACTACTCAGAACTAAACCAGGATTACACAAGGGCAAGACATGATATATCTTTGCTAAGGCAGGACTAAATCCCATAAACCAGACCAAAGGCCTAATACAGAATAACAGAGTTACATGTGAGACCAGCTCATCTCAAACAACATGAGTAACTCCTGCTCAGCCACTGCTCCTCTCAGCTTTGGGGACATACACTGACCAAAGGAAGAAAATGGTCTCAACACAAAAGAAGTTGCCCATCCCTGAACTATAGTCTGTTCACTAACCACGCCACAGCTCAAGGTGTGATTAAGACAAACAGAGTAGATGGGGCTTGGCTGGTATAAACAGGGCATCTGGGTAATTAGAGGCGTGATAAGGCTGGCAAGGAAAATGGTTGGTTGAGGTGTAGTCCTGCTCCTAGTCATTAAAATATTATCTACATAACTGAAACTCGCTCAAGGCCCTAATATACAGTATTCTTGCATGGCCACAGTTTCGAAATATTTCCCTCATTTTAACTATAGCTTACGTTCTGATTAAATGTATAGCCTTACCTTTCACACTGTATATAAATTAATCAAATAGCCTGAAAAGCCTAGCACCATTTTGGGTGAGAAACTGCAACATACAGGTTCATTAATCACGCTGCTGTTATGTCGATGCTGTATTGATGCTGTATTGGGGTTAATGGCAGATTACCGTAACTATATTTATCCCTCATTAATGAAGTGTTGATGATTGTGACTTTGGTGTAAATGAGAGCGACCCAGTTACACTAGAGCTGGGCCCTATAGCTCGACACACTCACACTTACATTAACGGGATTTATGAGGGCGTTTGCAAACTCACTTCATTCACAAATTGTAAGCCAAATCGCATGCCACCGGAAGGTAGGTTTTGGGTCTTATTTATGGTCTTCATTATGCTCCTTTGACATCATATCATTTAAAGCAGCATCAGTGATATCTTTGAGGTGAAATTAAGCTGTACTTCAGTAAAGTTTTTGAGGATATGTAATTTACTTGAGTGGTATTTTTGTTGAGAACTTAATACATTTACTTCTTTACTTTGAAATATAAATATAGCATAAAGATTTCTACTTCACTGCATCCCAATAAGTGCTCTAGATGTAAAAGAAAAAATAATGATAATAAAAATGGCTTATTTAAAAGCCTGATATGCACACACTTAAAAACACACAAAAAAAACATGTAAAATAGATTTATCCTCCTGCCAAGTGATTCTGTACCTTGACATCTGGAGATGGGTCCCCGCTGCTCTTTATGCGGTACTCCAGTGGCATCAAAGCATGGGTCAAATGCAGAATATAATAAAGCACTTTTACCTTTACCTATCCTTTATTGATCCCCTATACCATTATCTTAACCTTATCTCCAAATGTCCTGTCAAAAAACCCTTTTCACGTGTCATCATGCTTCTGCGTTTTTATCTGGAGGCAGTGTTATTGGACAGTCCAGTATATCTCTAGCAAATAAACCAATATTTTAAAACTATGCACTGGACCGCAAGTTTCATTAGGATAATCACTTAGGACATTCAACATGAGACAGGATGTGAAAGCTTCACCAAACGATACGTTTATGTCTTAAAAAGTTGTTTTTTCAGCAGCTGTTTTGTCTTCAAGCCATGCAAAACTAGTGACTCATGACAACGGCTTGTGTGCGTGCGCATAGTACTGCGCCAAAGGGAAGTGACACAATCACAAAGTATCTATCACAACATTTACATGTGAAGTCTAGTCCGATTAGGCTAAAGATTTGACTCTTATCAAAACCTGTCAAACCAGTCTTGTCCCAGTCTACGGGCCCTCACCCAACCCCCTAACACTCAATTTGCGCGTGCCCACGGAGTGGAGTTCTGTCCGAAATTGACCCCTCAGTGAGGGGGAGTGGGACAAAAGTTCCTTCTCAGCGAGTCTGCATCGACACCACACTTAACAGGTGTGTGTTACACCGGAGAGCAGTCCCACGAGCAACACACCAAACAACTACAGTTCCGCGTTTACTTAGGAGCACCTAAGTGTTCATTTTAACAACTTAATCGTCATATGGACATTTATTAATGAAAAAGAAAGTGACAGTGAGACTTAATATGATTTTACTGGGAGAGGAAAAGTTCTCACTTGTGAGTTTGAAGAAGCTAAATTATATAATGTAAATACGACATATTTGAATCTGAATTACTTTGTAAACTCATAAGAGAAACCTTTTATTTATTTAAAAGTGTGATCAGTTTAACTTGTGATTTTTGCCACATTATGGACTGTGAGGACGGTGGGGTAAATCTGTCATGTTTACATGGGTTTGGGAGATCCTGTTCTGGTCTGAATAAGTGAGAGATTTGACTTTCCCTTATAACTGCGGTAAGAAAGAAGGTTTGTCCCGTTGTGTTACAGTGTAGGGAAGTTATTTTCACAACACTTTTTTTGCAACTTTGACTAGTGGAGTTAATATTTGCCAATGGCCCCAGGTATTGCTGAAATAACGATGAACTAATTATGAATAAATGGAGTTAATGATATACAGTACTATACAGTACAAACGGCAACTCAAGAACCATTAGTCAACATTGACACACATTTGGCGTCTGTCATGCTTTTGCTATGCAGCGATTGAATCTTGCAGTCCTAGTTCCAAAAGCCTGCATGCCATACAGTATGCGTGCTGTAGTTTATATATTGACCCAAAAAGAACATTACATGCAGCATCATTAATCTCAGATGTACAACAGTGTTACACATTGCTTTGTGCCGTATCGACTCGCTGTGAATAACTGATGATCCTTCTCTGGTATTTTCCCCATTTCTTTCTTTACACAAGTTACCATGACAACTGTTGCAAAAAGGTCTTTCCCAGGAATTAGCTTTTTGTAAACAGGAGGAGAGAGAAGTAGAGAAGTAGAGTGAGAAGTAAAACATGTGAAAACAAGTGGATTTACAAATACGGTGGTATGCGAAAGTTTGGGCACCCCTGTAAATTTTCATGATTTTTCTCTATAAATCATTGGTTGTCTGGATAAGAAATTTCACTTAGGTATATCATATAGGAGAAAGTGTGCAAGAATTATTTGGAAAAAATAAGGCATGTGCATACATTTAGGCACGTCATTTTATTGATTTATCACCTTTAGCACTAATAGAGAACTCAAAATTGGTTTGGTAACCCCAGTGACCCTTGACCCCCATACACAGATGAATCCAATGTTGAGAAAGGGTATTTAAGGAGGCCAATTGTAAGTGTGTCTCCTCTTTGTATCTTCTCTGAAGAGTGGCAATATGGGAGCCTCAAAACAACTCTGAGATGACCTGAAAACAATGATTGTTCAACATTATGGTTTAGGGGAAGGATATACAGATCGCTGTCTCAGAGATTATTGCTCTCAGTTTCAACTGCGAGGAATTGGAAGACCAGAGGCACAGTTCTAGTTAAGGCCCAAAGTGGCAGACTAAGAGAAATCTCCGCTAAGCAGAGGCGCATGATGGTGAGAACAGTCACAGTCAACCCACAGACCAGCTCCAAAGACCTACAACAGCATCTTGCTGCAGATGGTGTCACTGTACATCATTCAATATTCAGTGCACTTTACACAAGGTGATGCTGTATGGACAAGTAATGCGGAAAAAGGATTTCCTCTGCACACGCCACAAACAGTGTGGCTTGAGGTTTGCTGAAGCACATTTTGGAATAAGGTGCTGTGGACTGATGAAACTAAAATACAGTTATTTGGGCAAAACAAGGGGCAATATACATACACAGCATTCCAAGAAAAACGCTTACTACCTATAGTAAAATTTGGTGGTGGTTCCATCGTGCTGTGGGGCTGTGTGGCCAGTGCAGGGACTGGGAATCTTGTTAAGTTGAGGGTCGCATGGATTACACTCAATATCAGCAGATTCTGGAGATCAATGTCCAGGAATTAGTGACAAAGTAGAAGTTGCGCCGGGGCCGGATCTTTCAACAAGACAACGATCTTAAACACTGCTCAAAATCTACTAGGCATTCATGCAGCGGAACAAGCACAATGTTCTGGAATGGCCATCTCAGTCTCCAGACCTGAATAATATTGAAAATGTGTGGTATGATTATTTTTTCTTTTGTGGTGCCTTAATTTATGCACATGCCTAATTTAGTTTAAATAATTCTTGCACGCTTTCCCTAAATCATCCATCCATCCATTTTCTTCCACTTGTCCGTTTCCGGGTCATGGGGGCAGCTGCTGGAGCTGCCCAAATCACATTGCACCTGCCCCTTATGGCTCCTCCTGCAGGTGGTGGGTCCACAGAAGGACGGCCTCATGGTTCTGACCGGGCCTGTTGGTCTCTCTTGAGAGGCTTCTGAACCGCTCTTTGTCTGACCCGTCACCTAGGACCTGTTTGCCCTGGGAGACCCTACCAGGGGCACGAAGCCCCCGACAACAGAGCTCCAGGATCATTTGGGTGCTCGAACCCCTCCACCACGTTAGGTGGCAGTTCCAGGAGGGGTCCATAAATCATATACACTTTATTTCACTTCTCAACCATCACTGTGTTTGTTTTCTATATGATATATTCTTATCCAGACAACCGATGATTTATAAAGGAAAATCATAAACATTTACAGGGGTGCCCAAACCTTTGCACACCACTATAGTTTCACAGGTTAAAAATTGAGTCTAAATTAGGCCTAGCCCATGTATAAAGGGAATGAAATTATCCAAAACTGTGGCTAAAGCAGAACTCAGATTAACTAGGTCATCATTTTTGGCTCACGCTAAATTCTAACAAGGGTTTAAGTTAAATTAAGCTAAATACCTCCCTGAGGTATACAGACTCAAGAACCTACAGTAGGTACCTTTTAGGACATTGTCATAACTTCTATAGGTATTCAGTGCCATATACTGTACATTTGGAAAGGAATCATGACAATCCCAGTGTTTCCCGCAGGGCTTTTGAAAAAAAATATAATTATCATTATTTTTATATATTTTTTGTTTTTAATATTTAATTCTTGTGTTGACGATCGCGGACAAGTGCGAGGCAGGTGAAATACATACCACAGGATATGTCTCCAAAAATTAAAATCTGCATCCTTTTTTTATTTGCAATCTCCAAACTGGCTTTTTGATGTTTCTTTTGGAGTCAGGGCTCCTTCCTGGCAGAGTTCCCTCTGCGCCAATGTCGGTACAGTACTTGTTTCACTCTGGATAATGACAAACTCTTACCAGGTTCAGCATCTTTATCAGGTCTTTAGCATTTGTTCTTGGGTTGATATTCACATTTCAGACACAGCACGTTCATCTCTGGGACACAGAACCCGCCTTCTTTCTGATCTATATGATGACTGGTCATTTCTATCATTGTTTGATCTAATGAACCTGGCACCTTTAAGTGTCTTGAAATTGCACCAAAGGATTAACCAGACTTGTTCAAGCTTCCAGGGTCATGACATCCGTCATTTGGGCTTTCCCAAATTGTTTAAAGGTATATTAATCTTAGTGTATGTTTTTTTTTTGGTTATGTGAAAAGCAATAAAAAAAAAATATGTAGAAAAATCTATCTCTCATTCATCTGGCATTTGACAAATAGAAATATTTTTTGAAATTCTAATTGACCTAAAAAATAAAAAAGTTAATTCTGGTTTCATATCAGACAAAAATGCAAATGCATCTTTTTATGAAGTTTATGTAAACATCTGGTTGTCACTGTAATTCTGGGGCCAACTCAGCATCATCTTTTTAATATAAGTTAAACATACACAATTATAACCTCAATAGTTAATATTTTAGTGTGAGGTGGAGCCAGTGGTAACTAAGGTTCCAAGCCTAAATAAAGGGGAGGTTACATGTTAGTAAAACGTTGTTGACCTAGTTGAATGTTTCTTTGCATCGACCATCGCCTGCTGTCCTCTGCATTGTATACACTATATGGCTCACGATTAAAAAAAAGTTTGGGCACCTGGTTCTATACATAGGGGTTGTTGGCATATATTTATAGAATGGATTATAGATAAACTACTGATGTTTTTGAGAAATGTGTCTTTTTAAAATCAAAGCAATATCCAATTTAGTACATTTTTAAAGTTCATTATTTAGTGATGCTGCATGTTAAGTGGTCTGTTTTTTAAATGTGTGAAAGTGCTACACTTTGAGAGCTGTGTTTGTCCCTTAAACGCACTCCCTTCATCTCTGTGGGGTATTAAAGATTTAAAGGCTGTATAAATTATATACAATGAGGAGAAACTGCATGAGGCGAGGCCATGCCTCGAACAAGATGACGTTTACAAGGAAAATGCCCAGGGAGACTATACATTATAGAAGAAGTTATAGAAATGGACTGCATGGGGAAAGAGTTCAAGCAAAGAAAGATGTCCCAATAAACTACAATGCATTGTAGGAAAAGGAAATAGTATTAATAACCATTGAATATTCCATATTTCCTCATATTGTGCAGCATTTGTGACCAATAGGCATAAGCAAAGCTCAAATATCATTTCATACCGGCATGAACAAAGTACAAAGGTGCTAAAGAGGAAGATGACCAGGATATGGTGGATCGTAATACGCTCTTGAGGCAAAGTCAGATGGAAAAAATGGAATTCAAATAAGAGGTATTATTCAAAAAGCTTAAAATAGACCCGGGCAGCTATCATGATGAATAGCACTCTAACATTAAGGGACTATATTCAATTTCCAAATGTGATACATAGACCTGGAGACATGCGGAGCAGTGGAGGCATTGCTTGTGTTTCATTGTTTCCTCAGTGCAGTGAGCGTTTGTATTAAATCAGATTAGGTTTTTGCCACATCTTTGTATCAATGACTCTACGACATGTGACGTCTTAAGCATATTTACTGGCCCTGGGGAGGGTGAAACTACAAATAGAAAACACAGAACCTAGACCTGGGCTGGGATCAAAGGAAAAATTAAAAAAAAGTGGGGAAAAAGAGAAACCTGTAGGTGAACCACATTGAAGGTGATCCCATGGACTGACATTTAGGGCTGATGCTAAATTTAGTTTTTGGGCCACTGTGCCCCCTTTCTGTGAAAGAGCGTCTCATATTGCCATGGATTTGGAGTTTGTGAGTCAAGGTTGTAATTTTTTTTATAAAGAATTGAACTGAAAATAGCATATTTTACAGGAAAAACGGCTTGGTCAAACCTGTTGCATTATTCATTCATGGAAAAGCTTATTAAGTCGTTGAATTTGCTTGAATATGCAGACCTGGTATCCTTGGTCCCTGCACATGTCATCACCCACCGTCATGACAAAATTTCCTCAGCAGCATTGCAGTTTCAAATGCAAAGGACAAATACATTTGCCTAAATTTCCAAGACAATATAACCAGAACTACCACTACTTTTGCTGCTGTTTCTACTACCTTCTGCAACACTGCATAAATGTCTCTGCTTCTATAATTTTCTTTTTAATATAGAACTATGTATGGGCCACATTTTCACACATATAGTACAGGTTATGGGGTCCTCAAGCATTCGAGGGAAATAGTGCTGTTATTTTTACTCTCCACTGCTTGAATCGGGAAGAAAAGAAAGTGATGGCTGCAGGAACCCCATTGAGGGCATCAGTGGGGAGAAGAATGGAGCAGGTATTGAAAGGGGGGCACTGTGGTAAATGGGTCACCTCAATAAAAGACCGGAGCAGACAGGAGCTTATCTGGTGCACGGCCATAACACAGACACTGGAGGAAAACCAAGCGGGGGAATGTGCACGGGGGTATACAATGGTGCTATATATAAATTCACAATACTCTCTAAAAGGCCTGCAGTGGGGTTTTTGGAGAGAACGGAGAAAATTCTACCAGTGAACATTAAGATATATCTGAGTGGGGTGAGTTGAATACCTCCTTTTTCTCAGTCTGGAGGTCAGAATAGGATAGAATAATAAAACTTAATTAGGGCTGTGAAATGATCATTGTTATGTATACTATTAGGTGGCGCAATATTCATACCTTTTTCAAAAGTTTTCAAAATCTGGAATCTAATCATCCCTCGCAGGCATGCTGGCCTAGTCCAGTTGATGACTTTGCAAATATCCTCGACTGAACTGGGTTGGTTGAGTTGAAGTTTTATTTAGAAGCCTCTTCTCGCTCTTGGATGTTTTCCATTTTGACTCAAGAACAAGCCAAACATCTTTGACTCAACCCAGCCCATGTCTCAGATTCTTGAAAATCTCTACTATGAACTCCTGGAAGAGAATTCACAAACTTGACCCTAGATATTTCACTTTAGAAAGTCCGCCTACCATTGATCCCACTATACTTGGCAACCCCATGTTCACTTTTATATAGCACGAATCAGGCCTGAACCAGGGCTAAACTCTCCTCCTCTGCTCTCGGTACAGGCCTGTGTGACTGTATCCTGTGTCCCTGTATGTCCTATTGTATGCGGCAGAGCACTATGTCTTTGATGGTGAATTTAATTAGCCTAAAGATGCTTGCCAGCGCTTGTTCTCGTCGTGTTTTTTGCACGTGGGTGTGTGCACGGAGGCTTCGGTGTTAGCTTGTATTTTTTTGCACGGCGACAATAGCACAACCTACACGCCAGCCAGAGTTCCCCGGCGGCTGTGCTGTGCCTTTCTCTATACATGTAATTTGTGCCACTTTGAGAAACAATTAATTGTGGCGTATCTGTTTCCCTTTTTCAAAAAAGTTGTCGAGCCACTGTGCTTTCTTACAGTGCTTTTCGTGCCAGGTAGAAAGGTATTTTTCTGTTTAGCCTTTTGTAACCATCGCTCTTTCATTACCTCTTTCAGGAGGTTATTTCTGGAAAAAGGCAAATATTTTGGATTGTGCTTTCAAAGTTTTGGAGATTTAAAAATACTTTTTGACTTTTTGCAGTCCACAAAAACTTCTTAAATGTGTCTTTTTAATCTGCTCTGTTGAGTTCTTCAAATGCTTTTAGCTGCAGCGAATAAATATTGAACTTCCACTTTTGTAACTTAATTTTCTCTTAAAAAGTCCCTGACCGAGCTGACCTTATAGCCAAAATGATCCACACTATCCATATACAATAGATGTTGAGTTAGTAACCAACATTTTATCGTGTGTAACATTCTCATTATTCCAAATAATCTGTGTAGTGTCAACGAGGACAACTTTATGCTTCACAGAGACCAGTATTGTCAGATTTTGATCTTATAATCTTCAGGAATCTGCTCATTGACTGCTAAAAATCTGTTAAATGGATCCCCTCTGAAAAATGGATAAAGCAAGTATTGTACAGTGGACACTTTATATGATAAACTATTAAGGTTAAGTTGAGCCTCGGTGGCAAAAAGCAGTACTAAGTAACTCCAGCCCCTAGAGGCCATAAGCGCCACTTCAGGTGTCGTAGCGTGTTGCGTTTTTTTACTCATTAATTGTCCATGAGAGTAAATACTACGCTGACAGAAAAGACAAAGGGAGAGAGAGATATTGTACATCCAATTACACAATGGAGATCATTTTCTTCCTTCAAACTTGGCTGTAAATACTGTTTATGTGGCGCTAGCCCACAGTTAGCTTTGCCCATTAGCCTGTTTGCTTCTTCTACGTGATTCCATTCGTGTGTATTGGGGCCTTCCACCCAGGTGGCAGTGAAGTTGCAATTGTGGTTTTCTGGCCATAGACACCAGGGGGAGATGAAAGACCCCCTAGTCATCCCATTAACACTTGTATTACCCCCAGAGGGAATACAAAATGGATTTCTGAAGGCACCCAAGTTACTTAGTTCTGCTTTAAAACAATGCAAAAAATAAATAAAAAATGCAACCATCAACCATTCATTTTCTAATTTGTATGTTGAAAATGTAAGGTGAAATATGGTTTTAGGAAAATGCTGATATTAATGTTTGAATTGATACTTAAATGTATAAACCGTTATGTCGCATGAAAATATAAATCTTTCTTTCGTTTCCAAGATTTAATGGGTGGCTCAACTTGATCCACCGTCCCCAACATTAAGACCGTAGGCCTTTTGATTTACATGAAATGAATGAACTGCAACAAGATTACTTTGTGGGTTTTTTTAGTGTTGGGACTCGATTAAAATGTTTTAATTGAGTTAATTACAGGTCAGTAATTAATTCATCGCCATTAATCGCATTTTAGTCGAAAACCAAAACAACAATTTTGTGCACCTAAATTATTTAATAACTAGATTCAGAGAGTTCAACAGCAAATGTATGTATTATTGCTAATCTGTACAGTTATTCAAGTAACAGAGGCAAAGTGCATTTACCGCTATTTAGCTTTCAAGTGTTTTAGGAACTCTGATCACTCATGTAACTTGTAGAGTTCACAGTAATAACAATGCCACATTTATATAAACGTAAAAAATAAATAAAGCAAAAGGGCCATAAAACAGCGCCTTTAAGTGTTTAGCAATTTCTGTAAACAAAAGCTACATTTCTTATTCTGACAAGGGTTAGGGTTATTTTGGCTCGGAGTGGGCTGGCTGGAGCGTTTGTTCGAGGCTAACGCTAACATTAGCATCGAGGACGTCTCTGTGTTTGCCTCAACATGTTTTGCATTGAGATGGTGTTTTAGACTTGAGTAACTATGGTGGAAGGAGAACTCTTACAGCTGTCTCTCGTCCCATCAGGACATTTTTTTTTAAACAAAACTGAGTCCCCAACGGGCCGAAGCGTAACGTCCATCACTGTTGTGGGCGCATGTGCGTGCAGATAGAAATAGAAAGGTTCCGGCTCGAGAGTTCTTGGGGGGTAAATCGGGGGAAATATGATTAATTGCATTAAAATCTTTGCAAGTAATTAATCGAAATTAATGCGTTAAAGTCCCACCCCTATTTTTTTTTATGTGATGCTTCAAAGGATTTTGTAACACTGTGTAGATTATCCATCAGTGTAAGAATTAGAAAGACAACTACTCTAAGGCTCAAGATTAGTCTACTCAAGTGGTGGACATCTGTTCTTTCAATGTGTCTCTCGTCTCCCGTATATTAACATACAGTTTCCCCTGCTCATAAATGATCCTTGAAGATGCTTGAACTTGTTCCTGATTAATACTCGATGCTCCAGTTTGCGACCGTAACAGTCGTAATATTACATAATTAAACATAACGAGGCGAAATGTCAAGTTATATCGTCTCCTCTGTGTTTCATTAACAGAGCGGTGGCAAAACGGCCGCTATTTATAGGCCCTGCTGACTTTACACATGAATCACTGGGGGTCAGGCTCACACGATGATAACAGGCATCACTGGCGCTCCGCAAAAGCCCCACAAACTGCCATAGCAAATGTCAAATATCTACTGTGGCCTGTAAGTATCTGCTTGCCATGTAAACAGCGCAGGAATTGTCTCAATTTTCTTTTAGATTTGCAGAGGATTACGTGCATTCAAATAAACCCCTGGGCTTTGTTTGATTTTATCATGTACAGAATCCCCGAATATCAATCGGTCAGTTTTGTCGCTAAGAAGGAGCACTCATGGAGATTGGTGAACAACGTCCCAGTGAGAGCATCTATATAGTAGCCTTTGTCTAGCCAGGATGTAAACAATCGGACAATGGACAAAGGAGACGAGGCCTGACTAGAGTGACGTAATATGATTGGACAGAGGACATCGGATTGTGTTGTCACTGGAGATCTCTTGCAAAAAGCATTTTCTTAAAGTGAATAAACCTATTGCGACAAAGTAGAGAGTAGAAGTACTGCACTTCTACAAAAAGCTCTGAAGTAAACAGTAAAGTTGGCCATGTGTTTTGTTCATTCTAAGAGCCTAATAATGCACACTTTTCAGAACATAAGGTGGCACAGTGCAGACACACGGTCAAATGCCACTGACTCACAATGGGAAAGAAGTTTTGCCCCTGGCGTGTTGCTGTACAGATGGTGAATTTGGGCACAATTCTTTGTGTTTTTTGAAGCCGCAAAGTTATTTTTCAAAACACTTTAAACCGATGTGTACTTTCTACTTTGAAAACTTTTCCACAGTTATACAAATACTGCGACTGTCAGTAGTTTCACAAAGAATGAAATCAACTACCACAGCTGATTTAACACAAAATATAACACAAAACAAAGGCAACAATCCAGCACCACATCTTTGTGTACATTTGGGAAAGCTTTTGCCCAATGATCCAAAAGCCTTGACTGGATAGCCATGCTGTGGAGCACCTCGATGTATGAGAAGGAGCATGTTCCCACATAAAATCATTCTTGAAATATACCTATATACCTATACCTATGCAGACTGAATCACTGCACTGAATAGCGTCTTCAAGGTTTCAGTCTCATATTCAACACGAAATGTTTCAAGTAACCCATCTTTAACAAAACCAGTCCACACCAGTACCCACCTCCACCTTGCACCTTGCTGGTGGCTGAGTTGGACTGGAGCCTTATGCCCAACACTGTCCCAGTCACAAACCCCTCCTCCAGGTCCAATGAGACCGACTGTCAAGCTCTTAAAACAACCAGTCAATCTTGAACTCATTTTGTCTCAGTCTAGGCCATAGACTTATGTGCAGTGTTTATCGGTGGACGGTAACTGAACACTGTGTACTTTTGAGAGTGTTGTATACTTCTGACAAGCTTTTCACATGTTTTAATTATTTCTCGTCCGTTAGATCTCTCGTCTTGCAGACAACAATAAGCTGCATTATATTTTTGCACACCGATACAGACTGTGGACGTCATTCAGCCGCTTCTCCCTCTCATTACACAGTAGCTCGCCACTTAAGAACTTTGTTTCCATTTTATTCAGTTTGGAGGGGGGAATGTAAATGAAATAACACTGTAATTTAAAAACTCACTTGCCTAATTATTCTGAATGCAAAACAAAAAGTGTAAACATAAGCAACTTTGCACATGTAAATGTATTATATACCATTATCAGCAGACACCATTAGGTCATGTTCATACCCCTCCTCTAAAAGAAACTCAATAATTGCTATAATAAATTATTAATTAGAGGACGAGTGTCAAACGTATAAGTGCTTTCACTGTTGTTTTCTCTGATTTGCAACAACGTGCATCCTCATAAATCCAGGTTTTTATTAAACTAACAGAACGCATCATTGTTCTCTTTTGTCAAACTGCTGTCAGCTACTTGTCGGGGTCCGCGCCCTTTGTGTCGCCTTCGTTGTAATATCCTCCTCCTCTTGTTTTTTTTTTTTTTTTTTCCAGGAAACCAACGAGCTGGTGGCCATAAAGAAGTTCAAAGACAGTGAGGGTGAGTGAGTGCATGCATCAACGACAGAGCACAGGTGCAAGAAGGGGAACATGTGTAAATCTAAGATACTGTACGCTTCAGCTCTGGACCAACCTAAAATCCTCTGTGACAACTTCCGTTTAAAAAGAATTCATATATTGGATTCACATAAAAAAAAAAACTGTTTACATCTCCTGGATATTATTGTGTCATAGATGAAACACAAAACTGTCCAGGGTCCACTGGAGCAAGCAGAGGGAGCTCCAGACGAAATCCTGACCAGCCCTGGCCCCTGTGTCTTAGTCCTTGCTATCTTATCAAATTCTCAACCTAAAATATCAATGCCGAGGCACCCAAAATAATGTTTTTGAGCCTCAATTATGCATCATTTGCCCACATTAAAGCCTACACAGTGAATGATATTAAAAGGCAAACAAAACAGCAGCGTAACAACATGGTTCAAAGCCCTGTACCGGATTCTTTCTTCCTAGTAATGGATTTTTTTTTTCCTCCAGTACATTGTACAAGCAGACTTTTGTTTTGTTTATTTATATGTAATGTTATTATATATTATGGCCAGTTCCAGTGGAGGGACTCCGGCTACAACCGGTAGTATCAGTGCCCACAGGAGCCGCCTCCACAAGAGTTTCTTTCCGGCTACAGTTCGACTGGTGGCACAGAATATTCAAGAGGGGCGGAAATACATCATGCCACACTCAGATTGATGGTTAATGGACCATTATGAATGTACTGTATGCACCTTAACCTGCTGCTTTTTTGGGGTATTTAGTAACTCCAATGTGGTGTGATGTTACAAATACGTTGGGAAAGTTCGGAATGAGTTTGGACCACAACTATCTAACATTTACATGACCACTCTTTCATTGTGTGTAAGCAAAACAAAAGAAAGGTATAGCAAAGAGTAAACAACATAACACGTTTTATTGTATAACTTCCATGATCTGAGTAAACCGACGTGCAGTATTTGGAGTGGTGGGATGACGGCTCTCTGTTTGATGAATTGCTGCAGAGAATGAGGAGGTCAAGGAGACGACGCTGCGGGAGCTGAAGATGCTGCGGACGCTGAAGCAGGAAAACATCGTGGAGCTGAAGGAGGCGTTCAGGAGGAGGGGGAAACTCTACCTGGTCTTTGAATACGTCGAACGGGTCAGTGAAAATGCACAACGCACAAACAAGGATGATATTGCTACACAGTTTTTCACAGTGTCAAGTGGTTCCACAATATTCTAAAGAGCGTATGGAGTTTTCTTTGACTGCATTGGAGGGCAGGAAGCATGGCGCAGCTGTTGCCATAGTAATGATACACAAATGAGATGCTGCTGTTGGGAAACTAGTTTCAGGTAAAAGATGATGATGATGATACTTGAAACATCCCTAGTTTCCATGACGTTAAACTGTGAGCTTTCCGATCAAGTGTTTACGAGTATTTTCACCTCCAAAAATGTCTCAAAAAAACAGTCGATCTATAAGTTGGGCAGCTAAGGATTCTAAGGTGGCATTTATGGTCATAAACTGAACTGGAGCTTCATTGATGTTGTTGGTCGTTCAATAGATGGCATCAATTTACAAACATATGCAAGAAAAAAAAAGATCTTGACATAGCTGGCCACTTCTCTTTGCACATACTGTACACTGCTCTCCTCTGCTCCTGTCGCTGCACGTTACGGTGCATGTCTGTGCTATATTGAGACTCCGGGTTTCAGGACTCGATTCGCTTAAGCAAAAAAAAGAAAAAAAAACACGTCTCCATGGAAACGTATGAGCGGTGATGTAATGGTATTCCCCACTGTGTTGCCAGGGTTTCCAGCCAACACTTTATTTCTTTGCAACATCTTCGTCTTCTTCCCGCTGCACAACGGTCGTTTAGTGTTCCCCATGTCTCTTTCTCTGTGTCTGTGTGTGTCACCCTCGCTCTCTCTCTGTGGGTTATTAAACATTGCAGCCTGAGACTTCCCCAACATAATCTAGTCTGCGTTGATGTATATTTTTTCCCTTTCGATTTGCTTCCTTTATCATCATTACCACCGCGGAATATACATTCAGTGATCGGGATCTTGCTATATTTTACACTGGATGCCCTCCCTGTCATAACCAACGACATGCTGTGGCTGAACTGCGACACAGTGGCCTAGCGATTAGTGCTCATGCTTCATTGATAAAAGGTACCGGGTTCGATCCCCAGGCTGGAAGGGGCCGTTCTGTGTGGTGTTTGCATGTTCTCCCTTTGACTGCGTATGTTTCATCTGTGTGTTCCACTAAAACATGTACAATAGGCCAGGTTGAATGAGGGTGTGTTTGAGAGCACTAATGTGGGACAGCAGTTTCAAATTAGCTGTTAGCTATGGTCCGGTGTGGTGTGTTTACATGCATGAGCCCCATCTGTGTTCATCAACATGCACAAATAAATAAATCCAAGTGTCTTCCCCAGGAACCCAACAGCAATAAGATCAACCCTGACGCTGACGTCTTATAAACAATTTTAATTATTCAATTCCCTTCCATTCATTTTCCTCTACTTACCTGGGGCTTGATTACTGAGGGAGTCCTCTGAGGGAGGGACTCCCAGACTTCTCACACCCAAGATACTTCCCCCAGCACATCAAGTATATTGTGAGCTTTGCCTTTCAACTCCGCTACAGAGGGCACATCACTGCCAAGACTTCACCTATCTGCCTGTCACTCCGTCTACAAAAGTAATGAACAGTACCTCAGACAAAGGGCAGCCTAATGACTGAACCAAGCTCCTGCTGCAGTCATGATCAGACAGCCCATAAGAGAGGGCCCCAAACCCAAGATAATTGATTATTATTATTTTTATAGTTATAGTTAATAATCATATAGTTATAATGAATCTGTTCTTGTCTCCGTCCGTCCGTCGGTCTGTCTGTCTCTTTATCAGAACATGCTAGAGCTTCTGGAGGAGCTGCCGACCGGAGCCCCCCCTGATAAAGTCCGCAGTTACATTTACCAACTCATCAAAGCCATCAACTGGTGCCACAAGAACGAGATCGTGCACAGAGGTAGCTCAGAGCAATCAACTGAAATGTAATCAGTTATTTGCTCAGTTATTTTTATTTTAATGCTCAACAGCAAACATACTGAAGGACGAAGTCAGGTCTAAAACAGGTAAACATGATAAATGTGAAATGTGTCCTTTGCAGATATCAAACCTGAGAACCTGCTCATCAGCTCCGAAGACGTCCTGAAACTCTGTGACTTTGGTGAGTCCTCAGAATGTCACTCCATTGTATACTATTCTATTGTCCTTTTCTCCTTTTGGCTCTGGGTGCGGTTATGATGCAACTGTCTCCTACTATCTACATTTTGATAATTTATTTTTCCCCCCATAAAAAAAAGTGCTGAACCTGTCAATCGTGGCCTAAAGTGAATTGTTTGGAGAGTGTAAAATTTTAAAGGAATTGACAGTAATTTTCTGTAGAGTATTTGATCGCTGATGTGTTTAATAATAATATACATTACAATAAAGAAGAACTAAGTAACTTGTTAACCTTAATAAATCCTTTTCGTAGTCTCTGGCCAGAAAACCACCCTTTCAGCTTTCCCTGCACCGGGTCGGAGGCGCAGCACATACTTATATAATCAAACGGGCAAAGCTTTAGCAGCCTTTGCAGCCAGGTTTGAGTGAAAAAAATTATCTCTATCTATATCAATATCCCTCTCTCCCTTTGTCTTTTCTGTCAGCGTAGTATTTACTCTCACGGACAATTAATGAGTAAAAAAAACTGGCTATGACACCTGCAGTGGCGCTTATGGCCTCTAGGGGACATGAGTTACTTAGTACTGCATCTACACAATATTCCAAAACTAGCTTTATAGTCAAAACTGGCACATTTACAGAAATGTTGAGTAATGTTTATTGTCCCTGTTCAAATAAAGTAATCAAATTAAAGAATAAAACATATACTGTCCATACTTGAGCATATTTACTCAAACCTACAGCAGTAGCAATGTGAATTTTAGCATTAATCTTCTTTTCACTTCTCACAGCCCGCCATACTCATTACCATATTATTCCGTCTTCCATATTTTACAGGTGAAACAGTTGGACGTCCCCAATGTTTTTAAGATAAAATAAATAAATCACACTTTAATTAGCTTTGCATATTTGGCTCGTGACGCAGCCGGGATGCGACGTGTTTGTTATTCACTGTCGGAGCCTTGGCTTTCTGCTTATTGAGAGCGGCGTGTTAAAAATGGACCGGGTCAGCACCAGCTACGCAGCCAGGCTGACTTTACTCATTACTGTGACCGTGTTGTCATTGGAGTTGTCCAAACAATCCCAGCGTTGGCTCCGCACCCGCACAGCTAATTAAGGGACATGTTTCTTTTGGTGGGAGCGCTGGTAATTGGGCAGCGTGAAGTCAAATTAATAAGCATGCGTTTTTAAATTTATCGCCCTTTAGGTTTTGCCCGTAACCTCTCAGAAGGGACGGATGCGAACTACACGGAGTATGTGGCGACACGATGGTACCGATCGCCAGAGTTGCTGCTGGGGTGAGTCTTTTAATGATTTTTGGATTAAAATACGCTGGATACACTGGAATAAGTGGATTCGTTATTTGATCACTTTAAATATAGAACAGGGACAGGCTAGTTTCAGCAGTCCTTGTGACTTAGAGAAGAAGTCACCATTGGGTCCTCAACTACTATGTGAAACTCCTGGACGATTGAGAGGTTACGGACGCTTCCAACCAAAAGTGAAGTGACACAACCCATTCAGGCGTTTGAAGGACTTTCAGTGCTTAGACCTCATTTCAACCAAGGAGTTTCTGAGGTTTAGCTCGGCTAGAAAGTTAGCCTTTTGGCTATTTCCGGTGAATTTACATAAATGTTAATTAATGCACAATGTATAAATGAATAAGATAATGGGTTGCTAATGCCTTTCTTTTTCAACCCCTTTTTCTATCCACTTGGTTATTGCCGCTATTTCGACTCTACCAACTTTAACTACTTCCAAGGGGTGTTCAACATCAAATGGTATATCTTGATTGCAGATTCACAAAAACTCATTAAGTCTTTTTCTGCTGCAGCAGATTTAAAGGCCTATTATAGAGTCCTGACGGACCAAAAGTGCTGCATCCCACCGTGATATGTACTGACACTCAGTTGCCCACTAAGACATTAACAAATATATTCCAGAGGAAACATCCACTCATCTTTTGATGATATCGTTTTCGGTGCAAGTTGATATTTACATTGACTTTGGAATAAGAAAGACGCTTTCACTGTGTGTACAATACAAATGTGTTGAACAGGCAGGTGAAGTGTCTCTCCCAAGGACACAGTGGCAGAATGCGCTGGGGGATGTCGCTGTTGCTCCTCAGTGACACACAGACCACACATACTTGTATCTTGTAGTTTTTGCTCATATTTCCTCTTCTGCTGCATCGAGTGTCGTCCCGTCGGTTTTCTCCTGCAGTGGACCATCAGTACCGCTCACAGAAGCTGCAGCCTGATTTAGTAAAGCCCTGGAACATTTATCGAGACGTTTTGTTTGAAAGCCGCCCACTCGATTCTCTCTCTCTCCAAATCCGCGTTTGTGCCGCGCTGCTGCCAGATCGCACACAGTTTATGCACCTCAGCTCCAGAGCGTTTTAACCAATGACCAAAGTAGTGACAGGAGTGATCATGACACTGTCCTGAAGGGGAGTGGATAACTAGATTAGGGCATGTCATTACTGGATTTTGGATATTGTTATCATATAATCAGAACTGAACAAATGAAATGCTGTCGTTTTTATGTACAGTAAGCAATTGAAGCTACTTTTCTTTCTCCACAAATAAGTCGCCATGTTGCTAATCGTTATGCTGGTCAGCCTTCCCTACTGTTGTCAGCAGAGGGCATCTACACTACAGGCATTATATCCTTTTCTGTAAAATGTATATAGAAAAGATTTTATTGTCTACTGAGGTAGAAATCCTTGTAAAAAGTAGAAAGCAGAAAACTCTACTCCAAGATCCGGGTGACTGAGCTCCTACCCTATCTCAAACGCTGTGCCCAGCCACCCTGCAAAGGAAACTCATTTTGGCTGCCTGTACCAGCGATCTGGTCCTTTCGGTCATTACCCAAATCTCCTGACCCTAGGTGAGGGTAGGAATGTAGGGCGACTGGTAAATCGAGAGCTTTGCCCCCCAACTCAGCTCCCTCTTCACTAAGAGTAAGGCATACAGAATCTTCCTGACCTCGATCATTACAAGACAGTCAATATTTGTATGTGATAGATAAATGTATGTGTCAATGATAATGACATCATGACATCATCTGACACTTAAAGAATTAGAAATTAGAGAATTGAATTCACATACTGAAGGGAATAAAGTTTACACTAGGCAAAAAAGTTCAAAGATACAAACGATCTGTAAACAAAGCTTTCCGATGTAAGTAAGAGGAATTACGATTTAACAAACCAACATGTTTTTAATACATTTCTTGTCTAATTTCCAGGGCGCCCTACGGTAAAGCGGTGGACATGTGGTCCGTGGGGTGTATCCTGGGGGAGCTGAGCGACGGGCAGCCTCTGTTCCCTGGAGAGAGCGAGATCGATCAGGTGTGTGCAACAAAATACTGGCTCCATTAAACTAAAGACACTCAATGCTCCGTAACCTAATTTGCGGAAATGAGGAAAGTTGTTTTTGATTCACAAGAGAAGACTTCCAGCTTTTGCAGGTTAAAAAAAAAGTGATACAATTGCTCACCTTAAGATTGCAGGGAAAGCATTTTAAAATATGTTATTCATCAATTCTCTGGTTATGATCATTTGTACTAATTACTAGCAAAGCTTGACCTTGACTTGTTTGCTCTCTAGTCTTTGTGGCTTGTGTTGTTTAAGCAAGCTTATTTTCTCCCATAATGAATCTGAGGTCATGTACATAATACACCACAGTTGTTTATGTGTTTTTTTATTTGGGACACAAAAAGTACAGAATGCTGATGATCCTGCCTTAGTTGTTTTGACACGCATGCTTTTCCAGGTAATCCTTGTGTCCTTGGTTTCTTCTCCCACCTTGCCAATGCCACGTGCACTGGCGTATTAATGACAGTGAGAATGGGCGAGTGGTTCCTTGATGTAAAGTGCTTTCAGTGCCTAATGTAGACCATTTACCGTACAAGTTGTCAAGCTGATATAAAATATTGAGGCCGTCTTTCCTGTGAGTCACTTGCCTGTGTTGGTGAGCGCTGCAGTTGTGCTTCTATCTCTATGTAACAGTGATAAAGTGTTTTTCTGCCATCAGCTCTTCACCATTCAGAAGGTTCTTGGTCCACTTCCGGCCGAACAAATGAAGCTCTTCTACAACAACCCACGATTTCACGGCATCAGGGTAAGCTGTCCTCGTTTTGCTCAATAGTTTGTGCTCACTGAACCTTTTAATTCTCAAAGAGGGTTATTCATCAGGACAGATGCTAAAGATGCGTTTTTATCAAATGTAAATCTATGAGTGAATGTGTCCTTTTAAGAGATGCTCATCAAGTCTGCTCATTTCGCACATGGGAAAACGCTTGAAAAGTGACCCCGAAGTGTGTTCATCGATTTGTCTTCAGATAGATATGAAAGCTCATTTTCATTGTTTTATAATGCGTCATTCTCACTACTGCCTGCGGAGGTCACTGCAGGTCTCTCACAACTCTCTACATCCACATTTATTCAAATTTAATTAGCTAAATATCAATGCTAGGTTAACCAAAAAAATGATTTTTCAGCTTCAAAAATCAAACAAAGGGTTTTAGGATCTGCTCGCCAACAAAAAGGATCATGAGCAACCTTTGTGAATTTTCTGCTTGGTGACTTCGTATAAAATCAGTGTCTCTAACTTGTGTAGTAAAAATGGCCACAGCCATCCATCTAGAACACTTATAAACTATCAACTTTTTCGTTTCTCCGCCTCTCCCTTCTCCAGTGGCAGCTTTCCCAATGCCAAATAGCCTGGTATGAGTCACGAGAAAGATAGGTGGTTGGTGTTGGGTTTTAGCAGCTAGAGAAAATATCCCAGAAGGCTTAGCGTGGTGCGTGAAAGCCTGTTTAGAGCGATGCTGATGGATCTGGTGTGATAAAAGCAGTGCGTGTGTGTTGCTAAATTATTTTCTGTTTTGTGTTCATTTCTCGCCAGTTTCCTTCTGTAACTCATCCGCAGACTTTGGAGAGGAGGTACCAGGGAATCATGAGTGGTCTGATGCTGGATTTGATGAAGGTATTCCAAACAACAACAACAACAGCAACACAAATATATGAAACTTTGCAAGCTCAAGGGAATGACTCATGGCTGTGATCTTAGAGAGTGTGAATTGAGGCCCATATTTTAAACATATTTTTACTTTGCCTGCCCATTTTGTTTTAATTTTTCACCGAGTTCTGTTTTTCTGCAGACGTGTCAGTGCAGAGAATAGCCATTTTTATTTTGACTAGTTATCACCAGTTTTTGGTGATTCTGAACTTAAATGATTGTTTTGTTTCCTTTTGCTCAGAACCTGCTGCTGTTAAACCCGACGGAGCGTTACCTGACAGACCAGAGTTTGAACCACCCGGTTTTCCAGCCACTAAGGCAGGTAGAGCGAGAGAGGCCGCCCCCCACCTCCCCAAACCCCCCTCGCTCGTCCAAGAGAAAGACCCACCATCACGGGGAGAACACTGTCCCAACCAGGTCAGGTTTGCCCTCAGACAACACCAGAGTATAAATATACAGGGGGAAAAAACATACACACACTTTAAATAATTGAAAACTATGTGTTTATTAAAATACATTTCTTTTTCAAAAATGCATAGAATCTACAAAAAATGTTGAATTATTTTGTTAGAATCACAAATGAATGTGTTTAGTATTTTCGTGCATTGCCGTTCAATGGCTGCTCTCAATTCAGTGACTGTTGCAGGTCATAGAGTAGACTATGTATTTTAGGTATCCCATTAAAAAGTCTAGAGGTGTGAGGTCTGGTGAATATTCAACCAAACCTCTTCAGCCAATCCACTTTTTTGGCAAGATCTCATTTTGGCCAGATCTCTTTTTTTTTTATCAGATTTTGGCCAGGGAAAGTATCAGAACAAGTTTGGTGAAAGTGTCTAGACTGTAAAACAGAGGAATATCATGGATATCTCCCAGTGCCAAATATCAGAGATGAGGCGAGCTGTATAAAGTAGTTGTAAAAGCCTGAATGAATGCTAAATGCTAAAAAACGTAAACATTTTTGAGACCGCGTATATCTGGGTCTGTGACGTTCATGAATATGTTCAGTTCACGGGATGAGTCTCTCAAACCATTCAATTGAGATTGCGATTGGTTCTTCACTGCCACAAATCCCTGTTGATGTGATAATAAAGAAATACTAAATTTAGCTTTCACACTACTGTACAGCAGTGGTTCTCACCTGGTCTGACGTCAGGACCCACAGTCACCCTGGAATGAAAACATGTTCGACTTATGATATAATGTAAAATATTATGTAAAATATCCTCAAAACCTGTTGTTGAATAAGCATTAAATAAACCGAAAACCCCCCGAAAAAAAAGACATCAGTCATTTTGACAGACTGAAGTAGTGATCCAGTAATTTATCTGAACATAAACATTAAATGAAATGTTTTCTGGGAAAGGCCCCACCAGTTGAGAAAGTTACTTTACACTAACATGGCACTGCAGTGCCCCCTGAAGTTTTGGGTGACCAATCGTTTACACCCTACTTTGACATGATAGAAAACGCTGTGAATATAGCACACATAATAGAATATCTATTTTATCCATAATTACACTGAACTCAGATGTTGGCCTAATTAAATAGCCTTCTTAAATATTGAAAGAAAATGTCAGTTTTTGATTATTTTTTTAAATCGAGGCTGTTATTTTGAAGGGGTGAAGCTGTGTTTTGCTTTGTCCCAGTGGATTAGGACTGCTTACTCATTCTTAACATCCGACACTGGTTTGGAGCTGGACATGAGCGTCCAGCCCTCTGGCAATCCGCTAGTAGCTACAGATCCAAATGCGCTGGTTTTAACTTGTAAATGTGAAGATAATTCATACGCAGGACATTAGCAGCACTGGTGAATTAAATGTACAGTATGTGACAAAGCCACGGGTTTGAGCGGCAGAGGAGGGGAATGATAGTTCTATGTCTCCTTCCCCTCACTCCTCGGATCAGAATGAGCGGAGCCAGTGCGCTGGGGCGTCCTGCGTAACCCCAGGGTATGCAGACCACAGTTTGGGAACCACTGTGTTACATTTACCAGCAAATAAATCTTATCATAAGCACAGTTATCAGGCCGGCTTGCCACAAACATGGCCGATTGCTCCTATCAGTGTTAAATTTTTGACTTTTGATCCTGGTCTATATGGGTCTGATTTCATAGTCTTCCTGAACCTCATGCCCAGATGTCAACATTCTCAGATTAGGGCAACTTTAAATGGCAACATGTGTCTTTAGGTGAGCACTTGAGGGCAAGAAGACATCACTGAAAGCAATGAATGAAGACTGGTATCATAAAATGACCATTTATGAACATCCATGAAGTCACATCACTCAAAAATGTATTAAACTATAAATTGAGATTCGATATCAACATCCATCTTAAAACGATGTAATAGTGTTTTATACATAATAAGACCCCATGTTTACAGAGTTGTGGTGAATGCAGAAGACAATGCGAGGTAAATAATTAGAGGATTTGAGACAGTTTGTATGACTTATTGTAGCTGTGCTAATTAAAGTGTCAGTTTTAGTTATTGCAGCCACTTGGTACAAAAATTAATCACTGATGAATATTATTATTGTCCCTTCAGGAGCCACAGTAAGAGCACCTCTCATCGCCGCTCCAACGCGAAGGAATGCTCCAGCCTCCCTCGTCACGGCGACCTGCATCATCTCGGCAACGACAACTTCCTCAACGGCAACAAGGGGGCGCCGTCGAGCCTGAGCCCCACCCTGCACCCCAAAACACAGTACCTGTCCCAGACCCTGAACCGATCCGCCACCTCCAACAAAGACCTGGCCAACAACAACATCCTGCCACACCTACTCAGCCCCAAGGACAAGAACAAAGAGTTTGACTTCAATCTGGGACCCTCACAAAAACTGTCCGACCCGGGACATGGGCCAAAGTACGGACACACCAAAACCGGATCATCCAGGACCCAGCCTCAGCAGCAGCCACCGCCGCCACAGCAGCAGCAGCAGCATCAGCAGCAGCAGCAGCAGCATCAGCAGCAGCAGCAGCCGGGGCGACACACCTATCTGGACGGGAAGACCAACACGCTCCAGTCTGCTGAGAAACATGGGCGTCATGGACACAGCCAGAGGTGGGTTTGAATTGTACTATGGGTAGTTTTACTCTACCATTTCCACAATTTACACTAATATCAGTTGCCATTTTTTCATCAAATCGAAACATTTGCAAATATAACATATAATGTGTTTTAAACTGTATTAGCAAAAACTGTGTCTCAGTCGCCAAAACAACAAATGTAGTTATTTGTCTAATAACACAAAGACCAGACAGATGTTAAATAGCGATTATTTGCATAGCTACTTTACGGCTCTATTTTAACAGAAGTATCTTTTACCTTTGTCCTCTTCTCCCTTTGCAGCATGGCGGACTCTGCCCATGGCTCCATGTCCTCCTCTTCGAAGAGCTCCGCCTCTTACCTGAGCCTGTCAAAGAGCCACAGCGCGCTGAGTGACGCCAAATCTGTGGGAAACCTCAGTGACACACGGCTGCACCCAGACGACCCAAATGCCAACGTGCCCACAGTGGGACCAGGGGCACGTTTCTTCCCCACCAGCTGCTTGGATCTGAACACTCAGACGGGACCCCAAGGACCCCCTGGTAGCCCATCGGCCAGGCACAGCGACCGCTCTGGCCACAGTCCCGCCTCGCGCGGCGGCGGCAACATGCGAATGGAGAGCAGCACCCTTGACTCCTCCTCAAGACACAAATCCAGGCATAAATCGGTGGCACCAGGTGAGGGCTACCGCCGTCAATGTTCACAGTCTTGTCTATAGGACTACAAAAAATTTACTGGTGAGGCCTCTATGCAGCATTGTATGGAGGGTATGCTAATTATGTCATGAGGCTTTGTAGTGAGTGGAAAAAACAGCAGCGGGAAGTCATTTGAGTGGCACTGCTGAGTTATGAAATGTGTTATAATTTGCTTTTGCCACTATACTGAACGATGAAGGTTCCGTTTACAATGAAACCGATGTATGTACTTGATCTCTATATAACGATAGACGTCTTAACAGCCAACATCACAGGTGTACATTGTTCGCTTAAAAAGTAAATGTCCTTGTCCTTATACCATGTTATGATGTTCTTTAATCAAAAACCTGGTGTGTTTCAAACCACTCTACCTAGGAAATGCTTTCCTCATCTCTCGGTCTCTTGCTTAAGCTTAATCCTCTCACCGTGAAGTGAAAACACTCACAACTTTATTACAACCACATGGGCCGAGTGTTATATTCATATATTGTTATTTTTTTCATTGAAACAGCTGCACAGCGAAGGGGAGCAAGAGGAGGAGGTGTGGAAGGGGCTCATTGTAGCTCACATGGAGAATCAGGAAGTGAAACTGTTTCAGATGAATATTGCATTTTCTAACCCACAAAGTATTTGATTGTGATAAAGATGTGTTTAACATTATTGTTGTTTCACATTATCATTATTTCTACTGTGTCCTTTTTGACATTTAAGATGTGATTTAAAAAAGATCACAGAGAAATGTCTCTATAGTCTCCTTAAGCAACTGTGAGTACATGCTGCTGTCACACATTTAGTTAACAATTCAACCAGACTCCAACGCTGGGGAATGGACCAGTGAGTTGCTACTGATGGAAAGGCTGCCCTGATGTGTGTTGTGAATGTTGTAAATGACACAGAAGAACCACAAAAATGGTTGCCCTGTGTGGGACATTCCCTTACCTTATAATAATGACACTGAAAACATTACACAAAAAACGAAAAGGCCATTAACAGCTTGTGATTTTATTTTAAACAAACAGCTCGTGCACATTTTGACCTCTTCCTGTTTGTCCCGGCAGATGCGGGCTCAGAGCTGCTGGATCCGGGGGGCATATCCTCCACCCACACGCTCCCATCGCCTCATGAGTCCTACCACTACGGTCTGGGCTACACCTCGCCCTTCTCCTCACAGCAGCGGCCCCAACGGCACTCCATGTATGTGCGGAGGGAGCGCCACCGACCCCACGGCACGGACGCGGGAGTGGCACCCGGTCTGCCTGTCCCGGGACAAGCCATACCGACGCGGGCCAGCAGCCTGCAGCTCCTCTCCCCACAGCTGCAGCACCGCACCACGCTGACAGGACACTCAGTCAGCTCATCCAGGGAGGACTGCACTGACACCATGACCAAAGTTAGTGCCTTTCTCTCCGTCTTTGTGTTCAAATGCAGTGTTTTATCTGGTTTTGACATGAGTTTGCTTCAGTAAGTGAATTAACATATTTTTTCTCCTCAATTTTCAGGTTTTGTGCCAGTTTTCTTTTTACACATACAAACCTTCACCTTGAAAAAGATGGATTACCTAATCTTTACAATAACTTGTTTTATTATTGCACTGATTCAGCAATTATTCAAAGATTTCAAAGAACGTTTTATTAATTCGCTGCCACAACATCTCCAATAAATAGCACCTAAAGACACAACTTTTCCCAGTCTTGTACTTAATATTTTAAGGGTATTTCTTCAGGGGAGATTATATACCAATATTATATTAATATTGGTACTTTATTATTTAACATTTTGTAACATCTTTTAATATAAAACGCAATCGCCTGTGCAGTTTCTTCCTGGCAGAGTGCCCTCTCAGCCCATGTCGGTACAGTACTTGTTTCTCTGTATGATGACTGGACATTTACATCTTTTTTTTATACTTACGTATAATTGTTTGAACCAATGAACATGGCACCTTCATCTTGAAATTGCACCAAAGGATAAACCAGACTTGTGCATGACATCATCATCTGGGCTTTCCCAAATAATCTTCGTGTATGTAAACTTTTGACTTTGTAGAAAGAAAATTCTATCATTAAGCAAATAGAAATCATTTTGAAAATTGTAATTGACCTATAAAAGGAAAAGGAAATTCTGGTTTCATGTCAGACAGTGAGACAAAAATGCAAATGTCTTTTTATATAGTGTATGTGAACATCTGTTAGCTGCTTACGTTTAGGTTGAGCTATTAAATGATCGATAGCCTCCCCTCTCAGGCAAAAAGGCAATAATCCATTCATGCAAAATCCATATGAAACAAAACGGATCTGACTGATGTTTATCCATAGATATTCCACTGCCTCTTGAATTTGGTTGGTCTTTATCGCAGAAATACGTTATTCCCGGAGTTTAGCGACTTATTGTAGCTGTAGTCACTCATTCTGCTGGCGTGCCGGACACTCATTCCTTTCTGCAGCTACAGAGCCTGGCAACAAGGCAACTTTGCACCTGACTATATTGTCTACTACAGTGGACTACAGTATGTGCAGGGGGGCTTCAAGGGTACAAGGTTGGGAACCACTGGTCCACTATATAGTGTGGGTCTATACTGTATAGTGAATGAGGGGTGAGGGCAGATATGGGCACAGTTTTT
Organism: Gobius niger; assembly: GCF_951799975.1. Classification (NCBI taxonomy): domain Eukaryota; kingdom Metazoa; phylum Chordata; class Actinopteri; order Gobiiformes; family Gobiidae; genus Gobius; species Gobius niger. The sequence goes on along the minus strand of NC_136855.1, from coordinate 14,354,912 downwards.
GATACAAGGGCCACATTCTCCCCGTGGGCCAGACCAGTTGCAAATGTGGTTGTTTCAAACAATTACAATTCTTAAATACACTGTAATTGCCTTAACACATTAAAATATTAACACAATAACAGCAGTTTTGCATTATCTTTCTTTATGTCAATGAAAACAATGGGGTTTTCCCCCTTATGAGGCAATGCATATCAGGCGTGGTCATGGATTGAAGAGCTAGGCGAGCCGCATCTGGCCCCTGGATCTTAGTTTGCCCTTGCCGGGTTAGGGAATATGGTGGACATTCAGACACAGCCATTGCTTTGTTTTATTGTAATAATTCATAAGCTCAGAACATCAAATGCGGAGACTAGCGGAGGCCCGGATGGTTATAACTGTACTCTTGATCTTTGCACTTGTTCACATTTTGCTGCATCTAAAGCGTATGTCTTTTTGCTGTGCGTCATTGTCACGCTCGCTGCTGCCCCCTGTCTGCTTTGACCTGCATCTGTGAATCTCTTTGACAGAGCGAGCCGTCCCCTAAAGACATGAGCCACCCCTGTGCTCCCATCAAAGAGTCTTCGCGGGACAACACCGCCGCTTTTCACACACAGCGTTCTAAAAATGAGGTCCGAGCAATGACTTTCACACTGCTGACCAGTACACTTTCCAACACTAGGGACATATAGACTGGTAGTTTGTTGGCATTCACTTTTGATGAGTCATATGGAAACACTAGAGAGCCTGTCACCACCGTCCATGGCAAATGTGGTGGCCATATTGTGATTGGAAGTAGTGAAACAAGTAAAAAGAAAGAATAGCTATATTTTAGTATTTAAAAAGATTTTTTAAAAGATAGATTTATACAGTAATTATATATTTGCTGTCCAGATAACACAGGGAAGTCCAGCTATCTGTATTGAGAAATTAACACAAATGTTAATCCCATCAATGCTGCCCTCTATTTTATTATCATTACAGTATGTTTGTCAACACGACATGGATACATCCATGGATAATTGATTCGTTAATTTCACACCAATTTGTGTTATTGCTGATTTTCAGGAACATTTTTTTTTTCTCTCGCGTTACTGTTTTTTATGACATTATTATTTATTATGGAATGTGCCAGGAATCTCAAAAATCTTAGCGGTTTTGGCCATGACATCCTCTTGGTTAGTTCTCTATTAGTCTAGGCTCTATTAGTTCCTCATCCACCATAATAATGTTATTCATGTTTTAAAACATACATACAATAAACAGTCTTTGCCTGCCTCTGATCTTAAACAACAGCTTTGTTTTGCTGTTGTACTTGGTTTACTTGATTATTGGAGCTGTTCTTTATCTTTGTTTGTTTAGTTCTTTCCTACACAATTGTTCTTTTCAAAACGGTCTTTATTTCTTTCTGTTCAAAAGCTTCTCGCTTGTTGTTGCTGGTATAAATGTGGCCCATTGAAAAGCTTAACATTGTCTTTACTACATCTATACTATTTTATAATTCAAAGTTCATCTATAATCGGATATCCCATTAAAAATCATACTTATTATTAACATGCTTCTTCACGTTTTGGGGTAACTGCAGGTCAGTATGTACCACGACCCTCACGTGGATGACGGAGTGTCCAAAGAAAATCGAATGATCTTCACTGAGTCCATGCCTCGCAGAGTTGGCAGCTTCTACAGAGGTACAGCAAATATGGGTTCACTTAATGAGGGGCACTGTGGTCTTGGCTACAACTCTAGTTTCCGAACTGGGGTGGCTGACATACCAAAGCGCCCTTTAGCAAGACACTTCTCCCACTTTGCCTCAGACATGTTTTCTTATGTACATGACAAAAAAATTTGAGCAATTTCGTTCAAAATATAAGCAAGTTTGTACCATTTTTTTTCCCGACCACATTTATTTTTTTATGCCCGTATTCACTCGCCTTCGTTTGAAGTGTCCTCTTGGCCCACAGAAGTGCTGGTCAGAATAATAATGCACTCTCAAATCCATTTACAAAAATACAAAATACTCACAAGCAAGCCCTTGCAGAAAATAATTCAACAGCACTGCATTTCTCTTTTGAACATTAATGGAAGCATTTTTTTTTTCTTTTTCTTTATCGCTTCTACAAAATACTTTACTTTTGTCGGTCACTAACATTGTTCCCTTTACAGGGAGCTCTTTTGTTTATGACACTATTCTTCCGTAAAGTTACTCTCTCTCACTGCACATCACTACATAGATGCAAGATGGGTGAAATGTCTTTAGCTGGGATCAAACAATAACTTTTGTGGCTGCACCACTGAGACCAATAAGAAAGGTCATTGTTGATTAAAAGCAAAACTCTTTTTTTAATTGTTTCTGCCCTCAGTTCCCTCTCCCAGACCGGATAACTCATCCTCATTCCATGATGGAGTGGGTCAGCCGCGTGGCTCGGTGGTGCCCGGAGTACCCGGGGTGCCTGGGGTACCCGGTGTGTCTGTTGTATCTGGTGTACCTGGAGTAGCGGTCATGCCGGGAGACCCCAACCATGCGCCCGTTCAGATGGGCAATCACTCCAAACGACAGACCGCTTTTGAATGGTGAGTTAGACGAAGACAAGTACTAAGGAATAAGTTACAAAGAAAGCCACCGTCTGAATTCTTGGGTATTTTGTCTTGGGCTCGCCATGTCTTGGGTTAATACGTTACACAATTACAGCAACTATACAATTCAAAACACGACAATAAAATACAATAACCACCACTACCCTTTGGAATGAAAGAACACACAAAATTGCAAAACAACTTTTAGCATCTTGAAAGCACTATTTAAGACTAAGTGGAGCAGAACCAGGCCAGAACCTGCATGTGGTTCCAAATAAAGGATGACAATTCATTCTCACATGATGGGAATGCATTTCACTATTGATCCCGTGATTGGGATGTGGGAAAGCAACTTTCTTCACTTCGTCCTGCCTTGGTGCATGGCTCATACACGGCATGCAGTGCGGACAGAGGGGAGATGTGGTGCTAAAATAAAAAGTACTAAAACTCCACAGTCACTCATTTCCGTGTGTGAATACACTGTGCTGCACGAGGACAGAGCCTCAGCTGCTCTTAAAGGGACAATCTAGCTATCTTAAAGGGAGGTGTTATGTTCAACTGCCCCTGTGAAATGAAACGGAAACTGCCTTTATTTTAATAGTGCTGCTGGTTAGACTAATAGCATGGCTGTACTAGCTAGATTATTTCAGCTGCGTGTGTGCGCCAGTGCGTTTACTGGCCAAAGAACCCGAATTCATCTTCAAAACTACATTGATAAACATGCGGGTGAGTGGGACTGATTCTTTCGGGAGCAGGACGCGACCAGATTTTCTTTCACACGTCGCACTGGGACGGGAAAAGATTTTTTGTGGGAGTGAGATGGACGGAAATCATCCTCTCGTCCCAAACACTCGTTATAAGACTTGAGGGGACCTGTCATTTCAGTCTGTTGCCCCCAGGCTGTGGAACGCCTACAAAACAAATAAAATGAATATAATACAGCTGGTTTAAATAGGTATGATAGGTAATAGGTGCAAGGCAATGAATGTGTTGAAAAGAGTTCTATCTTTACTATCAATATCTATGTATAACCATGTCACTGGTCTTATTAATTCATGTCATAAGGAAGGAGCCTTTAGATATTTATATTTTCCAGATTGACATATTTTCATTACAGCTGTCAAACCACTCACAGATGTCACTGCACTCACACAAATTAAAGCCTTTACAAGGAGAGATGTGAGACTGATTCACTTCATAGACATATTATATAACTATGTTTTATTAACGTGTACAACTGTATCTATAAATGATGTGTAACCCTGTTAAAATAAATGATATATGAATATTATTTGGGATTGACAGAATAACCTAACACTAAGTATCTTAGTTCCAATGCTGCTGTCGACCTGATTCTCTAGACGTTACTTATGTTACTTTAGTTTTTTGTTTTTTTAAATGTTACTTGCTCACAACTACTTGCCAAAGAAGACTGCATAACTTTAAAGGGAAATTAATGTTTTGGAGTGTTTTCATACACAATAGAAATGTCAGTACAGGGCTGCCATATTTGCCATATCATTATTAAGAAATAAAGAGAGAAATACTATTGAAACAAACTGTCAGACTCATTAATGAGCATTTTCTCTGCAGCTGCCTCTTGCTAATGATTTTTTCCGTCTTTGTGCTCAGGCCGGGAGCAGAGGTGCTGGTCATTAACCCACCGGAGCCGGTCAAAGAGAAGGAAAAACAAGGCTTTTTCAGAGCCATGAAGAAGAAAAAGAAGAAAACTCAGATCGTAAGAGCGTGTTTTGATATAAAGTAACTCACTGAGGGTTTTTTTTTCTTCAAGTTTTTAATCAAAAATTGCAACTAAAAAACTCCAATCATTATAACACTTACTTTACTGTATAGATGAAGTCAAGTCCTCTGACTTTTTGTTTTTAAAGTAAAACATTTCGCTTTTAACTTAATGATGGATATTTAATTCCCATGTGGAGTTTGCATGTCCTCCAGGTGCTCTGTTTCCCCCCATCAACCCAAAACAATAGGGTAATCCTTCAGATCGATGATTATGTCCATGAACCTATATCGAGAGATGGGTCCCAATGCTCACAGTAGCATTAAAGGACTGGTCAAGTGCAAATTTCCCAATGTGGACAATAAAGTGTACCTTAACTTTATGTATAAAGGCTGAGGTGGCTCGGCATCTGTTCCGGATGCCTCCTGGTCGCCTCCCGCGGGAGGTGTTCCAGGCATGTACTAGTGGGACAAGGCCTCGTGGAAGACCCAGGACACGGTGGTGGGACTATGTCTCCGAGCTGGCCTAGTGTCGCCTCGGGGTCCCCCCAGAACAGCTGGAGGAGGTGTGTGTGGATCGGGAAGTTTGGGCATCTCTGCTGAGACTGCTGCCCCCGCGACCCGGCCCCGGATAAAGCGGAAGAAAATGGATGGATGGATGGATGGTTTAGATGGCAAAACATTGATGCACGCTACAGTTTTAGCTAGTTCTACAACAGAACTGATGGGTCCATTGATTCTTTTAAAAAGGGGCAAAAAAACGGAGGCTTTTCTTGAATTTTATTATGAGCATCTTTTATGCATGGTTTTATGTATGTACTGTATAGGGGTGTAACGGTGCAATCTGACGATATGCATCGTACTATAGTGACGGTGAAAAGTTTAGTCTTGATTTCTTAATATTCAAGCCTGTGGCGTGTGTCATGCGTGTGTCATGCGTGTGTCATGCGTGTGTCATGCGTGTGTCATGCGTGTGTCATGCGTGTGTCATGCGTGTGTCATGCGTGTGTCATGCGTGTACGCATCCAAACAGGGCGCATGGACGTCATCATCACTAAACACTAAACTGAAGGCTGCAAACTTAAATCCTCCAAAAACACATGAAATCTGCGTGGCTTTGTAAAGATTTCTCCAAGTCCTGTTGATGACCAGGCTGCGGTAAATGATAGATCCAGTGCGCCAGACAAAGTGTAAGAGCCAATCTTAGTCATAATCTGCCTCAAAAGCTTTGTTCCCAAAAAATGTCAAAACCAACTTTACTTTTTATATTGCACTTGCACAGTGATGCACCGAACCATGAGACTGAACCGTTACACCCCTAGAATGAGCCGAATGCCCATCTCGGGTCGCCCGTTGCATTATGGGTAAGGGAATTTCTTTTGGCTACCAAACAATATTGATAGGTAGCGTAAAGCAACGAAGAAAGCTCTGATTTGGACTGTTTTACCTATAATTTATAAGTGTTTAAAGTGTTTTTGTCATCACTGTGGGGCTTGTTACAATATTAGCTTAAAGTCTATTTTTACAACCAGGGATGACAGACAGAAACGGAAAGAACTGAGCGGCTGTTCATGTGAAGAGATGCTTCAAAAGTGACGACCAGTCCTTGTTCACATAGTTGGACTAACTATGTGAGAAAATCATTTGTTGGACAAAGTTGAGGGTCTGAAACTGTGGCCTCATGTCGCCGATATTCAGAACATTTAAACTGGAATGAGAAATAACAACGTAGACGTTGTCAAAAAGGAGGTGGACAGTTAATGAAATCATTGTTTTAATTGTGACCAGAGAGATCCACATACACTCATAGGCTATGCCATCTAAATTTACCTTAGTTGTATTTTTTTTTTTGCGAGTGATCTGATGGTGTACAACATGGCTAATCGATCTCTAATTTGACAGACGGAAATTTACCCACTATATTTAACATCAGCGCCGTTTTGAAACTATTCCCTGTGATTCCAAGACCAATTTAAATGATTTAAAAAGTGGCGGTGTCTGTGTCGGGCTGATCCCAGGTCCTGTCCGCTATGGTCCGCTCCTGCCTACGGAGCCGCCGTCCTGACTTTTCACTCGCTTTCAAGATATTGACGTTAATATTTGTAATATTTGCGTTAATGTCACTTGAGACTTGAAGTCTTTAAACCAATGCCTGTAAGCCTTACAGTTCACGGTTATGGCTCAATACACTTCAGTGTTCCCGCTCCGCTTCCTGAACTCGCTCACAAAACATGTATTGTTTGGAATGCAAAGGCGTCAGGAGTCATAGAACTGGGATGCGGTGGAAGAGGATACTCCACAGACCTGCCTTTCTCCCCAGCGCGCACCGAGCAGAATGGTTTCATGTTGACCCTAGGAGGATGTGTTTATTTATTTCACCTTTATTTAACCAGGAAAGTCCCACTGAGATTAAGAAACTAATTTCCGGGGAGTCCTGGAGTCCCAGAGGGGAACCAGTTCTACATATTTTTAGTGGTCGGGGAAACTGGAGCTCCTGGAGGAACTTTACCCAAACATGCGGAGAAAATGTAAACTCCACACAGAAAGACCCCACTCGGGAATCGAACCTGGTACCGTCTTGCTTTGAGTCATGAGCATGAACCATGCACCATTGTGCCGCCCAGAAGAGCGGCAGGAGCAGATCCTGGTAATTGTGTGGCCCTGCACACTCACGCAGTAATCTCCCCTCACACCCCGCATCCTAGAGCCACGTCTATTACCACAGACAGTACAACAGTGTTAACAGCACCCAGGACTCAAAAACTTGAGAGCAGAGCAACAAGTTCATGAGTCAAATTAACTTTATACCACTGTTGCAAGCGTAGTTTCCTCGTCGAGACGTTGGCTCGTCCGCTGGAGGACTTGCTCTGTTCTTGTGCTTTGGGTTCACCCATGTACACAGCGCTTTTTCAGGAGTGCACAGCAATAACTGCTGACTTCTGCTCAGAGCCAGTGGAGCAGTGTCTGACTTTATAGCATCAGCCTAACTTCAGCGCAGTGACCAAATCTAGTGAACAACTATAATAATGCCTTCATCATCGGCTCTAATGCACAGCCGCATAAACACAGCAATGATCCTCGGACAATGGCCCCTCCTTTTGTTGGAATTATACTCTGTACAATTGAATAACAACATAATTACTAATCCTAGGTTTCCTTACTGATGACTGATTTTCAAAAGGTCGTGTTTTGAGTTAATGTTGCAGATTGCACAGAATCAGAAGCTCCATTAGTCTGCATTAAACTGTACATCTGCTGAGAGCGATTCACAGCTGTGCATTCTCTGCTCCACAGACTGACATGGAGGACTCAAGGAACCCCAGCATCAAGAAGAGCCTTTTCCCGCTCTTCAGCTCCAAAAACAGCCTGAAGCACAACGCCGCCGTCAAAGTGCTGCCTGTCGTGGGCTCGCCTATGGTACAACAGCAGCCTGCCCCGCCCCCGCCATACCCCGCCTCCCCAGTAATCCACAACACACTAACACGGCATGCTTCTCCAAGAGTCCAAATACTGAAGAGGTACCACACTTACCAAAAGAACTAAAACACAGTTGGCTTTATTGTCAATTTCACCAGAATTATGTGCGAACCCCAGGTGCACAAAGTAAGTAGAGAAAACCGGGCTGAAAACATGGGGATGATGGTGTCGTTGATTGTTCAATTACAATTGCCATAATCAAACAAAATGTAGTGCTTTGAACCACGATTTACATGAGGAGGAAGAGTGTTGTAACTCTCAAGATTTTGGATTCTCTTTGTGCTCTTATTTTGAAATCCTTCTAATCCTGGCAATACGGATTTTCAAAATAAAAGCTCTATGATGCATATTTACTGTATAACCAGGGCCCTCGACTGACTTGCTGGGGTCCAAGGCACGAAGGTTAAGTTAGCCTCCCCCACCCCTATTTTTTATTATTTAAAATTTGTAAGAATCCTGGATCAACGTTCGGTCGACTGCCCTGTTTATATTTATGTTAACCTTGATCAACTATGTACTGCCATTTATTAAGTTTTCATTTTTGACATATATTGTATTGTTATAATATGAGCACTCGTTTTTTTTCTCCTTAACCTCTTAACCCCCGCCTGAACAGAGGACATTTTCCAGTTCAGCTTTACCCAAATCCAGAAGGTCACAGCCTATAGGCTAGTTTCACGCCTCATTTGAAAGCAAAAAAACACCTACAAAAAGACTCTAAATGGAGCTTTTTCTTTACGTTGTTGCTGCTTTGGCGTCACTTTTTTGACATTTATTTCCATTGCTTTTTTGTCAGGTTTCCGTCACATTTTAGCCAAATTTTCATCACTTTTTGTGGCTTTTTTGTCACTTCTGTTGCTTAGTTGTGTGTTTTCGTCACACATTTTCATCACTTTTTTGTCACTTTTGTGTATCTCTTTTGTCGCATTTTCAGCCTCATTTTCGTCTTGTTGCTATTTTGACACTTCAAGAAGCTTTTAGATAAAGGTTAAGCCAAACTGGAGAAAATGTGCTCGGTTCAGAGGTTTAATCAATTCATTTTGAAGGGTAAAAATCATAGTTTGGTAAAATGTGGGGAGACAATCAAGGTGAGAAAACATGGTGCTGTAATATTCACATGTTACATGTACCTGACGATACTGGAAAGCTTTGTGATGGACTAATCCTTCTATAATAGCCCTCACTATTTTTATATAGCCGTGGGAACATATGAGGGAGAAAATTGCCCCCCAATTTTATATTGTTTGTATTCCCTATTTATTAATTCCCTACAATGAGCAACTATCCACCAGGGGGTGCTGCATCACCCTCAGCACCCTAGGTTCGCGAGGCCCTGCATGTACTTTATTACTCTCAAACAAATACATGAAAAACTGCCGTAATTTGTGTCCGCAAAACTCACCTGTTTACCAATTGTGTATGAATAGGGTGACCACCTTAAAAAGCAGAAAAGTGGAACCAGTTGAGCAGTTTGGTGGGACATGTGGGACATACAATATGACTATGAATACACATGTCACACATTTCTACTGCAACATATTCAAAAGCAGTCAGAGGCCAAAAGTTAGATGGTTTTCATGTGACTTCCTTGGAAATAGAAACACTTGCTTTGAAAACGGAGCACTGTTCTGTTGTCGTGTCGTGGGTTCGACTCCCAGCTTTTACAATTTGCTGAATATCACTGCTCACTGTTAACTCCCTTCCAAAAAATGGGGAGAATGGAAAGAGCAAGCTCAAAACCATGACAAGTGTGCATTGATTTGAGCCAGTTGATTTCATGGTGAACTTATTCTGAAATTGTCAAACTTGTGTTACTGCACTCCAAGCGATGTCAATGAATACTATATCAAGTAATCTGATCAAATGATATAATAACACACATTTCAAAGGACATCAATAAAAAAAGTGGCATATCATTTAAATAAATAGGACAATAGATAGCATGTGCAGTAAAACCAAAAGAGGAACATGTGGTCGCCCTATGTGTGAATGCTGGACAATGCATGTTATAATGGTGTATATGAATTTTTCACAGGTCCCTGGCAACGGTCAGGAGCACCTCTCACTACAGAGGAGCTCCAAATCCTCGTCCCACCACAGCAGCCGCCGGAAAAACCGCGAGCGATCGAGAGACAGAGACAGAGAGAGAGAGCAGAGCCGCGACCGGGACCGGGACAGAGAGCGGGAACGAGAGAGGGACAGAGAGAGGGATCGGGAGAGAGAGAGAGAGAGGGACAGAGAGAGAGATAGAGAGAGGGACAGAGGCAGGGAGAGAGAAAGAGTGGAGTGGCCGCCAGAGAAACCAGTGGATTCACACTCACAGGTTAATGACAAGAAAACGCAATGTAATGCATGCAATAAAAGTACGGCAAATTCAATAACTGTCTTGAATATCAAACGGGGCTCATTCTCAGTCATCCAGGTGGTTAGTTTTGTCTTATAGGATAAAAACTATGCAAATGGACTCATGTTTTTGAATGGATGCCAATGTTTCATTCTCTCCAGAGAGCATGCTCATAGCAGGTCTTTGTGACAAACGGCATCTAGCTGCGGTAGGTGCAGGTGGTAGTCAACGGAGCCTCACGCATGGCCTGGACCAAAACAAGTTTGGGGCATCCTTCAGATGGCTCTGACCCATGAACCCGAGTCTTCCACAGTTGTCCATTATATAACCTCCTTTACACCTCTCTTCAACCAAACAGGCACCTTGTCCTTAAAAGAGTGGCCCATCTCATTCTTATGCAAACACACTTTAAGTCCGGGCTGGAAAATGCGTTGGTGTTGGTCTCTGAAGTACAGGACGTCTTGTCGCATCCCTTAGTGCTGCACTGAATAGCCTAAACCACCCCTGCTACTCTTAGGATGTCATCTGACGACACTGGAAGTTCTCCATTCACATCCAAAAGACTGCCATGAGGATGCTCTACAGATAGATTTTAAAAAAATAATAATAATAAAGCATCTATCCAAAAACATAAGCCAAGTTTTTAACCTTTAAGACAGAATTTTCTTTATAAATTTATACTGCAACTACAATATTATTATATATATTATACATATATATATATATTATAACAAGATTTTTCCACAACATTTGAACACATTTCGGTAATGGGGGTGACCAGGGGCAGTACATACACCTAGAATCCAGGGATGGGCTGACTCCAGGGGTAATCCAGTGGTGTCGGTCGGTCAGTTTAACTCTATATTGTACCGATAATATATATCACCTACCATTAGAATGATAAGGGAAACCTTGCCATACATTGGCTGAAATTTATGCAGTTAAATTTTACATATTCAGGTAAAATTTTGCTAAAAGTAGTAGTAAAAGTCATACAGACTACAAACAAAAGTTATAACGGTCCCTCGTGGAGTAGTATTTCACTCCATTTGAGTAATCCTGTTCACTTTGGTTGTTTCTTCTTCCACTGCTGAAGCGCTTTGATCTGTATTCGCTTTGTGGCGTAACAGATGGAACATGAAACTGCCCCCCACATTTTGTGTTGATCCTATTTTTGTGGTCCTCCCCAGAGCCAGCCGCTGAAGTCTCTCCGCCGGCTGCTGCACCTCTCGCCCTCCTCCTCTAGCCAGCCCCAGCCACCTCCACCTGCCCCAGACCTGCGCTTCCAGCCCCCACTGCCCAACCCACCGCCCCCCGCGCCCAAGCCCGGCTACCCGGATGGAAGAGCTCACGGGGAGAGCAGGGTCCACCAAGGGGTCAGCAGCAGCTCTGCCCAATCCAAGAGCCGCAAACCCAGCTACCCTCTGCCGGGACAGATCGAGTCGAGCTGGCACGTTTCGGCGCTGCAGCGGGCCGAGGGCGCACAGTTCACCCCTGAACAGCTGGGCATCAAACCAGGGCAGAACGGACCCACTTTCACACGCGCCTCTCGCCCCAGGATGCCCAACCTCAACGACCTGAAGGAAACCGCGCTGTGAAACTATTGACAACAGTTTACAAGAAGCTTATTCGCTGGGGTAACGCTAAGTCTTTGTGTCTGTGAATGATCAACTTTCACAGCAGTCCATGCGAGGACAGACAGTAGAGGGCGCCCTGCTCGCTGAGGGACAGGAGAAGGGTTTTAAAATGAAGAGAGGTCACGGGGAAGACTCCGCTGTGGGGCAGGTGAGGTAAAAACTCGTGGGAGAATTTTACCATTTTAGAATATCCCACAAAAGATGCAATGAAATGAGTAGAGATACAACTAATTGATTTGGAGATTTCTGTGCCTGACGAGCAGATAAAAACATAATGTGAAGATTTTGTAAAATCCAACATTGTTTATAAACATTAACTACTTGTAAAGAGGCAGTTACAAACATAAAAATATACAATACATTAGATTATATAGACAAATATGTCAAACAGATCAATATTTTTCTTATTTTAAGGGAAGACACTGCAGGGAAAACTAATGTTGATATAACTGAAATCATTTTAAACTTGGTTTTATTTATAATGCTAAGCTGCTCGGCTGCTTTGATCTCAAAACACTTTCACTATTAATTTCAACATTAAGGCTTTTTCTTGCTGATTAGGGTCAACCATCTACCCTCATTATGCGCCTATAGGCACCTTTTCTCAAACATGTTACTAGCAAAGTGTATTTTTATCAAAGGCAAATCTAGAATTTAAGCAATTCTTCAGCTATGGTTTTCAAAGACAAAGCAAGATATCCAAAGTCACCTTGGTAAAACATTTTGTATCTTATATTTGTCAGCAGAATAAGCCCAACATTTTAAACCTGCCTCTTTCCAAAAATAACATTTTTGCACTTCAAGAATATAGGCGATTTTTAAAATGTCTTATTTCCATATGATATCATTAATTCATGGGGAAAAAATAACGCTTTCTTCGATTTTAGAAGTTTCAATTGACATCTGTAAATGTAATTTGTTTTTTCTCCAATTCACCTGCAGTGTCTGGTCTTAATTAAACGAGTTAAATAGTTATATAAAAGTGATATGTCTTCAGGGCTGTCCCACAGTGCAGATCTGAGCCAGTACGAGTTCGCTGTTGTTCATCCGGATGGTTTCAACGCTTTTGCAAAGACAAACTCTCAAAGGAGACACTGCCCGCATGGCCTCTCTGGCGCCATCGTCTGCTCACTGGACTGTACTGCAACACACAGACTGCCAATGAACCTTTTCCAACTCTATTTGATAAGAAAAAAAAAGAAGTTTATATTAACATTATTTATTGGATATTTATTTGTTTTCAATTCAAGGATATAAGCTATAAATGACACAGTATGTAGGATATATGGGAATAATTTAAAGTAATATAGAATAAATAAATGTGTAATGGCAAAGAGCTTTAGTTTCCGCACAGAGAAAAGATAGATATTTATGTGTTGATAAATACAATATGTCACGAAGAGTGTTCAACAGGTGAATGTGTTTGGTTCACTTTGATATGTCGTTAACAAAATGTCACTTTATAACTCACAAAATCTCACGTTTTTTTGTTTGTTTGTTTGTTTTATCACAATATACACACTTCGCGAGCCCTGACACTTTGAACGAAACGTCTTTTTTTTTTTCCAATAAGATCAAATGTTTACATCTTCAGTGTTGGCTGTTGACCAGACCATACGCCTCTGTGCTTTACATGTCATTTACGTTTACCAGGGGGAGGATTCGCAAAGCTCGGACCAACTTTACACCTAATACTCGAAATTACAAACATGTTTACAAAGGTGGAAAAAACTGTTATTTGCATAAAACTGTTTATTTATTTATTATGAATATTACTTTTTCATTTCTCATCATGATCATGTCTGCCAATGGGAATAATCTAGAGGTCAGTAATAGCCCTTTTCCACCAGGCTGGTGCCGGTGCTGGTGCTGGGCCAGTTCCAGTTTCAGAACCGGTTCTTTCGTTTTCCACTGAAAAAACGCTGGCTCTTGGTTCCAAAATCTGGTGCCGGTTGGGAACCAGTTAAAAGCTGGACCAAGAAACGAGCACCAGTGATGTCAGCGGCTGGGGGCGTGGCTCTCTCCTCCAACAAACAATCAATATTAGTTAGTTTGTGTTTAGAACTTCCTGGAGAAGCCAAAACAGTCTCTGTGGAGGAAACTGTTGTTATGCTTTAGGCTCTTTAGCTAAAACAAGAGTTAGAAAGAAGAAATCAAAATGTTAACGGCTGATGTGACTGAAACATAAACTTATTTTTCTGTATTTTATAACCAGAAGTGGCTGTAGTAAGATGTTACTATCCATTTTTGATGTTGACTTCCCAAAGCGTTGCTATGACAATAGGCACAGCTCTCATTTTAGTGGAAAACCAAGTCAGTATGGAACCAACTCGGCACCAGAACTAGCTCTGAACCAGCCCAGAACCAACACCTTGGTGGAAAAGCCCTATAAGTGAACGCGTTTCCATTGGCCATTAAATATAAATTTCTTCCAAAAATGTTATAATTGCTTAATCTTTTATGCCATACATTAGAAACAAATACAGAATTTTTAGTGCAAAGAACATACAACTTAATGTTTTTTTGCTTAAATTTTCTATATATTAATATTGTACTCAATTCCTCTGCCTAATCTAATGTTTGCAAATCTTTAGAAATGATAAATGCATAGATTTATTAAGTGAGTGGCATTTCAAACACGAGCTTAGATTTGCTTATGTGTAGGTACAGGTAACAAGACAGTAATGACACATGTAAGTAAATACACATCTAAGTGCAACATTGAATAAAGGTGTACAAAGTGTCTGTTTCCTGAAACTTTATAAAGTTGGCCAAAACACCTGCAACTACACTTTGTACACCTTTACTAAACCTTAGCTGTACTTACATGTGTAATTACTTTCTTGTTCCCTGTACCTACACATGGAACTGGCGGACTGCAATCCAAAGAGTTAACAAAAACATTGAGTATGCGCAAAATGGTATTAAAAAGCATTATGCACTGCCTGACTGAAGAAAGAAAGTCGGCAGCATTTAACTAATTGTTGTGATCTGGGGTTGTAGTTGGTTCAGGTCGGTCGAGGGTGTATTGAAGCAATGCCGCGGCGAATGTGCCCTGTAATCAGACCTAACTGCGGTTCAGTATTAGAGTGTGTGACCTTTTGTTTGGTCGGGTAGTGTGTTATTTACTGCACATCTAAGGTTTAAAATATTTACTTTGCCACAGAAAGGGGCAGAATGATAACTCTAGTTCTCAAACTGGCATTGGTGCTTCAGGTGGTACCATGCCTTTCTTTGCTTTTATGCTCTATTGAGTCTTTGTTTAGTCTAGTCTTTGGCATAATTTTCCTATAGGTGTCACTACCATTGTGAGATTACAGCCAGCATTTGTTGCTCAATTGATTATTACAGACCACAATGTTTCATTTTTGTTTACCTCATTTTTTAGCTGAAATGTCTTTTTGTTATTCTAATGATTTTTTCATTAATTCATCTATCCATCTAATTTTCCACTTACACGTTTACTGCAGGGCTTGCTTGCTTACATACATCACTAGATATGTCAATACGGAAGCAACAGGTTAAATAATTGTGTGACTGGATTTGAACAGCTTTGTGAAACCGACCCCACATCATTGTCAGCTTTGGACTGCCATTTCATACAGCCTTAACTGCACCTTGTTTCTGTCTGGAACACAGAGAGCCTATTGAAAGTATATGCGCCTTTTGAACCTACATATTGTAAACGAAGCATACCTCACCAACTACCTTCATCATGAACATGTTCTCTTATTGTCAACAGCCCTCTGTCTTTTGTTGCAACTTAAAGGCCTTATACCCCATATGTTAGAGTTTGCAATCAATTAAACGATTTGAAATTCTTCACAAGGATATGGGCGTATTTCATACCTTTCAGAGAGCAATACTATCACAATAATGTATTCCAGTGGTCCCCTCCTGCTGTAAAAATGCTGTATAATTAGATGCACAGCGCAAAGGTCTTTTCCCCAAGCAATGTACTGAAGGACACAGTATCTAGCCTGTAGATTCATATTGTGCATGTTTTAAGAGGGAGATTATGCAACCTCTACACAGTTGAAAGAGAGAGAAGTTTTAAGTGAAACTATTTCAAACCAATCTGTTACAGGCCTTTAATAACATGCATTTAAAGCCATTTGAAAATGGTGTAAATTTGCAAATGCTTGGTCCCCCGCGGGTGTGTTGACAATAGAGAACCTAAAAAATATGATTGTTTACATTTTAAGATACAAACTTGATTTGGAGGTTTTTGTAAAGCCATTTTATACATTTGAAGTTGTGTGTTGTTTTTCACGTTTACAGTCATGATCAGGGATTGACCTCACTCTACCTTCATGAAAGTATGGATATTATAGAGAAAACATGGTGGCATATAGATGAAGATATACAGAGAATGTGAGATTATTATCACAAACTTTACTCCTGTTTTAAGTATGCGTCACAAATGTTCTGAGCCAAATGCACAGGAACTGATAA
Source organism: Gobius niger (assembly GCF_951799975.1). Lineage (NCBI taxonomy): Eukaryota > Metazoa > Chordata > Actinopteri > Gobiiformes > Gobiidae > Gobius > Gobius niger. The sequence goes on along the minus strand of NC_136855.1, from coordinate 14,338,709 downwards.
GTATCTTAAATACCTAAATAATTGCAGTGATTTGCAAAAACCCAGCCACTATAATTTCGATTCTACTGTTCAGCTTAAGGAGCTTTGCGTGTGATGTGATTACACTATTTTCTTTATGCACAACGGAAAGACATTATACACAATTTACATCAGGACTTTTGATTTGTATTTTTGTCCCCATTACGCCAGGGGTGTCCAAACCATTTTTGACTTTTTACAATACCAGAACCTTCATATGAAAAAAAAGCATATGTGGTGGAATAAAGAAACATCCACAGTTGAACAAGGTAATTGCAACCATTTGAAATATTCCTTGTGTGATTATACTTTTTCTTTGATGAACCAAAGTCCTCAATGAAAAACGTTCGGACACCCCTGCTGTACGCAAACTACATATATAGAGTGCTTCTAAATGAAGAGGTTACTATGGAGAAAATGGTGTATATATTTTATGTAATGTGAAAAAGCATCTATGACAGCGACGACTAATGTTATTATTGCTTTGTTAAACAATGATCCCCAAAAAGTGCCCTTCAATGTGTACCCAAACTGTTAGCTTACGGAAATAAGAGGAGTGACTGCAAAAACATTATAAGCCTTGCAGACCAGAGGCGTCAAACATATTTACATGTTTATTATTTATGTATTTATTTGACTATTTATTTGCTATTGTTTCACGTTTTGCCATTTGTTACAGGGTGTAAATAAAACAATATTGTATCTACACAGACCATAATTTAAAATGATAGGGTCTCGTAATAAAAGCCTACCGGACATTTTTGAGCACGTCTCTTGTTTTCTGTCTGAAATGTAAAAAAAAAAAAAAAAGCACAACTTCCTTTAATGGAGGAAAGGGAATGTTTTATCTTTTTAATTAAGTTACAGACAAGACATTTTCAATGCACAGACATGCATTTCCAAAGCACCATGGAAAATTAATTCACAAACATCTCTCATTTCTACAAACACACAGCACTGGTAGAAATGACGCTTTTGATAAGAGTAATGAGGATAAAAACAAAGGTATTCAATAGAGGAGCCTGTTTTAAACCTCCATAGTAACACTGCCTTTGTTTTGAAATTATTGCTTTGAATTCATTTTGTTGCAAATGAACCCGAGTTGGTCATTAGATCAAACAGACCAAATGAAAGCACCGACAAATGTAAACCAGAAGTCTGTGTTTGTGGCAGTTTGGGGCGACACGTGTAATATTCATGAAGTGTAAACACACATTAACATCGAGGTTTGGGACAATAACGGGGAGAGTGAGAGGTTCAGGAGCATTTGCTCATGCAGAGGAGCAGCTCCAGGCGCAGGGCGATGCGGGTGTGCCAGCCCAGAGGCAGGATGCGGATGTAACGGGCCACGATGGGGGGGCGCAGGAGGTTCTGGACCGAAGAGGTGCGGTCCGAGTTCCCATAGAAAACCTGGACACAGAGGAATGGAGGAAACATTACCAATACACTAATTACATCAAAAATTAAACAAACATCTTAAACAGTAAAATCACTTGCGATGTGAGAAATGATCCCCACACAATACTATCAGTCTAGACGAAGAATCTCAGTTTAAATTGAGGCTGCAGAAATTCTTCTTTCACTTTTGTTAAATACATGTACCACAGCATTACAATACTTTTGAGTAACATCCACTGGTTTGATATGAATTGGGCCGACAGGGGCGCAGATTGTAGAGCGGGTCGTCTTGTGACTGGACGGTCAGCGGTTTGAGGCACCCACTTTGCTCCCAGTGTCTGACACTGGTGTTTGAATGAGAGTTTGAAAGGGTGAGCGGGTCCTTGATATAAAGCACTTTGCATGAAAAAGCACTAATAAATGTGACCGTTTTTATTTTATTTGATTGGTCATTTCTTGCAGTGGGACAGTACAATCCTAATCTCTCTTTCATTTTTCATTTTCATTTTTTTATTTATTTCATTCATTTAAAAATGCAACAGCAGCATTTAGCATGAATGAAAAGGAGCAGAAAGAAGTAAAAAACTTATAATGTCTGCCCCTAATCAACACAAAATCATTTACAGTTCCAGATCATTTAAATGTTAAACTGTCTCATGCAGCCGTCTTTTTATTTTATTTTTTTTATTTTTTTTTTCTCTTTACAGATGCGAACAACATTATTTCCACTGGAGCAGTACAAGTAGCACAAAGGTTCAGCAAGATTTCAAGACAATCTGTTACAGCACAGTGGTTTCCCAAAGTTTTCACACCAAATACCACATCCTAAACCGCATGTAAATTAGAGAAAATATTTAACTTAAATCAATGACTAAAGCATAAATAAAATGACCTCTAATCAAAATTATGTCTAGAATTGCAAATGACCCAGAGGAAGACCAAGCACCGTGTTTGCGAACCACTGATTTAGACAGTGCTTCAGTCAGTGGCCTTGAGGTAAAGACAGGCGACAGAGCTGAATGTGAGCAATGAAAATGGATAGGAACTCAAATTAACTTAAACAAAGTCCATGATGTAAAATGTCTAAACAAAAACATTGTTCACTGTTTGCTGTGGAAAACCAGTCTAATGTTTGAAAGCAGCCTTCAGCGTGCCAGGACTCACCCGGTTGTTTCCAGTCTGGTCTTTGTAGTAAATCCAGTTGAGTTTGTCGTCGGTGCGGTACTGGACGCTGTATTTGGTGATCCACTCATCGGCGTCACACCTGCCCTGACTCAGGATCCCGGAGACCACCTTGACCTCACGCAGGTCGATCTGCAGCCACTGGTTATTGTCCTGGTACTTGGACAGCCACGCACAGCTGGGACAGAGATGATGCCATTGTGTTTACGCTACATTTACTATAACTGTAGTCTGTTCCATATTCATTGCACAGTTCAACGTGATTCCTAAAGGCCTGTGTCGCAAAGAAAGCACCGGACCTACCCAAAGCCCTGGCTGTTGAGGCGAGCCTTGTTGGGGAGCCAGGAGGAGAACCAGCCCGTGTACTGCTCCTGGTTCGAACACGAGATCTGGTCAGCGCCCACGGCTCCGGCTTCGAACCCAAGAGGCCTGTGGTACGGGCACTCTGCACGGAAAAACAAACACATCCAGATTACAAACAAATGATCTTTATATTAAGCCTGTTTTTAATATTTCCTCTTCGTAAAGCCCTTCGCAGTGGCCTGTGTCTCAGTCAATGGGGTCCATCAAAGGCAGCCAAGGGACAGATGGCCATGTCCCATCGGCTTAAGCCTCCAATTCATCATGTTTAAAAAAAATACTAATCATGAATCGTCCTTTTGTGACAACTGGTCCCACATTAGATAATAACACATAACACAGTTGCAAAAAAAGTTGTTTATGAACAAGAGGGAGCACATCCACCATCAGGGAAGAAGAAATCTATTGATGGAATAACCTGGTCATTCAGGATGTTCCGGTCGTCAGCTGATCTCATTCTTTGGGCACACAGTGTTGCTGTTAGACCTGACCAACTGATCATAACAGTTAGTGAAATCCAGGTTGCGACTTTTTCGTTTTTGGTCAGGCAGTGAACATTTTCAAGTGTTTGGAACAACATCTTCCTAAAGCTTTTCTAACATCCCGATTCTTCACAGGATTGACTTTTAGGGAGCAACACTGCCAGTTCTCAATTGACAAAAAGGTTTTATCATTAGATGCTTTTACGGCAGTGGCGCAGAGAGTACAGCAGGTGCAAGACACTTCACCCACCTTGCCACCAGTGTCTGCGTACACTGGTGTGTGAATGAGAGCGTGTATGGGTGACTGGTTCCTTGATGTAAAGCGATTTGAGTGCTTAAAGCAGGTAGAAAGACGCTACATAAATGTGACAATGTTACAATATACAGAAGGACTAAAGAAATTCCACAACTAGACTACAATAGCATTTTGTTTTGCATTGAGCTAGGATCACCCAACATATTGTCAAATTATTGTTATAGTATTAGATGATGCAATATCCATAGCCCAGAAACAGAAACTCATAATAAAACCACTCAGGTTTCCCATCTGACGGAGATTAAATACAATTTTTTACAAACACAGCCTCATACAAAATGTAGAAATGTTCCAAAGTTCACTTTTAGTCACAATTTTCCTAATTCGGTCAATTCTTGCCTTCTTACCAGTGCGATTAAATAAATAAAGCATACTTTGCAAACTGGTAAGATCAAATCAATTTGTAGTAAGAATGAAATATGCCTTTTTTTAATCAGGTAATCATTTCTAATATGATATGGTAATCTAATAATAACTTAAACTTATAATAACACAAATACAAAAACATGTGTACTGCAAGTGTGCCGCTGCTCTTTTGTTTACTATGCCTATAATCCTCTGGCAGTGGGTCATCTCTAATCCTCAGTTACTCTGCGGTGTGTGAGTCAGGACGAGATAAGGGTTTGCGTAACAGCGACCCAGTGGCTGACCAGATGTACTTTTGGAGAGCATTTTATAGGTTGAGCCAAGTTTCCAGTAATCAGTAATGCCTGTTAACATTGGCTTTGATAACATTCATACAGCACCTTTCAAGATACCCAAAGCACATTGTACAACTCATCTGTGTCAATCGCTCTGATGTTGGCTGAGCATTTTATCGTTCATCTGATCAAGCTTCTCTGAAAAAAAGGCAAAAAGAACTTCTCCTCGACGACGAGTTTGGAAACCTTTACGAAGATGACAACAACATGGATATAACCTAGTATAGAGGCTACATTTCATAATTATTTTGAACCACAAAACTGAACTAGAGCTCTTGAGCACTTCATAAGCTTCTATGTGGTTGATACTGACTGAAATCTTTGAAGACCCTTTGACACGTGTCACCCTCATCTGTGGCTCACACTGAAGTAATTGCTGTTTTTCAGAGTCTACGCTCAAAGTGGGAGCTCACAGAATAGTAATTATGGGGGATTTTTTTTTTCTTTGGCGGCAGAGACTGATCTGAAAAGCCCTCGCCTCGTGCAGCGTATGAACAGAAACTGCCGTACCATCTCCTTAGAAACACATAATTAACTTATTACAGTAAAGCTAATGGGTAAGTCACAGTTATATTTTCGGATTCACATAATAATCTGGACAAAAGTCTTTAAACCGTCATCCGTGTCGGGTCATTTTGGTGTTGAGGACGTCTCGCCCTTCACATGAGATGCATTTTTTAGAATTTCTGATCGTTTTCTCCAAAACACTGTTGTGTCCTTGTGCTGACCATCTGGGTCACCTTCTGAGCGATGTCCATTGGAGCGCGGCCTCATGAGCTGCCAAAGCCAAAACTCATGCAGTTCTGTGCATGAACCATTGCCACTGGGTGCAGCCAGACCTTTTTATTCTCTCACAACATGAAAGCAGTTCACCATATAAACACACGTCAGAAATAACATTTGTGTTCATTAGGTCAGGGCCTTTAATTGAAATGTAGCAACAATACAATGCTGTCTTGAATCGTGGAGCCTTTATCTTAAGGACAAGGCAATACACAGCTACTTTACATGATTGAACTGAAGTGTGTTGTTCATTTGCTCTGAAAAAAAAAATCGCAATCTGAATTTTGGTCAGTTTTGGGTCTCAATAATCACCATGGGACTTTAAAATCATCAGTCACCTTGCCACGCTCTTAGCTTTTTATGCTTGTACTGAGGTTTACTTATGTATTTGGTTTGGCTTTTCCATGTTCATAAATCAGCTGTATGTATCTAAAAAAAAAGTCCCCAGATAGAAATGGACTTTTAAGCTGATATTGCAATCCGTATTACAGATCAAGGTAAAGATTGCCTTTATCTATTGACAAAACCAGTGGTGATAAAAGTTTTAAGTACTTCAGGTTCTCTTAACTTGTTCTCTTTGTTTGTATATACCTACATTGAGTGAGTTTGGAGCTACTGCACATTATTCCACAAAAATAGGTTATTATAGTAATAGATACTAAGCATACAAAAATAACACCATCATGTATTTGCAATGTACGCCCTCTGCATTTTGCCCTTCTACTCTCCCACAGTAATGACCTTGGTTCGGTTGATAGATGGGTATAATTAGTACCTGGCATACAGTCCACCCCTCGCACCCTCCCAGAGCTGAAGGAGGCGCCGTCAGTGGGACCCTCTTCATCACAGTCACATTTACAGGAGCGGCTGGTCCAGGGTTCAGACAGGCCGGCCTGCAAAAACACAGGGGGGAAAAAACATTGTAATCCATCAAACTATTCTTATTATGATGGATGTTATAGCACTCTGGTGTTACTGTAGCACTTTTTAAATGGGAACTTAAAGGGGCTAGATACAAGTTGGTCATTTTATACTCACTACTGCCACCTTAGGTCTTGCACGTAACTGCAGCCTCTATATTAAGCTTGTGCATGATGAGTGACAGTGCAGGATTTTAGAGGCAGTTGTGGTGAATACGTCTGAGCCCTTCTACACATTAGGACATGGCTGGAACATGTAGGGGAGGAAAATACCTAATTTTAACACTTTTAAATGCTGTATAGGCCCTTTAAATAAAATGTGTCAAGCTGTAATGAAAGCATTGTAGTATTGTGCCTAATATTAAGTTGTTATGGGGACCTATAATGATGTTGCTGTACGTTTGTTTGAAATGTCCGATGAGGAAAGGCTTAAGTTCTTGTTCAAGTATAAGCCATTTCATTTGTCTAAGTTTTTGTTCAGCGCTTGGCTTACACGGAAGAGGACACTCTTTGTTTAATGTTTTTCTGATGTCTGCCTACATTTTTGTGTCTTATAAGCCCATGCGGGCTGGGCACCTTTAGTGCAAGACACCAAATAAGAAATAAACTAAACTAAACTATAATTTGGGGACCTAAGAAAAGGTAGTTTAGACCAAAACAAGGCTGAAATGGAAGGCCTTTTACACATGTTCCTTCAGATGGAAGGCCTCAGTGCTTCCCTGTATGGATATTGCTCCATCTAATAATGCGATAACAAAGTTGGCGATATATTGTGGAGCCTTACTATCTACTATCTGTCTTTACGCCGACTACCTCTAAACATAATTGTATTATATTCATCAACATGAGGCTATTATTATTAAAAAGATCCTGTCATCGACAGCAAGAACAGAAAATATGACAATCTATAAAGCTATTGTTAATGTTCCTGCTCAGATTATCTTACTGAGGCACCTTTGTGTTACATGTGAAGTGCAATGCAAGCATTGTTATTGAAATCATTAAGCCATCGTGAGATAATTATTAGAAGATACACTCCAGGAGGCTGAAGCAAGCAAAACAACCCATTACCATGGTATATAAATTACACATTAAAATTCAGCACCTTTTCATTGTTAGGGTTTATGAAAGAGGCCGTTATGTTCATGCAAATTGTGTTTTTCTTACCTCCTGAGCCCAGATGCTGACCACTGTCCATCCATTCAGCACAGAAGCACAAAGAGAAAAAGCATGTTAGTACATCCTCCATAGAAGTACACACATAACAGCCACTGACATCAAAAAGAGGCCTGATGTTTCAGTGAGAAATAACCAAATTCCCTACCACTAACTGAGAGAAGCAGGGCCAGGAGAAGATGCTGAACGTAGAGAGCCATGTTGGACCAAAGCGAAGATCTATACCAGTCTAGTGGAACGGATAACTGAGCAGCCACCCAAGAGGCAGCAGCAGTGATGGAGAGGCTGGATTAGAGTAATCCATAGGACGCTAATGGCCTTACCTAAAGCAAGCCTTATCTGACAAAGCCCCTCCTACAGCTGTTCATCTACCAACCGCTACCATGCACCGCCGCGCTTCACTAAGGCTGGTGCAATGCCCATATGATCACAGAGGGCAAGAGATAAAGACAGTCATTTTCAGAGCCAATATATAGAGGTCGATTAAAATGGAGGTCAGGCTCTTTGAATTATGTGGATAAATGGTTTCATAATGTCGAAGAATATAGTAAAGTCTTAATAGTATGAGCCTTTAAAGATATTTTTTGCAATAGAGCTTTGCATTATGTCTTCAAAACCGCTAAGATATCTGGGACTTCCGGTGCTATACATAATAATGAACAAATGGAGATTTTAATATGTGAAATACTGGAGTAATGGGTTAGGTTTCATTTAAAGGTTTCCATTTACCTATGCTCTACGTGTGTCTATATACTCTCACTTTTGAAGAGTCCAAAATCCTAAAAGTCCTAAAAATGGCAGGCATAATGTCACTGAAACCCATGGATACTGTGCTTCTAGAGATGTTGAGTCTCATGTTACATCACAGTATTTCATGCATATGTATTGGAGCGATAGATTAGAATACTATTGTTGTCGTATACTTCTGATGCATCCAGGTGTAGGGCTGTTCAGAGTTTCCCAACCTTGTGTGTCTGCCATACCCCTCTGACTTTTCATCTTTACTTTGAGTTCCCTCTACATCGAGGGGTGCCGCCAATTATGTAGAAAGTGGTCAACTAAAACTCCTACATTATTAGTTCAAAAGTGATGTATTCAAGACAAAGCTATAATACACCTGTGTGAAGTTAGCCCCAAATAGTGTCCGATTCACCCCAAAATGGTGTCATTAGTTAGTGATTCGTTAGTGCACATTTGTAACAAAGCACTGACCAATGATACCACTTTGGAGTGAATCGGACACTATAGGGAGGCTAGTTTCACACAGGTCTATAATATTCTACAATCCACATTTTTACTGCATGATAATGTTTGAATAGGTTTCCGAGTAACCCCTGCTAAGTGCTTACATACCCCGTTCCTCTGGTTGGGAAACACTGGTTAAAATCACAGATCTGTTACAGAAGGGAGGCCACGGTCAGTTCATCAATCCCAAAGCCCCGGGTGTGATGCCATTGCCTCAGGTTGATCACTGAGCGGGAAGATGGTCTGAAAAAGCGGCCTCGGATTATTTTAAGTGATATTCTCACGTGCTTTTTGTTGTGACTTTGCATTGAAGGTTTGGCTGGGAAGATCTGTAAAGAACAGAAGCCGATCAATTTATTTACACAGCAGTGTGTCGGAAATGTTGCATGTTACATCAATAATGTGAATTAAGGCCAATATTAAGATGTTTGGCCAAGTACACCGCGACTTCCTGAATAGGGAGGATCACTGTTATTGCTTATCCCCCCGATTTTCACTGGATGTGTTAGTGAATGGTGGGGAAACAGCTGATTTTTCCAGGCGTAAAGAGCTGTTTATTTAAATCACAGATCTTTTACAGAGCAGATCCTTTTACAGAAGCAACACTGTGGTAGTGAACAATGGTTTGACCGACCATAGAACTATTACTATCTATTTAATACATTTGCGTTGCCCACCAGAGCCTCGGACGTGACGACACAGTGATCCCCCTCATAAGGTGAAGGCCGGCGGGGTCATTGAAGCTACGTTTATTCTCTTTTTATTTTGATGAATTTTAATAAATTTTAGGAGTGGTGAGGGGCAATGGCTGCGTAACATCATAAAATGAGTTAAAATGATAAACGTTTTCTTTCAGTCACACCCAAAAGAAGTATTATATTCTATTTCTGAGTGTCCTTTGCTCACATTGAAGACCACCATTCACCCGGAGAACAGCGAGACCTCGCAGGTGAAAGTAATTCATCCTAATGAGTCAAAGCTGGGGTCAATTAGAGTCTGTTAAAACTGGCTTTTCAGTCTCGCTTTTCTCTGGTTTATCCTGGTCACAGCAAAGTCAGCACTGCAGTATTTTAAACACTTTACTGAAAAATGAAGGCTCCAAAAGTTTCACGCAGAAGCCCACTGCAAAAGCAAAACAAGAAGAGGATTCGGGATTATTCTGCATTCATGTTCAAAGCCCGAAAAGAGGTCAGAGGTTAAAATATTTCACTTGTTTTGCCTTGTAGAAGTCTGGGTGCTAACCTTGTGTGACTTTTATACAGTATTTGCACATCCTTATTTTGAGATGGGTACGTATAGTGCCGAATTTGTTCAGTTTCACCTGAAAGAGACCAAGGAATCAGTTTTAATGCTAACTACAAAATAACCTATCTGGGGGAATGGCAGGGAACACTAAATGTGGACATATTGATCCTGTTAAGCACCTAACATTACTTTTAACAAATTCATTTTGTTTGTAAATTGGTGCTTGGAATAATTTGAGAACTAAACATTGCTGCATGTTCAATCATGGTGCCTTGGGATGTCTTCTAAAGCAGAGAGCCTTTTTGGAGCTTAAATTGTTTGTTTGTCATGCATCACATCATGTTGCAAGTCAAAGCTGTGCCTCCAAACCGGCCTATGCGGTCAGCCTGTATGCCTTTAAACTGACCTGAATGTTTATCCGCAGGTGTCTGCAGGCGGGACAAGGACTTCGGATTTCTTGCTGAGACGGGGCGGCTTCCCCAGACCTCTCCTGCTCCGGCTGGTCAGTGCTGAGGCGTCCCAGAAGTCCAAAACCAACAGAGTTAAAGTGGTGACTCTAAAAGAGATCCAAGAGGCAGTGTCCCTCATCAGACGGAGGGTCAGAGCGAGACCTGCAGCATGAGACCAGAGGACCATTTTACATTTTTGACTTTAAATAAAGATGTTTTTATTTTTATTTATAAGGGATTGTCTCATTCAGTTAAAACAATCTTGGCTTCAGTAGTTCTGTCATTAAGCGCTTTTTTTTGTTTTATAATGCAATGAAGTTTCATTTCAATATAGTCCCATTAAGGTTTCTTTCAGACCCGTTTTGTACCACCTCAGTCCTGCAATGTGGCATGTCAAGAATTTTCTAAATGTTACGCCTTACTACCGCTACCCCAGCCTAATATCTGAAAACCAGCGCTCTCGGGTGGAGTGTGATCTGGCGCCATCTAGGGATAAGAGGGGCTATTGCAGTTCTATCACTGAGTTTATGCTTTACGTGAGATGTAAATTAAACGAGGAAACAGGCTGAAGGTGCGTAAACGTTATAAGGTTAAGGGTCATGATCATGACGCTAAAATCTGAGGTTGATGCATTTCATTTCCTTTCAATATGATATGAACTCATGAGTTTACCAGTCACACAAATGGTTAAAATGCACCTGCGTATGCTTCCCGCCCCCCCTTTCCACCTCAGGACTCTCGTCGTTTTTCATCCCGAGGAGCTGCGCGGACACACCACCTCTTTACACCTCTGACCTGTGAGATAATCTAGCCTATGTTTTATCTAATGAGATCGCCGCTACGTTACAAAGAAAGACTTGGAGAGCGCGTTTGTTTCAATGGACTGAAGAGGCAGAGACGAGCGCTCCTACTGGTAAGAAATCACGCGAGAGCAGCGCGTGCCTTACATTCTACTAAAGCGAGCAAAGCCCTGTAGAGGTGTGTTGGACTCTCCTGTTAGATTTACATTGTTAATCTATCGGGGGAGGTTAGTTTTATCAGCTGTGATTTAAGAACTTTCAACTTTAGTGGACTGTGACGTAATTTGAGCATCAGACTAAACTCAGTTGAGAGAAGTTTATGATTTATACATTTTAAAATAATAATAATACCTTTAATTTGTAAAGCACTTTACATGGAATCTCAAAGTGCTAAAATGAGCTTCATATGGGAGTATATCAAGAGTAAAACACACGCCTACCTGTGTGTGCTGTTGAAAGTTTTGTGTCAATACAGCAGAATCTTCAGTGGTTTGCTCACACAAACCATTTTAATTTGTCAGTCTTTAAAGCCACACTGTGGAACATTTATGGAATGAGGCTTTTCAAGCAAGAGTATCAATGCTCCTAATGATCCACTTGACACAGACGATACTATTTTTACAATGGGCAAGTTACTATAAAAATAAAGCAATTGAAAGAAGATGATGTAATCAAAACAAATATATCTCCATGGAGACGAGTTGGTGATGTCCCGCTACCAGAAAAGTTATGAGTCAGGTCTGAGGTATGCATTTTTTCCAATAAAAAAATCACGATGGAATATGTGCTTCTATTTTTATCTTTGGGTGAAATGGTGAAATGTCATGCAGTGTGGCTTTAAAGTATAGCCAAATCAAATTCATTTTATCACCTACATTTTGAAATGAATGACAAACTTTCTGAATTTGTGAAGTGATAATATCTTGTCTGGTTGTCTGTTTTCTTCCGGCTCAGAAGTTCCATGTTTTCTGAAAGAGGAACCACAATTTGCTGGGCATCATTATCACCATTATGGGATGTGGCACCTCAGTTGCCACAGAAACACAGGTCCAAAGTGTGGAGGAGATGGGTAAGTGCAAATGTTTAATAACCTAATTAAAAATGTGGTTGATTTTCACCTGTCTAGTAGTGAGGGAGGTGTAACTTAATCCGCTTTGAGGATGTGGGTCTGAGTAAGCACAAATGAGGATAAGTGTTGATTTCTACTTAAGACAATGAATTAAGGCATGCAAAAGAAAAACAGTTTAGTTCTTCATGGTGCATATTTTATAACCGGCCTATTGTATAACGCCTTCACAGACATGGTCACAATTACGAGAAGATTGAAATGTGAATTGCTAAACTAATAAAAGAAACACTGAATTAAGTGAGGCTGGTACTTAAAGAGCACCAAGAACTATGGTTGGAAAAGCGCCAATATTTTGTTGTTTGTAGAGGAGATGATATTGTGATTTGCTAATAGGGACCATTTTAATAGTGATGAAGTGCAATCAATTCAGCTCTAACATGCATTGTTTACATTAACACTTGTATGGGGGCAAAGTACTTAGCAATGTACCCTCACAGCAACTGGTCAGTCTCAGGATTCTCCCCAGGAGCAGTAGCATCAGGATAACAGTATAGAACTTGGTATGTTCCCCAGCTGTGTATCCTTGACTGCCATCCCAGTTTCTCCCCAGACTTAGGTTAGGATTTGGGTCAGAAGTCAGACCCGTTTGTAGAGGACTAATGGGGGATGTCGGCTGGGTTAAGGTTAACTTAGCATGTGGATGTGGGATTTGAAGGTGTCTGGAAGCACTGCTGTTCCCCAAAACCTAGGAAGAGGAAGGGAAACAGAAGAAACAGTGGTAAGCAGCGTCACAGCAATAAGGTTACAAATTTCTGTCCACCTGATGGACACCTGGTGATGATCAGCATGTATTAATGGTATGATGCAGAAGATCAATTGTTTGTTTAAAGTGTCACTATTTGACTTTATTATTGGCTTATTGAGATTTTATCGGCTACTAAAATGTTTGACAAGCTTTGTTCATGTTGGGTTATCTTATTCATAAACGCTGACGCTTCTCCCAAAAGCTCCTTGATTTGAGGCTTAGTTCTGGTGCCACTCCTCTGCTCCCTGGTGTCTCGTTATCGCTCTTCTTTCTGGCTTTATTCAATTATCACATTCAAAAAAGTGTTTTCTCTCATCCTCAGATGAACCAGTGAGAAATCCCAGCCCGGCTCTGAGTAAGACTCCGCTGTGTGTGACGAACGTGACGTGTGCATTCATGCTTTCTGTTGTCGTGTTTCCCATCAGTTCACAGAGTCATTTAAAGTGGACATAACATGCATAATTTAAGGCTCAAAAACAATTTTGGTCCCTCAGCAGTGACATCATGAAACAAACTTAGCAAATCAATGTCAGGTCTAATGATGGATTATGAGCTTGTGTTCCCTCTATGACAAAACAAAAAGTAAACCACAAGATTATTCAAACCTGCGTGAATGATGCTAAATACTCAAGCCCGGCTATGTTTTGACAAAGGCACGTTATTAAATGGCTATAAGCATAAAAAAGTCAACTTTGCATGATATGTCTTCTTTAAAATTAGTGGTTCAGTTCATAATTACAGCTGAAAATGGTTTTAAATGGTTTCAATCACACTGCTGTGTTTACACATTCTGTTCTGTATATGGAGCGACAGTGGCAGTGACACAGCACAGTGTCATTGGGCAAGACACTTTACTCAGCTTGCCATTATCACTTAAACTTGTATTCCCTCCAGTGTCTGCTGGAGGCAATGCAAGAGTAAGCATAATAATTGCTTAGACTTATAATGCGCCTTAGAAAGCATGAGTTGAAAAGTTTCTCAAAGCACTGCACTGTAGTCATTATCCACTCAGATTTTTTTTTCTTCTGAAAGTGAGTCTTTCAATCTGTGCCATCGGGACACTCCGACCATCACTAACCAGTCACTTACAACTCGCACTACATTCACACAGTTACGTGCCTTGCCCAAGGACACAATGATCGTCGGGTTTCAAACACCAACCTTCCACCCTCTGATCCACAGTCCACCCTCATTTACAATGTTCAACAGTGTAGCTTTAAATTCTACCTCTGACCTTGAATTTTAAGCTACATTAATGTATCATCAATTCAAGAAAATATGACCTAAAAGGTTGGCAAATGTTATAACTAAACGCTGTAAAAAGCCTGTTTCTATTGCAGCAATGAAGGCAGCTGTGCTGATCCAGAGGTGGTATCGGCGCTACATGGCCCACCTGGAGATGAGGAGGCGTTACACCTGGAACATCTTTCAGTCCATCGAATACGCAGGAGAACAGGACCAGTTGCAGGTGTGGGCCAACCCTACAACCCTACACAATTAGCTAAGGACAGGCAGTTTAACTCCCAAATGAGTCACTGTGTTCTGTTTAATGTTTTTTCACAGCTGTCCAGTTTCTTCAGCTTCATGTTGGACAACTTCACTCAGCTCAATGGAAATGGACCAGGTGAGTTTAGCATCAACTTTTAAATATTCATATAAGCACAGAAGATTTAGTTTACAGTATTTTACTGTAGCCTATAGCGAGAGGAAGAGTGAAATATATTTATTTTTTATTATTGAATCAAATGTCTTTGAAAGTCAGTTCTATCAAATGTTAAATATATACTGAGGCACGTGTCAAAACCCTTGGAGCAAACAAAATGTGAACAAATAATGTATAGGGCCATATCTAGAAGAAAAACATGCAACATTAATTTAAGTGCATGCTCAATAGGTGCAGCAGGTTCACACTCCAGTATTAGCCCCTTAGCTCCTTCTCTGCAATCAGATTTTTTACATTGTCAAATTTTACACCTTTACAACTTACAGCTGGATCCAGTTCTTTTTTATATACATCCCTTATTTTCTGGGTCCTTCATTAGTCTCGCTTCCATTATTCTGCCCCAGAATCCCTTGCGCTGCCCTGTTGCTTGGAAACAGTCGGTGTGTTGCGCAGCTGTGGTTTTAAGTGTGTGTTAACCCACTCATTCAGCTAAAAAGCATAATGCCCTGAGCTAATCCACAGGCCTCTACTCCTGCTATCAGGTCTTTCAAATGCACCGATCATTTGTGAACTGAACTCTTTTTATATGACACATTTCATTAAACACTGAACACTACTGTATGGATTTTCCTCAGTAGGAACATATTCACTAAGCACTCCACTCTTGGCACTATGCTGATTTTTTTTTTTTAACTTTGTTAAAACCTGGAGACACACAGATACAAGACACTGCACAGCAAAACACTAAACACTGTTCATTCAATATTTAACTTATTTTATTAGTACTTTATGTTTTCAGCCCGTAATAGGGCTAGAGGACAGTGTAATCTTAACACTCATGTTTTGCTATCTCCTGTGACCTTTTGACCCATTCCCTACAAATCCCTGATGATCATTATGATAAAAGAAAGTCAGTGCATTATAAATATATATTTAATGATGATGGCATATTGACTGTCAGCGTCTTGAGTTTCATTCCAGGCTCGGACAATTGGCTGAATATTTCTCTTTTAACTGCTTTAACCCTAATCTCTAGTTCGGCTTTACCCAAATCTTAACCCCTCATTTGAATGCTAGGACCTACAAAACTGATATAAACTGATCTTTTTCCTCACATTGTTGCAGCATTGTTGTCACATTTTTCATCATGTTGTCGTCTCTCTTTTGTTGCCTTTTTCCCCCCAGTAAAAATATATATGTAAAAATGCGCTCGGTTAAGGCGGGGGTTAAGAGGCTGTACTGTCCTGTTCCATTGAGGCAACAAAAACAATTGCTATGGCAACCTCCTGGGCATTTTCATCTGTGTTTCCCCCAGACCTGATCTCTCAGCTCTTGGACCCCGTGGTGGACCCCTGGTTGGACAGAGAGACTTGTTACAGCATGATCGCTGTCCCAGACTCCTACACCGGGCCCAGACTGTCCTTCCCTCTGTCCGTGACTGACACCAATACGCTCCTCAACGCCTTCAAGGAGCAGCAGGTAAACGTGTGTTCATCACTATCATGCATCACTATCATACCACTGGACTAAAATAACAGGTTTGATCTTTTTCAGACCCTTCATGCCAGATATCTGCTCCAGTTGTTGTACGAGACCAAAAAGCTGCTTAGACAGATGCCCAACATTGTGCAACTGTCCACGTCCTACACCAAAGACATCACGATTTGTGGTGAGCTTGCCACGTTTTGGTCAATTGTTGCGTAGACTGATCACGATTAATTGCCTGTAAACCGTAAACTGCGCGGTACAAACATAACAAAACAGCAAAACATTTAAATCTAGTTTTTATTTAAAGCAGTACTAAGTATCTTGGTTACTCCCCTAAAAGCCGTAGTCCCTCTGGGGGTAATACAGGTGTTAATGGGGTGATTGGGGGGTCTTTCATCTCACCCTGGTGTCTCTGGCCAGAAAACCACAATTGCAACTTCGCTGCCCACGAGTCGGACGCCCCAATACTCACTGATGGGCAAAGCTAGCACCACTTAAACAGTATTTACAGCCAGGTTTGAGTGAAAAAATGTATCTCTATTGTGTAATTGGATGTACAATATCCCTCTCTCCCTTTGTCTTTTCTGTCAGCGTAGTATTTACTCTCACGGACAATTAATGAGTGAAAAAACGTAATACGCGACAACATCTGCAGTAGCGCTTATTCTACTTAATGGTAAATGGTCTCAACTTATATAGCGCTTTTCCACCTACATTAGGCACGTAAAGCACTTTACAGCAAGTACTGCTTTAAACTGTTTATTTTTGATATTTGACTGATTTCACCAATTCTAATATAATTATGCAGTTTTTTCACTATAAGCTAGATATAAAGTGTGGTGTTTTCCTTTTAAATCATCTTTGGACCCTCTAAAATTGGTGTGAGCCTGGTTTATTTGCACGCACTCATCAGGCGCTTGACTTCTACACTTTTCAGGGGATTTGCACGGTCGCCTCGATGACTTGCTCCTCATATTTTACAAGGTACATCTCATTACTTTACTGTTATTGTTTGCATTGGTTTGTTTCTTCCCCCCTTGGCCTATTTATGCATTTCATAATTACATTTTTTTTGTTTTTTTATACAGAATGGGCTTCCCTCTGCGGAGACGCCCTATGTGTTCAACGGGGACTTTGTGGATCGAGGAAAGAAGTCCGTAGAAGTGGCCGCTCTGCTGTTTGCATACCTTCTGCTGTATCCGGATTACATGCACCTGAACCGAGGCAACCATGAAGACCACATCATGAATCTCAGGTTTCACTTTTTAATTAATCATTTGTCTAAATATTGCAATACATTATTTTAAGTGCTTCACATACACAAGGGAATGATGTGGTACTTTTGTCATGATTGCTCTAATTGAAGCCTTTGTTGCTTTCCAAAGAAAATAATTTATTACTCGATACTGGTTTGGTTTCTATCAATTGTATCGGCATCTACTTCAACCACTCATTAATTCAAAACGTTTGGTTGTCTTTCATTTATTTTACAGATATGGCTTTACAAAAGAAGTCATGCAAAAATACAAGGTACACTTTCCGTCTTAGACTTTTTGCCCTGACAAGTGTTAGTATAGACATATGGAATATTTCTTTCCAGACCCACGGGAGACAGATCCTGCAGCTGTTCCAGGACGTATTCAGTCTTTTGCCCGTGGCCACTGTCATCGATGGGAAGGTCCTGATTGTTCATGGAGGTATCTCGGACCAGACCGACCTGGACTTTCTCAACTCAGTGGAGAGACACAAAGTAAGAAGAATTTTTACTTTTTAACTACACGTCATCCCGATTTGTTGCAAAACACAATGTTTTGACGCCTTTGTATCAAAACAGTAAGCTCTTGTCACCCAACGAAACACCTAACTCAGGCCAGTTCCAAAAGAGCTGCTAATGTGCAAAAAACGAGAAATCCAAGCTGCAGTTCACCATTTGGCCATGAGTCGCAGTTCCCACGTTTTTTTGTGTTCAGATTACACTAGTTCAAACTATAATGGCAAGAATTGAACCTGGAAACAGTAGAAAATACTTTAAAACACAATACTGTTCGTTTATCAGCAGAAAAACTTGGTTTGGTGTTTAGTTTCTATTTAACCAGTTGTCTAGTCACAATAGTCATCTTGTCAAATTCAGTATTCAATCCCCAAATTATTGATAAGATTAAATCAACAAACCTTATGGTATTATTATTATTATTTCAATCTTACAAAGATCATGATATTGTGATGATCTCTGTAAGGTTGATGCGTTAGAAAAAAAAAAAAATTCTACTGGACTTTTTGTTCAGTTTAAATAGTTATTATTTTTCTAAAGTATTATCGGGATTTTTAAAAATGAGCTTACACAGACTTTTTGTAAGATTGAGTTTTCAAAGCCTAATTTTGTTGTTGTTGGTTGTCCTTGTTTTTGTTTTTTATCTGGCTCATCCCTCACGTGTGACTTTAAAAACATCTCCTGCAATGGAAAATGCCTGGACTACTGAGAGCTTACTCATTAAAGTCATAATAACATTGCACCTGCATTCATTTTGAATAAACATGGCTGAAGTAGTGAAGTCTGAAACACAAAAGATAATGTTTTCCGTTTGTCCTGAAGGTGAAGTCTGCTCTGAGACTGCCAAGGCAGAGCTTCGAGCCGCTGGACTTGGGACAGAGCTACAGACACAGCAAACGACTGCGGTCCACAGATGGCTCTCGTCCCAACAGCAGCAGAAACCAAAAAACTCCAAATCAAAGGTACACATAGGAATCTAGTGTATAATGTGTGTAAGCATTGTGGTGTTGGGCAGATTTTCATGGTTGAATTCACTGTCTCCAGTAGAAAGAGGCGCTGCCATTTGATCCGTCAGGACAGCGCTGCCTCGAGCTGCTCCAGCTCCTCATCGTCCTCCTCTTCCTCCTCAACGGTCTGCTCGCCCCGGACGCCGTCCAGCCTCTCGCCCCGCCCCTGCCCCCTGTCTCCCAGCATGCACTTTGTGGTCAACTCCCTCCAGGTGCCTTTTCTGGACTCTTTGTCGTCTCTGTCTCCTCCGTCGCCACCGCAACACGAGCAAGAGTGGAAACAGGTCAGTTTGAAATGCAAGCTTTAGACTTAGCTGGCATTTTTGTTCTTTTTAAGTCATTATTGAACACAGGCTTGCCATTCTTTTCTCCACTTGCTTGGCTCCAAAAACCCAGCCAAATTGCTAGCATGAATGAGATTCAGTTAGCCTGTGCCGAATGCTTTATAGAAACTATCCCATGACCGATCTCTCATTTAAATGGTGATAATGAATCTGGTGCAATTCACAGGGCCTGATGAAAACTCTGTAAAGTGAGGAGTGAAGGGGGAGGAGTCCTTTACTTTTGAAAATTCTGTTCCTGCTCTCCTTACTTCGCAAACTTACAGACTATCACTTTGAATAATTGAGTAAAGAGTTGAGTCAAGAGTTGAATAATTCTAGACAGTCAGTTCGGGTGGGACGGTCTGTTGTGAAAACTTGAGATTCCATGACACAAATTAGGGTAACGAACAGGGTTATGGTTATAATTTGGATTAGGATTAGGGTTATTCATATTTTAGACCGACTCATAGATTAATCTAAAATCATAGCTGACTGTCCCTCCCGATCGGGCAAATAATAGTATATTTGAATTTAGTTTTACACCATTAGTTATTGTGAATATTACTTTGACTAACATTATGACATGCATGTATCCCACATTAAACGGTCTCATGTGTTTAATACAGATTGTGGACATTTTATGGAGTGACCCAAAAAACCAAGATGGCTGCTATCCGAACACGTTCAGAGGAGGAGGCTGTTACTTTGGCCCCGACGTGACCCAGAGACTGATGCATCAGCACGGACTGCAGCTTCTCATCCGCTCTCACGAGTGCAAACAGGAGGGCTACGAGCTCTGCCACGGGGGACGGGTGGGGCAAGATTTCACACATCAAAATCAGCTGTCTATTATAAGTCATAAAAATAAAAACAAAGAATAGAGAATGGAAATGTTACTCTCAAATCCTCGGTGCTGCGATAAGTTAATTCTGTGAACAAGCAGGAAGAGCGGGAGGTGTCATGTGGGCTAGAACATGTTAAAAAGTGAGTTTAGGGGATCATTCGGGCAGTGGAGCTTCAAATAACCTGTGGTTAAACATATTAAGGATTTGACTGTTGCGTTTCTTACAGGTCATCACCATTTTCTCCGCGTCAAACTACTATGAGGAGGGCAGTAACCGCGGAGCTTACATAAAGATGGGGAAAGATCTGGTTCCTCGCTTTTACCAGTATCAAGTCGGGCGCGGCACTCGCAAACTCACTCTCACTCAGAGGTCTGAGCTACAATAAAAGATGTTTATTATAGAACAGAAGATGAAAGACAACAACAATTGACTTTAATGTCAAGTTGTATGTATAATAACGTTTTGTATTTTTACTTGTATGTAGGGTGCGAGTTGCAGAAGGTTCAGCTCTCAGGGCCCTAAAGGAGAAGCTGTTCACCCATCGCTCCGAGCTTATGGCAGGTTTTATGGAGTGTGATCACAATAACACAGGTAAACATTGCTCTATTGTCTTCAATTTTATGATGACGATGATGATGAAGAAGAAAAAGAAGGAAGGAAGGAAGGAAGGAAAACAGGAAGGAAAACCAGTATTATTTGGGATTTTAAATGCTATTGAAACTATTGATCTGAATGACTTGCAGCTCCACTAGATCCACACCTGCTCACAAACAGATCTATTTACATGGAACTAAACTGGAACTGAACACAACGTCCCTAAACACATAATTATGTATATAAGTAAAAGAGATATTATTCATTTTAATTATGATAATTTTCAACAAATATTTCAACCGGTGGAATCAAAATATGAATTTCTTTATATAGATTATATAGATTATAGCACGTTGCAATGTTATCTGTAGCAGATAGTGTACATTTAAGAGCTTTATCATGTGATATGAAACTGTGTTGTTGCAGGCTGTGTGTCGGTGAGTGACTGGGCTCAGGTGCTGGAGACAGTGCTGAGGCTGGATCTGCCCTGGAGGACACTGAGGCCTCATTTGGTCCGTCTGACAGCAGAGGGCGCTGTGGAGTACCAGTCTTGTTTTGAGGATATGGGCTCAGGGGCTCAGCTGGCTCAAGTAAGGACTGGATTGTAAACAAACAGTAGCTGAAATGTGACAAAATGGTCAACTTAAATAGATTACAATACTGTGTAGAAGTACATTTTCAACACCATGTTTAAAATTTTAAATGTATGACCTTCAGTCACTGGCATCTGATAATAACAGCCTATTTTTCCTTATTCAGGTCACTCCGAACTTGGCTGAAACTTTATTTAGGTACAGGACAGACATTGAGATCATTTTCAACATAATAGACAAAGACCACTCAGGTACAACATGTTAACTCATCCTTGAATTCCATTTAAATCTGTAATAACTTACATTTATTCCAGGCCTGATCTCGACTGAGGAGTTTCGTCAAACGTGGCGTCTGTTCAGCGCTCATCTGGGGGTGGACATCGACGATCGGGCCATTGACGATTTGGCCCGAAGCATCGACTTTAACAAAGATGGATCCATCGACTTCACAGAGTTTCTGGAGGCTTTTAGAGTCGTGCACAAACTGGACAACAGGGACCAGCCTCTGAGCGGGAGGACTGAGAACTTTTAGACAGTTACTGTCTAGAATCTAGTTAATTTACACATTTTATCATCATGAAACTTGTAGAGGCAGAAGAAGTGGACAGCATTTTAGTATTTTTGCTTCAAAATACTATAAAGCAATACTGAACTTAACTTTTCTCTTATCTGTATCTCTCATTTCAGGCTAATATTGCTTATTTGAGTCCAATTTACTTAGAAACTCTGCAGTAAAAGTAAATGATCTTTTGTATGGTGGTAGAGGACAAAGAAGCCAAGACTACAATGAAACTCATAATAAAATAGTTTAATTTCAATTAGGGTAAATATTGAGCAATTTGAATCCAATTTACTCATACTTTCTGCAGCATAATTCAAGCCACATTTGTAGATACATTTTCTCTTTGTACCAAAGAGTTATGAACATGCAAAACACAATCTACAAACATGTAGTAAATATTTAGTACTGACATTCACTTCAGCATGTACACATTCTCATGTGTTTTTGGAAAACAAAGGGAAGCTGTTTGTAGATGTACTTTATAAAGGATAAAGGACAATTAGTATTTCTTCTACCTTGTGTACATTGTAGGATGTTTTCAAAGACATTTTGTTTTCAAAGACATTTTGCACCAGTCTGTAAATCATGTACCTTTTCTATATTTTGACAGGTTGATGTCACATTTTCAAAGGAAATTCTTAAGAAGGTCAAGCATCTGCTTCTCCAGCAAACGCACCGTTGTATTTTATCCACTTTTGACTTGTTCTTAAATCACTGTAGTGCTGATTTATGCTTCACACCTGCCAACACTACATTTACTAAAGACTTATTATGAGGAAAATGCAGTTGCTATAACAGAAATAAACTCTTTGTTGACACTTTTGGTTCTTAATTGTTTTAGCGCTCTCTTCTTCTGGCGTCCTGCCAACTGTAATTACAGCTATCAGTGAAGAGGGGGACAGGCCCGGGCTGTTGGACAGAAAATAACAGGTTTCACTTTTTACTGACACCCACAACAGTGTGTCACCGTGGCAACGTAAACAGCTGGTTTTGCATAAGGATATTTATACACACAGTACAAGTTCATATTACAATGAAATGAATCAATGTATTAAACATTTCAGCTGTCTTGACACAATTTTATATCTTTTTACATACATCATAATCTACACTCTGGAATTCCTTATCGAAGTCTTGGGGGCTCTGCAGCGGGCTCGCTTTAGAACTATAACAAATGTAAACATAATGTACGATTAAATTACAATTGTGATCAGTAAAAGAAGTATTTGATTTGAACATGTTTACTTCATATCTAGGGACTAATACAAAATTATAAAGTGTTTGGGGAAAAAAACATCCTATACTCAACTTTTGACACTTTTTATTTGTTTTGTGAAATTGAGAACATACTCAACTGTAAATATTGTTTTATTCATTCCTTCTTGCTAAACCAATAATCTCATCTAGTGAATGAAGGACACGGCAAAGGCGCCACAGAGTCAAAAACCTACTGAGACACAGATAAGACGCTGGTTCAGAGATAAGAGCAGCTAATAAATCTTAAACTTATCTTAAATGTATAAATGACGTCTTTGATTCAAACTATCGGAGCTATGAAGACCATCACAGACAGGTTTATCTAATATCAGAATGAATCTATGATAAAAACTACAAAAGTGCCCCACACAGCCCTTGTCATGTCATGTCATGTCACTCCACCCATCAGCTTGAAACGTTAAACCTACTTTCTCCCCTGTCATCTCCCCACTATTCTTTTGAGGTCTGGGTTTACCTTTGTCTTGTTTTGTTTTTCCTCAAAAGGCAACTATTATGGGATTGCGCCAGAGACTCGTGGCTGCACTGACCGCTGTGTTTTGCCTTTTTCAGCCAGGTATTTCAGTCCTATTTATATAGTACAGTTCTACTTTTGGAAACATTTCACAGTGTGTCATCATCGTAACTACTATGTAACTTATGTACTACAACTTTTAATCGTAACTACATGGTTTATTTATATGGTAACTTTGTAATTATGTTGTAACATGACAAATCAGAAGCCTACTTGTTACACGGCTGGAGTGCCCCAGATTTGTTCTGAGTGGATCTTGAATATCTTGTATAGTATTTTAGTTAACTTGTTATTAGTGAAAACATAAATCTGTCAAAATTACACGTTGTTTTTAGGTGATTCAAAACCCAATGAATAGAAATTAGATGTTGAAAAATCCCTCTTTAGAAACCTTTAAAAAATTGCAAGTATGTGGCTGGAAAATGTCTAAGCCTACTAAAAAAATGCATTTTGACAGAATGGCCACTGAATTTACTATTCCCCATTTGTGAATCTATGGAGAAATGTTGAATAAGTGCAATAATTAACCACCTTAATGTGAAGATTAGGTCATTTATTTGTTTCCTGGTGCAGTGCCTCCACATATTCAAAGCAAATTCATCACAGATGTACATTATGTGCAGTCCAACACACTATAGTTACAAACACTTATTACAAAGTGTTGCAGCGTTGAGTCAAATGTCTAAATGTGAAGTGTGGACAAGTCCATGTTGTGTTTTGCAGCAGTGAGCAGTGGCCACCCCTGCAGTGCCTTGAGGAAGCTGGAGAACGGACAGGCGTTTTTCCGTTACGGGGGGCTGTTTGCGACCTTCAGCTGTCGCCATGGTTACCGGCTCTACGGGCACAGGACCAACAGTTGTGTGTCCGGGCGCTGGACCCGAGATCCCCCCATCTGCGTGGGTACGGTAAAGCTGTACCACGTTTCTGCTTCTCAAACTGAAATGAAATATTTGAACTTCCGAGCACCAGCCGGACTGGAACAAAATCGAATAGGGAATCGGGAATAAACCGGGCCTTAAAAGTGTATAAAATTAACGTAAAATCAAAGTCTTAAGTGGGTCAAGTATAATGCCTTTTCTCAGTGTCATTCGAGGATCTTTGGGAGGTGCTGGAGAAGGCGTTGCACAGTGGACACATTCTCCCATCGTCAATAGATCTTGGTGAAACAATGCCACTGTAATCAAATCTCAAGGCAGCCCAATCTTTTTTTCTTCGTGGAAACTTTCTCTTTTTTTGGTCAGGCAGTGAACAAAAGATGTGACTCTTGACATTTGTGCTTGTTACACCGGAACGAAAGCTTTCAGTGAACAAATTTAACCTAATTATTTTAAAACAAACAACAAATCTAAATGTGGTGTGTGTCTTTCAGGCTCCGGTTGTCTGCGCCCCGACCCAGTGGCCCGCGGCTCTTTCCGTGTGAACAATGATGCCTCGTGGGTGGAGTTTTCTTGTGACCGTGGGTACAAACTCTTGGGACCCTCCAGGCTTTACTGCAAGGGCAACGAGTGGAGCAGCTCCCAGCCTTTATGTGAAGGTGAAGTCTCAAATATGTTTTCTGTTGAGCTGCGTGGTTACACTTATAAGAGATGGCTATTACTCATGGCCAATGCGACACATGGTGGTAATTAAGTGATTTCATGAGCCAGAATTGAACGTTACTTTATGAATGTGCTGCATGTGGTCATCTTGACACAGATTTCACAGCTTTTTTTTTCCATTAAATGTTCATCTTCTTATCATAATGATGTTTCTATGCCTTCAAAATACACCAACAGGGCATAGGAACCTTATAATATGCCTGCCCGAGAGTGAGGGTGAGGGTGATCATAACAAAAGAAGAGATCTAGCATTGAACATCTGCATAGTTTGACAAAGTTAATGTCCCGCCTTGAATGGTGGAGTGACCAAGCAGATTATTACTGATCGTCATCATTACACTTTATTAATGCTAAATATATTATAAAACGTTTTACCCACTTTTCTTGATCATTGTTGGAGTGACTGTTGCATGGGTATTGATTGGCCGTCCATGAATCAGTCTGCCTCGGGGCAACTTTGCCATAAGAAAATACCAATATTGTGTCTTTGTCAAACTCTACAACACAAATTGAATGTGCCCGTGATCGGCACAGTTTGCAAGTTATGTTTCTGTATACCTTCGGACACCTCAGAAGTAATAATTATGCTTCACTTTCTTCTTTCAGAGCCAGACCTGATGCACTCGCCTGAAGCAGACGACACAACTCCAGAGGGTGTCCAGTCTCAGTCTCAAACTATCCCGCAATCTCCTATGTCTTCCAAGTCAACTATAACTCAGACTTACGCTACAATGGCAAGTGTCAATCCTACTTTTGGGCCCACTTCTCTAAGCCAGCCAATCCCTCCATCAGAAATCAAACTGACAAATGCTCCCACTGAGCCACCACCGGAACTTACGTTATCGACAACATTGCACGACCAACCTCAAAATGTCAAATCTTCAAAAACAGAAGCAGAAATGAACAATGACATGACAACTCCAAATGATTTCCAGCCTAAACAACGTGTCCATCAATTGCCGACAAGGTCAACTTCTACCTCACCGCTTGCCAACACTTATGAGACTATTCCATCAAGCCGGACAGTCTCTCCACTCGAAAATGATATTTATTCATCCATGCAAACCAATTCAACTGCAAAAAGTGGGATTAACAGGACGTCCAACCTCTCTTGTCCACACCTCCCTGCTCCGGAGCACGGGACACTTTTTTACAGAAACAAAGAGAGCCTTGCGTCTGGAGAGACAGTTCATAGCTTCCAGTATGTCTGTGACCCTGGTTTCACTCTGGCCAACGGAGATGCTGTCAGATACTGTCAGGAGGGGGCGACATGGAGCGGAGTTGCCCCAGAATGTCAAGGTGAGAGATTTTTTCTTTATGTCACCTGTGGGCATTGCATTGTGAGCTCCTTTCATGTGCACTTGTTATGTTGGAGCCATCGCCACACGGGACATCCTGTACAGGTGTCATAGGCTTCGGCTGCTGTCATTGAATTGTTCTAAAGGTGCACTATGCAACTTTTTATGTGGAAAACAAAAGAAGATATTTATGCATATTTTACCTTTTAGTGACTCAGTGGCGTTATGAGTTCAGCATGGCACCTTTGCTTTCCCTTCACAGTGGCCTTTGTGACGCTACAGATATTGTTTTTCGGGATCCGTACCAGAAACTGGGCAGAAACCCCAAAACGATTGATTCTGGAGCATCATAGGCCACTGCTGCACCCATAACGCCACTGAGTCACTGAAAGGTCAAATGCGCACAAATATCAAGAGTTTTGTTTCACATAAAAAGTTACATAGTGCACCTTTAATGTTCTATTTACACTGTATTTTCTGCTTGACAGATGTGGATGAGTGTGCGCTCCCCATTGCTGTGAACAGATGTCTTTTTGGTTGTGTAAACAGTCCCGGGAGCTACTATTGTCTGTGCCCCCCTGGATACACACTGCTGAGCCCAGATCACGCACTCTGTCAAGGTTTATATAATACTTTTATACATTGCTTATGCACTATTATCCTAGAATATAACAAAGTTGAATGATTGGTATGTGCCACTTAATATATACAATTAGAGACACTGTTTTTTTCATCATAAAAGATATTCAGACTTTTTTCTCCAAAATGAAAATATTATGAAAGTGGTTTATATACAGTATGTCTTATTTCGCCTTAATTCGTGTTAGTAATAAAGTATCATCATGCATTATTCCCTTTGCCCTTTGCAACCCTCTCCACTGGCTTCACTGCACTGGAATCATATAATGTGTCTTGGTCCACAAACACTACATCACTGTCTAAGGGAAGGAACAACAGAATTTCTTCCTCCTCTGTGAACTGAGAAGAGCCAGAGTCCCGGGTCCCCATCACTTTCTACATAGTAGGGACAATATTCTGCATCACCGTGTGGTATACGGTGCCAGCACTGCCTCATGACTGTATAGGAGCCTCCAGAGCAGAGTACTGAGAAAATCATCGGTGCTCCTTTTTAACCCACACACTATCACATAGTCTCTTCAACGTTCTGCTGTCATGGATGAGACTGTGGAGTCGACAGGCCAGGTCCAGCCGACTTAAGAATGGCTTCATCCATGAGGCTGTTGGAAAGCTGAACAAACACAGTCCTCCCAAGGATGGAGTTGCTGTAGCTGGTCAGGTCTAGTCTTTCTACCTGAAAGACCAGGTCATTCCGTCATTGGATTTCTTCTTCTCTGATGGCTCAGGCTTATTCCAAGGTGATACTGTCAGGATTCATCAGGCTCGTATTGTGAAAGATTGGTTCAGGGAGCATGAGGCATAATTTTTGCACATGCATTGTCCTCCTTAGTCCAGATCTTAACCCCATTGAGAATGTTTGTGATGTGCTGGGGAAGATTTTGAGCCGTGGTCACACTCTCCCATCATCAATACAAGATCTTAGTGAAAAATTAATGCAACTCTGTCTGGCTATGAACTCCGGCTGAGACGAGCTTCTAATGAACTCAAGTGAACAAGCGGGATGTGCAGGGTCTGTCAGAGCTAGAAACACATTGAGGCAACAGCTGAGAGATTTTTCTGCAACTTTCACGGTTTGA
The DNA here is from genome assembly GCF_951799975.1 of Gobius niger. Lineage (NCBI taxonomy): Eukaryota > Metazoa > Chordata > Actinopteri > Gobiiformes > Gobiidae > Gobius > Gobius niger. Next base: position 14,310,514 of record NC_136855.1, on the reverse strand, counting down.
TACTAGAGTAATTCAGGTAGTGCAGCTTTAACCATCGTCATGTTTTGTTTCTCGTGCAGATATCGATGAGTGTGAGATAAACGGCGGTCTCGGCCCTTGTTCGGGCCAGTGTCATAACACTCCAGGCTCCTTCCACTGCTCATGTTCATACGGATTCACTCTCGCAGGCGACGGACTCACCTGCATCCCCGAGTGTCCCAAGGGATACAGGAAACAGCCCCTCAGTCCCAACAACTCAACGCTTCCCCCTGCAGCCCGGTGTGTAGGTCTGTGATGGAGCATTTGCACATTTACCATTGTTTTGGGCCTCATCTGGTCTTGTTTTTGGTGTGCTTTACTGCTTTTGTCCTGCGTTGAACCTTATTTAATCTTGGTTAAGCCTTGAGTGAGACCATGTTTGATGCATAACTTTTTAAAATTATATTTATTTAGCATTGGTCTAGTTTTAGTCAATGAAAATATTGTATACATTTAGTCAACTGTACTTTTACGTTCACTTTAGTCGATGAAATGAACCCTGGTTTGAAGCTATCGTCATAGTTTTGAAGTTATTTGTATAAAATGTGTTGCAGATGTAAATGAGTGTGAAGTTGAGGGGTGGTGTGAATGGAAGTGCATTAATTTGCCCGGGACATACCGCTGCATCTGCCCCAGAAGACACATTCATACACGAGACGGGAGAGGCTGCAGAGGTGAGTCACACAATCTTTTTCTGTGTCAGTAATGTAATAATAAGTAATAATCAGATTGACTATTACTTCACTGGTATAGCAACATTTGTATGGATGTTGTTATGCTAGGGTAGGCCTACAAAGATATTAAGGTTTAAAAATAACCTTGTCAATCTCACATAAATTCAGGATTTGTCATTAGCCACATAATATAAGTAACATCTGAAACAATTACTTGATTGACTGATTTGTTGGTTTTACTATATGTTTTCTCAGATATTGATGAATGCAGTCGAAATAACGGTGGCTGCTCTCACATCTGTATTAACCTGAAAGGGTCGTACAAGTGCGCCTGTCCCCCGTCCCATCGCTTTTCGCCGCACAGCTGGAAGGCCTGTGTCCCACGACTATGAACAAACAAGTAATATGACGACTACTAATGCTGATTACAGGTCTCAATGAATGTTTTAAAATGATTATTTACTGCCAATATTTTGTGCACTGCTTGATATATTTAAAAAATTTGAAGGTAAAAAAAAAGAAATTTTGTTTTATGTTGTTTCACATTTTTAGTTACTTTTAATAGTTTTCATTATTTTTTGTGGACAAGAGCAGTGTAATAAAACAGAGTCTATTTAATTGTTATATATATTAGAACAATTTATTTAAATACATAGTGCATTAAATACTATGAAATATCCTTTGTCAACAGTACTTGAAAAAAAATTGATTAAAACACGTTTGTTACAGTATGCTGAGGACTACAGTATATCCACACAATCACAGTCATGCAAAAACTTCACTTCATTAACAGCAGTTTTAGAACAATGGACATCGCAGTAATCACTAGAATGGTCACATTCAAATTAATGTTGAAATTAAAATGAGAGATTAGAGTTAAATAAATAAATTACATAATATAATTGTCAGTACTTAAGTGTGTTTAAAAGCACATTGTTCCTCACAGTTACTACATTAAACTAACTTCTCATTTGCACAACTTTCAGCTATTACACCACCGTATTGCTCCAGTCGTTTGCAAAAACTCAAACCGTTAAGATGACTTTGGTCATGGCTGCTTCATGCATGTCTAAAAGTGCATCTAGTTGTAAACTGTGGTTCAAATCTGCAACAAAATGCACTTTGAGACATCTTTAGGATGGACATACTAATCATAGGAAGCATGGTTTTGGCTCAGGGTAGGGTCAAGAGTGTTTTTCCCGATAGCTGTAAAGTTGGCAGTGCAATCCCAGCTCTGATCAGTGCATGCTGTTGCTGTGCCCTTGAGCAAGTCAGTGGGCAACGTGATGAATGAGTGATACTCACAACCCAGCCTGACGAGTGTGGGGAGTGAGTACATAATGCTATATAAAGCATCTGTGAGGATCTAAAAAGCACTGTTTCAATCAGTCCAACTGTGCAGTACAGTGATAGCATGGTAAATAGGCTTAAAACAGCATGTTACAACATGGTAATTATGGTATGGTAATAACAGAGAATCTGGACATCCCTAAAGTTTATTCCATGGTAATATGACTCACCTAGCTCAGTATAAAAACTGTAAATCATCATAATATAAGTAAACTGTGAAGCAAAGTGCGACCGAGTGCGATACATTAATATTATAACTAGGACGTCTTTTTAGGATTGTTAGCCGGTAATTTTAAGATCATTACATCATATCATATTGTAATTGAATGAAGCTATGAATGCATTTTGTTGTCGTTATGGCCCAGTTCAGTCACATGCTCATATACTGAGGAGTAGAGATGTTCACTGCATGAGACAGCTCGTGTTGGGCAGGAAGTCTTGGACGTACGTGACGACGGCTTTGGACAGATACGTCATTGTCCCGTAGCTGCCACTGGGGGCGCTGTCGTAGAAGAAGTTGCAGATGCCCGTCGCTGGGTCCTTTTCCAGGAAGTAGTCGCCAGCGCTTAAGGACTTCTGTGGAGTTCAAAAAGAAGACAACACATTACTTGGTGATATGATTTGAATCCATAAGTGTTTTCTACTCATTTGTTTTCATTACCTGGTCGTTGAGGAAGAAATCGTTGGCCAAATGCAGTATTCGGTCGACGTGAAGGATGCTCCCGATGGTGTCCACGTCCAGGTCAGCGACCATCCCCAGAACCATGACCGTCTCCACCAGCAGCTGCCTGTACTCCGGCTGCTGCACGTGGTTCAACACTGACTCCACCTGCACCGCGAACTTAATCTCTCCTGCCGTCATCTGCACAGAGCCACGAGATCCAAAAAACCATCAACATGCTTCTCGTCTCCCTGTGGCATTTCTACTTTAAAATTAGGTGCAAACTATTGGCTGCTCTAGTCTGTAAGAGCAGACTGTTCCCAAGTCAAGGAGCTGCGACTGCAAAGGGCCTCTACACTGACACACGCCGTACCTCTGCGGTGGTGGACGACGGCAGCACGTATCCGTCTATCGACAGCCCGTGGCACTTCTGGAGGATCTTCCACACTCTCTGGTAGAAGCCCGTTGGGACTCTGTTTATTGCCCCATCCAGTCTGCGTCTCCTCAGCCACTGCCCCTGCCGGTCTTCCCAGATCAGCTGCCCGTCCCCGGGACATGAGCTAACCGGGGAGAGGATCCCGCTGGGGGTGGAGGGGCTGCTACAGCGCTGGGGGGAAGAGATGGTAATATAGTTTAGGGTTTGGAGTGTCCATTTAACTCAATCTCATGCACATTTCTGGGGGATTGGAGTGGAAGAAGCATGCGACTGCATAAGATATTTAGTTTTTTAGTCATCAATACAGTTATTGCAATGAATTCATTAGGATATCAGCACAGAGATCACACATTTTAGTAGTAAATGTATATGGAGAACAATAGATTTTATGCATATGATCTACATATGATCATTTGACCACTCATTGTGATACACACTGAAGTGAGCTGTAAAGACATGCGCGTTATTATTAAATGAATTCAAGTGACTAAACAGAGATTTTAGAGATGTAAACAACTGGTGAGAGGATATTACATCACTGTGTAAATAAGGTTGAGGACAATTTCCCACAAAAACATGCAGTCATTGGATTCCAGAGGGGCCATGCATAACTTCTGACTCAAAGACACACTAAAAAGGGAAAAGGCTTACTGCACTATAATAAACAGTAGCGCCAAATAAAACACATGTGCAATAAAAACAAAAACACAAAAATGATCCACATGGCCCTGAAGCCTTTTTTCCCTTTGAGTGCGTCTTTGATCAGTGCGGATAAAATATTGGAGTGAATTGGAGGAGATTCGGATGAGATGGTTTACCGTTGAACGAGGAGAAGTGACAGTGCTACTCAAGGAATGACCTCCGCTGATGATCTACACACGTACATTACACACAGATACAGATGGAGACGCAAGCAAAACTTTACTCAAAATGCAGGAGCGGTTCGATGAAAAGAAGCCCCTTCAAACGGACAATCTGATTATGCTTCCAGATCAAGGCGCAAAACTTCAACAAAAACAACGCGGTAGAGGTTCAAAGGCTGGAAAACATGAATGCGATGGATCACAAGTAATGTTTTACTGCCATGAGGTCAGCTGAATCCTGTTTTGCATTGTTAATGTCAGTGTTCTTGTATGTTGTTGTAAAAAAGAAAGGGTGGCATCATCTAGTTTAGGCTCTACATCTTCAATATGAGAAGAATGGATAGGGCGATTTAATTTCAAAAGTCCTGCACAAGTAGAGAAATACGATGCCAGAGTGAATGTTTGCTGTAATCAATCAAATAATCAAAGCTAAAGGTGGTCCAACCAAATATGAGAGCACAGCAGACTCACTTATTTACTTACGGTATAGCTTTGATGTTCTTGGTCAGACATCAGTAAAATGTAGATAAAGAGAGGCAATGTAGAAGTGAGTGGGTAAAACGGACCCCATGGCAGTTGCAAAGGGTAAAGAAATGTTCTATCACTTCAACAAATGTAGTTTTGAAGTTGAAAAACCTGCAAAAAAGATACATCACAATGCAAACTGTATGTAAAAAAATATGTTAAGTTCATATGACAGATAATGAACTCATGAATGTTTGGTTAATGAATCAGGCTCCACTGACGGATTTCGACTGAACAAAAATAACCACATGCTAAACGTGATCAAACCTAACGCACACTGAGTGGACGGGAGCCATCGAGCTGCAACCAGAGGCAGGGAGAAGGTTAGCGGGACTGAATTGGCTGAATTAGTTTGTTTGTTGTTTTGTTTTGTGATGCTGCACCTGCTTGATTTCGCTCTTGAGTTTATGAATCCCGGTGCGCTCGTTCTTGGTCGCTCCGGTGTGGCCGATTTCATGGATGGAGATGGCGGGGCTGGTGGCAGTGGACTGGATCGGACGCACTAGAGAGAGAAAAAACAAAAAACGTTTCTTCTCCTCTGCCAGCCTAGGACGACATGGCTAGATACTACATAAACATTACTCAAGGTCTCTGTGAAGAGCTCCCTACTGCACAAGCATAACCATAACAAAATAAAACCTAACAACCCCCAAAGAGCACCCCTTCTGCATCTGCCTCATGTGGATCTCTGTTTTTCTCGAACCCCCCCGGTTCATTGGGACAGGAAAAAAATCCAAAACGTGACCTCGTGTATTGTGTAATCCCCTCTATCTATTGTGTACTGTATATGTGTACTATATATGCTTTGCTTTAGCATCACTGTCACTTCAAAGAAAAGTTTGCAGCACCTTATCCTCTCTCATCGAATGTAATTTCGTTGTACAGTTTTATTGTATAATGACAAATAAAGCCTATCTAATTCTTTAGGGTCCATTCACTCATAGAGCCCATTGATTTTTCCTTTAGACATTTTGGAAACCAAAAAATTGGCGAGTGTCCATGTGCAAAACGAGCAGTATGTATAAAATATATGTTACGCATAACCATAACATTTCTGAAACATCGTTTTACAAGTTAAAAACACATATTGGAATACATCGCACCATGGTCAATGTTTGACACATCTGAGCTGATTATACGCAAGTCCTAATATTTGTCCCACAAACAAAAAGTCTGCAAGAGGGTTTGCAAAACTGTAAAAAAATATGATATCAAACTACATAATATATAAAATTAAGAATATATTCATAAGTTTATAATAAAAATTGCATAAGTACTAAATCTTACTGCTGCGCTCCACCCCAAACTCCTTTCCGCTGAGAATGTGATGGAGAAGGTTCTTCATCCCAAAAGGACTGAGACTCATCAGACTCTCGGACGCCTCCTCACCTGGAAACAATTTATTACATGATCTAATTTAACACAAAGATGGTGACGGTTCAATCCCCTCTATCCGCACTGTATTGTCTAAACCAGGGGTGCCCAAAGCGAAACAATTTTGTTGGCCCACAGAGTGACCTACTTTTGCGCATGTGGTAAATACTAACACTCTTCCATTCATTCTCAAAGATAAATATGGATGCAGTACACTTTTTGACCACCAGCGTCAAATTGGGGGCGCTGTTTCACTCCTTTCACAAAGTTAAGGAAACACTGTTGTGGTGTCTTGGTATTTATCAATCACAGAGCGTTGTACCAGCAACTTTCACAGTTTTCCAACTTTTATTGCAAAGGTTGTTAACATCAACAACAGTATATGTTAAAAAAAGTGACTTATAAAAGACTTGATGCTGAACTGACACTTCCAAAATAATCTAATGTGGCATTTTCTTTGAGTTTGAGTTTTAATATAGCATGTTATTTGCATAGATAGAAACAAATGCAAATGTAGTGTATCGAAAACATTAAAAGTAAATAAAATAAAGTAACTTCATAATTTGTAGTTATATGTGTTTTTCGTGCTTGACATCGCCGTGTTTGGCCCGCGACTCATAGGCACTTTTTCATTTTGGCCCTCGGAGACAAAAGGTTTGGGCACCCCTGGTCTAAACACTTATGTCTGTTCAAATAAACAACACAACGCCTGAATAAGTGGCAGTTTTCTCACCGGAGCAGTGGAGGCTGCGCGCCAGCTCAGTGGCCATGACCTGCATGATGAGTCCGATCCTGAGCCTCAACATGTCGCCAAACAGAGAGGGCTGAGAGCGCACGTACATGGCCAGATACACCATGATCTCCTAAACCAAAACACAACAGTCTATTTACCTGGTCCAGGATCAAACATCTGATAAATTCATCCGAGAATCACATGCATTCAGAACATACATTACCGCAAAACAAACTGTAAAAGGCTTGCGTAAGTTCACCTGAGTGAGCACTGCGATGCTGATGTCCTGTCCACTGGCTTCATAAATGAGGTTACTGAGTTCTTCAGGAGGGAGAGGACTGGAGAGACACAAGAGGAATCTTTAATTCACTAAACCACAATATTTTGTAAAGATCGTTTTTGTGTTTAAGCTGAGCGTACACAGTGATGACTCTTTCTCTTGGCTCAGGAGGAAGCCCCACTGTCAGCTGTTTGTGGTGAGAGATGAGGTCCGTGCAGGCCTGTGTGAAAAAGCAGATAATGAATAATGAATAAATGAATAAAACATTAGGTAATTAGTGTCTGTTATAATGTTGGATATTAAAATTGTTAGCTTATGATATCTGTAACAAACACACACAAACTTTAAATATATTAAGTTTCTTTCATTTTAAGGTAAAGCTTTTTAAGTAAAAGAATAAAAATACAGTATAATACCTGTAAAGCAAGTCTAAATGAAAACTATAGCATGGCTGAAGTAGATAGATAAGTATATGGATGGGTAAAAATAAAGTCCCACTGACCTCGGCCAGGACCTCCACTCTCTTTCGCAGCATCCCGGAGATGTACCTAATGAGGCCCCACTCTTTGGAGGCTCCGGCCTGAACATAGAGCTCCTCCAACAGCACACGCACACTCACGCTACCCTGCCCCGGACCGGAGAGCTCCACGGGCCAGTCTGCACCTCTGCTCACCGGCACAAAAAACACATTATATAGTACTGTAGATTATAGTTTATGTGAGGATTAAACTTTCAACCATTACTACTTTTGCATGCCATATGTGTTTGTTCATCTCCTGATTAAAAATGTCATGAAACCTTATGTAAACCTCATACTTCATCATGTAGAGTATATACAGGATGTCCGCCTGGTCCTGTAGAGTGGGACACTCCTTCAGCTGCTTCACCAGAGCCGAAAAGTCTGTTTTCCCCTGGGCGTCCCGGGGCAGGTGCAGGTCGGCTGCACTCTGGGGCTGCAGGAGTCAGACAAATGTTACAGTAGATGATGAAATGATGAAAAACAACCTGATTTGACAGTGAGGAGGGAGTTAAGTTCCTGCCTTCTGCTCCTTGTTGTGGTGGCCCTGATGAGGAACCTCCAGTAAGTTCAGTTTTTTTCTGTGTTTTCTGGACGTCATGGCAGGAGTGACAGGGAGATACATAGCAGTCTCTGAAACAAATTATAAACAGAATAGAATATCTCAGGAATAAAGTGAAAGGACTAAAAAATAAATAACTTACGTGGGATACTGATTCCCTGGACTTTGGCCATCAGAGAAAGAATGTCCCTCGTGGTGTGTTCGGCGCTGAAAACATGGTGCTGGCCCGTCTGGATAGGAGGGAGGTGGCTCTTCGTGGTGGTGCTGTGGAGCAGCTGGGTCAAATACTGGTCAAAGATGTCCTTGGAGGTTCCTAAATAAAAAAAAACATTGGTCAAATATACAGTCAAATATAGGGCTGGGCACCGTTACATTTGTTTCGATACTGGTACTTCAATGATATCTGGTTTTCGATTCCTGAACAATCCTTTTTTTCGATACCATTACCTATACTAAATTATTTGTCACACAAAACCATCAAACAGATGAATAATGTTTATTCCTTTTCCTTGCATTTAATTTCTTTTGCATTTGCATCATTTGTATGAGGTGAAACAGGGCAGAAAAAACACATTAGAATGTTTTCTTTCTTTTATCTTTTCCCTAATTTTCTCACGTTTTGTTCTCACAATTTTTTTTTAAATTTTTCCCTCAAATTTTCCTTCCAAATGTTTTTTTGTGTTTTTTCCTCAATTTTCTCCAATTTATTTATTTTTTCCCAATTTTGCCCCAAATTTTCCCTTTTTTTTTTTACTTTTTCCCCCTCAAATTTACCCCACTTTTTCCACTTATGCTTAATTTATTCCCACTTTTTTTTCTAAATTTCTTCCTTCTTTTATTTACTTTTCCACTTGTCTACCCAATTTTTTCTCAATTCCCCCCTTTTTTTTCCAACTTGTTTTGCCACTTTTTTTTCTTTTAAATTCTGATGACGAACAGCATCAAAACTTGAACATAAAGGTTTTATATTTCTTTTCGGTACCTGCTTTCAAGCCTTTTTTTTTTTAAGTAGAAAGTAGTACCTAAACCTTTTGACTGGAATCGTTTAAGGGCACCGTGCACTAGTCAAATAGCTTTTATTCAGTCACATGATCATTTAAAAGTGCTCAACATTGATTATTTATTAGTATTTGCTATTATGTGTTTACTGTATTGATAAATGGCACTTGTACTGCTGTGAGCTCTACCAGAGGCGCCGTAGGTGTCGTAAGTGTCTCCTAAATCATCTTCATCATCATCTACATCTCCCCCAAACTCCTCGTCTTCATCGAGGAAACTGAGGCGAGTGTGAAACGACGTGGTCTGGAAACTGGCCAGGTCTGACATCTGCACTCTGCAAATACAGCAGCAAGAACCAGGTGAAGGTCACAACTTAACATGTTTCAGTCTGTTTGGGCTTGTACAGATTTAGAGCTGTTTGGTGCCTTGTAGCTTTTGTAATGTAAAATACTGTATGTTCTGTGACTAGTCCTCGTGCCTCTCAGCTAGAAGGGGCCTTTCTGTGTGGAGTTTGCATGTTGTTTCCCCTATCACTAAATCAATGTGCAATAGGTTAATCCTCCAGCCAGGTGTTTCTGCACCACTGTCGCAGCCGCACTGAGGATGAGTCAAATGCAGAGAACGAATTTCCCTACAGGTATTAATAAAGTATGACTTGAATACTGCTCTATACAAACCTTGCGCCAACAAAGTAGCCGTCCTGAAGTTTGCGAAGAGTTGAAATAATACACGGATCAATGGCTTCTCCATCTTCAACTGAGGACAGAGACAGAGTGTAGAAAAATGAATATTAGTGTTTCTCAAACTTCATGGCCTAAATATTAGATTTATTTAATTCTTTTAGAAGAGATCATCCTTTATGCTAAGTGTTGTTCTGTTAAAACATGGTTCACACTCAGCTTAGCCATTATTTAGTCCAATTTAGGTCCAATATTATTTGAGGAGGTACTTGGTATGAAATGTTTCAGACCCACGGGCAAATAGGACAAAGACAAGGGTCGGAATAAGGATTTACAAAGTTTTATATCTTATTACAAATAACTGATCCTGATATTATTTAGACTGATCCCTGACAACGTAATCCCAGAGTCATATTCATAACCTAAGCACCAACAAAATGCTACAAATCAATGTGAAGTTACCCAACATGCTGCGTGTGATGGGGAACATGAGCGTGGGACGCCCTGTCATCCTCCAACACGACGAGAGATAGGCCACTTCTGTTCGCAGCATCTCGACGATCATTTGGTTGTCCAGGGCCAGGTAGAAATGGTGCTGGTCCAGAAACTAATACACAAAGAATTTCAAAAAGCATTTAAAGAATATACTTCAACATGAAATATATTTTTACAGTCTCGTTTATTTTAGTTTACCTGTGGAGTGAATATGTAAGACCTGTCTCTGACTTCGTAAAACTTCGATGTTCCCAAAACTCCAATGTGTCTGTATGGCCTCCCACTTAAATTCAGCTTCTTACTGTGTCCTGAAATGAGCCACAATCATCACTTTAACTGAGACTCAATTCAAAGGGTTTTCTGAGTGACTTTGTACCGAGTTTGACGTAGATGTGGCTGAGGATTCGCGCGGGCAGAACTCGAATCGGCTGCACCTCTGAAAACATCTGGACTTGGAACCCGAGGTCACTCAGTAGCTCCTGGATCTCCTTCGACTCGGCCAATACACAAACTGATACATATAAACAGAGGCGTTTTGTTTAACTGCCCTGCCTACATTATATGGCACAACAAAGCTTCTACAAAAACCCTATAAACCAAAAATGATCTTATTTTACATGTTAGGTGATGAGAGAAAACAAATGTACCTTGAACAACAACATCTGGTTTGACATTTGTAGAGAATCTTCTGTTAAGAGGATCAATCTCTCCTGGAGCCAAAAAACCCTGCATAACACAAACAATTAACTTTTTTTGGCTGACATTTATGTTTCATTGATCCATGTACCCAGTGCGGTCGTTACCTCGGCCAGCAGACAGCCCAGGATGTACAGAGACTGGCCCCACATGTGCGGCAGCTGCCCCAGAGACACTCGGTCAACACTGTGAGGATTCTTATACTCTTCTTCAATCTGAAAACAATGAATACTCCATATTGGATAATGTTTTTATGCAAATAATGTCACATTGAACCTGAATTAAAATCACACAGCTACTAACTACTCATCTATCCTGCCTTTCTCACTTTTTTACAGTCACCGAGGCAACGGGGATTACGGCGACTACGGGTGCAACACAACACACAGAAACTTTTAAAGCATAAAAATAGCTCTATTATCCAGTATTTTGCATAAATGCTAAAGAATTGTTAGCAACTGTGAACATAACGCAATATAAAAGTATTTTGGCGACTGAAAGATGCCGAGTAGATGTTTCAAACATTCAGTGTGTATGAAGCGCTGCTGCAAAAAGGCAGATGGACAATGGAGATGATTTTTTTCACTCAAACTTGGCTGTAAATACTGCTGGCTAGCAGTTAGCTTTGCAGTTAGCTTCTTCATGATTCCATTAGTGTGTATTGGTGGCTCTGAAACGGAGGCAGGAATTGTGGTTTTCTGGCCAGAGTCACCAGGGGGAGATGAAAGACCCCCCAATCATCCCATTGACACTCGTATTACCCCCAGAGGGACTACGAAAAGGATTCATTAAGGTAAAAAAGTTACATAGTACTGCTTTAACAATAATGACATTAAAAGAAGGTGTGGCGAGTACCCCTTTTCAAGCTATACTGTTACCTAACAAACAAGCAAAATCTTTTCCTTTTAACATTTGATTTGATATGTGAGGCAGCATCTGTTCTAACTTAAATATATACATGATATTAATTTAATTTCTACAGCATTAGCATTGAGCTGGCAGCAGTTTCCCCTTAAAGTGCCCTCCTGTTTATCTATGTTTAGACGTAGATTACCTTGTCATGTGGCACTGAATACAACTCGGGCAGTAGCTTGATGCCGTTCTTCTGTCTGATCAAAATCCCCTCGAGTGCTTCTCGATACTCCTCCACCTACGACATGCACAAGACGTCACAGTTTTATGAACAGAATCAAAAATATCATCAATATCTGCCTGTGGTATTATGGAGGACTGTTACCTGGCCGTGCTCCCCTGAAAAAATCCCATCCAGAATCAGGTAGGTCCAGAAAAGAGGCCACTCGCATTCAATGTTCTCAAACAGTTTGAGCTCAGCCGGGTCGTAGTGCAGCCGTGTGGGGTCCTGGGGAAAACAATAAGCCTTAGAGTAAAAGATCATGCATAGTTGTGGCTCAAGAACATGCTTTTGGGCACCTCAGCATGTTAATACTAATTGAATAAGAAAGGGCAGTTTCAACCAGGAGAGTAAAGTTGACGGCAGCCAAAAAACATGTATCCCCTCCCAGACAGGTGAAACATTCTCTTACCTCTTTTGGACACCGATATCCATCCCTTATAAAGCGACAGCAGCCGTAACGACCCTACATTTAAAAATAACAGTGAATATTGAGATTACAAATGAGTTTAATTATCGAAAGTGTTTTTTTAGTACCTGTAGTTTGTTGATGATCTCTGACTTTGTAACAGACACGAGTTCAGCATTTTCAACAGCAAAAGCAGGAAAAGAAATGACCGACAAAAGACCGGCGTCGATCTCTTTCGAAGGTGAAGCTCTCGGCAGCATCGAGCACAGAATGGACTAGGAAAGGGCCAGACAGTAAGACAAATTAACAGGACTTTTGTGTAAATGGTGGGAGACCCTGGTGTAGTCCATGGTTAGTAATTGTTCAGGTATGGGTATCAGGTATTTGGTATATGGTGTTCATCATCTATAGGGCTTTTACAGGTAGCAGCAAGTCAACCTCAATGCTTTTTAATGGCATTTCATCTGATTTAGTACTAGTTTAGTCTGGGCATAGCTCTGTTTTAGTGGCTTTCATTACCTGGCAGTGTTCAACTTCATCAGGTGAAACATGGATCACAGACTTGGGTCCTCCGTGAGCACCAAAAAGATCCAACTCATCGATGGCCTCAAGAGCCGCCTGAAAATAATATTAAAAGCAAATTGTTTCAGTGAGTAAACTGAGGATAAAAGAAAATGGATTAAGCATTTGAAACACAATAGATTAGTAGACTATATAAACTTTTAGAAGGTAGAAACCTCTCTCGAACTGCATCAGTGGTTTCTGTACCACATTGTTTTGTTGGATGCTTTTGTACGTCTTTGCTGTGTTTTTGTGGGGATCGATGGATTTTTTTCACTGCAGAGAGTCCATGATGGTCCTGAAGAAGCTAGCTTGTCTGCTAAACCCATTTGACACCTACAAATTTCTTCTTCTGAGACAATGAAGAGGCACCAAGAGCCCCCACACCTGCAGCACAGTGGAGGCGTCACCTGAGGCGCTACAGGAAACAAAAAAGGGACAAACAAGGTATCTGGGCGAGACTCGCAGCAATGCCTTCTATTGCTCTGGCTAATGGACGTTCACTGGAGAAGAAAACAGATTAACTGCTAAACTCCTCCCAGCAGAGTGCAGGACACCACGCTCTGAAACAGGGACAAACCCATGAGCTACAATTTCCTCTACCTCAACAGGGGCAGCACGGCTCAGTCGAGGTGGCTCAGAACTAACACCTGAACACTATTTCATTGCATGCTTGTACAACTTACTCACTTAGAAGCCAGAGAGTTTCTTATAGTATGGGATTGCATCAAACCACCATTTACTGTTTATTTCCTACCAACAGAACGGGCACTGTACTTTTTCTGACTCTACAAAGGCCCTACTGCTCCTCCTTTTAAAAGGTATGAGTCTATGCTGCATTTACCTGCTAAATAAGACCATAGGTGGACTTTAACCACAGCAGTCCAGTGTGTTCCTACCTTGGCCATGCCTATGGAGCTCGCGTTCAGCTCAGCAATGCCTTGATTGGTTTTGTCCCCACGTTCCCACATCCCATAATCCTACAGGGGGGAAAAAAACACACCTAAAAGCATCTGATCACCATCTTAATTCGTTTAAATGAGTCATGAACAGTGGTACTTACTGCTACTTTATATGCAGCTTCTATGTAGAAGACGAGGTTTTGAATGAATGCGACTTCATCCAGATTTGAAATGATACGGAGTCCTGCGAAAAACCACAATCGTGATTCATGATAATGACCTAAGCGATCGGCGTTTGTTTTCTACTTTCTACGTTTATATGTGTATAATCATTTAAGAAGCATAATGCAGAATTTACCATGCCAATTTATTGGACATTAAAGGTGCATTATGGAACTTTTTATGCCGAAAAATCAAACTTGGTATTTGTGCTTATTTCACCTTGTAGTGACCCTGCATCTGTATGTAGGATCAATTGTTTTGTAGTTTTTCTGGTAAGAGGCTCCGTTAGCAGTGAAAACCTGACAAGCAATTGATCCTGGAGCGTCTTAGAGACCACTGTAATGGAAAGTAAAGGCATGACCACTCATACAGCCGCAGGGTCATTAATAATAATAATAATAATAATAAATTTTATTTGTATTGCACTTTACATGTGAAGAACACATCTCAAAGTGCTACAGTTGACAAAGACAAACAAAACAGAAACAAATAGAACATATCAATAGTAAAAACACAAGGAATATTATCAGTTAAAAACACAAGATAACACACTAAGAATAAGCCGCACAAAATAAGTGGGTCTTAAGTTTACTTTTAAAAACCTCAATAGACTGTGGTGCCCTCAGATGGTTGGGGAGGGCATTCCACAGTCGAGGAGCAGCTGCCTGGAACGACCTATCTCCCATAGTGCGGAGCATTACAAGGTCAAATATGTACAGATATCGATATATCGATATAGCATAATGCATCTTTAAACTTAAGGTAAAAAAACAAAGAGAGGAGGGGCATCTGGCATAAAATGAATGCTAAATGAACATAACCAACAATAACAATGTCTTATGAACTCTAATGAACGGCAAACAAATATAGTACCAAATCAGAAAGGCTGACACACATAAGCACCAAAATGTCCTTGTAAAGGATTTCCTTGTAATTGGATGTTTGAGCCCTGTCCAGCTGTACCTGAGGCGGTCATCTGTGCCAGCATGAGCAGGTAGATGGAGGTGGCATCGACCTGCAGGTGCCCCCACTGGTCGTCGCCCACCACTGTGGCGCAGGTCGGAGTGTCGTATTTGGCGTGAAGACAGTCCTTTGTGCTCTGAGTCTGCTTGAACTTCTCCACTTTGGGCACCTGAGGGCAGAGTGGAGCAGTGTTTGCCAAAGGCCCCCAAACATAATAGAATTAGAGGGAGGACTCTTTTGTAGAGTTGTCTTTTATGTAAAGTGGTTCCCAAAGTGGGGGTCAGGGCGCCTCAGAAACTCGCAAGCACTGAGCTGAGGGTCCCAATTGTTTTTTAAGAGACAAATATTTATGTAGTGTGTATTTTATATCTCAATTGAAAACAGCATAGATTTGTAAACTGAGGTCAAATATCGAGTTGGACAATGTACATACTTATTACTAAACTATATGATGAATTTTGATTGATATGACTGTATCTACTACTGTATTTCTGGTATATTTTTTTTTACAGTGGGAGCCCCAGATTCAAGTAATAATGTAATAAAGTTTTGATGATAGTCATGATAATGTTGATCTGTCCATCTCTTCATATTACCTTCAGCAACAGTTGCTGTTTCCTCAACAGTTTTTACTAGAGGTTTACTGTGTGTTGTCTGTGCATGTATGAACAAGAGTAAAACTAGACAAACACAGCTATCTCTGCTTGTTTTAAAGGCCTTGAAAAAAATGGTTCAGACATGAACTGTATATTTACTGTAGTATTGTTTGTTTGTCTTACCTGCCGCATCATGCACTGAAGGAGTCCCTGCATCAGCTTCACCACACTCTGCCACGGAAATGATGAATAAAAAAGTCACCATTACAGTGTCATTGCGTTATTTAAAAAAAAAAACTGTCAAATTACATATCTTTTAATTAATAATTTGAATGTTTAAAAATCTTTGCTCAGTTACTGACTTTTCAGCTTTTTACAGTGATTGCCTTTAACTAAAAACAATAAATATATATTGTCTATACACAGTCAGCAGTTATTTTGTTTTAAATGGGGGGTCGAATGAAATCACGAATCAAGTTTTTTTATATAAGGACAAAAAAAAACACCCAGCTCCAATAATATGTAACACCATGATATCATTTACACATTTACACATTTAATATATTCTTATAATTGTTTTGAGTTTTTAGGGTGTTTTATTGCAACGCTCCATCTAAAACTGTAATGTCATTGTCAAGTCATTATGTAGAATGCAAAGAGGAATAACACAAGTGGCGGAGCCAATTCGGGTAGAGGGCGCTCTGGGAGTGGCTCTACCTAAAAGGTTAAAGGGTGCGCCAATCTAGCGCCAGGTGTGGTGCTACAGAGGCAAATGGTTTTGACTGTGCTCGTGTGTGCTAAAACAATAATCTACTATAGCTATATGTTCTCTCTTCCTGATATAATAAATGGATTGGCATATCCAACTGGACATCTGCAGTACTTTTTTCCATCTCACAGTAATCATTCTGCACATGGCCGACAGCGCCACAACAACAAGGCTTATGCAGGAAGCAAGTTCAATCTAATGATTTAATGATAAGACACAATGTTTAATAACTGCACTTTTTGTCTATTTCAAATTTGATTTGAGAATGTATGGAGTTAGAAATCGAGCAATGTCATTCTTATTTAAAAAAAAGGTCAAATTATTCAAATCTAATTTCAATTATATTTAAGGTCTTATATCCATGCCCTGCAGAAACCCTGTTTCACCCAATAGTTCCCAGCATGCAAAAATGAACCCTGAACTCTTAGTCCAAATTTAACCTGCATTCCAACCAGAGCAAACAGAGCGTACTATACATTAACCTCACCTGCTCCAGCTCGTACGCTTTGGCCTTGTCCTCATCGCGGTCTGCATTTTTGCGGTAGGCCATTCCCAGCGCCCACACGGACAGAATACTGTAAACATTGTCCCGCACCCAGGCATCTCTCTTCTGGGAACTGGCGGGAAGTAGGCCGGTCACTGGGTCCTGAAATATATTGTCACGGTCAGAAAGACCTGTGATTTTGCAATATATTGTGGCTTTCTGCCTTGTGCATAAAGAAAAAGTGTTATTGTGAAATTGTATTGGTCCCTTTTCATTGTTTACACATTAACAGGCCATCTCAAATGTAGAAAATACAGAACGCATTGCTTTGGTCTAGAGCTTCTAGAGCTCGCAAACTGAATGAGCGTAATAGGGTCCTATTTTTCTCATTCATACATGAGTATGGCCTCGTTTAGACTTGTTTGGACCTGGTTTTGAGTTGGTGCCGCCTTCACTACGACATTATTTCAATCCAATAGTTCAGCCCTGCTTTGGTCTATAGATTTTGTACCATGTTTGACCTACGAAATAGATAAGACTTAACTTTTGGGCCCAAATTATTGGATTTTTTTATTGGCTTTACTTACCGTGCAGTCCTTAGTGCATCCTCTATTACACAGTTATGAGAAATAGTTTATTCTATCTCCTTTAACTATACTACTATATGAGCACTGCTGTAGTATGGAAACATTAGACCTATATATTTATAACCATACAATCCCAAGTGCCACATAACTGACATTTGATTCACTGTTTATTCTTAGGGAAGGCTCCAGCTGATATAAACCCAAATGCCTCTTGATAAGGGACATGCTGTTTTTTGACCTTTGCCCCAAACATTTTTTCTGTATATTCCTCGTTTACACTGTACTCAAATCATCATGGGAGAGCAACATGTGTGAACGGTTAAGAAGGCTACGGTAACGTGAAGACAAACATTAGATTTAAAAAGGCAATTGGTAAAAAATAAAAATAAGAAGGTCTTGAATGTGAATGGTGTGGTAATAGGTTGATAATTTCATTTAGGGTTTAAAGAATTTCACAATTCACCAAAAGTAATTCAAAAATTCACTTCATTAAACTACTAAACCACTATATAAACTACTATTTATAAGGGGAAATTATATTTGTTTTTTAAGTGATATGGCTCACATGCACCCTCCTCTGCGTCACTGTCCTCAGTTTGCACTCGTTCTTACCATGAGGTTCGCACTCATTCAAATATTCCTTTTTTTCATAATACTGGGTAAATGCCGGAAATGCTTTTCCAATAAGGGGCACTGCCAATATTAGCCAATAGCACCATCAACTTCAAGTTCAATCAATATCTCATCAATGCTGTATATATAAAAGCTTTGGGAGGGTAGGATTATTGCTTTCTATGGCGTTTTGCCCCGGTAGCTTTGCAGAAACACGAGGCAAAACTCACCTGATGGCACAGGATAGTCTCATGCACCAGCCTGGCATAACCATCCAGCCGGACTCCCGAGTTACTTCGACTCCTCATTCTGATCCCTGCGCAAACAAAGCCAACAAGTTACACATTTGGACACCAAGCCGCGTGTCTTTACAAATATGTCAGGCATTTTTGTGTGTGTGTGTGTTTTCCCCCCTTTTTTTGAAACGTACCGTGCCTTGGCTCATCTTTGAAAGTCTGTGATCCATTTTAATAGCAGGGCACCTTCACTGCGTCGCGGAGGGGGAGCTGCTAGGGAAGCCGTATGCTAGCCCGGATGCTAGCGCTCAGCAAAAATCGGGAAAGAAAATGTAAGATTGTTGTTGCATCCGCATAGTTTGTCAATCAGAGTAAGGATAGATTAACAGTATGGTGAGGCATTTGAAAGAGGATCGAGCGCTGCGTGACGAGTTTCCATCGGGTGAGCACGAAATCTCTCCTGTAGTTCTTGATTCATCCAGCAGAGGGCGCCAGAGTAGAGGATTTAGTTTTCAATACATCTTGAGCCGCAAAAATATTACAAATGTTGCGGCTACTTCTGTACGATATATGAATGGGAAACAGAAACCCAGTGTCACAGTATCGCTTTCCCCGGTTGACTCTTTCATCATCTACTAAGATAGTGATTATTAAATTAGATTAGTATCCCCAAAACTTCATTGGGGTCCCTAGAGCTTAAAAGAGGTCCAAGCTATACAGGTTGATAGAGTTAATGAAGGAATGACATTTTAATTTATTGTATTCATTCAATAGAGATGATTATAATATCACCATGTCTTTAGTCATCTCAAACTATTACAACTATATTTTCATTTTTTGAGGTACAGTAAGGTTTGAAAGGGAAGTCTTAGGCCATGGAGTCACGTCACAGAGATGGGGAACTGATCTCACAGTGGATAAACCATAATGTGGATAAACCATTTATATAATAGATCCATGGGATGAACTCGCTTGCTGCAACAGCTCGTAAGGTGCTGCAGTCAAAAGCAAAGATAAATGCGAAATGAGAAGGG
Organism: Gobius niger; assembly: GCF_951799975.1. Lineage (NCBI taxonomy): Eukaryota > Metazoa > Chordata > Actinopteri > Gobiiformes > Gobiidae > Gobius > Gobius niger. The sequence goes on along the minus strand of NC_136855.1, from coordinate 14,291,144 downwards.
AGAGAAATGATGACGAAAGAGGAAGCAAACATATTGTTCAAAATATGAATAACAAAGCAAAAGACACGCAGGGCTGAGATAATTTTGGGCCAGCTTCAAATAGATTTACCGATTTTAAAAATAAAATAAAAATGAGTCTTCTTGAGTTTATTTTAATGACGTATGAAATAACGGGATTGTTCAGCCAATCACGGCGCAGTGCTCGTGCTCCCTCAGCCAATCACAGCCGCTCTGCTTCCACAGTCGCGCTGTTAGCTGTGTAGCATCAGGGGCTAACAGCGAGACATCACTGGCTCTTCTTTACTTTTTCTGCTATTTTTGTTATGTTTATCGAATGAAATTATAGAAGACAAGCCAAGGGAAACCTCCAAGCTTTCATCAATGGTAAGGATTTGTATATTTGTGGGTAGACCGCTGTCACGCGAGGCATGAGAAACCTGAAATTACACTTTCTCTCTCTTTATTGTATTGGGGTTAATTCAAATAACTGTATTGGAGTTAATTAGATGAAATCAACTAATTTTTTACAAACATCAATCAATGATCTTGTTTTGTTCTCTTCATATGCATTTTTGGATGCCATCTGCTTCTACAGATGTTGTCAAAAGTGGTCTCTTTTTTTTTAGATGCTGGACAAATTCTAGCTAGTTAGTCTCTCATATAATGTTTACACTTTACTGTGCAGGTCTTTTTGTAATGGTTAACGAAAGTAGTAAACACGACAATATATATGGTATGAAAGTTCCTTCAAAGAATTGAGACCTTACTTAATTCCTTGTTTCTTCATATTTTCTATTAGTGCCTGGTCTCTGGCCCGTCCAAAAGGCTTTTATGCATTGCTGTTCAATGGAATAATTTCTGTTTCCTGTAGATGCAGTTCATGCTGTTATTCAGTCGCCAGGGAAAGCTGCGGTTACAGAAATGGTATGTGCCTCTGTCTGATAAAGAGAGGAAGAAGATCTCAAGGGATCTGGTCCAGACCATTTTGGCCCGAAAACCCAAAATGTGCAGCTTCCTGGAGTGGAGGGACCTCAAGATTGTCTACAAGAGGTAAGGAAAGAAACTGGAAACACAATCAATCCATCAACATTATAAGAGTCACAATGTCTGCCTTTCATGGTTTTTGGTAAACTGGAGATAATCAAATGTTTTGTTTATAAAAAGCCTTTGCTTCAAAGACTTTTTGTTTCAAACTCATTGGTGCAGTTTGTGATGTGCTGAAGCGACTGACTCCCCCTCACAAATCACAGCAACACAATGGACAACAATGATTCAGACTTGCTCCGAGTCGTTGGTGATTGTACAGAATTACATTGTGTTGCCGCTGAACACAACAAAAACAAAGAGATCAATAGAGACGGTGACTCAGCAACTCGAAATGCAGTTCGTTTCTCAAACGAAATGTGGAGACAAATGCACATATTTCTTTATTCTTTTCACAAGTCGTTCAGCTTAAATATTGTGTTGTATCTTTAGAGAAATGCCAAAATAGAAAGAATAACACTGCAGCCAATAAACTGAAAAAATGTGGGACAATCAAGGCTCCAGCAGGGCTCTCTAAAGAAGAAAATAGGAATAACAATCTCTAATAGTAGAAGTAATACAAAGTTTCCCGCGTCCCTCCAAATGAAGGATGTGTTCCTCTTATAATATGTACTAGTTCCACCTTTGACAAGCACTGCCTTTACGTTTCAGATATGCAAGCTTGTATTTCTGCTGTGCTGTTGAGGACCAGGACAATGAGCTGATTACCCTCGAGATCATTCACAGATACGTGGAGCTGCTGGACAAATACTTTGGCAGCGTGAGTTTTAAATGACAGTACGAAGACACTGACCAAACTTATTGCTTTTAGGCTTTGTGACCTTTTGCCGTGTTGTGTTGTAGGTTTGTGAGTTGGACATCATTTTCAACTTTGAGAAGGCCTACTTTATCCTGGACGAGTTCCTGTTGGGGGGAGAGGCTCAGGAAACGTCCAAGAAAAATGTGCTGAAGGCAATCGAACAGGCCGACCTTCTGCAAGAGGTACAAGCCCAAAACTTTAACGCATTTATACAACAACATTAAGCAAGAAAAGGCTCATTTACACAAAGAAACAACTCAGGAGAAGCTCTACTGCATCTGCTCTTCACATGGCTGACTGAAATGTCTCATGACACGTTGAAAATCTGATCCAAGATGGTAATTTTAAGTTTTATTAGCAGTCTGTAATGTTCATGTGAGAATATTCTCTTCACCTTTTTATAATCCAAGGTCAAGGAATTGTAAAAATAGATAATCCTTTACTCTATTCCATATGGCCAACATAAAAAAAAAAAGAAATAACTATTAACATAAGTTAAAGTAGAACATTTCTGGTCTTGAGCCTAGTTTTAGTCACACCTAACTTTACAGCACAATGTTAACATGGTAATTGGATAGGAATAGCTTGGTAACTAGGAATAACAAGATACTATGAATAATACAGCCCTTTTCCCACATCATTACCAAGTAAATACACTTACCATGTGTTGTTTCCTAATTTACTGTCTTTATACTGGGTTAGAACAGGTATACAGGTAATATGTCACTGTCTCTTTGGACCTCGAGTCCGTAATAAAGTTGAATTTTATTGAATATACTGTGCCACCTAGTTTTGCACCAAGGTCTGTGTCTTTACTCCTTTGTCCCATTGTACTGGGCAGGAACGATTATAAATGCACCAACGTTCACGTTCACAAAACCATTTGGTCTATCTTGTGTCTCATTTACAGGAGGCCGAGGCCCCGCGCAGCGTGTTGGAGGAGATTGGCCTGACATAGATCATCTGCGTAAAGGCACAACTCACGCCCCTTACCTCTCCCCCGTTATTCGTCAGTGTTGTGTATATTTTGACCATCAACAAACTGTAAATTTGTTATCCGTATTCTCTCGTGACGTCTTCTGCTGTGGTGCCAACTGTGGTTTTGTTGTCTACGTGTGTAAAAACAAAAAATCTTTACTCTCAACTACCAAGGAGCACAATTGGTCTTCTTCACCCCCATTAAAACTCCATATCAGTGGTTCTCAAACTGTTCCCAACAAGTGCAATTTGAGAAAGATCTACAGTCTTTAAAAAGAGATTTAAAATTGAAAGCACTAAATCAAGAACTAGGGCTAAACTAGGCCCTTGTACAACAAAGCTCGAGGATTAGCAAGATAATTTTAGAGTTAACCTAGGTTTACCGGTACTTACCTGAATCACTTTCTCAGATTAAGTTCCCATTACCATCTAATTTTTTAATCAAAAGTAACAATGACCCAACTTGCATTTATCCAAGACTAAACGTGGTCTGAAACAGGACTACTAGACAGGACCAACAATAAACCAGGACCAAACGGGATCTAAATAAGTAATAAAACAAGGAGCTGCAGAAGATACTTGTACTACAGTTTAGGGAACCACTACCACAAATGATGTAGCAACATATACCTGGATTTGTGACACCGTTTGGCTTAAAAAAAAAGAAAAAAAGGTGCTACGATGTACAACTTTTATAAAAACTAGACATGGCACCTACAATCAAAGCTAAGTGTAGTTAGCAAGTCCCCTTTAAACAGTGTTAATTCAGTATTTTTGCCTAATTGTAGCTAATGTGTATTTCTTGTCAATGTTCCTGAGTTGTCTTAATTGGCCTGCGTAAACTCGTCTCAGGTCACACCCAAGATGCCCATAGCTTTATCCAGGAGGAAATCTATATCAAAAACTTATTGTGCATTATGACACTTTGGCTTACTCTGAAAAGGCATACTATGTAGGATATAAAAGGCAACAAATTGACTTAGGTCTTTAATTAAAATTACCTTGTGGCATTGTACACTAGCTTCCATAGAGGCATTACAACTCCTATGCAGTATGCCTAAGATGAACATTTATGACCAAAGATCACTGTGTTCTGGGAATATTTACTAATAGAAAAAGCTAACAGTATTGTAAACCAGCCCTACATTTAGCTCATATAGGATATATAAGGTGAAATGAATCATTGTTTTGTTGAATCTTATTGATTTATAAGTGCAAAATGAGTTACTTTTTTATTACACTGCCATATATACCAACATTTTTTTTATTTTAAGTATTAATAAATGTATGCAAAAAGACAAACCACAAGTGTTGCATTCTTTCAATCTTTTTTATTAAACAAAGCAACTTTTTTACATTTATATAAAGTTATAGCTTTTTTGGCCAAAGAAAAACTATAAAGACTGAGGTCTAGAAAAAGCGATCTAGTAAAATTTGTTTCTTTGAATGTTTATTTGACATTACTGCAGCTGCTGCTTTTCATTGTTTTCTAAAGCCTCACCGCCATCGTTATCTTTTTTATTTGCACGTTCTGGAGTAGTATTCACTTCCTCTTTCTCCATCGTGTTATCCAAGTGTGTCTCCTCTGTTTTGGGACTTCGCACTTTAACACTTTCTTTGTCCGAATCTTCAGAAGTCGACAAAGTTTCTGGTGACTCTTTGGTTTTCTTTTTATGTTTCTTCTTATTCTTCTTCTTGCTCTTTTTCGAGTGTTTGTGACGTTTGTGTGGGCTGCTGTCTTCCTTAGGGCTGTGTTCGTCTCGCTTGGGGCTGCGGCTTCGCTTGCGTCTTGTCCGTTCTCTGCTTTTGCTCCTTGATCGAGATTCCTTATCCCTACTAAATTTCGTCCTGTCTCGACAGCCATCTGCACTTCTTAGTCTGCTTCTGTCCCTACTTCGACTTCTCGATCTATTTCTCTGGTATCTTTCACTATACCTCCCGCGGGGCCCTCTCTCCTCTCCCCACCTCTCTCCTCTGTAGGATCGTTCAGACCTGACTGGACTGCGTTGTTTCCACGACCGGTCACTCCGTCTCTCCGAATGCCAGCCCTCTCTGTGGTTTCTCCGCAGGGGAGACATGTCCCGATCCGCCTCCCAAAACTCGTTACCCGGGTTACGGAAAACATGCAGGAAGTTGCAGTTCTTCCCCTTGGGGCACTTTCGTCTGTCGAACAAACCTGAAAGAAATGTGATTATAGTGGGCCACACAAGTAAAAAACTTGAATCACACGTTTCCATTTCAGTGATTAAAAAACTATTGCAACTTAAAATATAAAACATTTTTGCATCTTGTAAAAGCTTTTTCTTTTCTTTTACATTATGAACATTAAAAAACTTATTAGTTGTAGTAGATATTCTATAGTCACTATATTCTCCAGTTTTTGTGGAATTTATGTTGGTACAAATGTTCAGGTTATGTTGACAAAAATAGCTTTTACAATACAAACGGAATAGTAATACTTTTTTAGTCAAAATGTGACGCATTTTACCATCATGGCTGTCCTTCAGAGTCAAACTCTGACGAGAAAGGTATACAGTATCCCTTTTTGTCACATAGTGACTATTTGGGTTAACCATACACAACAAGGTTACTGTAAACATCGTCATCTGTCAATTAAGGGACATCGCCCAACCCTATCTTGTACGTTCTGTAGAAGGAAAAAGCTTGGGAGGGACCACCATCAGTGCATGAGTCTATTCTAAAGCCTGCGTCTAGAAAAAACAGATTAGGCCCAGTATCTGTTTTTCAGAGAGGTCCTGGCCTCAGTTCGGACTGTATTCGGAAACCAGGAAACCTGTGCAGACAGTGGGAGAACGTGCAAACTCCACATACAAAAGCCCCACCCGGGAATAGACCCAGGACCTTGCATTGAGGCGAGAGCACCAAATTGCTACACTGCCACATGCAACTTCAATGTATAATTATTACTTAAATGTTTTTTTACTATAGACAATAGAAAGCACAGAACATGGAAAGATATTAATCACAGACTCTCTTTACACTATTAGTGTCTAAGCTTACCACAGATAGCGTTCTTCCATCGAGTTACAGGGCACAGTTCACAATGAAGCTGCCGTCCCGCATACCAGCGGCCGTTGAACTTAATCAGGGCGTCTTTACACTGCTCTTCCCTGAAGAGACAACAAAACAGAACATTTAATCAGGTGTGATATCAGTAAACATGCATTTAAGATGAAGAGAGCGTCTTACGTTTCAAACTGAACATACACGTTCCCTCTGAGATGTGACTCGTAATTGCAGCTGACCTAAAAATAGGCAAGGCAAGTTTATTTGTAGAGCACAATTCATACACAAGGCAATGCAAAGTGCTTCACAGTTGCATAAATACAAGAAAGCAAATAGAATCAATAAAGACATCAACATAAAATTAATCAATTACAGTAAAAGGCAAGAGTGCAGATAAAATACTTTCAGTCATATGCATTGGTAAAAAGAACTGTTTTCAGCCTGGATTTGAACATTGTCAGAGTTGAGGCCTGTCTCACATCCTCATGAAGACTGTTCCAGATTTTAGCTGCATGAAACTGAAATGCAGCCTCACCGTGTTTATTATTGACTCTGGGAACCACCAGGAGACCCCTCCCTGAAGTTCTCAGGGCCCGAGATGGTTCATACGGCTGTCAGAGATGTACTTTGGTGCTAAACCATGAAAAGACTTGTAAATTCTATTGGTAAAACCATGAAAAGACTTAAATTCTATTCTCTGAGTGACAGGAAGCCAGTGCAGAGACCGGAGCACTGGACTAATATGGTCGTATTTGCTGGTTCTTGTCAGGACTTGAGCAGCCGCGTTCTGGATGTTCTGCAGCTGTCTGACAGCTCGTTTAGAGAGTGAAATCATTCCAGAAAAGGAACATGGTATGTTTGGATTAAATGCTAATCCTACAATAAAGACACTGCGCACACACAATCCAATACATAAATTAAAAATAATATAAAGTAAATATAAATGCAAAAATATTTTTATGATGCGTTTTGAGGCATCTGTCAGTTATACTACATTACTGATTCAGATATTTGATGTACAAATATGATAACAAAAGCCAAAGCTAACCTTGAACTGCACCACTGTCCCGACGCTTCTGAACTCTGGCAGGACGTCCTGGTAGAACTCAATGAAATGCTCGTGCAGCTCTTCCTCGCTGTGCTCCAGACAGGCATCCATGTCATAATCGTCCCGTTTCGCCTGCTCCATCCCAAAAGTGAAGAACATGGAGCGGATCAGGAGGGTCGTGCTGCTGCTGGGGTAGGCATGCCTCCGGGAACATCTGCCAAGTGACGGTAAAACAGTCAACTTAAACTTAAACCTGTTCCTGATTTCTTTTTTTTTTTTTCAGGGAGAAATTGGCTCCAACTTGTTTTCATTATATCACAAACCCTTCTGCTCTACATGTGAAAGTTCACGGACAAATGGCAGTGCATTAGCCCATATTATGGAGTTTGGTTCATAATACGACGTAGAATGCAGACTGATTTTCACATAGATTACGTCTTTGACAATATACTATGAGTGACAAGAGATTGTATCCTACTACAAGCAAACAAGTTAGGTACAAAGCCTTTAAAAAGAATGACATTATTCTACTTCAAATAACCAATGTTCAATAACTACGACAGCTGTAGTTATAGGTCACTACCGATCCAGTTATCCAGTCTGTTGATGTGACTCATAACCTCTAATATGTAACAAGATAGAACAACAGTGTTTTGAGTCTTGTCAAAGTGCTGTCAGTAAACATGTCTTTGACAGATGACTATTATTGAATGAACAACAATGAGTAGTACCTATCCCCAAATCGACAGGCTCCGGTCTTGAGAAAAAAGGGGCAGTTTGCCACGTCTCGCTCGGTGCCAAAGTCTTTCACGGGAGCTTCAGGGTTCATCCATGGACCACCATTTTCTAACTGTGTTTGCAAAGATAGACACAAGACACATAGACCATTAATTATATATTTTTATAGCAATGAAAAATAGCATTCAATATGTAACATGAGAGTATCATTGCTATTACCTGACTCTCTGCTTCATCCAACATTTTCTGAACAGCCTCCTATAAATGGTGCAAAGACAGGGCTTGTGAAAGATGTCAACATATGCAACATATCTGCTGACCAACAGTTAAGACCACACTTAAAAAAAACTGTAAAAAATGATCAAATTGGCTTTGAAACAATATGACACTGTGTTCCCAATGTAAAAGATACGTCCTTGCAGAGAAATCAGCGGTTTCATGTTTCTTTTAGTGAGCATCTTAGTTAAGGAGAAGTTTATGAAATTTGTGTCACTCAGTTAAGGATTTGTTGACAACAGTTCACAGGCAAGAAAACATAATGTAAAAGAAAACGAGTCCAACTCCTAATTCAAATGATTTAAGTAAAGAATATAACACTCCAAGCTGCGCAGAGGAGGATATGTCTCTCTGTGCTAGCGTCCCAGGACACGCTTCACCTCTCGGTCTCTCTTCTTCTGGATCTTCTGCTCCTGCTCCTCCTGCTCTTTCCTCTGACGAGCATCCCATTCCTCCTTTATCAGTCGCTGCAGGGTCAAAATAAAAATATTTAGAGCTTGCTGGATAGTCAGTCTCTAGCTTTAAAACAAAGAAAACACCATAGTATACATGCATAATAGTTGCAGACAATAGAATCAATGAATAAGTGGATAAAAAATGCTTCATTCTAAAGTTGTAAATATTAGAACTGTATTTTAGTTTTCTTTTAGATGTTTCGTATATTAATAAAAAATAATAAATAAATTAACAAACCAACAAGTGTCAAAAGCATCATCGCCAAGTCAAGTCAAATAATAAAGTGATATTGCCGAAAAAGCCACCTCTTCCTCTTCTTTTCGTCTTTGCGCAGCGTCCTCTCTCTCCGTCTTCAGCCGGAACTCCTCCTGGGCGACACGCTCCCTCTCCAACCACTCCTCATGCAGTCTCTGTCTGAAACATTAATAAAACAGAATAGAGCTTTGTCAAGCAACTATTTTACAACAAAGAAACAGAAGCAGCAATCAAACTATTAGCGATTATTTTAGCCTTGTGAAGGGGTGTCCAAATGAGGTCCTGAGTGGCCTTCAGGATTCCTAATCTAAAAAGCACCTATATAACACCATAACATAAAAAGTATTGACTGTATAATTGATTTCAATAGAACAAATACCGCTGCCAAATGTGACTTTTTCTCATGTATGCTAAATGTGTGAGTGTGGGCGGCACAGTGGCGCAGCTGTTAGTGTTTCCCATACCATTAAAACATGTACAGGTCAAGGTGAATGATAGTGTGTTTGAGAGTGCCAGTGGGGGATGGCCCATGGCTACAATCCAGTGTAGCATGCTTACGTTCATGACACCTGTGTGTGTTCATTGACACGCACTGTCCCAAACAATTAAACCAATAAATAAATAAAACAAAATTGAGTGGCTCCGCTTCAGATATCTTTTCAGAATACGGCCCTTTATGACAACCCTTGCCTAGTATTGTACTGTACCTCTCTTCATCAGCAGTTTCATCTTCATCTTCATCTACATTCTCATCCGGCACTTCATTTGCTTCATCGTTTAAACCTAAAATGAAAAAGCAGAGTCACTTGAGTTTTTACAGGATCTTTCTGGTTGTAGTGAACGTTTAAAGCATTTCACACAATTGTCATCATACCATTTTCTCTGGACTGAGCTAAAGCTTGACGTTTTCGTTTTCTCCGCTCTTTTCTCAGAGCAGCTCGACGTTGCTTTTGGCTGTAGATAAAATATAATGTTATATTGTTTGTTGTCTAGATCATTTAAAAGGATGTACTTCAAGAGCAACATAAACCTTTATGTCATTGAAATGATTGCTTTAGTAGGTATGATTGACATAAAAACATGTTACGGCTTTTTAAAATCACTGATTAATGCTGAAAGATTGGAGATACTAGACCTGAGAACAGGAGCAGATGCGGGGCCAGTAGGAGCTGCCATGGCGACCACAGCTAACACTGGCTAACCTGGGGTAGCGCTGCTCTTTTCACCGCATCACAACCTTTTACAGTATCTTCAATGTAGTAATGCAGATATTTAAGAGTGCAAATAAGCGCATAGGGTACAGGTGATTTAAATAGGAGGTAATATCCACAATTATTTGAGAAATCTGATCTGTGTAGGTTGTTGGACGAAAACATAAGTCACGTGATCTGCTTTTCCGGGTCTTCTTCTTCTTCTTCTTTCATTTACTCGCGGGCGGGCGGCAACATCTTAGGTGCAAACCGCATACCGCCACCTACTGTCTCGTGTGTGTCTCGTATGGGGCTTCCATGGGGCTTCCTCATCGCACCCTCTCAGCCCATGTCATGGATCGCCCATGTCGGTAAAGTTTCACTCTGCGGTCTGACCAGTTTCATTTTGTAGGCCTTGTTTATGTAAAACGCACGCACACACACACACGCACACACGCACACGCACACGCACGCACACACACACACACACACACACACACACACACAATCCTGAACAAACAACAGTCATAAAATATCAAAAATCTATTTCAGAGGATAACTCGGGCTATCTGGTCAGTTTCCAAGGGGAATTTAGTTTTAGGGAGCTGGACTCTTACTTCGTGGTATCGACTATCGTTTTCGGGATCAGACCAAAAGTTTACGCTGAAAAGTGAAAAAAAAAAAAAAAACGTTTTCATAAAAAAGTGTGGTTATTGTATAGCCAAGTGTTCCTTTTTTTCCTGGCATGTTCAGGTCATGTAAAGATTAAATATATAATCTCACATTTCAAGAATTGTTTTTTTTTATTGTCAATAAAATAATAAATATTTCTGAAAATATTTTACTTTGAAGTAAACCGGGGATACAATAAACTCAAATTACTCTCACAGAAAAAGGAAATGTGGAGTATATTTAACTTGTCGTTTGGTTAAAATGTTTATCCTCAGCTCGTGTTTATTTCACAATGCACATTGTAAAACTGCCATAGAAACCACGGCTCGTAAATGCAGCATGACCGGAGAATGTTTTCTTTTGACTTGGAAAACAAACATTCAGGTTGAAGTGAACTCCGCAGGTCTGTTTATTGCTTTGTTACGATCCAAATCTTATCTTCAACAACAGGTAAACTCTTTACATTAAAATATGACATGGTGAGAATGTTGAAAATGATTTAGTTATAGTAGCTATTACATACTTATAAGTGGTTTACTCCTGTAGTTACGAGATAATGGCTCTCCACTTCTTTGCTGTTAATATTGGGCAAGAATTCTGTCAGGAACGGACAGGGCAGCACTGCAGGTTAAGCACTTGGTCTGCCAAACATGATGGAGGGCGTGGCTTCGCCGAGGGGGAAAATAGAATCTTTAGAGAAACACAATTTTCCCTCTTTTTAGCCATTTTCTGGTGGAATATGAACTTATTTATCACACATAAATAAAGTCAAGTGTAAATCGGGCCCATATGGATATTTTCTCACAGCAGATTGTTCAGTAGAAGTGAAAAAACGGCAGTTGTAGCAAGCGCTAGCTAACCGTTAGCATTAGCCCGATGCTAACATGTAGCATGAAGTTAGCATTCTCCGTTATTCATGTATTTATGGGCTGTTGAACCCAATGGCCGCTGGCTGCCCTGCTTTTTGACCACAAACGTGGGGGCCGCCATTGCTCCGCCGTTGCTGCAGTACCTCCATATCGCCGCTAGGCCCCCATTGAAAAGCATTGGACTTTAGACACGTTAAAAACTACTTTAAAGCCTGGTTTCAATTGTTTCAACACTAGACTAGGCAAGATATTCCTCCTGAGATAACGCTGGGTTAATAACAATATATGAAACCAGGCTGGTTTTCGTAATATGAATTTTTGAAATCTCGTACTTAATGAGGCTCGGACTGTTAGCATTGGAGCAGCGCGAGCTACACGTCACGCAAGGGCCGAGTCTACGGTTAAATCCCGCCCGTATGCCCTTTTTAGGAACATGCTTCGTCAGAGCTGGGGAGGGGGAGTCTGTAAATCCGCCATGAATTGCCCCACGGCCGTGGTCATTCTGGTAAACGGGGAGGAGTGAGCATAAGATGTCCATTTTTTTTTACAGTCTATGGTTGAACCACTTTGCTCCATATATATATATAGTTTCTACTAAATAAAGAAACAAAGACATGGGGGATGTCTTTGTTTCTTTATTTAGTAGAAACTATATTCATAATTCAGCATTTGTTAAAGTAGTTTTTGAATAATTAGACAAAGTTTCGATTTTTTCAAAATTGTTTTTCCCCTTAACTGTTTTAAAAAATTACCATATATGGGCGATTCCAGAGATGCTGGATCTCATAGATCAGTGGTTCTCAACCTGGGGGTTGGGACCCCCAAGGAGGTTGCGAGACGAATTTGGGGGGTCGCCAGATCATGTAGATAAAATATACATCCTGTTTTTAGCGTCTATTGTAATATTTTATTGTCCCATGTGTGTGCTATTTTACCAGAGTGCCATTATATGTTCGGAATTTGATTAATTTTATTTAAACCATTTGTTTTTTTCTTTGTTTATTAAGAATTATGTAGGCTAATGTTCCGATTTCTCACGGTGTGACCCGGGCGGGGGGTCACGAACCCCTTTAACTGTTTTAATGGGGGTTGCGGCTTCAAAAGGTTGAGAACCACTCTCATAGATAGATAGGCTTTCATTGTTTTATATATTGATTATTGACATACACTATGGCAATAATTTGAATCAAAACGTTCTAGCTCTTGACTGTTCCAGCTACATACATAATAGTTGTTTTAAAGGTGCATTCTGCAACTTTTTATGCAAAAAAAAAGAAGTTAATATTAGTGTGTATTTGACCTTTTAGTGACCCTGTGGCTGCATGGGTGGAACACACAAATTAGTTCCAGTACATAGAGAAATGACACATAATACTATGGAAAAATCATGCTAACACTGTCTGTGTTGGAGCCAATTTTAGCCATGTTTGTTCCTCCTGCCACTGCGTGGCGCTGTGTGTGCGCTAATGTAATTGCCTGCCCTATATAAGGGGGGAGGCGGGGGCACTCAGGTGTGGCAGTGTGGAGGCAAACCTCTTTTGACCGTATCTACGACTGGAACCTGTGTATGTATAGATAGCTGTGAGGAATGCCAATAAAACCTTGGAACACAGTATATTTCTTGTTGATTGTGGAGGAAGACACGCGTCTGAGACGCCTAAACACTGCAACCAGAGCGGACGTTTGCATAGGGCAAAGTTGGCCGCAACATTGTCAAAAGAGCGCCTCGGGCACCGGGCGTAGAGAGCTTGAGCCGGCTGTGAGTGGCACTGCACGGTTCCCTGGAGTCGAGTGGTCCCACCAACTACCGTAGCGGTGATCGTCGCGAGGTCTACGGCGAACCGGCGGACTGTTGGCGGGAGGAGGAAGAGGAAGCAAGGGGACTGTATGCACGTCCTCTACCAGCAGCGGTGGTGGTAACTGGCGCGGGATCGACTTGGCGCGGGAGCTTCATCAATTGCAGCGTGGCTGCGTGGAGCACGAGGGAGCGGCCCGCAGTGGAAGCCTGCCACGCCACGCGTTCTGAGACTACACGACGTGGAGGGGCATTTCACCCACCTGGTACGCTACTTTGCGTTAGTTTGATCGTGGAAGCGCACAGTAACTATGCTTATGATGGCTTAGGGAAAATGAATGAGCTTTGGGAACGGGACAGTGAGTGCACTGTAAAAATGAACACTGTAAAAAACGCACACCTCCTATTTGAAGAAGTGGATTGGGAGGGACCAGAGATATTTGTCCCGGTAATGGCTGTCTGTGAAGACACAGGAGCCAGTGATGGATTCGAGGAGGTGGATTGGGAAGGGCCGGAGCTCTTTGTTCCAGTGAGTGTTGCCTGTGATGATACAGGGGTCGGTGACACCAATGAATGGCAACCTTCACTTTCTGATGTCCAGAAGGACTCAACTCTGGTCGAATTGCACTGCGAAAACCGATCACTTGTCGACCAGCCTCTTGCTGAGGTGGTTGCTACAGGCCCATCAAAGGACTGCTTCGATGCCGTTGTTCTGCTTTCACAAACTCTTAAAGAGTCCGTGTTTGTGAAGTGTAGCTCAATGAGCAGTGAAAACTGTACTGTTGCCATTTTGAATTGCTTTTTGTTCTTGCTTGTTGGACAAGCCCATAAACTGTTCAAACATAAGCAGTACAAAACCTTCAAAAGGAAGAGATGGAAATGTATTTACTAAACTAACCAGGATGTAAAACTACGCTAGTGACAAAATTGACTACTGATATGATTTTGGATTATGATTTTGATATCTGTATAAAGTAAAAATGTGTTCCCTTTTTGAAAATGTAAATGTATGAAATTGATTTGTTATGGCTCCATTTTAAGTAATGTATTTGTAATTGTTTCCGCATCCGGCTTCAACAATTAAGGGGCCGGTGTGTTGGAGCCAATTTTAGCCATGTTTGTTCCTCCTGCCACTGCGTGGCGCTGTGTGTGCGCTAATGTAATTGCCTGCCCTATATAAGGGGGGAGGCGGGGGCACTCAGGTGTGGCATTGTGGAGGCAAACCTCTTTTGACCGTATCTACGACTGGAACCTGTGTATGTATAGATAGCTGTGAGGAATGCCAATAAAACCTTGGAACACAGTATATTTCTTGTTGATTGTGGAGGAAGACACGCGTCTGAGACGCCTAAACACTGCAACCAGAGCGGACGTTTGCATAGGGCAAAGTTGGCCGCAACAGTCTGTTATACAGGGTGAAACATCTGTGCACGTCACTCTCCTGGAGCCATGTCAGAAAACAACCCATCTGCAAACCAAAGAAAATGGTGGAAAAAGAAGTGGAAAATGAAAATGAAGCTAAAGGCATCCAGACATAATTACCGTAGCGCGACCAGCGCACGCCAAGATAACAAGTCACATTTTAATGTGGATTTTACCCAGAGCCGCACAATCAAATTTCATCCACACAATAGTACAGACAATTCCTTCAAAGGTAGCTCCTCTCAGTCCACTGCTGCTGTCACACAGGGGAGTACTAGCTCTGCAACTCAGCCCATCTGTGACACAGCAGCCCCAACGCGCAGCCCTTCGACCATAACTGCTCGTTTGGGAACTCCAGCTGGCAAAGCAAAGGTATCTGCAGACTCCTCTAATGCTGTAGCAGGTCCGTCTTCCAGGCCAAGCAGTTTACAAAAGACAGTCAGCTCGTTTTCATCTCCCCGAGTGTCGTCTGAAGCGCTGTCCAAATACCTCTTGATTGACTGCGAAATGGTGAGCGCGGGCCCCAAAGGGCACATGAACCAACTTGCCCGCTGCAGCATTGTCTCCTACGATGGCGATGTGGTGTACGACAAATTCATTCATTCAATCCTGATGCTGGTGAAGGGGAAGGTGCTGATTGGACATGCCATTCACAATGACTTCAAAGTCCTGAACTACTGGCACGCCAAAGATTTGACCAGAGACACATCATGCATCCCGCTGCTAAACGTCAAGGCAGGCTTCACCGAGCGCGAGGTCGTATCGCTCAAGAGGCTCACCAAGGCCCTCTTCAACAGGGTCATTCAGGTCGGAGCATCTGCTAATCAATAACTTGTATTCATGTTCAACACAGTCCTACTGAGATATGGTTTTGCTGTGTTTTCTTTTCAGACCGGGAGAAAAGGTCATTCATCTGTAGAAGATGCCAGAGCAACGATGGACCTTTATAAACTGGTTGAAGCGGAGTGGGACTTTGGTTCCAACTGTAGAGAATCATCAGTGGGAAAATAAATGAGGAGCGATGGACTTGATTCTTTGAGTTTTTTTATAAATGTTGGATTTTATACTTTGAACACAAAAAGCAGCTCAACATCCGGTCTCAAACCAGGAGGTAAGCATTTTCACGTGCACGTGTAAAGTTGTTCAAATAAACACTTAGATGCTCCTAAATAAACACGGAACTGAGGTTGTTTGGTTGCTCTCTGGTGTAACACACACCTGTCAAGCCTGCATCGACTCACTGTGAAGGAGCTGATCAGGCACTTCCCTCACTGAGTGGTCCATTTCGGACAGAACTGAGTGTCAATTGAGTGTCTGTGTGTGAATTTGCTGTGTCTGACATGTACTCTCTGAAATGGACATATGGTTCTATGGTGGTGCAGAAGTGGACAGCTCCTGTAGGCTACAGCAGTGTGACTAAAACGAAAAGCATTTTCGTCCAAAAGACTAAGACTAAAACTCAAAAGGCTGCCAAAAGCAACACTGCGCTCTGGCCCTCTGGCCCTTCAATGGTTTCATTCCTATCCCACTGACAGAACCCAGTACGTGGCTCTGGGGGACGCAAAATCCAGACCTCACTGTCACCTATGGAATCCCCCGAGGATCAGCGTCAGAAATACTTCATTACAACTGGAAAGAGCTGAGGAGTCTTCATACAGCAATGATGTCTGTCTTATCTGAGAAATGGAGAGAAAACACATCATTAGCTTGGACTAAGGCAGGAGTTCCCAAAGTGACTGTCGTAGGGCAATGGGGTGGAGGGAGAGGACAAGATGCAGAGAAATAGAAAGGTGCAGTTAGTTTACAGATGGATTGTCAGTAAGACCAGTGTTTCCCAAACTGTTAGTAAAAGTGTGCCCTATATCTACACAGCAAATTTTGTGACTCTGAAATAAACCCTTTTGGTGTTAATTTCAACACTTTTGTGGTGTATATATAGGTCCAACTAACATACTCCAAAAAGGGAGTAAAAGTACTCTTTTTTTGAGTAGACAATTAACCCCTTTTTGAGAGTGTGAATTAACACCTTTAAAGGTGTAAAAACTGAACTCCCATGAAAACATTTTTATGCATTTTTACCCTTATTTTGGAGGAGAAATTACCCCTTAAATGGAGTTTATGATCAGTATATAAAAAATCACTGAAATGATAGAAAAATATGCATTTTATTTAGCACTGACACTAAAAATGCATAAAATTGAATACATTTCTGAACAGTTAAAAAAAATAAAATAATTCATAGTACATTTTCTTTTGGGGTACAAATACAGTGTTTACACATAGCAAGTCAAATTTAATTTTTTTTACTTATTTGTTGTGCACTAATAGCTATACCCACTGAAACCCTGTGACAGAGAACAAAGCTGCCTTAAAAAAAAATACAACTCTCAGACACCAAATAAAAGTGTCTATTAGATCCATATGACATTTGAACATCAAAACATTTAAAGTGGTGAAGCTGGTCCACTTTCATCAGGGTTGCCAGGTTAAACCGCGGAATTGGGCGGTTTTTAAAGCCATTCCGCGGGTGAAAAAAACTGTCCGCGGTTTTTTGCCTTGCTGTAATCAATGTTGACTTGATCAAAATCACTATTTCTAAGGGAAATCCAAGGCTCTTTAAGCTGCTTTTTCAATAAGGGGGGGAAATAGGGGCGGTTTCTCATCATCGCAGGAGCACATGGGCTCTGTTAACTTAGCCTGGCTAACACCAGACTAAAATCACAAGTGATATTTAGTCTGGGGACCACCAATTCATTTTCTCGTAGGAGAGGTGTGGTTTACGATCGTCCATAGTCGTTTATTGGGCGATACGAAAAAAAAAAAAAAAAAGTCTCATGCGTCTGCACGAAGCCACAGCCAATCGTATCATCGTATGAGATGACGTATGACGTACCCGCTGTAAACTTTTGAGCGAAATTATTTAGAACAAGGTCTAAAGCTTGATCAAAAAATACCATCGTGTCTGCTGCTGTCATGTTGGATCCGTAAATAAACTTTTTTTTAAATTATCCGTAAATAAACTACAAGCTTCCATATATCGAATAGCGCGTCATCGTCTTGCCGTCCCTCCTCGCTCTGTGATTGGTTCCCAAATCCACCGGAGATTTGGCCATGGTCCCCAGGCTGTTGTGCAGTTCGAAATAATTCGAGCGCACACAGCAGCCTGGCGTTAGCCAGGTTACTGTTAACTAGTAAACAATATTGAAAATTCCAGCCGCGCCGTATGTCCGCGGGTTTTCCGCGGTTTTCAGATATTTTTGGGCGGGTTTGGCTGCCCAGACCTGGCAACCCTGACTTTCATAACAACAACGTCGCTAGGACAGATTTTACTTATTTGAAAAGCATGAAAGTCATATTTCACCAAAACCAAAAAAACGGTATTACAGTGAAGAATGATTGAACGAATTTTGCAAAAAATGGGCGCATCTTCATCAGAACCAGAGCAAACAAAAAGTCCAACCCGGTACTCAGACCCAATTTGACCCAGTTTGTACATTTCACAAAATCTTGTAAATCAGTATCGAAAGATGAAGCTACATTAGGTCCAAAATCCAGTGTGTTAGAGGATAACATTAAATCGCTATTTATCATACTGGGTCAGGCTGTACAGTCGTACTATCTCTGTCATAGCCTTGACTGTGGTGCTCAGGCGCCCACTCTCTGCCACTGAATGCTTGCGTATCAGTATGACGCTCTGAGAGGGTATTTATCCCTCTTCTGTGGAAGCATAGACAGACTTGAATGGTAGGACTAGCGCAATGTCTCGAGTTCATGTCTCCGGGTCCCACACCGATGGTAAATAAACTTCTCCTGCATAAAGACATCCAGACTGCTGCCTGTCATTCATCTATCCTCTCGAACACCATTGTTATTTCTCTAACACAGTGCATCGACAGTGCATCTTGTGATCGGACCAGATTCGATGTAGTTTAAAGTCATGCATTCCCAATGATGTGCAATTGGTGTTTGTTTGCGAGCGAGATAGTGAGATTCTTAAAGTTTTTCACAGTATTCTTAAAAAAAATGTGTGTTTAGCTTCCATTCTCATTGTCCATACATGTATCAATGGTCCAAGTTCTCGAATACATCTTGGGTAATGAATCAAGAAGTGATGTTTCGGCAGAAGATTTTTAGTGGGATAAAGTTCTTTAAATAATTTGTGATGCTCAATGACAAGATGCTTCAAATACACGGTCATTCCTTCTGTGATTTTGTATGAAAAGACAATGTTCAAGATATTTAACAACAAAAGCAAAAGGTGCCAGAGCATGTCATCCTGAGGAATGAGGTCACCAAATATTAAAGGAATGTTTTTTAGTAAGCACAAAGTTTGTGAGGCATTCAATCCAATTCCATGACCGCTGCAATCAAGGTTAATGTTAGTTGGTTTGTTTTTGCTTTCCATGTATCCATAATTAAAGGCATACATTCTGTTCAATATTCTTTCTTTAGAGAGAAAATGTGCACTCAAATGAATCAGAAGTAGCTTAATTTCAAATTGACCCACTCCCTCCAAAATGTCATGCATTATGTCAACATTGTAGTTTTCTGCTGTATTAAAATACTGCAAATCTACTAACCCCTCCTTCCAGGGTTGCCAGGTCTGGGCAGCCAAACCCGCCCAAAAATATCTGAAAACCGCGGAAAACCCGCGGACATACGGCGCGGCTGGAAAATTTCCATATTGTTTACTAGTTAACACAGCCCATGTGCTCCTGCGATGATGAGAAACCGCCCCTATTTCTCCCCCTTATTGAAAAAGCAGCTTACAGAGCCTTGGATTTGCCTTCGAAATAGTGATTTTGATCAAGTCAACATTGGCAAAAAAACGCGGACAGTTTTTTTCACCCGCGGAATGGCTTTAAAAACCGCCCAATTCCGCGGTTTAACCGAAAGGGGGCGTTGCCTGGAGGACTAAGGGGCACGCGGGAGGGGTGAGGGGTGGGAGGGGCCTGGGTCTGTGATAGACAGGCTTCAGGCTTCTGACTTCGAGTATGGAGTTCCAGCGAGCTAGAGAGGCGGAGCTGATGGCGGAGTGAGCAGACGCACGTTGCAGGCTCCTGTGTAAAAAGTTAAATTTTGTGCATTTTAGCTACTTGCTACATCTTTGTAGTAAATGACATACACGACGTGAGTCTTAAGCAAGAAATCACCGTTGTTTGTAGTGCTTCCTGATTTTGAGAACTGATTACAAGCTAGCAACTATGGAGGACCACGTTTACAGCTTTTCCGATCATACGGTGGTTGAGGGAGATGTTGAGGAACTTGAAGTTGATGAATTGTTCTCGAAAGAAAAAAACAATCAACCCTGATCACACGCCTGTGAAAGCTCCAAATCCCAAAAAAAAGAAAAGAGAAAAGAGTGCCGATGATACGATGGATTCCATTTTGAAAGCGGTGTTTGAGCTCATGGGGAAGATGGATAGACAGACTGAAAAGTTGGATGCCCAAACTGATCTCCTGAGAAAGTTTGAGGTGAAGATAGAAACTAATACTGAAGCTATCAAGGCCAACAAACAGGATATCAGTGAGCTGCAAAAGAAAATGGAAGTGCTTCAGACAGAAAACAAGCGTCTTAATGAAGCGATCCTCGAGCAAGCTAGATATAAGCGTCGCTGGAACTTGAGGATAAACGGGCTGGTTGAAAAGGATGGAGAAGACACCAGAGAAGTCGTAATTGGGATCCTAACCAGAGTGGTGCCAATGTCCGTGGAGAAGCTTCGTGAGGCTGTGGACACGGTGCATCGTCTGGGCGTGAAGGGTACAGCGGCAACCTCCAACAACCGCCCGCGTTCAATAATTATTCAGTTCACACAAAGAACGGTCAAGGATGACGTTTGGAAAAGATCCAGAGAAGCCCCGGTTTGTAAGGAATTGCACATCTACTTCAAGAAAGACTACATCAAAGAAGATCGTGAGGCACGAGCCAAACTGTACCCAGTGGTACAGGAAGCAAGGAAGAAAGGCCTGAGAGCATATCTGATGGAAGGATATGCAATAATAAATGGCAAACGTGTGGATCCTCCTGAATAGATTAGCTCACCAGGTTTCTTCATATGACTGAACTCCTGAAAGTGAAATGCACTTTTTTTGTTAGAAAGGACACAAATTGTCTCATTCCTGCGCATCAGATGGTTCTAGCGCTTAACCTTAGTTCTCAGGTATGTTATCTTTCATGTCTTTAAACGCTAGGGGGCTTAAAAATATTGTCAAACGTAAAGCAATTTTTTTGTTTTGTAAGGAGCAAAAAACGAATTTTGTTTTTTTACAAGAGACCCACTCCACTAAGGAAGATGTTAATTTTTGGAAGCTTCAGTGGGGTGACTCTATTTTTGTTAGTCACGGTACTTCACATTCAGGTGGTGTAATGATTCTGTTGAATAAATTTCCAGGAAAGGTTGTTAAACACATTAGTGACACAATGGGCCATTGGTTGGTATTGGTAACTGAATTTAATGACGAAAACTATATTCCGATCTGTGTTTATGGGTACAATGATAGAGTAAAAAACAGAGTGTTAATTGCAGATTTGTGTAAACAAATTGATGACTGTAGGAATTCTTACTTAACTGATAGAATAATAGTAGGTGGTGACTTTAATCTAGCACCAGACTTATGGTTGGATAGAAACCCTCCTAGAGCTCAATGCCACAAATATGATGATCTTCTTATCTCACTGATGAATACTGCAAATTTAATTGACTACTGGAGGATAAAAAATCCACAAACTTCTCAGTTTTCATGGTTTAATGCATCTGGAAATGGTCAAAGCTCAAGAATTGACTTTTGGCTGATCTCTGTGTCCTTGGCAAATTTTGTTAGTGACTGTTCTATTTCAGCTTCTCCCCTGACTGATCATTGTGTTATTACACTTTCTCTCCTATTTTCAAGAATTCATTCTGAATTGAATCGAACCTGGAAATTTAATAATACCCTATTGTATAATTCTTTGTTGTGTAAAAAGGTTAAACAGTTATTATCAGAAATTGGTGCCATAGACATGTCCTCAGTTAGCAAATGGGAATGGTTTAAGTTTAAAGCTAAAGAACTCGCTATCCAAACTGGAAAATATCTATCTCAACGGAAAAGACAGAAGCAATTAGATATTATAAACCAAATCAATAGGCTTTCTGAAATAAACCAACTGTCAAATGAGGAAACTGTTGAGTTAAATAAGTTACAGTCAGAATTAGACAATTTATATTTAGATAAGGCTAAAGGTGCTTATGTACGGTCTCGCGCTCGATGGCTAGAAGAGGGAGAGAAAAATACTTCTTACTTTTTTAATCTTGAAAAACATCGTCAGTTAAAAAAGAAATTTACTAGATTGAATATAAATGGTTCTGTTACAGAAGACCTTAACTTAATCAATGGAGAAATTCACAGGTTTTATTCTAAGTTATATGAGTCGAACTTTTCTGAACCTGACTGTCAAATGTTTTTGAATGCCCTTAAAGATTTTATATCAAAAATTAATCTAGATTTTAAACAATTAATGGAAAAAACTTTAAATATTGAGGAAATGGATAAAGCTATTCAGAAAATGCCACTGGGTAAGTCTCCGGGCATAGATGGATTAACGACTGAATTCTACAGACACTTTTGGCAGGATCTCAGAGTTTTGCTACACAAAGCCTTTCTAGAATGTATCTCTGCCGGGGATCTTTCCAACACAATGAAACTAGGTATTATCACATTAATCCCCAAACCTAACAAGGATGTCTTACAGTTGGATAACTGGAGACC
Organism: Gobius niger; assembly: GCF_951799975.1. Classification (NCBI taxonomy): domain Eukaryota; kingdom Metazoa; phylum Chordata; class Actinopteri; order Gobiiformes; family Gobiidae; genus Gobius; species Gobius niger. Next base: position 14,268,829 of record NC_136855.1, on the reverse strand, counting down.
AATAACGTTATTATGTAATGATTATAAGATCTTGGCTCATGTTTTTGCTGACAGACTGAATAACGGACTTGAGGACATAATTGATGAATGTCAGTCTGCATTTATAAAAGGAAGAAATATTCACAATCATATTAGATTGATTTTTGATATGTTGGATTATAATGGCTTTGTTGATCAAGACAGTCTTATATTATTTTTGGACTTTTATAAGGCGTTTGATACGCTAGAACATTCTTTTTTGATCAAAGCCTTAAATTATTTGGGTTTTGGAGACTATTTTTGTGCAATAATCAGAATGTTTTATAAAGATATATATAGTGCAGTATCTCTTAACCCAGGTCTTACTCCCAGATTTCGAGTGTGGCGTGGCATTCGTCAAGGATGTCCAATCTCCCCAAAATTGTTTATTTTAGCCACTCATTTTTTGGCTCTTTCCGTTATGAATAACCCTATGATTCAAGGAATTACAATTTTTGACAGACAATTTAAAATTAGTCAATTTGCTGATGACACAGCAATTTTTTTTAAAAACAGTCAAATGGTTGAAAATGCTCTTGACTCAATTTCTTTGTTTTCAAAGGCTTCAGGTCTAAAGTTAAATATTAAAAAATGTGAAATTCTCCCTGTACATACATGCCATCATGACAGTATTTCATCAATAAGGGTTGAAAATTAGGTAAAATATTTGGGTATATTAATTTCTAAAAATATTATCAGAAGAGAGGATGTTAATATCACTGAACGGTTAATGGTCATGAAAAAAGGTCTGAGCCATTGGTTAACTAGAGACTTGACTATCTTTGGCAGAAACTTACTTTCTAAGGCTGAAGGTGTTTCTAAGGTCATCTATCCTTGTCACTCCATATTTATTTAATCACAAAACATGAAGAAAGCGAATTCTATAATTTTTCAATTTTTATGGAAAAATAAAACTCATTACCTGAAAAGATCTCAACTAGTAAAAAGTTATGACAAGGGTGGTATCAATGCTCTTGACTTCGAAGCCATGGTTGGCACGCTTAAAATTAAATGGTTGAAATCTTTTGTGATGCACAAAGATTCAATGTGGTTTCATATCCCAAATTCCTTCTTTAAACAACTAGGTGGGATTGAATTCCTACTGTGTTGTGATTTTGAGATCACCAAAATACCGTTAAGTCTGTCAAAATTTCACAAACAAATACTTAATTTTTGGAAAATGATATTTAGTCATAATTTTTCACCTCATAATTCAACTCTGTGGAACAATAGAACGATTTTAATCAATAGAAAATCTATATTCATACAAAACTGGTTTGAGAAAAATATTATTTTTATAAGAGACTTATTGGATAAAAATGGTAATTTTCTAAATTTCTCTGATTTTGTGGACAAATATAACCTAATCTGCGAAAGGAAATTTTTTTGATAAAATTTGTAAATCAATTCCACAGTCTTTGATTCAGTTAATTCAAAACACACTTTTGTAATCTCAGGTAACAATTGCACTGCCAAAATTGAAGATAAATGACTAATTTTATTGATTTCAAATGCAATAATAAGTTCATCAACAAGTGTCTGAGGCAAATAATTTATCACGACTACAATGGAACTTCTTTCAGGAAATTGGACTGTTCAGTCAATCATGAAGCAAAACTCAAGGCACACTCCGCCTTTATTAAATGGCCAGTTTCTCCTAAAGTGAAGGAGACTCATTTTAAATTAATAAATAATGTATACCCTGTGAACCAATTTCTTGAAAGAAGATTTAAATTTGATGTTGACCCATGTACTTTCTGCAACCAAGATGTTGAAACTACTTGTCATTTATTTTTTGAATGTCACTATTCAAATGTTTTCTGGAATGATGTCCGGAGTTGGATTAATTTAAAGCTTAGTATTCCCCCCTTAGACATGTCACACGTTTTGCTCTATGTGGACAATTTGGACCCTTCATTATCAGATGTCATTAATATTATTGTGCTTTTAGCTAAATATCATATTCATTGCTGCAAATGGAGGGGTAATAAGCCATCTTTTCCCTGCTTTATCAATGAATTTAGAATGTTTTACAGATCCCTAATAACACTAAAAGACTGGAAAACTGCACGGACAATCAGTCACCAACTTTCAAAACTGCTTTTATTTTAAAAGATTTTGCTTCATTATTGTAAATATTTAATTTTGCTGTATGCTTTGTGTTTTGAGAGCCTTGTTCGCCCCCTAGCCTTTGTTCAAGTCTCAGCGAGAGTTTGTATTCTTAATAAAATAAATAAGAGAAAAAAATAAATAATAATAAAAAAAATAATAAAAAATAAAGCCGCAAGCGGCGATGAAGGCCCTCGCCCTTGGGGACTCGTCCCTTGCAACCGCCCCCGCTCACTCTCGTCCCTTGCGGCCACCTCCGCTCGTTGTCATCCCTTGCTACCACCTCTGCTCTCGTCCCTTGCTACCACCTTTGCTCACTCTCATGCCTTACGACCACCTCTGTTTGCTGTGGTCCCTTGCGACCAATCCTCATCACACTGATTTAAGTTGCATTACAGTTTATTATATGCGAAAGTCCCTTTAAGTTGCATTACAGTGCATGTTATGCGAAAGTCCCTTTAAGTTGCATTACAGTTTATTATATGCGAAAGTCCCTTTAAGTTGCATGACAGTTTATTATATGCGAAAGTCCCTTTAAGTTGCATGACAGTTTATTATATGCGAAAGTCCCTTTATGTTGCATTATAGTGCTATTGTGAAAATCCCTATGTAGTTGCATAATTGTGTTGTAATTGCAATAATCCCTATTTTGTTGCAGAAACTGTAAAAACTGTTGATATTGCAGAAACTCTTAACACTGTATAAACTGTTAAAATCACTGACAGACTTCAATGTATCAGAAATTCTATTAAAATGCCGAAAAGAAAAGAGAAAGGATTAGAAAAGTGTCACAGCCATGTTTGAACTGGCAACCTCCTACACCAAAGACAAGCACACTATCACTGAGCTGTAGCTCCATGGTAGTTGGACCCCGATGTGGGCTACTTTTGTCTAAATTACTGAGCAGAAGTTAGTTCCCAGCACACCACAGGAGGAGAGAGGTAATTTCAGGTCATGCACCGCACCCATACATTGGGGTGGGACCATAGGTGCGGTTAAAAAACAAAACAAAAAAAGAGCTAAGGTCAAAATTGTTCCAGCAATGTCATGGTTGGCAAGACAATGCACAAGCAGTAACACTACACAGGCACAACAAATCTCATGAAACGTCCTGTGTTCATGTGTTTTAGGCTGTGACAATGTGTGCAGTTGCCCATGTAAAAGGTGAAAACAATATAAAAGTGTCATGGCTGTGTTTGGACTAGCTACCTCCTTCACTTGAAACATGGGCCTGATGATGGCTTGGTTTCTCGAACTTGCCAGGCTGAAATTTGGTCGCAGCAACACATTGGGGAGAGGTTATTTCCCTGTTTTTAGTGAGTTCTTCCTGTAAGGTGCTGAGTCCAAAAGAAAAAGGAAATAAAATTGTGAACATTGGGATTGGATCCAGCAACCTCCTGTACACTAGTTCAGCTCTCTACCGATGGAGCTACTCCAGCTGAGTGACTAAAACAGCAGATTGGAAATTACTGTCATGAGAGATCATGCACTTGTGTGTTTGCAGGAAACGGATTCACAGTGTAGATCCCCCCCCCCCACCTTGAACATTTCCCCGATTGTTTTCGACATATTCCCCAGTGTTTCCTCAATTGTCTCCCTACTATCCCCCCATTTCTTTCTCTTTAGTGACGCATATTTTGAAGCGTTTTTCATGAGGGTGGGACCATATTTGCGGTAAAAAAAACAAAACAAAAAAAAAAGTTAAAGGAATAGGCCACCGTTTTTACATACCAAAATATGTTCTTACCTCACTTTAGTCGAGTTAATATATCCCCGTCTGGTCTTTGTCCGCGCGCTCTGCCAGGCAAACGGAGCACATACGCAGCCTCTCCCACATGTCACATAGCTCCGAAAAAGCTCACGATAGAAGCTACCAAGCTCTTCCACGTGTTCCCTATTTAAACAAAGTTACGTGAAGTGTTTTCATACGAAGTATATTTACACAGAAATGTAACATGTCGATTTTATAAGCAAATAAAATGGGGTACTATATTGTGAGGCGTAATGATACGAGGAGCAAAACGTCCGCGCAGTAACTCCTAAAGGTTATTGACGGAAGTGAGCGGGGGAAGTCTTTCGGAGTTACTACGCGGACGTTTTGCTCCTCGTATCATTACGCCTCACAATATAGTCCCCCTTTTTATTTGCTTATAAAATCGACATGTTACATTTCTGTGTAAATATACTTCGCATGAAAACACTTCACGTAACTTTATTTAAATAGGGAACACGTGGAAGAGCTTGGTAGCTTCTATCGTGAGCTTTTTCGGAGCTATGTGACATGTGGGAGAGGCTGCGTATGTGCTCCGTTTGCGTGACAGAGCGCACGGACAAAGACCAGACGGGGATATATTAACACGTCTAAAGTGAGGTAAGAACATATCTTAGTATGTAAAAACGGTGGCCTATTCCTTTAAAGTCAGAATTGATCCAGCAACCTAATGGTTGGGAATCCAATGCTCAAGCTATGATGCCACACAGGCACAGAATTTCACTTCTGCGAAATGTCCCTTACTCATGTGTTATAGGCTGTGACAATGTGTGCAGCAGCCCATGTAAAAGGTGAAGGCAATATGAAAGTGTCAAGGTTGTGTTTGGACCAGAAACCTCCTTCACTTGAGACGAACATGCTATCACTGAGCTGTAATTCCATGCAAACATGGGCCTGATGACTGTTATAGCATTTTAGTATTAGTATTTAGTTAGTTAGATAGGTGACGACACTGGCGTCCCGTCTTGGGTCCCCTGCTGGGCCTTTGACTAAACCAGGTAGAGAGACCGGCCTTTCCTGGACCCCAGACGAGGCCCTCGCACCTTTAGACAAAGGTCCCAAATGGCCCATCTCTCCAACAGCAAAAGATCTCCTTCTGCCTCCAAACGCCACTATGATTTCATTACCATGCAAAGTGCCTTTTGGTGGCTGCATTAACATCTCCAACTGTATTACCATTTCTCTGTGTTTCTGGGCTTCCCTTTGTTGTGTATGACCCCTGTCCTGCTGCTCTGTCTGTGGTGCCCACCTTATAAAAGAGGAGGCCAAAGCTGAGCAGGTAGAGCTTAAACATAACTCAGCGTTATGGGTAACTTCTCCGCGATGCATTGTGTAATAAACTTCACATGTTGACTAGACAAACTTCTCTTAAGCTTTATTAAGTAAGAAAATCCACAACATGACTGCTTGGGTTCTCTAAATTCACAGGCTGAAATTTGATCCCGGCAACACACTGGAGGGGTAATTTTCCTGTTTCTAATGAGTTTGGAACCATCGGCGACAATTCATGTTCTTACCAGAAAGTGCGGAGTCCAAAAGAAAAAAAATATTAAAAAGAGTCAAGGTTAGGATTTGATCCAGCAACCTCCTGTACACTAACCCAGCACTCTACCAATGGACCTGCTCAAGCTGAGTGATTACTGCAGGTGATTTGACATTAATATCATGAAATACCCCGCACTTGTGTATTTGCAGGAAATGGATTTACAGTTTAGAAAATAATAGATTCTATCATGTTTTAATTAGGGTGAATTCCTGGCTGCCCAAATAATTGTTGAGAGGGGGTTTCAGCCCTGCAGCACCCTCGATATATAAGCAATATTTTGGTAAGACCCATATAGTACGAGGAACACACAGAGAGACGGACAGGAAACAGTCAAATTTAACTTCCTGTGATTGTACAGTTGAGAAAAACGTGAATTTGGAGGCAAAAACGTACAAATTAAAGCTTTTGTCTGTAACAGAGGGGTAGTATAAGTGTATACGAGTCCAAAAGTGTAGTTGTTGTGACGAAAGGGGGAAATGTGGAAAATTGGAAAATTTAAGGAGAAACTCTGACAGAGGCCAGCACACTGCTAGGTTAAGACGTCTGGGCATTTTCACGGAGGATGGGCGGGCCACTTACAAGCCAAAATGGCCGCCTCCCTGTGCGAGTGGGCGTGGCGCTCCAAGTGAGTTTTGGGCTTGTCCTGATGTCCCCTCTCACTGTGCCCAAGGACTTGGGCATACGCCCAAAAAGGCCCCTATTTTTTTGAATTGGGGTCCGCTTCCAGGGGGCGCTGTGGAGCCATTTTGTTGTGGGCGTGTCCAATGCGTCCAATTTCATAAATTTTTTCGCCACCCCAATGCCTCCGCCAATTTTGGTGAGTTTTCGCCCACGTTCAGCGGGTCAAAAACGCGATCATTTCCGGAGAAAATAAATAAATAAATAATAATAATAAAAAAACACCCAAAAACAATAGTCCCTTGCCAGGACTGCGTCCGGCTCGGGCCTAAATATTAGGAGAACGGAGCAAGATAGAGGCATGGTGTAATATTTTTTTTTTGTTTGTTATGATGAGTAGAAGACATCTGGAAAGTTTCGTGGCAATTGGACAAAATACATTTTTCAGGGTATAGGCAGGTGGCGCTATAGTGATGAGCACCGTGAAGTAATTGATCTCTATGGAATCAGACCGTAAGTGGCCTTCTGTCAGCCAAGTATGATCCAGACTGGAAAGAGCGCGTGCCTGCGAGGTGGTGTCAAATTTGCATGAAAAAATGTGTTTTGGGGGGGGCGCCATTCGAAACGGGGGGGTCTGAGTGAAAAAAAAGTCAGGTATTTTTTGTAGCCCCGTGTCAGGAGAGTCTGTTTAAACAGGTATGGGCTTATTCTGCTGAAAAACCAGGGACTAGTTTGTTAAAACACAAGACAGGTCCATACAGATTACCAATGAAAAGTCAAAGCCACGCCCACATCTTAGAAAATATGACATGACTATAATGTATTTTTTGGTTTGTAAAAGTGTCTAGAACATACTGGCATCATTGTATTAAAAAGATTCAAAAGTGCAGTTTGCAAGGTATGGCTAGGGGGCGCTATACTGGGAGCAGGCTACACATTAATGGCTTCATTCTGTTCAGTTTCAGGTGGCGCATTAGTGACATGAATATGAGCTCTGTGGGCTTATGCCTGTGAGCGTGAGCTTTCTTGGAAACAACGCGAAATCTACGCGTTTTTTGCCGCGTCGTTACGAGGAGACGGTGAAACTTTTTTGAGAAACGCTGGGCAAATATAGAATTTCAATATGTCTAGATGCGCTGTGCCAAATGTGATCTAAATCCGACGAAAAACCAGGGACTAGTTCGTTAAAACGTAAAATTAGTTTGGACGATGTCCGGGTTTGAAGCCAAGATGGCCGCCTCCCTGTGCGAGTGGGCGTGGCGCTCCAAGTGAGTTTTGGGGTTGTCCTGATGTCCCCTCTCACTGTGCCCAAGGACTTGGGCATACATATTTCTATGGGTTATGCGCTAACCACTTCCGCATTCCGATAAGTGAGTAAATCACTTCCGGTTACCATGTTATTTAATAGGAGCAAGAACTTTTTAGCAGCTGAAAACACTGTCACTTGTTTTACACATTGGAAAACGGGCCAAAATAGCTCCACTACGTAGAGCTACACATTCTTAGCTGCTCAAACGAGAGATTCCAGGAGTAAAAGTCGCGTATTTATTGAATGCTAACGCTTGTGGAGCCGTAGCTATCATTAAGCTAGCTTTAGCCGCCTCACCCGACGCACTTTATTTAAGTTAATGTACTGCCAACGGACGTGTATTTGCATCATCTGTGATCACAAACAATACACAAGAGCCAGTTTTAATAAAGTATATTCAACAGAAGACTTCGAACTGACGCGTTATTGATGTAACCGGACTTTTACGATGCTGTAGCTGTTCTTCTGTAGATACATTAAGCCTGTTCTGAAGCCTTTTCACACACACGCACACACACACACACACACACGCACACACCTCTGGATACGATTTCCACATGTTGTATGTATATTTTACTGAAGGCTAAGCTGAATTTATGAAACAAAACTGGTTTAAACTATGCAGCCTCCGCGGTGGAGCTGCCTGTGCGTCAGGAGCATCTCTCCCCATAAACTGACTACGAAAGGCACGGGCACACGCCTCTAACCAGAGAGAAAAGATACGCGCATATGGGTCAGCAATGGGTGTAATTTGTCAGGCCATGGTCATGTGCATATCTTTTCACTGTGAAATCTTCCACAAAGGTTTTACTTTAGGATCGTGAAGAGGAGGGCGAGCAGCGCCTTTACGAAACACTTTTGGTTTCGTATTGATCGGTCAAATATTTGCGGAGGTCTTCAAAATTTCGGATTGCAACTGAGCAGCATCCGTGTAATGGAGTTTATTTACGTGCGCCTTTACCAGTTCAGGGGAAACACGCGATGTCTGGCATTTTATAGATCATGGCACAAAATTAAGACGCGGAAGATTTCTTACCGGGCGGTCTCCATGAGCGCGGAGCTTTTACGCACCACGAGATGTGAAGCTTCACGTAGCAAGTCCCGAAAAGCAGCTCCAACCAGGTAAAAGACACCAGCCTCTGACTGTCCACACAGATGTGTTAAAGTCCAGAGCACCTGCTCCTCCCGGTGCAGCTCGGTCTTTATGAGAGAGACGTGAGCTTTTGTCCTCAACTCGGACCTGCACCGACCGCAGACTTCCAGATGCGCGTCTGTACTGTATTATCTTTGTTCAACATTTAGCACATTATGTAATAATTTAAATGCATTCATAACTATCATAAAAATATGAAGATTATTTTAACATTCAGAAACTTCAAGTTTGTTCTTTCAAATTTTAGAAACTTAAAAAGTTTCAATGTCACGTCTGCAAAATTAAAGCATATGCTGCACATGACGCACACACAGGTGGAAGAATATATTATGCAATCTTGTTGAACAGTTCAGCAGAGAGCGTTTATAACAAAATACAGGCTTTGTTTTCCTCTTGTTTGGAAACAGGCCTTACGCACAGGCTATAGTAAATTAAACTAGCCTAGGCCCTACATTAAAAATGATTTCGGAAATGATATAATTGCCTAAATGTAACGTTGTCAGTCGCACCCCAACTGACTTGTCCTAAAGTCATCAAGTCTCGACGCTGATCACTTTCATCAGAGGCAGGCGGTAGTTTGGCTTTTGCAGCTCACACCTGCAGCTTGCCCTGACTGATGCAGATGTGGAGAGGCTGCAGCCGCGCCGCACAGGCAGCTCCACCGTGGAGGCTGCATAGTTTAAACCAGTTTTGTTTCATAAATTCAGCTTAGCCTTCAGTAAAATATACATACAACATGTGGAAATCGTATCCAGAGGTGTGCGTGTGTGTGAAAAGGCTTCAGAACAGGCTTAATGCATCTACAGAAGAACAGCCACAGCATCGTAAAAGTCCGGTTACATCAATAACGCGTCAGTTCGAAGTCTTCTGTTGAATATACTTTATTAAAACTGGCTCTTGTGTATTGTTTGTGATCACAGATGATGCAAATACACGTCCGTTGGCAGTACATTAATTTAAATAAAGTGCGTCGGGTGAGGCGGCTAAAGCTAGCTTAATGATAGCTACGGCTCCACAAGCGTTAGCATTCAATAAATACGCGACTTTTACTCCTGGAATCTCTCGTTTGAGCAGCTAAGAATGTGTAGCTCTAGGTAGTGGAGCTATTTTGACCCGTTTTCCAATGTGTAAAACAAGTGACAGTGTTTTCAGCTGCTAAAAAGTTCTTGCTCCTATTAAATAACATGGTAACCGGAAGTGATTTACTCACTTATCGGAATGCGGAAGTGGTTAGCGCATAACCCCTATTCGCCACTATCGGCCGGCGTTCAAAACGCCGTTTTTCAAAATAAACGCCGCTTTTTACGGCTAACGCCTATCGGCGCTACAAAATAAAACGCTACGTTTTACTCCGATCGGCGTATTCCTATATTTTAATAGAAATGCTACTGATCTACACCCTGAAGTTTGGACAGCCAGTAAAGTTGATTGGTTTGCAGCCAATGGGAACAAGCCAAACCCTTCTCTGCTCAGGCAAGAACCAGCCTGGCAGTCAAAACTGTGGGCGGCAAAAATTTACGCACAAATCTCGGACATGGCAGGACTGTGTCAAAATGGTTCTCTAAAGGTATCTGGGCTATTGCCCACTTAATGGATGAAGAAGGAAATATTTTACAACATAATGATTTCTGTGACAAATTTCAAATTAGATGCACTCAGAATAAGTTCAAACAGATTGTGAAATCTCTCCCAATATCACTTGTAGCTATGATTAAGCAGGATATATTATATTCAAAAGTCACTCCTACTTTAAGACAACTTTACATTAATGGTATTGATTTTCAGAATTACAAATGTAACAACAAACATATAAGAAACTGTCTACTTAACTGTCAAACGAGCTCTCTCAAAAGAGATTATATTCTTAAAGACTTTGGAAAGGAGACTGTAAAAAAGATTAGATGTAAATATTTAAAATTCCCAGTCCCGCCAAAGATGAAAGAAATTCAATTTAAAATAATCAATAGGATCTATCCAACCAGTAGTTTTTTAAAACAGAGATTTAAAATGGATGTAGGAAACTGTAGCTTTTGTGAAAGTGAACCAGAGGATTTAGATCATCTTTTTTGTTTGTGTGAAGTTGTCCAAAGGTTTTGGCTGGACCTTCAACAATGGATCGTCTCCAAAGGAACTCAGATTATCAATCTAACAATTAATGATATAAAGTATGGTATTTTTCGCAATAATCATAATGATTTTGGTCTTAATAATATTATTTTGTTAAGCAAACATTATATACATAAGTGTCGTTTTTTCAAGACAAAACCTAACATTACTCATTGGAGGAATGAGCTGAAACTTTTTTATAAATCTCTATTATTGATCAACACCCAAAATGCAGAAAAACTGGCTTCTTTTATAGACAATCTTGTAGAATGAAATGCCCCTTTACATTATTTTTTTTTTTTAATAATGTGAATTTATTCAATATAAAAAAAATAATATTAATAAAAAAACTTTAAGCGACTACGGCGCTTAAATCTAACAATTATTGCCCCTTACTCTTTTTTTCTTTTCAATATATAAATGCCATTTATTCCATTTATAACTTGCCTCATGTTCTTTTTATTTACTCTTTGATGTGCACTGCAGTACCTTTGTAAGATTTTTACACTGTACCTACTTTGTTTGTATTTGCTTCTATAATAAAAAATAATAAAAAAAATATATATATAATAAAAAAAAAAAGGACTGTGTCAAAAAGATTGGTGCGTAAAACAGAGACTCGTGTGTAAAAAAAAGAGACTCGTGCGTAAAAAAGAGACTTTTGTGTAAAAGAGAAACTTGTGCATAGGACCTTTTTTTAATTTTTTTTTCAGGGTTAGTTTTTTTCACAACTTGGACAATTTACAGACACATCGTTTCTTCATTTACGGTTGCAAAAAAAAATTACGCACGCATTTGATTACACACGCACGCATTTTATTACGCACACACGCATTTTATTACGCACACATCGGATTACACACGCACACATCGGATTACACACGCACACATCTGATTACACACGCACACATCGGATTACACACGCATGCATTTTATTACGCACACACACAGCCTAGGTTACGCTTGTAACTTCGACAAGGCAGGACAGTGTCAAAAGTGTTGTGTGTAAAAGAGAGACTTGTGCGTAGGACTTTGACATTTTCCGTTGATCTTGTTTTACAACATGGAAATTTACGCACACATTGTTTTATTACACATGCAAATATAATTTTACGCACGCAAAAAAAAAATACGCACGCACACATCTGATTACGCACGCACACATCCGTTTACACACGCACGCATCTGGTTACGCACAGACGCATCTGGTTACGCACGCACAAATCTGATTACACACAGACAAATGTTTTTGACACAATATGGTCTCCATAGCATCGAATCACTGTGAAGGAGCTGATCAGGCAATTCCCTCACTGAGTGGTCCATTTCGGACAGAACTGAGTGTCAATTGAGTGTCTGTGTGTGAATTTGCTGTGTCTGACATGTACTCTCTGAAATTGACATATGGTTCTATGGTGGTGCAGAAGTGGACAGCTCCTGTAGGCTACAGCAGTGTGACTAAAACGAAAAGCATTTTCGTCCAAAAGACTAAGACTAAAACTCAAAAGGCTGCCAAAAGCAACACTGCGCTCTGGCCCTCTGGCCCTTCAATGGTTTCATTCCTATCCCACTGACAGAACCCAGTACGTGGCTCTGGGGGACGCAAAATCCAGACCTCACTGTCACCTATGGAATCCCCCGAGGATCAGTGTCAGAAATACTTCATTACAACTGGAAAGAGCTGAGGAGTCTTCATACAGCAATGATGTCTGTCTTATCTGAGAAATGGAGAGAAAACACATCATTAGCTTGGACTAAGGCAGGAGTTCCCAAAGTGACTGTCGTAGGGCAATGGGGTGGAGGGAGAGGACAAGATGCAGAGAAATAGAAAGGTGCAGTTAGTTTACAGATGGATTGTCAGTAAGACCAGTGTTTCCCAAACTGTTAGTAAAAGTGTGCCCTATATCTAATAACAAAGGAACACAGGACTTTTGAGCTGGTATCTTGTGTGGAAATGATCTTGGGCTGAAACCCAAATCCATTCTTTGACTACCCACTGCAAAAATAGTATTTTCTGTGTCGTTTTCTGGTCATTGGAGCATGTTTTGTGTTGATGGCATAGTCCAAAAGGTTGCGCAGTGTGCCTTTAACTTGGACACAGACTGCTTATTATAAAACAATACATCCACCATATGAAAGATAGGACCCAGGAAATGAGGCCATATGTAAAAATTCTGAAATATCCCTTTAACATTAGGTGGGGAAGAGGTCTTACCCTGCCTGCAAGATGACTTCTTGTGGTATTTGTGAGTTTATAAACGCACAAGCGTCCGTTTCGAGCCACTCCTGCCTTCACCGTTGGGAATCTAACCAAAATTGGTTCAGGCAAAAAAGATAAAAATTAAGGCGAGACACTGCAGGTGAATAGGGAAAAAATGTATATTTACAGATATCAATTTGAAACTTTTGCTGTCGATCACTGGCATAAATGTGAGAAAAAAAATACATTGCAAGTTTTCTGTTATTTTATCTTTTCATATAAGAACAAGGTGTTTTATGCCTAAAAATGCCCCAAATTTCCCATCTTTTCGGCGACGAAATCTGAATAATGGATTGAGCTACATTCAAATTTATGGTTTCATTTTAATGAGTTGCCAAGACTTTTTCAGATGGGATTTTGGATTTCTTGTTTAGTTTTAAAGTAAGCTGTTTTTTCACCTTATTTTTTGACATTCAAAACTCAATAAATGGGGCTAGGGATTAAATAATAAAAAATCCCTCTTAAATAATCTTCCAAGTATTGTTCAGTCCAAGGGAAAATTTGAAGTCTTTAGGTCCGACTGACGTGGACACAGTGTCGCCACAATGACAGAAAAATGTGTTTTGAGAAAAAGGCCCTTGAAATTGTGTTCTCCCATATAAGTCTATGGGGGAACATTGAATCAGTGCAATATTTAAACATGTTTTTGTGAATATTAGGCATATTTTTGGTTTTCGGGTGATGTTCAGAGACCAATTTGGCCCAAAACCTGAAAACGGAAAAAATTGAGTTTTGCCTGTAGTGTCTCCCCTTAACAACGCAGCGACGACAAAGAAACACGAGGTATGCTGCGACACAAAACACAAACTCACATAACTTTTTCAAAACTACACATTGAATGGATTTGCAGTGTTCTTGATCCAATCAGTAGTAAATGCTGCTCCAAACGTTTCTATGGCAATGATGTCATTATAACAATATTGCACCATGTTGCATAAATCTGTACACATTAGGTCTCAAAAGAGCTTGGGTTTTCACAACGTAGGTAGTTCTCAAATGTAATCTTTCTTAATTTCACTATGAAAATCAAAGGATGTCATATCTTTGAACTCACAGGCCCACATCATAACTGTTGTGACCAACTTAAACAGATCTAGAATGACATAGTGTCAAACTGTTACATGGCACATAGAGCAACATCATTTAATTTGTTCATTTGAGCAGTTAAAATTCTGCTCAAAAGGAGTGGGCCGAAGCAAAAGCTTATAAACGCCCACCCCGAAATCATTACAATAAAAGTGGATATCACAACAATAGCACAAAAGAACATATTACAAAGTATGAGAGCCTTGGAACACAGCATGCGCACACGTGAACACAACGTACTCGTTTGTGATTTAACACATTATGATACAATGATACATTTAGCAACATCATACTTGGATTTGCCTCCTTAGCAAGAAACCTGTTACATTTCAAAGCGTCTGTTTTAACACGGACCACACTTACAAAGCACTTAAGGGAATGTTCATGTAATTAACAGAATTTAGCAGAAGAGAAGTGAAGCACAAATTCAACAACAGTCTCGTTACATATACAATGTTTGGTACAAAGCAAGTTACAAACGGCGAACGATTGTCAGTCGAATGGTTATCAATCAATCAATACCAATGAATTATGTAATATGTAGTAAGTATTTAAGCCCTGCATAGTGTAGTGCGTTAAAAAGCCAGGGTGTAGAGCGGGCTAGTTGAAGAGGGCGTTAGCTCCCCATCAACAAACCCCCACCCAGCTGCCCTAACATCTGTTTTTTTATTTTTTTTGATTTTTTTTTAGAAGATGTTCCTGTACTGTGAGGTGCATTAAAAGACGAGGTTCATGAGCCCGTTGGGAGGGGCCTCTCAGCAGATTTGTAGCTCGCCTGCACTAATTCTATTTGCAATTATAAACATAGAATGACAACCGTTCAGAGCAGCAAATTGATCCTACTGCTCCCCCTAGTGTCAACGTGTTTCTTCTTCTCTGTACTTTTCAAAACATTTTTGTTTGTATTTATATTTGAACAGGTTGAGGTTTGGACATCGTTTCATCTCCATCTCCAATTTATTCCACAATTGTACACCATTAACTGTCAGGCTGAAACTTTTCAAAGTGGAGCTATGACTCTGAGTCCTAAAGTTTAAATCATCCCGTAATTCATAACGACCAGTACGTTCTTGGAACCTTCTTTGTATTTGGTTTGGTAACAGTGTATATCTTGCTTTGTATAACATCTGTACCGTTTGGAACTCAACAATGTCGCAGAACTTCATGATCTTTGATTTGAAAAATAGTGGATTTGTGTGGTCTAAAAACCCAACTTTATGAATTAATCTGACAGCTCTTTTTTGCAGCAATACTATTGGTTTAACTGTGTTTTTATAGGTACTACCCCAAACCACAGTACAATAGTATAAATAGGGCAAAATCAGTGAAGGGTATAGGGTATGTAGAGCTTTGACGTTTAAAATGTGCTTTGCTTTTGCTATTACTGCAATGCTTCTTGATATTTTAGTAGATATATATTTAATGTGTGATTTCCAAGTGATTCTGTCATCTATAATAACGCCAAGGAATTTGATTTCGTGCACCCGCTCTATAACAACACCCTCTATCTGAATTGCCTCCTGAGCATTAGATTTACTGTTGCCAAATATCATCATTTTGCTTTTACTCAGATTTAGCGACAATTTATTTTGTTTGAACCACTTATTGACACTCTTGAGTTCCAAGTTAACAATCTGACACAGTTGCTTTAAGTCGTCTCCTGAAGCAAAAATATTTGTATCGTCTGCAAACAAGATAAATCTAAGAATTTGAGACGTTTTACAAATTTCGTTTATGTACATGTTAAACAGTTTTGGGCCCAGAATGGAACCTTGAGGTAAACCACACACAATTTCTCGACAACTCGACTGGTATTCTCCTATTTTCACACACTGTTTTCTATTTTTCAAATAGCTGGTGACCCACTGTAGAGCTACCCCCCTAATCCCATAATGTTCAAGTTTATTAATTAGTATATCGTAGTTTATTGTATCAAACGCTTTACTCAGGTCAATAAATAACCCTATTGCATATTTCTTGTTGTCTACAGCATTAGTTATTTCATCAATTGTATCAAAGAGTGCGTGTGAAGTTGAATGATTATTCCTAAAACCAAACTGATTGTCAGAGAGCAAGTTATTTCTTTCAATGAAGCTATCAAGTCTAGAGTTAAAAACCTTCTCTAAGATTTTTGAAAATTGCGGTAAAAGGGAAACAGGCCTGTAGTTTGTAAAGAGATGTTTATCTCCAGCTTTGAACAGAGGAATCACTTTTGCTACTTTCATATTATCAGGAAATTGTCCAGTTTGTAACGATAAGTTACAGATGTGTGTTAACGGCTTAGAGATACTTTCAATGACAGATTTTAAGGTCTTCATATCCATATCATAAAAATCTGTCGAGGTTTTATTTTTACACCCTCTAACAATATCCAATATTTCATTTTCCTTCACAGGATTTAGGAACAAGGACATAGGATTTCTGTCTATCAGTTCACAGTTATACTTCTCAACGTTTGCAATTTTTGCAGCAAGGTTCGGTCCAACATTGACGAAGAATTTATTAAATGTATCGACTACTTCATTCATATTATTTATAGTTCTATCCTCATCTTTGAAATGTTGTGGATAGTTAATCATTCTTGGTTTGTTTCTAATTATACAATTTAAAATATTTCATAAGCCTTTAATATTATTCTTATTGTTATCTAATAACTTATTATAATACTCTTGTTTACATTTTCTAACAATACTTATCAATTTATTTTTATATTTCTTATATTTATCCTCAGCTTCTTTTGTTCTATTTTTTATAAAGTTTTTGTAAAGAGAATTTTTTTTCTTGCATGCATTTAGCAAACCCTTAGACATCCATGGATTATCCTTACACTTTCTGTTTTTACAGTATTTCCTCATTGGGCAGTTTTTATCATACACTTTTTGAAATATTCGCGCAAACTCCTCGTATGCTTTATTAGTGTCATTCTCTCTGTATATTTGACTCCATTCCTGCTTTGATAGCTCTTTTTTAAGGGCATCAATAGTTTTCTTTGTTTTTACCCTTCTGAACCAATGCATGTTTCCTGGTTCATTTTTTTGGTGATTATTTTTGTACAATACAAAAACCGGCAGGTGATCACTGATATCATTTATCATTAAACCGCTGATAGTATTATTTTCTATTTCATTAGAAAGAATATTATCAATTAAAGTGGCACTGTGGGATGTAATTCTACTCGGTTTAGTTATTAGAGGAAACAAACCTATACTGAATAAAGTATTAATAAATTCGTCCGTCTTTTTGTGATTGTTTGGATTTAACAGATCGATGTTAAGATCTCCCCCAACAAACATGACTTTCTGATTAGTGCTTGAAAAGTGCTCCTCCATCCAATTAGAAAATACATCTATATCAGAGCTAGGAGCTCTATAAATACAACTTACAATAATATTTTTCTTTTTTTCCCTTGTAATTTCAACAGTAAGACATTCAAGAACGTCATCCACCACCATAGTCTTATTTTCAATCACTTTAAAACTATAATTAGAGTCTACAAACATAGCTACACCCCCACCATGCTTGTTTCTTCTATTCATACTTATAAACTCATACCCTTCAATTGAAAACTCATTTTCTCTGTCAATTTGAATCCACGTTGAATGGCTTAGAAAATTGTTTTAAGTAGTTCTTAATGTGATCAAAATTTGCTTGAAGGCTTCGACTATTGAAGTGGATAATAGAGAATGCATTAATGTTTTTGAATTTACGATTGTGAAGATCCTCTGTGTAATAATGACAGTCATTAACAGTTCTAGTGAAAAAGTTGTTTTCAGGGTCGATGTCATTCTCAGTGTTCTGTAGTTCATATTGCGGGTATTTAAAGTCCAGTTCGAATGCTTCTGTAATTCTCCTTATTGATCGATCTAAATCGGAACTTCCTATGCTAGATGTGTTAGAGGCCATTTGAAATGAAGTGCTTCAACATACCAGAATTGTGCAACAATCCTAATGGTGAATCGGTGTACTGCTCCGAGGGCGAATGACAAGTTTGTCGTGGCGCAGGAAGGCAATGTCCCCTCTCATGCGCGCCGCTTTCAAATCTGGCAGCAGTTCTTTCCTTTTCCTTCGGACAGCGTCTGTGTAGTCTTCGTTGATGTAGATGTTCGTTCCTTTCAATGTTTTTGCGCGTTGGAGTATGGTGACTCGGTCCTTGTGGCGCAGCAGCTTGACCACTATTGGCCATCATGCAGGTCTTTAATAGCTGACATAAATCAGCTGTCATGCATGAAAATAAGGCTTTGGTATTTACAGCGAGGCGCAAGCTTTAAAGTTCCACCACACATAAAATGATGTCTGTCGGCATTAGCCTGTTAATAGCCAAATACAGTGAATATAGTTTTTCATCCTTCATCTCATGTCTAGTGTCAGCAGTTGTGATACTTTCTTTTGGCCCAAACACTTTTTTTTTTTTAAATGAATGAAAACATTTGCTTTGGTTTGGTTGCTGTAACCTCTTACCCCCACCTTCAATGAAGGTATTCGAGTCGTCTTCTGTACTCAGTGGTTGGAGTCTCGGGACTCCATTACAATGACATAGACCAACAACAGCAACACATATTCCAGCAACTTATTTTTGAAACAAATGGAGCCCCATAGTCTCAGGATGTTAGTTACTTCTGGTTACATTCTAGTTTTGTGAACTATTCATATACATCTGTATCTGGTATATGTGCTGCCATGATATACTTGTAGATATGCTCGAAATACATTGCTCTTCCTTCAAAATGATGAATTTTGCACCATGACCTTATGTACCTTGGCGCAAACGGTTTGTCTCTTATATGTATAATCCCCCCAATGTTACATTAATAAATCAATAAATAAAAATAAGTTTTGTGACCTACACTTTGTGAAAAAGCTCTGTCCCTTTTAAGAAACCCATCAATGCCTGGGTCTCCTTCTTCAACCCGCTTTGCTGTTGTCAAAACTATGTTACTGTGTTACAGTGCAGACGTAGTTGTGCTTTATACATCCTACAGCAGTTATAATAATATATAATTATAAATATACAATTCTTCAACCATTTAATCATTTCCAACAAACACATTTTAATTCTGCACAACTCATACACAAGATGTCCAAATGCATGACAAATTGATCAAGAAATTCCAAAAGTATCGCTTAGCACATACAGTATTTGGTCGTAGATTACTGACACTTACTGTATCTGTATTTCTTTATTTTCTTCCTGTTTAGCTTGGCTTATCACAATAATGGTTAAAGGTAGCTTATGCAAAACTGCTAGAAAAATCAAAGTCAACAAACACCTTTCAGAATAAAATCCTAACAGCATTCCAGTCCACAAGATGCAAGAAAAAGTGAAAGAAAACAAAACAAAAACATTAACGTTAATCTCCAACAAAAAAGTCTGTAGGTCATTATCAGACACCTGGCCGGTGTCCCCTGGAGGGCTGCCACTTTGAGTTGAGTTTGAGTCGTTGGCTTGCATATTAAATTCAAAGTTTATCTTTCTCTTCACAATTTTGGCCCTCTAAAGCCTTTGATGCGAAAACATAAAATAAAAATAAGATTTATAATATAATTTAATATAATTTTCTTGTCTTTTTCAATAACTGTTAACATGGCTTGCTTGAAAACCCAACTGCTCAAATAAAAACTTGCCAGTGCTGGTGTAATCTATGGATGAGTGCCCAACCTAATGGCCAAATTTAGCTTTTCCGAAGGCTTTGATGCAAAACTAAAACACAGTGATATCAGGCTGTGGTTGTTGCATGTCCTTGACCACTCCCATAATGACCCAGACCCTTTACCCTAAACTTTAGGGCCTAAAGTCACTTCAGACACAAGGAGGCTGCCCCTCCTTAAATGAACCGGTCTCAAGTGAACAGAAGTGGTCTGCTCCCATGGAAAGGGGGCTAAAGTCTAAATTATTTATAATATTTAGTGAAATTATCACAAATTATAAATTAAGAAGACCCTCAAAAACTAGCCAAATGTGACCACGATGTGATGATAGTTAACTGATGAGAAATGTCAGACGTTTTATAGTCCCATTTAAAGTGAAAACAAGTCAACCACCTGTGCTTTTCCGCTTGGCGGGTTACACTCGAGTCCTCAGTCCAAATGCAAGCACTGATCAACTGCCCCATCCAAGTTTATAGTTTTACTCAGTCTTTTTGTTGGATGTGGTTGGCGATGACAAGAAGAACTCGCTGTGGGTGGAGCAGCGGTAGCACAGGAGCTGAGGGACCAGAGCGTAGAGGAAATTCACCAAAAGAAACACGAGCTGGCTGTTCACGGGGACCCGAAAGGAGAAAGGAGTCCTGGTATGGAGAGATGCCCCGATGTGAGAGAACTGGGCCTGAGCAACATCAAAAACAAAAGTATCTATTACAACTCATTGGTACTATCAAAGAACATGTCACACAGCAATAGATTAGAACAAGGTTTAGTTATACTTTATTGTCCCTTTATTGTAATAAGGGCAATAAATTAGGTCCATCGGGTTGCTGCTGGGGCAACCTGTTGGTCAAGAGTACATAGATAGATGTGTTTGTTTGTTTGTTTTACAGGTTCTGTTTAGGTTTATGAGGGGAACCAGAGAAAAGAAATCTACCAAAGACACAGGGAGAACATGCAAACTCCACACAAAAAGTCCACAAGAGCTGGAAATAAAACAAAGGATCGTCTTGTTGTCAGATCAGAGTGAGAACCACTCAGCCATAGTTTGATGGTTAAGTTACTTTTGTAAGCCCTTCTAAATGTGTATGTGCCATGCCCAGTCTGTTTAATTTAATATTGGTTCAGCTGCTGGAGTCTGGACAAAGGGTTCAGATGGAAGTGGCACCTGGCTTTGTCTCATCAACAAACAAATACAACTATGTGAAAGAATGTGTAATATTTCCAGTTGTGATAAAGGGTTTTCAGAGCAGCGGAGTTTTCTAAAATTATTACTTTATATTTCTTGATGGTCAACTTGTTTTATTTTCTACACTCTTTTATCTCCTGGTCACAACCCTTTCATCCAAAGCAACACGTCTCTGGGCAACCACTGTTTTTGGCCCGTCATTGTCTCTAGACTCAACAGCTCACATTTCAGTGAATACCACCAATACCTCCATTCCTGCTGCTCTGAAGTCATCGCTGATCCCACTACTGAGTGACGAGCCAGTCTGCACAACACAATGACTACGTTGTGTATCCAAACCCATGAGGCACTCTTTACATGAGTGTGTGAGCACTTGAGAATCTATAATGCGTCACTTTGTTATGGTAAGTTATGTAAAGTGTTACATAATAAGTGTAACATTTCCCCTAAGCTGAGAGATGTTCCCAAAATAGGACTTGTTGGTCAAACTTGGCCCTTGAACCAAAACTTAAACCAATTATCTGTAGCACAGATAAAGCAAAAAAATATCAAGTCTAAGTGATGTGTTTGCAATAGGATACACAACTGAAGTACATGCTCAAATACAATTAACATTTCTTTCATTATACAACACATTTTCTGATTAAATTATGCATCATGACCAAAGTTACAAGGCATCAATAGAATATATTCTGTAGGAAATATTCAACAGCTTCAACCACATAAGATTGCTTTGTTAAAAGACACAAATATGTTGCTGTAATGTATATATTTGAACCGTTTAAGATCACATAAAAGTATTTACTTAAACTCTTGAGCCGAGAATTTCTAGAATAATTGGTTGTGTGTTTCTAGTCCTAAGATGCAGTTTTGCCTTAAGACCACCACCTGTGTTAGCGGCCTTTGCAGGAGCGGGGAGTGGGGACAAGGGGCAGTAAACACTGTGTGCCCCCTCACTCAAAGGGAGGGGGGCAGGCGATGACAGGTGCCCCCCCTCGCCACATTAACAACGACAATAAACATTTGACTCTGCACGCTTTGGCAAAGTGCCAGAATGTTCTTCAGTCAGTGCATGTCGATGTCATGGATTCATGCTACAATGAGATGTATTATTCTCCCTCTTATTACAACATCTGTTTTGACTTTACATTCCCATCCCATTATGATTATTCAATTCACTTTTTTCCTGTTTGTGTGAGCTCTCAGTCATACGAGAGTTTCCTATTATGGACAAAGCTGTCATCTGTACTGGGTTTTAGTGTTAACTTCAGTCACATAAAGAGGCTTTGTCAGCAAATACTGATCTTTTTAATCAAAAGCTGGAAATAGAGTGATCTTGTGGGGAAGGGTTTAGCTTGTCATTAGTCCATCAAAGCTACTCTCAACTTGTTCAATAGCCAAATCTTTTAAGTGTTTAAATCATTTCCCAATTAACCAATATTTGTGCATTTGATCTAGATGGAAACTGTAATTTCTATCAGATCATAATCAAGTAGCGATTAATACATAATAATTGTAAATCTATGAGTGAAAGATGTTTCATTATAAAAGTCCAATACAAAAAATCCACACAACCCAACAAAATATAGAAACTTATATGTTTCAAAATGAAATGGTTTTAATTTGGCTTTAACAGATAATAATTAATACAAAAAATATATAATTTCTATTGAATGTATGGTCTTATTTATCTGTTTTACGGTTTTAGACAATGTTTACTGCAGCATGGATAAAGGGTATTGAAAAAACAGATATTGTTTAAAAACGGGTATCAAAAAGGGTGAGAGCTCAGCCATTGACACACTATGGGTAATATGGTTGAACTCACCTGTGCCAGTGCTCCTGAATGTACAAGAGTCAGATCTGGCATCCACTCACATCCCGGGACAATCAGGGCATACAGAGCCAGGACATAGTACGGCCCAGAGTACAGCATGTTCACCAGCATCTGGAACAGAAGAGATTATACTGACTAGTGTTTACTGTCACTGGAAACGCCAACAAATCTCAATGTGCCCTGATCATAGAAATTAAATACAACAGATAGAAATGTGTTGTGAAGTCAGATAATGGTATTTACGTTCATATGCATTATATTTGGGTATTGCCCAGGACTTGCCCAGTTTAAACACATTTCGATTATGTTTTTGTTTGGTTCATACCCATTTAAGTTCTGTTTTAAATATGGTTAGGCTTGGTTAGGCCTGATAGAACTGATCCCGTCAGATCTTGGTAGCAGTAGGGCCTGGTTAAAACCTGGATCATGAGAGACTGCCACTTTGGGTGACTTGTCCTGTGAAAGCGTTATATGAAAAAGACCTCCTTCATGAAAATAAAAGGCTGAGTATTTTGTGAGGAGGCACTTGGTGTGAAAAGACTGTGAACCACTGGTACTGCAGGTCAGTTTTTAGACACTGAAAAGGAATGTATGGTTCATGTTTACCTGAACTTTTGGATAAGCCGTGGGGTCTTTGAGGTACGGTTCAAACTGGAGCGTGTAGTTTTGGCACCATTCATTGGGGCAGTCCAGGGCAATCTAAAACACACACAGGGTCAAATGCAGACCACAGCACGGCCCATTGTCCAAAATGAAAAGAAAGGAGTGAGAGGTTTCTCACCAGGCCTCTGAAGACACAGAAGACAAATGCAGGAATGAGGTAGATCACAAAAAACAAGTCCATTGGCCGATGGAACAAGCTTTTTCTCAGAATTTCCTGAAATAACAAACACAAAAACAAAATCTGGTTGAGTTTTTCCTTATTGAACTCAGATCTTTTTAGAGGTGAAAATAAAGCAATGTAGTTTTTGGAAGTATTATAATGCATATCTGTGCGTAGCATAGTTTTTTTTTTGCTTTCAACCTCTGCTTTTGTAGTATGTTTAGGTTACCAGTCCCTGTTTGAGTTTGGCATGGTACTTATTTAGCACTGTGAATAATGGAGTACACACATACAGCCCTAAAATAATTATATGAGTTGGAGACCCAGGCAGAATTGTTATTGGGGTTTTTTTGTACCAAAAATGACCCTGAAAGTTTATGGCCACTTTTACATTAGATCATATACAGAACCTTCTCCAGAAGAGACTCCAAGCCTTCATTGATGCTAAAGGGGGAAATACACAGAATGGGGGTATGTAAACTTTGGATCAGGGTTATTTTGGTACTTTCTTTTTTCATTATGATTATAAAAAGAGCAAACTTTTTTCACCACAAATGCCTTCACACAACCACTAACTATGAGTGAAAAAAAAAAGGGTTATCTTTCATATTCTTTGAAAAATGGTCAAAGATTCTGCTAGGGTATGTAAACCTTTGAGCACCTCTGGAGATATGAGTCATATAACTCATAGATACACTTGAGTGAAAACAGGTTAACTTAAATTAAACATAAGTTTCTTACCGTGGGCAGAGGCTGCTGGGTGGAGGGCTGTCTGAAGATGCGGAAACAGGCCCAAACTGCCACAGAGATGTACAGCCAGTTGAGCAAACAGAGAATGCCCAGCTGAGTGCCATATTTACCTGAAACAATATTTTTAATCAATTATCTATTATTTTATAATATATATATATATATATTCTTTCTCAATCAGTTCTCCAATAACAAAGTGGATTAACACAGTCTATTATTATAATTCAGATAAAACATTTTTGGGCTGGGTCTCTCGGGGCTACCCATCTAAATTTGGCACACTATTTTTGTGCACTTACCAACAGCGTTCCCGAGAATGTAGACAATGGCACGCATGAGAAAGGACCCCACCCAGTAAAGGCCAATCGCACGGTAACTGTCCCTGCCATTGTCAAAGCCACATGGACAAACAGTATGTTGACAAAAGGTCTTTAATAATGACTCATACAAGCAGAAAGAGGAGGTATAATCTCAGACTTACCCCCATGTTATTGCAGCAATTACAAGCAGATACATAAGATAGTGCACACAGCCGTCCCAATAGGAGATCATGTGACCGTGCGCTGTGTTAATATGTGGATCTGCCTGAGGATTCAATTCATAATAGAAAGTTCAGAAAGATTCCATTTACATTAATCAAACCTCAAATGGGATACTTACCTCTTTGAGATAAAATGTAACAAATCCATCAATGACGTTATCCTGCTCCAAGCCGATTATAAGATTGACAACACTGAGAAAGGCAAAGACTGCATACACTGCAGTGTAACACGCAGCCCACATAAAATATTATTATGTAACATGTAAGTAATGTAAGCAGTACACCAACGAATGTAATTGTAGCTTAGCATTATTTCTTTGTAAGATAATTGAAGTCAAGGCTCTTTATCCAACATCCTCATCCAAAACTAAAGGTTACCCTAATAAAACTTAGGATTATAATATATGAAGAGCCCTATAGGCAACAGGGTACTAAAATCAATAATTCTTCAGTAAAATTTGTGACTGTGTCCAGGAATGATAAAACATATAGCCAGCATGCAATAAATAAATAAAAATTAGTTAACAGGCAAGCATACCATAAAAGAGAGGATCTGATGGAGCCTTCTTGGTGAGGATGAACTGCCCTGAGATGCACAAAGTGACAAAAGTGGCACATCCAGCGTAGAACAGCGCTTCAGCACTAAAACACAACTTTACATTAGATACAAAAAAATGCTACTTAAAATGTTGGAGGTGTCAAACTCACCTGTTGTTGCAAATGAGTGAGTTGGAAAAATAACAGATTGGGATGGACGTGAAGGACAGCACAAACACGCCTGTCCCCGCAGAGGCACTCATTTTGGAGCAGTTCTGTGGCCACCTAACTGCATATCCATATAAGAATATCACATTTTGTTGATTGTGGCAGTAGTCAAAGTTGTGGCGCACAAGAACTTGCAGCAAAAGGAATTTCGGCTGACGGAGACATGCTCGGTCTTGACGAGCTGGTCCGTCTGGTCCATAGACTGTAGAAAATAAGGTCTGGTCTGGATCCACACTGTCAGGCCCCCGTCCAGCCCTCCTCCTCCCTGCCCTCCTCTCACACGCTCCACAGAGCGTTCCACATTCCTGCCTACAGACACAGTTGCTTGTTTTAAATGTACTACATTAATAAAGTACAGTCAGACAGTCAAATGTGACTGGCTTTAAAGGGGTCAATATTATATTTATATATTTTTTCCACTTATTTTTTGTTTGTAGGTGTTTTTAAGGCGTCTTTGTTCCAAAGCAAAACTAACGGAGGAGAACATTGTCTGTGAGCTTTGTGGATGTTTTGACACACTCGGTGCACTAGGGGGCGGCATGCGCCGTACGTGCGCACGCGCTGTTCCGGAAGCGTTAGCAAAACAAGAGGGGATGGCGTCTGCTGCGATGGACGGGACGTAAATAAAGATCATATTCAGCCACATCATTTCGCTAATGCCACCGTGGCTTTGTACTTAAGCAGCATTGACTTATATAGTGCAGAGTAATGGCGACTGCCGGGGGCGGCGGCACTGGTGCTGGCGGCGTGGCTTCAAACCACAGTGACCCCGCCGCCTGCGGCTCCAGCGCGGCTCAGGCTGCAGCTGCTCCCGGGCCGCCCGCCTCTCCTCCGGCTCACGGCCTCCACCGGGAGCCCATGTACAACTGGCAGGCAACGAAGAGCTCTCTGAAAGAGCGCTTCGCTTTCCTCTTCAACAACGAGCTGCTCAGCGACGTGCGCTTCATCGTGGGGAAGGGCAGGCAGGCCCAGAGGATCCCAGCGCACAAGTTCGTGCTGGCCGCGGGCAGTGCCGTGTTTGATGCGATGTTCAACGGAGGGATGGCCACCACTTCAGCGGAGATAGAGCTGCCTGATGTGGAGCCAGCTGCCTTCTTAGCCCTGCTCAGGTAGGACGGGACTCCTCAGACAGAACCATGGGAAATGTATTATCAATCATAATCAAATGGCACAGTTACAGTGACAGACCATTACACTGGCCACATCAAAGTGTGGAGTGTGGAGTTTCCCTTCTGTTCCTCCCGTTAGTCTTGATACTGTAATGTGTCTTACCACTCAAATTAAGACATAGTTCTTATTGTAATTCATACTTATTGTAAATCATTGTTATACTGAATGAACAGCCTTTTATTTAGACCATGCATTCAAGTGATTTATTGTTTACAACCTGTAATCGTTTATAGAAGCACAAGTTTTTGCTCCAACCAGTAGTGAAATTATAGCAGTATTTTATGAAGTAGCCGTCCATATACTGCAGTCTGCAGCTGCCACATGTTTGTATGTAAAGCCTCATACATGTATTGTTATTAATACACAGTTTACTGTTTACAACTCTGTCAAAAGGTGTGTAAAAGACACAAGTGCACAGTTCAAGATGTTGAAGTTATTCTTGCTCATGATGAGGATAGATACAGTTAGGAATGAGTCCTACATCAGGGGAAGAGCTCTTATTAAATGTTTTGTTGGTGCCTCTTTGAAAATTTTGGAGGAATATGTGTGGACAGAAAAGGATGTTTGCTTTAATTATTGCTGCTAGACGGCAGTGCTTGTTGAAAACATAATAAACCAGATTTCTGTTCTAAAAGAGGAAATCAAGTTGTAAGAAGCTGCAGCAGAGTTGGTTAGTGCTCTACGTTTACATGATAATGCTAGTAAGGTGTAATATTGCTCAGATAGGCTGATGCAGCAGATTTATAAATGGAACAATGTATAAAGGAAAATTAACATTGATAATGTTTTTTTTTAGGTTTCTGTATTCTGACGAGGTCCACATTGGTCCGGAGACTGTTATGACGACGTTGTACACTGCAAAGAAGTACGCCGTCCCAGCACTGGAGAGTCACTGTGTAGAGTTTCTAACCAAACATCTCAGAGCTGACAACGCTTTCATGCTTCTCACTCAGGTAATACAGCGTAGATACTATAGCGAAAAGTAGGGCTGGACAGTTGAGGGAAATATCTAATAATGTAATATTACCCTAGAAGGCTTGTTGTTTTATTACATGGTAGTATTAAACTGCCTGGAGCTCTAAACCTGAATAACTTTATAATATCTCTTTGTTGTTGAGATTTTCTGTCTTATCACACTGTCCTGACCGTCTTTGTTTTCTTTGTTATCGGCTAATAATAACTCGTGCTTGTTGTCTTTGTCCTTTTAAGTTTCTTCTGGGTTAAAATGATTAGCTTCGTAGTATCAACTTCTAGAAAATTATTTAAATGCAGACTGTTTCTACCCAAGTTTCTGAGTTATTTTGGCCTCAGATGGTTTTGTGATTTATCCAACTATGTGAAATATTTTCAGATGTTTCCAATGGCTTGTGAATGCAGCACGAACAGCCAAGTAACTTTTAGTGATTCTGTATTTAGTTTGTTGGTTGTTTATTTATTATTTTAAATGTTTCATTTCACACTTCATCATATACTGTCAGGATGTATCATTTGATCCAATGACACAAACATACTGTAGTTATGTTGTTTGTTCTAAGCTAATAACGATACATGACTCGTTGGTAAATAATGGGAAAGGGAAGGAGAGGGGACTTGTGTCATGTTAATCTTTTCACATGACACCCAAAGTGACAAAGAAACCGAAAAATGAATATGGATTCTTCTCCCGTTTTGTTATTGCAGCATAATGCGTAGCTTGGTCATTTATTTCATTGTATCTTATCGTAGGCCAGATTATTCGACGAGCCTCAGCTTGCGAGCCTCTGCTTGGACACAATAGACAAAAGCACTGGAGACGCAATTAACGCAGAAGGATTCACAGACATCGACCTCGGTAAGATTCTTTGCTCTGTATGCCTCTGGTTTTGGTTCGACTTGTGTGTTTTGTTTAAGATTTGTCTTTATGATTCTGTGTATAGACACGTTATGTGCCGTGTTGGAGCGGGACACTCTGAGCATCAGGGAGAACCGTCTGTTTGGGGCGGTGGTGCGCTGGGCAGAGGCCGAGTGCTACAGGCAACAGCTCCCTTCCACGTCCGAAAACAAGCAGAAGGTTTTAGGGAAAGCTCTGCCGCTCATACGCTTCCCGCTCATGACTGTGGAGGAATTCGCTGCAGGTAAGTGATTAATGATATAGATATGAAGTAATGGGCCTCATTCATTCCTCATTAAATTGTATTCATGACTGCATTACTTTCTTCACTCGTTTCAATCTGAATTCCACCATAACGGCTCTGCACCCTCATAGCTTTTTCCATTCATATTTCATCACCGTAACAGGAAACATTTTAGATTTGGTAAACCTCGTCATCGCATTGTCATCACAACGTCGTGTTTTACCACTCACTGTTGTCGATTAAACAAGTCATCAACGAATGACTTGTTTCATCAGTAAGTCATTCGCTGAGGGCCGTCTCTTTTGCCCGCTCAAAAAAGACTGGTCTCTGTGTCTAAGCAGATAAACTATTTATGCAGCGTATTTTCTAGTTGTGGAATCCAACAACAGAAAAGCTATGACTATGCTTAAATTCTGCTTGATGTCGTCAAAATAATGTGTGCGACCAATTTGTTGGAAATAGATTTGCTTCAGATCTATTTTGTGAATGAGGCCCATTCTCCTCAAAGTTAAACTATAATCATTATTATTTTAACAAAGTGCACAGTGTCTGGCTGAGACCACAGAAACATATTCTCTTTTGTGCAACAGGGCCTGCCCAGTCTGGGATATTGTTCGATCGGGAGGTGGTAAATCTGTTTTTACACTTTACAGTAAACCCCAAACCAAGAGTCGAATACATCGACCGGCCGCGCTGCTGCCTCCGCGGAGAGGAGTGCAGCATTAACCGTTTCCAGCAGGTCGAGAGTCGGTGGGGGTACAGCGGCACGAGCGATCGAATCAGGTGAGGCCAATGTTTATATTTATGTTTATTGTCAAGCCAAAGCAAATGATTGTGAATGCTTATCATAGTAAACATTTACTTTATTACAATGGAAATATCCTGTTGGTGAATGCACAGAGAGAACTTGCAAATGCATGAAACTTAATTCCTTATTTTGTTGTCTTTTTGTCTTTAGGTTTAACGTAAATAGAAGAATTTGCATAGTTGGTTTTGGCTTGTACGGTTCGATACATGGACCAACGGATTATCAGGTTAACATACAGGTAAACCTTTTAACACAGCTTGTCATTCGAGACACAAATACAGCAGTTGCTCAGAACAAAGGACAAGAAATGCATTTTTACAACTTAGTCATTGTCTCGTTCACTTTATATTCCGATTAATTTCTCTCACAGATTATGGAAAGTGACAAGCGCATCACCCTCGGTCAGAACGACACAGGATTCAGTTGTGATGGGACGGCGACCACCTTCAGGGTCATGTTCAAGGAGCCAGTGGAGATCCTGCCTAACGTCAGCTACACGGCATGTGCAACTCTCAAGGTTAGTGAATGGATTTTATTATGCAAGACAACAATGCTGCCCTTTAAGATACGTTTGTATCTTTCATCACAAGTAGTTCTGAAAGAGTTTTGAAATGGAGTTTTGCTTCAACTGGTAAACCCCATAAAAGGGACATCCAACCCCACTGGATACACTCTATACTGAAAATAGAAATATCACATGGATTTACTGTTAAATGTATAAAAATCCAGCAACACCAAAGCCGTTTTCCCATAGGGGCTGTGCTATAGCCTAAACTGAAAGGGGAGAACAAGTTACTTCAACCTGGGCCACCTTTGCTGTGGGGTCTGGAATAATTCACCTGGAGAATGCACGTACGCAAGCAAATGTAACTCTCCTAAAAGCACCGAAAGCACCAAAACAAAACTAGCTTATTAGCAACAGCTGATTGGGCTCTTGCTTTGAGAAGAAAAAATATGCATTTCTTGTTTGGAAAGCATTTGGAACGCATTTAACTAATATGATAGAAATTAATATAAAAGTTTGGCAGATAACAGGAAGCAGTTTCCCTGTGAGCTGTAGCTTGATCTAAGCCTCACAGTGCGATAAGACCTTTCTTTTTTTCACACCTACTGTCTTCTAGACCGGTTTCTTCTTTAGCCTGTTACCTGCCGTCCCCTCTGATCAGGGGGTTAGGGTTAGTTAACCATAATCCGGATATAATTAGGGTTAAGAACGGCAAATGTAACGTAAGTTTTGTTTCATTTTTAGAAACTAGGTCTTAGCTTTCAAATGAGGTATCACACTAGCATACAGGCTGTAAGCTCTCCACTAAATACGTGTTGAGATTTGGATGTAAATAATTCTTAACCCTAACCCTAAACCTAAGGTGGCAGTTATGTGGTTAAAACACTCTCACATCAAATACTTATCATTGACCTTTGTCATTTATATCTTTACAGGGCCCTGACTCTCATTATGGCACCAAAGGTTTGAAGAAAGTCACTCAGGAGTCGGTAACAGGGACCAAGACTACTTTTTTCTTCTTCAGTTCTCCCGGAAACAACAACGGCACCTCAGTGGAGGATGGACAGATACCAGAAATCATATACTACTCCTAAAACCCCTGTAATGAAAACATTACATTGACTGAACCAGGAAGACCTCAGAGAGCGAGAGAGAACGGAGAAACTGGACTGCTGGATATTTAGTGCCTCGTAATAGGCTGCGTTCATGACATTGATGTCATAATCTCAGATGGAAAGCAGGGGCCTGTACAACTACTTTAAAGGCTGTTTTCAAAGAAAGAATCTACATATGCTGAAACTGGGGCTGCACGAAATGAGAAAAAACTGCAACAATTGGTGTCCGTCTTAAATACTGTGATGACAATATAATGTTAAAACAATATTTTACTATCATTTCAACACTAAGCAATTTGTAATGGCAGCAAATTGTGTCAAAACAAGACAAAGTCAGGAAGATAAAAAAGCTCAAATGTAGCTTAATTTGGAAAATTATGACTTGAAGTGAACTTTTGCACATTGTATTGTGATGTCACATGAACGCAACTTATTGAAACCGATAATAATGCTCCCATGGACTGTAGATTGTATGTACTGTGCGTCCCTGTCTTTTAGAAAACATTGTACAGACGAATACCGACAGATGCTCGCTCACAGGCATCGTCAAATGCTGAAATATGACTGTTGTGTCTCTACATGTAAAAAGACAGAGCACTCACCTCATGTTGTGTACAGTTAAGCCCGAAATTATTCGTAATTATCAATTTCTCAGTTGTACGAGAGTTTTCCATCATAGTCAGAGGTTCTTGAGCCATCATCAACACTTCAAAATACAGAGTACAGGTGACTGCTCAAGAACCTTTGCCTGCAGTCCATCTTTTGTGCAATTTTGAGGAAAACACTTTGAAGGTCCATGTCACTACACTTCCTTGTCATTAATCTGTTATTGAACGTAAACTCCCTATTGTTCCCTGGGTCAACTAACCTCTTGTTAAGTTGTGCTGATCAAAGAACACATTTGGGCTGAACTGTACAACTGTATGTCAACCAAGGCCATTATATCTTGTCAAGGTTATTGTTGATGTATTTCTCACAGTGCACTGATGTCTTTTATTTTTGGCATTGTTCTACATATCTGTGTCGTGAACATTACCATTGGTACATGCTGTAATGCAGAAGCGCTTCTTACACCAATGAAAATAAATTAATGACCTGTGACTTGTAATTAATGATCGTAAACAAATAGTCTAGGATGCCTTCATAACCTCGTTTTTGTTATTCTGTTATTGCCACTTGTGTATCTGGCACCGTTAGCTTCGGTACAACACCCGTACTCTGGCTCCACCTGCTGGCCAATTGTACATTTTAAAATTCATTGGCTCCATGAGATTGTGAGGAAATTTGTAAGAAAAAACGTATATACTAATACTCACTATATAGCCTGCTTTTTTGGAGAAGCGGGTGATACTGAACGTCTTGTAATTGGACACAGTAAATGAGGAACGCAAACAAAAAATACAGATATAACATTTCAAACGTGAACCATTTTAGTTTTCAATTGTCCAATCCAAAATGTAGGCTATCTCTGCAATGCCCCGCCCTAAAATCCTGTGAAAAATCAATCTTCAGTGATTAGAATCCCTCAACTTGAAATATAATGTCACATCAATAACCAAACGTTGAGAACTAATGTTCAATTATTTTTCTGATGTTTTGTGCCTAATTCTAGTCATGTAGGGCGTTAAATGTGTGTCCTTGAGGCAACCCGGATTCAGCTGTGTAGTGCCGTTTGTCGATAACATAAACTTGTTGTGATTGGAAGGTTGGTGGTTGAATCCCGGCTCTGGAAGACTGTCATTGTGTCCTTGGGCAAGACACTTAACCCACCTTGCTTGTGTGAATGCAGTGTGTTTGTGAGTGAGTGAATGGTTGAGAGATTGGCAGCATAGATGTCGTCAGTCCACCCTGCAGGGCAGTTGTGGTTATTGGACAGGATGCCAGACCACACTGTTCCAAAACTTTGTTGAACTTGTTCATGTTTTATACTTGTCTTATTCCAAATGTTATTGCGTCACTATTACTTCTTGCCAGGTCAGGTGACAGATTTTCTGGGACCCGGAGCATTCCGCATCACATGGGGGCCCTAAAAATAGAAAATAACACAGAAGGCCCATTTCCAGACCCCCAACCCTGACCTTAAACAAAAGCAGGAACAGAGTCTGTTCTTGCCTTTTTACTATAGTATAGTTTACAAACCAAACAGGGAAAGAATTATTCTTAATTTATTTACTGCCTTGTGCCAAATCCCAAGCAAGCAAAGCTTCTCATCAGTTGGTCTGTGGGGCCTCACTGTGTCGCGTTCAGTCCAATATGATGTGACAGCGCGATAGACCGCCAGCCTCGGGACATGTCCTTGATGGCAGGCTCGTGCGCTACACAATCACCGCTCGGCCTCCTGCACTGTCTGTGTCTGAGCGCACAGTGCTCCCCGTGCCGCGCCACACACACATGCATGAAAGCCCCTACAGCGCTGACCGGCCTACATCTGTGCGGAGGAGGAGCGGAGGGAGCGGGCTGCGTGACTGGGGTTGGTCCGGGACAGAGGACCCCAGCGGCAGACAGTGCAGTGTGTTCCTTCCACAAAGGTAGTTTTCTGCCTTATTGGTCGCAGTGCCCATGAGATAGATTAGAAGAATACAATAATAGACAAGACAAAGTGATTAAAGCCAAACTACATAAAATGTCACCAAATACATACAAACATTTTATTCATATCAGGTTATTAATTGGCAAATACTGACCTGACACACAAAAAACACCTTGATTTGACTTACTGTTATGATCTGGAGCTGCTGCAGTTTGTCAGGTCTAGATTCAGCAACTTAGTGTGCCCAAAGAATGTGATAAGCTGACTGAACATCCTGCATGGCCTGGTTATTCCATCAATGGACTTAGTCTTGTCTTATGAAGAGGGAAGATGAAGGGTAATCCAAGATGACAATGTCAGGAATCCTCGTTCTCACATTGTGAAAGGGTGGTTTAGGGAGCCTGAGACTTCATTTTCACACCTGGATACAAGATCTTGGTGATAAATTAATGCAACGCTGGCTTTGGACATTGCTGAAGCTTATTGAAACAATGCCACAGTGGATATGTGCTGTTATCAAAGCTTAAGGCGGTCAAATGTGATGTTGCTTGCTTTGCTTTGACTACAGTGAACCAAACATAAGGTTTAATTACGATACTCTTCATTGAAATGTTTGTTTATTTATCACAACAGTTTATTTGTTCTTGTGACATATAAGCTGAAATGTTCTGCAGTGTGACTTTAATCAATTTATAGCTACAAATGTCTGTGTTGCATGATAAACACTGCATGATACTATGGGGTGATTGATATAACTGTGTTGTGTGACCCCGTGGAAGGAAACTACAACAAAGCACTTCTCAGCATCCTTTAAAGAATACTACAACGCCTTTATTTAATGAGCTTCTATTTTTTTCTAGGTCTTTAATGCTGAGAAAACACATTACATAAGCCTCTCCAGCTGGACGCCTCCCCTGCAGGTCGATGTGGAAGGAGGATAACGAGCCTCGCTGTCTCACACCAAACATCACAGCCCTGGTAGAAAAAAAGAGAAGCCTAATGAGGGTTCTCTGAGGCTGCTGATGCTGATAACGCTCACAATATATAAAAGCACCTGCAGCTGAGACAGAGGCAAGACAGAAAAGGCATTAACATCAAGAAGACACTCATTTCTTAGAGGGTAAGGGGTGTGTCTAGTTTTTCTAAAGGTGATGGAACCAGAGCCGACCCATGTCTTGAAGGCTTCAAGCAAAATTGGAGCTGAGAATTGAACACGTACAGCTGAGATGATCAATAGCAGGCAACGAGGCAGTGATCTTAGCTTTTGATATTGACATTCACGAAACAAAAAAGACCATCCGCTGCCGGTTTTATAAGTGCTGTTGCTGACGAAGCGTCTCTAATGAGAAGTTGAATGTCCATCACTTAAAGCACAGAGTGATGGCAGCTCAAGAACCTGAAATAGCCAACAATTTTTCCATTTTCTTCCAGCTACAGAGGCCGATAAGAGACGTTGAGCCACATTCGCGGTGGGAGGCAGCCCCTGTCAGAGGAGAATTTGGATCCTGCTGTTAATGATGTATCTAAAAAAATCTATAACCACCCACACATGAGAATACAGCAATACCCATACAAAATGATACAGACATGCCAAATGACATACGCTATAATCATGCCTTTGGTTAGAGTCACATCACCAACTAAATGATTATGACTGGTGGGAAGATGTACAAAAAAGTGATTAAAAACTATACTATGGGAGAGTGGGGTGGGTTGGGTCACTCAGTGTTTTAGAGCTAATAAGAGAGACCACGCTAAACTGAGAGGTCATGTCTGAGAGGTCAGGTCAAAACTGTTGTAAACCTTTGTCAAGTGTGAGTCAGCTTTCACACTGAAGAACTTGACCTTCATTTATCATAATTTCCATGATGAATATAATCTATGAAGGTGTCTTATGGGGAGAGTAAAGTTCACCCTAAGCTTAATCATTAGATGCCATGTATTTTTTGGCTGGATGTGAAAATATCTAAAATGGCCGACTGGGGAGCGTTGGGTCAAATGTTGTGGGTGGGGTTGGGCCACACAGAATGCATTGATGTCCCAAGCCTTTCATCATTTTTGGTGAAGTGCCCAATCAAAGAATAACTTTCTCTCTGATAAGTTGTGAATGGTCCTTGGAAAGAAGAGAGAGACCCAGACAAGGAAGACAAAGAACTTAATCCAGAGAATTTTGTTCTCATGCCTTTATCCCCTTTATTCCCCTTTATCTGTAGGTACCAACAAGTCTGCTCCATCTATTATGTTTCCTATAGATCTTTGTGGTTATAAAGTTCAGTAATGACAAACACAATGATTTACTGGGGTTTGTTAAAAAAAAAAAAAAAAAAAAAAGGTTTTCTACGTCAAGGACAAAATCTGTAAGATATCATCCTGTCATAGATAAATGTTTGTGTGTCTACCCTTCAGAATAGTGACCCAACCATCCCCTTGGACTGACCCAACTGGGATAAAATCTTCGCTATGATAAAAAATTAGTATTATTCTGTTTCTATTGAATATTAAAGCCTCATCAATAGGAGGTATCTACTTATTTTTTGGGCGAGTGTGCATACTTATCATCCTGAAATAATGAAAGCCTTATAGCAGTAAAGCTATATATGCTATATGACCCAACCCACCCCGCTCTCCCCTATATTGTTTAATTCTGTGATATTGTTTAAGTTTGTAGGATGCATTTTACTTTGAATTTGAGTTGCCTTAAGCTGCAATGGAGTTGTGAAGAATAACATAGTACATGCCTGAACGTTTGCTTTGGATGCTCATGATGCTTCAGTCCGTTGAACATGAATATTCAAGTACAAAAATGGAGTATATTTGAACAATAAAGTCTGCATTAGACTTTTTAATGAAGCTGTAGGGACAGTTTTCTCACTTCCTTTTCTCGCGCCCCACGACATCACACTTTCTGCCTCTGACATACTCTGGTGTCCCTGCTCCAAGCTGCTCAACAGTTGTTTCCACTTCTACAAAGCAAGAAGACTCATCAGGTCACAAGTGACTTTAAGAAACATTTAAGGAACAACAAACCCGAGATCACAGACATTTGAGAACATTTAGTCAAAACCGATCAGTCAAAAGAACAAAACAACCAACAAACCTTGTCGACCGGGCCAGGGGTTGGATGAGTTGGGTACATTTTGTTTCCCTCTTCAAATGCTCTTCAAAATATACTTCACAACTTCATGAAAAACATCAGAAATGTCCCATGTACTTTTCACTATTTTCATTTAATTACTTATTCATTGCTTAAATAACTCCCCCCGACTCACTACTGATGATCATTTGTGTATTCGTATAACTGCATAGAAGAACAATGGTGTATTGAGTCGTTAATGTGTGGTGGGCGGCTGGTCTCAAACTGCTGTAAGTGGGCAGCAGTGAATGAGTCACCAACACTTTCTCTGAATCTAGTGCTTTATACCTGTGTCATATCATGGTCGCAAAATATGCCACACAAAAGAGCTTCATCTTAGGTTTCAAAATCCCACAATTGTGTTTTTATCTCATAAGATGAATCAAAAGGTCAAGTTCAGTTTCTTTCTTTTTTTTTTTTTTAAATCAAATTGTCGATGATACTACAGACTGGTCTCCATGATAAGTTAAGCTTTCTTCAACATAAATGAATGTGGGGGATCTAAGAAGGAACTAAATTAGCCTGAGGGATATAGCACACAGCCCTAGATTGACATGTGAAGAGAGGGAAGCCTGGAGCTGCTTAATTATTTACAAATGTCATTAATAGATTATTTCTAGACGCTTCGCTGGCCAGCTCACTGCCCAAAGATGTCAGCCCCTTTTTCATACAGCTACCTGCTAGGCAAAATGCTTATTCATATGCTGATGTGTAGAGTGGTTGGAGGAATATAGTGGGATAATAGACCTTTAGTCACAGGTTGGAATTACTTTTTGAATATATAACACCATCTAATCAATTAGGCTTGCAAGGTGAATTGGCATCAAAACAAAATTGAATAATCACTAAGGGCTGCAATGATCATTTTTTATTGTGGTTACCAACTTTTTCACCTCCAAACGGCTGTAATTTAAGAAAAAAAATAAGATAAAAACATTCTAGAAAAGTAATGTAAAATACTTATATGAAACGAAAATATTGTAGCTATATTTCCAAATCATTTAGCCTTTTAATCAATGGAGAAATATTGGCTACTGACACATTGTGGACTGAAAGTATGTGATGAGGCAAATACATATAATACAAATACATACTGTTAACGGTTGTCCATTTCTGAACTTTGGCTAAGAGTGCGTTAACAGAGTTGATTTGGACTCAAGCGGCGCAATCAGTGATGACAATGAATAGCCGAGGTTGCCGTGGGGGAGCACTTGGCATCCGAGCTGTAATCTGCAGATAAGAGGCCCTCACCTCTGACAGAAGCATAAGTGATTCTGTAATAGTACATTTAGATACTTAAATATGCACAGAACAAATGCTGCATGTTGGCTAATAATTGTGTCTGTGGCTTCTAGAAATCTAATAAGCTCATGATCAGGAACAGCGTCATGAGGGAGCGGCCGCTCACCTGGAAAAAGGATTAGTGGAAAATGTTATGTTTGAACTTATTTAAATTAAATGTATGTTAATGATGCTAAAATGTATAAATCTGAGGTCCCGTATTCATCTACATTTTAAATCAGTTTTTGTACTCTGAGTGTGACATCAACCTGCCCTGGGACTACAGGTATAAGCTGGTACAATGCATTTCCCTTCCTTTTGGTCAACATTAAATTGTGCACTGTCCCCGTCTAAAAATAATAATAATACCAAACCATGTAACAAAATGCAACAAACTATGCTCTAATAAACCTAAGAAATTGTGAGCTGAGGAAAGTTTCATTTACAGTAATAACACATCTGCACAAGCATCATTTATAAAATAAAATAAAAAGTTTAGGAAAATACATGTTTATTGAGATCTGATGAGTGGAGTTCATTACAGCTACAGAAAAATGTGATCATGATCATCTGTTGTTAATTCATTGCCTGCAATGTCTGGAAAAATGGTCAAACATGATAACACAGTACATGCTTTTCACATGTGTGAAATGTTTAAAAACACATAAGAAAGAAGCAAAGAAAGAAAGAAGCAAAGTGAA
This sequence comes from Gobius niger, assembly GCF_951799975.1. Classification (NCBI taxonomy): domain Eukaryota; kingdom Metazoa; phylum Chordata; class Actinopteri; order Gobiiformes; family Gobiidae; genus Gobius; species Gobius niger. Next base: position 14,229,951 of record NC_136855.1, on the reverse strand, counting down.
GTAGGTATTGGTGTCTGTCAGTGCTTAAATCATTTCAGTTTGTCCGCCCTACAAAGACGGTAAATACATCTGAAGTAACTTGAAATCTACGTAAGTGAATCTGCTGTTTCAGAGCAAATAAAGGTTGTTTCCAGGTGTTTTTCTCATATAAATTGTTGTAGTGTCACAGATTTTACTTGTTGGCTGTGGTTGATCCAGTGGTTGATCCAGCTTCATCAGTACAAAGTGAGGATCTGGAGCAACCATGTATGACACCCTCAAGGCTTGTTCAGCTCATTCAGATGAAACATGTCTGTATTATTCTTTGGGTCGTGCAAAAACTGTAGGATGATGGTGTGTTTGCAGCAACATACATTTTGTTTTTCTTCTAAAAAACTATTCTTTTTGCACTGACTGAGATAATCAGGTTTTTTTTTTACACTGAGGGCAAATCAAGTGTTGAGTTAATATGGACGACAAAAAGAAGAAACACTGAAGATCAAATGCTGAGTTGATCTAGTCCTATTTTATAATGCTACGGTCAAATAAGTAATATATGATTCGACGGTTGCACATTGCCACATGTCTGCAATGCAAGTTCAAAGTACATATAAATACTGACAAAACCTGAGAGATATTAGTAGCGGTCATATTGTGGCCTCTGATGCTGGGAGTTGTAGCCCTGGCTGGAGCTCTGATGGTGGGGCTGATGCCCTCCGCGGGACCCCCTGTCTCTCCCGCTGTCCCAGGACCTCTCTCGGTCTCTATGAGGTGACCTGTCTCTGTCACGGTCCCTGCCATAGGTTCGGTCTCGATCCCTGTCCTGCCAGTGCCCGCGCTGCTCTCCTCTCCAGCCACGCTCTTCTCCATAATTTCTGCCTCCCCAACCACGGCCTCCATATCCACCACGACGGTCCTGGTACCTGAACGGGAAAAAAAATCTGTTTTTGCTGATGAACAAGTCAAACATTGAACATTTAATTAGCAACAATAAGAAGAAATACAAACATACATGTCAAGGCCCAAAGAGACTAAAGCTTACAGCCCATTTTGGCCAAACTACTTCTAGAATTACTAGGACACAAAGCTTTGGAAATGAGCTGAAGACATTTGTGCAGGATTTTAAGGTTTACGGTTATTTAAATATTATTGATCTTTTGTTTTTGTTTTATGTACTTTAGGGTTGCTACTAGTGATTATTTTGGGAATCAGTCAATCTACAGATTATTTTTATGATCTAAAGCAGTACTGAGTAACTTGTTTACCTTAATAAATCCTTTTCGTGGTCCCTCTGGGGTAAACACAAGTGTTAATGGGTTGATGGGGGGGGGCTTTCATCTCCCCTGGTGTCTCTGGCCAGACAACTGCCATTTCAACTTCGCTGCCTACGGGTCGAAGGCCTCAATACGCACCATTGGAATCACGAAGAAGAAGCTAACAGGCTAACGGGCAAAGCTAACTGTGGGCTAGCGCCACTTAAACAGTATTTACAGCCAAGTTTGAGTGAAAAAAATGTTCTCCATTGTGTAATTGGATGAACAATATCCCTCTCTCCCTTTGTCTTTTCTGTCAGCGTAGTATTCACTCTCATGGACAATTAATGAGTAAAAAAACTCAACATGCTACGACCTGCAGTGGCGCTTGTGGCATCTAGGAGCATGAGTTACTTAGTACTGCTTTAATTACTTTTTCCCCACATAAAACTTAAGTGGTGGTGGTTGTTAAAATGAATGTTTGCTATAAAAAAAAAGTCCCTTCAGCTGAACTTGGTTTGCTCAAGGCTTCAAATGAACACATGAAAGCTGGTATGAAAGCTGGTATGTGCTCGACAAACTTGCCTGACTGATGGTGTGAGATTGAATTACGTCACAGCATATGTTGCACGTTGCTCCACTTTGCCTGTATCCTGGATTAGCATTAATATATTTCTTAAATTGAGGGACTGTAACGTTGTGTAGTTTGAACTCATTGTGCCTGGTCAGAGCCCACGTGAACAGACCCTTTCACCCGTGCCCAGGACATGTGGAAATGTCTGCGTCCCGAAGCTGTTCGTGTATAAATGATTGAGGAGCGCACCTGTTGTCCCTGCCTCCACCGCGGCCCCTCCAGTTCCGCACAATGGGAGGCGGATCGGGCGGTCGCTTCAAGTATTCCTGGTATTCGTGGTCTTCTGAGGTAAACCTGTGAGCGAACAGCTCCTCGTAGTCCTCCGGTTCATCTGTAGTTCCGGCCATCCTACAAAAGAAACCTTACGTTAACCCGCTGGATTTGTGAATGAACGAGCGTGTTCTCATGTGGGTCAACTACAACCCTAAAAACTGTTAGGAAGATCATACACGATGTTGACATAAAATCAGTGTAAACATCATAGGAAATGTACATAAGCATTTAATAATAAAAGATCCATGAAATCTCACCTCAATAGGACGTATAAATACGAGTTTACGACCCCGAAAGCAAAACTAAACAACAGGATCACACCGTTTGTCCAGCGTAGAAATGTTTCCCCGGAAACGTGCAACGGTATTTGATGTTGGTTCCTACCAACGCACGCGACATACCCATACACAAACGATACATGTTTTAATCTCTCAGACCTGATGAAACCAGAATGTTATAACGTGAAGACTTATATTTAATTTTATTTGCTATGTTTAAAATTCTTTAATTAAGTGAACTGCGGTCGATATGGTTAAACCCATAGACTGTATATAAACCTCTTTTTTAAATTGTTTCCCCCCCCCCCCGAAGGTTAGTAATATTACAGAATAAAATTAAACACTGTTATACTTTGACCAATAGGCTATTAGATAGATAGGAAGGAAAAAAATCCTGCAAAAGAAAAGAAAGAGAAATGACAAAACGACCCAACATCAAAACAACAATTTATACAGCTCTTTCCAGTAGGCTAATACATGAAAGATCAACTCGGGAAAATAAAACAAATTATCAAATAAATGTGAAATGTGGTCAAATCAAATATTTCCGGTTATTTTTTAACATTGGGAAATTGTCGTAGGCTTCATAGTAGGCTACATCTTTAAGCCAAAATAAATAAATAAATAAAAAGAGAGAGAATTTTATTAATCTAGGCTACATAAACTTACTTGGTCACAGGTCCCTGTCGTCGAGGGAAAACGCCGCCGCAAAACCCACATATTTCCTTGAGTGTGTGGGCGGCTCGTCGTAGCTCGGTCCAGCAGCAGAAGACGCGTGAGCAGGTGGAAGCCGCTCCGTGTCGCTACTGCCTTCTTCATTCACTCCATGCAATCCCATCGGAGAGGATCGAGCAAACTCTACCCAGCCACTCACTCAACACACGAGGAGAGGGGACTTGACAAGCACACATCAACTTAATTACGTTCATTTGAAGAACATTTTGAATACCCCAAGTTTGCGGAGAAGGAGGTAAAACAAACTTCGGGAATCTTGAGCTTGACCACCCCCGGTTGAATCGAGTTGTGATCTCATGTTTCACACTTGTCTGTTGGCAGCAAGCCGGAGAGCGGAGTAAAAACGCCAAGGAGAGGCTGGCTGGCTGGCTGAACTCTATGGACAGCTAATTATCCGTGGACTTTGCTTGGTGACAGTTTCCCCATTCCCCATAGGACTCTTCTCTTCGGCGTTATTTTTATTAAGGAGTTGTTCCTCAAGTCCGCGGCGATGGGGTGAGTGTGGATAAAGCGCTGTCTGTAGACTGCATTGACACCTGCACTGTGTGAAATATGTCAAGAATGCCTCCCACAATTCAACATTTGTATCTTTACGCACGAAATACGCATCGCGTTCTTTCCCCATGGCTTGCTTGTACAAGCTGCGAGAGAGAGGGTTCCCCCAAATATAAGCGGATCTATTTCTGGATCTCAGGCATATTGAGGGAATTTTCTAGTACTTCTCATTGACTTTCTAATGACATGTCCTTCCACTCTCATGAAGCAAAATCTATTCCAGCTGCCAATACCTTTCGTTTTCCTTTCTGTGGAGTGATTTTTATTACATCTAGGCGTCAAAGTCAGTCTACACACTCTGCCCTCTCGTTACTATGGGCACTTCTGGCATTGTATTGTCCACATTGCTCTAGTTGTTTACTGGGAACAGCACATTATTTTGCCTCCATGGTGTGAATGTTCAGTGGCTCATTGTCACTGTTATGCAATCACCAGACCTATTCTCATTTATTTGTTGTGGAGACATTTCCAGGCAATTCTCTATGTAAAGGCAAATGTTTCCAGTGTGTGACCAGCTATTTAATAATCCATGAAGACTCCTAATGTGCCACGCCAAGCAGCAGACATGGCAGAATAAACGATTACTTGTGAAAAATAGCATTCATATCAATAGGTGAAGTCATTCGGTGCCAACCTTCTAGTTTCCATGTGCTAAATGTTTCCCAAATTGTGTAACAAACCAGTCAAACAGTCCTGACTCCTCTAGAAAATTGGCAAAGTGGCTGAGCAGGTTTGAAGTGGAGAGGAAAGTATTGAGCATGTGTGGCCAAGCAGCTAACAGGGTAAGGTCACACCTACAGCGATGGCATAGTAACTGGTTTGTTTCTGGTTTCAGTCCATGCCAGTTTTTAGTTTCACTTGACAGTTTATGCCATGCTGAGCAAAATGTATTCACTTTGTTTATGCCTATTGCTGCCTGCTTGCTGCCCCACTTTGGACACTCTCCATGTCATTTTTCAGGAAACTATTTATAGACCTTAAAACTTTTTTTTAAAACGGCTTAATTGTCCCAGAAAAGAGCATCGACATAGTTTGTTGTACAAACCTAATTGATGTGTTTCCATACATGCAATGTGCTGTTACTGTTGCCCATACATCCATTTTATAATAATAATAATAAAAAACAATATAAACAAATACACACAATTAAATGGTAAAACATTTTCTTTATGGCTGTCATTGGCCAGAGTGTGCTTCATAGGTCAATAGTTCCTCCACCACCTCTAATGCACAGATAAAGATGAATTTGTAAAGTGTAGCTTTGTGCATCCTTAAGTGAATATAAAATTACATTTTGAATGGTTAATATTTTCCTCGGTTTCCGCAAATTACATCAGAATATTTGTTTGTATGCCCTTTCCTCTGACAGAAAGACCCAAACAATCACTGGAGCCACATTTTTACTAGACTTTAATATACTGCCTGTGTGATGTCACTTCCTGTTTATGGATGCTATGGCAGCTGTCTGAACGATGAGTAAACCAGAGCAAAAGTGTGTGTCAGCTTTCACAGGACTAAGATGAGATAAGATAAGATAGCCTTTATTGATCTCAGACATTTGCTTGTCACATACAGCTCTTATTATTCAAATATAAATATTAAATAGTAAAATAGTAGTATCTTAAAAAGTTGGTATCTTAATCATTTTTGCATTGTCGTGTTTTTTGGCTTTATAGGTGAAAACATCTAAAATGGCTGACTGGGGAGGGGGAAGGGTTGAGTCACGCAGGCTTTCATCCTTGACACCTGGTATACATGTTTTCAGTCGCTTTAAAGAGTGACTGAAGAAGTAGTGAATGGTCTATTTTGGATCTTCTGTTTTGTTTGCAAACCCAGACGAGGAAGACCTCATTAGAACCTATGAAGCCCTCCCTTTATCCGTAGGTACTGACTGGTCTGCTCCATCTATTATGTTTCATGTAGATCTTGGTGGTTGTTTAAAAGAATAGTTTTCACTTGTTTAATGTTTCAGAATTCTAACTTTACCAAATAAAGTCTGCAAAATATCTTCCTGTCGTAGATAACTGTTAGTGTCAACCCTTCAAAATAGTGACCCAAGCCTCCCCTTGGACTAACTCAGCGGGAGTGTTGGGTCAAATCATTGCAATAATTCAAATTTGTTTCTAATTAATATTAAGGCCTCATGATTTAGAGGTACAGTATCTATTTATTGTTCTGGAGAGTGTGCAAACTTAGTACCTTGGCAAAATACTGAAAGCCTTGGCAGTAAAGGTAAAAAATGTCTTATGTGACACAACCCATTCCGCTCTCCCCTATGCCTGTACCGTCAGGGAAGAAGAAATCCGTTGATGGAATAACTTGGTCATTCAGGATATAGGATATAGTGGTGATGAACCTTGCCCTGACCAACTGTAGCAACCCCAGACCATAACAGTTGGATAAATCCAGTAAAATAAAACTGTTTTTTAATTATTTTTTTCTGTTTTTTTTTTGGTTAGGCAGTGTATTTAAGCATCGTCCTTTGAAAACAGCAAAATATCCTGTCTTTATTGGGTCTCATTTAATTCAAACCTGCTGATCCTGTTGTTTGGACCTCTGTTCCGAAATGCATGCGATCCTTGTAGTCATTAACCATATTTGTCTTCTCTGAAATGCACGACATGAAAGGACTAACCCAACACCTGAATGGAATTTCGTTGTACAATTGTACAATGACTTACTTACTTACTTACTTACTTACTTACTTACTTACTTACTTACTTACTTACTTACTTACTTACTTACTTACTATACAAATCTATAACATTCACTCTGCCTCCTGTAGTCATGAGTTGTAATCTTTTGCCTTCTATGTCTAATGAGTAAATTAAAACGTGTCGTGGACTTATTAATTAACCAAGTCTCTTTCCGTTGTCATTTATAGTTGCACTATATTGCGCAGCGAATAGATCGGTTGATTATGCAACTCGCTGGCTCTAAGTGATCAGTCAATAGTGGGCGGTAGTGATGGCAGCGGCGACTATAATTTCCTTTCTCCGTCTCGTCTATGAGCTGACCTCCTGACCCAGAGCCGCTCAGATCCTGCCTTTCCCTCCGAGACTAATTGAAAAGAGGATTCAGTAAAACAGAGGTCTTGAGCGTAGAACCATGCAGAGTTAAGCCTTGCATATTTTGTCTCTTCCTCTATGGGTCAGCACCATCCAATTGTGTATCCCTGGGATTTAGATGTAATTAAGGCGAGTTTCCAGCTTAAAGGGACTAGACAAAAGTTGGTCATTTTATACTCACTACTGCCACCTCAGGTCTTACGTGTAACTGCAGCTTCTATATTAAGCTTGTGCATGACGGCACTTCGGACCCGACTTGACACCTTTTGGAGTGCAGGATTTTAGAGGCAGTTGTGGTGAATAGATCTGGGCTCATTCTACACATTAGGACATTGCTGGAACATGTAGGGCAGGGGTAGGCAACGTCAGGCCCGGGGGCCAAATTCGGCCCTTCAGTATAAAACCTTTGGCCCCCAAGAGAATTTTGAAGAAACATTATTCATAAATCAGAGACCAAATATGTGAAAAGGACTCTAAAATGTGTAAAACACTGTCAATATTTTCACATTTCCCAGCAAAACACCCCACTAGGTCATATATTATGTGCAAAACTTATATTTGTAGAAAAAAGGTGCTTTACTTTGGGCTACAATGGTGAGTTCCGGCCCTTGGTGTTTTGGCATTGAAGAAAATTGGCCCTCCATGACACAAACCTGCCTACCCCTGATGTAGGGGGAGGAAAACACATAATTTTTAAATGTTTAAACTCTGTACAGTCCCTTTAATCAATACATATTGTTAAATCGCTCATATTTGGGTGTGTTTGATATTGTTCCTTTTAGTTAGGATGAGATTGTGTGTAGTGTACCTTAAAGTCCAGTGAATTGTTCCAGCTTGTCTCATCTTTGAGGCAAAGGCGGCTCAGGAGGTGGAGCAGTCGACTGAAGGGTTGCCTGTTTGAGCCATGCTGCACCTGGCATTGTGTCTTTGGGGAAGACACATTGCCCAAGTAAACTTTGTGTGCCAGTGAATGAATGAATTGGTAGGAGTTGAAGAGGGTGTTGGATTGACGATCATAGGTCAGCCCCATAAGTGAGCAGCAACAGCTTCCCACTAATGTACGCGCAGAGTGCAGAAGTGTGCAATGTTAAGTGCTGTTGCTGTCTTGAAAGGCTTTCATTTCTGTTGTAGCTTTTGGGTCTCGTGAAGGCAATGCTCAGTTTTATATAAAGCATTCATTATAAGCTGTTGGACAAAACAACACCATGGAACAACTAAAGCATTGTCATTACCAACGTTCCCAGTGTTCTGGACTGACTGCCCCAGGAGCTTTTAAAGTATGGATCAAATACAGAGACAAACCTCCATACGTCCATACGTGCCCTTTATATAACTTGATATAGGGAATTATTAATTAATCATCACACAACTACATGGAAACCTAAACCGAAGAAGAAGAACTGTCTCCCTTGGATCAGTGCTGAGGTCCTCCAGTTAATGAAAAAGCGTGACCTAACCTTAAAACGTTCCTTGTTGACTAAAACCAATACTGACCATCAACTCTACATTAGTCTGCGGAACAAAGTTACATATGAACTGCGTAAAGCGAAAACTCATTATTTCACGCAAATGATAGATGAGGCCAAAGGAAATGGCTCAAAAATGTGGCAACAAATTAACAGATTAACCAATCCATCCAAGGACAACAATACCAAAATAAAGTGCCTTAAGGAAGGTGATAATTTAATTTATGAAGATAGACTTATTGCATGTTCATTAAATAGATTCTTTATTGAATCTGTGCATGCCTTAGACAGTAAATTTAATAAAATAACTTTATCAAATGAAAACAAAAACAAAAACTCTACTTCCACTGATACCTTCAAACTCACAGAAGTATCGAAAAATGATATATGTAAAATAATAACCAATATGAAAACCTCTTCATCCAAAGACATAAACAAATTAAATACTAAGTTTTTAAAAAAATATCTCAACTATCTATTAGAACCCATAACTCATATGGTAAATCTTTCGATTCGAACTAACATCTTTCCAGATTGCTGGAAAACAGCAGTAATAATTCCTGTATTCAAACATGGAGACAAAAATATTGCGTCAAATTATAGGCCAATTGCCATCCTACCCATGGTCTCTAAAATTATTGAAAAAGTTGTTGCTGATCAGCTTGCTGTGTACCTCCAAAATCACAGTTTACTATATCCACAACAATTTGGGTTTAGACCCAAGTTCTCAACTGAAATTGCTAATTGCTATTTATCTGATAAAATTAAAAAAACATTAGACAAAGGCTATGTCATCGGGGCAGTCTTCCTAGATTTAAAAAAAGCCTTCGACACAGTCAATCATACCATCTTACTACACAAACTACATCAATTCAATCTTTCGCCTGAAACTATATTGTGGCTCAAATCTTACCTCACAGGGAGGACTCAATGTGTTTGCGCCAATGGGGTAAATTCCAACTTTACGAACAACCCTTTTGGAGTGCCTCAGGGATCAGTACTAGGGCCCCTGTTGTTCACCATGTACATCAATGATCTCCCTCAGTACTGTCCCAGTGTGTCTGTTCAGATGTACGCAGACGATACAGTTTTATACGTGCCTGCTAAAACGCCGGATGAAGCAGGTGTCCATCTGACCTGTGCTTTACAAGCAGTCTCAGAATGGCTCACAATGTCACATCTCACATTGAATGTTCAAAAAACAGTATCGATTTGTTTTACTATGTGCAACAAGATAAATTGTGATTTCCAGGTGACCGTTTCTGGTGTGAACATTCACCAAGTCAACGAAATCAAGTATCTTGGTTTAATTCTGGATCAAAATCTTAAATTCAATTCTCACGCAAAATATTTGGCAAAAAAAATCAAAACTAACTTGAATTGCTTTCGTTTCATTCGTAGAGATATAACTCACCATACAGCCAAATTATATATGAATGCAATGATTTTTTCGCACTTCTCATACTGCTCCACCACTTGGTCCCAAGTCTCTTCAACTACATTGAAACCCTTATGGTCTCTATACAAAACAACTCTTAAGGTCTTTGACAAGAAACCCCGACACTGGCATCACTGTGAAATTATACAGAAGTATAAATTCTTAAATTTTGAGAATTTTATTAATTTTAACACTCTTAAACTATTTTTTAAGTGCCTGAATTCTGACTCACTCCCACATTCAGAATTAGCCGTGCATATAAACTGTACCAACAGAGCTACAACAAGAGGTGTAACCAATGGTAATTGTATTGTTCCAATGTTCAGATCGAGCTTTGGTCTGTCTGCCTTCTCAGCTGTCGGAGCCAGGCTCTGGAATAATTTACCAACAGACTTAAAACTAAAAACAAACAATACCACATTTAAGATGAAATTAAAAAAATACTTAAAATCCACTCAACATTGTTCTCATAAATAACAAAATGATTAACATGTATGATTTCTTCTGTTATCATGACTTGTGTGTCATGCATGTCATGTTTTAATATGTACTGTTGTTGCTTTAATGGACAGGTGCTGTAAATTAGCACTTTGCTAACGCACTAAAATCATTGCATCTGGTTTGCCCAATGTACATGTGATGTCCGAAATAAACGAATAATAAATAATAATTACATTAGCTCTACATTTCCGCCACAAGTGCTCCAAACTAGTGCACTCTTTATGTGAGTCCCAAGACAATGGAGGTTTTAAGTATTGCTGGGTTGTAGGTGACATCGCAGCATTCTAAAGGCCTATACTATTATATAGAGGAAAAATTACTTTGTCTTTGAGGACCTTTTTGATGACTTGTGGAAGTGTAATGGTGTTAATAGGAAAAACTGGCTCCTGCCCCCCCACTGGGTCCGGTGACATAATCATATTCTAGAACCTGCAACCCAGAAATACAGCCACCTAGTGTGTAACAGAATAAAGGGCATGGGAATCCCTGCTTACAAAGTCCGCCTGTTTCATAGCGAACCAAGACAAAGCTGAAAATACACACAGACATTGCATACATTGCCTGAATAGTGTTTCTCGCATGTAAAAATAAACAACAACAGAGAAATATAAAAAAAAAATTACGCTCAAACTAATATATTTTTCTTATATAATTCTTTAAAAAGTGAATGAAAATTGGTTTATACAATGTTGATCTGTATTGATTTTCAACCTGGTAATGGAATGAAGAAAGTGCTGATAGTATTTTCATTACCTTCAGATCTATTTCTCTCTTCTTTGTGCAGTAATCTCTAAATAAATCTTGTTTCGCCTTTAATCACTTTCCTACTGATTGCAGACAGAAGAAGCAGCAGCTATTGAGTCGTGCTGAGAGAGAGTCTAACGCAGGGATATAGGGAGACTAATCCTGGCTGACTGAGGATGGAGCACTCTGGGCTTAGTGCTCATTGATTAGCCCAATGACATGTGACAGGACAGTGGCACAGTGGCACTCTTAGCTGCCCTATTGACTATAACAGGAGGATTACATAGTGGGTTTAGGCCTGCCCCATGTAGGGACACTACAATGAATGGAATGGATCATGCTATTATAATTGTAGTAGTTTCACAAAGAGAAAGATATTTTATTTGGAGGAGCACATAATAGACGACAGCATAAATGGAGAAATACAATGATGTTCATTTAACAGTTTAGCCAGAACAGTTGTAGGAATACACATTTCATAACAGTTCTATTTTTGTTGTTTTATATGATCTTCAAAATTGCATCCGTTACGGAAAAAGTACTGTGACTAAAATCTACTGCAGTGGTTCTCAACTAGTGAGTCAGAATCCAATAGCAGTGGGTCTTCCCCAGGGAACATCTTCATGCTAATTTTATGCTTATTCCTCGATAATCTGTGGGAATATACATAGTTTACATGATATATAATAATTTTTTGATTTGGATCACGGCTTGTCATCCTAAGGTGATGCCACAGCATGGCAACAGATGAGTGCCAATCCTACTTTGTTGCTATACATGCTTTGATGTCACTCCTACTAGTACGACATGTTGAAAGTTTTACTTGGAATGAAAATAGGTGAGATAAATATGTGTCTATTCTCTAGCGCAGAAAAGTGAAATCGGATTTAAATGATGTATAAAAATATATGCAAGTCACTTAACATGACACAGGAACATTATATATTGGCAAGTCTGGCATTATAAAGTATGCATAAAGTTGCATTGTTTGTTTTTTGTGCATGATTTGTCCTTGTGTCATCCTTATGGAGCAGGGACTAGCGGGAGGTTTAAGCCTGTCCCCAGGTGAAAAAGCCCAGGCATGTTTAGAAACAGGAGTTAAGGAAAAGCACAGACTGAAGCCGGTGGGATGTCCCAACAGCAGATGGTACAGTCCTGGGAGCCCATCTGCTGCTCTGGACACCTCCTCCTTATGTCCAGGGCTGACAGCTCAAGGTGGGCTTTACAGTAACAATATGAGAAAACCTTCCAATGTTGATAGTGAAGTGAACTAAAGATGGAGCACATTTTCGTTGTTCAAGTAATGGCAATACCAGGTCTAAGTGAGATGGATTATTAAAAAAATGAATAAGCAAAATTGAATTAAATAGATAGTAATACAGACTTTGTTAATCCACAGTTGGAATTGCGTTGTCACAGTAGCTCAAAAAAGCAGTCATACAAAATAATTAAAAGCAATACCAGGATACCAAAAAGAGAAATGAGGGATTATGGACCAGAACATGCCGTACATTTGAAATAGAAATAGTCTAACATTCGCCAATATCACAGTTTAAAAGAATTGCCTAAACTCATGTACTTAGCAGTTTTCCTCTGAAGAATCCTGTTGCTCTTTGTTGCTGTTCAGAATGTGGCCCATTGCTCCCGTCGCACTCATCTGTGACTGTGTAATGAACCTCTGGTATTATGTGATGATGAGCTGCAATGACAGATAATAACAGCTATTAAATGGATTTGCAACACTGGCATTATGAATTACCAAAGAGCTAAACGCAGCATAAGCTCTAAGACCCTACGATTATATTCCTAATTGGCTTAGATAAGGTATAAGTTAAGTCAAAATCGTACCATTTTAAGAATAACGGTACTTTTGAGACTACGAGGGAGCACCAGGTGGATTGGGTGACTGACATTTTCACACATGGATTGGCCACGACAGAGTCCAGATCTTGACCCCATTGAGAATCTTTGGGATGTGCTGCAGAAGGCTTTGTGGTTTAGTTTTGAAGAGGATTGTGTACAATGGGAGGCACATTAACCTTTTATTTCTGTTTAGTGAAGGTGTCAGTTTTCTTCAAAAAGATTGCCTCTTTCATCCCTCGCCCAAAGTAATTAGCATGTGCTTTAACGTAAAACCGATGAATGCTTGAGGATTAATGCTCAAAGCTGTGGGGCTTCTGCAGTGCACATTTCCTGCAGCTGACAGAAAATCTCAGGTGGTGCATGGATGAGGCCCTTCTCTGCACAGTATACTCTTTCATGCAAACCTAATAGTCTCTGATCACTCGTCAGGTGAAGCGGGCACTTAACCTGACTCCACTCCTCATGCAAAACCAACGGTGCGTGAAATAAAACATTCAAATTTAATGTCCGCAAATTATTTTATGTATCAAGACAATTCAGGTGATATTTCAGGCGAGCTGGTACAATCGTTGTCAGCTTTTCAGTGTATGTTTGAAAGTCTTTTTCATTTGTTGTTTTTGGCCCCTTTTTGAAGTCAGTTTGATAAAAGGAAACACAAGTCTTGATTAAAAAAATATCCAGAAAGTTGTATAGTTGAAAGGTTTTTGGTGGACCTTTGCATTAACTTGTATTATACGTTTGGTCAGTGCCTAGGCTGTCTGTGGTTAAAGGGATATTTCAGGATTTTTGATTTGGGCCTCATTTCCGAGTTATCCAGAGTGTTGTTGATTTCTGGTTGTTGATTTTTTTTTTTTAATTCAGCTAGTGCTAGGCTAGCGCATGTCTATGGTAACTAGTAGCCTGCATTAAAAACAGTCTGACCCAAGCACAGTGCATCTGAGGCAAATCACTTATAACACCAGACAACCCATATAAATGTCTGTGTCGACTGAATAATTCTTGAAATATAACAATTTTACATTTAAAAGAACTTGTATTTGAGCAGAATCATCTTCCTGGTTGTAAGCTACGCAGAGGCGGAGTGATCTGCTCGGTTACCGGATCTACAGTAGTTTGTTTACCTGCAGCCGGCATTACTACACGTGGAATTCACGAAGGAGCTTTCCACAAATCAGATATGGCAACGTTTGGAGGACGACCCCATGATTTTGAAGAGGTTTTTAATGCAGGCTAATAGTTACCATTGACATGCGCTAGCCTAGCACTAGCCTAGCATCACTAAACTCTTCAAATATAAGGACTGCATGAATTAAAAAATATATATACTGTATCTCCAGAAATCAACAACACTCTGGATAACTAGGAAATGAGGCCCTATGTCAAAAATCCTGAAATATCCCTTTAAAAACCTTTATGGATGTTTTTTTTGTTTTAAATAGTAATAATTGAATTGTTGAAATTGTAGTAATTGAAATAGTTATGTGCATTTGATGCAGAATAAGGCTGCTGCACATACGGCAAATGCTATTCTGTCCTCAGTGTTGTGGGTTCGAGTCCCTGTTCGGACATTTTGCTATATTTCTTTCCCCGTTCTTCAACCCCTTTCATCCGGTGCTGTCCTGTCAAATAAAGCCTACGGACTAAATTAAATACAAATAAATAGTTGTGACCTCTTGCCCAAACTGGCCGGTTCGGACCTGGTTCGTACCAGGATGAGAGACAATGTGGGAACATCCATTAAGGCTCAGTGGTCACAGGTGTGTGTCACCTTTACAGTGGAGCCAAACTCGTCTGACCAGACAGTTGGTAGTAGAAAGTTGGAATCCGGAAGTTATATTCTAAAATATTACAATTCAAAGTCCTTGATTGCTTCCTTTGCATTTCAATCCATTTTCTCAAGTCCATTGTACTTGTGAGATTCTGAGATGGAGCAGAGAAACGGCCCGTCAGACTTCTCCCATTATCGCACATGAATTTGACGCGTGCGCTGCGCAGCTTCTGCCGTCTCCTTTGAACAGACTCAAATTCACTTTGTGTCGACGGCGTTATGCAACAAGTAAATGAAGCTGCCACTGGTTATCTGCGAGTGAAGCCTGATTCATCAGACAGCGGCAGACAGGAGGCGGGCAGACAAGGGAGCGCATCAACTGTGGAGGAGTCTTGAATGACCCTTTTTAAATAATACAAGCGGCTGTCGGTCATAGCGTTTTGTTACAGACGGGCTCACCGGTTGTGGAGAAAATAATTGCGCTTTTTTTTCCTGATGAGAGCTGCATATATGAATCAATTAATAATATGAATTTTAAAAAAACTGCAATGTCTCTAATTCTGCAATATTGTGATTATTAATAAGTTTTCAATTTCAATCCTGCTCATTTCATTAAATTTAACATTGAATGAACCTTTCTACATGAGAAATGAGCAATAGCTGTCCTTATATTGACTCCATTGATGCCGTATTTCCCTCCGAATAAACCAGTGTAGTGCGACTGATAGAAGTGATAGTCGTTTTTGGCCCGGGGAGGTTTGAAGTGAGGATCCGTGTCTCTGAACAGGCCACTGACCTTCTGTGTCCCGCCGGCTCAGAGCTGGAGTGTGGCTAATGAGGAGATCCTATTATGGAGCCACACACTCATTCATAACATGGCCCAGGGCTGCACTCTGCGTCAGAGCAGCGAGATGTGCACTTTGTTCAGTCCAGCCTCCTCTACTCCGGCGCAGAGGCGTCAGGGAATTTCTGCAAGCGAACTGTCCCATGATTTTAATCCTCTGTTGTGACACAATCTCATAACACCTTACAATAACCTAGGCGTGCTACAAGCAGATTTGCCTAAACACATCTCATAAGAATCCATCTACAGACGGTAGTTTATTGAGAACACATCAGAGCGAATCATTTGTATTGTCGAGTCACAGGGAAATTGATGTTGTATTTCAATTCATTGTCCACAGTTTGTGAATGCAGAGGGAGAGGGGGCGGGGAGGGGAGAGAGTTCAGCCTCCTGATAGTTTGGTGGATTCCAAACTCTGAAACTCTGAAACTCTGAAACGGCTTACTCCCCAAACATCATAAACATATATTTTTGATTTGCCGTTCAATTGAGGTTGACCTGCATTTTTATTTTGTGTTTTCAACTCTTGATTTTTTTTTATCGTCACATTGTGTCCCTGCATGTGATGTACTTTGGGCACCAAGACATTTGCCTATTGCGACTATTCAAATTGCCTTTTCAATTTGTTTGCGGTTCTAAACTCTATTCAGCATCTATAAGGCGTCTGCTACTGAAGAAAACTGCCCCCAGTCCAATTGAAAAGTAGAACTATTCTTTTCCTTCTCAACCTGGTCAGTGAGTACACTCTGTTTCTACCCGAAGTGTGGCAGGTTCAGGCTCAGAAACACAATGTTCGCTGCTGGAGGAACGTGAAGAATGCGGCGTGTCTCATTTGTGCTGCAGCAGAAGAGGCAGTTTTGTGATTGACAGGCTGCCTATGACATGTACGATTGCGATTTGCAATTCATGTTTGGAAAGCCGGACTATATTCACCGTGCAAATTTGAAACATGTCCAGGAGCATTACGATTTGAGAGACGACGGGACTATGAATATAATAATTATAAAATATTGCAGATTAGCTAAATTAGAGCTGAGACCCAACCTACTCTGACAAGTTTAGGCCCAAATGAAAATATTAATTTCAACCTGAAGCAAAACCATTTCAATGTTTGGCCTTGTTATAGAGGGAAGGCAAGCGATGTCACAGCATAGCAACGTTATAGCAACAGACGCTAAATGAGTGTCAAGTGCACACTGTTTACAATTAACATTATGTATACCGTCAATAGTGCATAGTAAGAAATATACAATAGCATTTCCTCACAGAGTTCTGTTTACTGAAACATTGAACAATAAGGTTAACTTATGATTAATTTTTGACATAGGGCCTCATTTCCTAGTTATCCAAAGTGTTAATTTCTGTAGATATATATGTATTTTTTATATTTGAAGAGTTTAGTGGTGCTAGGCTAGTGCATTTCTACGGAAAACAGCGAGCCTGCATTAAAAACAGTCTGAGACAAATCACTTATAACAGACTACTGATATATATGTCTGTGTTGATCACACAAATATTGTGAGGGACTATTTTCTAGCAGATCACTCCGCCGATGCTCAAATATAACTTATTTTAAATGCAAAATGGTTTCAATTATTCTAACGACACCGACATTTATATCGGTAGTCTGGTGTTATAAGTGATTTGCCTCAGGTGCACTGTGGAGCGGGTCAGACTGTTTATAATGCAGGCTAGCTGTTACCATAGAAATGCGCTAGCCTAGCACTAGCCTAGTGCCACTAAACTCTTCAAATATAAGGATTGCATGAATTAAAAAAAAAAAAAAAAAACCTACAGAAATCAACAACACTCATAACTAGGAAATGAGGAACTATGTCAAAAATAGTCAGTAATAGTTTTTCTCCAGCGACCACTTTTTGGCCCTGTCCCACCAGTTGAGAACCATTCTCTTAAGTGCAATCTTTGCTGTCTGCTTATTACAACCATTCAAATTGCAATTTAGGTCCGCTTGCATGACAGCCCTGCTGCTCATCATCGAACCCAGTGCTCCAGCTATAGCTCTAGCTCTGTCCTTGTATGTTAAAAATGAGCTGATTGAGACGAACGCCGGGGAGGAGTTGTTTGGGGAATGAGGCTGTGGTAGATTCCTGAACTGTGGAATGTGAATCAGGCAGTTTTCCCACTCGTTCGTATCGTTAAAAACATGGCCGGTGTTTACAAAGGTGCTGCAATCGAAAGTTAATCAGTGAACATGATTGACGGTGCTACTTTGAAGCTTGAATTACCTGAGATACTCGTGGGTAGGGTTCAGTCCCTGCCCTGTCGGACGAGTATGTCGCCAACCAGAGATGGATGATGTTGTGAAATGTTTCCATCGAAGCAGAAGTAAAAGCTTATCAAGAGTGTCAAGTGTCAGTAGGGACTCCACAACGAATCACAAATGCTAAATGCAAATTTTGTCCATATCTTCAAAGACCAATTATCCAGTGCGGTTGTTCGGAAACTCTTCACACTGTTGTTATCGTGAAGCACTTTGATCAACTGAAGTAGCTTTTAAATGTGCTATGCAAATAAACCTGAAGTTGAAAAAGATCCACCTCTTTACATAATCTGACCTTACAAGTATCACCAGGCCAAGAAGATCAAGTCAGGTCTAAACCAAGCCCACAAAGGGTGAATATTTAATACCTCAATTGGACTAAATTATTCCGAAACCATGTCTGAAGCAGAAATTTAAAATGCATTACTAAAGCATAACTAATATTTCTAAGTAAAATGAATAAAGTCTAGAATTGCCGATGACCCCGAGTGCCAAATGAAGAAACTCAAGTACCACATTTCAACAACAACTTTGCAGTTTTGAGCTCTATAGACCTGTTCTGAAATGATTCTTGTGTTAGTTTGAAGTGTTCATTGTTATATGAATCCTAATTTTAAAAGATGAATTGCAAATCATTATTGTAATCGCAGTGCTTGACGGAAAAACACACAATCGGAAACAATTGGAGCAATCACAGTTGTCAGTTATGTAAACGTTTTGTTAAGTTTTACCTCTGCCAAAACTGCTACTTTAAATACTTTCGCTTGTGTCAAATATCCCTGAACCTCCAATAAAAATACTAATTTGACATTGTGATAAAACGATATCTGAGGTATTCGCATTGATGTAAAACCTACACACACACCTGAATAAGATCTGTGTGAGTCTGTCCTCAGTTTGGGAAGTCAGATTTGGCCTCCTTGCAGTTTTTGCATTTTGCTCTTTGGGGAAAACCTTTGCAGGTTGCAGGGGATTTGTCGCAATGCAGCACCCATAGTTTTCTGTTCTGTTTGTTCTCAATCCGTCAAATTTAAGAACAACAAAAGTCTTCAACAACTCACAGGATGTAATTGTTGTTGCTGATGATGCAAATTATAAACAAATGATTGCCTAATGTCATCAGTTACAACAAGCAGAGTCAACCTTTCTTGGCAAATCCATATTGCTGTATATTGTAAACAAACGTACAATCTGTCTTCAGTAATATTAAACCATCATTCGACTTTTCAAATTGAGCATAAGTCGACTAAGCTCTTCCTGGCTTAACAATATCTGTGCAGTGGACACATAGTGCTGCCATTTTTATTTTTTAGTTCCACAAGAGGATCTACTGCTCCACTGCATACATTTACACTGCACACACAGTCAGCCCATGGACAATTGAAGTTTTATTTTTCTTTGAAGGCATATTTATTGTATGTTTTTGATTAATTGTACGCTTTGTCACGACATGCATTGTGAATGAGGATCCATCTTGTATTGATCGGCTTCAAAAGGCTACAGTTAAGTTTAGTTATAGTCTGTTAATAAAATGAGTTTGGCTGAAAAGTAAAAGCCTTTGTGCAGATGGAAGAAGTTGAAAGTCTGTGTTGAAAGGATGCAATTCAAAGATGGGCCAAGCTATAAAATATATATCAATACATCAGTATGGCGGTGGGTAGAGTTGTTGTCATGTGATTAGCAAAAAACAATTCTGTGGTTGAGATAGAAAGGGCCATCAACCCAAAGATCACTCTGCAAATGTGAAACAATCTGTTGCTCTGAAGTGTTTTCAGGTGTATTCGGCTGCTTTTGGTAGAACTGGTTTGTCATCCTTTTGTTGCTGTGTAAACCTCTGGAGTATGTTCCCTGCATTGCTGTCATTGTGTCATTGTCAGTGTCTGCGTACATTGATGTATGAATGGGTAAGTGGATCCTTGCTGTAAAGCGCTTTGAGTGCCTAATGTCGGTAGAAAGCGCTATATAAGTTGAGACCATTTACCATTGTCTTATCATCCTACAGATTGATGGATGTTTACAGACGAAGCGCTAATCTCCGCGGCGTTCAGCACTTCTTTAGAGGTGCGCTTGACTCCAACTGGCCTCAGGGAGATCGTGCAAACTCTGACCTGTGAATTATTTAGAGGCGCACATAAAGGCGCCACAGAGCACGCGCCGCAGAAAAACTAAGACAGGCACGCAGCCGAAATATTCCCCAAATGCCGTCGCCTTTTATCCCCCCCAAAAGCATCAATCATGCTAATGCGTTGTATCTGTCCGAAGGCGATTGTGTGTGTTTGTGTTGGCCGCTGTAAAGGTCGTGCGGATAAGCGGCACTCTGATCGTTTTAATGTGTTGTTCCCAAAAGCAGATGACCAACGAGATTAGGATGAAAAAAAAAATGGCCAGTGAATTTATGAGGCTTTGATTTTGGCGTAATCCGTTTGAGGAAAGGGCTTTATTAGCTAATCTGAGTAAAACTAGTCCATCTGTCAAGCTTGTTTTGATATCAAAGAAAGAGGCGTATAGATGTGTGGATAAAACTGCCAGAATAGTGGTAAAAAAGGCCCTTTTTGTTAGTTCCTTTTGCTACTTGATCATACAAAATTGACTTCTTTGAGCTTTAAGAAAACAAAGGTTACACTCTTCAAAAAACGTACCTGGTAAATGTTTTCTTCACACGTGGTCATATTCTCTTCGCTGCTCAGATTTGCACCTTTGCTAAACTTCAGTGCAGTTTGGTGGAATATATTTGGTTTAAAGAAGGGGTATTATGCTTTGCAAAGGTGATGATATCATTAGGAGCATCAATAATAACACTTTATTATTACTATCTTACACTTTGTTGGTTAGAAAATGCAATATTGATCTAAAACAAAATATCCAGTGTTTTCCCTTCCTGTTTTTTTCAATCAAACCAACTTAAAGCTCCTCCAATCCCACCTTCTTGCTCCCTCCTGCTGTGTATCTGTTTCATTAAAGAGAGAAAAATACGACAGTGCGGCTGTTATGATGAAGCTATGGCGAGTGCTTTTAAGGTTAAGGTGGTTACAGTGTTGAGTACGCTTTATTGTCCCCGTCGGGAAACCCGTAAGGAGCACCCATCTCCAGATGTGGAGCCAGGCTAATGGTCAGAATCCCATTAACCTATAGTGCATGTTTTCGGTTGATGGGGAAACCGGAGCATCCGGAGGAAACTCATCCAGAGAGAAACATGCACACAGAAAGGCCCACACAGTCCGGGACTTGAACCCAGGATCTTCTTCTTTGCGAGGCAAGAGCGCTAACCACTCAGCCACCGTTACTCAGCAATAAAAAGATGAAGTTTAGCGAGAGATCGAGAGGCGAGGAAAACATTTCTTGGATACTTAGGACCACACTGTAAGAAAAGCCTCCGCGGAAGATACAAAGATTACTCAAAATTGCGCGAGTGGGTTGAAACGCAGCTCCAGGTGTGTTTAACATTGCGTAAGAGGCATGCTTGTTTTATTTCATTGCTCTTGGGATGTAGCAACAAATAATATAACCGGGAATATCCTATGGGCGGCACACATTGAACACATGCCCGCAAACTTTACAACTGCAATTCATTTACATCTTCAACAGTCAGTAAATGTGCGCATTCAGATACAAAAATATTCTCTTGTTTTGAAAATGTGTAAAGTATAATGCACTTCTGTTTTGAGTGTCTGGGTTTGGGCTTTTCCTGTGAGCTCGTGGCCTGTTCTAAAATGCAGCATGTGAAATGTGCTTGTTGCTTGTGCATGAGTGAATCTGCGCCGGCCCCGAATGCAGTGTCAGCTTATGCCCACATCACACTCAAACTCCCCACTTCACCGATGGCAAAGTGAGCCTCCATGTTTTCAACACGCCACAGAATAAATGCACACTCATGCAACAATAAGCTGTATGCTGACTAAACGCGTGTGCCCTCCAATAATATTTATTGAATGTATTATCAAAAACATATTCTATGCAACTAGAGATGTTAGTAGAGAATCTTCTTTGACGGTAGCCAGGTAATTGCTGAATCTCTCACTCTCTTTACACACCGCCTTCTGTCCAGTCTATTAAAGTCTTGCTTCCCCAACTTTTAGTTAATTTTCCCTTGGCCAGAGATGCCTAGAGCCTTGTCAGAACTGCTTGGTGTATCACAAAAATCTCATTATGTTAATAGACTCTCCTGCACTTTTATCCATTATATTTCAATCCAAAACCTGCCTGAAGTTGTGTTTTGTATCATTCATGCATGTTTGAGTAATCCTCCATATTCACGAATCCTTAAGCTGATGTGTTTTTAACATCACCAGACTAGTTATGCATTTCCCACTAACTGAAAACCAGCCTCATTGAAACTGTTTCCCTCCAGTTCTTTATCCCATCTGCTGACAACACTGGAGTATTACAGAGGAATTAACTCTGAATTACTTTGTTTTCCGTAAGCTGAAAACAATGACACCAATGCTAATATGTCCAAAAGTTCTTCCCCATTGTACTTTACTCATTTGACAGGATACTGTGCCTGGACCCTGACACATGGGAAGCATTTCCCTAAACACTGCACACATGTCTTTTTTATTTGGGATTCACTAACATTCTTTTGGTTCAGAAGTTTGTTGCAAAAACTTGAACTTGTACTCACAGTTTTGACGACAAATGAGTTCAAAAGAGCAAGGTTTTTGTGGAACGATTTCAAGCTTTTGCTGCTTTGTGAAGTCTGTGAATGACATTTGGTGTAGAGGTGGAGGAAGGTGTTTACTTACTGTAAGTAAAAGCACAAATACTGGTGCAAAGAACTTGCAGAGGAAAATTGTACTTAAATCTACACCATGTAGTTTTTCACATAATAAAAAGAATACAGATACAAGCATTTATATTATTATTACGGATATCTATTTAACACCTCAAAGTCTTTGCTGTGAGCAGCTCAACTCCTCAGACATAACTTTACGGGGAGCGGGACGTCTGCAGCCCGTTTCCATGGAGATGTTGACTAAAGGCAGCCAAATATGAGAATTAAATTGCTCCTCATACATTATTTGATTACCCACTGCATGAATAGCATTTTCTGTGTCGATTAAGCTGTAGTGAAGTCAGAAGCAAAATAATAGTTTGAAAACATTCACTTTCCCCAGTAGAACAAGCTCAGTTCAGCATAAAAATAGTCCACATTTAACTGTCCTGAACGTTTTCAAAGTTCATTTCAAAACATGCTCCTAATGCCATAATTGACACAGATAATGCTATTTTTGCAGTGGGTAATCAAATAACGTATGAGGAGCAATTTAATGCTCATATTTGGCTGCCTTTAGTCAACATCTCCATGGAAACGGGCTGTAGACGTCTACAGCCCGTTGAAAACGTTCGGGAGAGTTAAATGTGGACTATTTTTATTCTGAACTGAGCTTGTTCTACAGGAGAAAGTGAATGTTTTCAAACTATTATTTTGCTTCTGACTTCACTACAGCTTAAGGAACTTTTAGAGCTAGATGCTCACCATAAGTCCATGAAAAGCCGTCTGTCACACACCAGAATGGCATTTTCTGTCCTGCTCTACTGCAGATAAGAGCTGAGCTACAAAGCAGAACCAATACACCTTAAAGACAACTTTGAACCGCTGGGTAAAATCGCTCGCTCCACAGACACTCACTTGAAGCACCGCAGATTCTCACGTCTTGGCTGCTCCTGCTCTCTCCCATGTGGCCACTACAGTTAATTGCTCCACACCATGTGAAGATGACAGACCTCTGAGCGCTCACCTTTTATAATGAAACACGGCAATGATTCAAAGCTGCCAGGTCTATTACCGATAAAGTAGCGTGTCACATTTATAGTAAGTGATTTTACACCCTGTGAAAGGAATCCTCTTTTGTTAAGAACTGCACAGTTTGTACCGCACTGAGAATGTGACTGGAGGCATCTTATCTTGAGTGAATGTTTTTTTTGGTCTAGTGATGGATTATCTTTATAGATCAAGCGACCAGATGTCAGTGTAATGTGTTGTTTTTTGTTTGTTTTCTAAAGAATGACTTTACTTGTAAGGCTGTTCTGAGGATATAACTGGATACAAATCATTCAAACCTTTCCGTTCATCAGTGTTTGTGTAAAGGACTGATCTAAGACTAAGCGACTAAAAAGAAAAGAAAAAGAACTAGCAATTAATACTCTGAGCACATGGTTTTCTAGATTTTTTACACTGTGCTTGCAATTGCAGAAAGTTTAGCCATGCAAAATGAACTTGTACTTGTACATTTGAATCTGTCCTTTTTCCACTGTCAATAGTAAGTATATATTTGTGTAAGCTGAGTTCTCATGACTACAGGAGCTTTCAGCTTAGAAAAAAGGTTTTCAGTTTTTTGTTGGACTGGGTTACTGTTGAATCTCACCAGAGGGGGCTTAGTCAGCAACTGTAGTATAACCGAATGTCGACACAAAGGCTGAACAGCAGTGAAAGCCTCTGCCATAGCACCCAATCGCTACTTTGACCCTGCTGTCTAAAGTGGACGATTATCTCAGTGTCGTATTTGGGGAATGTTTCCATTGGGTAAGAGACAAACCCCCCACCCCCCAGTCCCTGAGTCCCAGTGTCAGTGCCACCTCCGGCAGAGAGGGGCGAGTCTGGGTGTGCTAGGAGCTGCAGGATGTGAGGATTGTTGGATCATGCTACTATCTCCATAAAAAAAAACACATTTGATTTAAAAGAGGAGGCAGGCTATTCCTAGAAATGTATTTTCATGGTCAATATTTAAAAAAAAAATCACAAATATTAAAGTTCACCATTTTAGTTCTATTGTATTTTATATCGGTTTGATCTTTTGAAGAGTGTTAATTGTATTTTTAGGCATAGTCTTCAAATCAAAATATTTCTTTGAATTGGACACTTCTACTTTCCGGGTCACTTAAAACCCGTCTCTAAGTGAAACCGGCCCACACTATCTTCGTTTTTCTTCTCTACCTCGGACAATGGACAGCAGATCTACTGTATGTCAAACAGTGCCACTGTAAGAATGACCATAAGCGATTTGTCTCTTTATTTAATCCCCACTTATTAACAAGCGAGTCTTGAAATTACTTCTCTGTTTGTCTATAAAAAAAAAGATACTTCTAAAAATGACTTATCTCCCTCTCTCTCTTTTGCCGTTGTGTCCAGGGAGCAGCCGATCTACACAACCCGTGCCCATGTCTTCCAGATCGACCCCACCACCAAAAAGAACTGGGTCCCTGCAAGTAAACAGGCCGTGACCGTCTCCTACTTCTACGACAGCACCAGGAACAGCTACCGCATCATCAGCGTGGATGGATCGAAGGTGAACCTGCGACACGGGCTGCGGTGATATAAAGCTGGTCTAATCAATGGTTTAATCACATTCTGATGTTTGCTGAGCCTCCTGAGGACTCTCTCCTCCTTCCACAATCCTTGCAGCCGACCGTAATCCAGTCCTAAGCAAGACCTTTAACATTAGGTTTATTAAAACGACGAATCGCTGCTGATCTCCGTGGTAACGCAGGACAGTCAGCAACATAGATACAGACGGCATCTCGTCATAGAAGGGGGCGTGGCTTCGCCGAGGGGGAAAATGGAATCTTTAGAGAAACACAATTTTTCACTCTTTTTAGCCATTTTCTGGTGGAATATGAACTTATTTATCACACATAAATAGAGTCAAGTGTTAATCGGGCCCATATGGATATTTTGTCGCAACAAATTGTTCAGTAGAAGTGAAAAAACGGCAGTTGTAGCAAGCGCTAGCTAACCGTTAGCATTGGCCCGATGCTAACATGTAGCATCAAGTTAGCATTCTCCGTTATTCATGTATTTATGGGCCGTTGAACCACTTTGCTCCTCTCCATGTCTTTGTATCATTATTTAGTAGAAAACTATATTAATAATTCAGCATTTGTTACAGTAGTTTTTGAATAATTAGAGAAAATTTTCATTTTTTCAAAATTGTTTTCCCCCTTAACTGTTTTCAAAAATGACCATATATGGGCGATTCCAGAGATGCCGTCTGTATCTATACTCATACCCGACAGCTTTCCACGGACTAAGGCAGAAACGAAGCTAACTCTAAAAGTTTGAAATTGCATAATTAAACCAAATTAACTTTTTGGCCGGCAGCGCTTCCATACACACTTATTTTTATTGTTTTTTTCTAACGTATTAAGTTAGACCTGTAAGCTAATCACAGTTGCTTATCAATCATTAGCATTTTAGGCAAAATATTTCGTAATACAGGCTAAGATGTTGCTGCATTTTGTGATGTACCCCGTAGCTGTAGTAATTACTGTCTCTCTGTAACGGTAAAAATTGAGAAGGAGGCAGGATAGATAAGCAGTTAAGCAGTTGTAATTGTATTTTCTTGCATTCCACTTAAAAATGAGCAAAACAGTGAGGTGACGTAAACCTGGCTCTTGACACTGATATCTGACCTGATATTAGTTCACCGACTTCGCCTCCGAGGAGACTTCCGGGTAAACACGCACTTCAACAGTCCTTGAAGTGCGTGGAGTCTGATTAGTGCTGATTGTGATCGCATTTGTCAGAACAAGTGCAGTTAATCACGTGTGAATAAACCGTCCTGCCTCTGATGCCTCGCAGTTGAGTCGCTGTTTCCATGGAGATCAGAGGGATCCGTGCAATCCGCTCCTAGCTGTGTTTAAACAGCTTCACAGACTTACGACTAGTATGTGTTGGCAATTTGTGATGGCGGAAAAAACTAGACCATTTTATTGTACAACATTATAAACAATCTTGAACCTGGACCAATGCTTACTTAAGTGGCTTTTCTCAAACCTTAGGGTGTTTTATCAGTTTAAACAAAACATGGAAGTGAATGGGGGACACAAAGAGAAAATGTGTGTTTTTTGCAGGTTGATAATGACTTTACCACAAGCAAGAGATTAGACGCTTCTTTCTCTGTCTCCGCTGCACCTCTTGTCCCCAGAAAGTTTAAAGTTGTCCCTCTGTCTTTGTTTTCACTCACTACAGAACTGCATCTGATTTGAATCGTGACAGTCCAGCATCACCGTGTACCCTTGTGTGCACTTTAGTCGCATGTCGGGGCTAACTGTGTGCCGTGGTCTTAAAGAGGGGGTATTATCCTTTTTTTTGTGCATTTTTATCATCTGAAACATGATATCAAGAAGTTTCACTGTCTAATTTTCAAGAGATTTCCCCATAAGCCCCTCCCACCCCGTCCTCTTGCTCCCTCTCGATAGGCAGACTTGTGTGGCTGTAGTGAAGCTATGTCCATCCATCCATGCATTTTCTTTGTTTCCGTGTCATAATCACATGGCACCAGCCCTTATGGCTCCTCCTGCGGGTGGTGGGTCCACAGAAGGACGGCCTCACGATACTAACCGGGCCTGTTGGTCTCTCATAAGAGGCTTCTGAACCTCTCTTTGTCTGACCCGTCACCTAGGACCTGTTTGCCCTGGGAGACCCTACCAGGGGCACGAAGCCCCCGACAACAGAGCTCCCAGGATCATTCAGGTGCTCAAACCCCTCCACCACGTTAAGGTGGCGGTTCCAGGAGGGATGAAGCTATGTGTGTGTTTCGTTTGTGATGGAAGGATTAAGCATAGCAAGAGATGGAGAGGTGTGAAAAGCATTTCCTTGATACCTCAGGACCTCAGGAGGAGCTTTTTGGGAACAGGATAAGGGGAGATTTAAAGCGAGTGGGTTGAAACATAACCTCAGGTATGTTTCCTGATATGACCTCCACGAGTAGCATATCTCATAATAATAAACTCCGCTGTGCTGCTGTATAGAGCCTGTCCAGTAAATCTGATCAGACGAGCGCGGAGTCCTTCTCTTTGGTCTGTGTTTCCTGTGGCAGTTGTTAAATGCTGAACACGACAAAAGTCACATGAAGTAGATGTTAACATAATCCTAGACTCTCGTGTCGTGTCTCGAGGAACAGAGCTCTGTGCTGCTGTGCTCAGTGTGTGACCGTCTGCCAGCTCACATCGCCCGGAGTCTCAAGTCATGATGAAGGCATGAGGCAATTCAGCACTTTCATTTTTAGCTACAACCTTTATAAACTAAAGAGCATGTAAGAACAACGTAATATGTATACTGTGCTTTTTTACTTTAAAATGTGAATTGTCATTACTCAATGTATCGGATGCAGAAGAAAGCCTCAATGAGAAACTGGACTCTAAAGATGTTTTTTGTTAAAGGTTAATATTCTGTCTCTTGTGGAACATTGTAAGAGAATTCCCCCTTAACAAATATTTATCCGTGGGGCCACCAAAAGCCCTTTGCATCTCGTTGGCCTACTAATTAGGAAAGAGGATATTATAAAGAGCGTCTCTGATTGGCATCCGATCTGCGTCACTAGAAAGCAGTATGTCCTGATGGTGTTGGCAGCGGCGAATGGAGAAAACCATTTAGCAGCTTCTCTTTATATCACACCTCGGTCTGATGAACAAACACATTTCTTTCCATTTCTCTTTGGTTTAAAGCGAGTCAGTAGTGATCTTGGCTAAACCCAGAAGAATGTATTAGGGGCAAAATTAGCTGTTAATGCAATACTAACTGTCACATGTGCAGCATTTTGATTGTAACATAAAGAGGTGTTCATTTTTGGGTGATTTGGTCTCATAGATCTTGTTTCCTTGACAGCTAATGTTTTTCACTTGCTCAGAGCTGACAACTAAAGTAGTGGTTAACCTGCAGAGTGGCTCTCACCTCTGCTTAGAGAGTACTTATGGCTCTTTCTCTTGGCATCTGCGACGTATCTAACTTTTTTTTTTTATGGATGATTGTTACATACAACTGTAGCTGACTAAAAGCTTATACAGTTTGTGCTAACATGCAAATCCTTCTTTATCCAGACTTAAGGGAACAACTTAAAATAAACTGCTGTTAAAAAATGCCAAAATAACATACAAAAGTAGAGAAAAGAACCTTGGGACTGCTTCATTAGCTGCTGAGTAGTGCAGTACTGGTAAAAGGACCTCCTGCGCTCCCTGACATCGAGTCTGCGTCTCCCAACCCTGCTCTGGCGCTGCAGATTCCTCAGACTCATGTTCGAGATCCTCATAACCGCACAGGGCTTTGCAGTTTGTCCTGGGCCTTAGACCGTCCACACAGAGCCCGGGGTGTTCACACAGCTGCTGCCGTCACTCAATCCCATCTCCTGCTATTACTCTTCTCTCTGTTGCTCACTCATCTACAGTAAATCTCTGTCTCGATCTGTTTATCTTTTGGTCGGTCTATCTGTCTCTCTCTTGGTCTCTCTCTCTCACTCTCTATCTCTTTCTCTCTGTCTATCTCTCTCTCTCTGTCTATCTCTTTCTCTCTGTCTATCTCTTTCTCTCTGTCTATCTATCTCTCTGTGTATCTCTCTCACTCTCTCACTCTCTCGCTCTCTGTCTCTCTCACTCTCTATCTCTTTCTCTCTGTCTATCTCTATCTCTCTCACTCTCTCGCTCTCTCTCTCTGTCTATCTCTCTCTCTGTCTCTATCTCTCTCCCTCTCCCTCTCCCTCTCTCGCTCTATCTCTCTGTCTATCTCTCTTACTCTCTCGCTCTTTCTCTCTGTCTATCAGTCTCTATCTGTCTCTCTTTTTCTCTGTCTCTGTCTTTCTCAGTCTATCTCTTTCTCTCTGTCTATCTCTGTGTCTTTCTTTCTTTCTATCTATCTATCTATCTATCTATCTATCTATCTATCTATCTATCTATCTATCTATCTATCTATCTATCTATCTATCTATCTATCTATCTCTCTTTCTCTCTTTCTCTCTTTCTCTCTTTCTCCCAGTCTCTCTCTTTAAACTCATATACATACTCTCACATAAAACTTCAGAAAAAATAATCAATTAAACATAAACTGAATCATTAATTAATTACGTTAAAAGCAAACAGTGCTGATTAAAAAACAAACAACATTCAGTTGTCATATGCACAGCTAAAACTGTTTTCAGTCTGGATTTCTGGATTTACACATTGGCCCAGTTGAGTTGTGTGATTAACTTCAGGTCCAAGTCCATGATTGCTCCAAGATTTCTAACTTGATTTTTAGTTTCTAGTGAGGGACTTTAGTTGACTAATAACACTTGATTTCTCTATATCTACCAACCTTGTCTAATCTATACCCGAACCGTCCTGCCCCCTCTCTTTCTCCTTCTCCTCCCTCTCTCTCTGTTAGTTACGCTGCGTTGGAGGCATTCACTTGTCCCACATGTGCACCAGGCCTCGAGGCGAGCACTTGTCACAAACCCTACATCACCTGTCTGTGTCCACACAGATCTGTCAGCACGGCACTCACTGTCGACAGAGATGTTCATTTTTAACCAGGGATTATATGAAGGTTTCACAACATACAACTGCACAAAATGAGTAATAACATGAGCTGCTGTGAGTGTACAAACCTTTTCTGTAGCTACCAGTCTTCTAACCCCAGGTTTTATTCACACTATTGTTAAATTAGTCAAAATAAGTAACATTTAAAAGAAACTGTCACTTCTACTTTAGTAGCTTTATTTTGAAGTGTCAATGTCAGTGTCAGTCTTACTTAATTAAGAGTCCTGAACTTGAACTGAATCTGATCTGAATCTGTCATCTGCCATCTGTGTAGTATATCAATAATCTTCACTTCTAGGCACCTTATGCTTTGATTGGCTCATCAATATGACGCTGAACCGAGGTTACTTCTTCATGTGAAAGCACTTGGATGGTTTGACTAGCCCAAAGTCTTCAGTTCATGCCTCCGGGTCCCATACTCATAAACTTCTTCTGCATAAACCTTCCAGACTCGCGGCATTCCTGTCAAACTACTCAGTTATTTCTCCAAATAGCCACAATCACACACATCTCGGAGGAGCTGATTTGGTGATGTTCTGACTCCGCCTTTTAGCATCACTATTACTTGCATTAATTCACTTTATTAACTTATTAACGGACAGGTAATAATGCTCATCCTAAATGGAGACTCTTAAAAGCATTACTCCTACAAAAGTCTGGCTATAAGCATCTTATATAAACTCATACTTTGTTCCATGGCCATGAGCTCGCAAACATTTCAGTAAACTGCTTTCGCTATTTCAAAAGCATACACTTGAAAGTCACAATAACTGTTTGCTGTGTTTTGTAGAGTCTAGTTCACCTTGTTCCTCCTCTGTCCTCCCTGTGCGGCT
Source organism: Gobius niger (assembly GCF_951799975.1). NCBI lineage: Eukaryota > Metazoa > Chordata > Actinopteri > Gobiiformes > Gobiidae > Gobius > Gobius niger. The sequence goes on along the minus strand of NC_136855.1, from coordinate 14,199,150 downwards.
CTAACCCAGATCCCCTACAGTCGCCATTAAAGTTGCATGTTATTGTAACACTTTGTTTGTGAAAAGCAATGAGTGCTGTTGAATATTTAAACAGAAGAGATAAAGAAGTTTGTCCTTTCACGGTTAGATCAGCCTTTGTTTTGATGATGCAAAAGGGGAAAGTAATAATAGTGGCAGGAGCGGGTTCGAGCTGATGGAAGTGTTAAGTGTTGGTATTGGCAAGTGCCTCTATTGTACGTATACATTCATAAACATGCAAATAAACGTGTAAATAAATAACATGAGAGATTACAAATGATTAAATTAGTTTTTTATAATCCTTGCCAGAGAGACTGTGTTTTTTGTAGAAGAAGAAGAAGATCTTTATTTATATAGCGCCTTTCACAGACATAGTCACAAAGCGCTTTACATGACTCCATACTCGGTGGTGGTAAACTACGTTTGTAGCTTCAGTTCCCCTGGGGGAGACTGACAGAAGCGCTTTCGCGACTACACACGTCTGACCACCACCATACATTCACTCACACACATCATTGATCCTGGCCAATTGTGCATGTTTTTAGTGGTAGGGGAAACCGGAGTGCCCGGAGGAAACCTACGCAAACACGGGGAGAACATGCAAACTCCACACAGAAAGGCCCCGTGCAGGTGGGAATCGAACCCGGACCTTCTAGCTGTGAAGCGAGAGCGCTAACCGCTGTGCTACCGTGCCGTGTACTGTTCCCCGCCTCAAAATTGGAAGTTTAGAAGTTTTTTATTTTATTTTTTGCCCGGTCAATCAATTGTCAACAGCAGCAAATATCAAAATCTACCCCACCTCTTGTACATATCACTTACAGTAATTGTGTTACTATTTTAAATGGGCCTGTTTTCTTCAGAAAAGGTTCGCACCGCTTTTGGACTTTATATACTGTACAATGTGAATAAAGCCTGAAATGCACCAGAATACAGGAAAAGTTCAGTTCAATATCTCCAGGACCCAGACCCTCACCCAGTGGCAAAAATGTAATACACTTGGTGCATGACACATACACGTTTTTCTGCACTTTTTGCTGGGTGTGACGTAAAAAGGTCTGTCAGCGAGTCGCATCTCTAAAACCAAGAACCATGTTGCTACGAAACCACCCTCTCTATAATCATCCTGCTTTGTATCCGTCTTAATTGTCTGTAATTTGCTTTCACACTTGCCCTGAGATTTTGGCGAGGTAATTGCGCTGCCTCTCAAATGTGTCTGTTTTTGTTGACCGGCTTATTTAGATGTTCTACCGTTCAACTCGGCTAAATTTACAGCAGACGTTTCTATTGGCCAACGGGCGCCAAAGCTACATATTTAGACCCTGGCAAATGTCGGTGGCAGCGCATGCACTGAATAGTTACAGCAGGTGAGCGTCCTGTCATGGAGATATGGCATATGAGCGGTTTGGGTTAGTGGGTCACTGTCGCGCACTGCAATGGAGATGAAAGATGGGTATTTAGTTTCCTTCCAGTAGTCATATAGGACTGAAAGATTTATTACAACTGAATTAGGAGTGCACGCTGCGGAACATTGAAGCGATAGTGCCAAAACTTAGAGGCGCTAAACACAACACCAACCTTTTTTTGGGGGAGGCTGATAAACTGCATATATTACATTTTGCATGCGTTCTCTTCTGTTGCCTCTCCAATTTATGCCATTTTTGTGTTAACTCGTGTAATTTGCTCTTTTATGGTCTAAAAGTGCATGCTCTGCATGAATGAACTGCAATATCAGTGGAAGATTCTATAAAAGCAGCATTTGACATAATGACCACACAGCAATCCTATTAGCGGGCCATTCATGCCCACGCCTCCTTATTGTTCCTGATTTTATTGCTTCTTTCCTTGAGTAAATGGCACAGGCCACATAGGCAGATTAGACTTGCCATAGACTGCCTTTTCAAAGATATAGGACATGTGCTGTGCTTTTGAGTGATCCACCCATGAATGAGACACATTCTTATATGTTCTACATTGGTGCGTAATCTTTACCCCTCTCTCTGTCTCATAGGTGATCATCAACAGCACCATCACTCCGAACATGACCTTCACAAAGACCTCTCAGAAGTTCGGGCAGTGGGCGGACAGCCGAGCCAACACTGTGTTCGGACTGGGCTTCGCCTCTGAGCAGCAGCTCGCCAAGGTGAGATCAGTGTAAAAGGCAATTTCACTTTTATACATCAGGTTTCACAATATGTAGCTTAGAAGAAAATACCCAGCAGAGCACTGCAAAGCTGTGTACTATCTTTTGCAGATGCAATGACTCTGATGGCTTTACATGGACTTGTAATAGGAAGAATCTGTTAAAAATCCCTTTCTTGCTTAGACGATAGGGCTTCAGTATTCGACATCTGCTTTGAATATTGCAAAAACGACACTATAGTCACAACATCCTGTCAACACAGAATGTCCCATTGAATTTAAGCCAAAATGGTTTTGTTTTTGTGTTTTTTTTCATCAAATTGTGCCAAAACAAGACTAAATCTGGACAAAAACAATGGACCTAAACTAAACAAAAGCAGCACCAAAGCTAATTTTAAGATGACCTTGCATTTTTGTTTTAGGCCTTGTTAGCAGAAAATGTGGAAATCTCAGTCGAAGTGAAGAGTTCAGAAACGTTACCATATATTGTGGCTTCGTGCAGTTTGGATATTGTGTTACCTAATATTGCGCTAACGATAATTTGGCGATATGTTATCTAGCTCTTAAGAAGGTGGAGTTTTTTTCATATGACTGGCAAGAAGTCCCCACCATTTTCCCACATTTCCCAGCGTTTAACCAATGGTCTGGGAGCTCACAAAACAAAGGAGCTCACAAAAAATAATAATGCTGGTGTTTAAATTGAATGTTCCCAGTGACACCAAAAGACGTTAGAACACATAAAACATGCACAATAGGTTAATGAACCAGCTAGGTAGGTCCTGATTTTATTTACAGATCAAATGCAGAGGATGGATTTTCTTTACTGGGACATCAAAGTCTATTTTCACTCTTATTTGCATCTATGTGTGTATCTGTGTCCCTGTAATTGGGGGAAATATGAAGCAATCAGGCTTGGATTTCATGGATATGCCCAAATTAAAACTCTCTATCATCTCCCCCTTGCTTATCAGATGATTGCCTTTACAAACCAAGGCAATTTTCTTTTTGCAAACTAATCCCCGTGTTTTTTTTTTTCTTCAGTTTGCCGAGAAATTTCAGGAGGTGAAAGAAGCCGCAAAACTCGCCAGGGACAAGTCTCAAGAGAAAGGGGAGACTATGAGCAATCACTCTCAGGTAAACGTGTATCTCTATTAAACATGGCCGTTTCAGACTTTTCCCATGTGCATGCTGTGTCGTAGTGAAGACTTTCAATCATCGTCGACTGGACTGGACTTGAAATCACATCCCCCGTCTGAGAGTGTCACATCATCGTTGCAAACCAGAATCTGAAAACGCGGATTTAACGCCTCTGCCTTCCAAGTTTTGCAGTTTGCACAACATTAGCAGCGCAGCAGGGAAGGTGGCGATTTAAAATGTTTGTGTTGCTCTGATTCTCGTGCAAATGCCAAAAGATAGATTCATTGTCTATTTACAGGTTTATACTGAACATAACGGTGCTTGTGTGTGTGTGTGTGTGTGTGTGTGTGTGGGGTGAATTTGTACGGAGCAGACGTTGCACTGGGAGAATCAATGCTGATAAACTCAGTAGGTGTCTGATGAGCTATGCCCATCACTTGGTGCAAGGAAAAAAACAAAAACTGGAAGCTTTACAGATCTTTATTCTACCCTCTACAATTGTTCATACATTCAGGTGCCCACTATTGCCCACCAGGATTTAGGTCAGTAATTCTCAAACTTAGTACCACTTAACATTTAGCTATAATGTGTTGCTCTTCTGGGTCTAAAAGTTGACCTGAACAAGGCCTACACTCGGGCTAAGAATGCCAAAAAATATACATAAGCATGACTAAAGTACTGTAGTTACAATCAAACAAATAAAACTGTCTTTAAATTAGCCTGAGCACCACATCAAGCATCAAGCATTCTCCTTCCACAAGTTTGGGAACAATATTTTATAATTTTCTTCAACTTCCATTTTAACCTTGCCCAAATGCATCTTGGTCGAGTGCATGGTGAACCTGCCCGGAGGCGCTACCACTGACAGCGTCTCACCGCAGTGTCTAAAAGTGCCCAAATTCTCCTGTCATTGAACCAAACAGTGGGAGCCTTTCAAACCGAGATGGCAGCTCTGAGCCCTGACGGTGCGGCTCTACCCCCAAAGCGACAGGAAAAATACAGGCTCCACTGCTCCTCTGTCAGAGATGCCACCTTCAAAGTCGGCGACCACAGCCTCAATGTCAGAGAGAGGCGGGATGTGGCAGTTTAAAAGTCCACCACATTTTAAAAGTACTCGAAAGTCTGCGGTTTAACATATTAAGTCAGTTTTATGTTGGCCCATAAGTATTTTTACTGTCAGATAATCCCGCCACAAGCCGCTATATTTATTAAGCTCTGTCCCGTTGTGTCCGCTGCAGGAGTCGGGCAGAGACACCCCCTCCGTCCCACAGCCGTCCAGCATCAACGGCACGGACGATGAGAAGATCTCCCACGTTGGACCAGAGGCCGCGGTGCTAAAGACGGAGAACGATCGGCTCAAGAGCGCAGTGGAGCAGAGGTATTAGCACAGCGTTTATTTATGTGATTCTGTAATTCTGTGTTACATACAAAATTATGTATGCATGTAATCGTAGTATTTATATACACTATTTGTCAATTGGCAGAGAAGTGTTTTTAGAAGAGAAAAATCCTTAAAAGTAAAATGTTTTGAATACTCAGTCAGTTAAGTTAGCTTTATTGTGCGAAAACAAGTCCAATCACAGATATGAACTCACTGTAATTGTAATTTCTCTGTTTGGCAGTGCAACTGTTTCAATCTGACTGCTGAACATGCAAACTGGTAATTTAATGAAATGGCAGATGCTGATCCAGATGTGCTCCTCCTATCTATCACTGTGGTGGAGTTGTCAAATCCACTTAGACATAGCACTTCAACTAATAGCTTACATTTCCTCTGAACTCTGATTTATTTGTAATAATATGATTCAGTCAGAGGAGGATCCATGTGTATTCTGAGTTTTTCACAACTAAAGTTACTAATTCACTAAAATAATTGTAAAGATAACCATACGCTTTACGGCTGCACTGTTATCAAACCAGGAAAGTCTGAAGTGGAAGCTGTTGCCTAAATGCGTTTGTAGCTCTCACAGACCCTCCCGCACTTCTCGATAGTTCACTTGAGTTCATCAGCCGGAGTTCATAGAGAGACAGAGTAGAGACGTGAACATGACGGACCGCCAACGCTAACGCTGTGCTAATTTAGCCTCTGCCTTGCTGGTTTGCGCTGGAGGAAAATGTATGTTTTGACACACAACAGTGCACATGGTCTGCTTTAGTAGATCTATTGTGCCAAATGAAGTTTACTCCACTAGAAGAAAATCACAAGTAGTCATTTGAATAAAGCAAGAGCCTATTATTGCTACTGTAGGTTGCAACCCTTAATGAAAATAAGACGAGAGGTAAAAGTAAGCTCTTTATGTTACCTGAATAGTCCCGCTGTCTTTTTCATAGGAGAGGGGGGATTCTATCCTACCATATTTTCCAGACTATAAGTCGCTCTGGAGTATAAGTCGCACCAGCCAGCTTGGCAACTGCCGGGGCATGGAGGCGTAACTGCATCGTTGACAAGCCTCTCCCGGCAGCATGTTGTTCAAGCTCCCATTTGCGAACTCGTTCGTCTCGCTGTGGCCATCTTGCTTTTAGCTCACGATTAGCTTTTTTTGTTTTCTTCATTGTAGTAAGAGTAACCTCCGCTTTTTTCACACGTTTCTTGCTCACTCCAAACTTTCTTTCTGCTGCTCAATTACCATTTTTTAAATCTTCAGTAGTACAGGAGTAGCAGATGCTGGTACACAAGCCGAGAGCGGCCTCTCGAGATGTCAGTGTGAAAATGACAATCATTGTGGGATTATATGTTTTGATATATAAGTCGCACCTGTGTAAGTTGCACCCCAAACGTGTGATTTACGGTCAGGAAAATACGGTACACAGAAAGGCCCCTTTTGTAGTGAGCTTACTGCTTTAACAACATAACAATGTATGTTACTTCACATTTTTATTCTTATTATATTTCCTGAGCTCCCAAAAATTTGGAAAGAAAATGTGTCTTATACAATATTTCAATAACACGACATTTATGTGACTCACTCAATTAAAGTGAATCCAAATTCTCATACATGTGGCTTGAATGTGTGACATGTATGTTGCTCCTTGTGAATGAATAGTAAATTGAATAGTTGTTTATCTAACTGTGCTTCAGCTTTGACTTCTATGCACAGCCCTTAACAACTACAAACCCAAGGTGAAAAATGTATCAATGGATTTTCTTTGAGTTCAGTTATAAAATGCTTTAGCCTTGACATTGCTTTGATATATTCAGACTCCTGCAAAGGCTATTTTCAGAAAGCGCACTTAGACACCCCTGCAGTAGTTTCAACAGGGTTTGTGGGCAGGCATGAAAGAGCACATCAAGCTGATCATAATAAATTGGTTGAGAAGTGACCCTTGCCAAAGCCAGTCGCTCTCATCTCAGAGGCCCGCAGAGTAGCACTGTTCAGATCAGCCATGCATAAAGTACACCGCATATTAAATTCAGTTTATATATGTACAACCTCCACAAGTCTAACCACACTTGACAGATTCAAGGTAACTATTTTACTTGGTGCTGCGTTTTGAGCCGCTTGCTCATCTTTGAGCAATCTTTTAATCTCCTCTCCAGTGGCTCATCTTGAGGTTCTATGTATCCACGCTGTCCACACCTCTTGATTTCTTTTTTTTCCCTTATTGAAACAGCTGCACAGCTAAGGAGAGCAAGCGGAGGGGGCCTGGGAGGGGCTTATAGTTCTCTCAGAGGATCAGGAAGTGAAACTACTGGGTATTTTGTTATAGATGTTTAATATTACGTTTTCTCACCGATAACGTGTCAAATAGTGATAACGATGACATCACCACCAGGAAAAAGCATAATACCTCCTCTGTAAATGTTTATGCTTCCATTATTAGCCTCTATCTCTGTCTGTATCCTTCTCTATTCTCCCTTTCATTTATTTATCTATCATCTTGTTCGTTCTCTTTACCTCACCTCCTTTTCCTCCTTTACTTATGTATCTGTGCCACTCCTTCTATCCCCATCTCTTCCCCTCATCTCGCAGCAACACCAACGCCAAGAAGTGGGAGACGGAGCTTCAGACTTTGAGAGAGAACAACGCCCGCCTGGTGGACGCGCTGCAGGAATCCTCTGCGAACGTGGAGAGCTGGAAGAAGCAGCTGGCGACCTGCAAAGAGGAGAGTGACGCGCTCAGGAGCAAGGTGAAGGAATAGAGGATCTGTTAAAGCAGCATCGGTTTTGTTAAAGCAGTAACACGTTTTGAGTTGGTCGAGGAACTGTTTGAGAATGTTCTAGCTTCTACACCTCTTGTGCTGCCCATTGCCATTTATCTGTCTTTTCAGTGTGGTATTTGCGGCTCTCACCAACACTTTCTGTTCCCCTCGGCGTAACATTCCCTCACAGGCGCCTCATACTATGCACTTATCAATACAGCCTTGGCCGAGTCGGCTTTCTCCACTCTCTATTCCAGTAGTTTCTAAACCGTTTTCCTGGAAGCCCCGTGTCCTGCTTGTCCCCTCCCGAATACTGCTGCCCTCTAAAACTAAAGTTGGTGCGATTTCTGCAGACATAGTCCTGTCTGTTACCATCTAATATTCTCTCGTATGACGTGTTGTATTCTACCTACCAAGTACAATTGGCGGGTAGAATACAAGATGCAATAGGATGTAGAATAAAAATACAGCAATCTTTCAAGCAACAACAGTAATTACAGGTATCTGTCAGTGCCAATTCACCAGGTAACAACAACAACAACAAAGAGGGAATTATAGCCACTGCATTAAGGCACAGGAAGCATCAGAGAACGTGAAAGTGTTTTGCCAAAGATCGAGGAAAAGGTCCTGCAATAGTGCCAATAATTAGACATCGATACTAATAAGTGGGACACAAATCTGTATTTTTCACTTCATGTTTGAGTGGTCCGTCTATGCCCATTTGGTATCCACCCCATTTGAAAAAATCTTATTCGTCTGTCTCCGGGTGTTGGTACAGAACAGACTTAAAAGGGTCATTTAATGTTATATAATGAGTGTGGGCTGATTCAGCTGCTACAGCACGATCACGCACAGAGAGGTGCCACATTAGTCATTATTCCACCTATAGCATAATTGGTGTATTGGACAAATATATGCTTTATATCAATGACTTATGACTTGTATCAATGCTGGCTTATACGCTCTAGCATGCCAGGTCTCAATGGTAATGTTTCATTTATTATATTTAATTCTAAACTCTCTGGAAATGTGTCGCCTCTTAAGAAAGTTACGTAACCCAGCCAATTGAAATGTTAAAATTATAGAAATGTTGCCTTTTTTCCCCACCTCTTTCCTTCTGTTACATTTATTCAACAAAGCCAAAAATCGAGTTCAAAGCAATATTCTGATCGGTATAACCTCCAAAAAACACTTTATTAAACTGTGGACGACTTGGCTCTTCAGGGCCGTTTTCTTTTTTCAAAAACCAAGCACAAAACTGTCTTCTCTGATTCCTCTTCACCATTCTGTCCTTAATGAGGCTGTCTTTATCGCAATTCTCCTGCCGCTCACCGTCTTTGTGCAGTGAAGCTTGAGTACCTAACATCGAGGGGGAAGAAAGAAAACCAATGTCCTATTATAGCCATCTGAATTCATTCAATATCATTCTTATTGTGTGATACGTCTTTGAGTATCTTTTGCTTAGACGCCATTTGTGTGGAGTTCTCCTTGTGCCTGTTCCGGGGTTTCAGTTTACAACTAAAAACATGTACAACAGGATGAATGGCCGTGTGTTTGCGAGTGCAAGTGTGGGATAGAAATCAGATAGAATAGATATTAGAAATTAGAGGTCCACATTACTGACAATAAATACATGTTGATTGGCCTTTTGAGTGTTGTATTCCCGCTCCTGAGTAACCGTGTTTCGTTTTGCAGATTACCGAACTGGAAGGCCAGTGCAACGAAGCGAATCAAGAGAAGCAGAAGAACGCCCAGCTGAGTGCGCGAGTGCAGGAGCTGGAGACGGAGATACAGGACAAAGAGACCGTGAGTCACACGCAGTTCGACAAAGTATTCTCAAAAAGTCACCATTTTATACATCTGTCACTCAAGAATCAGTTAGTTCTACGCTGAGCAGAAACTTAACTTATTAGCGTAGATGCTAATTTAGTTACAACAAAAGATATTGGGAAATAATGTGGAGATAAAAAGAGACAAAAAAAAAAAATCAGAACCAGAACAAGGCTAAAATAGAAGTAAATGAATGAATATAAATCTCAGTCCAATGTGAGATTTTGTAATATCAATGCTTCATGCGATGTACGGATATCACCTCATGTTGCAATAACAATATTTTGCCGATATATTGTGAAGCCCTAGTTACAATAGACTCTGTGAGAGAGCAATACTTCACGCAGCAGATTTGTAGCAAGAAATCATTTTATGAGCAGGAAATGTTGCACTAAATATAACAAGTTTTGATACATTATTAGATTGTGTATTTGTTCATGGGCTCGACGTTTGGTGTTGTTTTCAGTGCTTTATGCAAGTGTATAACTTTCTATTTACTACCTTCACAAAACTCTGACTTGTTTTCACACATCCAAAATACAGGATAACAAGTTCCCTGAAGTCGAGTCACTCTCACCATCTACAGCGACAGTGAAGGTTGTCTGAGATGATTACAAGTTTAGAGCCAAAATAGCTTGAAGGCCACTTGAAATCTTTGCTTTCTTTGCACAGCGCGGTCAGGACTTTTCCCTTAAACTCGATGATTCACTGCGTCCTTTAAAGAAATCTAATCCAGTCTCGCATTCATCACCGTCTGCAGTCACTGATCAAATCTCACTCGGACTCTGCAGCCTCTTTCTTGACATGAGAGCCTTACCTCCCCGTCCCACAGGAAGTTATTATAGCACGTAATACTTTCTCTGCGGCGTACAAGAGTTTTAGATAAGAATGACTTGACTTTGTGCTCGTCCTTCAGAAGTGGTCCTCCTTATTACATCTTATATTTGAAAAAGAATTGCATTGATCATGTAACTACCACAATAAGATGTTCAGTAAAGACTAATGGCCATTGTGACCCATTGTGCCTGTTTTGGGTTGATTGGGAAACCTAACGGGCGAGGAAAGCACTTCTCTTTGGTCCTCATGGCAGTGAGCTGACAGTGCTGAGATACTACCTCCTAGTGGCTAAGAGCGACTTCAGAAGGTTTACTGTAAACCAATGGAGACTTTAAACATGTCGAAAACAACTTAAAATACTTAAAGCAGTACTAAGTAACTTGTTTACCTTAATAAATTCTTTCCGTAGTCCCTGTGGGGGTAATACAAGTGTTTATGGGATGATTGGAGGGTCTTTCATCTCCCCCTGGTGTCTCTGGCCAGAAAACCATGTTTGCAACTTGACTGCCACCGGTCTGGAGAAAGCAATACACACTAATGTAATCACGAAGAAGAAGCTAACAGGCTAACGGGCAAAGCTAACTGCAGGCTAACGTCACTTTAAACAGTATTTACAGCCAAGTTTGAGTGAAAAAAAATATTTCCATTGTATAATTGGATGCACAGTAACCCTCTCTCCCTTCGCCTTTCCTGTCAGCGTAGTATTTACTCTCCAAGACAATTAATAAGTAAAAAAATCGTAACTTGCTACTACACCTGCAGTTGCGCTTATGGCCTCTAGGGGGAAGAGTTACTTAGTACTGCTTTAAATTGTTTCAAAAAATACTGTTTATTCCTGTGACAAGAGTGAAATATTTTAACTACGCAGGCTTTTATACTGTATATAGGTTGCTATAGATTTTTTTGGTGTTATCTTTGTGCTTTGGTTGACCGGCCCTGGATCATTGTGGAGGCTTGTTGTTGTGAAGTGGGCGGAGTTTCCCGCATTTTGTTGTTTGTGGCTAACTTCCTGTTGCTATGCTACACAGAGCCTATTCCACCTTTCACACAAGAGGTTTTTCTCCTCTGTGGGGAGGAGTTGGACACAGTTAGCTCCCGTACCGTTTACTTCAAATGTAATTGTGGCTTTGTAAAAAGGTCTTTTGACCCAGAGTGAGTCTCAGGGGTCTTTTTGTCACGTGAGGCTGCTGTAGATTGAGGGAGGGTTAAATATTAGGCCGCCATTCTTTTCACTTATCGATTTATTTATTCTATTTGAAAACAGTCACTTTCACCTCACCATCTTATCTCGGCTAAGATTCAGTCCTGGCTGTCATCAAAGCTTTCAGTGGCTTTAAGATGGAGATGTACCACCATTTGAGATATAGAGCACCACAATCTAAAAATAACCAAATATCTGGAGTTGAGAGTGGACTTTGTTGCCGCAGTGTGAAATATCGACCTGCTTCATAAAGACTTCTCCAGAGGTTTGAGTCTGAGACAGGAACTGGCTCCGGGCTCCATCGACACAGACCTAATAAATCTGGAGTGAGGTAATTGTAGAAGCTAATAATGATGATAAATAAACCAAGGCCATAAAAGCAAAGAGCCAACACAAGTTTGGAACACCATGGTGATTGCAAAAAAATGATTGTGTTAATTTCTGTCTGTTCCTTTGATTGTTTACAGACAAAAGTCATGTTATTGGAATATTTGGCTCTAACACAAATCCCATATTTTATTATTATTTTTTATTTTCTCTTAAATTACGACTGAAACACACTTCTTGAAGCCTCACAGATATTAGCTTGAGAAACACGTCTTTTCGATTTTCCACAGTTCCTTCACATAACACTCCTCTCACTCGGGCCATGACGTTCTCAGTGACTCACCCCCTCCGAGAACCACGCTGCAATCCAAGTGTCGAGGCTTCACTGTGGACCTTGACGACAAATAACCAACATCACAGACAGACACAGTGGATATTGTTGTGGTTCAAGTGAAAATGGAGGCAGAGAAAGGGTGTCGAGAAAACGAAAACAAAAGGAGCTGCCAGTTGTTTCCAATCATCCAACTACACCCAATGCCAGTGCTGTAAACAGAACACTGTGCGGACCAGAGAAATATATTGAGGCTCTTTGCTGTCCTTTTTTTTTGTAATAAAGGTTGGGCGACACTTTGAGCTCTTGGTTGTGATAAAACGTTCTCTTCTCTAAACCACAACCTTTGGAAAACCTTTCAAAACAACAGCAAAATTAACTTTTCGTCAGCTTTTGACTATAATTATAAGGACTTCCTCTGTTCATCCACATTTTGTTATAACACCATATTATGCAATAACACCTCATAATGTTATAAAACGTCCACTTGATTGTGTAATAAAACAGCGCATCATTAAGCCACAGATTATGACTGTGAAATGAATGAATAAGCCATTATCCAGCACCGAAATGAAATGCAGTTTAGAGTATCAAGAAAAGCGCTTCAAGAGACTGGACATGATCTCACTTAATGTTGCTGCTGTTGTTGCTATATGCCACACGAGTCCATCACCATGATATTCATTCAATGCATGTATTTGCATCTCAGCTCACTCATTACTCATTATTTTTTCAGGAGCTGGAGAATCTGAGAAAGCAGGCGGAGATCATCCCCCAGCTGATGGCCGAGTGTGAGGGCATCTCCGGAAAACTACAGGTAAATCACTCACTTGCAGCTCCGTGCACTGGCTCTGACGCCAAGGACAGAAGCGCATACACGAGGGCTACAAGGTTAATCGCTCTCAGGTTGAAATGGCACGCTGAATAGCCGCAAATATTGTATTATATTTGCTAGGTTCAGCCCAAACAATGCGGCCTGCTGACTTCGTCAATATTGTGAATGACCTGGTTGTTCCATCAATGCTTTTTTTTCTTCCCTGATTTCACAGTCATATTTATTAAGACGACAATGCCACTTTCACGCATGGATTGGCTACAGTCCAGATTTTTGCCCCATTGAGAATCTTTTGGGATGTGCTGGAGAAGGCTGTGTGCAGTGGTCACACTCCCCCGTCATCAGTACAAGATCTTGGTGCTGGGAGTTAAGATATACGGTAGAAAATAAAACTTATGATACCGTATGATATGGATGTTAGTTCTCAATCGAAAACAGCATATTTTTTGAACACACTAAAAAATGTTTATACACATCACTAAACCATAGTTTGAATTACAATTCTGCTTGATATTATCTGTATCATTAATTCATTTTTACAGTGGGGGTCCCGGATTGTTGTCCCTGGGTATGGTGTATAGTGCCAATGAAATATCAGTATTCTATATCAGTATTTTACAAACAATAAGTGCCAGGAAAAAGGAAGGAACCTGGGCATAGCACTACACTCAATAGCACAGTAATGGTAATAGGAAAGAAATTGCCACTAATCAGAACTTTAAAAAAAAAAAAAGTGTGATGGTAATTACACTGACACAGCTTATTTATTCTATGGTAAGGTAATGATAATATTGTAAACTGTAGTACTCCAACCCAGAATTAAGACCTCACCAGATTACATGGCTGGTATTTCCTTGATAATATGGAAAAGTGCAGCAAAATGCATTATCCCTCGTTTTTCCCGGTTACATAAAAACCTTTACACTTATGCTCTGAAACGCATGTGCCTTTTGTATTAGCACTTTACATTTCAGTCATGTCACACGGGTCCCTGTGCATACGGGAGGCCACGCTGTGCTGACTCAGATGTGACCACACGAGGCGCAGAGTTCAAAACGAGTTGCGTGTCCCCTATTGCTCACTCTAGGGGCTGTTAGCATCACGTGGCTCTGAAATCTCATTGCACTTGTGTCTCTTCTCCAGTAATAACAATAATAATAATACTAATAAAAATAACAAAGGCTGGTCCCATAACAGCAGTGTGTGGATTATTGCCTGTTTGAAAAGGTATTCTCTGCTTTATCTCACCAGCCATTGGAGACCGTCCAGAGCTCTGTCCAGGCTTATTAGCGCGGCGATGCTCGTGATAAAAGGCGCTTTCAGAGAGAGAAGCTTACAAATACACGCACACACATCGCCCACAGTGTGTAGGCCAATAAACAACTGTGAAGCAAATATGAAAGGAAAGAAATGCCTTGGGTCTCCATTAGTTTTTTTTCTGTTTTTCTATTACATAATGTTTTGAAACCAGCTTTTCACTGCGTCGCCATATTTTCAGTTTTTGTGTCCGCTGAGTGAAAAGAAATCGAGCGGCCAAGCTATTTATTTCATCAGAAGTGCCACCATTTTTTAAAATTTAACTTGAGTAAGAGATGATATGCAGCTCAGGATGGACTTGTGTGAGTTGAAAGTCGCCATAGAAATGTGTAATTTGGGGAGAACTAACAAACAATAACTAAAAGCAATATTAAAAAGTGGAGAAAAGAGCCGTGGGACAGCTGGTAAATAAATGCATCTAGCGCGAGTTGCTTTGTGTGTGAAATGTGCGGTATAAATAAACCTGCCTTGCCACACTGTAGTGTCCAAATGCTTTTATGTGCACGATATCTTGAGTATTTTGCATTTTAAAATCTGAATTAGTTTAGTATTCTGTAATGTGACAGGAATCCCTGAAATCTTTGATGTTTTGACGACACCATCTCGAGCTCTAGTACATAGTTTTCACTCGTAAAAGAAGCCTCACCCTCTTAGTGTCAAAACAAATAACATTATTGCTTAATATTAAGGGGCGTTCTTTAAGTATTAATGAGGAATTAATGCGCATTAGTAATCTGTTTAGGTTTAAGGGTAGGCCATGAATAAGCATAATATTCATGGCCTTTTGGTAGTAATTAATTTATAACATTATTAACAAGCACCCCATAACCTGTGAACCCCCACTGAACCGAGCACATTTTCTCCAGTTTGACTTTGACATCTAAAAGCTTATTTAAGCAAATGAGCGACAAAGACGTGCTGGAAAAGCAACAATGACACAATTTTAAAACACACGACTAAAGAGCGATGAAAAAGCAACAAAACGTGACAAATATGTGATGGAAAAACTGACGTAAACACGGCAAAAAAGAGATAACAACACGACAAAAATGTGATGAGAAAAGCAGCGACAACGCAACGAAGAAGATGCCTCTTGTCTGTAAGCTCCACAGTCGAGAAGCTTTTAGATTTGGGTAAAGCCAAACTGGAGAAAATAGTCTAGCCGGGGGGTTAGAGCTTAAAATAAAGCCATAATAACCATAAAATACCATAACTGTTGTTCACTTGTCTCCCGTTGCCATGCTGCGACATCACCTGCATCCTCTGTATATGTTTTTATAATTCATTTCCCCCTAGAATAGCATGCGTTGTTCCAAATCTGAGAGTCCGCCTTAATCACGTACCGTATATTTAAAATCACAAGCCACATTTCCTGTCATTTTCTTATAATAAGCTCCAGACCATATCGTCAAACAGGCCACAGCAATAGCAGACGATTTATTAGACCAATATATCCGGGATACGGGCGAGTTTGCCGGTGTAAATTGATGTTCGAATAGGTTGCAATTATGTTGATGAAACGGTGTAAAAAGTAAACAAGAGAGACATAGTACAACTCTATACTGTGTAGCATGCAGTAATATAGTCTCCAAATAGATTTATGTGAACAATAACTGCAGTATGTTGCATTTTAAAATCCCCATCAGGCCCTTTTTTCATTTCTGCTCCACATTGTTATCTGTTGTAGCTGGTCTGTGCTGTTGGGCGTCTACATTTGGGTCGGTAAAGCTGAGACTGGACGTGAATTAACCAGTTGGTGTTTGGTATCACACTGTGGCACAACACGCACTTCCCCAAAACTGCTCAATCTGGCATTTTACATCATCCCTGCGCTTGGAGTGTCAAAAAAAAAAAAAAAAAAGTGTTACACCAATATTTTTGATGATGCACCCATTGCTAATAGTTGTAACACAAACTAATATACCCAAACAATAGGCCAGTCCTCCTGTGCATCATTGTGAATGGGGACAAATGACGACATGCTCAGTACCGCTGCCAACTTTACCAATTCCAGGCATTTTTCTGAGGTGACAGCTGGATTAAATTGGGTGTAAGCGTCTCTATATCCACGCCCTTCTCCTGCGCACACACGTTTTTTAAAGTCTCTGCTAAACCTGACTCTCCGGCTGCTGTGGTGACTGTTCAGCGTTGTTGCCGGAGTCTGACAGCAGCGCATTAGACGCTCCTTTCCGGTCTCTTTGACTCACTCAAGCTGTCACACATGAACGGCCTGTCGAACCAACGAGCCGCAGCCACTAAACTAACAACGGCATAACTCAAGTGCAAACGTCAGAAGGGCAGTCTGTCTTTTGTTCTACAAGGCTAGTTTAATAGTAGTCATTCTCAACTGGTGGCGGGTGAGGGTTGTCAAAAAATAATCACTACTAAAATCAACACAGGATACTTATTTGCAAATACTGAGATTGTTACAGGGAAATGTGGCTCGTGCAAATAATTCATTTTCCATACCAATACCATGAGCATGACACTTGTTACTTCATAGTACTCGTTACTAGTAAAAACAATGGCCATATGCGTTGGTGACTTGGCAAAGAAACGTGAGTTGGCTTCAGCCACACAGAGCACCAGCTTGTTTTTGCCAGTTTCTGCAATGACTCACATTCACCGTTGGATTAACTGCTTGTTTTTTTTTTTTCATATACATGTAGCAAAGATCTTTTAGTCAGACACAAGGATTAGAGATGATTTTTTTTTTTTTTTATGTTTTAGAGATCCAGCTTTTTTTGCTACCGATACCAATACTGGGGTTTGAGTATCTGCCGATATATTTACCGATACCAAGAGACTTTCTTAAAAATGGCTTAATTTCTCTGAGTGAAAAATTAAATTGACTCTATTCTCCATTTTAAGATCAACAAAATCATATTTTATTGTCATGATTTTACAGATCAATTATCAATTATATCTGTTGATAAACTTGTGGATAAACATTTAACAAGGTTCACAGGACTTTTCTAGGCTAATTATCCTTGGGTATATGACAGGCTTTAGGTTGTATTAAAACAACTCACATGAAGTGATCTGATCATCACAAATATGTTACAAACACTTGGCTTCAGCAGTGGTTATTTTATTCTATTAGGCTACTTCAGGTATTTATATCATAGTTTCTGACCCAGCCTTGATAAGTTTTCGTTAGCATTAGTATCGGCTCCAATATCCGAGGCAAAAACATCTGATCCTAGTGTCTGACTGAACATAATGAACATTACTGAGCTAAAGCTGTTATTTTATTCATGATTTACTAAATTCTGTGGGCGACAGAATTGTAGAGCGAGTCATCTTAATATCCACAGTTCAAACCCTATAGTTTCCACTGGTGCAGACTGTCCTTGGCCAAGTCACTTTAGTGAGTGGTTGGTTGAGGTTAGAGAGGGGCCAATGGCACAGACTGGCAGCCTCGCTTCCATCAGTCTGACCCGGGGCTGCTGTGGTTACAATAGTAGCTCACCACTATCGAGTGTAGAGTGAATGGTGACTACAGTGCAGCGCTTTGAGAAACTCGAGCCTGCAAAGTATACTAAAAGCATATTAGATTATTATTAGACTCTAGCTGCCAGTCATGATCCGCTGCATACGCCATAAGCACTGGCTTGAAACTGTCATTGGGAACTCAACAAATCCCATTTATAGTGATTAAACTGATCTACTGTGAATGTTTAATTGTTTAAGCTGCCCCACCGTTTTGGAAACCTTGTGTATGTCATAGTAAGGTATAGTATAGTATCGTGTGTGTTGTGGATTTGGTCACTGCTGTTCTATTTTTACCCATTGCCCCACATGGATCAGGTTTGGGAGTCAGCTGGAGACTCCTTTAGCGCACTCCTATTTTAAAGCCTGTGCCTTTGCTGCGATCTTCGGCATTAATGTGTCACTTCTGTCGCCAGCTTGTCTAAACCCACGCCCACCTCCACAACATGCCAACTATTACTGCTGTTAGAGAAGGAGAGCAGGGAGCAGCAATTTTGTTGTATCTTGACAAGTTTAAGGGCATGGTGCAGCTTAAGAGTTGGTCTGGCATAACAGAGAGTGTGGATAATTTTTGTGTGCAAAATTAGGCCCAAATCATAAAAAGACAGTGATAAATTAGCCTTTGTTTCTAATAGAAGTTGATATAGGGCTGAATATTTTGGAAAAGGCATTACATTTGCAAGTTCCTTTAAATTAACGTGCAGCATGTTCAGTATGGCACTAATAAGAAAACGCTTCCTGAGTTTCCAGCTCACCTAGCGCTCATCTTATACTTTTTCAGAACATGTTTGCTGATATCTTAACTACAAGGTTTTATATACAAGACAACCCAATGGAAGAGGAATATTTCGTTGTTTACAAGGACATTTAATTTGCTAATTGTGGCCATTCAAATTGTGATTGTGTAAAATCATGGATCTTCATTAGGTTCAGTATTGTTTGGCCCTGTCTATAGAGATTGGGTTTTCTGGAATTCCTGGCACATTTCAATAATAAACTAATGATTTCAAAATATAAAGCAGTTAACATTACAAACAATTTTATCCGTTCTTAGTCTTGGCAAAGTTACACATTTTAAATTGGTAACCTTAGCCCAGAGCAGGGGGAAATCAGACCTGGAGGTGGCTTGTTTGACATTTTAATGTGTTCAGTCTATGAATAATAATGAAAGTTTTGACTCCTAAATCTGCAATTGGCCCAGCTTCAAGTGTAAGAATCCAGTGTTGCGCTTGGGTAAAAAAAAAATGGTTTGTCCATCTTTGCCTTAATGCCCTTAAAGTCAAGTGTTGGAGGTGTATTTGCAATACACATCGAAAGGTTTGGGTACCAGTGGGGTGACAGTCTCCAGCAGAGATTGTGTCAATGCCATGAATAATACACAACATCTTCAAACACACGATTAAGAAGTGTCTAAATAATTAAGACCACTGTTGCGAAAATTACAAGTGACCTTTTTATTTATGAATGCAGACGACGGGTAATTATTTATTTAGAAAGGCACTGAACTGCTCTTGTCCTTTTGATTCCTTACAAAGCAAAAACGTCCTGAAATCCAGGTTATTCCATCAATGGATTTCTTCTTCCCTGTTAGCACGGGCTTATTCCAAGCTTGTCTCTTTAGGTATAACATAGAATATAAGTTTCACTGTTTTGTTAATTTTTCGTATCTGTTTTTTTTAGGCCGCAGAGTCCAAGAATAAGGAGCTGGAGGGCCGGGTAAACGTGCTGCAGCAGGACATCGACGAGAGCCAGTCGAAACAGGGCAACATGAAGGGCGAGCTCAAGAACTTCATGGATATTTTGGACGGAAAGATCGACGAACTGCACGAATTTAGACAGAAGCTTTCCAAACTAGGCGTGGACAACTAACTCGCTCACACTCCCCCTACTGCGAGGTGAGGTACTACTCTTCAGGGCAGAAATGTGCGGCACTGCTCCCCCTAAAGGTGACTCCGTTGACTGCAGCTGCTAATAACACCACGTATAAGACGATTTGTCAATGGGGGGGTGAGGCCGGCATGTTTCAACTAAAAAAACGGCTTCTGGCTTTTCGAAGTCGCTTTGAGCTTACTGTTAAGTGGTGGTGGGTTTCTATACTGTTTTTTCTGAAGTGTCCCGCCATAGATGACAAAGCAAGGGGTCTAAAAGGGCTATCACCTACAAAAAGCATCATCCAATCAGCGTGGCTCCCTCGAGAGTTGGTCCCGCCCTCCTTTTGTCGCCCCTTGTCAATCTCAGGTGTGTTAATATCCACTGTTAATATGCATATTAATATATAGAGAGAAATACAGAAAACGGCCATTACACAAAGTGCCTCCAAGTAGGAACTGTTCCCACTTGGCGAGGAAATCTGGCCAAGCGACGAGTCTTGCCATAACTTTAAAAGCAAATATCTTCTTTGCTCTCCCATTACTATAGATGGTTTTCATGTAACATTCTTGGAGGTCATGGAATGGGAATGCTGGCAGGATAAAGTTCCTACACAAAGCACTGTTCATTCAAGTTGAACACAAGGAGTTGTCAAGCGTCTAAAACACAGATCTGGGCGGAAAAATAAATAATAATAATCAATAGCAACCGTTGCCATGACATATGCGGCAGCCATCTGATCTATGAGCATGAACCCCAATAACACACCACTGGCCTAAATGATCTTTTTCACACACATAGATTTTATTTTACATCAAATAATGCTCACTTTTAACTGACTTTGATCATTTTGTGATTCTCATAAAAGTCAGTTAAATAAGATGAGTAGACTCTCATATATATATATATAAGCCAAATCATCAAAGTCAACAAAAACATCAATCCTTGATTAAAATGGACAATCACAATATGGCCGCCAGAGCTGGCCATTAGCTCCGATGGATTACTATGGCAACATCCTATCTAGAGTTTAATCATAGATCTAAACATTGATGTGCTGGCCTTCAAGGGACATCAGTGAAAACTATCTATAGTGGCACAAATGGACTCAAATAGTTCCGTTTGTTTTGGTAATGGGATTTAACAGAGTAACAGAGAAACAAGCCATCCAAAAATTATGAATTACGACGTGATCGCTCCTGTGACTGTGGTGTTTACGATAGTGTTTGAATAAATGTCCGTGTGTGAAATCCGATGAAGCGTGTAACTTTTCAAAACAATTATTTTATTTTTTTCGGTGGTGGTTTGGAACTTGGACTGTGGGACTGTGGTGCTGCTCACTCACTGGGATCATGGGACATTTGAAAAATAAGCTTTTTTTTTCCATGTCATTTTGGGTTCTGTTTTTGACAGTTATTTATTTTGGTGCCTCTGAAGAAGTCTGTTTTGGATCTCTTACCTGCTGTTTCCAACACTGTACAAAAAGTATATACCAAATGGAGTATGAAGGGAACTGTGAGTGTTTTACAAATCAATGTATTATTGAATTAGGCTGGGATTTCTCAATGAGTGGTTATGTTGTTTTAAAATTTCGCACCATAAACACTACTTTGCAAACGATCAAATACACAGATGGATGCCCTTCCTGATCCTGTGCCCTCACCTCTTGATCCAGGCTTGAGGCAGTGGTTGAAATGGCAAACTTCAACCAACACCTTTGTTTGAATGTGAATAAGGCACTTCTTCCCGTGACAGTCTTTAGAAGTTTGCCAACAATGAGTCACTTTTACAAAATAAAAACGGCAAAGAGCTTCATATGCTTTGACGAAACTTGAGCGACCATGAGACTGGAGAGTTCATGATGAGATTAACTTGGCTCACAAGAAAATGTATTTAGTTTCCTTTCAATACTTTACAATACTCATCCAATGATAAACTTCCCACTTCAACTGTAAAACAACCATTGACCTGCTAGTTCATTATTACTAAAAGTGTCTATAATTGAATGCAGTCGTTTTCCCCCAAACACATGCTTTAACATGTACTGAATAGGGAAAAGGACCTTTTTTTTTTCAGACACAGATTTAAAGCCAAAGGGCCAAAAAGGCAATAAGAATATGTTTCATAAAAATATAGATAACCCTTTCTCCTTAGCAGTTACTGAATGACATCATAGCCTTTGTTTGAAAAGATCCTTTACAGCCACCGCATTTGAGTAAATCCCAGCCCAGACTATTGTGACCGACTGTATTCCCTGTTAAAATTATGTCTTTCTGTTTTGGTTTGTCATGAAATATCTATGAAGGGACTTTTGCTTCTCGTTCTTTGTTCTTTGTTTTGTTTTGACCCCATTGTTGAAACCCATGGACGACGACCTTTTGAACAAATGCCTCCTGTGCACTTCTGTCTGTCCTCGATATTGTAAAATAATGCTGTTAAATCTATAGTTTAATAATAATGATCCAGTGTCGTTTGTATTCATTTGTTACGCTGAGCTTAAAACCCAATTTCAACAGGCCGCGGTGCTGAAGAGACTTTGAGTTATTTCGCATTTTGGGAAATGTAGGAGGGTTGAGATGCTCCGCCACCGCACACCTCCTTAATGTGGAATTATATAACACACAGGAATAAGTTTGTGAAGCAAATCCAGACTTTATGGACTTAAGTTTCTATAGTTAAGATCACCCTGCTATGTAAAGGTTTCTGAAATGATTTGGTTTTCAAGATTTGAATTGCCATGAATATCCACCAGCAATTGCAGAAATTCCATAAATGAGAAAATTTACACCAACTTTGAGTTCTATTATTATACACATTAACAAAGGCACTAGTGAAATAGTATAGAAGTGTACAGGACGACACTCGTGTACCACTATCCTCAATAACACATTGTGAGACAAACTGAAAATTGAAACAAATGCTGTCAAATTGGACATTCTTTTATGAGGTGAAATACATCACTATCAGCTCCATTGCGTTTATTCATTATCTTACATTTCATACTTTTCATACTTCTCCTGAGGCATTTATGAAGCAAAAGCTACATCCACCTGTTATTGCATCATTATTGCGTCAATAATATCATCTGGAACACGAAAAACTACTATGTCTTCTAAAGTCAAACACTTGTGAACGTTGACATTGGAACAAAATGTGTTTGGTGTATTGAGCTGAGAAACCGTCTCCTTACTTGTCGCAATGTAAATAACCTTAAAAAAATCGCAAGCATTTGTAGAGCTACTTGATATGCACAAAAACTTAGTGCATGTCAGCACAATAGAATAAGTAGCTGCTAAAACTACTGAACTCCACATGAAAACAAAGAAAGTGGTCAGGATGTGAATATTTTTTGTCCAGAGGTCGCCGTCACTGTGACTGCACCAGCTGCTCCGAGGACACTCCTGCTGCTACCGAGAAGGTCAACGAGGGGAAAACTTTTCATTGTTCTGAACAATTTCTAAATCACATTTCAAATCCCAACTGCTCCTTTAAAACTCGTCTCAATGCCCTTCATTTTATTGACATCTTTCTTTGTGAAGAGTTGGTGATGCATGAGGAAAAAATTCGATGTTCAGTCACAATCGTGAATATCGTGTTATTTTACTCAAGTAAACTAGTCCAAGACAATGATGACGGCAATGACCAATTGTCTTGAAAATATTAACACAATTCACAAGGAGCCAATGCAAATGAGGACATTGCTTAAAGGTGCATTATATAACTTTTAATTAAACCTTTAATATCAGTATGTAAGGATCCTGAGGAAAGCAGTAGTAGGTAACAAACTCCTAGCTTGTGGGCTAAGGATATTAAGACACCACCACCCCTCCCCACACACACCAGGAGCACAGTGGAGGCGTCACAAGAGGAGCTACAGGAAACAAAAATGGACAAACGAGGAGGTATCCGGGCAAGACTCACAGCTAACAAATGCCTTCTGTCTCTACTATTGCCTAATGGACGTTCACTGGAGAATAAAACAGATTTACTGCTAAGCTCTTCCCAGAAGATGGTGAAAGACGCTTGTGCAGCGGAGGGGGCTGCGCAGGAGGAGGAGGAGCTGACCAGTGCAGGACACCACGCTCTGAAACGGGGACAAACCCAGGAGGCGCTGCACTGTTTCAGACGATCAGAGGAGATTGAAGCAGCCAGCCAAGTTTCCTCCAGGTGCTATGGTTTCCCCGACCTCCAGAAACATGCTGATCAGGCACTTACTTACATATTTGACCTTTCATTGAGCTGTATGGGTGGTTAGTTCATAGGTTCATAGGTCAGTTGTAAATTTGTAAATAGCACTGAGTTTGTGTGTGTAAATGATTTATATAGTGTTTATAGGCACGTTTTTAAGATAAAATTGAAAATGTTAATTTAGTGAAGGCCCAACCAGGGACTGGAGTTGAAAATTAGCACTAGCCATAAAATCTTTTTGCATCGCATCAGTAACAAGCTTGTTTTGTACTATGTTGACTTGCAATGTTCCTGTCAAATAAATCAATCAATAAAATAAAATAAATAGTAGGGCGCCTTTACGTTTCACCACGGTGACCTGTCGCTCCGGGATCAATAGATTTTAGGTTTTCTGGTAGATTTGGGGGATGCAATGTATGCATAGCCATGGAGGTTCCATCAGCAGTTGAAACCTACCAGCAACCCCCAAAACAATTGATCCTAATACGTTCTAGAGGCCAACGTTATAGAAGTAAAGGCACCGCATGCTAACCACTCATACAGGTTCTGACTCATTGACCGGGATTAACAGCTACCCAATGCACCTTTTTAAAGAGATGGGTCGAGGGAACATGGCTGTGCAGTTGGATATATGGTCCTGTTGTTTTTGAGGTTCTTGAGTTCCTTGATTCCCAATTCTCACATGTGCCAATGATACCGAAGGACTCCGAATTACACAGGAGTCAGGACACCCACCTCCTGCTCTCGTCCAATCAGATCGCAGAACGCTGTCACCCGGGAAACACCACTAAGATGATCTTCTCGTCCGCCATGACACCTCTGAGAGCTGTAGTTCACGTTTTTAATTTACTGCGGGTTATTGCTGGGTAATTGAGCAATTAAAACGACCCAGTGACACAATTACACTTGGGGCTTTTGCAGTAATTTATTTTGATTAGCAGCGAATTATATTTTTGATTGGGCAATTAAAACACTTTGAGTATAAACAATGTGTGTGAGCACTATGGCATGAGATAAGTAACAGGCCTGGAAAATTCATCACTTGAAGTTGACACAAGGGCAAAGTCGTATTATGCCAGTTTATGCATTATTTATTTGGCCATAGCTATTGTTATTCCCTCATTAAAAGAAGCTTCATTTTTGCATTTTTGAGTTAGTATAAAATTCAACTCAAAGGTGGTTAATTTTCCCCCCCTTTTCCTGAAAATCCTAGGCTGTTGCTATTAGTGTGAGAAAAACAATACAGTATGAGATAATGTACAAATGTGAAACCTGGGACTGTTAATTTGGATGGATATCAGTGGCTGCAGTGTTTATGTGAATTTTCCCTTGATTATAGTCTCAGAGGCGGCCCCTGATTGTAGCCTCTGGAGAAATGCCTCTTGTATTGTTTGTAGCTGACTCATGCCTTTTGTTTTTAGTTGGAAAAAAAAGGACGATGCAGGCTTCTCTCACACAATCTGCTTTTTTTATTCTCCATTGTTCAGAGGGTTTTCATGGAATAGGCCCATCCTTCATACAACTGTGAAATGTTATTGTAAGTGAAATGCTTTAATTGTTCAGAGGAGACTACAGCACCTACAACAACTCACCCAGGAGAGCTTGAAAACAAACTTGATTGATAACATGATGTAGCACTAATAAACTGATATCACTTTATGCAATGTCATAATACCATTCATTTGTCATTCAATGTATCTTTAGTGTAACTAAGTGCAGGTGTGGCTTGAAGGGATCATGCCTGTAGTATTAGTCATACTTTAACACTAGTGGCGTTGCAATTTTACACAACAAAAGTCATAATTTTTCAAACATTGACAGTTGTAAGTGGGCAAGTGCCATTTTCTAACACTATGTACATCATTAAAGGCAGAACATGGGGACCTCAAGTGGCATCCTCTGAGATTTCAAAGTAATTTACCGTTTTGTATATAGTTTGAGTATTTAAACATCTCTACCGGATGCAATCGTGTTTCTCAAAATCATCTTGGGTCCAGAAGCTGATGCTGGAGGGCCAGATTTGGCACCCGGGCCTGACATTGCCAACCACTGTTCTAAAATGTAAAATGTAACTGGGACTTGCTCATCCAAACCCTCACCCTTCTGGATTGAGAGTCAGAACAAAACTGATGAATGAATGACACTCATTTGGCTTCTGTTGCTACGCTGTGACATCACCAGCATGCCCTTCATAAAAAGTACATTGTAAAAAATACATATAGAACAAGGGATAATTATGTAGTATAGACCCTTTTGCTGCTTACATCAGTGGTTCTCAACCCTTTGGAGCCGCGACCCCCATTATAACAGTTAAAGGGGTTCGTGACCCCCCTGCTCAGGTCACACCGTGAGGAATCGGATCATTAGCCTACATAATTAAATAAAGAAAAAACAAAGAAAAAAACAAATGGCTAAAATAATATAAATCAAATAAACAATAAAATATAATATTATATGCTAAAAAAGTATGTATATTTTATCTACATGATCTGGCGACCCCCCAAATTTCTCGCGACCCTCTTGGGGGTCCCGACCCCCAGGTTGAGAACCACTGGCAGGGATCATCAGCTTGAGGCAGGAAGTGATCAAGAGAAATCAGATTAAACTAAAACTAGCAATTATAAGTGTAAAGCTACAACTAAAAATGTGGTCCTGTTGTAGTTTGAGGTGCAAGAACAAGAGGAATGACATTTGAGACGATAAAATAAGGTTAAGGTTGATAATAGTTTGACATTTGTTTTCTTGACATTTGTTACTATGACAACAGCGACATTGGAGATAAGAATTGAGCTTCCCACCTCCAGCTAAACCCGGAACGTTTACAATGAAAGGGTCTATAGCTGAATCTAATTGTGTCAACTATGTTCTAGTGAAGAGTACTTTAATCTGTAATTTCATTTTTTTCATTTATTTATTTATTTGAGTAGAAAAAAGTATGTCAACATTTTACTGAAAGAAAAAAAAAATGCAAAACAAGACTTTGTGCTCAAAAGGAGTAGGAAGAAGTTCAAGAACTTATAGTAAATCTACCCCTTATCTCTCATTCAAGTAATCTTCACATAAACTTTCCACTAGACTCATGCAAGAAACCGATGCATGAGTCTGTGCTTACATATTGATATAAATCATTTATTAATCTGAAGGGATTGACTGGTTATTTTATGCCAGATGTCATAACACACTCAGCCAGCCATTTGAGCAGGGTGTGTGTAAGCCCTCCTAAGGAATTGCACCCTCAACTCAATTTTCTACAAACGCACTAATCTAGTTCATTGTCAACATGACCTGATATGACACCAAGAGTCATGTGTTCCCTTTTCGCTGTTATTCCCAGTAATTTTTTCCCCTCTCTACAATGTACAGTATCTGGGGCTTTCCTCGGTTTTGTGCCGGTGTAGCTCGTTGTGCCACCGGCACTGAGTGGGCGAGACAGAGAGAGGAAGAAAGAGAGAAAGAAAGGGAGATAGACAGGGAGGAAGAGGGAGTAGGAGAGAGGCAGGTGGGCAGATAAATAAAGATAGATGGATTGATATTTACATGGACATATGGATGGATATACAGTAGTTACATATAGAGACATATAGACCGATAAATAGATATATAGTAGTAGATAGATAGAGATGGAGACAGACGGAGACTGCGGCCCGCTTTGAGTAACATCATTATACAAACTATGCCACAGAGACACAGGGAGAGAAAGTGAGAACGGGGATACAGAGACTGGGGGGACTGTGGCCGTGACAGTCTGCACGAGGCTCCCCGCTGTTGCTATGGAAACGGGAATCTCGCGCGGGCGGCGGAGGTTCAGATCAGGTTTGCCCACGCGCCCGCAGTGAGAGATACCTGGGCTCTACCGGAAACAAGAGAGGCCACTGTGCTGCAGAAGAAAGGATGTTTTTGCCAAATAGAAAAATGTGCCATCTCTGTGTTTCATGTTGCCTAATTATTTTTAGTCGGCTACAGAACAGCAGCCAGAGCATCCCACAGGGCCCCCACTTTAATAATAATTTAGATAATAATAATTTAAAAAAAAATACTAATAATCAGCAAATAATAAGGGGGGCAGTGAATCACATTTACTGGCAAAAGATTGCACAAGTATCTTAAAGATGCTTGAGCAATAAGGGGCAGGGTAGTCTCTGGACAGCAAGTGCAGTATGTTGTATTATTCTATGGTTTGTATTTTGCTTTGGTTGCCCTATAAAATTGAACCCTGAGCAAACTGCATCAAAGCTGTGGTTGAACAGTGGTCAGTTTAGTGGACCGTGAGAGTCCTTTTTAGGGTCCCTTTCATCCGTGTGCTCTGGTTTCCCAATCAACCTAAAAAAAAAAACAGGTCAGTAAACTAAACCTAAAGGTACTCCTGATGAAAATGCGGGTTCAGATCTGAAGAGTTGCTCCAGTGCACTTGACAGATTGGCCGAACAAATCCAACCTGCCTCCTTACGTCTGGAAAGAAAAAATAATAATAATAATTAAAAAATAAATAAATCCTAAAACAAGAAAGAATATACTCTGAGATATATGCCCAATAATCTAGAGATTGTTGTGTGGATGTTCTGAAGTGAGTCATTAGTGAGTGGGAGACGGTTTTGAACTGGACTCTCAAATGCGTCATGTTCAGCAGAAAAAACACATCTAAAAGACAATTAAAAACGATAATTCAAAATAAACAAAGTATGAAGGCTATATTTTCTTTCATTTATTCTGTAAAAAACGCATTCAAGACTTTAAAATGAAATGTTGCAAAGAAAATCTTGTAAATATTTGGGTGCCAGCAACTTTATTTACTTGTAAAACATGACTAGATTTTTTACTAGGGCCGAGGCGATACGCTTTTGTCACGATCTGATACGTATCACGATACTCACAGGCCGATCTGATACGTATCACGATACTCACAGGCCGATCTGATACGTATCACGATACTCACAGGCCGATCTGATACATATTGCGATACTCACAGGCCGATCTGATACGTATCACGATACTCACAGGCCGATCTGATACGTATCACGATACTCACAGGCCGATCTGATACATATTGCGATACAGTAAGTATGATAAGTAATAGGTTTACCTTAAAATATGCACTGTAAATAGAAAACCATCCTGTGTCCAAAGTTTATAAACCAAATGCCACCTGACATTTATTGAAGTGTTGAGATTGAAAAGTGCATTCACACAAAATGTAACAAAATGCAGCTACTGGAAAACAAAGTGCAAGATAAAAATGCCTCTAAATACAAGTATTGAAAGTATTGTGATCCTTGATGAAGTATCGATACTTGGTATTGCAGCTAAAAGTATAGCAATCCGATCCGATATTGTGTCCCAGCACTTGTCTTTACTGTGGGCGGTTTCGCTTCTCCTCAGACCTGAGTCATAATTTGGAGACCCAACGGAGCAGGACACCGCTATTGTTCGTCTCCATGGAGATGTTCCTGCTTTGCTTTGACACTGGGAGCAGGCACACGTTAGTCTTCTTCCAAATTAATGATGGCGCGCCAAGCTGAACATTAGGAGCAGTTTGATATCGCTGGCATGATCGTTTTGAGTTTTATCAATCAACCAGGAATGTTCCGCAGTGTAGCTTTAAATTACAAACCTTGGATCTGGCTTATTATGACCCTTAATAACATTTCATTTAGATTCCTGGAGGTAGAAATGGAAAACTACACTGAAGTGGCTCTGAAAGTGCGTCACTAACCCTTCCAATTGTGTTTTCTATAATGGGTAAATTGCTGCAACCTGGAAACTGCAGTGGTCTCTAAGGCATGAGCGAATCTCCAAGGTTCGCAGGTGTGATAATAGAATATAATAACGTCAGGAGCCAGTATTCCTACATCAGTTATTTCTATGAGAAAATCGAAAAGGAAAATCTACAAATATTAAATCCAACTTAAGTTAAGTACAATGGCTTATAAAATGTTATAGCTACACAAACATCCAACAAAATCTACTAAATTGCATATCGGGATTGCGTCGTCATAGCTGCATCAAACTCTCAATATAATGTTGAACTAATGGAGATTTTAAAATATAAAACACTTTAATTTAGCATTTACATTGAAAGCATTCAGATTCTGCAACGTTAGATGTGAAAAGATTTTTGACATAACTTTATTTTGCTTTCATTTTTAAACATTCAATCCACTTCCATCATCTGCATATCTCTACCTATTGTTGTTGTGATGTCATCTGAAACAATACAGTCACATCTCTTGGCATCTCCCATTAAAATCTGTGGCTATGAGGGGAGAGTAAAAGCACTATTGCTATGAACAGTGTTGTGTACAGTGCTACATTATAATACACTGCCTAACTATTCAAAAAGTTGCCACAAAAAAATAAATAATTGGTTGGACCGCCTTTAGCTTTGATGACCTAAACAATGCCTTTAGAATTTGCTGTGCATTGTTTCAATAAGCTTCTGCAATTTCAAAAGATATATGTATTCCTCTTTTTTTAAGATCTTGTGTTGATGATGGGAGAATGTGACCACTGCAAAAAGCATTCTCCAGCACATCCCAAAGATTCTCAATGGGGTCTATCCATGTGTGCAAATGATGTCTCTCTCTGAACCTAGACCTGACCAACTGCAGCGACCCCAGATCATACCAGTTAGTTAAATCCCAGTTAAATTCAGGTGGCGCCTTTCTGCGTCAGGCAGTGTACATTATTTCCCAAAGTTTTAACAGCTATTCATTATATTTTCATTCAATAATCAAATAAACATCAAAAACAGTGCATTTGACAAGCATAAAATATGGGCAAAAAAAACACCTCTGTGTTTTACAGATGTGATATTGACAAAGCAACATTTTGCTGATTTCATTCACCTCAGATAATTCAATAACAATAGAAAAATATGGCGCATCATTTTGAATTCTAAATGTAGTGGGATAGTTCAGCACTTTGTAAACAGGCCCAGAGTATCATCTACTATCACCATTTTATAAAACCTTGGGGCGATGTATCAATAATGCTGGATTTCCTTCGATTATCTCTTTTACTGCTACTTGGATATAAAGTTTAGGCAGAAATGACATCGATTTTACACAAGCCTTCTTTCTATTTTGGGCTTTGGGCTGGCACAAAGGGTACAGCAGCTTCAAACCACTAATACAATACTGAACTATCCCTGTTAAGGTTTAGCCAGGCTGCCTGTCTGACTTACTCCTTGTGGCATAAAAGAGTCTGGTACTGCTTCAACCACGCGGCACAGTAGTAGTGGTTAGCCCTTGTGCTTCACAGCTAGAAGGTCCGGGTTCGATTCCCACCAAGCACTGTGCTTTCTGGGTGGAGTTTGCATGTTCTTCCGGTGTCTGTGTAGGTTTCCCCTACCACTAAAAACATGTACAATAGGACAGGATGTTTGAGAGTGTATAAACAAATACATGTGTTTTGCTTGTTGGTTAATTATGTAGTTAGAGCCTTTTATTATTAAATTAAATGTACGCAGCCTGCGATTTTTTGGGGGGTGAGCAAAATATACAGCACATGGTTCAATCCACAGCTGCTAGCTGCTATTGCTAACATTAACATGCTTTTTAAGAATGAAGATCAACATTTTGGGTCGCGAGCCGAAATTCAGCCCCCACGGCGGGTTGCGGCAGGTTGCAGGCCGCAATAGAGAATTTTTTTTCCAATAAATGAATAATAATGATTTGGTCAATGCCCCAACTTGACTGTAGTGTCATTAATAACAACGTATTGCATTGCACTTTACAAGCCTGTGTCATAAGTTCCTCAAAGTACTACATAGCAGTCATTATTCATTCACTCCACACTCGGTGGTGGTAAGTTGTTATTAAAGCCACAGCCGCCCTGGGGCAGAGGTACGTTATGTGAACTCTTTCCTTTTTTTTTTTAATTTAATGAGCATTCTGCTTATTCTTTAAAAAATCATAACTGCACAGGTATGATGTGGAGACTAACTGTGGAATTTATGCTCTATAGGGCAGGGGCCGGATTAAAGCATCTCGGCCGTATGTTTGACATCCCTTCTTTACACTATAACATTCAAGTAGACGAGGTGCGCTCTGTGTAATGTTCAGATTCATAACTGGCGCAGAAAGTGGGCTGGACAGACACCCATGGCGAATTGTGAAGTTATGTACAACAACATGCAAGATGTCACGCTAGTCTGTGCTAACGCTGTTGTTGCGCTGGGCGGAAGATCATGCCTACTGAGCACATTTAATAAGCAAGAATCTTTACTGATTAAAGAAGTCACAAAGTGCAACAAACGCATGTAGTTATTGGTCTGAGCAAAACACACCAGAAGGAAATCCAATCTCTAGGGAGCAGCGCCAGAATGTCTGACTCTGTCCAGACCACATGGAGAAAGTCAGCTAACCAGGCTAATCAACGTTACCAACACAATAAAAAAATCCTCTATTTCGTCAAAAGTAAAGTCTTGTAATGTCAGAGTGGCACTTAAATGGTTGTTAATGGGACCATCCCATCTTCAGCTGTCCCAGTCTCCGCTCTGAGCCTCCTCTTCGTCAGAATCTTCCGAAACCTTCTTCATCCTCAACATGGCCGCCTTTATGCTCCTCTCCAGGTCATTGTCTGAACTGCCCTGACCTTCTGACCGACCAGGAACCACCTACAACAATTAAGATAAAGATAACACTTTGATGAGGATTTGTGTGAGATACAGTGTGTGAGATCGACCCCCAGTTCTCAGTTTGCTGAACCTCCTCAGTCCACAGCAGAGACCCACCTTCTTCAGAGTGACGCCTTGTCGAATTGCAGACATCAGGCTGCTCCTCTGGTCTCCCGCAGGGGGCGCTGTCCCAGGAGCGGGGGTTTTTCTAAGCTGGATCTGTCCACGCTGAAGTGACGCCAACACCTCATCCATAGTTCCTAAAAGATTAAAGGACATGAACCAAAGAGGGAGGTCGTAAGTCTTCAAAGTGCTACTTTTTCAGCTAATATAACTTTACAATATTGGAAACACATCTATTAGATAACACACTAAAGAGATTAAACTACAAGATTATTTTCCCCAGAACAATTATCAAATTTGTCTGTGATGCACCAGCATAGTTTCCTTTACAATGATACATTTGCATTTTGCATGATCACAAGACTTCTATGGACGCACACCAATCAAGGACCGAGACGTCGCCCGGCATGGCGCAGCCGGGGCCCCACCCTGGAGCCAGACCTGGGGTTGGGGCCCGAACGCGAGCGTCTGGTGGCCGGGCCTCTGCCCACGGGGCCCGGCCGGGCACAGCCCGAAGGGACGACGTGGGCCCGCCCTCCTGTGGACTCACCACCCGCAGAGGGATCCGTAGGGGTCGGGTGCTAAGAGGACTGGGTGGCAGTCGAGGCCGGGTGCCTCGACGACCTGGTCCACATGCACAGCTTCTGGCGTTCGGGACATGGAACGTCACCTCGCTGGGGGGGAAGGAGCCTGAGCTTGTGCGGGAGGTTGAGAGATACCGACTAGATATAGTCGGGCTCACCTCCACGCACAGCTTGGGTTCCGGATCCCAACTCCTGGAGAGAGGCTGGACTCTCCATTTTTCTGGAGTTGCCCGCGGGGAGAGGCGGCGGGCTGGGGTGGGTTTGCTCATATCCCCCCAGCTCAGCCGTCACGTGTTGGAGTTCACCCCGGTGGACGAGAGGGTCGCGTCCCTACGCCTTCGGGTCGGGGACAGGTCTCTCACCGTTGTCTCGGCCTACGGGCCCAACATCGGTGCAGAGTACCCGGCCTTCTTGGAGTCCCTGGGAGGGGTACTAGATAGTGCTCCGACTGGGGACTCTATTGTTCTACTGGGGGACTTCAACGCCCACGTGGGTAACGACAGTGAGACCTGGGAGGGAGTGATTGGGAGGAACGGCCTCCCCGATCTGAACCCGAGTGGTGTTCTGTTATTGGACTTCTGTGCTAGTCACGGTTTGTCCATAACGAACACCATGTTCGAGCACAAGGGTGTCCATAAGTGCACGTGGCACCAGGACACCCTAGGCAGGAGGTCGATGATCGACTTTGTAGTTGTGTCGTCTGACCTCCGGCCGCGTGTCTCGGACACTCGGGTGAAGAGAGGGGCGGAGCTGTCAACCGATCACCACCTGGTGGTGAGCTGGATCCGCTGGCAGGGGAGGAAGCCGGTCAGACCTGGCAGGCCCAAGCGTGTTGTGAGGGTCTGCTGGGAACGACTGGCGGATCCCTCTGTCAGTGGGGTCTTCAACTCCCACCTCCGGAAGAGCTTCACCCAGATTCCGGGGGAGGCGGGGGACATGGAGTCCGAGTGGACTCTGTTCTCCTCCTCCATTGTCGATGCGGCTGCTCGTAGTTGTGGCCGTAAGGTCTCTGGTGCCTGTCGCGGCGGCAATCCCCGAACCCGGTGGTGGCGCCCGGAAGTAAGGGATGCCGTCAAGCTGAAGAAGGAGTCCTACCTGGCCTTGTTGGCTTGTGGGACTCCTGAGGCAGCTGAGAGGTACCGGCAGGCCAAGCGTGCTGCAGCTCGTGCGGTCGCAGAGGCAAAAACTCGTGTCTGGGAGGAGTTCGGGGAGGCCATGGAGGAAGACTATCGGTCGGCCTCGAAGAAATTCTGGCAAACCATCCGGCGCCTCAGGAGGGGGAAGCAGTGCTTCACCAACACTGTGTACAGTGCGGGTGGGGGGCTGCTGACCTCGACTGGGGATGTCGTCGGACGGTGGAAGGAGTACTTCGAGGACCTCCTCAACCCCGCCGTCACGTCTTCCGATGAGGAAGCAGAGGCTGGGGACTTGGAGGTGGGCTCGCCCATCACCGGGGCTGAAGTCACCGAGGTGGTGAGAAAGCTCCTCGGTGGCAAGGCTCCGGGGGTGGATGAGATTCGCCCTGAGTACCTTAAGTCTCTGGATGTTGTAGGACTGTCTTGGCTGACACGTCTCTGCAACATCCCGTGGCGGTCGGGGACAGTGCCCCTGGATTGGCAGACCGGGGTGGTGGTCCCTCTCTTTAAGAAGGGGGATCGGAGGGTGTGTTCCAATTACAGAGGAATCACCCTCCTTAGCCTCCCCGGTAAGGTCTACTCCAGGGTGCTGGAGAGGAGGATCCGGCCGATAGTCGAACCTCGGATCCAGGAGGAACAATGCGGTTTTCGTCCTGGTCGTGGCACACTGGACCAGCTCTATACCCTCCGTCGGGTGCTCGAGGGTTCGTGGGAGTTCGCCCAACCAGTCCACATGTGTTTTGTGGACTTGGAGAAAGCGTTCGACCGCGTCCCTCGTGGTGCCCTGTGGGGGGTGCTCCGGGAGTATGGGGTCCGGGGCCCTCTGTTAAGGGCTGTCCGTTCCCTGTATGACCGCAGCAGGAGTTTGGTTCGCATTGCCGGCAGTAAGTCAGACCTGTTCCCGGTGCGTGTTGGTCTCCGCCAGGGCTGCCCTTTGTCACCGGTTCTGTTCATTACTTTTATGGACAGAATTTCTCGGCGCAGCCAGGGGCCGGAGGGTGTCCGGTTTGGGAGCCTCAGAGTCTCATCTCTGCTGTTTGCGGACGATGTTGTTCTGATGGCTTCAACAAACCAGGATCTTCAGCACGCACTGGGGCGGTTTGCAGCCGAGTGTGTAGCGGCCGGGATGAGGATCAGCACCTCCAAATCCGAGGCCATGGTTCTCCACCGGAAAAAGGTGGTTTCCCCTCTCCAGGTCGGTGGGGAGTCCTTACCTCAAGTGGAGGAGTTCAAGTATCTCGGGGTCTTGTTCACGAGTGGGGGACGGATGGAGCGTGAGATCGACAGACGGATCGGTGCAGCGTCAGCAGTGATGCGGTCGCTGTATCGGTCTGTCGTGGTGAAGAGGGAGCTGAGTCGGAGGGCAAAGCTCTCGATTTACCGATCGATCTACGTTCCCACCCTCACCTATGGTCATGAGATTTGGGTAATGACCGAAAGGACAAGATCGCGAATACAAGCGGCCGAAATGAGTTTCCTTCGCAGGGTGGCTGGGCGCACCCTCCGAGATCGGGTGAGGAGCTCAGTTACCCGGGAGGAGCTCGGAGTAGAGTCACTGCTCCTCCACGTCGAAAGGAGCCAGCTGAGGTGGCTCGGACATCTGTTTCGGATGCCTCCTGGTCGCCTCCCGCGGGAGGTGTTCCAGGCATGTCCTAGTGGGACAAGGCCTCGTGGAAGACCCAGGACACGGTGGTGGGACTATGTCTCCGAGCTGGCCTGGTGTCGCCTCGGGGTCCCCCCAGAACAGCTGGAGGAAGTGTGTGTGGATCGGGAAGTTTGGGCATCTCTGCTGAGACTGCTGCCCCCGCGACCCGGCCCCGGATAAAGCGGAAGAAAATGGATGGATGGATGGATGATACATTTGCTAAAGCCTATTAGCCTCCAGTGTGGCCACTCTTTTGCTTATCCTCAAAATGTGCTACACTTTCCCTTCAATGACCCCTATTTGACAAAGACAGTCCAGGACGTCCCAGAAGTGGGGGAGAGAGTGCATCAGCAGCAACAGCAGAGGTAAGAGTGTCCGGTGTGTCCTCTCCAGGTGACAAAAAAACGGGAGGTCACAGCAAAAAGAGACACAAACTACAGCTGCAGATAAATAAGAGTAGCTGCTCCACACAGTTAAGACACAAACCTCATGAGTAAAGGGTTTTTTCAATAGAATTTAAAACATTAAAAATATAAATTAATGAGAAATTGAGAATCCAGTGTTATCAAGCCAATTAAACAGTTGTCACGTTTACGTTTTACTGTTTTGTTTTAGTATTCAATTTACTTGAAATACGATTGTTGTTGATGTTTTTTCTTAATTTGAGCATAAAAAACATGACCCATGGACAGATTTCTTTAATTTTTTTACTCAAATCTTTCAAGAAAATCGTACTTATTTCTAGCTTACTTTTTGCAGGGTGTACTCTTAAAGGAACAGGCCACCGTTTTTACACATTGAGATATGTTCTTACCTTAGCTTTGACGAGTTCTTTAGGACCTGTCTGGTCTTCACTCGTGCCTTTAGTCACGTAAACACAGCGCAGACGGCGTTAGCATTTAGCCTCTCCCTCTCTCCTCTATAGCTTCAAAACAGGTCAAGATAGAAGCTACCAAGCTCTTCCACGTTTTCCCTATTTAAATATGGTTACGTGAAGTGTTACACTACAAAGTATAATTACACAAAATTAAACAATGTGGATTTTCTAAGCGGATAAAAGGGGGAACTATATTGTAAGGCGTAATAATACCAGGAGTAGTTCGAAATCCGCGCAGTAATCTTCACTTTACTGTGCGGATGGGGGAGAGGCTAAATGCTAATGCCGTCTGCGCTGTGTTTACGTGACTGAAGGCACGGGGGAAGATCAGACAGGTCCTAAAGAACTCGTCAAAGCTAAGGTAAGAACATATCTCAGTATGTAAAAACGGTGGCCTATTCCTTTAACATTCAATCTACAGATGCCGGCACAAGAACCTTTGCCCACCGCGGACAACTTCTGTACGACTGAGAGGATAATTATACGGGAAAAGAACACACGCCTTCTGTAAACTACCAGGAAAGATGGCTAGTGTTTTCTCAATAATAATAATAATAATAATAATAATATGAAAACGCTGTGAAACCCTCCCCGTTGCCCCAGTTACCATGCCATTGTAATTGTTGTTGTGTGCTTTGAAGTCAGGTGCAACTAAAAGGGTACCATGCTTTTAACCCTCCTCAGTGCTCATCCCAGGCATTAAAATATATTGCTGCAATTTATAAAAAAGTTCATGATCCCCCCCAGACATTTGGACAATCGATAGATGCAGTTTTCCTCTGACAGGACAGAGCCGTGGGAACTCAAAAGATTTATGTTCTATCTAGAAAGTAGCAGATTCCCCCCCCCCCCCCCCCCCCCCATAGAAAACAATGTAAAAGCAAAG
Source organism: Gobius niger (assembly GCF_951799975.1). Lineage (NCBI taxonomy): Eukaryota > Metazoa > Chordata > Actinopteri > Gobiiformes > Gobiidae > Gobius > Gobius niger. Next base: position 14,161,624 of record NC_136855.1, on the reverse strand, counting down.
GCCTTTTAAACCACGACAATCATGATTTTACAAAATACAATACATTCCCCATCATCTGTCTGACACTTAATCGTTTTTATAATGCCACAATTGCCCACGACTTGGCTCCTGTCATGCTGCTTATTCACACATTTCAATGGGTTTCAATACAAAGAAAACAGAGAATTAATCACATTGGCAGCCGTCACAAAATGACTGTGAAAAGCGTTGTATCCAAACATTAGAGACATTACGTAAACGTGTAAAGACTGAAACTCGAAAGGAATAATTCAAGACTGTAAATAATGAAACCGTCGTTGCGCCACTAAACAATAGAACTAATTAAGTTTAAGCAGCCTTTTGTGCTTCTCCTTTGTGTTTGGTTGGATTGTCTTTTGATTATTGTGGAAAAACAAAAGAAGAAAAAAAGATTTGCAGACTCATTTACATGCCACAGAAATTTGCTCTTATGCTTTTATAATGTTTTCATTGTGGCGGCAGCTCCCAAACCGCTCCTCTTATTCCCAAACAGCTCCTCTTATTCCCAAACAGCTCCATTTTCTTACTTTTGAAAGGTCAAACATCCCAAAAATGATGTCGATTACAGAATACTCACCGTTACAGAAGCCCATAGCTACAATATTTCTAAAATTGCAATTGATCCTCACCTATATTCTGCTTCAGTGTGTTCTTCGCCGGGAAGGGGGGTCGTTCCTTCTCACTCAGGGGCTTGGGTTCGTCATCCTTGGGTGCAGTTTTTGGGAGACCACTAGGAGGCAGAGGAGGCGGAGGGGGCGGTGGAGGAGGAGGTGGCGGAGGAGGGGGAGGGCAGGCCGGGGGGGTCAGGGCAGGCCCAGTGAAGATCTGGACCGGGATATCCTTGGGTTTTTCCGGATCCTTCTTGACCTTCTTGGTGGTCTTCCTGGACTTTGTGCTGGGTCGGATTGAAGGCGGAGCGTGGGAGGTGGGACCCAGGCTGATGATGGAGAGGGGCTGGGGGTCCTGAGGAAACTCAGAAGAAGAGCTCTTGGACGGGGATGTCTTTAAAACGTATTGCCCATGACGCTTCTGAAGAAAGAAGAAGAAGGAAGACAAACGAGTTGATTGATATGAAGTTACACAGTTAGATAGGATGAACATTTAGGAATTATATGTTTGAAAATATGTTTTCCAGCCTAGTCTAGTCTAGTCTATGTACAAAAATAAATAAATAAATAAATTGCCTTTTCATTACATTGTGTCGAAACAACACAACTGAACTAAAATAGAAAAAAAAACATGACTAAGACTTAACCTTTACCCAATTCTAAGTTAGCCTGTGATTTTGTTTCAGGTTGTTTTAACTAAATAATGGTTCTTCTTGAAAGATTTTGTAATAATCTGTCTGTAACAAGGAAATGATCTGTGAAAACTGTTTGAATGAGTAGTGATCCAATAATGATCCCAAAACAATTGAGTAGAAAAACTCTGGGCTGTCTGACTAAAGAAGGCAATAACTTCAGAATGTGGTTTTCTAGCACCAAGTAAATCTGATTCTGAATTTTATTCTCACCTCAACCTTTCTGCTGGTACTTTTATAATCAGTTTTAAACGCTTGGAGACACAACTATCGTCGCAAATGTAAGGATATTGCTCAATTCTTTCACATTGTGATTCACAATAATGTCAGCACAACAGTAACCCGCTTTTGAGCCGGCTTTTCAAAGCGATAAACGCTCTTTCTTCCCTTTATATGTGGTGGGAGCAAAGCAATGGATTAAGGTAAATCGCTGAACAATAACACTGATGCAAGATTAAAAAAAGAACTGCTTTCATTTTACAACGGGCGGTCTCTAAATCTTGGTGCATTTCCATGACAACGGAGCTCACAGCTGAATCAAGGAAATTTATAGACGACTAAAGCTGAACCTTCATATGTGAAAATTACGAAAATGTTCTGCTGAAACCCAAATCAAAGTAAAATAGTTTAAACCCATAATTTACGAGAAAACGTAGTCATTTGCTTGTTTTTTTTTGGTGTTGTTAAACTTCCTCGATAGAAAATGTACTCTGTGTATCTGTACATCCTACAGATACACAGAGTACACGGCTGCTGTGTGCCTGGCTGGAGAGTTACCCTGTAGAGCTCAGGATTGAGTTGAAAAAGAACCGCAAAGACTTCTGGGTTTCCAAGCACATTCTAATAGTTGTAAAATACTGGAGTTATTGTTCACATAAAAGCATTTGAGCCCTGCAGTGAGAGGGATTTACCAGTTGTGACCCGGCAGCTAATGGAAATTGCTCTATAGTTCTTTTCTCTACTTTTAGATTGCTTTCAGCAAAAGTAAGTCTATCAACTATTTTTGCGAGGCTGATTTTTATTGCAATATTCAATTTATAACATTCCATCTCGAACTCTATTATTCATGTTTTAGATTGATGTGGAAAACAATTGTGCCGCTCTGACGTAACGCCCCCAGACACAGGGAGAACTGGACGTCGCAAACAAAAGCAAACGCCACACTCCACTCTGGGACCTTTTGGTTGTGAGGTATAAATGAAAGCCATTCAGCCACCATGGTCTAATGCAGGGGTGTCCAAAGTGCGGCCCGGGGGCCAAATGCGGCCCTCAGACCAATTTATGGTGGCCCTCGGCCTCTTGCTGTATCAGTACACATCACCAGAGATGGACCTTTTTATTTGAAATTTAATAATTCTATACAATTCTAACCTAACAACTAACATTTTATTGTGAGACAGAGCTGGCATGAAGGTTTTAAGCTTAAATAGAGGTATAGGGCACAATTTAAACCTCTGCTAGTCGAATGTTTTGCGGCACTAACTACTGATCTACGGCCCTTCACCCCGTGTACACTTCAATATGCGCCCCCCCATTGAAAAAAAAATGTTTGGACACCCCTGGTCTAATGGAAACTGCGTGGTTTTTTACGGACAGCATCAAAATACCACAACATTTAACATGAAAAACTTTATATCTCGCCAAGTTGAATTATGTTATAATCATACAATACAATACAATGTCTCCAGCCTATGTCCTTGCGATCTTCAGTTCAAACAGTGCTCTCTGATGTGCTGATCATGAGTGCATTTTAGAAATCAGAGCGAACTGCTATATTAGACGTTGAAATGCGTCTCTTAGGGTTTCATTAAAGTGTGCTTCACATTAGGAGCTGTACCTCTCTGAAGGAGCGTAATCGGCTCAGCGTCTTCTCCCTCTCCTGATCCACCCACTGCTTCCTCTGCTGCTCCTCCTCCTTCCTCTTCTCTCGCTTCTGTAGATCACACAAGCCACACACCGTCAGACTGGGATCATTTGAGGAAAAGTCTCTGATAAAACCATTACAGACTTCAAAACAGCTCTGAAACTTTGATCAAATTCATTCTGTGCATTAGAGTAGAATGGATAATATTCAATCCGAAAAGATCAGCCATTGAGAAAATCTAAGGGCTGCCATATTTCTGTATCTTTTTATGCCAAATGTTCATTATAACCAGAGGTGGGTACTGTAGAGCAGGGGTTTCCAAAGTGAGGGTCTGGAATCACAGGGGGAGTTGGAGGAGCTCGGAGTAGAGTCGCTGCTCCTTCACGTTGAAAGGAGCCAGCTGGAGTGGCTCAAGCATCGCTTTCGGATGCCTTCTGGTTGCATCCCTCGGGGAGGTTTTCCAGGCATGTCCTACTGGGAGGAGGCCTCATGGAAGACCCAGGACACACTAGTCATTTTTGGGGGTTGTGGCCCAAAATGATTGCCAACTTTAGATGTAAAGTGCTCTAAACTTTGATTGATTGACTGACTGAAAATGTTTGGGATGCCCTGCTCTAAAGTAGTCAAAATCCCCTCTCAAGAGTACCTTTAAGACTTACTTAAATAAATAATTTTCCTCATGTAGAACCAAATGATTATTCAAGTAAAAGTGAGAAAGTCTTGAGTAATTGATTTAGCAAAGAAATGCGATTTATGTCATTATGTAGTAGGACAGACAAAAAACAGTGGAACGAAAAAGGTCCGCACAGCTTGTATGCTCCTCATCAATCAAGACTGATTAGGAGCATAGTACAAGCTGTGTTTATTGGATCCTGCACGCTTTTCCAATTTCTATGATGTGTCTGCTTAACTTTTACAAAAAACTAAACACAGCTTAAATATTTTGATATTTCCAAACAATAAAACAATGTAATTTTTTTCGTATGTCACATGAAGATTTTCTAATTTCTTGAGTGACATATTGATTATAGATCCTGGCCATATTATACATGAATAAGCTATGATTGTACTGACCAGGTGGACTTGATGGTGCTGGCTGAAGACTTGGAAGCTCTTTTCCTCCGTCAACTGCTTCTTCTCATGCGCCTCAATGCACTGGTCCTAAACAAAGATCAGGGCAAGATTAGGCACGGCAAACGCACGTTTACGTCTTTAAAGTGGACATATCGTATATCATTGAGGCTTAAAACATCCATTAAACCTCAGCATTCATATTTTACATTGTGATTGTCTGCACTGATGAAGCTATGACAAAATGTATTTGTTAGTTACCAGATTAATATTCAGTTTATTTGAATAAGAAAAGCGGTTTGATCAGCCAGACACACCAGAAGACGCCAACTTGGGCCCAGTAAAATGAAATCACTGCAGTCTAAAAATAAACTGTACAGTAGACGGGGCTTAGTTATAAAAAGATTAGCAACAGGAAGAAAAGAGTAAAGGAGACTCTTCCTGATTGGATTTTCTCTGATGAAATTATGCAGTGATTGAAGATTCTTGCTCACCATGTACAAAATGTATATGTTTGACATGAAACTATATCAGACAATAAAAAAAATAAGAAAATACAATCATCATCATCATCATCATCATCATCATCTATAAAACAGCCTTAAAGCTCAGGGGATAAACGCGTTTTTTGTGTTGCTTTTCTTGGCTGAAAATAGTCTTTACCCAGAGTTCAGTAGTGCATACAGGCGCTGTGGGTGAGTTATTGATCAAATGCTTCACCTGGCCAGTAAATGTATGTATGTGTTTTTGTACTTAAGTAGAGTTTTTGGGAATCTGTACTTTACTTGAGTAGTGTTTTGATTGAGAACTTACTACTTTTACTCCACTACATTTGAAAGATGAATAATACTTTCTACATTTCTAAAAATGGTCCAAAGTAAAAAGTACATTTGGCCAAGTGTTTTGTATATTTTACAATGCACACTCCTTAACAGTAGGTGCAGACGAACTGTCAATGCCACTGACTCACAACAAGGAAGAAGGTTTGTCCACATTGTGTTGCCGTACAGGTGGGGAATTCAGGTGCCACTTTTGTGTTTGTGTGGCTGTAAAGTTGTTTTTCTCTGTTGACCCAAAATACATCTAAAATAAAATAACTTTTATTGTGAATGATAGACGAAGGACAACAACAAAAAACAACAATGAGGGACAGAAAAAAAATAGATCCAAACCTTTTTATTCCGGAGATAGGCACGTCGGGCACAGATGTTTCCTCTCTTGGTCTCCAGGGCCTGCAGGCGTCTCTTGAGTTGACGCAGGGCCGGGGTCTCGCTCTGAACCCCGGTCTGGGCCAGGCTCTGCAGCTCCTCTGGGTCCTCACACACGTCGTAATAGACCACCTCTTCCTTCAACTCTGAACACACAAAAACACATTCACAAAGTGTTGTCTTTAGGTTGTACTGTTCAGCCATTTAGACCTTTGTCTGTCCGACTTTCTAAATGTTGCCAAGTGAAATTAACAGTATAAAGTTACATTTACATATGGAAAGTATAGTATTGGGTTCCTAACCTTGAAATGAAACATTCATCTTCACAATTTTACATTTCTCAAATCCTCCATGAACCACTTTTTCTAACCTTACAACCATATTCACAAGTTTAATTCAAGATTTCAAGGATGTCTATCTCAAAGTGATGAAGTGGAAATGACAAAATGGCTCCATGTTTTTGAGATTTCCTTCTATAAATCCTTTTTGACTGTATCTTCTGTTAGCATTTCTTGTTTTTAAAAACTGCAAAGCTGCACATGGAAATGTTCTATAATCCATGTGTAAACAGTTTTTTGCCAATGCCACTATGTGGCGCTCATCAAAGGAACAATTCAACATTCAAAATTAAGCAAAGATACGCTCTATGATGTTTCATTTTAGATAAACTACTGTATATAGAGCGCTTTTTGAGGTCTAATTTAGAGAATAAGCTCTGTCAGGTATACAGTACATACAATATTCATAATAGCTCCCTCTTGTGATAAAATGTGAAATTACAATACACCTGTTGATTTGCAATGATTGTTCTACAAGTGAAAAGTTTAATTGAAAAACAATAAGGTCTGACTGAAGTGGAAAATGGAGTTTCATAACACACAGTTCCAGTACTGGAGAATTATTAACACCTCCACCCAAATCTTGAACTGCCAGCCAAAAAAGATGTTGGCCCAAAAAAGATGTTGGCCTAATCTAATAACTCTTGTTTTGAGTGTCTGAATTGTTGAGCTGCATAAACAGGGGCTCTCACAGTGCGCCATCGCTGTGAGGGGGGATGCAGTAAAACAGTCATTTTGAATTTCTTAAAAGATCCTGAGGGTTAAGTAACAAAACAGTCAAGTGGAGGACCCAAAAAATTGTCACCAGCCCTGAGCTGGAGGACCCGATTGGCTGTCTGTAAAGACACTGGACAATCCCCGAGCCACATCTTGCGTATTGAAGTTCTGCTTCGAACCTTGTCAAGATCCAACCATGAAAAATGTGAATTTCTGCCATTTTTTAACTGGACCTCATATCTGCTGCTAATACTTAATGCATCTGTAAATCCATTGACACTCTTGTTCTGTATTCAATTGTTATTTATCATATTTATCTTAATCTATTTTTATGTATTTCTTTTAGTTTTATAGTTTTAACATTTGTATAGTTTACTATTTATCTCCACAGGTTTTATGCTCGATGTTTCATGCTTGCACTGAAGAAACTTCCTAGTCTGTGAACCTGTTCACAGACAATGGCAATAAAATCTATTCTGATTCTGATCTTAACCATATAAATGAATTAAACTCTTCTGTATGACTTGAATGGTAAACTGGCTTTGCTCACTTTAGTGTTGTGTTATGAATCTAAATGTTAATAAATTATTGCTAAACTACAACAACATCTAGAAGCATAATAAACTGAAAAACATCTCCTGTTACTTGTGTTAGTCCCGTCTCCCGCACCTTTGATTTGCCTCCGGACTGAGTCGATCTGAGCCATCAGCAGCTGCTCCTCGTTTTTCAGGATTTCAAACTTTGAGTCGTACAGTTCCAGCTGCGTCTCATAGAACTGCAGCTCCAGACAGTCCACAGAGTCCTCCGAACCAGGACCAGGGCCTGGACCTGGACCTGGACCTGTGCTGGAGCAGGACAGAGCTTCCATCTGCAAATAATAGAACAATTACATTTCAATAAGTGAACTTCAATATAAGGAGCATTAAATCATTCGCAAACATTCCATCAAACACAAGAATGAGAGGGAACTTCAAAGTTCAAAAGCAAATTGGACACAATGGAGAACTTTCGAGCAAAAAATGGTGAACCACTTCAGCCCAAACTGCAGGGGTATGCGACACAATGTCATATTTTTATAACGTTGACTGACCTGACTGAACAGAACTACCACTGAATCCTTTTCCCTGCTCGTAAAAACAGGTGAGTAGTGAATATCCTCAAAGCAGAGAATTAGATTTTATTCTAATGGACTGAAACACTCAGGTAGGTTCATCCTACGCCGTCGAGAATCAGCTGGATATTTCCTCTCAAGGTCAGACTTTAAAGCGGGCGAATAAACAAAAAACAAGCCCAAAGCTGCTGCCCACAGGCCTCAGCGGGCGGGGCACAGTCAAGGACAAATACTACACAACAATGGCTTCCTCAGAGGGAATATTAAGATAACTCTATTTTAAAATGAAGTTGCAACATAAACAGACACATCAATAGGGATTAAGATGAAGAATTAAAATGAACAAATGAAATCTACAAAACTGCTTCACATAAAAAGATCACTTCAAATGTCAGATGTGTAACAAATAGTGGGAAATCATATTCACTAGATTACCTTGGTTCATAAACTTTAAAATGAGACTTTATGTGTATAGTGTTAACAAAGTAACACATGAAGCTGAAATTGTTTATCTTATTATGTTTCTCAGCTGTTTCTTTTCTTTTTTTGTGTCTTATCTTTTGCCTAAATATTGTTGAATGAACAATGCACACGTTACAGTCTGGCGTGTGTTTTTGCCTCTATGCTAGATACTTAAGTTTACATTGCAAATCACTGTTCTCCCCGTCACAGCGTCTGTCAATACTTTGCCACAAACTTGTACTACAAACTACTGCCACACACGCTTTCCTTATGTAACCATTTCACAACATCATGCAACTATTTCAGAATCTGAGTTTAGCCTAAAACCCTACGCTCTCAGCACATTTATGCCCGCTGCATGAAATAAGAGCACAGAAAACCATAATTTACACATGCTAACATCAATAAGCAACAACTTTTTTTCTGAAATGTGGAATAGCTCTATAGATTGGCTCTTCGTCATGGCAACAGCTGGTCATGGTTGGGTTATGACCTACAGCAGTAGCATTTGGTTCTTGAAGTTGTTGCGTTTAGAGTAATACAAACAGGCAAACAGAAGCTTAAGGACGAGTATGACAATGATTTTGTTTTTGACCTAATTTTACGGTAAGTAACTCATGCCCCTAGAGGCCATAAGCGCCACTGCAGGTGTCGTAGCATGTTGCGCTATTTTACTCAGTAATTGTCCGTGAGAGTAAATACTACGCTGACAGAAAAGACAAAGGGGAGAGAGGGATAGTGTACATCCAATTACACAATGGAGATCATTTTTTCACTCAAACTCGTGGTGCTAGGCCGCAGTTAGCTTTGCCTGTTAGCTTCTTCTTCGTGATTCCATTAGTGTGTATTGGTGACTCGGGGCCGGTGCAGGAAAGTTGCAATTGTGATTTTCTGGCCAGAGACACCGGGGGAGATGAAAGACCAACCATCCAATTAACACTTGTATTACCCCCAGAGGGACTATGAAAAGGATTTATTATGGTTAACAAGTTACTTAGTACTGCTTTAACAAAATATTAAAAAGGGCAATATCTTGGGATGCCCAGCTCAGTATAATGCCATGTGGTCATAATGTTATGGATAATTAACACTGGTACCAAAAGCTTCATATCCGCTGTGAGATCTCTATGAACAGGAGCTGGATTGGTAATAGGCGCTGCTTGCTGATCTTTTCTACCAACACAAATCTCATGTTGATTTGCACAGCCTGTAACCTGAATCGTGACTTTAGGGAGCTTAGTGGGATGAATTATTTAGCTGCCAACTCTATCCAGGTGAAAAGGCTTTAAAAAATGACGGGCCTTTTATTTTATTTTTTTACAGCTGTCCCTAAAAAAATAAAACTACAGAGAGAGAGTATGAATATGTATGCTCACCAGCTTGGGTGGGTGTTGAGGGAAGGCTTTTATGAAAGATGAAAGGATGACAGAAGTTTAGTTAAGCCTTTTTTTTTTCCTTTCTCCCAGTGTTCTCAAAGGTTCACGTTCCTGGACATCCTCTACTTCGAATAGTGCTCCTGTGTATCCCACTGACCTTCTCCCGGATGGCGTCTTTCTTGCGGTTCAGGCACATCTCCGTGGCTCTCATGTACTGCAGAGTCTCTTTGGCCAAAAGGAAGCGCAGTTTCTCCAGCCGTGGAGCTACACAGGCCCAGGCAGCCGCCCCGAAACGTGCCTTATCCTCCTCCATCTGCCTCAACATCCCTGCAAGCAGAGGCACAACCAGTTATGGAACAATGTTTGTTGTATGTTACAGGGTCAATGCTACATTCAGGGAGACCCCGTTGCTTGGTTTAAAGTTTAAAGTAGAAACTGCTGACCATAAAACTCACAATATCAAGTACAATACTTATCTGAAACTTTATAAATCAAAAGTTATATTATAAGCAACACATCCCTTTGTGCGTGTTATTTCACTATATTACACCGCATTCCAAATTATTATGCAAATTACATTTTTCTCTGATTTTCTAAACTGTCAACTCTAATGAGAGTCAGCATCATTTTCAAGTCTTTAACTGTTAGAGGATCATTCGAATGTGGTTGAAAAAACAGTACTTTTATCAAAAATAAATATAGTAAAAAACTCTAAATGTACTGTTCCAAATTATTATGCAACGTTTCAATACATTTTAAAGCTTGTAATTAACTGAAAAAGGTCATTTGTTCAATTTGTAACATTAGGAGGTCATATTTACTGAAATCAAAAGCCAAAAGCTATTTCAATAAAAAAAAAATCAGGTTAGAGGAATAGGCCACCGTTTGTACATACTGAGATATGTTCTTACCTTAGCTTATACGAGTTCTTTTGGCGGAATAATATCAGGAGTAGTTCGGCCTCCGCACAGTAAACTGAAGATATTATTGCGCGGTTTTCGAACTACTCCTGGTATTATTACGCCTTACAATATAGTTCCCCTTTTTATCCGCTTAGAAAATCCACATTGTTTAATTTTGTGTAATTATACTTTGTAGTGTAACACTTCACATAACCATATTTATATAGGGAAAACGTGGAAGAGCTTGGTAGCTTCTATCTTGACCTCGTTTGGAGCTATAGTGGAGAGGAGGAGAGGCTAAATGCTAACGAAGTCTGTGCTGTGTTTATGTGATTGAAAGCACGGGTGAAGAACAGACAGGTACAAAAGAACTCGTCTAAGCCAAGGCAAGAACATATCTCAGTATGTAAAAACGGCGGCCTATTCCTTTAAGTTATATTTTAACATAGGAGCCCTTCTTTGATAGCAACTTCAAAATTCTTAAATCCATTAAACTTGTGAGTTTTTGGACAGTTTCTGCTTGGATTTCTTTGCAGGATGTTAGAATAGCCTCCCAGAGCTGCTGTTTGGATGAAAACTGCCTCCCGCCCTCATAGATGTTTTGCTTGTTGAGGCTCCAAAGGTTCTCAATAGGGTTGAGGTCAGGGGAGGATGGGGTCCACATCATGAGTTTCTCTACTTTTATGCACATAGCAGCCAGTGATGCAGCATGACATGGTGCGTGTCATGCATGAAGATGATTTTGTTAGGGAAAGCACAGCTCTTCTTTTTGTACCATAGAAGAAAGTGGTCATTTTCACACCTTCAGAGATCCTAAAGGAGACGACCAGCTCTTGATGTTCGGGAGACTCCAGAGGCACCAGCAGCTTCAAATACCTGTCTGCTGCTTTGTAGCAGCTGCTCTATTAATCTGATGTATTTGTCTGGCTGAAACCGTCCATATTGTGCCTTTATCTGCACAAACCCGTGTGCTCTGAATCATCCACAAATCTCTTAACAATACGATGATTACACTTCGTCTTTCATGAAATATCAAAGGTTTTCATACCTAGTCCAAGGCATTCAACTATTTCACGCTTTTCATCAGCGGAGAGATCCTTTTTCTTTTCCCATATTGCTTGAAAATTATGGTCTGCTTAATAATGTGGAACACCCTTTTTCAGTAGTTTTTCCCTTAACTGGGGTTAACCTGACAATGATTTTTTTGCTTTTTGACACTGAAATACAATTTGCATAATAATTTGGAACCTGGTGTATAAGCAGATTACAGAACTATGAGACACAGATTTAAGGTCAGTAATCTTTGGTTGTTTACACTGAGTGAATGAGTTGGTTGTGTAAGAAAGGTCCAAAGAGAATGGATTTTGCCAAAGCCTAGCAAAAACAAGATTATTTGGAGCGTGACTCAACAAAGCAAAAAATTAAGCATTTCTGATAAAGTGAAATTCATGGGACCTGGAATTGCCCCGCGTTGAAACTAGGCCAACGCAGCCTCATTATCCAAAAGGTGCCACGATAAAAATGTTTTGGTTCTATATAAAAAAAAAATACAGATAGCCCTAAATCTTGTCTACAGCTAAAGTTGCCAACGAACAACAAAAAACAAATAGTGCCCACTAGGGTATCATTAAGAAAACCTATGCTAATGACTACAGCGAGGAACTCTGTAACAGACTCTCGAGTTTGGATAGAAACAGCATTATTGATTTGAGAAAGGCCCGGGACCACTGGGGAAGCTAGATACAGGGTAAGTAGGATGAGTTTATATAACAGAGTGACAAGCACAGACTGCATAATGTTTGCCTCCAGCGAAAAAGCTTTATCTAGCACTTTATGCAGGTTTAAACAAGGACTTTTTTTAATATTTATATTATCGAAGTGGGGCACAGCATATATACTTTTCTTGTGTGCAATGGCCTAAGCATTTGGATGTAAATTGGAGAATAGCTGCTTCAATCCACCAGTATGACACTTCACCCCATCGTCCACACTAATGTGGCGAGTTGCGTCTGGGAGGGAAACATTTTAGTGTGATTCTCCCCTGTGACCTCATAGGAGGCATATTCATTCATTCAGACACAAATGAGAGGAGTAAACAAACAAGTCGTACCCGCTAAAGCTTTTGAAGTCTGAGCGAAGTAGGTGACGGTGATGTCTTGAATTGAAGCCACAGCATTCTCTGCTTTAACTCTCCACTCCTCCGCCTCTTTCTGCAGCTCCGAGATCCTTTTGGGCCCAAGGTCTTCAAACTCCAAGGATTTCTGTTGAAAAAGTAAAATTTTATTAGCTCTTTTGTAATTGATATTTTTAAAATGAAATTGGTGCAGAGCTGCGCTCAATTTCTCATGAATGTCGCACTCATTTTTCCAATCATAAAACACATTTGAACACTATACAAGTACGAACATCAGTAAAATCCATTGGGGACAAACAAAAAGTGTTACTGTAAGCATTCATTTGAGTATGAGAAGGTTGCGAGCCCATTCCCTTCTGCAATCACAGAAATGTAGCTCAAACTAACAGACATTACAAATAATAATCCACATTTAAATAACCATTTCCTGCTCTATACACAGACCTAACAGATTATATTACAAAAAACAGTGACGAAATTACAGAATGACAAAAGAATATACTTAAAAAAAAAATGTTTTTAGACTATTAAGGCGTATCGCTATTCACCTTATTCCGGAAATTCGCGTAGGTGCCGTCATGAATTGTGCCCGCCCCTTTTCTCCTATCTGTTAACATGGGACTGGAGAAGTCCAGATAAAAACAGTTAATACACGAAAACAAAGCCATTTTTAGGCCGTGCAGAGAAACGGTGCAGTGTTGACTTGTTGGTGCAAATGAACATTGGCCATTTTACACAAATCAATCGACTAAACATCAGATTTGAACGGAAATCATTTTCCTTCGTTCTCCGTTTAAATGATCGGGCTTCACGCTCGACTGGAAGTGTCGAGACAACGCAAAAAAAGGCCAAAGTGGGCGGGGCGGAAAAAGGTGAATATTTCTACGTTCAATCTGGCAAAAATAGATAAAAATTGCTAAGGTGGTATAAATAAGATTGTTTGAGTAGTACTAATAGAAAGCTAATACTAAATACTAAGGAGCAGCCAAAGAAAGGTATGAGTGTTTATCTTCAAAATGTCTAAAACATGAATGTGAAACTTTGTGTGAATTGTGTGTGCACAACGGTAAGAAATACAGAGGGCGTTGGGTCTGAGAATCACTGTACAAGTGCGTAACCAACCACTACAGTACTTGGCACGCATAGAGTACTACACTGTGGGCTATTCAAAGTCAGTCAAGTGAGTGTGAATGTGTCTCAGATGTACTTCCATTACAACACTATTCTATATAAAGGAGTGATTTGTGTGACCCCCGTGGCTAGATTCAAGCTATAAAGACGACTTAAAACTTCTGACTAGAGTCAACACTTGACTTTGTGAATACTTTGTGTGTGAAGTTTTACACACAAACATCATTTGACAGCTCTAGATCATTATATATTTAAAACAGTCCGCTACAGTCCTCATATGACTAAATGAGCTCATTGCGGGCTCTGCCAGCTGCTACTTTGTGACCATGCATTGTGTACAAAATGTAATGCCCCGGGAGCTTTAGGCTGCTATGCCCCAAGACAAAAGCACCAAAATTGGTATTAAACTGGAAACATTAACATAGACAAAACAAGCCAACGATATCCCACAATGGCTTAAACTCAAAAGGTGAGGAAAGCGCATCTCTTTGGTCCTCATGGCGGAGAGCTGACGTTTCTGTAATACCACCGCTGGTGGCCAGGGTCTTCATTTGTGCTGCTAAAAAGCCTGGCTCCAAAGAGTTGAATTTGTTTTCTAAAAATCGCTATGACCCATGTGACAACGCTGGGGTAGGAATCATGTTTTTAGCCACGCTGGTTTTTGTATTCACCTCATTCCGCCCCGCCCACTTTTACCTATTTTTTCTATGTATCGGCACTTCCATTGCATTGACTCTTCCGGTAGAGCACAGAGTCCGGTCATTTAAACGGAGAAGGAGGAAAATGTTTGCCGCTAAAATCTGATGTTTAATAGATTGATTTATGTAAAATGTCCAATGTTAATTTGCACCAACAAGTCAACACAGCACCGTCTCTCTGCGCAGCCTAAAATCGGCTTTGTATTGGTGTAGTAACTGATTTTATCCTGATTTCTCCAGCCCTATGTAAAGTAATAGGAGCGAAGTGGCAGGCACAATTCATGGCGGTGCCCACTCGAACTTCCGGAATTAGGTGATTATTAGAAATTAAAAGAGGAAGCCTAAGTCTATGATTGACAGGCTCTGGAGCACTGTAGATGCTCGTAGTCGGGCCACCTGCTTCTTTTAAGGAACAGGCTTCGTAGGAGGAGATTTAGGCAGCCATGTCTATTTCACAGACCACTCGGAATCATTACTATGAATGGGGCTGAATAGGACCCGCTGATCTCTATTATTTAGAGCTATGATTAAACCTCATATTTTGCTTCTGCTTTCTGTCATCAAAGCAAAGCAAGCAACATCTCCTTTCAGACGAGCTGGTGAAGTCCCGCGCCCAGCAAAAAGCCAGGCCTGAGTAGAGGCTCTAAAGAAGCATGTGTTTTATAATATAAACACCTGTAAAGAAATAAGTGCTTGTATTTTACTGGGTGATATGTTATGGAGCATCACATAAACTCTTGACCAATGGCCAATGACGTCTATGGACATCAACTGAAATCCGAACGTTGACTGCCAATGATGTCTATAGACGTCAATTAGGTTTTTCAATGGGAACAGCTGCAGCAAAGCCTTGAGCATTAGTGATGCGCGGGTCCGGGTTTTTTTCAACCCGCGGGTCCCGCATTTGGAGCAGGTTCTAACCCGACCCGGCCCGCCCCGCAACGTTGTTCTATTTTTACAGCCCGCCCCGCCCCGCCCCGCACCCGCAACCATTAAAAATTACGCGTTACAACTATGATCCGTATGAACAGCACCGGCGTGTCAGCCCCTCGCGCGCGCGCGCTCTCTCTCTCTCTCTCTCTCTCCCTCCGAAGAGCGCTGGCAAGAGGGAGAGAGGAAGAGAGCAGAGATCGGCCTAACGCGAAGTCACACACAGTCGCACATACGGTGGAAAATAGGAAACATGAGCTCCACAAAGGCGTTCTCTGGATCACAAGCTGCAAAACGCTGCTTGTTTTATGAAAATCCGACGTATATTTACGCTAAAAACCTACTGTAAAGACGACGGAATAAGTTGTGAATGAATTCAATGAATGCGCGTACGGAGGCATAGAGTGCCCGCGACCGGCATTTTTTGACCCGCCCCAACCCGCCCCGCGATCGAAGGAGAATTTCACGACCCGACCCGACCCGAACCGCGGGCAGACCGCGGGGCCCGCGGTGGAACCCGCAACCCGCGCATCACTATTGAGCATGTCTAGTGTTAAAATCTTAGTTGTGCTGCCTAGTGCTGCCACCTAGTGACTCAATAAAAGAACTACAAGTTATTTTATTGAGTCACTAGGTGGCAGCATTGCTCTTTCGTTTTCTCAGCTTTTTGGTCAGAAAACAGCATTTTTGGTGATTTCACCTGTTTTCTACGGACGATTACTAAAGAATGGAAAGAGGTACAAACAAACATTTTTTTTTAGATAAAAGAAGAGCGTCTAATCTTTCTTTTGGTGGGTTTTGTGTTGACATGGACCTAGACCTACATTTTTTGTGGGTCTTGAAAAAACAGTCAAGATACTGAAAAACCTCTGGCAGTAGGGAGCCCTCTGATTTGAGAATGGCTGGCAGTCAATGAGTTAAGCAATATTACTGCCTTAATATAGAGAAGGTCAATGCTTTGCTTATGAAACTTATGACTAAAATTATATAAAATAGCAATATCAAAAGGGGAGTAAAGCTGTGTTTGTTTTCTGTTACCAGGATTTCCATCTTGCAGAGACAGGCCAGTTCCCTCATGTCTCTGAACGGCTGCAGCAAGAACTGGAAGAATGTCGTCGCTACGGTGACCAGGTCGTGGTAGGCGTCGTCCTCGTGCTGGTAAATGTCGAGCAGCGCCACCATCCGATCGACCGCGCCGTGACTCTGCAGCAGCTGAAGAGGGACAATAGAGCGAAGGCATGAGCAGAGAGACCAACACACAATAGTGTAGTGTTGTTTTTTTCCCCATACTTTTCAGCAACTAAGAGATTACATGACAGGCTAATGGCAGTCAAGTCTAACGAAGTCAAGAATAAAATCCGGACAGGTCAAATGCAGAGGTCAACTTTACTTTAGGGTAAGGTAGGCTGCTACAATGCTGTGACATTGCATTGCCCAATACATGATTTCCAACAATAGCAGATTTTTCATCAGAGAGAGTCAACGTGTTTTTTTCAAGTCAGAATGCTTTTCCTTGTGATGTTTGTGTTTAATAGAAACAACAATCACTCCAGTCGCAGCGAGATGTTACCTTCAGTTTTGCCTGTAAGAGCATAGACAGTGGAAGGTAGGGTCCCAGAGAAGACCAACTTTAACATTTAGGCCTAATTTATGAACGGAAACAATGTGTGTGTTGGCCCAAGACTCATATTATTGTCTGTAGTAATTAAGGTTCTTGGTTAAAACTTAAAACCATCTTAACCAGGGATCTTCAGCCATCTTCGAGGACTTTCTACATGCACTCCATGAGTTGTAGTTTTGTGCTATCACTTTATGCACCTACACATTTGTAAATACAATCCCGCTGTTGTTCTATGCCTTGTATTGTTGTCGTCTTATCATATTTTACTTTTTATTCATGTATTTTAACATTCTTTATGCATGCCGTTAAAGCCTTATAGAGTGAGTGTATTTTTTTAAAATCTAAATTCTGTGTCATATGTTTTGTGTTGCATGCTTGTACTGAGAAAAAAATCCTAGTTTGTGAACCTGTTCTCAAACAATGGCAATAAAAACAATTCTGATTCTGATGTTGAACACAGTCTGCCACCATGTATGTAAATATAGTAATGTAGTGCATAAAGAAGAAACATAATAAGAAGCGTAATATTTTTGTTGGGAGAAGAAAAGGAGAAAAAGAAAACACTCCCTTGGTTCGAATATTGCCAAACTTATACAAAGAGAGGTCGGACTCTTTCTCACCTGTCGCAGCTCGTTCTTGGCTCGGGACATCTCATCCTGCATGCTCTTCTTTTTAAACTCTTGCAGATTTTCAAAGTAATCCTCCACGTCTTGCTCATTTTGGGAAAACAGAGTATCGAGGACAATTTTCCTTCCACAAACGTCAATCGCCGTGCTAAAATACTTCTCTAGTTTCCTACACGGTGCGTCAAAGTCCCTCTCGTCTTCCTCTCCTCCTGCTGCTGCTGAACTCGCTCTTCGATTCAGGAAAAGCAAATCCCAAATGTTGCCGTCTTCAAACTCCGACAGATCGGGGAAACAGTTGCCTAAAACGTCTGCCACGCACGAAAACTGCTGGTGTATGTTTTTTAAATCGTTCACAGAGAAAAGTCCAGCCCAGCTCATTTCCCCGTCCCCTGGTACTTCAGCTTTACGTCTTTGTCGCTGCAACGTCCGATTGTGACAAGTGACAGCGAACTTGCCCTCGATCACGCTCCATTGTACGATAAAACCGAGCTTAAACGACTCGGTCTCCTCAAATATGTTGCTTTTTACCGCTACCCATCCGTCCAAGCTGTCCATGCGCTCGCATTCAACGTTATTCATCTTAAAAATATAACATTTCTCACAGCAACGGAGAAAGTGCTGGCTCTGTTTACAACGTCGGCCATTTGCATGACGTATGACGCATTCACGTATTACGTTAAACTCGGAAATTACTTCTTTGTTTATTTCTTCAGATTTGTATTACATTTTACAACTTTTTTTTTAATACAAATATACAAAGATAGGTTCAAATAAATTGTACTATAAGTCTGCATGATAATAATCCAAAAAGATAGTCAGTGATGTGTTTTCCCTTCAAGTGTACGTCTAACGATAGAGTACTTAAATCTCATTTCTATTTTATGTGAACGCATCACAACACAGCTCCTTTGAGTCAACTTTAACCTTCGTATCACATGGTTGCTGGGAAATTCCCACCTCTTCCACCAGTGATTAAAGCAATTACAGCAGTTAACAATCATTTGCAATGCTGTGTATGTAATAAAATAAACAAACATGGTTTCCTCGTGTGTCACGTAGAACCATGTAAAAACAGTATAGGATATTTCGTTGTTGACATATCATAATTTAGCTTATATATTTTACACTTATTCATTTTCAATTTAGCTACCTATAGTATTGTTAATAATAATTTAAAAAAAGAAACACACAAAATTCTGGATATTCTTGACTGGAAAATGTATTGATTTCTTTTCTAATTTTCTTTTCTAATTTTCTTCTATTTCTAAAATGTATGCAATATCATAAAGAAAAGAGAAAACAAAACAATGTTTGGGTATTTTCTATAAGGTGTCTCAAAGAGGCTTCCATACTTAGATGTTTGACATGCCTGTGACATTTGAGCAGCATTTGGTGTCCTATCTATTTCTGTCCCAGCCTGGAGAGTTACACTGCTGGGACTGGGGCCTGTTTGTGTGGACACTGTTGAACTGTACTAAAGGACCGGATAAGAATGGTCCTCCTCTGAATGAACCAGGTGAGCACTGTTTTATTTCATTTGCATATCAGTATAGAGCCAGTTGTAGTAAAATACGTTGCAGTACTTTTTGTTACACCATTTAAAGTATAATTCATTTACTTCTTCACTTTCACTCAAGTAAAACATTTGCTGACAACATTGGCATACAGTAAGTACACTCTGAATACTTCTCTCACAGCCCTTTGAAAACCACTAGTACTTAAATGATCAAGTCATAACATTTACTGTCAATACATGTTTGTGGTATTCTTGTGTGTGCTTTTTTGTAACAGTTGCCATTTTAGCCCTCTATCCTTAAGAACTGTGTTGCCCCAATCTTTCTTAATGTGCCTGCAGACAACTAATATGCCAAAACGGAGCAAGTCGGTGATCAATTGTTGAATTCTTGAAATGTGCATACTCAATATAATTCACATTTTCCTGCAAGTTAAGTACAGAAATCAAGTGTTATGACATCTGTCTCTTTGCATGTCTTCTTTTTCTTCTCTTTACTTTTCTCAATCGTCTCTGCACTGCAAACTAAACTAAACTACAATTTGAAATAAGTACCCAAGTATGCAAAGAGAGACTGTGGAGTCTACTTTCTTAAGTGTACTACTTTTCTTCCTCTCAGTCGGCCTCCCCATGGACCTGTATGAGATCCTAGGGGGCCGGCTGGATGTGATCGAGGAAGAGTCAGAGCAGCAGGACTTCAGCCGAGAGTCCAGTCGCATGGAGGGTCCCGCCGCGGGGCAGGACCGAGCGCCGCAGGGGGCGAGAGGGGCCTTACAGCGGTTCTCAGTGGACACCAACGAGTCCCTCCGGTTTGAGCCCTGTGACTCTCCATCGCCCACTGGAGCAGACGACGGGCAGGATGATGTGTTCAAATACACTGCGGTAGGGGATGAAAAAGTATTCACATATTTGCACAAATGTCTTGGTTCCTGCTTTTGTTCTATTTAGGACCCAGTTTAGTGCTGGATCTGACTCGTTTGTAGATTATTTTGTTTTATTGCTGCAGTGATAAGCACGACTGATACTTGGGACCCTACAGCATCAGTTATTTCCAGTTCAGACCCAAAACCATAAGTTTGACAAACTGAGCATTAACAAAACTGTATGTGAAATACTAGAAATTGTACTGTGATGTCCAAAGGAAAGCTTTACAGTTTTTAAAAATGTTCAAAGAGAGAGTTAATATCTGATGACTTGATGTTCTTTTGCAGAGTGAGAATGATGTGATTCGTAACAAGCTGCAGAAGAAAGTTGCTGAGATGGAGAACTTTGCAGGACATTTGGAGGAAATCTTTCTCACGGTAGAGGTAAATGTCACTGTACTGTTCTAGTCTGCAATAAGTACATTTTAAAGTAATGTGTGTATGAAGCTTGCACTACTCGTTTATATAATTGCTAAACTGCATGGACACAAGGTTGTGGACATATCATACCTTTTTATAGTATTTTTGTATGACCTTTATTTTACCAGGAAAGACCAAAGTGGATCCTATTGTACATATTTGTATTGTTAGGAGATACCATAGCACCTGGAAACCTAGGCAGACACATGGAAAACATATAAACAGTACACAGAGAGGCCTGGAATAGAACTCGGGACCTTCTTGCTGTGAGGCATGAGTGCTGACCGCTGTAGCACCGTGACCACCCCAAGCCTGAAACTACTAGACTAAATAAACCTGACACAAGCAATGAAAATAATGCATATGTTTTGAGACCTGTCTTATTTCAATGTGATTTCAGGAGAACTTTGGTCGGCGAGAGCAGCACCTGGAGCAGCATTACAATGACGTGCTGCAGACCCTGTCCCAGCGATACGACGACCGAGCGGCCGCGCTGCAGGAGGAGAAGAAGTCCAAGCTGGAGGCTCTGTACGGGCAGCTGCTGGACTGTGGCCGCGCTCTGGACGCCAACAAAGAGCTGATCGAGAGCGCGCAGGAGGTGCACCGCTGCCACGACAAGAGGCTATTTCTCAAAGTATGGTCACTAAAAGTATTAACGTAATGTGGTATGAAAAAAAGTCAAATGGAATACAGCGATCTTTTCTCTCAGTGGAGCTGTTGTGTACACTGTTAGGAAGTGACAGATTATCCTTCATAACTATGAAGGATACAATTTTTGATTTAGTTTTAGTCTTTATCTTTTGACGAAAATGTAATTCGATTTTAGTCTAGTTTTAGTCAAAAAAATATCTTCAATTTTAGTCTAGATTTAGTCGACTTTGCATTTATGATATTCATTTTAATCATATTTAATGTTGTTCCTCTGCTTCATGGAGCTGCTCCACATGAACAAAGCTCAGAGCTGATCCTTTGGCAGAGGATTTACATGATCTGAGGCTCTTTCAGACGCTCAATAGAAGTTTGGATGATTTTAGTCTCTCCTTTTCATTTTTATTTAGTCTTATTTTAGTCGACTAAAATATCTGGACATTTTAGTCATAGTTTTAGTCTCATGAACAACTTTTAATTTAGTTTTAGTCCAATTATAGTCGTCAAAAATATCACTTTGACTAAAATTAAGACTAAATATTTTAGTCGACGAAATTAACACTGGTTCATTCAAAATGTTGTGTAACTAGTTCAGCATCTGCATTGTTATTTAGCTGATTTACGCTGGCTACTGTGATAAATGTTGCAAATGCAGCATGTCTCACCTTTTCTTTTGTCTGGGACAGATGGTTTTGCCCACAATCAAAAGGTAGCTACAATGCAAGTTTTTTTTGATGCATATACATCGTTTCTTAAAACAAAAATCCTGATGACTCTGTGTTGCTTTGGGCAGGATAGAGGAGTTTGCGAAAGACAATATGGATCTGACCCTCGCCACGTCGCTGGAGTTCAGCACGCCGCTCTCTGATCTGTCAGACGTTAAAACTATGATGGACTCAATCAACGTCGTCCCAGGTCTGAAACTCTTTCATCATGTTTCATCAGCAAAGAGCCGCACTTTGAAGATAACGATCCAATGTCAAAACTGAGGAAAGAACAGACACGTTTTTGGTGTATCTGATAGCACTCAAAATTGTAACCAGGCAGCCACCTACAGTATGTAACAGTTCTTTAACCAAATGTGCTAAATTTTGCTCTTGGTTAACTGATTTGAAATGCACAATTGAATAAGTCTCTTTGTCTATTCTGGACAGTCCAGCTTTCTCAAGACATTTTTTTTTTTAGCTTACTTACTAATTTTTTGTAATTTTAGCTCCGTCTGCCCCGGTCATCAACCCCCAGTCTCCTAACTCGGCCTCTCAGACGTCTCTTCACGTTTGCTGGAGCCTGTTTTCAGACGACACAGTGGAGTACTATGAGCTGTACTACCGTCCCGTTCTTGAGGACTGCCCCCCTTCTGGCTCCACTGACCCCCCAGGTAACAAACGCTGCTTGGAATAAGCCTTTGTCCTTATTGCACATTTATTTTCTTTATTGCAGATGTAGCGTTAAAGATTGTACATTGAATAAGGCTCAGTTCTGTCAGCGCCCAGTGCTCAACTAGATTTGGAAAAATTGTAATTAGAGTTCAAAGGCACAACAGAGGTGTGTCATTTTCGGTTAAAAAGTTTCTTCTTTTAAAATTGTGTGTTTTATGGTCATGAGTTACCACATAGTAGCTCTTAAAAAGCCTATTGGGTAGAAAGTGTGGAAAATTTAGTTGAATGAGTTTATAAGTGGATAAACTGTTGTGTTCCATTGTTATGTTATGTATACTAACGCCAAGGTTGGCGATTCAATTCAAGCCACTGAAGTGCATACTGTGGTTGTGTCCTTGGGCAAGACTTTATCCACTTTGTCTCCATGTGGGTGAATGAATGAGTGAGCGGATGTGGGTGCAAATGGGTGTTGGCTCTTTGTGTGCCCAGGACTATAAATATAAACCTGACCGTTTCATTAATTTTGTGTTTATTCTACAGTGACTAAAGTAAAAGTAAAGGAGACTCACTGCACGGTGTCAGACCTGCTGCCCAATGCTCAATATGAACTCTGGGTCACTGCCACCAACACCACAGGCATCAGCCCGGCCAGCGAGAAGGCCCTTTACATGACCGGTTTGATATTTCCAAACTCAAATAATGCCTGCAATCTATGTCATCTATTAAGACCCTACAGACCCTCAGAGAGAAGCAGGCTGCGTTATGTTACTATCATTTCCTTTCTCACAGTTCCATCTCCCCCGGTGCTGAATCAGAGGGGGTACATGAGCTGTCCCGAGGCTGCTCTTATCCGCTGGGAGTCAGGCAACACAAACCCGGTCGACTCCTACACTGTGGACATCAGTGAAGTGAGCAGCGATGGGACAGAGAGCGACATTAAAGAGTAAGAAATTCTAACCAATAGAACTAGATACAAGTCTGTGTGTGTGTTATTCTATTCTGTTCGGTCTGTAATTGGGGTCATACAGTCAACAAGGAAGGAATTAGGTGAAGAATGTTTCATTATATAATGCTGTAGTTGCATCTAGTCTAGAGATATTCTAAGCAGAGGTTACCAACATTGAATAAATAAATAAAAAATACCCATGGATACTGTGACAACCCCTTCACCTTTCTCCAACCGGACACACATATGTATCTTGAGGAAATTACATTTCAAATATCTGCCTTCTAAAGATACACTGCCTGACCAATAAAAAGGTTGTCGCCTGGATGTAGGCAGCTGTTGTGATCTGGGGTCGCTGCAGTTTGTCAGGTCAGGTAATTCCATCAATGGATTTCTACTTTGATGGCAGGGGTTTAGTCCAAGATGACAATGCCAGGATTCATCGGGCTCACACATTGTGAAAGAGTGGATCAGGGACATCATTTTCACACATGGGTTGGCCACCACAGAGTCCGGACCATGACCCCATTGAGAATTGTGTCCGGAAATTGTGCCGTAAAAGGCTTTGCACAAATTGCAGATGACCCTACCACCTGAAGAACCTCAAGTTATTTTTCACAATTAAAAGGAGCCGCAATAGAAAGAATGCCTATTTAATTGGATGAAATCTGTTTTGTTCCCTGGTAACCCACTGACCCCATTCTCGACTAAAGGCTGTCCAAATTATAACAAAAAATATACAATAAAAATAACAAAAAGTACAATTGAAATAAATGATTCAAAAATGGCTGTGAGAAACCGTCAGCATCCTTCTCTCTTCCTTCATTTTGCCCTAATTTGAACTATGGGCATCAGAGATGGTGCTCATCGGGGCGCTGAGGGCGGACACTGGCAGAGCTGCTGATTCAAGACACACTTTGTCCCAGAAAATCTATTATTAGCTCCAGCTCCTGCAGCAACATTCAACACAGCAGCGAGCACTGTCCTTGTCACAGGGAATTAGAGTTAAATGTCTCGGCATATTTGTTAAATATGGTCAGTAATAATTAGTTTTATTTTACTGCATTACGTTTGATGCATGCCGTTTAATGCTGATATTTTTTGTTACATTGTATAAAATAAACTATATACAATGTAACCAAAAGATGAGAACCAAAGTATGTAAATAACTAAATTGGATAAGTATTTGTTCATACTTTATTGGAAACCTCGACCAAACATTAATGCTACTGTGCAGGGGTGGACTGGGACTGAAAAACAGCCCTGGAATCTGACCAGCCTGGCCCAAATTAGCGTAATTGTGCACTTCCACAAATACATATTTTAACCTCTTACCCCCCGCCTTAACATTAGTGCATTTTCCCCAGTTTGGCTTTTTATTATTATTTTTTTGATTGGCATCATCAGCAAAAAGAACGGGAAAGGTGGTCGTAGAAACAGAAGCAAAATCATTAATATAAATAATAAATAATAATGGTCCCAAAACTGAACCTTGTGGTACACCATACTCCACGGAATTCCTTTTAGATTCATGTTTTTTTATACTGGGCTTTACCCAAATCTAAAAGCTTCTCGACTGGAGAGCAACAATGTAGCGCCTCATTTGAAAGCTAAGACCTACAAAAGTGACTTTTCGTCACGTCGCTACATTTTTGTCAGATTTTTGTTGTTTTTTAATTATTTTTTCTATCATTTTTTGATGTGTTTTTCTCACGTTTTTGTAGTTTTTTTTTGTCTGTGTTTTTTTTTCTCATGTTTTTGTTGACTTTTCATCCTCTTTTTTCTCGCTATTTTGATGCTTTTCTTTTTAGCTTTTAGATTTGGGTAAAGCTCGGTTGAGGCGGGACTGGTGGCCCTAGAGCCAGTGGCCCTTCTGTGCTCTTCTAGAATGGACATATGGCCAGTCCGCCCCTGCTACTGTGAAGTGTGAACATTGTGTCTTTTTTCATACAGTTAATTATTTTTATTAAATGCACTCTGTTTTCCTTGTATTGGGCTGGTTTGCAGGTCGATAGTAGCGGTTCCCTCCTGTCAGTGTCTGGTGCAGCTGCAGTCGGGACGGTCCTACATCATCTCGGTCCGAGCTGTGAACATCGGGGGTCCCAGCGAGAGGAGCGAGGGCCTGACAGTCAATACAAAAGGTGTGAAACTGATTCTTTATACACAGACAGACAGTTTGGAGGAGGGATTAAAGTAACATCACAACATTTATATGACAGCAACTATTTTACCTCAAATAGATATTAAACGAATTTAAAGATTAAGGTTCACTTTACTGTTGTCTATTGATACTAATGTGAATTTGTTTTGTTTGTAGTCAAAGAAATTCAACATTATTTTTGTTAATAAAGTAGGTCTGTCATTAAAGTTTGATTTCACTTACAAAAAAACGTTTTTCTTTTTGCTCTTTTAAATGAATTTTCAGTCAAATTAATGCAATTGTGATTATTTTATTTTGTAATTGAGCAGCTCTACCTTTATAAATCTCAATCTTTGTCTCAATGTCAATGTTTTTAAATCTGTAAAGCACTTGGAGTTGATTGATTGATTGATTGTAGGTACGTACTTCAGTCTCTTGGAGGAAACGTCCCATCACTGTCTGTGCTTCTCTGAGGACATGCTCACTATCAGTTATGGATACGAGGATCCGCCCATCAGCGCCATGGCCTTCGACGATATCGGCTTCACCAGGTATTAGGAATTTCAAGGACATTTCTTGTGTAAATGTGGTGTAAATACATATCTATTACAAGAAAATAAAAATAGACCACAGTGGGCAGAGTGCAAAAGAGTTATTGACAAGCCTTGTTTGCAAGTAATATTATAAATACTGTAATTAATTACTATTAACACAAGTAATTGTCATAGAATCTTACCAAGTGAGGGAACTGAAATTCATGAAATTATGCCTAAAGGCTTGCATTTTGCCCAAAATAAAACGAATGACCAAACCTAACACAGTAGAAGCTATGAAGTACATCCTGAACCTGTTTTAAAACATATTACTCTCAAATTACTCTCAAAATTAATAGAAGAAAGGGAGAATGACAACTTTACGTGAGAATGTCCTTTGTATGAGAAATGAATTGTATTCTTATTCCAGGTGTGTGGCGGTTTTGGGAGACCTGATCGCGGTCCGGGGCTGTCATTACTGGGAGGTGGAGGTAGATGATGAAACGGAGTACAGAGTGGGCGTGGCTTATGAAGATGCAGACAGAAACTCGTATCTGGGAGCCAACAACACGTCCTGGTGCATGAGACACATCCTCACCCCGACCAGGTAGTTCCCAAGGACTAACGATATTGGTGACACTGTGCCACTAAATGTCCCTTTTTCAACATTTTTCATTAACACAGAGGATATGTCGTTTATGTTCTTCACTTCTCTTACTTTAAAATACATGCAGTTGCTTTTCCATGTAATTCTGCATATCATTCTCCTCAAAACTTAAGCTGTATTTAGTAGCATCTTATTCGAGAGAAGGGTGGCAGCACGGAGTGTCCTGCATTGTTGCTTCAAGGATTCAATTCCTGGACTGGGTGTAGCATTTCCGTGGGGTGTTACACGCAGTCAGCTGATCAGTTATCAAACCTAAGAGATGGGAGCTCCTGATAAGAGGCCCAACCTAACTGTGGTACTGA
The DNA here is from genome assembly GCF_951799975.1 of Gobius niger. Lineage (NCBI taxonomy): Eukaryota > Metazoa > Chordata > Actinopteri > Gobiiformes > Gobiidae > Gobius > Gobius niger. The sequence continues at coordinate 14,134,646 of NC_136855.1, read as the reverse complement.
AACGTAATTGACCATTGACATTACCAGGGCCATCGACAGACTTGCTGAGGCCCAGGGCAATAAGGGTTCTTAAAGGCCCCCCATACCTAATGTTTGTCATAATAGAAAATGGGCTCCTTCATGGCATGGGCATCGGGGAAATGCAAGTCTCCTGCTGAGATTGAGGCTCTTCGGTCTATACAATTTTGGAGACACTAAAAGAAAGAAATTTGGGCAATGACAAAGATCCTAAAGCTCAAGATTTTGAATTGGGTCCCAGCTCCAGACGGGACGAATGAGTCAAGGATCCTGTAGGTCAAATCCAGGGGTCAAAATAAAACATACCTCATTTTGATTCATTTGTAATTATTGTATTGTTTGTAGGCATAAATATGAGTTTCTTCACAACGGCTGGAGTCCTGACCTGCGGATCACCGTGAACCCGGTCCGGATCGGAGTGGCCCTGGACTATGATCGCGGGACCCTGTCTTTCTTTAATGTCGACCTCAGCCAGCATCTGCACACTTTCCAATGCAACTTCATCAACTATGTCCACCCCTGCTTCGGCCTGGACAACCCCGGGGAGCTCAGCATTCACAATGGCATTGAAGCACCCACATTTACTCATGTTTGAAGTTGGATAAAAAATATACATATTTTAAATGCAGATGACATTAATTGTGTGACCATGTGGTATTTTTAGGGCGTACCAATATTTGCATTCATTTGAGGCAGACGCTGCAGATGTATGGCCTCAGTCACATTACTTTTTTTGCCTGTTTGACGCCATTTGTTAAAATTTTATATTCTTATTCTCATGTTACATCACTGAAGTAGAGGATGTAGCCACTATTTAGACAGATTAGCTGACACTCAGGTGCCAGGGGGTGAAAAAAAATTAAGTTTGAATTTTTCTTTTCCTTGTATTTTTAATGAACAAATTCATCTAAGAATAATTAGTTAATCTGTAGTATCACTGGCATTACCTGCAGAGAAGTGACAAAAGAAAAATACCTTGAAAAGTGTCTTAATTTAAAATTATATTTGCCTAAAACCAAGAGATGAGAAAATATACATGTCCAGTTAGAATTGAATGAAGTAACTCTGTTCTACACAAATCATTGTTCATGTGCGGCAAAGAAGCATCGAGACAATGTTTTCATCTTGTTTTTATTATTCCATGGGAACAGACGTGCACCATTTTCCAAGATAAGAAAAGTATTTCTACAATTTGCATTTTGTCACTGCTACACCTAAGCTTCCATTCGAAACAAGAAGTCAGGCTTGATGTTTAGATTTCGCTATACTAAAATGTACAAACTTAAGAAAAAGCAGCAAACAGGTTGGAAAAGTGGGTAGAACTAAGCACTCTTTTATACAAAGGTTCAAATCGCTCTATCAACAATTAACAGTTTATGCAACAGTCAAATTGTTCCAACATTTTGGTAAAGAAGTAGTCATACTGTATGTGTGGGTTTGGCATTTTTAACAATGTGGAAAGCACCTTAAACAGCTTGTTATAATTAAACACTGGTTCATTCTAAAATGTAATGAGAAAAAAAAAATGATTTTAGTCAAATCTTATGGAACTTTCAAAAACAGGGTCTGATCAACTAAAAATTTGACATCCCCCCGAAAACATGTTACATAAGCATTAGCCTGTCTAAAAGGTAAAGTCCACGAGAAAACGTCCAAGTTGTTCAATGATATTTAGGACCCTCATATAAATACCGACTTAAATGTTATTACATATGAAATTTAATGTGTGATTGAACAAAAAGAGGTTTCCTTTTGTGAAGTTTAGAAACTGTAGTGGACATTGAGCCTGGGGGAGAGGGGCGTCCTGCACTGGAGGGTCATGTCTTACTGCTGTGCGTCTTCTCCTCCTCTTCGTCAGACGAGTCCCCTCCATAGGGAACAAGCCCCAATGCATCCTGGGACACTTTGCTTTTCTTTTTCTGAACTTCATCTTGGTCACCTGTATGGAGAAAGTACAAAAAAAGGACAAAGAGAAAGAGAGAAAGGAGAAGCCAATTGAAGAGACCAATGTTAGCAGCAGATTCATGTTGGTTCACATCATGGCCGGGGGGAAACGAGACATAGCGCAGCACCACGACAGGCAGGTCCCGGGACACATGTGGAGAGAGAGAACAGAGGAGAGACAAAAACATATACAGGAGAAGAGTGTTAGTTGGTGTTGGTAATTCAAGAGGGTTTTATAAAAAGGTCTCCACTGCCTCCATCAGGGAGGAGGCGCCATTTCACATAACACTTTTGTGAGGTACATGACTGGATTTACAGAAAATTTGAAGAACAAATAATTGCATACCGGCTGGGGCAGAGACAGGCTGGACAGGAACAGCAGCAGGAACATCAGGCTCTAGCGCTCGTTTGCGCTGAGGGGGAGGCGGAACAGGAGCTGGGGTGGCGAACACTGGCGGTGGTGGCGGAGGCATCAGAAGACTGAAAACCGAATCAAACTGATAAATGCAAAATTCAGACACAAAAATAAAGATGATTTAGTTACAAACTGACCGTTCAACTACTTTCTCCCCTACTGGTTTGGAGACTGGAGCGGGGTGCTCAGGGGACTTGCTGCTGGACTGTAGAAACAATTCAAAATCAAGTTAAAAATTAAACTTTGGCTTTCGCACTATCCCCAAGATGGATAGTAGGACAGTAGCTGGTTAATTGCTTTTCATGGCTTGTATCACGGAAAGGTTTTATTATTTATTGGTTTATTTGGTCGGGGCAGTGCATGTTAATGAACATACATGGATACATGCATGTAAACACGCCACAACAGATTGTAGCCTTGGGCCAATTTCCATCCGTCGTCCCCCATGTGCACTCTCAAACACATCTCTCATTCATCCTGGCTGATTGTATATGTTTTTAGTGGTCGGGGAAGCCGGAGTACCCAGAGGAAATCTATAGACACGGGAGAACATGCAAACTCCACACAGAAATGCCCCGTCCTGGCGGCAACCTTCTAATTGTGAAGCACGAGCACCAACTGCTGCACTACAGTGGCGCCCAAGTTAGACATGTTATAAACACATCTGGTAAACACGTTCAAGTGTGCACCTTTGGATGAACAAAAGAGCGAGAGGGGAAAGACGTGCATATACATGCCTGAGGTGAGAAGATTTTTATTTTTTTTATTTTTTTACAAACTGTGCAGTTTGTACTAAAATTAAATGCGGACCGGCTCAGTAACTTTCTCTCTTTAAAAGTATTTTTTCGCCTGTTTCATGATGAACCAGAATAATAAATTCAAATGCAATGGAGAGGCGGCGTTTCAGAGGAACCGAGTGTCTCGTACTTCTTAATAAATGAGTATTCCCTTTTTCAAATGTGCCTGTAGCTGTCTTTGGAAGGTCCAAAATAGCACAATATAGGGCCTTTAAGTGGGGTAACTTGGCTCATTTTTTGTCCTCATACAGCCACATGATTATCTACTCAGTGGGTCTGAGAAATACAACAATCCCAGTCCCCACTGACCAGCTCGGGCTTTGACCCCTGCAGAGGCTGATGGTTGGGACTTCCTGCGTCTGGGGCGTTCACAGATCCTTCAGCCTTCACTTTCTCAGCACTGTCGGGAACCTTACACATGCAAACAAAAACATTTCAGTCAGTGCGAAACAGACAATGAGGTGACTGCCATGGTGAAAATGCAGTATGTTCAATTTAATAATAACAAAGCAACTACATGATCTCCATTTACAGTCACACTGCACCATTCTGGAATAGTATCTAAATGCATTTTTTCAAGAAGAATCAGGTTTACTGGACACCTGTCCAGCATTATTAACATTTGTAAGAAGATAGCTGAGGCCTAAACTACATGGTCAGTAGGTTTTAAACACAAGACACACACACACGTTAAAACAATGTCAGAGAGTCACCTGGCCGATGTAGGGCTGAGGTGGCCTGGGACACATGGGGTACTGAACCATAGCCTGAGGAGATGGAGGGGTGGTCGACAGGTTAGATTGACTTGGGGCACCGTTTGCGTTACGCCAGTAACCCGCCGGATACGCCGCTGGATAGGCGCCAGCGAACCCTGCGCCTGCATTGGCTGAGTAGTTATACCAGGATCCCTGGTTAGAGTAATTGCTATTAGGAGGATATCCATGACTTGCATATGCTGAAAGGAAATGGAAGTTTGAGTTAATACCTAGATTATATAAATCTATCAGCTAGTCCACTCACTACGACAGCACTACTGATCTCATCGGTGATACGTAAAAAAAATGTCAAGACAACACATAAGAAAAAATTTGACTGTATTTGACAGTTTTTGGCCACAGAACCCAATTTTCACTTACCTTGGCTACAGTAATTTGAGGACAACACTTTTCTATGGCAAACTGAATTGTTTGAAATATTAGGATTGTATTTAAAGTAAAACAGAATATTCTGCCAACTTTATCCAAGATATTTGGAATGTAATTTGAAATAAAAAAGAGCAAGAACGGGTCCACTTCTGTGGACAGTATATCATACCTTTGAACTAGGTCTGAACGATATGGACAAAAAAAAACAATCAATACTGTGATTATGTAATAACCTTTTGTTGCATATAACTTAAATATAGCCTAAACTGAGACAATGTTATTGCTCGTTAAATATTACAACTGACTTAAAGAATTACTTACTTTTTAGTCCTTAATAATCATTTTAAATGTATTTCTTAATAGCCCACATCTATATAATTGTTGTTTAGGGTATTTACAAAATTATTACAGTATTGAAGAATACAGAGCGTGTAGCAGCGAGGAACTCTGAATGGAGTGATTAGCGTGGCGGCTAACGCAATGCTAACAGAGAAAAAAGCAATAGTTCTTTCGGTGGCTGCATCATAAACGCTGATATTTTCACTGTACATCCACGATCGACTGCGCACCTTAACTAGACTGAGAAGTAAACAAAAGCACGCGGCGGAGCGGACGTCGCTGCTACATTCACTTCTATGGGCCGCAGCCACGGCCATCAGCTGCATGGGCCAAAATCTCGTGCCTCTGCGATCTGGAAATTGCATTGTGTAATATCGCGATAAAATTGCGAATGCGATTAATTGTTCAGCCCTACTTTAAACTTCAAAATAATGTATGGCTTATGTCAGGATTATTTTCAGTTAAACAGACTCAACGCATTACTCACTTGGCGCAGGGCTAGGGCCTGGGAACGCTGCCGTCAGTCGAGCGTGTTCAGTTCTCACCTGGAAAACAGAACAGCAATTACTGAGAGCGTTTGCCAAACAAAATAAGAGTTGCAATTGCTCAGATTACTTATTGAACTGACATGTGGTTGAGAGCAGTGCACTTAAAAAACAGGTCTCGAGATCAAGCCGTTAACTCTCTCCATTTTTCTTTTGGAGGTGTGTATCAGTGAAAACTAAACACTACTGTAGCTTCACCTTCTTAAACCTCCATTTTTGGTAAAGTATTTATGACTTACCGTTCCCAGCAGGTTTTCTGTGAGCCTCTTCGCTGCCTCCAGTCCAGCTTCATTTGGGTGACTAAAACAATAAATTGCTGTCATTATAAATCCTTCCTGTACCTAGGGAGAGGGAAGTACTTACACAAGTAATTGTTACCTGATGTAGACATAAAGTGGCTCGAATGACTCTCGTTTTGAAGCTTGCTCGATGTATCCAGACCCTTTCCCCCTAAGGAAGACTCGCGCCCCTGTCTCTGTTTGGATGTGTCCCAGATATGCACCAGACGGTCCCTCAACTTTCTCCTTTACGTTAAACGAAGGCAGCGCATTGTCCAAACCTACAAATATTTTTGTGTGCACAAAACTCTGAAAAATAGGAGGGGAGGGTAATGGGAAGTAATGGACATTCATTACAATGACCTGTTTGGACAGAGGTTTTAAACTAGGTGATGCAGTACTGGCAGAGTAGCACAGACACAAGAAGAAATGTTTGTATGCAGACACAGTAATCTTTAGTTTGGTGTTTCCAAACCAAAGATGTTCTCTCTGCTTTTTAATCTTCTCTAGGAGGTGGGTATCAGTGAAGCCATGTGGTCTTTTTAAACTCCACTTTCTTAACCTCCTTTTAGAAAAGTTATATTAGCATCACGAAGCAGCTGAACACATTTTCTCTCTCCAAAAACATGTTCAAAGTCATATGAACAATCAGTCAGGTGGCCCAATTTAGAATTCTACTTACCCCTACGTGAGGCGCTGCAGGTCGATGTCCCGGGGCGGGCACTGGGACTGTTGCTGGAGAAACGACAGGGCGCGGAGGTTGAGGATACAGAGTTAAAGGAGGCATCACTGGAGGCGGTCCCCCTGACGCAGCTGACGCTCTCAACACGTCCTCTGAAATTATTTCCTTTATTCTGATCACAGCTTCTACAGAGATAGTGAGAATAGAAAGTTAAAGCATTTAGTAATGTCCAGCTTTCAGAATAGTGTCTACTTGTCACTGACTGTTGACTTGCTCTTGCGACTTTCCTTGAACTTGCAAATACAGAGGTCTTTGCCTAAAAACAAACAAGCCATTATTAAACTTTGGGGTACTATCAACCTTTGTGGACATATGTTGAAAGAAAAAACTCAAAAACAAGGAGAAATCTTTTACCCTGCTACTCTGCCCTTATCGGTATCCAACATGTAGTGTCCTTTTGTTGTGACAACTGCCCCACTAAACTGTCGAATCTGTAAACACAAAGACATGTTTTTACCAAACTGTGACATGAATGGAAAAAGAACTAGCTAAACAAAGCAATACAGTAAAACACATGCCTCCTCTTGGGTTTTGCCTTTGGTCAGTAGATCTCTGCTGTTTATAGGAACGTCATTGATGTCTACCTCTGTGACTACCATTTCCTCCACAACAGCTGCCACCGGGACAATGGGAGACTTCTGAAAAAAAATGAGGCATAAACAGTATAAACACATAAAACAATATAGACTACATGCTGTATGAGAGTTGATAAATTATTGTAAAAAGCACCTTTGGTAATAGCGGTGGAGCAGGGGTCATCAGTTTTCCTTTGGCCATTAACATGGCGTTTATTTTAGCAGCCATTGCAGCTGCCTTCTCCACTCCTCCCGAGCTGACAGCTCCATCTCCCGTTTGAGGGGACTGGGACACAGTGCTGTTTGATGCTGCATTATTCACACGCTGCGCGGGCCTGTCCCACCGACTTAGGCACCTGGAAACAGGCACCATTTAATTTGTACAAACGATATAACTTATATTCTGCGGATGATCTGTAGGCAGAAGTAGTAACCCAAGGCTTTTCCTTTCATGCCAAAGGTGATCTGTCTGCACTTTGATGTAGGAGGTGGGTATCGGTGAAGCAACATGGTCTTTATTTGCATCACTTTCTTAAACCTCCACTTAAATTATGAGACAACTAGCTATTCCTCAACAACACACATGATCAAACAATAACTTTCAATTCTCAATGTCATAATTTAGCCAGAGGTTCACCTCTTAACACGGGATTGTTTCCATATTGCTCAGTTAACGCCAAATGCTACCCAACAAAAGTTTTTAAGTTTAACAGTATTTAATACTATGTTTACTTTTTGTACCCAAGTTTAGCTTAGGACAGCTAGCGGCTGGGCTAATCTCCATAGCACATTAGCTCGTTGTTTGAGTCACATTGTTATCATTGTATGAGTATAATACCCAACATCAAACTCTACCCCAAAAACTAGTTTCTGAATGAAGTTTGTTATCTCAAGTAATATCAAAATGCGCCAAATGCCTGTTATCAGTGGTCATAAAAAGCTAATTCATATGGCTACGTTAGCTAGCTAGCACAGAGCACGGTTAAAGGTTAGCCTAAATCTCCAGAACCCTCTGCAAACAACAATTTGGTGAAAAGCACTTACGGTGTTTGCCCGGTCATCCCCGAAGACATAGCACCACGCCAGTATATCTGTATTTGTAGCGTTTCTTTTGGAGCTTTTAGCAAAGTAATTTACAAACGAAAGCCATCGATGTGCAGTGGTGCCCCGGATGAACGGAAGTGACGTGTCAGGTACGTTTATATGACGTAATCGTTACTTTGTCAAATAAATAACAAAACAACAACTCAAGTCAATTTATATTCTACACCCCAGTGCAAACTTTGAGTTACAAGACACATTCATATCAGGAAGCAGTAGGTGACAGTAGAGGGCAGTCTAACATTTCATGTGTAATATATTTTCATGTTTAGTCGCTTTTTGTTATAAAACCTACGATATGATTTTTTTCTTTTCTTATTTTAAGTTAAGGTATTCTCCTTAAAACAATAGATTGTTTAATTTTGTAAGAGTTATGGTCTCCTTTTATTGCCAGATTCAGTTGAATGTGGGGTCAGGATAATAGTAATAAAAAAAAATCAGGGGTCTCCACTCTGAACCCAGTTGCTTACCAGCCCAGTTCCCACTCTTGCCCTGTAGTTACCCAAAGGCTACATTTATACATAAGCTTGCGTCAAATTTACAGAAGCATTTTCTCTTCGTGCACCAAATGAATGAGTTCTAAACACGGAGACTAATTGTTCAGGGCATAGCCTCGCTCAGCTGATCTCAGGGGGAAATGGGTTGGAGACCCCTGCTGTAGCTCCCACTTAGGTAAATAACATGAAACACCACAATGAACAGCAGACATATAATTGACATTTTATTCTTCATTGAATAGTTTCTATTTTTTTTCCGTGCCTTCAGACCAAGATGTGAATCAGAAGAACGAACAGATCCCCTGATAAAGAGTATACAGTTCTGTCATAGGAGCGAAATAAAGATAAACTATGCTCTTCTCATTTTCCCCGATTCCCTTAGCTGTAATGGCATTAATATACTGTTTAAAGAGGAAATATTCTTAATAAGTAACAATCTTTAACATATATTAGTATCCTAATCTGAAATCCTCCAACAAAAAGCTGCTCCTTATATTTCTGTGCATAAACATATCGGAAAAGTGGCCCAAAAACCGAATTGACTGAAATGATCACAATTAAGGAGGCTTTAATAACAGTGATAGACAACTCTGCGATCCACTTCCTTCACCATTTAGCTTTCTGCACACCACACAAGTATACAGACAGCTAAGACAGTTGATCTCATTCTGCTGACGATCCAGTGTAAAATTCATTGCCTATGTATAAAAATATTGAGATTTACTTGATCATAACCTTCATATTAATAAAAACCTCAGGTGTCCGGTTGCACAGTGGGATGTAGTGTATAAATATTGTATAAAATAAGGCAGTCTTTTCAGTAGGATAAACCAGATACAAAAATTTCTGGGAGGAAAAAAAAAATTCAAGTCCAAAATGTTTTTTTTTTTTTTGTCCTTCTTCTTCACATATTTCTTTTCTTCTCACTGTAGTTCCAAAGTCAAGGAGGTTCTTTGACAGCATTAAACCAAAGAGTTGCAAGGAATTGTTGCAACAACAATTACGCACCCAGTACCCACCCGCACCGGTCATGCACACGCACACAAGCAAACTCCTGATGATTAACAAAAAAACAAAACAAAAAAGCTTATTTTCCAACACAACATCCTGTATCCTTAGGAGAATCGCTGAGACGTTTCCACTGTTGTTACAGTGCTATAGGTGAGTGTCCTAACTTTGGGTGTCTTTTCACAAGATAATAATCATATGGTAATGCGCTTTAAGAATAACAATTGAGATTCTTTTTCATAATATGTTGAATAATCAACTTTGGCTTTAATCTCGTTTAATATTGAACTAAATATCTAGGAAAATGAACAAATCTGTAAGTAGTCACCTATGATCTACAGTTTCTGAACAGTGGCCTAGTATAAAAGAACATTAGAGACTCACTCAATGGAGGGGCTGTTTCATGGAGTTACAGCTACGTTTTTTTTTACGCTTCGGAAGGACACGGAAATATTGCCAAATAAAACAAAATAATAGGAGTGTTCGTTTTCCGTTATGGGGCAGTCCGGCGTATCGACCACAAGTGTAACCTGAGTGCCATTCACACCCGCACAGCATCCATCTCCCCACTTAACAGTTCAACTCAATACGGAAGAGTTTGTGTGGGGTTAGAGAGGATATGGGATGCTTTGCCCAAGAAAAGGCCAATATTGGGGGTACCCTCACCCAGTCACAAGCTACAAATGCCTATAGGCGCAGGCATGTTTAGTCTTTAAGGGATTTATTGTGTCCAAACTTGCACAGACCCTCGTGTTAAAGACCTTCTTGTGTTTGCCTTTTGTACGGACAGGCTGCTACAGAGGCAGGAGTGTAGAGGCGAGCCGGCCCATGGTTTGGCTGGCGAGGGCTGGGGAGGAGGAGAGAGACACCCCCCTCTCTCTCTCACTCAGAGCTGGACAGCGGGACCCAGAGGAGCGCTATCCGGTTTGAAGACACCGTGCACAGAGGGGTCCTACTCCGGAGGCGGTCGCAGGCTGTGTAGCTTCCTCTCATCCAGACCTTTCCAGTACTTGAAGTTGTTGTCCAAGTGCTGCATAAGGTTTGGGAGGTCTGCAAAAGCTAAAGATACAAATATTTTAGAATTTTAGATAGTCCTTTTTTATTTTTTAATAAACAGTTTTTAAGCATACATTTGCATATTCCGGACTGATTAAGAAAAGATGCAAACTTGGAAGTTTTTGTTTTATTTCTGGGCTTTTAGAACTATTAGAAAGTAATTTGTACAATATCATGTTCAATGTTAGCATAGAAACTTGTTTATAATTAAATATATCAAAATTGTAAAATGTTAAAGATGCATTATGTATTTTTTTTATGCAATAAACGGTTGACATTAGTGGTTATTTGACCTTTCAGTGGCCCAGCAGCTGTATGGGTGGTTAGCATGGCGCTTCCATCACAGTGGCGCGCCAGGATAAACTGTTTTTAGGGTTTGTGGTAGGTTTTCACCTGGCTGGAGGATTCACCTGTTGTACATATTTTTATTGGAAGGGGGAAACCGGAGTACCCAGAGGAAACTTGTACGCAAGCACGGGGCGAACATGGAAACTCCACACGGAAAGGCCCCGTCAGGCTCAGGATCGAACCTGGTGAAGCTTACAGCTTACGCTTATTGTGCTTTATCAGCCTGTGTCACACGTTTCTCAGTGCTACATGTAGTCATTATTCATTCCCTCCACACTCGATGGTGGCAAGTTAATTGTAGACTGATCATTTACCACATGGCTATAATATGCAGTTTATATCCTGATCTCTTATTATGTCAGTGTCCTCTGCTGGACACGTGTGGAATTATTTTCTTTTATAAATTTAAGCTGCCCCCTAGTGGCTGTAGTGAGCATTCTGGCTATTTCTTTAAAAATTCATAACTCTGCACAGGAATGGGCTAGAGACTTACTTTTTTTTGGACAAACTCAGAAATGCATTCTCTACAAAGGGACATTAAATAATCTTGCTACATGTGGCCCGCGGGCCTTGTGTTTGACACATGTGCTATAGCAGGACCGAATCCAATACGCTTTGGGTAAAAAGGGTAAACACCACCAATGTTTTCACTGACTTACAGGAAGATGTTGCATAACTGCTGAGTAGCAAGTTAAAAAAACGAATGCATCAAAAGGTTTGTCCAAACCTACATTAAAGTAATGATGTGACTTTTTAAAGTTTTTTTCTTTTTCATTACTGCACGTTTAAGCAGTTAATTATTTTTTAATGTGTATTTTTAATGTGGGTTTAAGTGAAGTTACTTTATTATCATTTGAAATATTACAGCAGTACTAACTCTGCTACCCTCTGCTGGCTGTTCGACCAGTAGAGGAATGATGTGCTGGAGGTAAATAAAATAGGTTTAGAAATGGCGAGTTGTATAGACTCACCATCCCACGCATCGAACATGTCTGTGATGAAGTAGTCTATGAAGGAAATCTGGGACTTTGGGATGCTACAGGTGTTTCTGTCAAACACAGGCATGACCACCGGCAAACCCTGTCTCTTCTCCTCATCAGTCTGTGTAAAAGAGAAGCAGGAGTAACAAACGACAAATATGTCATACTTACAGACCCTTAATATCCAATATATTCACCTGTGCAAAATACTCTTCTGAGATGCGCCCGGCCCATTCGATGCAGAGCTCCAAGGGCCGACAGGGGTTGGAGATGTCTGCACACTTTATCAACATCCGTTTGACCAGAATACGGTTCTCTGGAGATGTCAAGATGCTTTTCACTGACTCCTCGTCATTGTTACCCTTAGATCAAAATTACAACAAAGAAAGTTGTTAAAAAAAAGGACACAAGGATAATAATGATATAACCAGATCAATATAGTGAGGATGCTATGGTTTCATATCATCTCTATAATGTGCCTGATGGTCTGTTCTTGGGATTTTTGTTATCTTAATACATCTTAGCAAACCAAAATAAGTATGATATCTGATATCAGGGCTGCTCCTTACAGGTTGCCCCAGCAGCATCGAAGCATGGGTTAAATGCAGAGGACAATTTTCCCTATGGCGACAATAATACCTTAACCTTAACTTAACTCAACTTTGGGATGACTAGTGGAATTGGTATTGTAATTAGATTTGCAGTTTGATGCAGTTTAGGTCCAGGAGCATCAACATTTCTGAGAAGACTTCAAACATGAACAGCTAAATCAACAAAAAAAGGAAACAAAAAGGGAAAATAAATGGTGATTTTAATCAACTGGTCAAACAAAAAATAATGTTTTTTAACCATTTATTCTCTTTGAGTGCCTCGGTTTCCTAAAAATTTAAGTTTTATGCTAACCCCTGCACTGAAGAGCACCAAAGTAACGCCTTTTCAAAGAACCAGCATATCCAAGTAGCACTCCTGCATGCTTAGTTTGCAATAATTTCATGTTTCATTTTGCTGTTTGCCACAGAAAAAAATTCTTAAGAAATTGATTGTGGTTTGATGATTGAAACTAATTATACCTTGCTGATATGAGTTTGCAAGTATGCAAAGTAGCAAGGTTTTGGTAAATACTATAAACACAGACTAGCACAGGAATTAGTGACTGACAACCGGTGTGTTGTTTTCTTTATTAGACCTATTAAGCAGAAGGGACATGTCTTTGGAAGCCTGTGTTAAGCATGCCTCACACAGATGAGAAAGATGGTACAGAGTTGTAAAATTCTCTGGTCCCAAAGACACGAGGCTCACAGCGCTGTCACGAGACTCTGGACCAGCACCAACTCCCCAGGACTGAAATCCTGCCGGGTATTTCATAAAAGTTGTATTTTCTCCACCTTTTGATACTGAAACCACTACTCCCAGTCTGCAAGGTAAGAGAAGTATTTATAAAACCAACCATCTGTGATCTATAATTTCTCATTTCTATACGTCTAATTTTGTCATTTTAAAGAAACCATACCACAATGCTTGGGGGAACAATGTGATTTGAACGGTTCAGTTTATTTGCCATTTGAGATTTCAATATAGTTTTAAATTGAGCTGCTCTAAGCTGTGTCTTTTTGAATTGTTTTGTCAGCAGGTCGGTCAGATGTTTGTCAGTTTATGATCGTTTTGTAAACTTCTATCATAGTGCTCTGTGTTAGCCGCTAACTGTTGCGGCTTCTGCTGCTTCAAACATCTCTACACTGTGTTTACATGGTGAGGGGCAATGGCGCATCTAGTGATGCAATGTGGGAATGCAACCATGCCGGTCCAGCAAATGGGATCGCTTAGAGTAGCCTAAAGTACTGTGTTCTAATTATTATTATTAAAGGCACACTGTAAAAATGCTATTGTTGCAGTGGCAAATCAAAGGGTGGATTTGGATGAGGCCCTAATGTATTTCATTCTTATATTTGGCTGCCTTTAGTCAATATTTCCATGGAGACGAGCTGGAGACGTCCCACTCCCAGTAAAGTTACAGTCAGGTCTGAGGAGAGCTGAGCTGCTTACAGCAAAGACACATGTTTGTTTGGTCATTTTTAGTCATTTTGATAAAATTATCTGTAAGAAATAAATGCTTGTATTTTATTCTTACACAGTATATTACGTTAAATGTTACGTGGTGTGGCATTAAGTATTACAAAACTTGTGACCTAAATGAACTAAAATAGAACTCACAAGTCGAGTTTCTGAAAGTTATGTTATAAAAGGTTATTTGGACATTGCCGGCTAAAAGTAACTTCTCCTAAAATGGAAAAACAATTAATTGTTGGACTAAAGGTTTTGTGGTGAATGTTACTGCCGCCTCACCCCGTTCTCCTCCAGGGCAGCTAGTGGCTTGTTGATGCTGTTGACAAACTTGTTGACGTGTTCAAAGTGCTTGGTCATCTCTGTAGCCAGCACCATGTCGATGACGGCCTGCCGCAACGTCCGATACTCGTTTCTATACGAGAGGAGGACACCGTTAGTGGCAGGTAATGAAAGGGGTAACAAAAAAAGTAGGATACTATTGCGGAGCTACTTGAGCATGGTCTAAACTTGAATTCATGACTAAAACAGGAAACAACAGTCAATGGAGATCAACTTAACACATAGCTTTAACATGAACTGTTTTTATGAGTACGCATTACAAAGAAAAGTAAAAGTAAATTTATTGCTGTTGTTGTTCATCTAATACGTTACTTTTTAACCTTTGGATATTGATTTGCTATACACTTTCCCCGTGCACCGTTCTTTACTCTCTACATTTTCTCTGGCACAGAGAGCTGTCAGGCAAGTGAAGACGCTCCTGGCAAGTTATCCAGTTTATATATTAGTATACTGAATTATGGTTTGAATTGTATTAATGTAGACACTGGGCAATACAATAGGCTGCATTCACAGCAATGGAGGACGTGGGCAAATATAACTCAATGGATGAATTACTGTTTTAGACAGAAATATCTAAACAAAAGTTCTATAAAAGGGGATTCAAGCACACAAACAAAAAAACAGAATATCAACACACCCGGGACACACTGCTAAATGTTTAATTTAAGCATTAGACGCCCTTTTTTCCTCGCCCTTCAAGTCCATGCACTTGAATTTAATGACTATCGAAGTCCAAAATGGGTTCACAATGTACAAACAATGTATCTACCAGAAGTAACCACTGCCCTTTTGGTCCATTTAAACTTCTTCATTCAATGTTAGTCGGTGGACAATGTTAGCTAGCACCGCGCTAACAGGATGACCTCTATAGGCAGCTCAGAATGTTATGTCACTTGAACTCAACCTCATGAAACATTAATCAATTCTGACAAATCCATAAATGTAAACTCAACTATACAGTTTTATAACCCGTTTTGACCTTTCAGTTTCAACTACTGAACAAAATAGACATCCCTCACAATATTTTAATTACTCATAATGTTCTTTTATTTTGAAGCCTGTTTTGACTCTCTCGTTGCTGTGACAGTGTGAATGAATGGGGGCTTTGTCTTGGCCGGAGGGACCAGTGCATGTGAGCCATTCTGCTTTGGGACTCAAATCACATTACTGAGCTGCTGCTATCAACAAATACAGAGGGCAGCTTTCATCGGGACATGTGCGGCCTGGGCTTATCTGCTGATGGATCAAGGTGAAGCCCCATTATACAAAGTTTTCTTTAAGAGATACAAAGGGTTGTGATGTATAGATTTATTCCTACACAGTAAATGCATTTTAATGATGTCTTTGAGCTATTAAGCTAAATATAAGAGTGTGAGACCGATTTTTTTGGTGGTGACTTTTTTATGAACTTTTACAAAAGTGTGATCTTTTCAGACCGTGAAATTTAGACAGACAACAGTCTTTTTCCTATTGAGATCATCTTATCTACCAGTGATGTGACTGACAGATACATAAACCAATCAGAGATTCGCATTGGTTTGTCAGTAACGTCCATATCAAAGCAAAGGCGTTATACAAGTAAAAAAAAAGAACTAATAAAAATCACACAATGGACTGAGAACGGCAAATGCTGAAGTTGTTCGTAGGGTGGGAGAGAAAAGATAAACTGATATGTCTTCATCCTCATTTGAGTGAGACGCTACAAACAAACTAAACTAAAATCAGACAGTGGAAATGGTTTGCGATTCCAGATTGCGATTCCATTCAAAGGCAATTTGGCAGCGTCTGGCAACAAATTAGTTCACTGTACAAACCCCAAACCAAAAACATATGAGTGAACAATGCTACTTGTATTTGTATAACGGTCCCACCTCTCTATATTCTTGAAGATATTGCACTTGTCGTCTCGGGTGGTGATCTGGAAGGCGAGCGCTGCGTGGTGACTCTCTAAAACCGCAGTGTCATTGTACAAAATGGCAAGTTCGGAGCCGGCGTTACACAGGAAGCTGTTGGTTCGTCCCGGATGGTCCACGTCGTGAACCGTAGCAGCGATCAGAGCAGCCACCTCATCTACTGGGTCCAGGCTTTGCTGTAGAGGTTGGAGAAAAAAATGCAGATTGGATTATTCTTGAATTAAAAAAGGAAGCCATGATGAGGATAACAAGAAAAACATATTATACTGCCTGGTGACAGGCTGTAATATTTAGTTGACCGCCTTTAGCTTTCATTACAACCGCTATGTCAAAAGATCCAATGTTGCATTAATCTTTCACCAAGATCTTGTATAATAATGGGAGAGTGTGACCACGGCACAAAGCCTTCTCCAGCACATCCCAAAGATTCTCAATGAGGTTAAGATCTGAACTCTGTGGGCGCCAATCCATGTGTGAAAATGATGTCTCATGCTCCTGAACCACTCTTTAAAAATGTGAGCCCTATGAAGCCTGGCATTGTCATCTTGGAATATCCCCGAGCCATCAAGGAAGAAGAAGTCCATTGATGGAATAACCTGGTCATTCAGAATGTACAGGCAGTTGCTGAACCTAGACCTGACCAACTGCAGTGACCCCAGATAATAGCAGTAGTTTAATCCTGGTTGCGAAGTTTTGGTGAGGCAGTGCATTTCTGTTCAGTAAACTTGCCTCCAAGCTCAATTCTCGTGGTATTTGAGGGTTCAAGAACACATGAGAATCCATTTTGTGCTGCTCCTGCCGATCTTATTACAAACCACCAGTGATTTGAACCTTTTACTTGGCAGTATTGCCGTGAGAAGGCAGTTGCAGCAATGCCAACAAAAACTAGCACTTCGATGGATATTAATTAACAACACAGAGTTGACGGAAAAACACGAGGTGCTGCTTCAGACTTACAAACAGACGTAACATTTTTCAAAATTAAATATTTGAAAGATTTGCGTTTTTTGTTTTGAGACTTGATTGTGATTGGCTAAAACGAGGCCTTCTTGATCCAATCAGCAGTAAATGCTGTGCCAAAAGTTCAAAGTTCAAAGTTCTAAAACAAAATACAAGAATAATACAAGAATTATATTTTTTATATTTTTTTGCCATGGCTACCTATCTTTGTGCAGTGAGGGTTACATAAAATTAAATACATTTTACATAAAACTACCAGCACAACAGATGAAAATCCAGAATGAACATTAAGGCTTTCAATAAACAAAAAATAAATATTGCTTTTCAAATTCAATCTTTTAAAGACTTGGAAATGAATAACGTATGTGAGCAATTATGCTTAAAGCTAAAGTTTTCATTCACTTGTGTGTTTTATGTGAGCAGGAGTAGGCAAAAGCAAGAAGTCCCCTTGTCTTAAGAGTAACAATCAAAATTTATCTGCATTTGCCCACCTTCACTGTATACTTGGAAACCACTCAGCCCATGTTTCCCAGTGATGTAACTCATCTGGTTAAGCCAATGAGAGGTCATCAGCTGAGGTCAGAAATAGACAGTTTGGTAATCGTCTTATCCTTGTCCTGAGCCACTGACACAGTTGGGTAAGACCTGAGTCTGGCAAAGGAATGATATGGAACACGCAACGGGGAATCCCAGCAGCAGACAGCAACTCCACAAACTAGTGACGACTCGAGCACGCTGAGCCGGTTCAAAAGCAATGCACTGTTGTTTTTTCATGCCTTAATAGACTATATATATGTTTCATTCTATTTATTGAGTTTTTTTCAATATACAAAAAAAACATTTACAAAAGGGAAAAAAAAAGAAAAGAAAAAATATACCATATTTTCCGGAGAACAAGACGCACAAGCCAAAAAATGTGTAAAGAAGAAGAAAGAAAAATATACAAGTTGCTCCAAAGCATTAGACTCACCCCCAGTCAAACTATGAAAAAAAGTGCGACTTATAGTCCGGAAAATACGGTAACAACTACAAAATAAATAAATTAAAAGTAAAAAAAAAAAAAAAGATTTATTCCCTATTCACACATTTGCTTGCTTGAACTTGTTAAAGAACTCCAGAAACAGATCCCATGTCCAATGAAAATCATCTACCTTCCCTTTTAATTCAAATTAGATTGTTTTTTTGTTGCTTCATTACATCATGTAGTAAATTAATATAGGTTGGAGGAATCCAGTTAAGTAATATCAGTCTTCTAGATAGAACTGAAATAAATGTTGTTAATAAGATTAGCAGTTACTGGGAGTACTCCAAAAAGTGCAAGCACAGGGTGAGGGTGTAACTGTATTCCACAAACATCAGACAAATGTTAGTCCTGTAAGCTGTTAGGACAGTTCCAAAAAGTGTGAGCTAGTGAAGCCTGTTCTTGGCTGTACCGGTCACAAGCTGCGTTCACCCCTAGGAACATTTTGGAGAGCCCTACTTTGGAGAGGTGTGGCCTGTGCAAAACATTTAATTGGAGCAGTCCATGACGTGAACAGGCTTTAGATAATAGACTATATTGTTAAACCAGACTTGCCAATGCAAGTCTGGTTTAAAAATATGGAATATTGCCAGAAAAATGTTATACATACATACTACTTTAAATACTGTTATGGACACTGAAACATATTTATTAACTCACCTTGACCCTCTCCTTGCAGAGGAAGTATGCGGTGGCGTGCAGCACGTCAGCAGCGTGACTGGAGTTGTGGTAAGAGTTGCTAGAGTGGTAGTTGGCCTCGATCACCTGTAGCCACGATCGCAGTGTGGCCTCCGGACAGTTCAGAAACTCACACACCCCGAAACGAGAGAAGATCTTCAGCCCTAAGTACGTCAGCGGCCTGTGTGGGAGGGAACATGGGTTGAATGGCTATTTTTGCAATTAGACTTAACTATATTGGTTCTTACATTGTGCCGTGCTTCGTGCCATTATGTTTTAAACAGTGCTGTTATTATTAATTATGTTACAGTGCACTTTCTAAATAGAGAAGACTGAAAGGAACATTTCAATAGACATGAGGGAGAGAGAAAAGGGGAGCAGTTTTTTTTAGAGCAACAGAGGCTATAAACCAGTTTGTGTTGGATAACTGTATAGCCAAGTGGAAAAGTAAGTCAAAAGTAATGTCGCTTTGTAACATTGACAAGGCAGTAACAAAGTAATACAATGCATCTTTGTTATCGTCTTTTTTGTTTTTGTTTCATTCTGCACAGCTGTATCTACAGGTATTACTGCTATTCTCTCAGTCAGTCGTCAAAGAATATTTTTTACACGTCCAGAATCGTTTCTCCCCATTTCTTCCCGAGGCAATTGCAATGATCTAGTAAAATGTAACTACTTATTTGAAGTACTGTCTCCAGCACTGCCTACTGTTGTCCCATTGTGGTTTGTTGTACTGTTGCTGTACCGTTTCATAGTTGCGGCTTCCAGGTTGAAGATGTCAAAGTCCCAGGAGTCTTCGTTTTCCATGGTCTGTGCGATCCGGGGCGGGATGTCGTTCAGAGACAGGGGAGTGGTCAGGTGACTGGGGATGTGAGGCTCTGTGTTCAACAAACAGGGTGAGCAGGGCCAAGTGTTACATAACGTGCACGAGAGCGGAGTAATGACAAAGGAGAGACATTCAATACATCAGAAATCTTTAGGCATCAATGATTTGGGGAAAAACTATCATTTTAAGTGCCTTCCTAAAAAATTGTACTTAGCGAGATTGCGACTAGGCAGCATGCAGTGATTGGTATAATAATGCTTCTAAAAATACAATTGAAACAGTTTAAATTGTGAATCCATTCCTTGTTTGACCTTTATTTAGTTGATACAGTTCCCGCTATCTATCTTTAAAAACATTCAGTGGTTTCTATAATATGAAAGGTTCAGAAGGGGTCACGTGCACTGGACTTACGTTTGGTGGACAAGATGTACTCATTTCCTGATAACCTTCGAAGGCCGTCCTGTAGAAAGGAGGAAAAATATTTTAACACAACCATTACAAATAGGTTAATTAAGCAGGGAAACACCTAGGTAGGTATGAAGTAATTAAATAAAGATACACACGGTATCACGATTAATAATAGCCCTTAACTTAATCCAGTATTATTTTCTTGCTAATAATGGAGGTAAATGGCTGCAAAAACAACTATACCCAGTTATCCAGGCCTTGCTACTGTTTTCCATCCTATTAACATGTTATGACTGTGCTAGAGGATGTAACCAGAAAACTACAGTCCAAAATTATTCAACTCATAAATTAACACTCTAGGCAAGGCTAGACCCATTAATCTGACCACTTTAGGCGGCTGTGCCAGACTCTTGAATTCTTGGGTGTGTGTTGCAGATTGAAATGTTTACTTGACAATTGAAAAAGGAAGCAGACCGTCTCATCTTTGACCCGAGCATTGTCTCCTGGTGGCGCTGCTACTATTTTAGGATTGTTCCCAGAAATGTGACAGTATCAGTCTGACTAACTCTTCTTTAGCCAATAAGAAGGAACACGAGCGGCCAGGAAGCAGGTGCAGAATTGTTGCAGAGGGTAAATCATAACAATTAAAATAATAATACAGCTTATTTGTATAGCGCGTTTCTAGACACTCAAAGAAGCTTCACTGAAATACAATAAAGTTCAAACAAGGCAAAACAGAGCATAAAAACAGCATTATAAGACATCAACTGCCATTTTAAAAAGGTCGGTTTTGAGTTCTTTCATGAATTAAGTTACTTAAAGGGGCTAGACGCAAGTCTGCCATTATATACTCACTACTGCCATCTCAGGTCATACGTGCAACTGCACCTTCTATATTAAGCTCGTGCATGACGGCACTTCGGACCGAATTAACACCTTTTTGAGTGACAGTTCATGATTCTAGAGGCAGTTATGGTGAACAGGTCTGAGCTCATTCTACACATTAGGACATGGCTGGAACATGTAGGGGGAGGAAAATACATTATTTTAACATTTTTAAACTCTGTATAGTCCCTTTAAGGTTGCTTTATGGATTAGTTGTTTTCACATTTATTGATAGATAATCCAGCATTGCTTTTGCTGGGTTTGAGGTTTGTATGAAAGATAACTCATTGAGTCCAGCCCATTCAGCTATAGACCTTGTTTAAGGTGTATTGTATAGTCCTCATAGTGAAATTTGTCCTCCGCATTTGGCCCATCCTTCAATGCTGCTGGGGCAACTGGTGAAGAGCAATGGGCAGCTGCGCTCGTAAGAATCAGATGAAGCTCTAACAGAAAGACCAACATGGACCTTGTTTAGTCCTAATTATCATTTGTTTATTAGGCTGACGCAGAGAGCAGGATCTCATGTAATCAAAGGATTTATGCAAGTGTCCCTCTAATGTTCACACTCTTATCGAGACAACCCAAAGACAGTGGCGTGTGTGTGTGTGTGTCGGGGGGAGAGGCAGTTATGACATCGGCCCGATGGAGGAGGGACAGTAGGGAGGGGAGGGTGGGCTTTCCTCTCAGCAGCAGCACAAAGCACAATCCGACACTTCCTCCGGGGCGGCTGCCAGGACTGCCAACTTGGCCCTGACTCAGCCTCTGTCTGACTGCTCTTGTCTGTCTCTCTCTCTGTCCCTCCACACAATATGAAACATTCTGAAAATGTTCAAATAGCTTCAAGGTACAGATATGAAGACGGTCTTCACATCCTGCAAAACTACAAATCTTGTCAAACTTGTGCATGATGTTGATTTTTATTTCCTGATGAAAAACGTATCTACTGTATAGCATCTCATTTAAAGTTGACACATTAAATTCTACGAGCATATATTATGATAAAATTAGGTTTCAAAACGTCGTAATTTGTATGTTGCAGGGTTCTTTTAGTCAGACAGGATTAAAGGTGTGTCTTCAACATACCGTAACAAGTAGACACAATTACCAAGCTCAATTAGTCATTTGTACATGGTTGTTAAAATCCTGAAAGAGCCTTTTAAAAGACTCCCATATAAGATGGCGTGTTACCGTCATAAGCCCTCCCACGAGGTCGTTGGTGTGCGGATCTTCATCCTTGGTGCCGAGTTGAGGCGAGTACAGCTCTGTGGTCCTCAGAATCTCCAGAACTCTGTCCAGAGCCTCCGCCACCGGCATCGGGCTGCTTTCCTGTGCCGCGTTTATGATGTTTATCACCTGAAACAAAGAATATCAAAGAGAAACAGTATTAAACAATCAGCTATGAATTGAATGTTTCCACTGTCAGTATGTGTGCTGTAATTCTGTATGTACAACAGGGTCAGCAGGTGCAAGCGCGTTTCTGTCGGGGCTTTTATTCTGAAGGAAGTGGTGATGCCTTCAGGGACCTGCTCCAGAGTCAGATGATACAAGAGAGAGACGGTAGTGTGTCATATGAGCCCACCCCAGGGACTCTCTCCGTTTCCGACGCAAGGCAAGATGACATGAGGCAGCAAAACCAGGGGAAGCAACCAATTATAACTATAATATATGTAAAAGCAACTCTACTCTATTTTTGGGCTGTACTTTTACGAGCAAGACTGGTAAACTGCATCTACTTAACTCAATCTGTATAGAATAATGTGCAAGTTCAATAATGTTCAAATGTTCGTATTCGCGGTGGCATTGATTCAATAAGCATCTGTCAAAAGATCCCGTGTGACCACTGCACAAAGCCTTCTCCAGCACATCCTAAATATTCTCAATGGTGTGAAGATCTGGACTGTGGAGACCAATCCATGTGTGAAAATGATGTCTCATGCTCCCTGAACCACTCTTTCACAATATGAGCCTAAGGAATTCTGGAATCGTCATCTTGGAATATGCCTGTGCCATCAGGGACGAAGAAATCCATTGATCCAGGACTTTTGGAATGTTCAGGTAGTTTGCTGATCTGATTGGGGTGGCATGGGGACTTTCTGTGTGGAGTTTGCATGCTCTCCCCGTCTGCGTGGGTTTCCTCTTGGTACTCCGGTTTTCCCTGCCACTAAAGACATGCTGGTCAGGTTGGCCCACAGTGGAGGTGTGCAGAGTCGCAGTGGCTCGGGACTAACCCTCTACGTGATTTTGTTGTACAATTGCAAGATCTTCTTCTATAGTGTTGCTGAACCTAGACCTGACCAAGTCCTTAATCAGACTAAATGTCTATACAAGCTTTGGTCTGCCCGAGAAATAACTTGGTCAAGTTTATTTTAAGAATTTGGAAGCATTGGCGCTCCTGCTTATAGTAATGTGTGATGTAACTTTTTTATTACCATTATTTTATTTTTCTTTAAATACTGTGGACCAAGATTGTGTGTCCTTAATAAAGCTTGAATGACTGAAGAATAAAAGTTAAATCCTTGGTCTGGTCTGTGATTTTGCATTGAAAGTCTCGTCAATTTTACCCATCTAACACAAGGAACATTCCAGGTTACTGTATAGTGTGTTGCCACGTCACAAAAGCATCTAAACTGTTGTAAAACTGGACATAAGCAAACACACTGTTGCCCCTAAATGGATATATTATAATCGGTTTATAGTTCTGGCCCGACAACCTCCTCTGGTGCGCAGAGTGTGACATTTTAATCGGGCCAATCTTTCCCCCTGATGTGGTATGTGTGGCATTTTGAGGCTCAGCAGCTGTACAAGAAGTGCTCATGGAAGAAGGCTGTCATAGACACTGTGGATCGGATGCTAGTTTGTTCAACAGTGGGGTTTGTAACATGGCAGTGTGTGCACAATGAAAGAAAAGGGGTGGGAAGAATTAAACATTGAGAAAATTACATAGTGCAGAGCTACGTATGTGAACACACCTTGGTGATGGGAGCTTCAATGGTCATGGAGTGGATTCGAGCCATAGAGGAGTGTCTTCGCTGGGAGCTCCCTGTCAGACAACAGAAGAAAGAATTGTACCATTATTAGTAGGGGTGTGACACTTCATGCTGGCCGATACCGATTTTTATTATTATATTTTCATATAATATATATAATCCTTATATAATGTATATATTAATAAATATTAATTAATACATTAATATATTCTAGAATATATATTAGATTCCTACATTGTAGACCTATTGGATATTACAGACCTTTTTTTATAAACATGCAATAAGTTTTGGATTTAGCTTTGAATTTTAAGTTAGAAGGTGCTGGGTGTTATAGATTATACAGGCTAAAATGGGCATTTCACACTGAACAAAAACGGTTTTGTAATTGCTGCATTTTAAGCCACTTCACAAAACAACAGTCGATATTAGGCTATAGTTTCAGCTCTGTCTGCTCTTAATCCAAGAGACTTGGCTTTGAGCCTAAATGTATTATGTTCAGGGCCTGTAAAAGCCATAAGCACTAGGACCACATGGCTAATTATTATGCATAAAAGTCTGCACCTACGAGCGCACTCTCATCATAAGTGTCTGACTTCTCAGTAAAAGCTATGACAGCACTGCAGACGAAACAATTCACTTTTCTTTTATTATGTTTTTAGCAGCTGCTGATTGTCCTCCGTGAGTTTTTAAGAAGCAGGAAGCGATAGCATTGCGGTTCTGAATCTGCTGTGATTCTAGATCGCAGAGTCACCCACAGACACTTGTGATCCAGTCAATAAATCTGATCTGATCCAATTCACAAAATGATCGGCTACAGATACCGATACTGAATATCGGATCGATTTAATAGGGGTTATAAATAGGGGTTAGCAGGCACGTATGATTAAGTATTATAGATGGGTGGAATCCCTTTTAGGCCATACACAAGGTACGCCGAGTCTAGTGGTCCCAGTGGTCTCGTCACGAGCGAGTTCACACATGTTTAGTCCACCTTAAGCAAACCCTGGTGCAGCTAGAGAACTCTCATCAGTGCACACGGGACAAGCGAACGAACGGCATGGGAGCAACAAGTCTTTCAACAACATGTGAACATTTTTAATTATACATTTTTGTCAATAGATTTTCCCGAAATTAGATTAATGGAAAAATGCCCATATAATGTATGTTTATGCAATGACCTGTTTACATAGTATTGTTCACCGCAGGTAGCCATTAATTACAGCCCTACAGACATCTAATCAACACCTAATGAAGCACGGGACGTTTGTCAAAGCCAATTTTCCCCATTTTTGTCCCCTCCGTCTCACCGTCGCTCCCTCGTGACGTGGTAGATCTGACGTCCAGAGAGCCTTTCCTCCGGTCTTTGTGCTTGCTGGATTGGATGTCTGGGGAAAACAGATCGGCTTGTGTTAGCCACAAAAAACACCTTCAATTCTTCAAGTTCTATAAGGCTGCATCAGTGTCATTAAGGTCAGCAAGAGTTCAAGGAGTGTTCGGAGAACTTTTGGTTTCAACATTTTAATTGCTGTTAACACTTTTTAGATCTCAAAATTAGGTCTCATCAATAGGCTCAACACTGTGCCTGTGACGCTCACTTTACATACCCTAAAACAGGGGTCACCAACGTGGTGCCCGCGGGCACCAAAGCCCTTAGGACTTTTTCTAAAGTGTAAAACACTTTATTTTCCTGAATCTGATTCTTAAAATTACAGTTATTTCTGTTCTTGTGACTCAGTATGAGTTTAAAATAAAGTTATTTTAATATAATATGGGGTCAATATCCTGAACAGTGTATGTTTAAGTCTTCAGGATTTGTTTTTAACTGGTAGCCTCGAACAACTTAATGGTCTTAAAGTAGCCCTCAGCTGAAAAACGGTTGGTGACCCCTGCCCTAATACAACGACTGTTTAATTTCAATGAAAGATATTTGTTTATTGAAATCCTTATATCTCATATCTTTATCTCTCTAGTATGACAAGCTGTGACCCAAGCCTGGAGTTGAAATCATGACCACAAACTGTGGGTTTTTGAACATTGTCAGAAATATCAGCTAGACTTAATTTTTTTCTTATCAAATTTTCCAACTTACTCAACAGTATTAACTCATTATCATGCGGAGCATTTTTCTTAAAAACGCCTGAAAAATACCTCTCCAAAATAAAGTACCGTTAAGCTTGGGGTGAATATTGGGTCAATGTATTTATCTCACATTGTGAAATATTTTTTGTCATAATCATGAAGATACGGATGGTTAAGTTTGAACAGGAGATAAGATTTAACAATTCAACAAAAGCTTGAGTATCTCAGCTGGATAGAGCACATCACGGCATGTTGACTTTAGCCAAAATATGAAGTTACTCCGACTGCAAAACAATATCCTGAATAATATAGTTTTAGTTTAATTATCCGACTAGTTTTTGGACTCTATGGCTTGGATGACCTTCGTCAATGACCTTAAATTAGATTCCAGGAAGAAAATTTAATTTTACAGCAATTTTTGGTCAGTTCAGCTGTTTCGTGCAGCAACACAGAGGTAATAAAATAAAAAAAGATTTAACTCATTTCCTTCACAAAATGTATCACCCACTCAGAGAACAGAAAGAGTTGTCCATGAACTTAGGTTTGACAAATGTTACAAAATAACATGAGGCTTTAAATTAAATGATCTTTGCGCGTCTCACCTGTTTGAGACTCTGCCTGCACTCGTTCATTGTTCTTTTCATTCTGTTCATGAGGGTAAAAAAAGATTTATTATAGTAAAATAATGGTTCAACTTTCTTCACAAGTACTTCTTCAATGAGACTTACCTTATTATTATCATTTAAAGGCCTGTTAATAGACACATAGTGTCTGATTTTACTGCAATAAAACAAAGAAAACGTGTTAAAAATAATGAATCATGTGGGATATTTACTCCTCTGCACGGTTACCAAGCAGAGGCGCGGGTCACTCACCCTCCCTGTCCAATCACAGGTGTGATCTTCACATTTTGTTGAATGTTGTCTCCATTCTTCTTTTTGGCATAATAAATCCCCTGCCACTCCTGCAACACACAGACAAGGTTTCTGTATTGAAGGTCAAATACATCATTCATTTTCACCGAGAAGACTATTCCACAGAAATGCCCCTGACAAACATGGCGGAGGTGACGCAATGCACATGAATGAACTTCATTTTTTGACTATAGTTTGCATATCCTTTTGGCAGCACACACACACAGGTCAGTTCAGCAGCCTTTAAATCCAGGGGGATCTCTCCTGGGGCCTAGTGTTTCATGTCCTGCTCCCATTGACCGCTGAGGTTCTTAAAACGTCCCGTCCCGCTGTGTCTGTCCTGCTGTCACCTGTCCATATGACCTTTAGGATCTGTGTGGTGAGCTTATACTGGCTCCAACCAAACCCTTAAACAATGACGCTGGGATATTAGTCCCAACATCTCAATACTTCACAGGAATGAGTTCATAAGCACATTTTACAGCTTTCAGGATGCAACGCTGTAATGCAAACAACATCTAGCTTCATAATTGTCCAAATGTCTGTATATGCTTTACGATATAAGCCTTTAATGCCCCTCACTGTCTGCTCGCTTCATTCATAAGTTTCATGTTTGGTCTTCCCTCTATGCCTCCTATTGTTAGACCTGACCTTCCACCCGCCCATCCATTACCCTGCACACATTTTAGAAATCAAGACAGACAATATTTCATACCTTTCCTTTCCGTATGCAGGAGTTTATCGTTTCAAGGAGATCAGGCTTATTCTTCTCACTTTTAGGCACTTCAATGATTTCCTTTCCTATCAACTCGCCCTGTTGGTAGCCCATGATGGACTCGTAGGCCGGGTTCACGTACTGCAAAAAAGAAAAATAAAGTCAACATTTACCAAATGAGGGGCTCCCAAACAACAACTGGTCGCTGTGACTAAAAGACCAAATAAAAATGACATGACAGAAAAGGAAGTTTCCCCTGAATAATATCGACAATGAAATGTGCTACAGAGAAGTGTAATTGGATTGCCACCAAACTTGTGGGAGAAATAATTAGCCAGGTCCCAGAGGCTGATGTTTTCAAATGAAAGGAGTGGCTAGTTGGTCAGGCAAGTAGACGACATGTGACTGTCATTGAGGATTTAGTGCTGCATTAAATAAAAAGGATCATAACATCATCATAACTCTCTGTATCAGCTGATCTTGATATTGTGAGATGTCCTGACATTTGCAGGCGGCTGATGGCCTTAGCGTTCTCCATTGCTTTGTTTCTCAGACTGACTGCATATGTGCATTGTAAACATCAATTAAAAAGCCTAGGTCAGTGGTTGTTGTTGTAAAAGTTCTGCTGTATATTTGCAGTAGATGCACTTTTCTGTGGCTCCAAAAGTAAAGAAGACTCAAACCGTATTTGAAAGAACTAGGATAAAGAGGGGAAGCTAATTTAGGTCAAATGCATATAGTCACGGCGCTTTGAAGTCGACAAAAGGGCCCATTCAGAACGAGAACCACAAGACATTTGAGTAAGCAGGACAAGTCGCAAAAAAAACATAATGAATAACTAATCAATAGATCACAGGATGGATACAAAGTGTCTCAAACAGACCTGAATGACTTGGTCCTCAGACGTGATCTCGATGGCCTCTTGGCTCTGTTCCAACGCCGTGAAAAGAGCATTCCCAGCCCTGAAGGGGACAATGAAACATGTTATTCAATATGAACAAGAATTTCGCCTTTTCGTCCAGTTGCTTTTGTGAGAGACAGCGTAGAAAATGAATTTATTCTGCCCCTAAATGCCTAATTCACATGGACCGTACCACCTCGAAATCCAGATCTCGTCAGATCTCAGAAGCAAAGCAGGATGGGCCGGGAACCAGGACGGGAGATCATGAGGGAATTACCAGCCAGGGTGAGTGGTGTGTGTGAGTGAGTAGTTGGTGGGAGTCTGTCAGTCGACCCCAATCACAGCTGTGACTACACTGCGTTCACATTTATTACGCAAATAGGATTTTTGTTTTACCATTTTGTATTTTTCTGTGTAAGGTCTGTCCCAGGTGAGATTTGTAATGAGAGGAAGTGTGGCCAAAGCAGGTCCACGCTCTGAATGCGGCAGAGGTGGGAGTAAGTCACTAAAAGCCTCAAAAAAATGAAACCAACATGAGCTGGTTTTCGAGGAAGTCTGAAAGAAAGTGGTATTAAATATGAGTTAGTTGGACCATTTCAAGTTGAAAGTGGAATTGAAAACCTACTGTCAGTTTTTAGAGGATGCTTCTTCAAGTAGTGGTGCAGGCCAAAGGCCAGAGTCACTCTGATCTCATCAGTCCAGAAAACCTTTGAAAAATCTGTCTTTAAATAATTCCGGACCCAGTCTAAACATTTCAGCTGATGTGTCTTGCTCAATAGTGGTGGGTTTCACTTTTCTCACATTGGCAGTGCCTTTGTACTTCTGGACACTTCAGCTTGGTTAAAGCTGCTGAAAATAGCAGCACTGGAAAATAAATTCTTTGTGCCTGATTTTTACTAAGTATTTGACCGTTACTTTACGTCTTTTCGTGTCAACTCGCATCTTACGACCCTGTTGGCAATTGGCAACAAAGCGTTTGATGGTTCTGTGGTCCCGTCTGCTGCATTCCATAACCAGCTTTTAACAATTTGTGACTATTCAGAGTTTTTCAAATGTCTTCTCCTTCCCATGTGAGGGAAAATAGCTGCATAATCATTCTGTGCACCTGATTCAGAGCATGGACCTGCTTTGAGCACACTTCCTCTCATTATAAACATCGGCATCACCTGGGACGCTTCACCAACAGTCCAACCGTTTTACAGTTTGGACTTTGAAAATGTGCCAAAATATCAATATGGCCAAAAAGCTCACCTGTGTAATAACACTGGGGTGACCTGTCAGAGGCAGTGAATACCCTACCAGGTAAAGACTACGTACCAGGAGTAGAAGCCTAATGTGCATGTTTTAGGAGGTTCATACCTTAGTTTGAACTGCGCCCGCACCTCCCCATGCTCCAACTGTAGCAGCTCGTTATAGCAGGCCATCATATTGGCATTTTCCACGAATCTCTGAGGTGAAAGGTTAACAACACAACAACAATAAGACAAAAAGGGTCAGTCACGGCTTTGCATAGTGTCATGGGTTTGGAGAAAGACACCATTGATGATGTTTTTGAACTTGTGAGGGGTCATGTGTGACTGTGGAATTTCATATGTTTCGAAGAAAATGCGGCAAAAGATATTTCGAGGTATTTAGGAAGTGACAGATCGGCGTACAATAGCGTTGACAATTGCCTTCATTTGCATGTACAGGGATCATCGTTTTTATCTAGCGTAGCATGGTGTTCATTTACGCTTTGTGCACAATCTACTGTATATGACGCTACAGTGTGTCAGATGTATTTACCAGTAGTGACTCTCCACTTTACACGCTAATGTTACTGTATGTTTAGCTCACGTTATGCTGCATTCCAGGTAATTGGTAACTGGGGTTTTCCACACTTGCCTCAGAGGGTTTCAACAGAATAAACTCATATGTAAACAAACCGGGTAATGCTACAACAATTGGCTATCAAGATGACGTTATACGATTGTTTCATCACACCAGAGAATTCAAAACATGCTAAATAACGTTATAATGAAGCTGGCATTAAAGCTTTATCATTAGCTACACATCTCCACTGGCCGCCATTGCCGTCTTCCTCTCGCATCTGAACTTGGACCACTCTGATCATCTCCGAGTTCACATGTTGTAATTACCAGTTCGAGTTACCTGGAACGCAGCATTAGTCTCTGGACAACATTTGCTAGTCCCCACAAACATGGTGTATTTCCACGGTAACAGGGACTTTATAACATTGACTATATTAGAGTATGTGCCCTATTTTTGGCCGGACAGAGTATTTGCATTTTTTACTTTCTTTATCACTGTGGTCTGTGTTATTAAAATAAATAAATAAAACTGTCTAAGAATAGCTTTAATTAGGGGGCAAGTTTCATGTTGCTAAATGGGCAAAAGACCCAGGCGTGATTTTTAAAGATAACCTTTTCATTGAGTTGGTGAATTAATCGTGTCACGTTTATCCAATGCTTTGTTTGGGATTTAGCCCAAATGTGTTGGCGCAGCTTTGTTCTGTTTTATTAATAGACGCTGAGCTGATTTCCTCTAATGTGAGTAAAAGATTATCCCACGAAAAGTGCACCTCCCAAGTTACAGCAATTTCAAAATTTCAATCAATTTAAATAATAAGACTTGACACACTTACCCTGTTGAAGCCAGCATTAATGAGGGGCATCACAGAGGCCTCCTCTCTGTCTGGCCTGAAAGCGCACAAAACGTTACATGTCAGATCATGACAAACTACACGCAACTTCATGTACAAGAACCATCACAAAGGACACATCTGTTACACGTACCTTTTCACAACAGCAACTATCACAGTGTTTTCTGAAGAGATAACCGATCTTATTGACCTAAGGGCAAACACAAGAAACGTTTTTATTGAAGAGAGCAGCAGCTGGAAAACCTGGTGCATCAATCAATACATTTGTATGGAATGTTTTGGGTCTTGTGGTGCAGCTCCGCAAACAGGACCGAGGCCGAAGTGGTGAACTGCGTTTAGTCATTTAAAAATAGGGCCAATGTTTGTTTCTTTACAATATTGTTTTATATGGACCCATAAAAGCGCTGATATCTCCGGAACCGGAGGTTATGCAACTTTTTTGCATTGGAAAGAGCTCAGTCAGACCTTTAAAGTGAGCCCACAACTTCCTCGATCTCTGGGGGTCAGAGAAACATCGCGGTGAAAAGCCGTCACAAGTTTATATTGTGTTTCATGTTGTAGACTTTTGTGTATATGACAAATAAGAGAATAAGCCAGAAAATGTATATTTGAACACTTCTGACCACCAAAATAAAATCAAGCCCAATTACAGCCAGACATATTGTTTGTATAAGCTCTGAACCATAAAGGAGTTTTCCTCAGGGCCGTGAGAAGTGGGGGTGCTACAGGTCCTGCAGGACTCCCTCGGTGGTGTTGTTACTTAGCACCCCTTAACCAAACTATGTTCCCAGGGCTATGTCAATATCGACAAAAGTTCTACTTGATTGTTTCAAGGTTAGGGACGATTTGCCTCTCACAAGATGTTTGCCAGAACATTGGATTGGATTTCATTCAGAGTGCTTCTAGAAGATCATTTGTTCATCATGAAGAGGCAAATTGTCCGCCGCACTAAAACAACCTTTTACAGATGACGGCGTAAGAACTTTTTGTAAAACAGACATACCCTCGTTTGAGAACCACTTAATCAAAGGTCCCTGGCAGCGAGGGCCCTGTGGCGCAGGCCCAATCCCCTGAAAGAATGCAGTGAGAGGAGCCACTCATGGAGCTGTGGTTTTGAGTCGGGCCACTGGTCATAAAGGGCCTTTAGTTCAGCCGCGGTGCCTGAGCGAGTACAAGTAACATACGGACCGTCCAAAATGAATGGGGTTAACATCTATGCGCAGGGCCGTCCCAAATGAATGTGTGTGAGTGTGCTTTTGGTTTGGGCACGGGCTAAAGATAGAGAGTGGTGCGCTCAGGCTGCTCATTTCTCATAGACATGACTGAAGCACTGGGAATCAGAGGAGAGAGAGAGGGGTAAGGAGGACAGGCAAAAGAGTCTTCCCCCATATCGATCCATTTCAATTAACCTTTATTTTTGCTCATTACAAGTGTGGCTTTTACAAAGAATTTGGACAGAATAGATCTTCAAATACGTCTAAAATTGATCAAATCAAT
Source organism: Gobius niger (assembly GCF_951799975.1). Taxonomy (NCBI): domain Eukaryota; kingdom Metazoa; phylum Chordata; class Actinopteri; order Gobiiformes; family Gobiidae; genus Gobius; species Gobius niger. The sequence goes on along the minus strand of NC_136855.1, from coordinate 14,102,009 downwards.
ACCAAGTAACTCCAAAAAGATGCAACTCCACTCCAAAGAAAGAGCTTTTACTGCTCCGGACTGTGGTCTTGATGAAGAAAACGCCCTAAATCGGTCAATCAGTCAATCGGTAACAAATTTGAACATAATTAGATACAAATCATATCTAAATTTGACTGGTGAGCTCTAAAAATGGTGCACACAGAAATCACAAAACTTTAAGTCCATAGTTATCTGATTATTTATGATTCTAATAACAACTGAAGATAATGGACAAAGTGCTTTGGGCCAACCACAATTTGACGGACCAATCTGATCCATGTGTTTCCTGGTAGTGAAAACGGGAGCAGCGTGCGGAAACCTACACAGACATATAGGGAGAACATGCAAAGTGTGGAGAGAGTCTCTAACAGGTGAAATGAAGAGTTAGAGAAGTCTCTCACCGGCACAGTGCTTCTGCGTCGAAGTGTCTGGAATGTCTGTGGTCGATGATGACGAGGTCGTGGTGTTTCTCCACGAAACATTCGAGCGCCGACTCCGCGGTCCGTGCCAAACTGAACCGAAAACCGGCCTTCTCACACGCCCAGCAGAAGCCATTACTCTGACTGTCCTCTTTGGCAAAAACTAAAAGTACCTACAACACAAAGAGAGACATGCAGGTATGTGTTAACAAAGAAAGTAATGATCAGCCTTTTTGTTTTTGGGACAATGCGGTCAATACCTCTGTAATTACAAGGTTTTTCCACATTATGTATGAGGAAATTATTTCATTCAGAAAGGAATCAAGCCATATCAGGAGAGAGGTTGTTACGTGAGATCAAGTAACGTTAATGTCCCATAATGTTGGGCTTGTCAAACTATCTCGTCTATCAGGAGAAAAAAAGAGAAACTTCCATTGATACAATCTAGCTATATGCTTTCAGGTGTATATTCAATCCTCTTCTGACATTATCTATGACACGGTCTATGACGCCCTTCGTTTTTTCTTTTTTTCTCCTCCAGCCGCGCGTAACACAGTGCTTTCTCTCAGCCTGCATACTTTCATACAGGCCGTGTGCAGCTTGCGTAAATACCGGGGCAGGGATGTTTAGGCCCTCCTCCAAGAGCACAGCGGCACTGAGGCTAGATTCATGAGTCACTCTCTCTCACACACGTCATCCCCGGCTGCTGGCAGTTCCCTCGAATGAACGTGAAGAAGGAGAAGCTTGTTCTGCGCCCAGCGGTTTGCATCACACCTGTAAAATCGAATTAGCCAAGACTTTGTTGGGAAAACTGGAGCCACTGTCCTGGGTCACAATAAGGAGACAGAGGATGGGCTGTGGCAAAATCGTGCTCGTAATTCAATTTGACTGTAGTTAATCTGGAGAAGAAGTGAGCTATGTATTTTTTTAAAAGAAGCCCTCGCTGACCTCTGCCAAGGCATCAATGTAGTTTTGCAATGGTAGATTTCTAAGAGCGCAGACTTGGACCAAAGATGTTCTCGTTTAGGGATAAATCCTCAATGATCATTTAGTAATTTAATAATAAATATATTAATTCCCCAGTTTCTCAGCAGGTGAAGGATGGCCAAAAAACATTGTGATTTTAATAGAACATACAATTCTACAACGCGCAAATACATTTCTGCCTAAATTGGTCATAAAATGTGGTCTGACCTTCAAACAATTACATGTCATCATATTCTTATTGGCCATAACATGTAAACTCAAAAATTCACAGGACAGGGAGGAAAAAGTAAGTGAACCCAGGAATCAAACAGTTTTGTACCACATTTTGTGACCAATTTAGGCAGAATTGTGAGAAATTCCAAAGCGTTCACATACATTTTCCTTCCACTGACAAAAATTTATGTTGCCACAAAATAAAAGGTCACACGCTCGAGAGTGTGCCCACTGTGCAAAGCCTTCTCCAGCACATCCCAAAGATTGTCAATAAGGTTAAGATCTGGACTCTGTGGTGGCCAATCCATGTGTGAGACACATTCTCTGAACCGCTCTTTCACAATGTGAGCCCGATGAATCCTGGCATTGTCATCGTGGAGTATGTCCATGCCATCAGGGAAGAAGAAATATTGTGTAGGATATTTGCTTCTCTAAAGCCTAAATCATGTATTTTGAATATTGCTAATTTGTGAAGATTTTGGTTTGAATAAATAAGTGTATTAATATTTCAAACTGACTACAATTAATTTCTTCCATATTAATCCAATCTTTAGTGGACGCAGTAAATTTAAGACCAAAACGCACTTGAATACCACCTCATTCTTCAGCAGCACAGGCCTAAACTGTACAATAGCCCATTGAACAGCAGTAAATGTCCAGTCGGTCTGTGGCCCTCACTGCCCTTTGTCCATGCAAGTGCATTGTTCATTATGTGACGTTCTGTGATAAATGTTTGGCCCCGTTTCTGTGACAACCCAAGGCCTCAGCACACAATACAGTCTTTAGGAACTTCCAAACGCTGATAAAGTAATGGCTTTCAAACTGTCACATTGCTACTGTAGCATTTAGACTGAATGATTACATTCAGTCATGTTTTATTCATCAGTGTAACAAATATTGGGAATATATAATTAAGTAAAACTTTAGTTTTTGGCTCTTGTTAAATATACATATGAAAAACTGAAAGAAGGTTGTTTGCTTATTAAAGTATGTTCGACGCTTAATTGCAATTTGATGACATGTTGCACCTGATTAATCTTTAGATATATTATTGATCTGATATATAAATCTGATATATCTATATCGGTCTTTATGAGAGACAACAATCTCAACTGCATCTGCCATTTTGCAACACTTTAGCTACCTGCCAGCAAGCTGAATTCTTGTAGTATTTGTGTGTTTACGCTCACAACAACAGAACCAAAATTGGTTCTGGCAAAAAAGACACTATTTAACAACGCAGCGATCACAATAAAACACAAGGTGCTGCAACACATAACACAAACACACAGAATTTTTTCTCAAAACTAAACATTGAAGGATTTGCGGTGTTCTCGATCCAACGCTGCTCTAAACGTGTGACCTCTACCCCGAACAATTCAAGCCAGCGCGGTCCCAGATTGATGTCAGTGCAAATGTTATTGGCACTGTAAGGTCAATCTGGCTCTTGCCAGGTCAACACTTTAGCACGAACTGTCTATTTTGCACATATGCAAAATGCTCAGTAAATCCAGCCCTATATGTGCATTCAACATACTCCACGTCCAAATCCGGTACAAAATAGATTGTTGCTGCAGCTTGAGCTTTGTATAATCTTTAAAAATAAGTCCTGAATTATAAAAAAGAACTGATGACGTATTGAAAAAACTATGCTTCCCATTGAAAGACCAGAGATAGATAAGATTTAGGGAGCTTATTGCCACGTACACACTCAAAAGCACAAAACTATGGAATGGAAACCTTACTTGTTCGCTTTCCCTTCCAACCAATGTGCTACCAAAAACAAGAGAGGTAAAAGCTAATGTCGGCAGAGTGCAGCAAACACGGTGGACGTCATTCTCTAAATTGACCACAGAAATCTATTCCGTGGCGCTTGTGCAAAATCCTAATGCACACGGACCGTAAACCAGCATCAAATATTCATGTGTTTGGAGAAGTTCTTACCTGAAGTGGGTCTTTAAATAACTTCATTGGTCCGAATTGCACCTCTGCTAATGTGGTCTGCAAAACAAGGAGAGACATGCACACTTTAGGAACGATATGTACTGTAAACATGTGGTACTTTTGAAGCTTGATGAGCACACGCTGCAGAAGGCGAAAGTGGACACGTGTTGGTGTGGTTTATCGTCTCCCACCCCCTATTTGAACAATGGCAGCGCCCCGTGAAATAAAAGTATCATCCATTTAGACAATATATCGACCACCACGACAATCAGCATTTTCCTCATGTACAGGGTTTGTCTGACAATAATTTATCCTCTTCCTGCACGGCACCAGCTCAGGGTTCGTCTCCAAGGAAACGAGCCCCACGCGGACACGCCATCCCAACTGACTGCAGCTTTCAGTAAACAATACACACGTGAGGGGAAACAGACAGAATATCTCACAAAACCAGAGTATTTATGTGAGATATTCACAAAATATGGGAGCCTTAATCATGTTTAAGGCTCCCATACAGTACACTTGCGAAATCAACTTTTTGGAGCTTTAGCCATTTTCAATTTCTTTATTTGCACTTAAACAAATGGAGTGGTATTATGTCTGTGTAATTCTTCAGTAATCCTGCTTGCATGCCAAGGCCGTGACCCTCTCAATAGCTCAAAGCACTTGGTTCCATGCTCATTTATATTAGACCTGCATCAACGTCAAATCCTGTGAAAGGGAAAGAGTGCCCCAAAATAAGTTTAAACTTACATATTTCATAAACAATGCGAATGAAAAGTAATCTAAAAGCGTTTAACAAGGCGTACAGGATAATATGACACGTTGAAAGCTACTCTACTGCAAGCACACATCTAACCAGAACATAGTGGTTAAACATCTTTAAAACTCAACTTCCTCCTATCACAGTTTGAGAACAGGGACAATCGGGTGCACGCAGACGCTTTCAAGTCTATAAAAAAACGAAGAGAGAAAAGCTAATTGGCCGTGGGTTGTGAGGATTGACGTCACCGCGGCACGAGTTTGTGGCGGTGCGGTGTCTGCAGACCTGAAGCAGCGAGTGTGAGCGGAGATCATCTGATACAAGCGAACACGAGGAGCCGGGCGCATGACGACCCCATGTGCTCCTGTGCCGTGTGTCAAACAGGAACACAAGGACACACACGATGTATGGGATTCAATAGTCAGGACTTGTACTGCGCTACTTTTGACAGTAGCACAGTGGGTTATTAATCTCAAGAGTGTAATGATATCATGATCAAGGTACAATATGGGCAAGGCAAGAATATATTTGTAGAGATTAATTCATATGCAGATAATTCAAAGTGCTTTACAGTTACATAACATTACAAGGAAGAAAAAAATCAATCCATGAATCCTAAATGTAATCATCAATTCATTACATTAAAAGTGAAGAGTGCAGATAAAATACTCTGTCATATCATATGCTCATCAAAACACAAAAAACAACTATTTTCAGCCTGGATTTGAACTGTGCAAATTTGAGGCCCGCTTGGTTTTACATGTTTAGTCCTGACTCTGGGATGAGTCTCCAGCGAGAAGTAATACACAAACTGCATTTCTTTTAGCAGTTAGGAAACATATTTTCAATCAATCAAACTTTATTTATAAAGTGCGGTGGTGGTTGAGTTGGTGGGCATTGTTTTTAATCTGTGAAGCACTTTCCACTACAATTCTCTATGAAAAGCGCTCTATAAATAAAGTTTTGATTGATTAAATCAATGTCCTTTTATCATTTAATACAATAATCATAGATAACAGTGTCTTGTTCTGAATCCTCGAATTGTAGCTTTAAGGCAGCGACAAACAAAACTGAGCAGGTGGCAGTGTGATCCAAGTCATACTGTGGGCAACACTGTCCCAGTTACAGACATTGGTCGCTCTGAGCGCAGGGCAATACACGAGATTGTTTATGTCAAAGAAACCATGTACGTGACGGCCTTTGTTTTTCACAGACTGCCCACCTCTTCAGTCAGTCAGCGCCGATGCACCTTTAAGGACATTAAAAGGAAGGTGAACTGAACACCTGTTTCTGGGTCACAAAGGGTTTCTGCAAAATAAATCTACATCTCAAATTGATAAAGGACGGGCCATAAACAAATCCAAAACACTAAGTGCTGTATTCTGTTACATCAGAGCTAAGGCACAGAAGCGCAGTTACGTTTTCAAACTTTTTTGTTGCTGTTAAATAATGGTTTACGTTTTCTCACATTTTTTAAGTTTTCACAGCCTTGTTAATTACCTTATTATTTATTATTATTTATTTATTACCTCAGATGCCATGGTTATTGTAGAGCACTATATATTAGTTTCTGTCGAATGCTCACACTTCCTACTCCGCCTCCCGCCTCCACCTGGTCGGGCGTGGGTCTGAGTGAGCCGCTAAGCACATCGCTGTGGGGTCATGGTGTCTGCTGGCTCGGCAAAACAAAAATCCACATGGCAGTTCACTGTTCAACCATAACAGGACCAGACACACGGGCTTTACACGATTTCAGACCATAAACGTTTCCACAAAGATGGAACTGGCAACAGCAGACAATACTCTTAGACTGACATGTTATCAGTTTTTCATTAATACTGCTCGTATGTGCGTGACATGTTATGTTTTTGATATAAACATGTGAACATTTTCCATAGATAATACTCAAATTGATAATTAAAATTACTACAATGATTATGTAGTTTATGTTTACATTTTTGTCTTTGGTTCTTAAAGCTGTACTAAGTAACTTGTTTAACTTTTATAAATCCTTCCCGTAGTCCCTCTGGGGGTAATACAAGTGTTAATGGGGGGTCTTTCATCTCCCCCTGGTGTCTCTGGCCAGAAAACCACAATTGCAACTTCGCTGCTTACGGGTTGAAGTCACAAATACACACTAATAGAATCAGGAAGAAGAAGCTAACAGGCTAACGGGCAAAGCTAACTGCGGGCTAGCGCCACTTAAACAGTATTTACAGCCAAGTTTGAGTGAAAAAAAATATCTCCATTGTGTAATTGGATGTACAATATCCCTCTCTCTCTCTGTCTTTTCTGTCAGCGTAGTATTTACTGTTAAAGACAATAAATGAGTAAAAAAAAACGCAACATGCTACAACACCCACAGTGGCGCTTATGGCCTCTAGGGGCATGAGTCACTTAGTTCATGCTTTAAACACCCAGTGCCTGATTTTTTGTTTTGTTTTCAATGAAAGAGGAGGTGGGTACATTACAGTTAAAAGTGTCCAATCTCATTACCAACTTACACTAAATTTCTACAATACACTGGATGACACTCACGGCCAATAGAGCTCCACAGTCCCATCCACTCCCGGTCAGGTATCGGGGTCCCACACAAAAAATCCCATGTATTTTTAGCAGCGCCGGCTAATCAGCTATGTGCTAACTACCGACACTTGCGTGGGTATTTTACAAGAAAGAAACAAACAATACTTGAAAACATGACTACTTTTACAATTTTGCAGTTTATAATGTTTTAGACAAATCTTAAATTTGACCTTGTACGTTTCATGTCCGTGAGTTAGCACATAGCTGATTAGCCGGCGCCATGATGCTAAACTCTTAATAGTTGACTTTTTCAAAAAAGTCAATGCTAATAATACATGGGATTTTTTATGTTAGACCCCGACATGCGACCGGGAGTGGGTGGGACTGTGCAGCTCTATAGCCCAATCAGAAAGCACACAGCCACATGCTTTGGGTTGCCAGATCCAATTGGCACCAATCAAACCAAGACAGTTTTTATAGCAATCCAGCTTGTCTTTCTTTATATCATAGAACAGTAAACGTACATGCGACATATACCACGCCTTTAATGACAACACGAATGCATTCGGCATAGCTCCTGCATTTACATAGGACCTCTCTGTTTGACCCCACATCCTGCGCCTCAGTATCCGGCGCTCTATACGTCGACACTTCTCCTTAAAGCGTCTCTCACACTCGCAGCACACGGCGAGAGCGCCTCAGCTCCAAAGTGAAAAACAGGAAATTGAATGACATTGTTCAGTGGGCCCACGTCATCACTAACAGATAGAAGGAGTCAACAACTTCCTCCAACCACAGAACTGTGCGGTTCAGGATAAAGAACAAGCATTTAGCAGTTAGCCACCAAAATGGACCCAACACACAACAAGACAAGCACTTTGGCAGGTAATACAATATTCCCTTTGTATCTTTAGCATATGGCGTTCTCGTGATTTCATTTTTACTAATAATAGATTCTTCTTAAAGGAGACTACGCTGGCCCCCATAGCCCCAACTTTGTCCCCCATTGTAGAACAATAAAGTGCAGAATAAATACAAAAACACCGATCAATTTAAAATGTCTAGGGTCACCTAATAGTGTGATGAAATATTTTTTTTCTTAATTTAAAGATGCATTATGCAACTTTTTTATGTGAGAAAAAAAAGTTTATATTCGTGGGAGTTTGACCTTGTAGTGGCCCAGCAGCTGTATGGAAGGTCAGCATGGCGCCTTTACTTTTGACCACAGTGGTCTTTACAATGCTTCAGGATCAATGTTTTGTAGGTTTTCTGGTGAGAAGCTCGGTCTGCAGTGAAAACCTTCCAAACAAGTGATCCTGGAGCGTCCTTGAGACCACTGTGGTGGAAAGTAAAGGCGCCACACTGACCACTTAAACAGCTGCAGGGTCCCTACATGGAAAAATGAACACAAATATCAACTTTTTTTCCAAATGAAAAGTTGCATAATGCACCTTTAAGTGTAAAAAGAGCAGCCGGCAAATTTCTTGGAATTCCGAATGTACTTCAAGTAAATGTTGCTTAAATCTGGACGACTTTTTGCAGTGGCCAACGTCTGTGGGAACATTTTTAGGCCAAAGCCCGTCACAGTGGAGCAATGATTCGGGTCTTCAGTCCTGGTTCAGTCTTGGTTTTCGTTTTGAGAAAAAAAACAGCTTTGCATGAATAATGTCATAACTGTACACATGCAGTTGATTTACAGTAGAAAGCTTCTTTTTTTGGTCAGCACTGCAAAACATTTGTCTTGTATGTATGCACTCACTATATTATCACACACTGGTGGAGAAAATGACACAGATGTGGCAGCCAATCTGTGCCAATACACGTAAAGTGTCTTGCCCGATATTCAAATTGGTGAGCTACTATGACTGCTGATCTGCTGCTGCCCTATAGAAAATAGTGAATGGTGAAACAGAGATACGTAAGTTTTCTTACAAAGAAATGGGTTTCTATTTGGTTCAGTGATTGCACAGCTCTTAATTGGTCACAAAATGATCCATGTTTTGGCCAATGAAGAAGTGGTGCAAAAAGTGAATTTCATGTTTTTAAATAATAGCGAATAAAGGATAATTTCAGGATTTAATTCATTGTGCCTGTATGGGGAACACAAACAGAGACAGACAAGACAATCTTTTGCTATTGTGTTGTCTGCAGTTGCTCTGTCAAATTTTTACTTAAATATTGTCCACAACAAATACTTCAATACTTTCAGTATTCAAAGTTTAAATAAGTGTTGTTAAAAATGGCGGCTTCAAAAACTTTGCCCTGACTGGGACACACCATCTTGTGTGTCAGTGGCTTTTGACAATACATCTGCACAGCGCCACCTAGTGTTCATAGAGTATGCATTATTAGGCTTCTAAAATGAATGAAGCACATGGCCAAATTTGCTTTTTACTTTGGAGCCTTTGTAGAGTGGAGTAAAAAGTATATTTATCTTTCAAATGGACTAAGTTCTTAAAGGGGCTGGATGCAAGTTGGCCATTTTATACTCACTACTGCCACCTCAGGCCATATGTGTAAGTGCACCTTCTATATTTAGCTTCTATTTTATTTATTGGGTAAAATTCTATGCGGTGTGGCTTTAAGTAGTACTCAAGTAAATTTACATTTTATCACCTCTGGTTACAGCTGCTTCTGGAGTAAAGAGCAAAACGTTTGATCCCAAAGCATTTTTTAAGCGTCAACCACTGAAGTTTTTCTTATTTCTCCTGTCAAAGGTTATTTTTGTTCACCCACACATGCTTGTCCTATAGGATCATGGAAGAAGAGAGTGAACAAACCCACTGTTAACCTATAATTCAGTATTCGATAAGCCATGGGTGTCACTGTCACTGTCAGAGAGCAGACAGTGCTGGTTTCACCTGAGCTGGTCTAAATGGCAGAGAGATCACATAGGCTCAGAGCGTCAACTCAAACAGAATAATTCACTTTCATCTGCGCCCATTTAATCCCTATACTCTGTTTACGCCGTCAATAAATACAGCCTTTCACAACCTCTGTTACACACATCATCACAGCAGCATATGGACCTGAAGTGCAGTCAACGTGAAGAAATGAGCGCTTTACTTATCAGCACAGTAAGAACACAGAAATAGGATGGAATAAGCACGCAACCCTAATGAGTAATAACAGGATTTGTACATATAAACAGGAGGACACAGCCCAAACGTTCTTCTTTATTTCAGGGCAATAAAAAATATATAAAAAAGGTCAGATATTTGGTTGGACTGCCTTATGCTTTGATCTCAGCGAGCCTTCACTGTGGCATTGCTTCAAAAAGCGTCTGCAATATCAAATTATCTATTTCCAAGTGTCCAAGACCTGATGATGGGAGAATGTGACCACTACTGTGCAAAGCCTTCTCCAGCACATCCCGAAGATTCTCAATGGGGTAAAAGCTGGGGTACCCGATTTCTCCTGTTCAAACTGTGACATTTGTAGTTTTGGAAAACTCATTTCCAGCTCTCACAATCCCTCCTGCACACCTGAATTGTTCAAGCAAATGCATTTTTGGTCATGTAGTGTGAGTAAGAAAAAGACACGTGTTTCTGTTGTGTTTGGCGCGGCTGTTAAAGACATACAATGGCTACAACGCCTAAACTCAGCACAATAAGAATATCCTGGAGACTCCATGAAAACGTATACTTTGTTCTTATGTTGTTTATGTATTACTATCTTCAGCAGTAACCGTTAATAATCTTTCAAAAACATCTACAAGCGCAGGGCTACATCCGAGGTTTGTTATTTCCCTGAATGGGTGGACGACATCATCACACGTCACTGTAGCTTGTACCATGTTTTAGGTAGCCTACTTTGCCCGGCTGCCAACAGAGGGCGCTCCAAGTGACATTCAGCATTCTTAAAGGATCTGTATCATGCTATTTTAGCCATTCCAAAGTTAAGTATAGGCATTTATATGATATATTGTACCTCTACCGCTATTGGGCACTCATTTTTGTGATAAATATAAGTGTTTTCTGGAGGTATTTTTCAAACCCGGAAGACACAATACTTCGATTCAGTTAACTCCGCCCCCTCTCTCCGCACATACAACTTTACCGTAATATAAATAAACAGCAATAAGTGAAGTTACTTCACAATGCAGTTATAGGGAGTTGACATCTGCAACACAGCTTCATAAATGGCTAACACACATGCTAATATGCTAACACACAAGCTAACACGCGTTTGGACTGACTCACCGCTCTGCTCCATCGCTGTTTACATTATGGGACTTGCGTTGGTTATAAAAGTTAATCCACTTTGATTCAGGCGGGGTTCACCAAACATCCATCAGTGACAGTCACAGAAAAACAATATTTTGGCTGATAGTCGCTGAATCTTCTTTAGAAGCATAGAATTAAGACATTACATTACAGACGCCGAGCACTTCCGTTCCGCTGTGATGACACAACTGAACACTCAGTCGTTCATGAGGAGAGGGAGGAGCAGCTGCTCAGAGAGCAGGATTCAGGAGGATTACTGAGAGCTGCGTGAATGAAGCCACAAACCACTCTGGGGGTGTTTTTGATAAGGAAATAGCATAACAACGATATGATATAGGATCTTTAAGGAGCATTTTATTCTATTTTGGACACACACATATTAGTCGAAATGATCGATGCTGAGGTGCCACTTTAAATTACAGCTACCAGAATAAATAATAATGGCTAGTTTTGTCCCAGGACATACTGTGCCATATTAGTGACTGCGCTGACTGTACCATCTATGTCAGTTCACATCACACTTTCCCCACATATTAGAGTAAGCACAGTTGATTTCCCTCTTCCCTCTCGGTCCCCACATCTTGATGCTGCCCACAGTCATCCAAGCAGAAGACTTTAGTTGAGTCATTGTCACTGCGCTCGGGAAAAACTAGGCCACACTCGGTTTATGCCACAATTTCTCTCAGCAACACTCGCTCCTCATCTGAAATGCAACAAACAGGGCTGCAGGAATTATAGCTATCAAACTAAAACGGTTATGGACAAACAGTTAACTGAACAAAATATTTACTTGCTAACTAAGGCCATACAATATATTACCAAATTCTTGTAATTCATGTGACTGAGATTTTGTATTGAAGTGACATCGCAGCATTATCGAATATTGCACTTTTTTCTCTCATTATTTACCCTTAAATCAGTTTAACCCCAGCACAAAACAGGCCTGAAGATAAACAATATATTCAGAAAATGTTTTCCTTTGAGAAGAATCTGGACACAAGGCCTTTTAAAGTGAATATATAACGTGGAGGCAGCAGGGACGACGTGGTCAGATGATGCGGGGCACAGTAGAAACATTGTGATGCACCGTCGGTGACATGAGCGCACATGACAGGAAGCATTACTGTAAACGGCCTGAGCATTTCCATACAAGCTCCTGCAACTTTATATACTGCGCTTATACAGAGACACTTTTATTGCCAAGAGGGGCCTGAGCAGTATCAGCATATACGATCACAAAACAGGCCTGGTGCTGCCATATGTTAGTTATCCTGTGTCCACTCAATCCTTAAATGCGTATGAATTCAGTTTTGGCGATTCTGTGCAATGATATTAGGACTCATCCATAGCTTGTAGGGTTTTTTCAAAAATGTATACCCTGTATGTGCCCCTTCTGGAACCATTACATTAACGTGGCGGAAGGGTTTGAGCACCTGACTGATCCTGGGGGCTCCGTTCCCCTGGTAGGGTCTCCCAGAGCAAAGAGGTCCTAGTTGACGGGTCAGACAGAGAAGTTCAGAAGCCCCTAATGAGAGACAGGCCCGGTTAGAATAGTGAAACGGTCCTTCTGTGGACCCACCACCTGCAGCAGGAGTCATAGAGGCCGCTAGTCCAACGGCTGCCCCCACGACCCGGCAACGGACAAGTGGAAGAAGATGGATGGATGGACTTTATTTGTGTGTAAAACCAGGAGAAAAATGTAGTAGCAAAACTGTTTGTGGTCCAGACTAATTTCCTAAAACATTTCTACACTATTCTGCCAGTGTCCAATAAACTCAAGACCAAATCAAATTGTTTAAACACATGGCTCCAGCAAAGAAAAGTTATCCCCAAAATACATGATCTTTTTGTAACCAAAATCATCAAGTTTGATCTAATCTGAACTGTAAAACATCCCAGCGCCGCAGCTTTAGATGAACCCAGCGCGTTGTATTTTCATGAAGTCTTTACCAGTGCGCGTCTAAGTCGTCTGTAATCAGCCCTGCGCCCGGAGAGAGCACATTCAGCCTCATTGTTTTTCATGCTTCCAGAGAACGCCCTGACCTTTATTCTGTCTGCAGTGACATCGCTCCTGCCTCACCAGATAGTGCGGAAACTCGACCACAACGCGCACACACACCAGGCACAACTACACACACACACACACACAGACGCACAACTCACAGGAGACGCAGCTCGTCCTGGTATTTGGTCCCACTCAGCCCTCAGTGACGTCCGCGCCTCAAAAATACAGAGTTTGCAGAAAAAGGATCTGGTTATTTTATCCTGGGTGACCTCCCTGTTTCCCACGGGCAACGGCACACTTACAATGTGAACGCAGAACCGCTTCAGGAGGGATAAGGAGTGCTACAAAGCTGAAGGGAAAAGTACTGCCAGGATATGAATGCTTGAGGATAAAGTAGTCAAGAAAATATGTAACAAAAAATATTCGGCACTGCGTATGTTTTTACCTCATGGGACTGCGGATAGAAACCAGCTCTGAGCTAAATCCGGCATATTTACAGCACTGGCTACCTGTTCATTAACATGCACTGTCCCAATTAATACATTAATTAATTAAATACATGAAACAGGATCTGCTTTAGTATATATTTTTTTAGGTATTGCCTTGATGCAAACAAATTGCTTGACCACACTGTGTTGAAGCAGCTTCGTAAACTGTGGGGATATACTTATTGCAACATGATATATGTTGTCGTTTCATCTCATATTATGAAGGCCGACTCTGCTGTCCCGCCAACTATTAAGCCCTGTTATTGTGTCTGGAAAAATGGCTAGCAAAAAAGTGTCTTCCCCCTTTGATACATTGCATACATTTTCCACTGTTCGACCCCACAAACTCCACACAGAGGCCCTCGCACTAAGCCGTAATTGTCTCTGTAATAAAAGCCATATTTACTCTGCGCATAAACAAGGTGAAGAGGCACATACTGACGCAGGAGTCCGCCGTGGCCCCGGTGTGAATGCGGTCCTGCGTCACAGTGTTGGAGCAGGGGAGAGGCGCGTTAGACAGGGACCGTCCCGAGACTCGAACGGGACAGTCCTCCGGGGGCAAACAAGTTCAAGTCATTAACAGAAGGCATGCACTGGCCCCAGGTCGACACAGGGACGCGGTGAATTAAGGGTTGAGAGAATAATTAGAGGACATAACGACCCATATTATACTAAAAAGACTTTGGTTATTTAAGCAAGAACTTAAGACGATTATTTTAGGGGATGGGGTGGAAATATCTAACTCAAATGGGTAAAAATTTAAAACACAATTGATTTTTGATGACTGATTAGGAGAGATACAGGATGTTATTGTTTGTATCTTTTTTACATTCACAAAGGGGCTAAACACTGAATATTCAATGACTGAAACTGAAAAATTCAAAAAATCTCATCATAAAATTGACATTTAAAACTCAGAATCTGATGACACAAAAGCTAATCCTTATTTATGTGTTGTACTAGTTAAATAGGCTGAACGTCTGACCTATTAAAGCCAACCCTATGTAAGTAAATCAAAACTGATGTGGTGAGAATATGCAGAAAAAGCTTTTGTTGTGGACAGCCGCGCTTCACCTTCAGGTGTTTGAGCCTGATCCAGATTACTGTGAAATCCTGGTAAGACCAGGACAATCCTAAGCCATCAGGCCGTGGGCTGAGTAAGCCTCCTCCGCTGCTGCGATCTGCCTCGCTCAAAAATGTTAAGTAACGCTTTCACTGGAGCAGCTGACAACACGACCAGGATCTCATTCCTTTTAAAACCTAAAATTAGCATAGGGCAAGGTTATACTATTCACTCTTTGTTCACTGCCATGCAACAAAATCACATGAGGCTATTTAATCTGTTCTTTCCATTATTTCCTCCTGAGGATCTTCAATTCATCTACAACTATAACATCCATTATTGATGTATTTGCCAATAGTTCAGGCTTGGAACTGGCAAAAAGAACACACTGACCTGGATTTTGACGTGACTTTAAGTGCAACTTCTCACTGCAGCACTGAAGCTCATGAGGAATAAGACAATTAGGTCGGGAAGGGCATCTGGAATTACATCACGTCTTGAAGATAGATAACTTTCAACAAACTGTCAAGATGTACGAGCAAGCTTGTTTTTATAGCGTATTTATCAACGTTTTTTTTTTACATTTTAAAGACAAAACGTACAAAGGTGCTTTTAGGTGTTTTGAAGTCTTCAGTAATTCAAATGTATTTATCAGTAGTGGCCCGGCAGTTTTTCACTTTAAAATATATATTTTTTAGCTAATGTTTAAATGCTAGTCCCGCACAGAATCGTGTATTTCAGAACTAACTTTGAAATTGCCACCAACAACAAGACTAAAATCTTACACCAAAGGCAAAACACCCAAATAAAAGGCCTAAACACTTCACTCTGTTACGATTGCTTCAAGCTACATCTGCCGGCTTCGCGTCTCCTCCCACACTCTCCTGCAGCTCTCGGTCTGTGGCGTGCACTGCTCTCACATCCAGGTAAAGTTCACAGGTCACGTAGTGAACGGACAGGCTAGAGGAGCTAAAGGAAGTGTCTAAATGGGAACACTGCTGCTAACGCTAATCTTACCAGGAACCTGTCCATGCCCCTCCTAGTCCTCCATGAAGCCAAGCGCATGAACGGGACGAATCATTGGACTGCTTTCTTCACTGTGTACGATTAATTAGAGCAGTGCCCTATGGCCTCAAGACGGGATTAGGGTTAGCGATATGTCCAGAGAGAGAGGGAGAGAGAGAGAGTGTGTGTGTGTGTGTGAGCCAACCCACCTCTACTGCTGTGTTTAGGACAGGTCGGTGATAGCCAATCAGAGCTGCACAATATTGGCAAAATATTCAAATGCAATCTTTTTTATTACATGTATTGGGATTACACTTTTGAAATCAAGATTCTGTAGATTGTGCACATTTTTAAAAACGTCCCGGAGCACAAACACCTGACAGAAGACAGAAATATGAACTAAAGACTTAAATGTATTTCAGAACATGCTTGGAGAGAATTAAAGGTGAGCAGTTTTTAATCACAAGATCAGTCCTTTTATTTGTCACAAAGAAAACCGCCTTTTTGAATGTTTTTTTTTTTTTCATTAATGTATTATAGGGTAAAATGTGTAGAATTTGCCAACAGAAAAAAAAACAAAAAATGGATTTGTTTTTAATTACAAACTGCAGTACAAACATCAATACCCAGATCTTAATCAATACTAACTCTGTAATTTCTATATCGTCTTATTCAAATATTGTCCTAATTTTTATCCTATTTTTGTAATGTTTCCATGTTAATTGCAGCTCAGGTATTATTAAATATATGCTAACCTCTTACCCCCCGCCTTAACCAAGCGCGTTTTCTCCAGTTCGACTTTACCCGAATCTAAAAGCTTCTTGACTGGAGCCTATAGGCCTCAGCAACGCCTCATGTGAAAGCTTTTCTGTCACAGAGTCGACACTTTTTTGTAGTTTTATTTTTATGTGTGTTTTTGACTTTTTGTTGGGGTTTTTTGGTCATGTTTTCATCACTTTTTTGTGTCGCTCTTGTTGGGTTTTCATCCTTGTTTTTCGTCTCTATTCTGATGCTTTTTCCAAAAACGCTTTCTGAACCCAGTCTAGAAACAAACCAAGTGGCTCAAGTCGTACAAGCGGGACCTTTCACCAAAAACTTGAGACCCTCAGTATTAGGTAATGGCGGGACTCCCCTGCACCTGCTAAAACAGGAGCTATGATGTCAGCGCGGCATGAGGGATCAGTGAAAGACACGAGCCGCTAACGCACAACCGAGTGCACACAAACACGCACAAACACACACAAACACACACAAACACTCCACACTTCGCCAGACTGAGACTGAGTATCACATGTCGGCGATCGTCACTCTGTGGACACAATGTTCAAGCATGCAAAACACAGTATAGGAGAAGGGCAATGCGGAGAATGCGCCTCAGAGCCGTCGGCAATTGCAGAGTGCACAAGTAACGCAGCACGCAGGAAAGTTTTGATTTATCTTTCTTATTTGTGGTTATTTGTCAAACTCATTCCTGACTTCCCGAACTCATTTCCAATATCACAATCCTTCACAGGGATGAGTTTTTAAAGCACATTTTATTCGATTACAATTAAGAAAAGTCAGGCTCATTGGGGAAATTAAACACTTTTGCCTCCACATGACATACAAGTAGCGTGACCAGGTATAATATAATGGAGAAAAATGTAAAGTTTGCTCACTTAGAAAAAGATACAAAGTGAGCAAAGAAAACTGCAAACCCCAGTGTCCATTTTAAACTGTGTTATAGTGGCCCGGCTAATAAATTATGCTAATGATATGCAAATAAATGAAAATAGAGTAGGTATTAACATAGGTCATTACACAAAACATACACTAGGAATCGCGCCAATGTTGACAAAGCATAAAAAGTGTTTTCTCTAACACTGTGTCATAACCGCAAAGCCTTCATCCCCACTGCTGTCAGACTGTACAATAAGACTGTGAAGTAACGGCGACTGTAACAAGTGAATTTCTCCTTTGTGAGATCAATAAATATATGATCTGATCTTATCTGCCTTAACTGACACTTTTTACATAATGTACCAACTTGTACCGTCAATTGTGTTTCACGTATTCACCTTAAACCATTGTAGTGGAATAACGTGATGTGAAATGACTTCAGGCGATCTTCTCAACGTGGTTCACTGCCGAAACTACGAAAGTAATTAAACTTGTCTCGCTGCCAGGAGTTTAATCGCTGTGTGTAAAAATGCGTCAGAGCCATAAATCAAACAGCTTCAATGACAGGCGTTGCATCATAAACGTCGCTTTTGTGTAAGCACTAAACCAACAGGTCAAAACCAGCTGGGTCAAAACAAGGACTAAACCAGGCCAAAAGATTGAACGAGTTGGACAAAACTGGTACTAAACAAGGTCTAAATGGCAAATAAATGGTGACAATTTCCCTCAGTTTGTTTCTCCGAGAGCTTTACATTTGCCGTTCATCCTCAAAAATACACATCTACGCAAATGATGGACGTGTCTTGCTCCCGGCGGTGTGCACTGAGGTGGGATTAAACCGCCAACCTTCGGATTAGTGATTGAATTCTCAGTCTGCAGCCGGCCAAATCATTTGTATTTGTGGGTAAAAATAAATAAGTAAGTAACTTGTTTACCTTAATGAAACCTTTTTGTGGTCCCTCTGGGGGCAATACAAGGGTTAATGGGATGATTGGAGGGTCTTTCATCTCTCTCTGGTGTCTCTGGCCAGAAAACCACAATTGCAACTTCGCTGCCACCGGGTCGGAGTCACCAATACACACTAATGAAATCACGAAGAAGGAGCTAACAGGCTAAAGGGGCAAAGCTAACTGCGGGCTAACGTCACTTAAACAGTATTTATAACAGTTTAAGTGAAAAAAGTATCTCCATTGTGTAATTGGATGTACAATATCCTTCTCTCCCTTTGTCTTTTCTGTCAGCGTAGTATTTACTTTCACAGACAATTAATGAGTAAAAAAAAACACAACTTGCGACGACACCTGCAGTGGCGCTTATGGCCTCTAGAGGCATGAGTTACTTAGTACTGCTTTAAAAAGCAGTAGTAGTTGATGTGACTAAAACTATGACCAAGATCACCAGATATTAAATGAAAAGAACAGACTAAAAACAAACATTTCCAATGTCAGTTTGAAAGAGCGGTTTATTTAGTCCAGTGCTTTGTTCATGTTGATGAGATGCAATTGTGCAACTTTACGAAAGTGATTGTCCGTACGACTACAAAATGGGGGGGAAGCGATTTCAAAGTAAATGATCATGCCTGAATTAATTTGTTTTTTAAAATGTGTATTGATTTTTGAAACAATCACAGGTGTGATTGTAATATTTGCAAATGAAAACCTGCAATTAGACATTGTTCCAAATCGTGCTGCCCAACTTCCCCAGTGCGTTTACTCGTCTTCCTCGCGGTGAACTTTGTCCTCACGGTTAAGAATCACGTTAAGAGGTTTATGCAGGATTAGCGTTTGACGCCGGCCCGCCGACGACTGACAGCTCAGCGGATGGCGTCACACTCCGGGAAAGTTTTTTTTTTTTTGAAGAATGGCGCGGAGCAGGTTTAACACGTTCACTGCCAAATAAACGACACAAGTGCGTCAATACTCCCCGCTGGAATGCTACAACTATTAATTAGACTGGGGCAGAGCGCCTTTCATTGAGAAAACACAGAACCGCAATTACGTGAGCGGGGACGAGTTTCTCTTAAAGTCTCCTTTGTGGACGGATCATTCCCACATGCAAACTGCACCTCTGTGAGCCAAATAACACGGAGCAGACATTTGTCGGTAATAAAATTTGTGTAATGAAAGGATGTTGATGAGAAGTATTTAAACACAATGAGGAGGCTGCGTGTCAGTTTTATGCAGCTAAAATCTCTACAAGGTTTAGATGTTTTATTATCTTATTTATACATCTTTATTATCATCCTTTAAAAGAAATCATATTTACCTTTTAAGTGTCATTTTATGTACTTTAAACAAATGAAGTCCTGGCTGGAAGAAATCAGTGTTGTCTAGAAGCGCAGGGTTTTAATTGCTATGTGTTCAGAACTGGTTAAAAGTAAAATGAGCAAGAGCGACCAGTTGAAATAACGCATGCAAATGACGGGAAATGGGAAACCAACAATTTGTGCAGCTTGAGAAAAATGTAATTTACAAAATTTGGGGGAAATTTACAACAAGAAACGCACGATTAACCTTAGAGGCAAAGTTATTGCTCTAAAGTTGCAGCAGAATATGGGCGATAATGACTGTAAGAAACAGGACATTTATCGTAATGGATTAAAGGGACTGAATCCATGTTTGTGGTCGTAGTATATAGGAAAGTGTAAAAACGTATTAACAGGTTGAGAAATCAGCAATTCTCAACTTTCCAAACGCAAAACCAGTAGCTTCTTTTCTTGGGTTGATAATAGGGAAAAATTGTGTGCATCCTTGGACCCTCAGTGTATTCTCAGTTGATTTATGAAAGAGGCATTAGACTTTTTGCGGGTGTTTGGTAATAATCTCAAACTAATCTTTATCACTATCTTACACTTAATTGGTTAGAAATAGAGGCCGACAGACATATTATCCGGGCCGATATATCGGTCACAAGTTTGTGCACCTCAGATCTTCTAATTTTTTCAAGAATTTGTATTGCAGACTTTTGGTTATAATTTCAGAACCATAGAGAGAGACTTACGTTTTTGTTTTTTTTGGTATCTGCTGATTTTGGTCTTTCAAATGCTTGCCTCTGAAGTATTTACAAAACATGAATGTCCAGAATTAATCTGCCTCTGATAAAACTGTTGTCACAGTTCAACACTGACACATGTTACCGTTTAGTGTCATACACAGGATTATAGACAAGACGTTTGGAAACATCGGCTTTAGAAAACCCCATGTTTGTCAACCTCTCTTAAAGGTGCATTATGCAACTTTTGATGCGAGAATGGTCAGCAGGGCGCCTTTACTTTCAATCACAGCGCTCTCTAGGACACTCCAGGATCAATTGATGTGTGAGTTTTCTAGAGAGAGCAGCAGTGAAAACCTACAAAACAATTGATCCTGGAGCGTCCTAGAGACCATAGTGATTGAAAGTAAAGGCGCCCTACTGACCACTCATACAGCCACTCCGTCACTACAAGATCAAATATGCACATATATCAACTTTTTTTTTTCTCGCATAAAAAATTGCATAATGCACCTTTAATTTTCTGAAGAGGAATTCATCAGCCTGCTCTACAGTCCTTATATTGGTATTGGACTCCCCTGGGGCCCTATAGCTCGAAAAAGCAATATTGATCTAAAACAGCTAAAACAAGGCATTCATTAGTTTCACTTCCTGCAGCTGTAGTGAAGATACGGCAAGTGTTTTTACTTCACAATGAGAGGATTAAGCTTAGCAAGAGATCGAGAGGTGAGGAAAGCATTTCCTGGATACAGAGAACCTCAGACGAAGCTTTTGGTGAGCTGCCGCCGCAGGTAAAGAGCTATAAGAAGTCAATTTTGCAGACCGCCCCCTTTAAGCGACCACAACTTTTGACTTGAGGACAGATTGTGATTTCTTTTTGCCACACGGAAGCGTCCAAATGAGCTGGAAATGTCCAATTTATTAGTTTCAGAATAATTATCATGCAAGCTCCATCCGCCCACACATTAACAGAGGAGATTTACATTTGCTCGGTTTGAGGCCAAAACGTGAGCTGTTGTTACAAACGTGTTGCACTGACCCTGTAGCCTAAAGCATGTCCTTGCCCTCTCTGCCCCCGATGCAGTAAAACATGATGAATACGGCGTGCCAGCTGCGGTACTGCCCTCCCTCAAACAGCGATGTGAAACGAGGCTACAGCGCACATCCTGGGAGCAGAGTCAGTCGCGCTCCATGGGGTTCTTGCGTCATCGCCGGGTCCATTAATGCAGAGGGCACATGCGTCTGGGCTCGCACGGCGCTGAGCAGGTGAATGAGAGCCTCGCATGCTTTACTACAGCCAATAATCTGCAGCCTCGCTCACGCAAATCCACCCAGAGCAGCCCATCTTCGCCATTAAATACTGGAAAATGAAGTCAGGGCCCGTGGCACATTGTGTAGCGGAGACACTTCCTCTGATCATTTGCCAAGCATCGGTTTTACAAGTGAAAGGGGCTCAAATCTTTCTCTGTTATCAATTTTGACCAAAGAGGGGGATTGGGTTGCCGTGTGAACAGCCTTTTTTTTAGGTTTTTGTCCACGGAAAATGAGTGTTATATCAACAGGATGGATACAGTGGCTCAGGGATGAAAACCAAGTTACTGTCCTCTCTTTAATAGTGCCAAGCTTGGCTGATAGGGTAAAACCGCGAGAATATGGAACACAATCTTCAGTAAAAAAAGACATAATTAAATCAGGAAAAGACTGTATTACTTTTGGTTTATCAATTGTCAATGAAGCTCAGCCAGCTATAATGTGCAAATATAAAGTTTGAGTCATGTTTTGGTGTTTCTAAGAGTCTTGGGTTGACTTATTTGAAAGTTCAAAGAACCATACTTAGTTGAAATGGTTCACTAAAACACTGCCATAATAGTGCTGTTTTTGCAATATTTTAGACCGTTAGCAAATCTAATAATTTTTATCGTGACGCCCTGTACTTCAAATTTTAAAAGGTATTTCCCAAGGATTAGACAGGCCTGTTACAATAATTACTATATTGACTTATTGTTCAATAAATGAAAGATAAACAATATATTCTTTATTGGTACATTCATTTGCATTTCTCTCTCATATTTCTATGTACTACTAAATGAAGAAAGCTGTGTCAAAATGTTTGTGTTATTTAAGATGTGGTTACAGGTCTTGCATTAGATTTATGTCATTCCTAATAAGTCTTTTACGACTGCTGACGACGGCTCCACCCAGAAAACAGTTGTAGTCAGATTGCAGATTTATGACCTGGAAGCTCAGGTTTACAGCGAATGATGTACAGCATGTATTATCCATGTCAAAGCACTCAGAAAATGCCATTTCAATTTTAATAAAGCTGCACAATTTGGGGAATCCTGCGTATGAAGCTTCTAAACTGTAAAATGTGTCAGTGTTGAACTGTGCCAGCAGGGGGCGCTTTATTAGGGGCATAGGGCTGATTTATTCAAACCTTTCCTGCTTTCTTCAGAGGGAGCTCGTTCACTATCTCGCATAGTTCCAAAATTATAAACAAAAGTCTGCAACATAAAATATAAGAACTTGAAAAATTCCCAACTATCAGCTCAATATATCAGCCGGCCGATAGAGCGACTTTATGTTCAGACATGTGTTTGTGGAGGTGAAAAGTACCGGGTCAGCAGGTTTTACACTTGGTCAATCCTTAAGATGTATTTCACAGGAGATTGTACTGCCTAAGTAAATGGTCTTTACAATTTGAGCACTGCGTCCATTGCAATTATATGTTCCGGTCTAGACCTGATTGAAATCAGAGAATCAAAAGGGAGACGGAAGTGTGCGATTCACCGAGTTGAAAATGAAACATCTGCAGTGGGAAACTTCAGGATTGAGGACCGTCCCGGACTTCCATCATTCAAACAAACAATATGTTAGTTAAGTTAAATCGGAGTTGCTTTAATGTACACGGAGAGTGTGAGGGCGGCCCAGAACAATCTCAGAGACATTCCAGTGAGCTTTGACAAGGAACTGAGAGCTCTACTGTAGAATAAACACTTAAAGAGGATGGTTTGACATATAGGACAACGAAAACATAAAGATTACAATTAGCTGCAGGTAATGTAATGTCCTCTGCAGAGAACTACCATTTCTTATGGAAATAACTTACAAATCGATATTCATCTGCTTTTTAGACTGTTTTTACATAACTATCCCGTGCCAGCCTTATGACTTGTGTGTGAGGCTGGACCTGAAGGCAGACGGACTATTTAAAAACAATGAATGTGTTTCATTAAAGCAGCAACACACAAGGTCGATCTCGTGTGTTGGACGACCGTCGTCTTCTTTATCATATATAAAAAAGAAATATTGACAATAATGTGCGCCCTGTTTGTCACTGTAAAAATGAGTATTTGAAGCTTTGAGGACCAGGTGCTATAGAAATTAATTACTGCCATTGTCCGTTTAATGAGGGCTATGTCAACATATATGTTTAAAGCGAAAGTTTTTGTTGTCCTCCTGCAGTGATTGGGTTTTTTGAGAAACTTCCTTTGCTTGTTCTAATTTGGCATCATTTAGTTGTAAAAGTAATCACATTCATGCCGTTTGTCTCCTCTTAGAGAATGAGATATGTATTAAAATGTTCTTTGTGTAATAAAAAACTTGTTTTATTACATTTTGAACTGTTATTACAAAATGCGGCTCTACAAGGTCTAATGCAACACACTTTCGAAGCCAAGCGATTACAGAAATTGTGTCTGAGTTATTGACATACTGTAAAGAGGAATATCTTTTATTTAGATCTAGATCCCCATGTCTTCCTTCATTACGTTATGGAGGATGAACACCTGCCATAAATGTCCACACCAAAACCCGGATTAGAGTTATCTAATCCATTTATTAGGTGCAATTAATCTCGATGCTCAACCCACTGCTTAAACATGACTTAGGGCTGGACATTACAAGTACCTTGTAAACTCAAAATTCCTTCTGCAATGTCTGTAAACACAGGCAGCAGTTTCAAAAGGTTTCAAGGAAAAAATAACACAAAAAAGTGAGGGGGGGGGGACTCACAGACATGTTATAACTGAGCCACAAATCACTAATGATTATAGTGTGCGCTTTATAGTGAAGTTGATTAATGTTAGTGTCTTCATCTGGTTGTCAGGGCATCCATTTGCGATTAGATTTCAAATTAATGTTTAAACACGTTGAGGAAACGTCCAGGGACATGAACATTTGAGTAAAGACTGTAATAAACTGCTAAACTAGAACGAGACTTGCATTTCAGGATCCAACTGTTGCGGTCTAAACAATACAGAAGGAGACACCATAGACTTAGTTATTCAGCTAAATAGATTGTATAAAGAATAGCATCCTTTGCAATGTGTTCCCAATTAGCGACTGAATTTACAGCCCCGTTGTCTAAAGCTATGTTTACAGCTTAAACCTTCTGCATATTCTTTTCACATTATACAATATTTGCTCCGGCAGCATCTTGGTCTGTGCCATGTCTCCTCGTCAGTAAGTGGCACGGCGCCAGAGTTAGTGCCATGCTCTGGGTCATAAAAGACCATTGTATAAGTCTAACATGACGTACTGATAATCGGCCCCACCATCGCTACATCGCTCTACAGCTGTTTGAACTGAGACAACTGCAGGCAACCGCACAGGCAGTAGACGCTAACCAAACCTCTGACGCATGTGGCAAAGTAAAGAGCAGCATCTATTAATAAATGCCCAAGTTGTAAACTGATAAAAGAAAAAAAAGTTTTGGAACAAGCATTTGCACTACAGACCTTGACGGAAGCGTAGCACCCGACACATGAGGGCGTTACTACGACGATACCTGACCATCTGCTGCACCGAGACGCTAAAGAGTGCTCAGGGATGTTTTATTAGAAGATAAATGACCTGTTAAGTTCCAAGAATTGGCACCATATTGAGATCGTAATTTTGAATTGGGGCAATTAGGAATCCGCAAAGTCTGCGATTAGATAACCTTGTATTTTGGTAACAATGCCAGCAAGCTGAATTCTCGCGGTATTTGTGAGTTTGCAAACACGAGAATCCATCGTGAAGCGCTTCCCTTCACCGTTCAGAACCAGACCAAAAATAAAAGATGCTAACTAACAACATGAGGATGACAAAAACCACGAGGTGTAAAACACACATAACTTTATTCAAAACGAAACATGTAATGGATTTGCAATTCTTGATCCAATCGGCAAATTCTGCTCCAAACGTGAAACCTCTACTCGAACAATTCAAGCCGGTGTGGTCCCAGATTGATGTCAGTGCAAATGTCCTGCATCAGATTTTTCTTGTTTTCAAATTGTGACCAAGGAAACCAGTTAAAGCTGCACTCCTTGAATAAAACCGTGAAAGTCGTAGGTAGTTGAGTAAAATATCTGAGACGCCAATGCTAACGCTGTGCTAATTTAGCCTCTGACTTCCTGGTTCGGGCTGGAGGAAAATGCACTTTATTTAGACACAACAACGTGGGCTGTTGTTTCACAAATGGCGTGTTTACAATGTAGATCAATGACGCCAAATGAAGTTTACTCTACTACAAGAACTTAGCAGAGCTAAGTAACTCATGCCCCTGGAGGCCATAAGCACCACTGCAGGTGTCGGAGCATGTTGTGTTTTTTTACTCATTATTTGTCCGTGAGAGTAAATACTACGCTGACAGAAAAGACAAACGGAGAGAGGGAAATTGTACATCCAATTATACAATGGAGATCTTTTTTTTTACTCCATCTTGGCTGTAAATACAGTTTAAGTGGCGCTAGCCCGCAGTTAGCTTTGCCCGTGGGCTTTTTCTTTGTGATTCTATTAGTGTGACTTGGTGCTCCGGGTCAGAGGCAGGGAAAGCTGCAAGCATGGTTTTCTGGCCAGAGACACCAGGGGGAGATGAAAGACCCTGGTCTTGTATGACCCCCAGAGGGACTACGGAAAGGATTTATTAAAGTAAACAAGTTACTTTGTACAGCTTTAAGACCTCCTGAACCTTTCTCTGCAATCCAAGTTCATTCCTAAGTGTCCTAATGCATTCCAAACATCCAAACATGATGTTGTGAATGCAAAGCTTCACCATCCCAGTGATGAGAACAATAACAAGCTGGCTAAAAGCTCATCTGCAGTAGCTCTGGGTTTGCACTGGCTGAAAGGAGTTAATAAACGATGCGGACAGCAATGCAAAATGATCTAAAAACCCACACATTCAGATCATTTTATATTTTCAGACATTATCATGTCATCATGCATCATATTAATCAGGTGGATCTGAAGTGTCCGAGGCAAAAGCAGGGGCAGAGGTGCTACTGATTTCTTTGGGAGCTCGGGTGCAGACAGATCAGTGAAGGCCACATAAACAGAGTGGAGTTTGGTGGAGGTCTGTTTGACGCTGTTCTCAAATACACCGCGCTCTATCACAGGACCTTGTACCGGGCCTTATCTGCACTCCAGAGCTCCAGATGGACACATACCCTTGACAAAATAACTCACTCCAACTTCTCTGTTGGGACGTTTGTCACACCAGACATGAAATGGTCAAAGTGGTATATTTATAATGAGTGGTCGAGAAGCAAAACAAAACAATTACTAAAAATGTCTGATGAGATGGTGCGTAACGGTTTACAACAAATCATTTGGAGCACAATACTACAGAACTATTACTATATTACCATACAGCAAGCTATACACATAATACATAAAATAAACTAATAGTATACATCAGCCTCCAGAGAACAAAGCGAAAACGAACAGTGTAAAGTGGACCATACAACAAAAATAGAAACATTTATACATCTTTTTCGTTGATAATTTACAACCTATTTATTACGATTCACAAGCCAGAGAAAGCTCTCAAAATGCTACAGTGCACGTTATTCATTCACTCCCTCACACAAACGAAGGTCAAAGCGACTTAAGTACAGCTGCCCTGGGTCTGGCTGCATGAATCTGGCTGCCCATAGCCTCTTCAACACACACACACACACACACACACACACATTATACTTAAATAAAGACTATGGGGCTCTCCAACACTGGTTCCCACGTCTTCCACACTTGCCGTTTGATTTGGTTTTCTTTCATAATAATAATAAGCTGGGGTTGTATTGCCAGCTGTGTAAATGAAGATGATTTATTATGCTTCGGGGAATGACGCTTAAATTCACAACAACTGGGGCCAAGACGCACGAGAAACCAAAACAAACCATATATTAACTCCCAACCACTTTGGACGCACAGCGCCCTGCACAAGCCACGCAGTGAGAGCCGCTGCAGCTACATGGGGACAAATCTGTGTGCGACAAAAATGTGCTCCGAAATGGCTCATTCAGTCCATTCAGTTAGCAATATACAATGGGTGAAGTGAAAAATGTATATTTAAAAGAATTTTAGAGTAGAAAATAATAAAAAATACTTACTTTTACTGAGCAATGGGGGTGTTAAAGATCTTACCCAGATACACAATGACAGTATGAGTACTAGGGCTGTGCAATTAATCGAAATTCGATTACAATTTCAATTATTACACTAGACGATTACAAAATTAGCATAATCTAAATTTTTATTTTTATTTTTTTTGCAAAGCAGACTTGCATTATTTCATGGCACTATGATTATTTTCCCTTCGCATTTCTTGTGCCATGGCTCATGCTTTTGCCCGACATAAAAACAAACAGCGCTGTGTGATGATGTCATCAGGCCGCGCTGCTCAGTTTGCCTGCGCAGGTGTGAGGGCTGGCCAGCAGGGGGCAGGTGTGAAACAGAGACCTCTCCTTAATCGAGGCAAACTTGAAACCATTTATACTTTTATGACTGTTCAGAAAACAGAAAATATTCAGCATAGTGTTTTTTTTTTAAAATATATAAATAAAATAAATACTTTTTTTAAAGGCAACAAAAAATCGCTTGAATAATCGTGATTTAAATTATGACAAAAATAATCGTGATTATTATTTTTTCAATAATCGAGCAGCCCTAATGAGTACTGGAAAGAAAGTTGTGTTCTTTCTTTCTCATTTCCCCTTCCACTTTTTAGATTACCTGCCTATAGATTTAGATTTGATTAGATTTGCCTGCCTAAACATCACAATTTGAAGCATCCCTAAAACTAAACTTGGTCTCAACCGTATTATTCCTAACTCTAATCCTAACCTTACCTTCCTGTTGAATTTGCAGAATTATCCAGACATGTGCGAATGAACAGAATGCCGAGTCCAGGTATGTTTCTGATCATAATAAACAGGCTAAGGACTAAAAGAAAAAGAGCACATTTTAAATGATATAGGACTTTTTAGGTCAAGTAGATCTACGCATAGTTACACTTAGGCAATTGAAATGTTATAATATAATTTGAAGCTCAAAAAGACAGATTAGCAGAATATAGGTCAAATTAACCATTTGCATCTGCAGGCGATTTGTATACCATTAACTTTAATTCAATCACGGAGTAATTTGATACGAGCCCTCGCTGTGGCCGTGTTGACATTTAGACACCAAATTCAGCTTGACAAGCGGCCCTGAAATAGCCCAGGGTCGGTCACATAAAGGCGGAATCGCATGTAAAATACAGTGTGTGAGTAGCGTTTATATGACAAGGAATAAAAGCAGGCGTAAAACCAGCTTAACCAGATATAAGGACAAAGACTAATGCACATATAAACTAATGAAATAAGGGGTAAGACAGGACAAATAAAGGTCTAAATCAGGATTAGATCAGAGCTAAACTAAAGCTACTTGGGAAATCAGGACTTAACAAGTGAAATAATGCTTCTTCCATTGACACATCTTATTTCAATATAGTTCAAACCTGCTCAAAATCCCAATAAATGCTCTTTATCCGAGCACCTTTTAATAAGCCTTTTACCTAAGATAAGAAATCTGGACAAAATCTAAACGAACCAGAGCTTTGATTTGCAAGATTACACTTCATCGATAACACAGATGGTTTTGATTGTACAAGGGAAGGTCTTGTGATGCGCCTATCTGCCGCTCCCTGAAGCCTGATTTTACATAACCGTTCCCGATTCACAGGAATAACTGTGGAAAATTGACACTTGGATGAGTTTTCAAATAAGCCATTTATAGCGTTTTATGTCGTAATATTGGCAACAGCAACAACAACAAAAGTGTTTTCTACTGAATGAGGAGGCTGTAGCGCAATGGTCTACGGCCCCGTTAAAAACAAGATGGTTCATCTCAAGGGGCTTTTCCTCTCTATAAATAAGTGTTAAATTCCTATGAAAGTGAAGATTCGGTCGGTCACAGGTTCTAGCACAGTTACTTGTACTTCAGTGAATAGTATTTTTAACTCGAATGGCATTGGCAAGTAAACTTGGGTATTTAGCAGTAAAATATAGTAGTTGTATTATAGCAGTATAGATCAACAGCCCCCAAACCCCCCCCTTATATAGCGTCTCTCATTCATACACCATACACCCTAGAGGCACTGTGGGTGAAGTGTCTTGCCAAAGGACACGATGATCGGCTTGTCACGATAGCGGATTTGAAGTTCGATACATCGAGGCAGGAAGATATCGTGATAACCGATATTATTGACCATAAAAGGTACGAGATACTGTCAACTCTAAAACATAAAAATGACAGTAAACCTCTTTTCTAAAAGTGCATAAGATCCTAAAATGACCCACAAGCTGTAATAAACATGAAATATAATGTTCAATCAAAAGTTTGCTTCAGTTGAAAATGTTGTGTTACCCCCAGAAAATGGGGAGAAAATGCTAATAAATGTGCCGTCAATAAATATCGAGCCCAAGAATGTATTGTTTATTTGTTATTTATTGAACGATGAGTCGATAGAGTGACTATCGTGACAGTCGCTGACACAGTAACAAGACCCCACCATTGAATCCAGAAGGACTCAGAGGTGGTCTCCTAATCGAAGTGTCAGGATTTACAGAAGGGATGTACAGAATGTGGGAAAAAATAATCAGTGTTAAAGTCATCTAAATAAACAGTGTAATCTGGGAGAACTACTGCAGCCGAATAGGCAATGCAAAAATATGGGGAACCATTTACTACTTACCATTTTGGAAGTTTTGATAAATTAGTGTCCCAAAATTAAAAGCGTTTTATTGAAAAGATTATTGAATTCAAAATTGAATGATTAACTCCAGAGTTTGTGCAGTAAAGCACTGTCAAAGAGTTGCATTTGGTTAAATAAAACGCATTCTAAAAAATACTCTAATAGAATATATGACTGGTTAGGTCTAATACAAAAATATTAAGCTTTTATAAATGAGAAGTTCTACTGTGTTTTTTGTGACAAATGTTGCGTAGTGGTGTTTACGGAAAACTATTTTACAATTACAAAGAAGTAAGTAAATAAATATATATTATATCAGTTTATTAGACAAAGTCGTCGGGACTGTCAGTGTCCAAGTTATAGATAAACTTGAACGATCTCACAGGCGACATTCACACATTGTTGAAATTAAATAAAAATTAAAACTAATCCAGCGTAGTGTAGCTATAGCAAACTGTCAAAACATCAACAGTACCCAGACCCCGTCCCGCCCCGCCCGCTGCACTGTCCCGTTCAAAACCACTTCCTCTGTGATGTGTGAGGCTATAAATTACCGCGCCGCTCGATTAAATCCACGAGAGCTGCTGGTCCTCAGACATTTTGGTAAAGCAATAATCAAATTTCAAACTTGGATTGACTCTTTTTGGGGACATCCGCGACGCCGTGACCTTTCTCTGAAGCTGGGTTTTCGAAAGGGAAGTTAGCAACGTCACACTTGCTGTTTATACGGTGCAAAATGCCAAATGACTGTGTGTACGCAACTGCTATTTCTGCTAAGTGAAAGTTTGTTCTGTTGCTCTTTCCTTTTGTTTTTACAGAAGCTTGACGCACTTGAGCTAATGCTACAACAGGCAAGAGTTTACTGAACAACGCTGAAAGTGAATGTAAGGCGGCTGCACTGTAGTAAAAACAGCTGTAAAGTACTATATATACTGCAGTTATAACTACAAATATGATGTTAATCCATACATGCTTTTAGCCATATTTCAACAGCGGTTTGGTGGCGCGACGTTTCATTTTATGCTTTTTACAAATTGTTACATTACAGAGACTAAGAAAATGACAATATTTCAACAGTTTTGGAGTATTATGGCAGAGGTTTTGATCTATCGCTTACCCCTGGCCTTCAGTTTCAAAAGTCAGTGTTGCATCCAAGTACTTTCAAGTTTGAATAAAAAGTCCCCGCTCTCCTGCCCTCGTGACCCAGAACAGGATAAGCGGGAGAAGATGGATGGATTAAAGCGGTAATATAAATAAATGAGAAGCGTGTTTAAAATTGCTAAAGTGGGTTCGAGAGAGGAAAAAGGGATGGGAACTAGCAATTACTAAAATCGGGTGCTGTACATTTCTGTCTCTATACTGTACATAAAATAAAAATTAAACCTAATAATATTTTGCTGCTTTCATTACAGCGCTGTGGCATTGTTTCAAGAAGCTTCTGTGATGTCAAAAGATCCAGTGTTGCATTAGTTTTTCACCAAGATCTTGTATTGATGATGGGAGAGTGTGAGCACTGCGAAAAAGATAAATGGAATAACCTGGTAATTTTGGATGTTCAGGTTCAGCTGATCTCATCCTTTGGGCTCATAGTGGTGCTGAACCTACACCTGACTGATTGCAGCAGCCCCAGATCATAACCATTAGCTACATCCAGGTGTCGACTGTTTTCTGATCTGGCAGCGTAATTTTGCCACAGGAAAATCACGATTATGTTATTAAAAATATATTTGCTGTATGCGTTTACTTTAAGTGTCGCATATCAAGACTAGTTTCCCGGCAGGAAGCCTCTCCTTGTTAAGTTAATATTTAATTATATGTATTTAATTCAACATTGTGAGCTATTAGGAATCTTAATCTCAACAGTATTTTTTGTAATGAGTGATGAATAAAAATGCACAGATCCGCCGCTTAAAAACCACTATCCCTGGTTAGAAATATGTACACACACAACAAACTCGCTGTAAGAATCAAAACAAAGCTGCACCATCTCAAGAGAACAAAGGCCCTAGTTTACCTAATTCACTTTTATAATACAAAAGCAAATTGAAGTTACTAAGCCTGTGTTAGTTGGCAACAGCTTTGGGCTCTTGGGCAGCCACTTCAGTAAGTAAAGTACACATACCATGTAGTTACATAGAGTTGCTCTGAAGCAGGCCTTAGGTGTGTTTTAAATGGATACATTATAATCTCATGTGCCATAGGCTTATTAATTCACATTTATCTAACGAGGCTGTAATACAGTTACAAGGAGTAGGCAACATTGTACTAGCTTGGGTTTCTTTGTAGTGCGCATATATACCTACAGTACATAGTAGTTCTAATGTATAATGTATGTATAATTTACTGAAAGTAGGACTGCAAAATATTTCATGATACTATGTGCCACAATATCCAAAACGCACAAAGCCACAACATGTCGTGGAATAAGTGTGGTGTGGACTAAGCAGAAGGGCCTGGTCGGTGCTTGGATGGGAGACTCTTTGGTAACACCAGGAAGTCTGAGTGAATGTAGTGAGTGGTTGGTGGTGGTTGGAGGGGCCGATGGCGCAGATTGGCAGCCTCGCTTCCGTCAGTCTACCCCAGGGCAGACTCAGTTACCACCACCAAGTATGGAGTGAATTAATAATGCAATGTATGTAAAATATTCATGTTTAAATCCAAAGCCACCACATGCACCTATAGTACATATACTTGAATCAACTATAAAGTATTTACCAAAACTTGCTCACTCTTACGATGCGTCTGGCCTGTCAGCGAGTATTGTATATAACGGCGGGCGGCGCGGTGGTTAGCACTGGTGCCTCACAGGTAAAAGCTTTCTGTATGGAGTTAACATGTTCTCCTAGGATTCCTCCAGTTTCTCCAACCACTAAAAACATGGGTGTATAATATACGCTGTATATGTGTATGTGAGAGAGAGTGGTTGGTTGTGGTCGGTTGGACCAATGGCTCAGATTGGCAACCTCGCTCCCGTCACTCAAGGTAGCTTACATGGAGTGAATGTAAAATTGGCACAAGTAAAAATGCTTTGTGACCATGTCTGTGAAAGGCGCTAAAAAGTTGTTTGACTATTGGGTTCTTTATAATTGAGTGGACTAATGTAAAACAAAAAAAATCTATCAAGTACTAAATACATATGACACAGTACCTTGGTGTCTTTTTCTTAAACACAAAACAAAACCAATAACATAAAGATGTTTCTTTTTTTCATACATTATTCATTATCTAGAACCATAAAACTGAAATATAATGTTCCTTTGTTCATTCCATAGAAAACCTTCTTTTCTCAAACGCTTTCATCCTTGATTTGAACAGGGGGCCGTCTCTAGACCCACCAAGTGTAGTAGGCAACGTTCTTCAAAACGACTTTTACTTCTCAACAAGAGGGACATTTTCACTTCACAACATGAGAAAGTCGGAGAGGGGTTGTTTAAGTCGTCGTCTGTACTGGGCTGTGACAGACGACGACGTGAACAAAGGCCTTCTCTACGACGGAAAACTCCTGCACGACTGAGAGCCAACACAAACATGAGAAAGTTAGCCTTTAATCCACTGCTTTGGACACGAGCAGGCTTCTTATGCACGTGCAAGCGGCCAATATTCTTGAATGCAACATCTGTACAAAAAGGAGCCTGGCCTTCTTCACTCACTGCAACATATTAAGTTAGTCTATAATCTTTCGGCGTACAGGCTTCTTATGGTTAATAGTGACATGGTGTGAAGTGAAAGTGTGAAAGTGTCGTAAGCTAAAGGAATGAGAAAGTCTGCCCATAATCCAGTGATTTGTGCCCTTCGGTGCACAGGCTTTTTATGCAAGTGCAAGTGTAGCAATCTTTAGAATACATTTAGGTGCCTGGATTACTTCAGCCACAATTTCTCTGCATTTCTTTGTAAAGTGAGTGTACTAATCCAGCGCTCCGGCCCCTTCAGAGAGCGGGTTATGATTAAAAGTGAAATGATTGTGTAACTGTAGGTGCAAGTGTACAGGAGTAGTGCAATTTCTGGACAACATTAATTGAATATAAAAAGATATGTGGGGCCTGGGTGTGTTTTTAGACTGTGTCACTTGTTGTGCGTGCAGTGCGGACCTCACCTTGCCGCTGGGGGGTTTCAGGGGCAGTTGTCCCGAGGCAGGATTTCCTTGATGCTGAGTGGTGTTAGTCTGCTGGGGCGAGTGGGAATCCTCGGACTCTTTTCCACTGTGGTAGACCACCCTATCAGATATATGAATACTTGAAGCACAGCCCATGCTTCAACCCACTTCAGAAGTTTTTTTCTTTCTTTTTTTTTTTCTTTTTCAAGTTTTGAGGTCTTTGAGTCTTTTGAGGCCCCTCTTTGAGTGTCCTCTTAAGTCTGTTCAGGTCCACTTTAGTCCCTAAGCCTTCATTTTGACCAGTTACAAGCACACAACACAGATATGGTAGGTATCATCTAGGCCACAGCAAAGACAGTTGTTGAACTGGTCCAACACAAGGCATGAATAATGTAATTTTGCCCCCACCCCCCCTGAACCAGGAAGCCGGCTTCCTCCCTTTGGAGATTCTTAATCAAAGCAGTTATCCTTCACAAACTCTGGTCCTTCAGTTGGGACCTGGGTTCACTCCTCAGCTCGTACCACATGACCAGATTTCACTCAACTTCAGTGTTATCAAGTAGTAGGCCTGAGCGCACCGTGGAGTCCCCCTCCCTCCAGCCTGTGCCAGCTATCAGGCAATACTTTCATCCATTTTTACTGTCCACTGTTGCGTTTGTCCTTCGCCACCCCGGAGCCATCAAAAAACATTTCTCTCAGCGTCTCTCGGGCGATCTGGTTAGCCACTTACGCGCAAAACACGGGCCATAAAGCGGTTCTCACGACACTTTGCGGTCCATCATCAACAGGCTGAAAGATTCTCGGCGTACTGTCACACCGCAGCGGCCCCAGCGCGACACAAAGCCGGCCAAACACTCCATGAATCGGGCCACAATCAGCGGAGGAGCACACGGGGAGGTCCCGGCGTACGGCTCGCTGTCTCCATTCAGGCTTTCCTTCCTTCGCTGCTGCTGCTGCTGCTGCTGCCCGGTGGTGAACGAGGATGATCCGCCACATATAAAACGGCACAGACCCGAGTGTAATTGGCTACGGCGTTACCAGGCTCATTCTGTGGCGGAAAAAAAAAAAAATGAAAAGAGAAATCAAACCGTGAGGCTGTCAGACAAGAATATGTGTGGAGGTACCACCACCTCTGGAGAATGCAACGGCTCAGAGGAAAATGTTTCAACCAAAAAAAAAAAAAAGAAAAAAGAAAAAGGCTCGCGCAGTATCCACAAGTTTGGCGTGTGAAACCGGCCGAGATTGATGAAGCTTTTCCGCGCGCGCAGACCAGGCAGATTGGAGCTACATAATGCTGATTTGAGGTTTGTCTTTCCCCTGCCTTCTCTGGCGTTTGCCCTTCCAATTCTTCAGGACTGCTTGACAGCGGCACATCCAATAAAAGCACCCGTAAGGATTGACCTACAGCCTTTACTGACGTTAATGCAAATGAGCACGCGCGGGCCAATGCGCATCGAGCTCGGCGGCGGCGGGGGCGGGACCTGCGGCTCCGTGGGAACTTCGAAAAACGCCCCAAAAAACTGCTCTCGGGCTGCGGCGCAGGAGGTGAGACGCATGTGCAAGGCTTTTCTGAGCGGATCCACGGCTGGGGTGGGTTATTCAAGAGAGAGAATACAAAAATAAGCCAGGTTCGCGCGCATTAGAGGGCGCTTTTAATCGAAGTTATGGCGAAATTGTGCGTAAAAGGCGTAGGAACATGTAACAAATCTCTTAACGCAGGCTACGTATGTTTCAATCAATGTATTGCAGCCTCATTTAGTTTAATCTTAAACATGCTAATCATCCCAACAGAAACAGTCATCTTTCCTCATCGTCAGACAAACACAGAGTGAGAGTTTTAGCTACATTTAAATGCATTTTGTCACATTTGGATGTTACATTTGTGAATGAACAGAAGCAAAGAGCTCAGCCATGATTCAAATGTGAATGTAATACAAAGTAGACTTCTTTTCTTAGATATTATAATCAGGGGCGGACTGGCCATATGTCCATTCTGGAAGAGCACAGAAGGGCCACTGGCTCTAGGGCCACCGGTCCCGCCTCAACCGAGCTTTACCCAAATCTAAAAAGCTAAAAAGAAAAGCATCAAAATAGCGAGAAATAGAGGATGAAAACAAAACAAACATGTGCTGGAAATGCAACAAAAAAGTGACAAAAAATGTGATGATAAGGCAACAAAAACATGAGAAAAACACAACAAAAAAATGATAGAAAAAATAATGACAAAAATGACGTGACAAAAAGTTTCCATCAGTTTTGTAGGTCTTAGCTTTCAAATGAGGCGCTACATTGTTGCTCTCCAGTCGAGAAGCTTTTAGATTTTGGTAAAGTATAAAAGTATTAAAAAAAACATGAATCTAAAAGGAATTCCGTGGAGTATGGTGCACCACAAGGTTCAATTTTGGGACCATTATTATTTATCATTTATATTAATGATTTTGCTTCTGTTTCTACGACCACCTTTCCCGTTCTTTTTGCTGATGATACCAATAAAAAAAATAAAATAATAAAAAGCCGAACTGGGGAAAATGCACTCGTTAATGTTAAGGCGGGGGGTAAAAGGTTAAAATATGTATTTGTGGAAGTGTCACAATTACGCTAATTTGGGCCAGGCCAGTCAGAGTCCAGGGCTGTTTTTCAGTCCCAGTCCGCCCCTGATTATAATGAATACGTTTTGTGTGAATTTCTAGTTTTTGAGATTCCAAACCTGGACTTTACTTGTCAGTAGTCGCAGTGGACCTCCTCACTCACATTTAAAGCCACACCGCGCAAGATTTGACCCAATAAACAAAAGTGAAAAACAAGCATTTGTTATGGAAAAGCTGTAAAGTCACTATGAAGTGGCTGAACATATAAACTACTATAATCTATAAACTACTCTACATCTGGCAAAGGACAACAGATGAAAACCAGAATCTTTTGGCTAATTCTGGCATATTATACAGTTGCATTGCGGGTTAATATGCACTGTCCTGTCATAATAAATGAATAAAAATCAACTTATCAATCAACAACTTTATATTTATTATTTGTACCTTTATTTGCGCCTTAGTTTTTTGTTAAGCCAGCACCTCTTTGAGTATAATTGAATACGATGCATTGCCTTCCGCTTATGGATACAAAAACAGTACAAGCACATTCTATAGTGCGGCATGTTGAATAATGGTGATTTACTGTAACCACGTTTTACACAGCTATACTTGAAATTAAGATCCCTATCAAATTGCACAAACCTGCTGCCATATACTGACTGTTTTCTTTGTATCTTACGAAACCCTTTCACACAGATACATCTACTGTTGAGTCACATGTTTCAGGACTGACCCATCTTCCCTCGGTCTGCGTTTATATTTGAACATGTTACTCAAAGCCTCACACAATATGGACATTGTTTTATGATAAAGTGAGAGATGGAACGTTTCTTTCCACAGGCCATATGTGATAGATGCTCTCTGTGATTATATGAGCGAGGACGTGTACATCCATAAGTGCTGTAGGTCGTTTGTAGGGCTGAAACGACTAATTACAACTATCGACAACTATTTTAGTAATCGATGAATCGTTTTCTGGTTCACACAAACTAAAATGGTGCAAAGATGACATAAAAATGTAGTATTTTTGATGAAATCCTACTTTGTTTATATCGTTAGGGTCTGTGTACATTTTGTTCATTGTAAATTTCATGAATAAAGCCTCCAACAAACATTTCCCTTTAGTTTTCTCCATCAACACATCTTCAAGCAGCGCCACTTAAGCTATATGTGAAAAAAAAATAGAAAAAATACAATTTTACAACACCATTCACAGCCAAGCGATTTCTCGATTAATCGTAAAAATAATCGATTGATTAATCGATTACAAAATAATCGTTAGTTGCAGCCCCGGTCCTTTGCGGGATTGGAACAACTTGGAGTACACAACTCTCCAGATGTTGTAATGTCATTTTATTTATTTACTCAGTCCATCTCGTTATCGCGTATATGAAATGTGCTCACCCTGTAGTTTAGGCCAGTGCTCAACTATATGGCATCAGGACGCACCTTCAGGTTCAGGACAAGCCGCCACTCAAATAAGATTTCAATTTGTTGCATATAATACAAAAAACTGGAATATTTTTCAGAACAAAGACAGAAAAGCTCCCAACCCACTGGCACTTGTGGGACCCCCATTGCTTGAGAACCATCAAACCTTTACAAACCCGTTCTGAAATGCTCGTAATTCTTGTATTATAGGAGTAGCTTATACTTCAGTCGTCTCTCAAGCTTTATTGCTGCTAAACTTGTTTAAACCTGTAACTGAATCTTTATTTGAAGAATTACACGGCAGGTCTATCATCAGAAAAAAAGAAAACACCTCATTCAACTATAGAGCTGCTGTATAACTAATAGTAAGTGAATGTATTATTGTGATAGTGGCCTATAGTCACACAGTTATTTGTTATTGTGCATTTAAAGTGTTTGATCACCTTCTTCATATCTTTATTCATACCCGCTGAGAGTATGAGGGTCTATTTGTCATGAGGATTAAACAGTAGCAAAAACACAACATTTAGATTTTTGCTGTTCAATCGTGTAGACTTTGAATATATTAAAGAATAATTACTCAATTCATTGATCATTTTACACTTGATTTTGTTAAATTCTCAACCATCAGAAAAGGGTGCGGAAACTAACTGTTGAGATTCAAACTCCTTCCTATATTTCTCACACATTTCTAACATTTCACTACATTCAGGGAGCAATAGGCTCTGTCACAGTGATGTAAACAACAGCACCCTGCAACTTTTGCACTAGGCTTGCAGGACGTGACCAATGTTATTCCACCACTAGAAAATAAATCAGGTAAAGGGCCTTTAAGAGGATCCTGTGCACCTCGCATTTCATCCTAAACAGAACCCTCAGCGCTCCGGACTGTGCTTCAAAGTAGATATCCAATTCCGTGACTCATCATTGGCTTCTGTTGCCATATGCTGTGTGACATCATCTACATAACCTCTCATCTATGATCTCCTTCCGCGCCTCTAACCGGCCATGTTTAATCTGTCCTTTTCCATGACCATCTGCCTCTCTCTTTGTAATGTAGACAAATCAAGGCGAGGGTCGTATTTGCTTCCAATTACTTCTTAAAGCTTTAACTGTGAAGTGTTGAGCGGCACTGAAGTTACTGTAGTTCCGAATGTGTCCACTCGAGGGCGCTAATGACCTGTTTAAATTAGCATTATAGTTCTGCTATTATACCCCACTATTAGAGGGATATCAATGGCTGGTGAGTGAGAGGTGAGTCTAGTTTCCAGGAAAACATTTAAAAAAACAACAACAACAAAAAACAGACCTGATCATTATTCATCAGGGGCATATCTCTAAATATGCAGCATAAATATGAGACTGCTATGAGAAGATATTATGATCTTAGTTTATACGCTGACTGTAGACTAGAGAAAACATTAAACTTTGTGACAGTTTTTGCTTCATATCGATAGCTCCAACAACTAAACACATATTATTAACCATAATCCAAGTGGAAATGGCTGCATTTTTATAGACCACTGAAGTCACTGCAGCCATACCTCAGTTATAGGCTGTTTATACTGATGCCATTTGAATACAGCCTGTTCAGGGGCGGACTGGGGCTGAGAAACAGCCCTGGACTCTGGTCAGCCTGGTCCAAATTAGTGTAAATGCGACACTTCCACAGACACATATGTTGACCATCACCGAGAGCATTTTCGCCAGGTCGGCTTTACCCAAATCTAAAGGCTTCTTGACTGGGGAGCAACACTGTAACGCCTCATTTGAAAGCTAAAATCTAGAAAAGTGACGGTAACTTTTTGTCACGTTGTCGCTTCATTTTTGTTGCTTTTTCATTACTTTTTTATGGCTTTTTGGCGTGTTTTCGTCACTTTTTTGTCACTTTTTCGTTGTGTTTTTGTCTCTTGTTTTTCGTTGTTTTTTTGTCCTGTTTTTGTTGTTTTTTCACTGCTTTTTTCACTGCTTTGTCGTCATTTTTTCGTCACATTTTGTTGTGTTCTTGTTGCATTTCCAGCACATTCTTGTTTTTTGGATGCTTTTATTTTATGCTTTTAGATTTGGGTAAAGCTCGGTTCCGCCCGGGATAAGGGTAAGGTATAAAGTGAGAGGCCAGACCGGTGGTCCTAGAGCCAGTGGCCCTTCTGTGCTCTTCCAGAATAGACATATGGCCAGTCCGCCCCTGAGCCTGTTGATGATTAAAAACCTCTGAGACTGATTTCTATTCACACATTGATTAATTAAACATTATTAGTTCTTTGACCATGAAATTAATTACGTGTGTGTCCAGTTTACATAATTAAGCTACCATGTTATCATTGTCTACAATTGTAGGTACAACACCATTTCCATTCTGACATGCTATTAGGATACTGTGTTATAATCTGCCACTGAACACACTTTGAATACTCCAGTTTTCTCCCACTGGCCACAGATACATGCATGTGTAGAAGAACAGACTATACATTGACCATTGTGATTGAATCTGAGGCTATATCTCACTGTGTAAGCTTATGTTCTTCCTATATGGTGCCCCAAAATACTCAGGTACAGGCTTTAATTTATATCCAAGAACATAAGAGAAAAAGACTTAAATATGAGTAGCTTTGATGCAATCATTTTAACTGGAGGGAAAGAGCAAGAGATTCACTGCAAAAAGTGGATTCTAAGCAAGTAAAAAATGTCTTACTTTAAGAAATAAGTTATTATCTTTTCCCTAAAAAGTAATAATGTTTTGCCGAGCAAAGTTTTCTTGAGAAAAAAAATCTTATTTTAGGAAATAAAATCTAGCCATTTCTTGTTCAGATATATTTGCTAAAAACATGCTAATTTTCCTTGTAACAAGAAAGAACAACTTTTTGAATCTTCTTCAGCTTTAGACAAAGAATATTTTTTCTTATTTTTAAGACTCTTAATTTAAGAACAGATTCTCACAGATAGAAAATACATTCCATTCTTTAAAGTGGAATAAGTGGATCCTCCAGCCAGGTGATTCTGACCATCAGCCTGGCTCCACATCATGGAGGTGGGTCCCGGGGTGAGGGCAATATTTTCCTTAAATATTAGTTTTTATTAAGAACATTTTGCTCAAAAATGTGTGTAATTTAGAACATTTTGCTTAAATCAAGCAACATTTAAGTAAAATATCCCACAATTTTTCACTAAATAAGAATGTTTTCCTTAAATTATTCCATTTTCTGAGGACATTTTGCTTAATTCTAGCTATTTATTTGCTTAAATTTAGAGTTTCTTTCTTGTTTTATGATGAGAAAAATATTCTAGAAATACAAATTCTTAGCAAGAAAAAAATGCTGACCCCATTGGCAGAATTTTTTCCTTAAAACAAGACAAAATGTCTTATTTTAAGATATTTTTCCTTGTTTTTAGTAGGGCACTTTTTGCAGTGTTGAAATGGTTTTTTTTGTTGTTTTTTGCATGTTGCACTAGATGGCAGCAGATGATAACAATCTAGAAGCGATCGCGCAACTTTCACTTTTTTTTTTTTAAACGTTGCTGTAGACAAAAAATAAAACAAAATAAATAACAATACAATACAATTTACCGCTTCAAGTATTAATCTTGTGGTCTCTAGCTACTGCCTGGTCAGTACTATGTAACCTCTTGGTGGTTTTCCACGACGTGTTTTGTCTTTAGTTTAGTTTCTTCTCGTTATTTTGCCTCTATATTAAGCCTGTAATGTGCTGTCACGTGACCTTATATCCTCACACGAGAATACCCTGGCGCGCTAAGGGAGGGCATTCTTTTTCCGACCAATTAACCTTAAAACTCATTATTTTCCACTTGTTCCCACAGGTGAATGGAGCCTGCTCTTGATATGGGCCTAGAGATGGGTTTGAAGCTGAGGAGATGCTATTCAGAAAGACCTTCACTCACAGAGGAGCAGTGCCCCACGTGCTACCGTGAACTCTGCCTAAACATGAAGTGGGTTGAGTAATAAGGTTACAAAAAATAAATACATGGATTCAAGATGTCAGAGTGGATCAGCACGGAAGAGAAAAAATCATTTCACTGTTTCATCACTGTAACTATAGTATAACCTAATACTGAACATGTCAATCTTAAACTGGGTCGTTTTAGGGTTGATGGTGTTTTTCCTCTCATCTCCAACGGCTTTGTCTTAACTCTGCTGAACGAGTAGCTTTATAGAATATAGATGAGTGGTACGATTAACCAGGCAAACCCCTCCCTTCTAGATGGTCATATATCCAGCCTGCTGCTACAAGATCATATGTCACTGACAAAGCCTATTGAGGTGGAAGGCGAAACGTCCTCAGCACTAAAACAACCCAGATGACAGTTTATGAACTTTAGTGTGTCAGGTGAGCAGGTAGTTATGCGTTTTAAGCCATGTATGAATGATGAGGTTTGTGCCTGGTCACTGTCTTTGCATGGTCCCCCCTAAGGCCCATAGTTACTGCTGGGATAGTCTTCAATAGAGTAACTTCTTCCAACAGCAGGAGCCCTCCAGCCCTTTCCAAATAGCTCCACAAAGTTTTGTTTTGTTTTGTTTTTTACATTTCCATACACTTGATGAGTCACATTTTGGAACATTCAGATTGTGTTTGGAATGAAAAGTAAAGGGCAGTGGTTCTCAAAGTGTACACACCACGTTTCACCCATCGATGTGCACTGCCTGAGCAAAAGAAAAACCAAGGCCCCAGCGAATGCACTCCGTAATCAAAGTTAAATTAGTGTAAATCATAAAATAATAGTTCCTTGGTTTAACCTCGTAAAAATAGCCACCAAAACGAGGATGAAAACAACAAGTGTCAAAAAGTGACAAAGACTACACTTTTTTTTTTAATTGACCAAAAGAAAAGCCTCAAGAGAGCAACAAAAATCACACAAAAACACAACACAAAAGTGACAAATAAGCGATGAAATTGCAACAAAAAATTGACAAAACATGGACAATAAAGCCTCAAGAAAGCAACAAAAACGGAAAATATGACAAAAAAACGTATCACAAAAGTGACAAGAAAGTGATGGAAAAAAAGTGTCCATAATGTTTGGGGGGAAATCCACAAAAGAGCAAGTGACATAACAGCAACAAAAAAGTGACAAATATGCGATGAAAAAGTGACGGCAACGACACAAGGAAAAAGATGTGTTTAGATCAGTTTTGTAGGTCTTAGCTTTCAAATGAGGCGTTACTCTGGCCTATAGGCTGTAAGCTCCAGTAGAGAAGCTTTTAGGTAAGACCAAGCTGGAGAAAATGCGCTCAGTTAAGATGGGGATGAGAGGTTAATGTAATGCAGCCTTTGGCATCGATAGAACAGATAGTAAATAGTTAATTGCTCTTTATGACTAAACTAAAAGCTATAGTATCCTTACATAACCGTGTCATAACCCCCAATGACTTTATCTCCAGGTTAAAGTTTATAGACGGTTGAGCAAACTGCGATTATCAGCCATGTGATAGAGAGTGTGCAGCTGCCATCGCTCTTCATCTGTGCAGCAACATCTATCTGATATAAAAAAAATAAACACGGCCACCACAAGAACTAATAATGACTTTTTCTCATTTATTGACATACAAAAAACATGACAGCTTGCGTTCCTCTGAGGAGCGTTGTAAACATCAGAAGCTGATTAAGACTATAAAGGCATTGCAGTAATTATTGCATTTTTTTTTATATCTTCACAATTATTCTGAAGCCATTGAAGCAGCCAAGCAGGGAGAATGACTTTAGAGGCATATTACTGGCCCAGATTTGCATTAGAAGATAACAACAGAGGTGAAAGGTGTACAATATTGTATATGGACCTCTACTCAAATATAAAAATGGGAAAATCGAATATATATATGTATATATAAAAAAAAAAAAAGGAAATTCAAATCTTTACAAAGTATCGACTAACAGTAAGAAATAATATTTATAGTTTATGTAACCCATAACTTCTATACATGTGTGTAAATAAAAAATACTTTGGAAAACCTTCGGAGTTGGATGAGGAGCCTGCGGTCCCTCTTATAGCGGTGACATTCATAATTGTACCTTATCCTCGGAGTTAATGCTTCCAGGTGTGTCCGTCTTCAAGAAGTGGAGCGTTACCATAGCCA
Organism: Gobius niger; assembly: GCF_951799975.1. Classification (NCBI taxonomy): domain Eukaryota; kingdom Metazoa; phylum Chordata; class Actinopteri; order Gobiiformes; family Gobiidae; genus Gobius; species Gobius niger. The sequence goes on along the minus strand of NC_136855.1, from coordinate 14,057,499 downwards.
GGCCAGAAATGCAGTAATTATTGAGATTCTGAAGAAAGGTGATTTTTTTTCGTGAGAGCCGGGGATTCTCGGTTTAAAGCAGTTTGGCAAAGGCGATGTAAAATGCACAGCCGTGTCAACAATTCAAACATACTGGACACAAAGACCCAATCCGGACAAAACTCTACACTTCCAGACATGATATTCACACTCTTTACTAAGCTCTAATGTAAGGGTCCGGACTGAGGCTTCATGCCCACTGCTCAATAAAAACTGCCCGTTTCTGGCGCGGCTAGTGGAAGTACGACTGCAGCGTCCCACGGCGGCGCACGTCAGTGGTCCAACAGTGGAAGCCTCCTCCGAGAGAGTTCGCGTGACGAATGCTCACCTTTACGGTCTTTATACCTGAGGGACACAGCCGCAGAGTCACACAAATGAAGCCGTCGTCACTGTCATTACATTTGGATGGAAAACAAAAAACACACAGCGCGTAAGGAAGAAACTTACCAAGGCTTTCAAACATTTTCTGAATGGTGGTCTCATTGGCATCGACCATAACACGCTTCTCATCCAACATCAGAACATTCATTGAGAGCCACTTGGACGACATCCACAGAGGATGGTCTGCACAGAGGAGCAAAAACGTCATGCAAAAAGCTGTAGGATTGAACCTTTCTTACGCAACAGCTCATTGTTTAAGATTACGCACCATCAGGAATCAAAGGTGTTGGAGGTTTCACAACAGTCCAGCCGGCCTTCTGAAACATGTCGATCTGACGGGGCAGATAAAGGGGATAGGTCAAGAGTCCAGGGGAATGAATAGATTATAGAGTTGTACCTGGCGACATGGACGGTCAGGGTTTGACAGCACCAGTCCCGGCCCGATGATGTTGAAAGTGGCATCGATGTGCATGGGGTTTGGGTCTTTGAAGGAGATCACGTGCACCTTGTAGTCAGGGGCAAGATGGCGACGCATCCACTCGATTCCCATGTAGTTTGTAACCTGAGGATAGTAAGCAGTCATGTTTAAATAGAATAGTACTTTTAATAAGAGTTTAGTCCAGCCGTATTTTATATTTTCATGAATTATAAAGTTATTTTTCTTGATAATTTGATGTAAATAATTGTTAAGTGCTTTGAAGCCTGTAGACATACGTATACACAGACAGCTGCAGTTCTTAGTCAGGGTGTGAGATTTTCAGCACATTCTTGTGAATGAAGTCCTGACTCCTCAAACGCACCTGTCGCCCAGTCCATTCATCATTTGTCATTTCTTTGTTTCTACTTTGTGTCCTCAGGGCCTTTTATTCTAAAGCCTATTTATTTATTTATTGGATTATTTGGTAGGGACAGTGCAAGTTAATGAACAAGCCACACAAGCCTTGGGCTAATTTCCATCCGTCGTCCCCCATGTGCACTCTCAAACACTCTCATTCATCCTGGCTTATTGTACATGTTTTTAGTGGTCGGAGAAACCGGAGTACCCGGAGGAAACCTACGCAGACACGGGGAGAACATGCAAACTCCACACAGAAAGGCCCCGTCCCAGGTGGGAATCGAACCCGGACCTTCTAGCTGCGAAGCACGAGCGCTAACCTCTGTGCTACCGTGCCGCCCTAATCAACTGTGCTTCTTTATTCATTCAGTATTTGATCAAAATGTCTTATCAGAGAAATATTCCCCAATGAGGTTTTTAAAAAGTGCTTATATTTGAACATCACAAATATACGTTTGCTGCTCTCGCTCATACCTGACTCCTCTGAACAAACAGGTCCCGTCCCGCTCTGATGAAGTCGGCAGCGTCGAAGCACGGCTCGTGTTCTGTGGTCACAAACTTTCCCTGAGCCGCCAGCTGGTGCCTGTCCTCCACCGTGCGGATTGGGTAGTCCTGCAACCAGCACACGTGAGGTTTGTCAGTGTACACGTTTGTAAATTGTGGAGCTTTTCAGGTTTGAAAGAGCAAAAAATACAAAGCAGGCCTCGATTTAATGAGGCACAAAGAGAAGAGTTGGGTGCAAACATGTTTCTATGTCTAAAATGTGGACGCATTCCAGATTATGTATTAGTAAAGAATATATGCCAGTAGCTGCAATGTGAAATTGAATCCAACTCTTGCATAGTAAAGTTGGATAACTGTACAATCCCTATTTTAGGAAGTTCCGTTCTTTTTTTAGACACCAGGGAAGCACATCCATGGATGACCTTTACCCTTTATTACAGGAGGATATAAAGTTCAATATGGACTACTTGAACCCAGAGCAATTTGTGCATCTTGTGTGTCTTTCTTTCTTTCTTTCTTTCTTTCTTTCTTTCTTTCTTTCTTTCTTTCTTTCTTTCTTTCTTTCTTTCTTTCTTTCTTTTTTCCTTCTATCTTTCCTTATTCCTTTCTTTCTTTCCCTCTTTCTTTCTTTCTTTCTTTCTTTCTTTCTGTCCTTTCTTTTTTCATTCTTTCTTTCTTTCTTTCTTTCTGTCCTTTCTTTTTTCATTCCTTCTTTCTTTCTTTCTTTCTTTCAATACTTCTTTTTTTCCTTCTTTCTTTCTTTCTTTCCTTCTTTTCTTCCTTTTTTCTTTCCTTCTTTCTTTCTTTCGTTCGTTCCTTCTTTCTTTTCTTCTTTCTTTCTTTCTTTCTTTCTTTCTTTCTATCTTTCTTTCTTTCTTTCTTTCTTTCTATCTTTCTTTCTTTCTATCTTTCTTTCTTTCTTTCTTTCTTTCTTTCTTTCTGTCTTTCTTTCTTTTCTTCGTTCCTTCTTTCCTTTTTTTCCTTGAATGGCCGTAAAGTACCAAATGGGCCAAATTTGCAGTGGGCCATAAACAATTGTCCTCTGGGGTCACCCTCCAGTTGGTGAGCAAATGTCACCCTTGCTTTGAACCAAATCTGTAGTGCGTTACCACCTTTTGACGTGAACTTTTGTTAGTGAAAGGGTTGCAAGTTAAACTCTGGTCTTTTCTGTAAACACAATAAATGAAGTCAATCAGCTGTGTCTCTCAGTGACTGCTCTCCCTCACCTGGTCGTACAGCTCGTCCGCCATGGTGGGTTTGGGAGCGGCGGTCCATTTGGCACCTTTCCTGAAGTACTCTTTGATAAGGGGCCTGTAGGCTCTGTACTCAAAGAATCGGGCCCTCCACGCCATGGGGGCCTCGATGATCTCATTTCCCACGACAATGAGGATGTCCCTGGGCATAGCAGCATACATGCCTGCACCATTCAAACAGAACCAGGTCATTACAAGCAGCTTATAGCCCAGTTATAGATGAGTCTGAGCGAGTGTTTTACCAGAGGAGGCGAAGTCCGGGGTCTTGTAAGCCATTGACCAGTCGATGGGCTCGGGGCGTCTCACTGTCACTCCCTCGTGACGCAGAATATTGCACATTTCTTCAATTTCAGCAACTGCTTTTTTCAAGTGGTCCGCAGGAAAAGACTGGCCTCCATACTTCTGATACCAGGGCCAGTACTTCTCATAAGTGTTAGCCTGTAGATTAAAGCATATGTGATGAACCACCGGATCATTGTCAGAAATATTCAATGATCCTAGAACCTGGTAACATTAGCCTTTCCATTTACAACACAAAAACCACTGATGCCAGCGGACAGGTTTGGAAGTATTAATGACCTACTTTCACTTCCACAGTGAAGGGAGGCACTTGGGCGTTCTCGGCGCGGCCCACGATCACTTCCTCGAGCGTGTCCCATTCGTTGTAGCTGCACACGGGACAGTCCTGCGCGGTCTCAGTAACGTGTTCGTCCTCCAGGTGCGGCTCGGCCACAGCAGCGCTGGAGGTGCTCTGCAGCGCCCTCTGTGCCCTCTGCACCCAGCCCGTCACTGCGCGCCCAAACTGTAGGATCACAACAGAGTGTCACTGGCTGTCTTTGATACAGAAGTAATAAACTATTCAGATGATTGCGAGCACGAGCAAGTATGCGCGACGTTTGGAATTCCTGGAGGAAACAAACGTTTAGGTTGGCCGAACAGCAAAACGACACACTGTCCAAACAAAGTAAAAGTGACTGTGATTGTGAGAAATTGGCTTTCTGTCTACTTCTTGTCCCGTTGGCCTTGTGTCAAAGTACACGTGTTGTAAGGACCCTTATCGCAGATGGGTTTACTGCGGCCGGAGCGGGTCACTGAGTTTGGGAGCGCATCTGTGCCAAACAGCTGCGCGCTGTCACTCCAAGAGCCTTCACAGCACGGCGCCGACATGTGTGACGCCAAGTTTTCTCTCTTTTTTTTTTTACTCCTTCTCCAGAACCAAAAATGTTTTTGAGAAATACCGACAGTTTTTTTTACAGTACGTAGGCCTGGATGCAGCAAGTGATGGGGTGCAGGTAAATCAGATAAAAAGGGCCTAATTGACGAATTAAAAAAAAAAAAAAATGATCGCAACGTTCTCTCCTATTAGTTTTTGAAGTAGGCTCTAAGATGCTGCCCAACTGGGTAAGGACTAGGCTACAGGAAGCTCAAATAATATTCAAATACAAAAAACATTGTAATCGTCTTCTAAAAGTGCAATGTTCATCTATATACTATATGTAAAAGATTGTGGACACGTATCAAAGCAAAACATTTTATTTGTAGTTATATTTCCCTATTACTCTGGTGATTGGATTGCTACTCGCGCTAAAATCTGCACAAATCCACGTGTACTGCTCAAAGTCATTTACTGATGCTTTTTTTTTTTTTCTTTTTTTTCTTTCTTTCTTTCTTTCTTTTTTCCTTTTCCTTTTTTTCTTTTTACGAATCCCTCCTGTGACCAGTGGAGTTAAACGTACTATCAATAAAAGACATAAGCGACTGTGAGAGATACCAACCATGGCTCCAATCAGATGGGCTGCCTCTGCGCCCCTGCTACCTCCTCTGAGACACCTGACCCGCAGCATGGTCCGAGCTTATAGTGAGAGATCGCAGACTCAAACGGCGACGTACGTCCTTTACCAAGCTTTACGCACGAATGGGGACGCGTGGCTCCTCGCTCAGCTTTATAGCCACGGGGCTACGTGCCGCCCAAACTATTGGCTGCTTTTTCTTGAGCCGCAACGTGACTAGAGAAACAGTCTATCTCTGAAATCCAATCCCTTACCGCAGCAAATTCTTATCGGCAGATGACGAGCATCGACCCAAACCTCTGAAACGCGCAGCTGAGAGAGAATGACCCCCAAAGTATATAACGTGCATTAAGCCTATCAAATCAGCATTGTGGCATTTATTCACAGATACATATTTATAAAGCAATAGTGGACGTGGTTGTTGTGTGTGTGTGTGTTTGACGCGCAGTGACCCGTGCGTAAAATAGGCTACTCCAATGAACACATAGGGGGTGGCAGAAGTGCTAAAGCAAGAACAGAACTATAATCGGTTTTAGTTTCTGTCCTAAAGCATAAAAAAAGTTCACAAAAACACAGACATGGGTTTTGTGAATGGGGAATTTCATTCAATCTGTCAAAGCCACACATTTAATTCTTATTTATTGGCTTCCATGCGTGTCTCCACGTTTCCCTTTCATGTTTTAATCCAATCAGACCTGAGGTTGATTGGACTGTGCTCAGTTTCATAATTCACTGAGATTATCTGAAACGCGGACCAAAGCCAAAGGTCAGGGGATGCCTTCAGTGTCCAAGGAGCAGCACACCAAACAAGATCAAGCAAAAGGTTTAGAAAAGTTGAGACAGGGTTAATTATGTTCAAAACAAATCTCCTGGTCAACTGTGCACGTGACAGCTGAAAGTATCTGCACTCTGAGTTATTATTTCCGTATTATCATCATCGCTTTAAGAGAATATTCTGTTTCTCAGTGACAGCTTCTGCAGGGGGTTACTGTTCTCACCAGCCTAAACCACTCCTCTCTCCTCTGCGCTCCAGGGTGTCTGTGTGGTGGCGGTGGTGGCTTTACGGGCTTTCCATTGCTTTTACTTTTCACATTTTAAATTATGCAATTTAAAATAGATTTACTATTTTTTATAAAGAGGCTATGTTTAAAGGCCAGCAAGCCTATATAGGCCCACTTTTGTTTTTGCACATTTGCATTGATCTCTTTTTACTTTTGGAAACTCCTCCCACCTGAACAAAGAGTTTGTCCTACTGTCTGTCGTGTGTCTTCTGGCCTTCAACTTTTGCAAATGCAGCCAGTGTCTACAATGATCAACAGTATCGTTGAATTATAAAACACGTATTGCTTTAAACATATAAAACATTTTAAAGGGAAAGCCCCGCCCCTTGAACCAAAATCCCCCTTTCCCACATTCTCTGTTTTGCAGCAGGGATCGACATTTTTCTTGGGTACATTGACCTCAAGACTGGCACGACACGATGGAGCTTTACACAGTCACCATCGCGCTTGCTTCCATTTTGATTGTACATGTTGCTGTCAAAGCCTATTTCCCGTATTTCTGGGTGGATATGAAGTATTTTTGGGACTTGTTTCAAATCATTATGCGGTTTCTCTCACGAAGACGGAGGAAACCCCTCTTCTTCGCGCTGGATCGCTTCTTGGAGCAGGCGGCGGCGCGCCCGGACAAAGTTTTTATCGTCTTCGAAAACGAGCGGTACACCTACGCCCAAACAGACAAACGCAGTAACCAGTTGGCACGCGCGCTGCAGGTCCAGCCCGGATACAGAGCTGGAGACACCGTGGCGCTGTTTATGGGGAATGAGCCCGCCTTCATGTTCACCTGGCTGGCTCTGGCCAAACTGGGCTCCCCCGCAGCGCTGCTCAACCACAACATCCGAACCAAGAGCCTCCTGCACTGCTTCAGCTGCAGCGGGGCAACAGTCCTCATAGCGGCCCCAGGTATTAGCACTAAGACCCCATAGGCCTGTGTAAGTGGTTAAAGATTATCTCTCATTGCATTGTCTCCGTGTCTTTGGGCAAGACACTCGCCTGAAGTGGGGTTTTAAGAGTTAAAGGCTATCTTGTTGACTCATTTTAGTGTCTGACGACCTGAACATCCTGAGTGACCAGGTTATTCCATCAATGGATTCCTTCTTCCCTGTTGGAACAGGCATATTCCAAGATGACAATGCCAGGATTCATCAGGCTCACATTTTGAAAGAGTGGTTCAGGGAGCATGAGACATCATTTTCACACACAAACTGGCCTCCACAGAGTCCAGAACCTCATTGAGAATCTTTGGGATGTGCAGGAGAAGTCTTTGCACACACAGTGGTCACACTCTCCCATCATCGATACAAGATCTCGGTGAAAAATGAATGCAATACTGGATATTTAACATTGCAGGAGCTTATTGAAACAGTGCCTCTGTGAATGTGCTGTAATCAAAGCTAAAGGCGGTCCAATGAACTTCTTGAATATGTGACCTTTTGTAGTGGCAACTTTTTCATGTCCTCAGTGTAGTATTTTGTTGTACTGCACTTGTACATTGCAAGGAAGTTGACTAGCTTAATATTTTGGCCCATAAAGAGATGTCATAAGAAACATTAATTAGGTCAGTTGATAGAGTGGCTTCGCCCACTGATCCAGAGATTGAGGGATCAATTCCAGCTTCCCCCACTGTGTACTTTGATTATGTCCTTCCATGTAAAAGTGCTTTCAGAGCCCAGTCTAAGCACTATATAAAAATAATTACCGTAGTACCTTAGTTCATTCAACACCAAGGATGGAAGTAACAGGGCAACCATTTTCATACAACAACAAAGAAAATACTTGTATTTATTGGTTCATTTGGTTTGGACAGTGCATGTTAATGGACACACCACACCAGATTGTAGTCTTGGGCCAATTTGCGTCCGTTGTCCCACACTCGGAGTCTCAGAGTGAGTTTACTCTCATTCATCCTGGCCTATTGTACATGTTGAAACCGGAGTATCCAGAGGAAACCTCCACAGACACGGGGAGAACAAGCAAACTCCACACAGAAAGGCCCTGTCCAGGTGGGACTCGAACCCAGGACCTTCTTGCTGTGAGGCACAACACACACGGAACTAGCCATGATTCCTGGTAATTTACAGTCCTATACTGCATTGGAGCCAGGGTTTTTAATTCATCAAAGAATAAACTAGGTGATTGTGTGCTGTATCCGTGCTGTTTCCATCCCATTACTGAGCTGTCAAGGAAAGTGCTCCCAAAAACACCACAGGACTCTATAATGTTGGACATAATCTGAAACCATTCTGTTTCCTCTCATTTTGTTTCCAGAACTGAAGGGAGCTGTGGAAGACGTGCTGCCTTCGCTGACCCAGCAGGGCGTCACGGTGCTCCTGATGACCAACCACTGTCCCACACCAGGAATACTGAGTTTTACAGAGAAAGTGAATGCCGCGTCTGACTGTCCTCTACCGAGCTCGCTCCGATCTCATGTTAATTTCAAGAGTCCAGCAGTTTTAATCTACACGTCTGGGACCACAGGTAAAAGAATCAGACATTTCTCAAGCATCTGATCATATCTAATCTACCGGTAATTATATTTGTATAGCCCAATATCACAACAGAACTTGTCTCACAAGGCAGTAAAAAGACATGAAACAGTGAAACCTTTTAGATTAAGATTTTTTTTTTCTTTACAACTGAACTTAAAGGGACTATACAGAGTTTAAAAATTTTAAAATTAAGTATTTTCCTCCCCCTACATGTTCCAACAGTGTCCTAATGTGTAGAATGTGCCCAGACCTGTTCACCACAACTGCCTCTAAAATCCTGCACTGTCACTAAAAACGGTGTTGCTTCGGCCCGAAGTGCCGTCATGCACGAGCTTAATATAGAAGCTGCAGTTACACGTATGACCTGAGGTGGCAGTAGTGAGTATAAAATGGCTAACTTGCGTCTAGCCCCTTTAACTAGAGTTTGTTAGGATATTTATTGTTCATCAAACATAAATTAAGTTACAGTGGTGAGAAACAATCGCCATTTGAGTAGTTAAATATTACAAATACTCTGAAGAACACTGATGCATGACAGACTCAATCGAAGTTCTGCCTACACTGTGCCGCTCTCACAGAGGTTTCAGCAGCTCTTATAGTCTCTCTGTCCAGGAGAGTAAAGGTCACAGAATGGCTCAATGATGTCGTCATCTTCATGTCAAACTGGTTTAAACCTGGAACTTTTCCATTACAACACGAACACAGCACTTAAACTATATAAACAAGGAGCAACCGTTTTGTTCTTTTACGTTTTTGTAACAGAGCTCTCCAAAAATCTAATTCCTTCTCATGGTTCAGCTGCTCACCATGAGATTTTACCTTTTTTAAGGATGTTTTCAAATGTGGAGACCTTTTTGTCATTCATAACTCTCTTTAGCAAGCACTGAAAACACAAAAAAAAGTTTCTCAGAAAATGTAGCAGTTGTGAACATTTTGAATAAATAAAGTAACTCGTTTGGTCTTGATGGATGTATCAGCGAACAACGCTCCAGGATCGACAGTTTTGTAGGTTTTCTGGTGAGAGGGTCTGTCAGAGGTGAAAACCTTCCAAACAATTGATCCCGGAGCTTCTTACACAGTGGCGGAAAGTAAAGGCGCCATGCTAGCTACGCATACAGCCGTTGGGTCACTGAAAGGTCAAATACGCACAAATATATATATTTTTTTTCCACATGAAAAGTTGCATAATGCACCTTTAAGATTAATGTATTGTGTCAATGGGTTCTGTGATGATGTAAAAGGGTCTTCTTGGCTGGTCGTGGCTGAAAGCTCCCAGTTGTTTGATACACACAACACCAATAAAAGCTGTTTATCTGGCGATATCCTCAACTAGGCACAAGGCGAAGGAGACCATTGAGCTTTGATGCTGAACAGTGACCAGCACCTTTTTTGTCCTGGACCAGCTGCTTCTTCTTCAGTGTGTTTATTTTGTTTTTGTGTTTGTTTACTGACTAATACTGACCATAGCACAAATATTTAAAATCTAGAAAAATCAACATATTAACCTTATTTGCGCAATTGCACCCAAGCCAATGTATCTGCAATGTACCTGCTGTTCATGAGTCATAACATTACATTTTTCTCTTACTTGCAAATGAAGTATGTAACTTGTTTCATTGTTTCCTCAATCTACTGCTTGTCTCTGCACTATTATTATTGTTCATGCATCTTCCTTTACTAATAATCATGTAATGTTCTAAGGAAAGTGAATCAAAGCCTGACAGTGCCTCTCTGATGGCAGGTCTCCCGAAGGCCGCTGTGGTGAACCAGAATCGGCTGCTGACTGCTCTTGCGGTTCTATCGTCAAACGGTGTCTCGTCTAAAGATGTGATTTACCTGAACCTGCCTCTGTTCCACACCGCAGGCTTCATCATCGGCTTCATCGGATCCATAGAGACAGGTGACACAGAATCTGAGCAAAGGGCTGAAGTTTGCATGTTCTCCCCGTGTCTGCATAGCTCCTCTAGTTCCCCTATGCTCAATGGGACTTTCCTGGTTAAATAAAGGGTAAATAAATAATAGAATGGGATGGATGAAAGTTGTTCAGTTATACTTGAGCGTCAGTCATTTAATGTGAACCACATGCTCGTGGCTCCTCGCGCCGGATTTAAAAGAAAAGCCCTTTGTCGAGCTGGATTTATTTGGAGCCCAGACCTAAACCAGATTACCTACTTTCACATGTGTGTTCTGTGTTTTCTAATTTAGGTCAAAGTTTATGATGCTTCTGTTCAGTTTTAAAAGAGTGAGTTAGTAATTAGTATTGTATTGCATTGTATGTATTTTGTTGAAAAAGTTTTCCCATGAATTGTAATGCAAGGTTCCCCATTAATGAGGGTTAAAAACTTCCACATAGTTTCACTAAGTGCGTAGATTCATTTGTTTGAGATTGGTCTTGTCTTGTGCTATTTCTTCCTGATATATTTTCTGACATGTTTTCTTGTAGGACCATTTTTGTTGAGGGTAGCTGGTTCAAACCTCTCAGTGTCTTAGAAATGCTATGTTGCTCTATATAATAGCTATAGTCCATTATCCACATTAGCTTATGGTCAGATAGTTCAATGGCTATAGCTGCCCTAGGGCTGATAGACCAAAAATAATGCAAAAAAATGTATCATAATTTTGTCAGAGCCTAGATTCATGATTTGTGTGCACTTAAGATCGTTATGTTGCTTTTACTGAAACTATCAGCAACTTCCCATCATTAGTCAGGTTCACCTTTCACTACGATTGGTAAAGTGGCTTCAATAGATGGAGTGAGAGGGAAAAACTATTTCTTCAAATAAGCAGATTGTTAGAACTTATTCAGGTTTTTATTGTCACATAGCCCTACGTGAAGTCTTGCCCAAGGATGCACTGATATATCCACTGTATTTATCTTGACTAGTTTTTAAATTGCCTTCAAATGCATGGACTCATTGTTTATGCACAAATGGCATCTACAGTAAATGTCTTGAATCTAACACAGAGCTACTAATGCTGCACCTATATTGCTCACTCTGATCCCAGTGTGTGGAAGTTTAAGACAAGAACATCTACAAATGAGGATAAGCACGATGACCACATCTTTGTTGTGTTTTTAGGCTCGACCATTGTTCTAAGGAGGAAGTTTTCAGCCTCCCAGTTTTGGGACGACTGCCGCAAACACAGTGTGACAGTGATTCAGTACATTGGAGAAGTGATGCGCTATCTCTGCAGCACGCCCAAGGTACAAACTAAGATTTATTAAATTAAGTATCAGTGGTCATAGTAAATATATAATTGTTTTAAATATATGTGCGCATGGTGCAGCACTTTGGAAACACTTTGTTTATAAAATGTGCTGTTAACCCTCTACAGGCAGTGTTGGCGGTATGGGGGTGCAGCGGTTAGCGTTCATATATAATCTAAATTTTAGCCCGATTGAATTGGGCCTCCTCATGTTTCATTGTAGCTCTTCTTGGGACAGCTGCTGTAAAGCACTGCTCCACCACCCATTGAACCAGACAACTTTCCAAATCGGTGCATTCCCGCCGTGCGACCGGCACACCTGGCTTACCGAAATAGAAATCATTAAATCTCAACTATCGTGTTCCCGTCTTGTGCGTCATATCCTGTCATTAAAAACCCTAAAAATGCAACTTTACTTTGATATGTTCCTTCTAACTGTACACAATACTGTCGTATAAACTTATTTAAGGATGTAGTTGAAGTATCATGAAGTATTGTAAATATTTAGTGTACGTGTGTGGCCATTCAGAGTGTCTGGTTGCATCACATGAGGGCCCGTGTCACTTTTCTCTGACCCGTTACGAGCTCGACTGGTGGGATCTAGTCAGTACTAGGAATAGATACTGGCCTTTACTTGGAGATCAAATAACTGAAGCCAAAACCTGGCCCTCAGCGCGTGCTAAGTCACATGATCACATTTTATTTACAGAATGTACTGTACGCGAGTAATATAAAATGTAGAAAATGTACATTCGCTTGTATAAATTTGTCCCAGGGCTCCAGAAACGGATCCCATATCAGTTGAAAATCAGCGTCTTTTCCTTTTAGTTCAAATTAGATTTTTTCCAATTGGACATGTTTCATTACATCATGTAATAAATTAATAAAGGTTTTATTTTTTTTATTCCAATTTAATAGTCAGTCTTCTAGCTAGCACTGACACAAATTTAATATCAGTTTTCTGCTTGTTAGTAAGATTAGCAGTTACTGATATAAGTGCAAGCACAGGTTCAGGGTGTAACTGTGTTCCACAAACATCAGACAAAATGTTAGTCCAGTAAGCTGTTCTGTTAGGACAGTTCCAAAAAGAGCTAGTGAAGCCTGTTCCTGGCCACAACGGTCACAAGCTGGGTTCACTTTTGACTTTCACTTTTCTTCAAGTCTTTGAAGAAAATGAATCAATGCTTGTAACAGGTAGTGTGACAACTCTGATTCTCCAATTCAACCCAGTCAGCACCCTTTGCATTACACCAGAAGGACAAAGATGGGATATTAGTGCGAGGTTGTCCAGTTTTATTTAAAAAAAAAAAGACTTAAGTAATAAAAAAAAGGTATCATCGGAACAAAAATTTACAATTTGGTAGAATATTCATTCTCACTCTGTTAATTCTTCCCGCTAGGGAAACTGGGAGGTCGCACCATTTGTCCAAATTCTGGCTTGTTTGTTTGTTTGTATAATGTTGTGAAATTATGTTTAAAAAGACTAGAAAATTGTTGTGTAAAGTTAATCCCTAGATACTTAAATTTATTTGATATAGTAAATGGATAAGAGCTAAATATGGTATTAGATTGCTGGGCTGAACGACTAATAAAAAAAAAAACACCTTTAGAAAAATTGGTTCTTTATCCTGATATTAGTCCAAAATCTTTTAAAACAGACATAATAGCCGGGAGACATTCCAACAATAAATCAGTCAGCGTACAGTGAAACGTTATGTTATGTTGTTCCCCTAAATATGCCAGAGTATCCTTTACTGGTTCATAATGCAATGGCCAATGGCTCGATTGCCAAGGCGGTAAGACACGCACATCCATAGTTCTCAACCAGTGTGCTTGATCCAAAAAACAGAACAGTGGAAAAGGGAAAGGAGATCCACACAACTGTATATGCTCACACCGGCAGAAGTGACGTTTCAATGTCTTAGCCCTTCATCAGACTTAAAAAACAGCTCTGACACACCTGGTATATATACATGGGCTGATTATGTCATGTGATGAGTGAGGTCACATGACCCAACATGACCATAAGTATCCTTAGAATATTTTACATATTTACATAAGTCAACATATAACGGTACATAAATAGAGGTGTGCACACAGGCTAACGACTAAAACGGCGGCTGACCAGTCCGCCGTTTCTTTGTTTCTTTGCACAGCATAGTGCAAAGAAACAATAAGTATATTTACATATGTAAATATGTAACAACGGACATTAACAACCATGGATTCATGTATAGGCCAGCCAGGGATACATAAGCATGTAGATGACATTGTTCATGTTACATGTGATGGTTCCCCTTATAGGGTAGAATTTCCCAGTCCGTGGAGGTTGAAAGTTTTAGTCTTTTGTGTAGCACAATGACCGCGCCTGTAGTCATTTGTGAAAAAATCAGCCTGATGTGTGAAGTTTGTGCCGTGAAATGGTTCGTTGATGTTGTGTCTGGTCAACCCAAAGAGTCACTATGTGACGAAAAAGGGTTTACCTTTTTCGTCACATATTGACTCCAAAGGGCAGTCGTGACGGTAAGAATACCCATTTTGTCACATTTTGACTAAAAAGGTTCAAAATTAGGTATAGTCCTGAATTCCTGCTCTGGGGTCTATTATAAGGATAAATAAGGTTTAACCCTGTGACATGAAGTACGAGGTGTGGCCAGCATCAAGAAGGAAGTTTACTCCAAAAAACATGTGGTCTGAGATATGACCTGCCTATGCCTGATTTAATCATAAAGGTATAATATTTAACTGATGAAAACACTGTATCTAACTTATTTACAGTCATGCATTGTGCTTTGGAGCAACCAATTATATGCCAATTAATTCAAAATTATGTGTATATTTTTACTTTTAACACTTTTTAATGCTGTCCCAAATTTTGGTAATTCATATTTCAGGTCATTTGGTGCAGTGCTAAATAGCAGTAGATTTATATTTTTCATCTGGATATTCATATAATTTCATAAATTCATGGTCAAGAAAGTTATTTTATCAATATGAACAGTGATCGTGCTGTGAAACTTGCAAACAGTGCTTTAAATCAGCCGTGCAGGGCGGATATTGCAGTGGTGATATTAACAACTTAAACCATACAAGGACTGCCTTTAAAAGAGTAAAAAATAAAAATGTACATTTGTTTGTTAATTATGTTTCACAAAACATTTGAAAATATTTACTGGAACTTTACTGGGACTTGGACTGGACGGTGCTCTCATTTGTCCTACTGAAATTCTTATTCTTGTTCTACAGGGGTGCAAAAGGGCACATTGTAATCTCTATCTGAAATGTTTGTGCCCTCAGTTTCAGTCATATCGCTCTCTGTTTGTGGTACTGTTCTGAGCCAGCGCTGTCTTTTGCACTTGTGCCGAACTGTGTTGATACAACCAGGGCAATGTGTCCACACCCGATCCTCCTACCATCACTGGATTCTCTAATCAACCTGGTCCAAGCACCAAACTTGATCTATTTAATAAACTATTCATTGTCAGAGGAACAAATGCTTGCACAGATTCTTGGTCTTTCAATGAATGCACTTTTGTATTTAAATCACAGAGAGAAAACGACAAGGAGCATAAAGTGCGCCTGGCCATCGGAAACGGTGTCCGCGCTGAGATCTGGAGAGAGTTCATCTGTCGTTTTGGGAACGTTCAGATCCGTGAGTTTTACGCCTCGACTGAGGGAAATGTGGGATTCATCAACTACGTCGGGAAAGTTGGAGCCATTGGACGAGTCACCTTCATTCACCCGGTAAAACATGTTTTCATCCTCTGCAAGTCAGAGATAAAAGGGCTAGAATCCTTTAGACAAGGTCCTAAATTATTTCATTATTTTTATTCTAAAAACAAGCCATGAAACCAGACTCAAGTTTTGATTTTCAACTGGATTATCAATATTTGTTTTTGGCTAAATCAATATTGTTATTGTACTATTGTTCTTGGAAGCACATATTTTTCACTTCATATTTAGATACAAAGTAAATCAAAACATGGAAGGATGGGTGGATGGGTGGATGGGTGGATGGATGGATAGTGCCTTCATGCTGTGTGTGAAACTGATTGACACTCTGACTTGAATATATTTGCAGATATTGTTTCCTTTTGTTCTGGTAAAGTACGACACCGAGCGGGACGAGCCGGCTCGAGGGGCTGATGGGCTCTGCGTGCAGGCTCCCAAAGGTGAAGCAGTGGTTTGCTTATAATAATAGTAATACACTTTCCCTTTTGGAGAGGGGCACTGGGGCAACAGTGGCTCAGATGGTAGCGCTTGTTACCGGGAGGTTGCTAGTTCAGACCCCAAGTTCTGTCCTTGGGCAACAAGAAACGTAGTTTTTAATTTCTTTATTCATTTGAGCAGAAAAGTATTTCAAACATTTTTGCAGAAGAAGGAAAGAAAACAAGACTATTGTGCTCAAAGAGAACTTATTCTTACATAATAAACCTACCCCTTATGTCTCATTCAAGCAACATCACATAAACTTTCAGCTACACTACAGTCACTTTCAGCTACAGTCTGTGCTTGTGTATTAATATAAATGATTGTACAAAGATAAGTACATTTGACCTTGATTTGAGTAGGTAGAGTGGAAAGAGTTTCATATTTTAAGAGTTGAAAATACAAATTCCACTGGTATTTTTTATGTAATTGGCAAGTCACAATGACACAAATTAGCTTCATGCTGATTCTAATTTGGATTCAATTATTTTGTTTGTATGGCTGAATATTGCAGATTTAGAACAGTTAACACAAAATGAAAACCCATCAGGATTAGACGGACGGTCTTATTTGCAGTCAACAAAATACTCTGCTTTAATCATTCATGAGGAACACGTTTTATGAATAGAAAACAAAGCTCTTCATAAATACTTATTATGTACTTTATGCTTAATATACTTCTTGGTGCTTAGGTGAGACGGGCCTCCTAGTCTCGAAGATCACAGACATCGCTCCGTTTGTGGGATATGCTCAGAACGAGGAGCAGACGGAGAGGAAACGACTCCGGGACGTCCTGAAAAAGGGGGATCTTTACTTCAACAGCGGAGACCTCATGAGGATCGACCAGGAAAACTTCATCTACTTCCAGGACCGAGTTGGAGACACTTTCAGGTAGAAAGAAGCTACTGAGCTGATGTATGTCAGCTGGCCACTCCTGCTCTTTGTAAAGAATAAGTAAAGTGTGTAGACTGGCCTGGCTGATGTCGACCTCGGCTGCATATTGAGGACACACGCCCTAGTGTGACTGAGGAATGGATTAAAAGCACTTGACAGGTGCTGACTGAGTTGATGTTTTGACATAACAGTGTCATGCACATCAGTACACACCCTGTCTGCGTACAAGTCTGAGGTATGGTAAACTATTGACCCTGAGAGGAAATCCATCTTGGACTACAGTGCCACATTAGCTGAAACACAAAACATAAAACAAAGAAACATAACAGTCATCCTTCTCGGTCATAAATAACAATAATGGCTGCGACTTCTGTTAGTGGTAGACCTTACAGTTCAGCAGTAAATGCAACAATTTTATTATCATCTTTATCATCACCCCGGTGAATGGCAAAAGCAAAACGTTTAAACAACTCTTTGTCTTCAACAGGTGGAAAGGTGAAAATGTTGCCACCACTGAGGTTTCTGACATCCTGACCATCTGCGACTGTATCAAAGAGGCAAATGTTTATGGAGTTCAAGTGCCAGGTAAAACCGGCTCTTATATCCATGTGCATAAGCAGTGGTGTAGCTCTGCTGTTGTGTTTCAGGTCATGAGGGGAGAACAGGGATGGCTGCCGTCACACTGAAAGAAGACGCACGTTTTGATGGAAGAAAGCTGTACAGCCAAGTTTCAGAATATTTACCATCATACGCCCGACCGCGCTTCATACGAGTTCAGGTATCTCCATGAACAACTTATTTACAACTACAGGACACATTAAAGTGCAAGCATTGAAAATGTGCAGTGTCGTGCAGCTAAGTCAGATTAAACGTTACTGAACTGTGTTGTATATTTGCGCAATGCTGCCATCTAGTGACAAGGTCTGCAGATCTGGGTTATTTTCGTAAGACAAACAGGGTTGTCTTAAATATATCATTATGTAAATGTTTTAAATATGAAAACATAGTTAACTTTATTAAGACCTGGAGAGAGGTCTGTTAGAGATTTAACAATGGTGTTTGAGAGGATGGATGAAAAATAGGCAGCAGTCAGTTTATTTACCATCAGTGCGGGACCTGGAGACATGAACTCGAGACATTGCGCGAGTCCTACCATTCAAGTCTGTCTGTGCTTCCACAGAAAAGGGATAAATACCCTCTCAGAGCGTCATACTGATACACAAGCAAACATTCAGTGGCTGAGAGTGGGCGCCTGAGCACCACAGTCAAGACTATGACAGAGATAGTACGACTGTACAGCCTGACCCACGGATAGTATTAGAACCATTTCAACTTTCTATTAACGACATGCATTCAAAGTAATAGTAATGATAATATAATAATACGTTTTATTTGTAAAAAAAAAAAAAAAGCGCTTTCCAAGAAACTCAAAGACAGTGCTCAAATGATTAAAAACATAAATATAATCCCTTTTTTAAACGTAAGAAAGGATGCCATTACAGTAATCAATTCCATAAGTGATGAAAGCATAGATGAGTTAAATTAAATCCTGTGCCCAAATACCTTCTTTTTTTTTAAAGCCACAAATGCAAGAAATATCAACGGATTCATAATTTCTTAAGATTCGCAAACAATGGTTAAACAAAGGAATGAAGGGAAATTTAGACATTCAAGAGCAAATTGGATGCAATGGACAAATGTACTGCAGTCCAGCAAAACCTGAACATGTTTTGAGCCTTAAATGCCTCTTCCATGAGCTTGTGGAGATAAAAATCAAGTGAACTTTCATTATTGTCTAGTTTCTTTTTGCGTCTTTAGTTTGAGAGCATTTTGATTCATGTTTCTGATGTACTCCTCACTCCTCTCTCCCCGCTCAGAGCGCAGTGGAGGTGACTGGGACGTTCAAACAGATGAAGGTGAAGTTGGTGGAGCAGGGTTTTGATCCGGGACAAATCCAGGAGCCTCTGTTTGTACTGGAGGAGCGAGAGAAGAGCTACGTGCCCCTGTCCCTGGCAATCTACAGCTCCATCATCTCAGGAAACGTGAAACTGTGAGGAAGTCCGCTCCACCACTTGTCATCTTTAGCCTCAGGGAATCCAGCATAATCTTAATACAACACAGTAACGAGGAAGGTTGTGTATTTTTAGTCTCTTTTGTGTGTGTGTGATAAATGCTGTATATTCAAATAGTTTTATTTTCAAAATTTGAAAGTGTCTTTTATTGTTGAAAATAAATGCCATAAGTCCTTATTGTCTGACTTAGATTCTTTA
Source organism: Gobius niger (assembly GCF_951799975.1). Lineage (NCBI taxonomy): Eukaryota > Metazoa > Chordata > Actinopteri > Gobiiformes > Gobiidae > Gobius > Gobius niger. The sequence goes on along the minus strand of NC_136855.1, from coordinate 14,038,570 downwards.
CATGCTTGCTCTTAATGTGGGATCGAATATTTTTGTGTAAAATCTTAAAAAATTTCAAGGGATCAATATAACCATTGTTTTTATTGTACTAACTATTTGAAATGCAACCTATTTTGGAGGTCAAGGGCTAATTTTTTCTATAATGTTAAATCACAAACTCGTATCTATTACATTGCCTGACCCAAAAAAAAGTTGCCACCTGGATTTAACCAAGTGTTATGATCTGGGGTTGCTGGAGTTGTATAAGTGCAAAATACAAATAGAAAGTGCAAAATACAAATAAGTCTGCAATATCATCAAGTTACAGTATTTTGCAGCATTATTTAAAGTGCAGAAATATGTGAAGTGCAACAGTTTTTTTTCAAAGTTCATAATACAGTGTGGTAGTTGTCAGATGGTACCCGCGGGGGTATCATCTGATGGCCAAATACCCGTAGAAGTAAATGTGCTGTGGTCACACTCTCATCAATACAAGATCCTGGAGAAGAACTATTGCAACATTGGATATTTTGAAAGAATATGTAATATGTAATATGTAATCAAAGCTAAAGGTGGTCAAATCAAGTATTAGAGCGTCTGACCTTCCTTTATTTTTGTGCCGACTTTTTCTTCTTGGTGTTCAGCAAATTGCAATACAGACTCCAAAGCGGCCAATCATGTTGATTTTTCAAGAATTAAACACACAATAATAAATAGTATTTAATAAATTATTTAACCCTAGGGCTTGCCTCTGATATATATTAGCTACCTTTCTCTTAAATCATTATTGCAAGCTATTACATGCTCATCTGCCCTGGGGCTGACAAACGTAGATGTGACTGTGACTATGCACCAAGGGCCTCTCACACCATCTCCAATAAACTACACACGCAGGTGGAGTATCCTCCCAGTTAATGACGTATCCGAGCAGAAGCGCTTCGTACCTTGTGTGTGTTTGAGGTTATGAGTTTTATTTCCTTCTCTATAATGTGAGGCTTTATGGTGTGCTGCGATTGGCTAATGGTGTCCTTGACCGATTCGAAGCTTAGCAACATGGACTTTGACAATAGAAACAGTAATATGACCCACACACAGCAGCGCTCAGCCTTAATTCAAATTATAGATTAGAGTCAAGTGAAAAATAAAGTTCTCACACACTGTCTCACTCTTTTTTCTGGCTTTTATAGCAACATTTCGGTCACACTGACCGTTATCAGGTTTGAGGACAACCCCTTCCTCCTGGTCTTTTAGAAGCTCAGGGGCCGCCCCAACAAACAGCATCCAAGAAATTCTTTATTTTTCAAGTATTAGAGCAGTACTAGAGCAACTATATATTGAGATCGAAGTAAAGTGAAATGCAGTCAAACGCTTGTATACAGGGACATTACCCGACCCACTCCTATTGGCCAGTCTCTCCGGTTATAAGTGAGATGGGGCATAACCAATCACGGTGAAGTGTGAAGCTTCAGGATAAGAGATACCTTTAGATACATTCGAAATATTATTGATGATGATGGCTTACACTTGTATTGTGTTTTACAAGCCTGTATTATAGCACTCACTTCCATCTTGTGTAAAAACATGGAAAGAACTGTAAGTAAACACATAATGTCCTCAGTATAACTTACAGTTTGCATATAAAGTCAGAGAAGCTCAGAGGATCTCTCTGTTCAACACCTTAGCCAAACATCTCCGGGCCTCTGATCACTATGCCAGAATGATCTTAGTGGATTATTAATTCTATGCATGTACATATTTTACTGCACAGACTTATGGACCTCTGTGTTAATGGAGGCATAATCAAGTGAGTCAGAGACTTTTGGTCAAATTGTCCACAAAGAGTTATACTTGGTTCTGACAACTCAGACTGTGCTAAATACAGGTGCACCTCAGGGGACAATTTCATCTCCTTTGCTTTTTTCTATTTACACAAATGCTTTTCAAATTCAAAAAGTCTTTTAAACTATTTAAATACGCTGATGATATGGTGCTGGTTGCTTTGTTACAGAAAGGGAACATTGTGATGGAGAATCAGTATTTTAATTACTTGTTACAACAGTGGTGTGTGAACAGCGTTTTTAGAGATAAACGTTCTTAAAACAAGAAGCTCATTGTGTGTAATGACAATGAGGCACTGAATCCTGTACAGATTCATGGTCAAAAAGTCAAAATCGTTGACAGCTTCAAATATCTCGGCGCACACATAGATGGAGCCCTCGCTTTTCTTGAGAACAGTGAGTTTATTTTTCTGAAGTCACAACGTTTGTAACCGCTTCACAAACCAAAGCCATTCGAGCCTTCCTCACCATTAACATGCTGATGTGGTACGGTAACCGTATGGTGAAGATTAAGAACAAAGAGAGGATCCAGAGGATCGTGAACATGAGCTCAAAGATCATTGGGAAGTCAGAGATCTCTGGATAGTCTATATAAGAGACAGAAGGCGGTGCAAACTTACCACCCGCTAAACAATGAGTTTGAATTACTGCCGTCAGGACGGAGATATAGAGTCATACCCGCAGAGAAAAACATTTATAAGAACTCCTTTGTGCTGAGAGCAGTAAAAGCTGCAAACTCTTTAAAGTTTTAAGTGAAGCTGTTCGTTGCTGCATGTAGTATGAAGTAATGTGGTGCCACATGACAATGTTCTGGATGTTGATGTGTTTTATGTGTGTTAAAGGTGATACCAAAGCCAAATTTCCGCTTGGTGGACAATAACGTTTTCACATTTGTATTTGTAGACATTATTCATTCACGCCATACTCGGTGGTGGTAAGCTACTATTGTAGCCACAGCTGCCCCGGGGTAGATTGACCGAAGCGAGGCAACCGGGCTGTGCCATCGGCCCCTCCGACCACCACCAACCACTCACTCACACACTACATTCACTCTGGCCAATTGTACATGTTTTTAATGGTAGAAAAACCAGAGAATCCGGAGGAAACCTACGCAGACCCAGGGAGAACATACAGACTTCGCACAGACAGGCCCCCTCCACCCAGGGATCGAACCCAGGACCTACAAGCTGTGGAGCTCGAGCTCTAACTGCTGTGCCACTGTGCCATATTCTTCCATCTGCTCCTTTCTGATCATGGTAATGTCTAAAACATTGAATGTTTGTACAGTATGTGGCTTACACAATACTTTCAAATAAGAAAGAAAATTAATTGAATGAATCTAAATTTACTCTTTCTGTGAACAAATGCATAAGATAAGCCCGGTACCTAAAAATCTGTATCTGCACTGATCTGGACCAGATCAGACATCAAGCTGGTACTGCTGGCACCCCTGGCATGGCAACTGGCATGGCAACCAGAAGTGACCAGGTCGGGCCATAAAGGCACGGTTCATATGGGATGGTTTAGCTTACTGTCCAAGTGGGGGTCAGGTCAGCGCCATCAATTGCTCCGTAATCCATAGTATGATATTATTTTCCTGTGTAGACTGTGCTTCCAGATTATGCTTATTTGAAGAGACTGGTGGAAATTCAAGCAAAATACAGTATTGCCATGTCCAGATTGAGCTTGTCGACACTATGGTCATTTAGTCTTTTAGTCATTACTTGCAAAGCATTATAATTGAATGAATATATCAGTCTATAAAGTGAGTGTGTTGTTGTTTTGTACAACCAGAAGTTGAGCAAATCAGTAAATAACATCCAAAATAGTTTGGCTATGTTATTACATGAATGACCACAGGTAATAAATGTGTTCAATGATTTAAACTGGCAACCAGTGGTGTAAATGTCAACTTAATGTCCCGTCAGCAGTATTTCAGTATTTCAATGCCAACATAAGGGTTTAAAGATAAAATGATTTTGGTTCATTGGTTTTGACAACGTTAAGTGAGGTCGTGCCATTGTGTGGGGGACGCGTTAGAGAAACTTGATTGCGTAATACCGCGACTCCTCCTGATTCCTGAGCACAGAAGGTTGTGTAATTGTTCATGTGTAAGTTGTGAATACTTTCTCCAGCGCACAGTTCATTGGCTGTTGTACTTGATACTCCCACAAAAGGGGGAAAATTGTCTCAAAGTTCAGAATAGTCACCCAGTCCACAGACGGGCTCGGCTCTCGCCATGGCTGCGTATTTGCTCTACACGTTTCTCGCGGGTTTGGTGGCACTGATTTTATTCATCAACCTGAAATATCCTTATTTTCTGGACGATTTAAGATACTCCATCATCGTCATCGGCATCGGTATACGCACGGGCAAGTTCCTGAAGCAGAGGCCGTATTACACCATTTTGGACAGATTCCTGGAGCAAGTGAAGAACCAACCGAATAAAACTTTCATCATATTCGAGGGACGCACATTTACGTACAGTCACGCCGATAAAGAGAGCAACAAGGCGGCCAGGGCGCTGCAGAGACATACCAACCTGAAAGAAGGCGACACGGCGGCTCTGTTCATCGGGAACGAGCCAGATTTCCTGTGGTTGTGGCTCGCTCTGGCCAAACTGGGATGCACCGCTGCGCTCCTCAACACCAACATCAGGTCCAAGTCACTGCTGCACTGCTTCTCCTGCTGCGATGCCAAGGTCCTGGTGGCTGGAGCTGGTGAGCACAGTCTTCCGCCCTCCTTTTCTGTCTTTCTTCTTCATACTACAAATAATGAAAGAGAAAGCCATACATTGAAATGTCTCAAATATTTGTTGCATGCCAATGTCAAAACTTGCAGAATCACTTTTCAGGGTCACATTAATGATTAAAAACTAGTCTGAAGCTGAAAATACAAGGTGCGTGCCAGGTTTGGTGATAACTAAGAACAGAAAATAAATTAAGTTATTTGCTAAATTAACTTTTTTTTTCTTTTTCTGTAGCTTTTTCTCTAACTGTGCGTAATAACATGGCAATAGCATTATATCAGATGCACTTCCTGACTCAAGGCTCATTCAAAAGACATAATTAATATAATATAATTAATAATAATTTTTTGTCTTGTAACCATGGAAATTGCTAGCCTGGCTAACACCAGACTAAAATCACAAGTGATATTTAGTCTGGGGACCACCAATTCATTTTCTCGTAGGAGAGGTGTGGTTTACGATCGTCCATACTCGTTTATTGGGCGATACGAAAAAAAAAAAAAAAAGTCTCTTGCGTCTGCACGTAGCCACAGCCAATCGTATCATCGTATGAGATGACGTATGACGTACCCGCTGTAAACTTTTGAATATAAACTATTTAGAACAAGGTCTAAAGCTTGATCAAAAAATACCATCGTGTCTGCTGCTGTCATGTTGGATCCGTAAATAAACTTTTTTTTATTATTATCCGTAAATAAACTACAAGCTTCCATATATCGAATAGCGCGTCATCGTCTTGCCGTCCCTCCTCGCTCTGTGATTGGTTCCCAAATCCACCGGAGATGTCGGCTATGGTCCCCAGGCTGTTGTGCAGTTCGAAATAATTCGAGCGCACACAGCAGCATGGTGTTAGCCAGGTTAGGAAATTGCTTCAGTTGCAAGACATTTCTATGGTTACAATTTTATTCTTGCCGCTCTCAAGTTTTCTTCATTCTTGGTCTTAGTTGTGCAGCTATATCACATTGACACAAGCTTGGGCCTGTATATACCAGGGAGACCATGTAGGAATATAAAGTTATCACTTGTACTGTCACATTTTTAAACATTATGGAGAGGGCCTCAGAATAAACCCTTAAAGGTGTCCAAAGAAAGTCTGGACAATGCACTGTACCCATTTGTCTTTTTCTCATGTTTTGACCATCCTCTTCTGCCCTCTCTGTCAGACCTGCGCGGGGCGGTGCAGGAGGTTCTGCCCGGTTTGAAGACCGATGGAGTGCGCGTGTTTGTGTTAGGACAGGACACTGGTTTGGAGGGCATCGAGACTCTCTCTGGGAACATCCAGGAGGCGTCGGACCAGCCCCTGTCTGTCCAGCTCAGAGCAAACATCAAAGCCAGCACCCCTGTCCTGTACATTTACACCTCCGGGACCACAGGTGAGACTCAAATCACTGAACGTTTGTTCTTCCACTCAGCACAACATAAATTCAGATGAGCAATATAAACATATCTCACCAATATTGTTCACTCTTTGGCTCAGCTTTACATTGTTTTTTAAAGCGTAAAAATAGCCACACAAAAAAAGCACAACAAAAAAAACTCAAAATGAGCAACAAAAAAATGACAAGAAAGCGATGGAGAAAGTGGCAAAAAGTGACAAAAATGTAGCAAAAAAACACAAAAGAGGAGCAAAAAAAAGCAATGGAAAAAGTTTTTTAAAAAAGGTGACGACAACACGGCAACAGCGCAAGGAAAAAGATTTGTTTAGGTCAGCTTTGTTTATTCCGAGTTCAATGTACAATATATTTTTTTACTCAATTTTTTACATAAACAGGTGCAGCTTTTGCATTTTAACATGCATTCATGACATGTATACTTACATATATACATAATGCTGTACATAAACTCGAAAAGGAGTGGGAGGAAGTATAACTTATAAATTCCCACCCCTGTTAATATTATATGTTCCACTGTCTCTCCAGTCAAGAATTTTTTTAGATTTGGGTGAGATCAGCCGAACTGGAGAAAATGCGCTAGGTTCTGGTGGGAGTTAAGAGGTGAAACAAACTACCTATAGTTCTTGTAGTGGAGAGCCAGGACTAATTTATAGTTAGCTCACTGGGACTCCTCGTTCAAAACAACTCTCAGACAGAGAGTGAGGCAGACACATAATGGCAGTTTGTGTATTTTAATGTGTGGTTTTCAACAGAGCGTCTAAGCGTCTCTCACTGACTAATCACCATCATGAAAACATTTCCCTCTTGTCTTTGTTAGATTAACTGGTTGCAGTTTACTACTGATAGCGCAGCACATATGATGTTGAAGGCAACATCAATCATTTTCATGTATATTTGTTTTGCTGTGGCCACTGCAGACAATGGTCGTCCCTTTTGCGTCTGCCAGGTCTCCCAAAAGCAGCCGGGGTCTCCCATTTGAAGATGTGGTACGCGTCCTACATCCAGAGTTTTGCCAGAGTCAATTCAAACGACATCTTGTACCTCTACCTCCCCCTGTACCACAGCGCGGGGTTCCTCATGGGCCTCGCGGGGGCAATAGACAGAGGTGAGTGTGGGCAGCGCAGCGTTTCAAGTGGAGAAGACAAAACACCTTAGAATCAACTGCATACTTTCATTATATTCAATAGTATATTATGGTATAAAATGTGATGTGTGTATCTAAAAAATTGCATGTGATTATTTTAATATCATATTTTTTTCTTTCATATAATTATTTGTAGGTCTAACAATTGTGCTGAAGCGCAAGTTTTCTGCCTCTCAGTTCTGGGACGACTGTCGAAAACACGATGTGACCGTGATCCAATACATTGGAGAGATAATACGCTACCTCTGCAACGCACCCAAGGTACTTTTGACCTCAGCTTCGGGACTACTGTAAAGGTTTACTCCAGTTCATTGGATCTGGGACAATATTCTTTTTTCATTAGAGACACAGCAGATTACAAAAGTGATATTCGGTCTGATGTTTGAGTCCTCCATATAAAGTTTATAGATCGGATTAGAGTTTGCTCTACAAAATCCCTACTTTGAGCACTACAAAGGTGATCACTTTTTGACACTTAATTGTGTTACATAACTTTCCTTAGTCAATATTTTACTTTCAGCTTTGTTAATGAGAGAGACTGTTGGCTGCCACATGTCCATTAGTTTGTCCCAAGTGCAGGCAGATGTGGCTTCTTTACCACCAAGTGTGACAAATGTAAAGCACTAAAAGTGCAAATACAGATAATAAAACTACTAATACATGACTTTGTCTAATCAGTGTCTTTAACCAGTGATCATGTGTTTTCTTCTATTCTTCAGAAAGACAATGAAAAGAACCACAAAGTGCGTGTTGCCATGGGAAACGGGATTAGACTGGACGCGTGGACTGAATTCTTGGATAGATTTGGCAAAATTCACATCTGCGAGTGCTACGGATCGACCGAAGGAAACGTGGGCTTCATCAACTACATCGGGAAAGTCGGAGCCATCGGCAAAGAGCATTTTCTCCATAACGTAAAGTTTATTTCTGGTTTTCTGCATCATGAACTATAGTTTTTGTTGTTGTTTTTTACAGCAGTTCATCCTTTCTATAAACAAAATACAGGCTTCCTCACTGAATTGAAAACAGGCGCATATGAAGATTGTATTGTCTGATAATGAGTTTGTTTCTTGAAATCTTTACAGATGGCGTATCCACATGCTCTCATAAGGTACGACACGGAGAAAGAGGAACCTGTCAAAGACTCTAAAGGCTTCTGTATTGAGGTTCCCAGAGGTGAGAGAGTCCCTGAATCTTGGAAGAAGCTCCCTTACCCGAACAAATCAACAACTCTGCCATCCTGGTCTCCTTTTGTTTTCATAGGGGAGACTGGTCTGCTCGTGGCGAAGATTGGAGAAAGTTCTCCGTTTCATGGATACGCCAAAAACAAACAACAAACAGAGAAGAAGATACTCAAGGATGTTTTTGTGAAAGGGGATTGTTACTTCAACTCAGGCGACCTGCTGCAGACCGACAAAGACGGGTTCGTCTACTTCCAAGACCGGATTGGAGACACTTTCAGGTCAAGTACCAATCAGTTATTGATCCTCTTCCTCTTTTTTCTGTTTTTTTTTTTTAAATACTTTCAAGGAGACACATTGTGATTTTTTCTGGCATGTTATTACACACACACAACATTATTTAACACTTTAAACATTTAGGCAATATTGACCTAAAACAACTTATACACACAACAATACTGATCATAACTTTTCTGTCACATTGACGCCGCATTTACGTCACATTTTTGTCGTGTTTTTGTCTCTTTTTCACTTCTTTTTTGTTGCTTTTTTATGTGTTTTCATCACTGTTTTGCCACGAAACACTGGAGTTACTGCTGCTCTGCTTTAAGTCCAGATTGCAAAAACATGTGGTTTAAATATATCACATCCTCTCAAAAGGTTTACTTTGACAACCAGGTCATGTCAGGTCATGTCATGTTTGGTTGAGCATTAGCGTTTACTCATTTCTCAAACTATATTTTTCTTCTTGGTTAAAAATTGACCTCATTGCAGTTAAAAAGTGTTATTCATGGTTAGATTACTATCATAAAATGTAATAAACCCACCTTGTTTTTGGCATAGAGCAGGAGGCTACATCACCAGAATATTTCATTACAATATGAAAAAATGCTCTTTTAACTTACTGGTAAATATATAACACTATTAGAATTCTGTAGTGTAGGCTTACTTGCATGCTACGTGTTCAAATCTCCATTGGTTTACCATTATACTTACAATTTGTAGCTTTTATAAGATGACACTATGCACAATTTCTATAAGAAGTTGCTAAATAGAAAATGATACACTCTACATTGACTCACTGGGGGAAATCTGAAGTCACCAATAGGTTGCGTTCACGTTCATTCTAAAGGACTTGTATTTTAAAACTGAGATAAGGGTCGAAAATAAATTCAACGCTGCAATTTGCCATGAAAGATACAAGCTGTGAGCACTATAGCTTTTATCTCTGAAGTTCACATGGTCCCTGTGGAAAACTCAAAGCTCAAGGTTGAAAGTGGCTTTATTATCCCACACGGGGATAATGGTTTTGTGGCCAGTACTCCACATACAATACCAAATACAATTCACAATAGAAACTGAGGTAAAGCTTGATGTGCAAAATAAATGTGCTTTTACACTTTTACTATTCTAGCAAATTACAAGCATATATATTGATTTTGTATTCCATTCTTCTTTTACTTACTATAATCTTTTTTTTGTTTACTGTGTTGAATAACAGATACACAGGGTTACTTACAACTGTGTTAGTTTGATGGGTAACACATCAAAGCCAAATGATTCATGTGATTTATCCAAAACAACAATCCCACTTCAATTTTTTGCTGGTCTTTTAATTGTTGCGTTTCTTATGCACTTGCAGGTGGAAAGGAGAAAATGTAGCAACCACAGAAGTAGCTGACCATTTGCTTGTGGTGGACTGCATTGAAGAGGCCAATGTCTATGGAGTCAAAGTACCAGGTAAGAGTCTTCCTCAAATAGTTTTTGACCTGTACAAGCTGGAATATACTGTAGCCCTTTAGTCACTTAATTTGTTTAGATTCAGCAGCTAAATCACATGTATACATTACTGTTTTGACAAGGTCCTGTCAGATAGCCCGTTTAGTGGAAGGTGGTGAAAGAGAGAGCAGAAAGCTGTAATGCTCTGAACGTACGGAGTGACCTATGTCCTTCGCCAACACGCCCAAGCTGTGTACTGTTTTTAACCAATCATTTCCTGTAACCCCTCAGTTATACACATGGCCTATGATAACCCAGTTTTCTGTCCTTGACTGATAGGACATGAAGGCCGCATTGGGATGGCGGCGCTGAAGCTCAAAAACAACATGAACTTTGACTGCAGAGCCACATACCAACATGTGAAGAACTTCCTCCCGAGCTACGCACGGCCTAAATTTATACGAATACAGGTAACTTCAGTGAGATGGCTGTTTTTATAGCTTTGTCTAAGCATGAACTGCAAACGTAATGGCCCTTCTTGAAGATATAAAGTAAGGGATGCTGTCAAGCTGAAGAAGGATTCAAAGGAGGCAAAATACTCAGGTCTGGGAGGGGGTTCGGAGGGGCCATGAAAGACAACTATCGGTGGACCTTGAAGAAATTCCTCGAGAACAGGAGGAAGTGTGCGATGCGTGGATAGAGAAGTCTGGGCATCTCTGCTCCGACTGCCGCCCGGAATAATGTGGAAGAAAATGGATAGATGCACGGATGCATGGATGGATGGATGGATGGATGGATGGATGGATGGATGGATGGATGGAGATAAAAAGTTGAAAAAAAGTTGGCTCATCCTCAAGTTAAAGTTCTCCTGAACAAGATCCTGGTTCAACATCTGAAAAGAGTCTCTGGTGCTGCACAGAGTCGCCCTCTGCTCTTTTGAATGATTATTGGTAAATGGCGCTATATATAGCACTATTCTACCCACATTAGGCACTCAAAGCGCTTTATATCAAGGAACTAGTGACCCATGCACACTCTCATTCATGCATCAGTGTACGCAGACAGGTCTATCTTAAGGGTTGCAAGGTATCAGAGACCAAACCTGCTTAATAGCATCTAAAAACCTATTGGGCCAAAACCTGCAGATATGCGGCTTGGCTGTATTGTTAAATACAATTTATTTATTTTTGTGATGACCGGGACCTTGCTTAAAATACTCACCTCTAGCTGCATCCTCTCATAACCTCTACCTTTTGTAGTTTAAACTTGTAATAATAATAAGATCTATGTCTATATTTTTTATCTATATTCCATAATGCCCAGTGATGCATTTTCATAAACATACAATTTCATTAAAACGTCGATTTAGAACTTATTTACTGGTTGAGGGTTTCCTATGTTGTCCAAAGAATGTATATGATATATTCAACTGTCTTTCTTAGGCTGCTCTGGATGTGACTGGCACCTACAAACAGACGAAAGGGAAGTTGGCAGAGGAAGGTTTTAACCCATCGATGGTCAAAGAGCCCCTGTTTTTCTTGGACGACAGCAAAGGCTACATCCGCATGACCCAGGACCTCTATGACTCCATCGCAGAGGGAAAACTCAGACTCTGAACCAACAGCACATCAGTCATATCCACAAGCAACATGGTGACGAATTAGCGTAGCAACATGTTATTTTACAGCACGGATATAGCACGGATATAGCAGCATGGTACCTAAGAGTGAAGTACCATGGTAATTACGATCTTGTCATCTGCAAAAAAATATCAGTGAAAAACAAACGATTTTTTTTAAATAAAACTACGGCGAAATTTATATTGTATGCATTTTATTTTATCTTTATACAGTTTTACACTTGTTACGTTGGAGTCCTTGTCACTCTCCCATAAGGCAAATAAACCGATAAACACGGACTGAAATCTGAAATGAAGTCTGAACCTAAATTGTTATTCATTAAACCACTTCCAAGTTTTAAGGAGTAAACCTAGAGCAAACCAAGTTAAACCAAAACTCTACAATGAACTCTCCTATAGCACGGTCTTGGCCCCATTCCCCAGTGGGGCATTTGGCGGAGCGACGTCGTTGGCCACGACCGGATTGGACACACAGTTTATCCCCCGGCATGACGAGGACAAGTGTTTCTGATTCCCCTGGTTCGCCTTTAGGGGGCAGCAGAGCGGGTGGCGCCCACACTGCACCCACGGGTTACAAAAACTGGGCACGCTGTAGAACTTCGTCAGCTTCTTGAGCACTTGTTTCCCCAGCGCATCCGAAGAAGGCATCTCTGTGATCGTGTACATGGGCCCTGTGGACGTCGCGGGCGTTGGCGCCTGCGTGGCAGTCGCGGACTCTTTGAATGGGACGCTTTGGTCGCAATTGCACCCGAAATTGTAGATGTAAGGCAGGGGTTCGCTGTTGCAGCTAAGGGAGCGCATCGGCCTCCTTGTCCTGGTCCAAGCTTTGTCGATCCACAGCTCAACGTGGCGGCTGTCTAAAGCAGTCAGCACGTCGTCCTCTTGCTCTTCCGATTCAGGTTTGTCATTCGGACTCTCCTCGCCGACCTGTATGACCTCATCCTCCCCCGATTTGGACCGGGATTCGGAGAGAAGCGCGGCCGCCGTTTTGGAGATGATGCCCCAGTCTCGGAGGATGTCCTCTTCCGTGGTGAACTGGGAGGTGACCGTGAACCTGATGATGCGCTTGGTGCGGATTTCGGCCGGGATCATGTAAATGGAGCCGGAGCGAGTCAGTCTACGCAGAAGCTCCTGGGTCACGGCATTTCCACGCTAACAAACAAAGAGTTAGTATAAAAGTGAATTAAAATGCTGGGCTGATTCCTCAAATTTAGTTGGTAACGTGAAGGGCTATGATCTGTATTCTGTATTCACAAAACTGCCCTCCACATTATTAAAGCCCAGAATCCATCACCACGCCTGTTCCTATAAAGTTTTTATAGTGGCAATAAACCAAAGTGTCAGCGATTTTTATTGTCATAGTTACTGTACATAAAAGCAGCAGCCGATAACACTTTTGATTGTCTCTATGAGCTTTGATAAAACTTGTTCAGCTCGATCAGCTCCTCACCTTTGAACCATATGTGACATACTATACTTGTACTTAATGATTAGCCTGAGACCTTTTAAACATGCAGAAGTCACCCTTTACTTACTTTTAGGCAAAATACGACCAGCCCGAGATGCCTCTGAGCGGGGACCTCAAAGCTTGGATCATTCCTGATGTGAGTTTCCAACAGCTTTGCCATTTTAATGCCCTAAAGAACAGAATACCACAGTAGTTGTATTCATATGGATGTGGTAAATATAATCGAGCTCTTACATGTCGGATGTGCGCCTGGAGGTTCTTCAGTCCGAACGAGCGCAGGACGAACCAAAGTTTCAAGGAACGGAAACGGCGGCTCAGAGGAATTTGCCAGTGCTAAAGGAAAGAGAAAGAGACTTTTTTATTATTATTATAGTGATGAGATTGTTGCACAATTGGAATCAACAGGTAATTTTCACATAAACAACATGAGTTATATGAGTGGTGAGGAGAGAAAGGCCTGTACCATGAAATCAATGGCAGCCCGAGAGTTTTCATGTCTGAGATAAACCGGGTCCACACTGAACGTCTGCTGCAGCTTCAACTTATCCCTGACCCTGAAACAAAACAAGAGGAGCTCATCGTTCACTGAAGAGACGGAGCAAAGGAGGAATGAGTGGGGAAACGTTTCTGTATTTGTGCATTAACCAAGACCAGAATCATGATCACGATGACGATCTCGGCAAATAGGAAGATCATCACAAGGACCCGATCACTGGATGTTTAATTATCATACTGCCCAGCCCTACTTCCTTTGTGTGAAGCACTTTGGGTGGCTTGTGTCATGGGACAAGTGCTACACAAATAAGAGTCCCTTCCTTTTATTTGAGTAAATTTCACTTAGACACCCGTGGTAAGACAATCTATAAGTGAGAAACTCTCAATCGTGGCATCATGGGAAGACCCAAGTTTGTTGTTATTTATTTTTTGATCCTCATTTAACCAGGAAAGCCCCACTGAGATTTCAGACTCAGTTCCAGGTTGTCCTTGCCCCAGAGTAATTACTTTGTATAGTTTTTATACTTGTAATGCTGTGTAAATTCTACATTAATTGTGTTTTTTGTGACCTCGAGTTCCTTTTTTGCATGAGCTAAGCAAGGGAAGTCTATGTTAGTTATTATAGGCCTGTCTAAAGCTCTAACCAAAATGCGGTGCAGTCAAAGTGCACCATCATCCACTTGGAGGGGTTGAAGACAAAAGAATCTGCAAAGTCGATCCCGTCCAGAGACCAGCGCAGCTCGGGACAGAAGTAGGCAGAGCCGGCATAGGCCGCATCAACATGGAGCCACAGTTCCTCCGCTGCACCTGGATATGAGCAGGCCTTTAGTACTTATAAGTACAATAATAGTATATTCAGAGAATTACATACAGATTGGTCCGAGCTCCGAGAGTCTGTCAAAGGCACACACTCCAGTTGTTCCTAAAGTGGCACACACCTAACAGGAGGAGGTTGACATTAACATAATTCAACACTATAATCTAGCAACAAATTGTTAATTAACACGTAATTTAACAAATAAACTAGTAATCCATACAAAGTAATTAACATTATTTGTTAAAATATTTCCATCATTGTTTTAACGTATAATACTTTTAATACTTATCCGGTGAGTAGTAACTGATTGCTAAAACTAAAAACATCTTTAAAAAAATCTAAAAACATAATAACCAGTTGGTGTATCTCCTTTCTTTATTTTTAGTCAAATAGTGTGTATTTGATGTCAAAAAGCCAAATATTTATATCACACCATGAATGGGACCAGTCCGATGCGCCTGTCCTCCTCGATGGCCTTTTTCAGAGTCTCTCCTCTCAGAGACTGATGATCATCGCTTGGAAGAAATCGAATTTTCACCAAAGAGATTAGTCCTGCTTTTTCCACAGAGGAGTGGGCCTAAACAACAGATATTAATAATATCAATATATTTAAAGGGAAAAAGTCAATGGGAAAAAGTCTTTTCATTCATCTGAATTTGGTGCCAGGTTTTCAAAGATTTGAAATCATGAAATACAGAAAACAAGCATTGTTTAAGAAAAGATTTACTATATATACTTAGTACAGTAATGTATTAATTGCAAAAACACTGCTCTTGTTCTTCTCAAATAGGAGACTGTTTGTAGTGAAACCACACCTGATCTGAAGCGTAGGCCACCAGCCGTGAGTTGAGGATCGAGTCGTCCACGTCCTGGCCTAGTTCAGCTCTGAGCTGCAGGATTTTGTCTTTCCTCGCAGCCAAAAGAGCCACCAGAGTGCTCTCACTCACTGTGCTCTGAGGAAGATGGCAATCAGAAGGAGAGTGATCAGTATCTACAGTAGATCATAACATAAACAATATTGTAAAAATGACATACATAGGGTATCATACGTTTGTATTGTTCACGCTACACTACAGCTATTACTCATTCACTGGCCACGCTCGTATAGACACGTAGACACAACTTCCCAAGGAATTATTGACAAAAGCACGGCTTTGGAAATTTGTGGAAATTTGTCTTGCCCAATGACAGTTTGACCTTTGTGGGCGAACTCTCAAATCACAGCACTAAAATTGCCACAATAACATCACCATAAAAAATATAAAATAGAGACAGTGAGAAGTAGATCCCACTCACTAACTGGTGACATTTTACATTCAATGCCTTTTTGATTATTGATCCAATACCTGCAGTATGCCTCCGCCCCTGCTGTCAGGATGGTGATGGAGGAAGAAGGAGGGCAGTCCCAGAGCTTTGCACAGCCAGTCCATCACAATCATCTCCAGCTCAGTGCAGGCTGGGCTTGAGGCCTAGATGACACAAATAATGGCACAATGTCCTTTTTTATTCTATGGACATTCAGGCGGCATTTTCTCACCCAGGTGAAGCCCACACAGTTGATGGCGTCTGCTAGCATGTCGCCGAGCAAGGAGGGCCATGAGGTCAGGCTGGGGTAGTACGCGTGCATGTAGGGGCTCTGCCAGTGAACTACCTGCAGCCAAAGACATAAATGCAACCATTAGATAAGATAAGATAAGATAATAAGATCAATCAATAGCCACTGCTATCTGGCCACACTTGTTGTCAAAGACATTCATAAATGCATTTAAACTGATCCAACATAGTGGGACAGTCTTAAGTCTTTGGTCTCATCTTCAAATGGCAACCTCACCCCAGGGTTCCCACATCACTTAAGAAATGTCTTGTTGGAACTCTCTATTCACATTATACTAAAACGTCAAAACTTCTTCTCCAACTAAATAAATAGCACGTATACCATTGGAAAAATAAACATAAATAAAGAGTTTGAGTGTCAATTTTGATGTCTTATCTATTTAGAGTCTTTGAAATCTCCTTTTTTTTCTCTTTTTGTTACTATTTCAAGGTTCATTCTACTAAAACAATTTAAAAAAAACAAAGATACTTTTTTCATTATTTCATATAGCATTAACATCAATAACTACTCCCTCAAACTCACAGTAGATCAGTGATGTCACTTACCCCAGGCATGATGACCCTCTCGATGTCGTTGAAGATGTTGTCCCAGTCGTCCGCCTCCACTGGGGCAGACTCCGGCAGAAGGTCTCTCATGTATCCGGGCTTCACGTCAGGGATCACCCTCCGCTCCCGGATCGAGCCCAGGTACTGAGTGATGTAGTCCACCAGCTCCTTGCCTGAACAAAACACACCACAGTCACATCATTCATCTATACGGAAGATTAGACTTCTGCATGTTTGTCCTGACTCAGCCCTGGATCAGCCTGGTTTAGTCCTGGTATTGACATAGTTTATATGGTTTACTCCTGAGTTGTTCTTTAGATTTTGTCCTTTGTTAATTCATATTCAGTCTTTGGTTCTGGCAATACATGTGTTTTATTCAAGTTGTTGTTTAAATTAAAAAGAGGCTATTCGAGATTCAGTTTAATCCAAAACAAAAGGTGATATTGGTTTGAAGAGTTACAATCATAATTTTAATATATGTGAGTTGAAGCCTTACCTCTGCGGTTGTACTCCTCAGCCTGCATCTTGTTGGTTTGCGGGATGATTAAGTCCAGAGGTTGGAGCAGGTAGCAGCTGTGAAGCTTTTCAACACAGACCGCGCACAGACTATAAAGAGATGAATATGGAAACCACTCCTCACTCTGACGCAGACCAACTGCAGAAGCATCAACGGCACATTGTCTTTGAATGAAAAAAACAGGACAAAGCCACGTTTTCACCAAATATTGACCAACACACATTTTTCATCTCATGACGATTGACACTTTTCTGATCATTCAAATAAAAGAAGTGATGAATATGAAATCAGTAGTGTGAGTTGAGTAAGCGGTTTCTTTTTTCTGTTTTTTCTGAAAGGTGACTTATACAACTTTTTTATGCGGGGAAAAACAGTTGATATTTGTGCGACCTTGTAGTGACCCAGCCGCTGTATGAGTGGGCAGCATTTCGCCTTTACTTTCCATCACAGTGGTCTCTACAATGCTCCAAGATCAATTGTTTTGTAGGTTTCTCTGGTGAGAGGCTACGTCAGCAATGAAAAACTTCCAAACAGTTGATCCTGGATCGTCCTAGAGGCCACTGTGATGGAAAGTAAAGGTGCCATGCTGACCACTCATACAGCCGCTGGGTCACTACAAGGTAAAATATGCACTAAAATCATGTTTTTTTGCCACATTAAAAGTTGCATAATGCACCTTTCGCTAAAACATTTTGAGGATAAATTAGATTAAATATAATTTTTGAATTTGTTAGTTCCTTTGGTGGGTCACATTATGATCCCCCAACTAAACACCAATCTAAAGGTTGACAGATCAATCTTTACTTCAGCCAATACACTGTTTTGTTGGGGATTAAGTCTATAAACCTGCCATATTATGGCCAAACGTCCCTTTAACTGTCAACATTTATGCATGTTTTCAGAATTGAATGTCACCTTTTGATAATATGTTGAGACATTATTTGATCTACATTAGTTTGGGTACACATAGGATAGGACACAATATAATCCCCTTAGAATAATAAAGTTCTATCTGCGTTCTGAGTCTCTAAGTTTTGGCCTCTCCTTGAATGAAATTGAAATTAGTAAAATATTTTTGCTCATAAAAACCTCAAAACTGTACCAACGTCTATAAAACTTTGAAATAATCTACAGAATGGGTCCAGAAACAATAATATGTAAATAACTACATTTTGACAAATAATCCAGATACTGTACCTTGTAATTAAAAGGGGATGACGTAGCTAGGCACAGTAATCACAGAGTTATTAACCTCAGACAAGGGCAAAACGTCTTCACATAATAACTGTCGCATGGTCAATTTTTTACTATTAAATTATAGCTGTCCCCCACTTCTAAAATAAAGGCTCTTTAAAAAGTTACAGTGTCATACACATGCAACCTGCTCATACTTCATTAGTAATGTTATTAATAGTTCCTTTATCCTGACTGGCTCAAGCATTATATGTGTTTTGTATGATAGTGACTCAATATAAACAAAGATAAACAAAGCCCGAATGCGGATGAGGCTTAGTGAATGAACAATAGCCTCTCAAACTAATGGTTTATTGGGAAAACCCTGTTTAAATTCAGACTTTGAGCAGCTGGACTGGTCACACACTGCGTATTTGTTGTGCTTTGTGTTAAACATTTACCCTTTCCTATACAGCCTTACACAAACTGAAACCATATCTAAACACTGAGATTATCTGCAGTCATTTTGGCAATGAGTAAAGAATACTAATGGCCACTTATCCTCATTGTTAAAGGCTATAACAATGACTGTGATTTTAGAGGCAGATTTAAAAACATTGAAACTTGCCCAACATGATGTTTAAGTGCGCACACACAGACTGTTACAAGTATTATTAGTAGTATTATTATTTAACCCAAGGTCACCTTGGTCTTTTCCTGATTTATTTGTTTTCTCTGAATGTCATGAATTATCAATGTTTATAGTTTTATTGTTTAGCAGTTTATAATTACATAGTTTGGCAGATTTAGTTTTTACATGTAGTTTGGTTCTGGTGTAGGTTTGATTAGTCCCCTCCCAGCCCCCCCAGCCCCGCCCCCCAGGATGAGCAACACTATACTATTATAATATAGGCTTATCGCAAAGGATCAAAAGCCAAAACATCATTAATATAACTGTGGGTCACAATTTCTAAACAGAAGTATAAGTCTTTTGATCAAAGTGAAGGAAACACAGGGCTGTAAACAATGACAGTTAATGTTATTTGGACCAGAGGACAGTGATGCCATTGTCCTGCTCCTTACGTATCAGGCCTGATCAAAGCAGGTTTAACTATTAGCATGCAATTCAAACCACTATGTGAAATCAAAGTCGAAGTAATTTGTCTTTCTTTGGCTTCCACTCAAATGTGACGTTTAATAACACTTGCTATCACACAGAACTAAAGCCTATATATCATTGGTTACAAGAATGACAAGAAATCTTCTTTGGGCAAATTACTGAACTGAGAAAGGATTACATGTGCAAAAAAACACACACACATATTTATTTGTATTTACTGAATTTAAATGCTTGTTGGCCTTCTTGGAGTCCCTGGGAGGGGTACTAGATGGTGCTCCGACTGGGGACTCCATTGTTCTGCTGGGGGACTTCAACGCCCACGTGGGTAACGACAGTGAGACCTGGGAGGGGGTGATTGGGAAGAACGGCCTCCCCGATCTGAACCCGAGTGGTGTTCTGTTATTGGACTTCTGTGCTAGTCACAGTTTGTCCATAACGAACACCATGTTCGAGCACAAGGGTGTCCATAAGTGCACGTGGCACCAGGACACCCTAGGCAGGAGGTCGATGATCGACTTTGTAGTCGTGTCATCTGATCTCCGGCCGCGTGTCTCGGACACTCGGGTGAAGAGAGGGGCTGAGCTGTCAACCGATCACCACCTGGTGGTGAGCTGGATCCGCTGGCAGGGGAGGAAGCCGGTCAGACCTGGCAGGCCCAAGCGTGTTGTGAGGGTCTGCTGGGAACGTCTGGCGGATCCCTCTGTCAGTGGGGTCTTCAACTCCCACCTCCGGAAGAGCTTCACCCAGATTCCGGGGGAGGCGGGGGACATGGAGTCAGAGTGGACTCTGTTCTCCTCCTCCATTGTCGATGCGGCTGCTCGTAGTTGTGGCCGTAAGGTCTCTGGTGCCTGTCGCGGCGGCAATCCCCGAACCCGGTGGTGGCGCCCGGAAGTAAGGGATGCCGTCAAGCTGAAGAAGGAGTCCTACCTGGCCTTGTTGGCTTGTGGGACTCCTGAGGCAGCTGAGAGGTACCGGCAGGCCAAGCGTGCTGCGGCTCGTGCGGTCGCGGAGGCTAAAACTCGGGTCTGGGAGGAGTTCGGGGAGGCCATGGAGGAAGACTATCGGTCGGCCTCGAAGAGATTCTGGCAAACCATCCGGCGCCTCAGGAGGGGGAAGCAGTGCTTCACCAACACTGTGTACAGTGCGGGTGGGGGGCTGCTGACCTCGACTGGGGATGTCGTCGGGCGGTGGAAGGAGTACTTCGAGGACCTCCTCAATCCCGTCGTCACGTCTTCCAATGAGGAAGCAGAGGCTGAGGACTCGGAGGTGGGCTCGCCCATCACCGGGGCTGAAGTCACCGAGGTGGTGAGAAAGCTCCTCGGTGGCAAGGCTCCGGGGGTGGATGAGATTCGCCCTGAGTACCTTAAGTCTCTGGATGTTGTAGGACTGTCTTGGCTGACACGTCTCTGCAACATCGCGTGGCGGTCGGGGACAGTGCCCCTGGATTGGCAGACCGGGGTGGTGGTCCCTCTCTTTAAAAAGGGGGATCGGAGGGTGTGTTCCAATTACAGAGGAATCACCCTCCTTAGCCTCCCCGGTAAGGTCTATTCCGGGGTGCTGGAGAGGAGGATCCGGCCGATAGTTGAACCTCGGATCCAGGAGGAACAATGCGGTTTTCGTCCTGGTCGTGGCACACTGGACCAACTCTATACCCTTCATCGGGTACTCGAGGGTTCGTGGGAGTTCGCCCAACCAGTCCACATGTGTTTTGTGGATCTGGAGAAAGCGTTCGACCGCGTCCCTCGTGGTGCCCTGTGGGGGGTGCTCCGGGAGTATGGGGTCCGGGGCCCTCTGCTAAGGGCTGTCCGTTCCCTGTATGACCGCAGCAGGAGCTTGGTTCGCATTGCCGGCAGTAAGTCAGACCTGTTCCCGGTGCGTGTTGGTCTCCGCCAGGGCTGCCCTTTGTCACCGGTTCTGTTCATTACTTTTATGGACAGAATTTCTAGGCGCAGCCAGGGGCCGGAGGGTGTCCGGTTTGGGAGCCTCAGAGTCTCATCTCTGCTGTTTGCGGACGATGTTGTTCTGATGGCTTCAACGAACCGGGACCTTCAGCACGCACTGGGGCGGTTTGCAGCCGAGTGTGTAGCGGCCGGGATGAGGATCAGCACCTCCAAATCCGAGGCCATGGTTCTCCACCGGAAAAAGGTGGCTTCCCCTCTTCAGGTCGGTGGGGAGTCCTTGCCTCAAGTGGAGGAGTTCAAGTATCTCGGGGTCTTGTTCACGAGTGAGGGACGGATGGAGCGTGAGATCGATAGACGGATCGGTGCGGCGTCAGCAGTGATGCGGTCGCTGTATCGGTCTGTCGTGGTGAAGAGGGAGCTGAGTCGGAGGGCAAAGCTCTCGATTTACCGATCGATCTACGTTCCCACCCTCACCTATGGTCATGAGATTTGGGTCATGACCGAAAGGACAAGATCGCGAATACAAGCGGCCGAAATGAGTTTCCTTCGCAGGGTGGCTGGGCGCACCCTCCGAGATCGGGTGAGGAGCTCAGTTACCCGGGAGGAGCTCGGAGTAGAGTCGCTGCTCCTTCACGTCGAAAGGAGCCAGCTGAGGTGGCTCGGGCATCTGTTCCGGATGCCTCCTGGTCGCCTCCCGCGGGAGGTGTTCCAGGCATGTCCTAGTGGGACAAGGCCTCGTGGAAGGCCCAGGACACGGTGGTGGGACTATGTCTCCGAGCTGGCCTGGTGTCGCCTCGGGGTCCCCCCAGAACAGCTGGAGGAGGTGTGTGTGGATCGGGAAGTTTGGGCATCTCTGCTGAGACTGCTGCCCCCGCGACCCGGCCCCGGATAAAGCGGAAGAAAATGGATGGATGGATAAATGCTTGTTGATCACTGGGAGATACTACAGGTTTTACAACACACAATAATTTGATAAAAGCATCATACGTTTTTATACATCTGTACAAGTAAAAGTTAGTGTGCTAATAGCAATATATTTGTGTGTGTGTATATATATATATATATATATATATATATATATATATATATATATATATAGTGTTCAGTGTTCCAACATCCACAAACGGCAACTGCTATCACAACTTGAGATTGACGAGGTACAACACCAATGCTCCGGCAACGGGGAGCCAGGACACCAGGTTAGAGGGGAGTTAACACCAGCCCTCCCAATGGAGATTGGGTACGAAGCCCCAATAAGCGCAATCACGCTGAACAAGGCAGCGACTGACCTGAAAAATAAGATCATGGCAAAAATGTCCAGCAGGCAACCCCGAAGCCAATTACAGAGGCTAAGAGAAGTACTGTCAGAAAGTCTCCTAGAAGATGTGAATGCAGCTCTGAGAGCAATTCCTACATCAACCATCACTGAAACCAATGAGCTGATATACTCCACAGCAGCAGTGATCCTAGAGACGCTTGGCTATCGGAAGAGCAACCATGAGATGAAATACCCACCATGGAAAAGAAGGCTGGAGGATAACATCAAGGCAGCACGGAGGGAAGTGAGTCAATTGACAGAGGCCTTGAAAGGTGCAATGAAAAAGCAAGTACCCAAAAGGTACAGCCAGATGCCCATACCTGAAGCATTGGAAACTGCCAAACAAAGGCTCCAAGCCTTGGCCAGCCGCCTAAAGAGGTACACGAGAGACAACGAAGCCAGACGAGTAAATCGTCTGTTCGCAACCCAACCTGCGAAAGTGTACGCTCAGTGGCAGGGCAACAATAACAGAGCAGACCCACCAAGGCTGGAAACTGAACAGTACTGGAAAGGCATATGGGAGAAGGAGGCAGCACACAACAGTGATGCACAGTGGCTGGTGGCTCTGAGAGAGGACCACAGCAACCTCCCTGAACAGAATCCAGTTACCATCACAGTGGCAGACGTCCAAGAAAGAGCCTCAGGTATGAAAAATTGGACAGCACCAGGCCCTGACATGATACACGCCTACTGGCTTAAGAAACTCACGGCTCTCCATGAGCGCTTGGCAGCGCAAATGAACCAGCTGCTGAGGGATGGGAATCACCCTGAATGGTTAACCGAAGGGCGCACAATCCTGATCCTGAAGGATCCCTCAAAGGGTACAGTCCCATCCAACTATCGGCCAATAACCTGCCTCTCCACAACGTGGAAGCTCATGTCCGGCACCATAGCGGCTAAGATAAGTAAGCACATGGATCAATACATGAGCACAGCTCAGAAGGGAATCGGTAAAGATACCAGAGGTGCCAAACACCAGCTCCTGGTAGACAGAACAGTCGCTCGAGACTGCAGAACCCGACACACTAACCTGAGCACTGCCTGGATTGATTACAAGAAAGCCTACGACTCAATGCCACATACTTGGATCATTGAATGCCTGAAGCTATACAACATCAACAGGACTCTAAGAGCCTTCATTGCAAACTCGATGAGGTTGTGGAAAACCACCCTTGAAGCCAATGGCAAGCCACTTGCACAAGTCTCCATCAAATGTGGCATATTCCAAGGAGACGCCCTGTCCCCACTGCTGTTCTGCATAGGTCTGAACCCCCTCAGCCAAATAATCAACAAGACTGGCTATGGATACCGACTCAGGAACGGGGCCACCATCAGTCACCTCCTCTACATGGATGACATCAAGCTGTATGCTAAGAATGAGCGAGACATCGACTCACTGATCCATACCACCCGGATATACAGTGCAGACATTGGGATGTCATTCGGACTAGAGAAGTGTGGTCGGATGGTGACTAAGAGAGGGAAGGTAGTCCACACAGAAGGGGTCTCACTCCCAGAAGGAACAATAGCAGACATTGAGGACAGTTACAAGTACCTCGGAATCCCACAAGCAAATGGCAACCTCGAAGAGGTGACAAGGAAAGCGGCTACGGCCAAATACCTCCAACGAGTAAGGCAGGTCCTAAGAAGCCAGCTCAATGGCAAGTCCCGGGCAATAAACAGCTACGCCCTACCAGTAATCAGATACCCTGCAGGAATAATAAGCTGGCCAAAGGATGAGATACAGACCACAGATGTTAAGACGCGAAAGCTCCTAACCATGCACGGAGGGTTCCACCCCAAATCCAGCACTCTGAGGCTGTACGCTAGCCGTAAGGAAGGAGGCCGAGGACTAGTGAGTGTTAGAGCCACTATCCAGGATGAAACATCCAAGATCCATAAGTACATCAAGGACAAGGCTCCGACAGATGACGTGCTCAGTGAATGTCTCAGACAATGGGGAACAGAAGATGAGGTGCTGGAGGTCCCGTCATGGGAGGACAAGCCCCTACACGGCATGTACCACCGAAACATAACTGAAGTGGCGGATATACAGAAATCCTACCAATGGCTAGACAGAGCCGGACTAAAGGACAGCACAGAGGCACTCATCATGGCTGCACAGGAGCAGGCCTTGAGCACCAGAGCAATAGAGGCCCAGATCTACCACACCAGACAAGACCCCAGGTGTAGACTGTGCAAAGAGGCCAATGAGACAATCCAGCACATAACTGCAGGGTGTAAGATGCTGGCAGGGAAAGCTTACATGGAGCGCCATAACCAAGTGGCTGGTATAGTGTACAGGAACATCTGTGCAGAGTATGGGCTGGAAACCCCAAGGTCAAAGTGGGAAACACCTCCAAAGGTGGTCGAGAATGACCGAGCCAAGATCCTGTGGGACTTCCAGATACAGACGGACAAAATGGTAATGGCGAACCAACCGGACATTGTGGTGGTGGACAAAGAGCAGAGGAAAGCCGTTGTGATCGACATAGCAATACCAAGCGACTTCAACATCAGGAAAAAGGAACACGAGAAACTAGAGAAATACCAGGGGCTCAGAGAAGAGCTGGAGAAAACCTGGAGGGTGAAGGCATCAGTGGTGCCCGTGGTCGTTGGGGCACTCGGGGCAGTGACCCCCAAACTGGAGGAGTGGCTCCAGCAGATCCCAGGAAATACATCAGACATCTCGGTCCAGAAAAGTGCAGTTCTAGGAACAGCAAAGATACTGCGCAGAACCCTCAAGCTCCCAGGCCTCTGGTAGAGGACCCGAGCAGGAGGAAAAAGAGAGACCGCCCGCGGAGGGTGAGGAAGAGTTTTTTTTTATTTTTATATATATATATAAAATATTTCCATGGTTTGGGGCCAAAGCTTGAGCTGCTTAATTAACTGGATGATAAATAAATAAATACAAAATAAATAAATACAGAAAAAATAACATAAATACATAAATGCACTTATTATAATAAATGCATGCATTTCTCTGCAAATTTGATCTTTATTTTATTTTATTTATTTATTTACATATTTATTTATAGATATATTTATTGTTTTGGCAGCCACGGTCCTCCATAGATAACACCTTTTGGCGGTAATATCTGAACTGGAGAATTAATACACAGCGACAATGGTAAAAAAAAAAAGAGAGAGAGAAAGAAAGAAAGAAAGACCCAACAAGGGTCGGTGTTGACTTGTTTATTTTCTTTGCCAGCAGAGGGCATAAGTGAGTTGTTTACTTCCCACCGGAAGTTGATCCACCGAAGAAGAGCAGGAAAAAGCGAATCAGGAACCAGCTTCAAAAAGTATCTAAAGTGAAAACAGCGGCTCAAAAGAGGTAACCTTTGATCTCTAGCCTGATATATTAAGTGTAATTATGTTGTGTACGCTGGCGGGTTTTGCAGGAGTTAGCCGCAGTGATCTGTCCCAGTTTGTGCCTGATACTTCCTGCCCTGTGTTAAATGGCTCACGTTAGCCGCTAATGCTAAACTGCGTGAGACCTTCGCGTTTCGCAATAAAGGTGCTAAAAGCTAACACAGGAATCCGCTAATGTGTCATGAAACTACATACAAAAAGCAACATGACACTGACTGGAATATTGCATTGACACGCGAGAGTTTTGTCCGATTTGTCGCTTTATTTGACAGGAAAGTCGACCCGAAGGACCCCTGTCAATGCAATGCTAACATTAGCCTATAAAGTGTGATGTTGTCGTCATTGTTGACAGCCCCACAGCAGTTCAGTAATTACAGTCAGAGATCACGGGAAATAAAATCACTGTCCCTCCGGCCTTGAGAAAGTCCCGATTAATGGTTTACAGACTTGTATCTCAGTGTTTTAGTTTGGAGAAGCTCATTCTTACACAGCTCGAACTGCTTCTGTTGATTCGGTTTGTTTGTAAGGCGCTGTGGCGTCTGAACATAGTGAACGTACAGTTAATATAGTAAAGATAATGAGTGAAAGGTTATACTCAAGCAACTGTAAAACTTCCACTAAAGGGTAGCAGTGTGCGCCTTTACTGGTTAGACGCAGGCAGTACAACAACTCAGTTTGAGCTGCTTTTACCAGCTTCATCAGAGTGTGGAGGAGCCTCACCTCACCTGAGAGTTTGGACCCTTCAAAATGTAGTCACTGAACTGGAAACTGCAATAGCAACACTTATTAGGACTCCATTAGGGACAGGTCTTGGGAGGTTTTGTCAAAAGAGAGATCCTTGACTGGACTGGACTGCAGTAAATACAAATGTGAATAAATGACCATGAAATGTTTGTGTTGTCAAAAGATTTCTGTGATTCTCGGCACATTCCATGATTATAAATTAACTCATGACGTTTTTAAAACTTGATTTAGCATGTTCCAGCAGTGACCCTAACTTACTTGTTCTGCAGCTCTTTATTCTACTTTTTTTTTAGTTTTCAGCCAGTGTCATTTAATGGACAATGTTGCTTGTACACCGTAACGACGTCTGTGGTAATGTTGATCTTAGACGACATTCTTTTCTAAACTCTATGATTAGTCAAATCAACATTTCTTTCACTACAGCATGTTTTGTTTACCTTGTGTTCACTTGAATGGCTGAATACAGTCAACGTTAACACCCAGTGATGTTTCTTCCTTGTACTCTAAATAGATGCACCGAGTCTCTGTGCATTACTAAATGCCCGCTGCTTGTGAGCTGTGATTAAAGACACCTGCCAAGATGCCTGCAGTGTCCACGGGCCCCAAGGACCTCTACCTGTCCACATCTCTGGGTGATCTGAACAAGAAGGCAGAGGTCAAACCAGACAAGATCAACACCAGAAGGTAACACAGATTGGGTCGTCCCTGTCACATTAAGTAATTATATAACAGTTAAGAATTGTTCCACTGCTCTTTTCTTTAGAGTTTGAACATTACAGCGGACTATATGCTTCTGTTATACCTATTTGATTTTTGTTTTCTTCATTTGAACTTGCAGTTATGTTCAGAGTGCCTGTAAGCTCTTCAAAGCAGCGGAGGAGAGCCGCTTGGACAGAGATGAGGAGAAGGCTTACGTGTTTTACATGAAGTATTTAACAATCTATGATCTCATAAAAAAGAGACCGGACTTCAAACAGCAACTGGTAAAGCTCAAAGCCCGTTCAGTAGAAACCTATTCATTGTTATATGTCGTTACATTGGAGATTTCATTTGTAATTTTAATTAAATAGTTTTTAGGGTAGTCTACAGAGTTATATACTGAGAAGAAATTGTGCACTTATATTCATAACTATTTTAATTAACTGAACATGTATTTTCAAGCTGGTTGTGCCAATATAAATGGTCTCACTTTATATACAATTTATTAAAATTCCTTTTTATTTTTTTATAGGACTATTACATGACAATGCTTGGACCAAACAGCATCAAAAAAGCCATTGAAGAGGCAGAAAAGCTCTCAGAAAGTCTCAAACTCAGGTTAGTTGTGTTGCATGGCTGTATCTAGGGCTTAAGGCACTTGGCATGTCAAACCTGTATGTTCAATGTTTCCTCTCCTATTTGAGGTATGAGGAAGTCGAGGTTCGCAAAAAACTTGAGGAGAAAGAGAGGCAGGAGGAGAAGAAGAGAAAGGAGGAGATAACGGAGAAAGAGAGCGGTCGAGCGTCTCCCAAAACCACGAGCAACAAAGACATTAAGAAGGTAGAGCAGTCAAATAATCGATGCGTCCTATTTGAAATGAATATTTAAACTCCTGTAGCAGACAATTGATCCAGCTGAGCCCGTGTTCGATGCAATTTTGTGGCTGGTGAAACTAAATCCGGGCCATTTCCTGTGATTTATTGGGTTTCTCAATTCAAGCACAAGGAAAGCACTGTCCATTTGGCTGAAGTGTTTTCAGCGTATAACCAAAACCTTATTATTGTGTGACTGGAACAAAGTTAATGTTTATGCTCTTTTCTGTTAGATAGAGCTTTGAGTGCCCAGTCATGGTGAAAAATATATATATTACACAGTTACACACCTCTTTTTCCTGGTATTATGCTGAAGTCTGATAATAAAAATGCACTCGCACTGTTTTTGAGGGATTAAAAGAGGTCTGAAATCTTTCCGAGTAGTCACCATTCACCATTTTTACCATGAAATGCAGTTTACCTAACCACCTAAATATTTGAATATGTGTGCGTATGTAGGGTTGCTGATTTAAATGGTGTTGGATGGGAGTGTTTCAACAGTAGTCTGATCTTAGGCCTTTTTCTAGTTATTGAGGTGGGAATGACAGACTTGCAATGAAATATAAGTAAACACTGTATTTTAATGTGTTTTTTTTTCTTTCAGGTAAAAGAAGGGCAAAATGAGATAAAGAATACAGCTCCAAAAGGTAATTTATCACACTACACCTCCAACAAAGCCTTAAACAGGGTTTTGATTATGTATTATTGCAATTCAAACGCTTTATTACAAGACATTGATAGTTGGTCTCGTCTTTCAGCTGTGACACCGGCCGGTGGAGTCACGGCTGAGAAGCTCTTCAATATGATGAGGGACCAGTCCCTGACGCTGATTGTGATGGACGCGCGGAGGGTTAAAGACTTCGAGGAGTCTCACATCCAGGTCCCAGCCCAGACCTGCATCAGCGTGCCTGAGGAGGCCGTCAGCCCTGGGTACTAACACTGCAAGAGGTTTTAGGTATTTATTTTCCTGTTGCATGTTTTGAACTTGTTTTTGTGTGACTGTTGCAGAATCACTGTGAATCAGATTGAGGCCAGGCTTCCCGAGGCGTCCAAAGATCACTGGAGAAGAAGAGGTTTTGTGGATTATATTGTTTTACTCGACTGGTTCAGCGCCGTCTCTGACCTGGCCATGGGCACCACTCTGCAGAGCCTTAAAGATGCACTTTTTAAGGTAAGTGTTGTGAAATTAGAAATGGAAAGCTTATACAAAACACCGGACAAACCCTTTTAAGAATAATAATCCTTAAAAACACCATGATAATTACCACAATACTTCCAGCTAAGACACAATGAGCTTGCACCCATATCTGTGGGTTAATTTAGAGTTTGTGACTTTGTGACAAGCCTTTTCCTCTTTCATATACAGTGAAGATCTTCGCTCTTGACTCAAAACCGTATTCACTTTATAACAACTGTACAAAAGGTGTTATATAACATATTTCTTCACTTTTTCCTTTGTTGCTCACAGTGGGACAGTATCACGATCCTGCGAAGTGAGCCACTGGTGCTGGAAGGAGGCTACGAAAACTGGCTTCTGTTTTATCCGATGTTCACCACAAACTCCAAAGTCAAACCTCCGAGACAAACCTCCACCAGCAACTTGCCCCAATGTAAGGACAGCTGCGGCTGTATGCAATAGCACAATGTAGCTTTATTTCATGATTAGCACAACAATAACCAAGAGAAATATACATTTTTCTGTTCACCATTATGATACAAGGGAAATAGTCCCCAAAACCTACCAAATAGGGTGTGCTTTTATTGTGCGCCTCTGTAGAAATCATTGTTATTTTAATTAAATGTACAGTATATAATTAACATGATGCCTCTTTGCTTCATACATTGCTTTCCTTTTAACCCTGTAAATAATGCTCAGTTATTTCTGCTTTCCAGTGAACTTTAGTTACCCCTCCCTTGAAGACCCCAAACCTCCTGCCCCGCCGCAGCCTGAGCCGCAGGTCCGACCTGAGCCTGTGGAGCCCTCTGCCCCGGCGCTGGTGAACGGAGTGTCCTCAGCTGAACCTCCTCAGTTATCAGTGACAGATAGACCGATTGACACTGTGGATTCTCCAGTGACAGTGACCGGCCCCGAGCTCAGTAAGAAGAACTCTACAGGAGCAGCAACAAGCAAAACACCGGCAACAACCGGAGCCTTCCCTCAGGTGAAGTTCTATCTTATCCCTCCACCAGACTTTACGGTCACTGTGATTCAAAGAACTGCAGTTACATGATGATATTTATCGTGATACATCATACTTGAATCAAAGTTGAACTAAGATGTAACATAGCAGTGCCTTGCCATTTTCTTGTTGTACTTTTTGTTCAGTATCTATTGCAGACCTGTTTGGTGCTAGCCTTGCATCCAGACTAATCTCCAATGTTTATTAATTAATAAACAGGAGACTAGTCTGGCGACCCTGTCGTAGAAAAGCTTCTGCTTGAGGCGGGACTAATGTGGGACAACCGAAGCGCAGCCAATGAGAACATAGCGGATGTGACGACAGAAACAGCGACAAGAAAGTTGTCGTCATTCGGACATCAACAATGGCGCTCCTGCCACACGGAGTTCAGTAAATGACTTCTGTCTTTTATGTCAGAAAAACTTAAGAATACAAGCATACCGGAGCATTACGTGAAGTGGTTGCTTGTGTTGAAAAACTACAAAACAAAGGCGCAACAACGTGACGCCCGTTCAGGGAGCTGCTCTGCTCTGATTGGTCGGTAGGCTCCATATCGCTGCGTCACTTCCTTTGAAAGCGCGTAATGGAATGTTGCCAGACCCTCTTCTGTAAAGAAGCGGAGTCTGGTTGGCGAGACTAGTTTGGTGCAGGATTGTGTATAATACACAAAGTAGGGTGGAAGGCTTCCTTTAAAGGCAAACTCTTTGCATAATTGTTAAAGTACAGCACGGTATATTTTTCCCCAGCTGTAAACCTACAAATTGCTTCTAGTAACAAGGAAGAGTTTTTTCTCTATGCATTTTTTGTTGCTCATTTGCATCCTTGGTCAACACACTTTACCCATCTTGTTGGAATATTTTTTTGCATCGGTGGTGGATGTCAAATCCTGTTACTGTGCCCCTGGGCAGCCATAGCTTACTACTCATTGTAACTGATTGAAGGAATAATGAACTCATAAAAATAGCTTCGAGACACTCATTTTTGGAGGTTTGGAGGTTCCAAACAAGGCTCATGATTACACCACTAAAACTAATCTTTCCTTTACTCTTATATTCACAGTTCGACCGGACCAAGAAGCCCTCCATGCGGATTGTGGACGAGCCCAAACCCATCGTGAACGGCTCAGAGAAAGACTTGACAAATGGACCCATGTTCCCGGACCGCTCCGTCAAACCCTCCCTCAGCTCCAGCTCCGCTAAAGACGAACCCGGTCAGATCCAGGAGCAGGAGAGGAGAGAGCGGGAGCTGAAAGACAGACTGGAGCGAGAGAACAGCGAGAAGAGGAAGAGGGACGAAGAGGAGCGGAGGGAGAAGAAGAAACTGGAGCGGCAGAAGGCGGAGGAAGAGGACGACCGAGGGAGCAGAGGGTTCGAGGAGAGAGAGCGCAGAGGCAAAGAGCCCAACTCCGACACGCCCTCAAAAAGCATGTCCCTGGACTCACCGGCTCCAAACCACATCGTCAGTGAAATAAAGGTGAGTTTGTGCGCGTGGCAAAGAAAACAAGGCGATGCAATTAATGTTGACCTATGAAGCTGCTTATAGAGAGCACATGTTGATGAGTATGAAAGATTTGAAAGGCAAGCAACACGAGCTATAAGATGCATGCTGTTGGTTCATTTTACTAACGATTTATAACTAATAGCAACACAAATGGTTAGAAAGTGGGATGATGTTGTATAACTATATATTCCATGTGTCTTTCACAGAGGGAGCCGCTTACCAGAGCCAGGAGTGAGGAGATGGGCAGGACTGTCCCTGGTTTGCCTGTCGGGTGGATGAAGGTATATTGTACTCAGAATGCTATTGCTTTAAAAGAGCAAAAGTTTAAGTTACGTGATACTAATGATTGCCACCTTGCACATTTCTGTATATTTCCCCCATAGTTTCTCGACATAGTGACCGGCACCTACCGCTACTACCACTCCCCAACAAACAGGGTCCACCTCTATCCACCGGAGGTCACCGTTCCCCAGACTCCGCCCTCGACTCCCCCCACAGCGAAGCCCAAACCAAAATCACCCGAGCCGGATGTCAAATGTGATCGGGATCAGGAGCAGTCCAAACTGAAGCGGTCCTACTCCTCGCCGGACATCAGCCAAGACCTGAGAGAGGAGGCGCAGAAGAAAGCCGCGGCGCCCATTGCTGCCGCCGTCATCCCCACGGTCAACAGAGAGACCAAGTACGGAAGATTTGAATGGTTCAAGCTATGACTAAACTAATCACCACGGCAAAATAATTGAGTTCTTACAGTACAAAAATATTGATACATTAAGAAATACATACATAATAAAAGAACTTACAATACCCCCACTGAGCAGTAATAATATCTACATATACTTGTGCTTTTGCCTCATTGTCATCATTTACACTCTTGTTTTTCTCCCTTAGACCTGTAGTTGCAAAAGTCTACTCTAAGGTGGAGATCGTGCGACCGTCCGCTGCCAAACTACGAAACCTTAACCCCACTTTCGGAGGTCTGGGGCCGTCTTTAACCGGGCTGCGAAACTTGGGGAACACCTGCTACATGAACTCGATCCTGCAGTGTCTGTGCAACACTCCAGCCATGGCCGAGTACTTCAACAACAACTACTACATGGACGACATCAACCGGTGAGATTTGGATTTGAACCTCTGCTTTGTTTTGATATTTATTTACCAGTAGTTTTCGGGAGATGTAAAGCCTGCATAGGAGTCCATATTGCATTTCTATTGTTTGAATCCTTTCGTCTTCTCTGCCAGGTCTAACATTCTGGGGCACAAAGGGGAGGTGGCCGAGGAGTTTGGCGTGATCATGAAAGCGCTGTGGACCGGTCTGTACAAATGCATCAGCGCCAGAGACTTCAAAATCACCATCGGGAAAATCAACGACCAGTTTTCAGGCTACGACCAACAGGACTCACAAGAACTGCTGCTGTTTCTCATGGATGGACTTCACGAAGATCTGAACAAGGTACCACTGTTACCATTACGTCTACAACTTACTACTGGTACTTTTAACTATGAATTGACTGGCAGACCTTGAGTGTCTTTGATTGGTTAATTCGGCCCGTTCAGAACTCGATAACGCCGTGTTCCAGTGTGTCAGTGTGTTTGCTAATACTACACATACTAACAAACTACTGCTCACGACTTCTCTATTATCGCCTTTGATGCACATTTCAACATAGTCTTTTTATGGTTTTCTTTCTTTTTGCTGGTTTCATGTTGATGGATGTAGAGAGTAAGTAAATAGCTGTGTGTGGTTTGTCGCTGTGTCTCTACCTCTGCATGTTAGAGACATTGCCTGTGACTCCTCCCGGCTTCATGTGCATTCAACTCTGAGGCTGTAATCTGTACTTGATATGATTCTATTTAAGTAACAAAAAAAGATGGGAAAGTGCATCTTGTCGTGCCACTCTCTTCATCTCATCACATCCCTTTT
This sequence comes from Gobius niger, assembly GCF_951799975.1. Lineage (NCBI taxonomy): Eukaryota > Metazoa > Chordata > Actinopteri > Gobiiformes > Gobiidae > Gobius > Gobius niger. The sequence goes on along the minus strand of NC_136855.1, from coordinate 14,004,670 downwards.
GTGTGATGTCCTGCGGTTATACCCAGCGTCTCTTCTAAGTTGTTTAAAGCAAACGTGGATTTTTACTTGGAAACTAAATCATTGTAGAAAAACGTAAATCATTTTTAGGTTGGTCATGTATTTGTTTGGCATGTGCAGCGTAGGGATGATGAACATACAGTTGTGCTCAAAACTAAAGTTTATATACCCTGGCAGAATTTTGGCTTCCAGGCTGATGAGTGACATTTTCCTCCAGTAGGCCAACACAAATTTCAGTAACAACTAGGGCTGGGAAAAAATATCGGATCGGACTTGGATCGCAATACTTTGTGCTGCAATACCAAGTATCGATACTTAATCAAGTATCGCAATACTTTCAATACTTGTGTTTGGAGGCATTTTTTAATCACACACTTTTTTCCCAGTAACCGTTACACAGCACTTGGTTACATTTTGTCTTAATGCACTTTTCAATCTGAAAACTTCAGTAAATGTCAAGTGGCACTTGGTTTATAAACTTTGGACACAGGACTGTTTACACATTGTAAGGACATAAACAACATAAACATATCAATTGTTATAATAACTTGTTGTATCACAATACGTATCGGATCGGCCCCTGGGTATCCTGATTTGTATCAGATCGTGACAAAAGTGGATCGTCCCAGCCCTAGTAACAACTGGCAGGAAAATTGTGGATGCAAAGTAGGGTTGTGCCGATGGACGATGTCATCGTCCATCGGCGATGGATGAGCAACATCACGATGGAGAGCCACCATCGTGATGCCACGCCCCCTCCTGTCAAAAACATGCACTGGTCTTCTGTAGGCCTTGCAAACCTACAAACTTTGCAGGGATTGCACTGTAAATTAAATCACTGATGTAACTAATATGCGCGCTAGCGTCAGTAGCCTGCCAGAAGCCACGATGTGTTAGCCATAATTATTAAAGTAAAGACGCAGCTGCTCTGTTTCTGACGCGCGGAGCTCTCTCTCTCTCTCTCTGCAGCTCAGAGTTTAACAGTGCGTGGTTTTGTTTTGCTTTGCTGCGTATTGAAACTTAAACCGTTTTAAAATGAGATGGCTCTCACATCGGAGCTAGATGAGCGCGTGGACTATTCTCACGAAGGACCGAGAGAGGAAAGAGAGAGGAGAGAGAAAGGCGCGGTGCAGGAGTTAAGAGGTTAGAGCACACGGACCGGGCGGCGCGTGGAGCGGCTTCAAAAACGTAAGCTACGACGCAAACTTCAAAATATTGTTCCGTTCACCCACTGTTTCTTAAACATTATGTTAAAATTGAGCAAATGCAAAAAAAAGCTCCCATTTACATTTGCATTAATGTGATAAGAGCCTTGGAGTTCACGCTCTGAATAAGTCGTTCTCCTCTCAGACTTTGCGCACAAGTTTTAACACATTTCTTTTGCAAAAGTCGTGTCCGTGACTCTGTTCAAATCAAGTTTAGTTTAGATCCATTTATCCTGCAATCTCACATTTTCCTAGCATACATAGTAATATGCAGCATATATAGGCTATGCAAATGTCTTTAAAAAAATGCTTATAATGAGAAATAGACGATATCATCGTCCATCGCGATGGTTCACTGTAAACGGCGTCGTCAACGGCCAATTAAGGGGACATCGCCCAACCCTAATGCAAAGAAAAAACAAGAGATAACTTCAGCTAAAATACAGGACTGGCTGAAAAAAATAAAGTGGTGTAGCTGCTTCATTATAAGGAGGCACTTGATGAAAAACGGGCTGAATGGCCAAGTCGCCAGAAGAAAGCCATTACTTCATAAATGCCACAAAGCATCCGCTTACAATATGCCAAGCAGCACAGAGACGAGCCTCAATTTCTAAGGCAATGTCATTTGAAATGATGAAACCAGATGGAACCTTTTGGCCACAACCATAAACGTTCCATCTGGAGGAGTCAACAAGGCCTGTGATGAACGGTGCACCATTCCTACAGTGAAACACGGAGGTGGATCACTGATGTTTTGGGGATGTCTGAGCTACAGGGAACTTGGTCAAAACTGATTTCAGGATGAAAGCAGCTTGTTATTTAAGAAAACTGGAGGAACAGTGTCACTCATCATGGGACGCATCCATCATGACAACGATCCAAAGCACAAGGCCACATCGACCTCTCATTGGCTCCAGCAGAATAAAGTGAAGGTCCCGTTAGTGGCCATCTCAGTCTCCTGACCTCAATATGTTTGAGCCACTCTGGGGAGATCTCAAACGTGCAGTTCATGTAAGACAGCCCAGGTATTACAGGAAGTGTAGGCTTTTTGGAATGGCCAGTTTTATCCTAGATATATATAAAGGCTAGATGTCCGGCATAACGGGCGACCATCTTGCCACAGGAAAGCGTTCTGGCGAGCTTAAGTGAGTGATTAGCACGAACACAAATCCTCATATCTCGCTCAAATCTTCACAGATTTGCAAACAGTTTGGTTTCTTACAAACGTGGCTATAATTCTGAATGCTGGAACATGTTGAAATAAAGATTTGTCATACCTACATCTCTGAGGTTTATAACAAACCAAACCGTTTGAAAATTGGTAGAAAATTGAGCAAATTATGGTTATTTAAAAGTACATGCACCATAAAACACAATGCTACGAGTGAGCGAGCTCCCTGTGGCAAGATGGCCGCCGTGTCGCCCTCCATTGGCCAGCAGCGCGTATGAGACATCTAGCCTTTATATACATCTATGAGTTTTACTATCTGAGGAAATAAAGAGGCCCATCCACAACTACCACAAAAGAATCCAAGCTGTCACTGATGTTAAAGGGGGCAATACACAGTATTAAGAACTGGGGTATGTCAACTTTTGATCAGGGTCATTTTAGTAGTTTCTTTTGTCATTGTGATTTAAAAAGAGTTTAGATCGACTATCAAAACATGATTTTTGTGCAACTGCATGTTCAAATTCCACTTAAAATTAAAATGCATTTTAAGGCTGTGTAATTGAACTCATCCATTGCAGTTGTGCTATGTAATGTATGATACACATTTTTCACATAAAAATCCTTGTTTGTTGTGAATCAGGCTGTGTGAACAGACATCAGACAAGCCTTCCTCTGCTCTGATGTTTCATTTGAACTGTCTGAACTGCATGCAAATGAATCTCAGAGAGATTTGAATTTTTACACAAATCTGGCTTGCCCCCCTGACATTCTCTACTTTAGACTTACCTTTTATCAATCAACTTTCACCAGTTCTTACCCAAGTTTAGTCATTTCTGCAATCTCTTTTTGTGTTTTCTCTGCTTGATCCCACTGTGATTTGACCCTCTTCAAACGGTCTGCCATCTTTTCCATGACCAGGATGTGTCTTTCCACATGGTTGTTTAAGAATTGAGAAGCTACTCATTGCATCAGTTGGGGTTAAATAATGTGTTTTCCAGAAAGAATCAGCACACAGTAATTTTCCAATAGGAGCCTCTTAGACATGTATTTGTTTAAGGAAATTCGTGACTGTGTTTTTGACCAGTGCATTGCTGGCCTTTACACTTTCTGAATGAGAAATGAATTAAACGTAATTGAGAATCCATGTAAAGTTTAAGCAGAACCGCAGGTAAAATGCTTTCAGTTGCCTAATAGTGTCTCTGTGGTCACAGGCCGACAACAGGAAGCGCTACAAGGAGGAGGAGAACGATCACCTTGACGACGTGGCAGCGGCGGACTTGGCGTGGAGCAAACACAAAGCACTGAACGAGTCCATCATTGTGGCTCTGTTCCAGGGACAGTTCAAGTCCACGGTGCAGTGTCTGACCTGCCACCGCAAATCCAGGACCTTCGAGACCTTCATGTACCTGTCCCTGCCCCTCGCCTCCACCTCCAAGTGTTCGCTACAGGTCAGGACAATGCTGAACACGGGCTCTGTTTAGTAATGGAAAATATACGCGCAGTTGTTGTGCTCGTTTTGCTCACATTCCTTGTGCATCTTATATTTCATCTTATAATTCAATAATTGTGGTTTTATTTTCCAGGACTGTCTGAGACTTTTCTCCAAAGAAGAGCGGCTCACGGACAACAACAAAGTGTTCTGCCGACACTGCAAAGCCCACAGAGACTCCACCAAGAAACTGGAAATCTGGAAAGTCCCTCCCATTGTGCTGGTGCACCTAAAACGGTTGGTGCAAAAACTTACATTACATTTAACTGAATAAACTGAGTGACTATTTAAAATCCTCTCTATGGCCTGACTTGTATTTTCTCTCTCTCTCTCTGCTGACTGCAGTTTCTCGTACGAGGGCCGGTGGAAGCAGAAGCTGCAGACCTCGGTGGACTTTCCTCTGGACTGTCTAGATCTGTGTCAGTACGTGATCGGACCCAAGCAGAACCTGAAGAAGTACAGCCTTTACGGAGTGTCTGTGAGTATCACTTAAACATGTTCTGTAGCTCAATGTAGTTCTCACATCTTTAATACAATTTATCAGGTGGCCGGTTGTGATATAAAGTAGAAATCACAAACTCAGACTGAAGTTGTCGGTTTAAACTTCGCTATGAGAAATGATGGTAGATGGTGAGGTCACTTTCCGCAGCTAAACCAGAAAAGGACTGATGTCTCTGGCTCATATTTTACAAAACAATGACTTTCAAGGATGGTAAACAACTGCACACACATACCCCCCCTAACCACGCCCCCGTCGTTCTGCACCTGCCTCAATACGTTTCCTCATCTTTTTATGTAAGGTGCATTGAGTTGCCTTGTGTACGAAATGCACGGTATAAATAAAGTTGCCTTGCCTACCTATTGTAGCCACAGCTGCCCTGGGATAGACTGATGGAAGCAGGGCTGTCAATGAAAAATGTCATAACCGTTGTCTAGCTGGTCATCAGGAGCATGTTTTGTATTGTTGGCAACAGTATGATCAAAATCGTTACGCAGTGTGTCTTTAATAGATTTAAAAGGTCACTTTTACATTTTTGTCCGTGTTTACAGAATCATTACGGTGGCCTGGACGGCGGACACTACACGGCCTACTGTAAGAACGTCTTGAAGCAGCGCTGGTTCAAGTTCGACGACCACGAGGTTTCTGAGCTCTCCACATCCTCTGTCAAGTCTTCTGCAGCCTACATCCTCTTCTACTCCGCACTCTGAACGCCTCAATGGGCTTAAGTACAATTACTACTAACAACTACTACACGGAGCAGCAACTCTTACCGTGATTAAACGGATCTAGTTCAATCTGCTCGTAAGCCAGCTGCGGTTTGACTTGGCAGGTTTGCTCACGCTGGGTTGTGCCAGAGAAAGTGGTTACGACATCGAAGAAAGTTGCTTTTGAGCGCGTAGAGAAACATTTCGCCGATCATGTAGTGGCCTGAAAACTGCTTCGAGGGGCAATTTAGAGCCGTGTCTTTTTAAGTTGCTGCAATTGCATTCATACTGTGTACTAAGAAGTAGGCTTGTACATAACTTACCAAACGGACGGTCAAGTCTAGTTTCAGCAACACTATGTACCCAAAGACTGATATCAGCCGGACATCTGGGAATGACCAGGTTATTCCATCAATGGCTTGCTTCTTCCCTCATGGCACAGGCATTTTCTAAGATGACAATGCCGGGATTCATCGGGCTCACATTGTGAAAGAGTGATCTTTAATCTCTGCTAAAATTGTGCAATGTACACCTGGCTTTTTAGAGATTAATGCATTTTTTGGTTCATGCGGAAAGGCCCACTGATACATCAATATGTAACCATAAACCAGTCAAAGCATCTGCAATAGGACCAATTAAAAGGCTGCATCTGGCCTCCATCTCAATGCTAATCTATTCTGTCTGAAGAATGTTTTAACGTCACGTGAACGCAGCCTATTCTCACATAGCCACATTTTTTGCACTTACAATATGCAATCAATCTAGTTTATGTAGATCACGTCGTTTAGTATTTTTTGAAATGACACTGATCTTGCTTTAGCCTTTAAAGGAATAGGCCACCGTTTTTACATACTAAAATATGTTCTTACCTCACTTTAGACGTGTTAATATATCCCCGTCTGGTCTTTGTCCGTGCGCTCTGTCACGCAAACGGAGCACATACGCAGCCTCTCCCACATGTCACATAGCTCCAAAAAAGCTCACGATAGAAGCTACCAAGCTCTTCCACGTGTTCCCTATTTGATACGAGGTCTGATACGAGGAGTAAAACGTCCGCGCAGTAACTCCTAAAGGTTATTGACGGAAGTGAGCGGGGGAAGTCTTTAGGAGTTACTACGCGGACGCTGTGCTCCTCGTATCATTACGCCTCACAATATAGTCCCCCTTTTTATTTGCTTATAAAATCGACATGCTACATTTCTGGGTAAATATACTTCGCATGAAAACACTTCACGTAACTTTATTTAAATAGGGAACACGTGGAAGAGCTTGGTAGCTTCTATCGTGAGCTTTTTCGGAGCTATGTGACATGTGGGAGAGGCTGCGTATGTGCTCCGTTTGCGTGACAGAGCGCGCGGACAAAGACCAGACGGGGATATATTAACTCGACTAAAGTGAGGTAAGAACATATCTTTGTATGTAAAAACGGTGGCCTATTCCTTTAAGCTGGTTTTGAGTGGAGACTTGTGGAAAAACCTGTAATAACTCCAAGCATTTTACTTTTAGGTTGCCAAATCTATGCTTAGCTTTTAGTTTGTGTTGCAATGATTTGTTTTGATGAACGATGGCATAAAGCACTTTCTATTTACATAAACCGGAGTATAGTCCAAATCAGAGGAGATGTTGCTGCTTTGCTTTGACAACAGCCAGCCTTATTTTCAGTAACCACACAGCAAGAAGAGTATTGTCTGTCTTTCTTACAGTTTTGTGAAAGTTTAGGCGCAGTTGTGAGCGAGCAACATGTGACCCAGAATGTCCTGCAGTGTCGCTTTAAAAGTTGCTGCCTGTTTTTTATCATTTTCAGGAAGGTTAAGCCACTGCTTATCACAATATAGGTTCGCCACAGTAACTTTACCCTCTGGTTTCCACAAGTCTTCTATACAGCTCCAGTGTCACTAATGTGGACCAACAGCCTGGTCCACTGTCTGTGCCCTGTTCTGTCGTCACATTGTATTGTATTCAACATCACTAAAGAGTTATTTCCACCTAATGCTGGTTTGACACTCATTTCTCGGGTGAATTTGGTTGAGTTGAGTCTCCATGCGTTCACTGTCTGACCGGGGATGATACCGTATAGCACTTGTGAGATGCCATTGTCTGTGGGACTTGGAACATGACGCAAAGGATCTTTCTGAATCTAGAGGACCAGAAACCGGATTTGTCGGGACTTTGATTGGGACTTGTCTTGCCTCGCACGAGTTCATTACTATCCCTTTTCTTGTACATGTTGATTTTATTTCTAATGCTCTAAAAAAATGTTTCAGATGTAACAAATATATTAACCAACAACTTATATGACTATTTATTAAAACGGCTTCAAATTAATCTCATTGTGTGTGCCTTGTTTATTTCACCTACAGTGTTCTGCTGCAGGTCGTGGAGCCTGTGAGCTTTAGTGAGTGCAGCCTGAACAGTAGACATCTCGTCACGGGACTTTTGGTCTGCAAAATTATATGCACCTGAACAACACCTGCCAGGTGAAAGGTTGCATTTTGAAAAGTAAAAAACCTGTACCACTGGACTCAGTTTTTATTTACTGCAGTAGCCTGCCATGAAGTGTACATCTACTCTACTCTAAATTAATTGTTTAAATGAGCTAATTACAAATGTGATTAAGGCCACAGAATGTTACATTTCACCCAGTGAATAGAATAAAATACAAGCAGTTATTTTATTACATATTCACAGTATATTCCCTATTCACCAAAGAAATGACAAAACAGACGTGTCTTTAAATGATAAAATGTCCTCTGCAAACGACAACAAAAGGATTAAACCACAACAGACCTGTTCTCAAGCAAGTCCTGTTGGTTTAGAGTTGATATTTCAGTGTGCTTTTTATGATATGTGTAAAATGTGCACTGTGACAGGGGCGACAGTGGGGCAGATGGTAGAGCGGGTCGTCTCATGATTGGAAGGTTGGGGGTTCAAATCCCACCTCCTGGAAGTGCACACTGTCGTGTCTCACCCACAGTGTCTGTGTACATTGGTGTATGAAAGGGAGTATGAATGGGTAAGTGGATCCTTGCAGTAAAGTGCTTTGAGTGCCTAATGTAGGTGGAAAAGCGCTATATAAGTTGAGACTATTTACCATTTTACTTTCATGCCAATGGGCGAGACACTAAACCCACCTTGCCTCTGAATGTGGTGGGTTTGTTGGGGAAAGATGGAGGAGGTCCAAGAGTCAGTCTACCCCAGGGCAGCAGTGGTTATAATAGTAGTTTATCATCACTATGGAGTGAATGAATGAATGAATGAATGAATGAATGATGTCCACAACACTTTGAAAAGCTTTGTAAGGCTCAATACTTTTGTGAATGTGATGGATCTGGATGAGTTTCTCGGGGTGCACGAAGTTTGAAGTACCAGGAACAGCTGATGAGTCAGTCCTGTGAAGTGACATGGCTTCATGCACAATGGAGGTATTGTGAATGTATGGCAGGTGGAGGCTGAGATCGGAGACCAAAGAAAACATTTACGAACTGTGAAACAAGACAATGAAGGCACTTGGTGTGAGAGAATATGTAGAGAATCGTTGGCAGGAGATTTTCAGTGGCCAAAAACATATGGTTTAACTCACAGAAGCATGCTCATCATTATTACCATTTTTTTCTTTATTTGTTTACAAACCAACACAAAATGTAAACGCATGGCTTTGTTTTTTGAGGTCACTGACGGGATCATAGTCCTTGTATCTGCGGTTTCTGGAAGGGCCTGCGGCTGTAGAGCAGGATGTACGCGTGAGGAGACTGCACAAGGACGCCCTCTACCGGCCGCACCACGGAATCGTCAAAACAGTGCCAGGTCTGAGAGACGGTGTTGAAGCACAGGGCCGTGTAGTGCCCCATGTGCAAGTGGCCGATATGGTTCTGGGGAAAAGACACGGGTGACACAAAATGACTAAGGTTAACAATACATTATGACTCAAAAGGAATAGATACATAAAAGTCGAATTTATTCTATTGGTACCCACACATTTACAATACATTTTATAATATATGTCTATTGTTTGCAAATGTATTGAAATAAGGTTTAAATAGCTGCAAAATAAATGAACAAACATGATTTAGATATGTTGATTAATCAATGCAACAAAAATCAGTAATAATCCATTAAATTAGAAAGAAAAATCTAGGTTACACAATAGTTGTAAGAAAAATGAATCGGATACTAAATACCAAACAAATCCCCCCCCTCCCCACATATATTTGTATGACTGACTCACCACTACAGCGTACAGACTGTAGGAGGAGTGTGAGGAGCTGTGGACAGAGCTGGAGAGGAACGGGCTCAGGTCCAGCTTCTCTGTCGAAAACTCCACGTTCGTCCTGAGTTTGACCTGACTCTTCCCTTTACATCCGAAACTACAGGAGACGACACACACGACACATGCATCTAAAAAGGATATATCGACCATTTACCCCATCCCTTATATTACCTGTGCAGTCATGGGACCTGCTTTATAAGGGGCATTTTATAATGGGGTGTTGTGCATATGCTTTAGATAAGTGTTTTGATTATATCACTTCCTCAATGGATCTCAACTTGATTGTCCCCTAAAGTGGGACAATTTTCAGTGGGTTGCAGACAATAATGACTTAATGAAAGACTTATGGTCAATGTTTACCTCAATAAAACTGTGCGGACATATTATTTATTTATATATATGCAACTAAAGAAGCCCCTTATGACAGGCCCTGTTAGAACCATGAGGCCGTCCTTCTGTGGACCCACCACCTGCAGGAGGAGCCATAAAGGGCTGGTGCATTGTGATTTGGACAGCTCCAACAGCTGCCCCCACGACCCGGCAACGGACAAGTGGAAGAAGATGGATGGATGCAACTAAATGAAAATGAACAGCAACATGCTGCTTTTTTGATTGAAAGTTTATTGTTTTGTCTGTGTGGTTTTGATTTATAATGAAAGGCTGAAGGTGGGTCCCATAGCTACACCAGTTGAGAATCACTGATCTAGTGTGTAGATCTGATAAAAAAAAAAAAAAGTGGACATCTCCATACATCACTTATTTTGTCTTTTGGGGGGGGGGGTATTATGCAAAATGGACTTTTTCAAGCTTTACATCATGTTATTATGTCAGTCCCTCATTAAAAACATGCCTGAAGTGTTGCCTTGTTACATTCACGTGTTTTTGAGTAATCTGTAAAAATTCTGATGGCAGCCATTTTAGGGATAGGTTTGCCTGAGTCCTCCTAGGAACGCCCCCACCTCCTGGAGACGCCTCCGAGCTTTCGTCACCAGCCGAGTAACCAACCACTGCTCCTCAGCAGAACCCCCTCCCCACTGATGCCACAGACAGAGTGTGGAGGGGGCGTGTCGGAAAGGGTGAGAGGTTCTTAAAGAGACAGAGGCCTATTTCAAGACATTCACTGCAGCCATTTTGAGAGAGCAATTTTATACTAGGCAGTTATTCTAATTTACTGCATTTACAGACCAACAGAAGGTTTGGTCATCATTGTAGTGTGATATAGACTGGTGCTATGTGATTGAAAAAAGCATAATACCCCCTCTTTAAGGCATAAAGATGGCAGTGCAATGTTGTATTATAGTAGCATATGTAATTGATTGACTGCGGAATTCTTCCGCAGTCAATTATTGGTTTTCATGTTCTTTATTGATTGACTGCGGAATTCTTCCGCAGTCAATTATTGGTTTTCATGTTCTTTATTATTATTCCTCTTCCATCTTTTTCCCGATTTTCTAGAGCTTTCAGCACCTTCATGCTTTGTGCAATTTATGCAAGTTATGCATCAAAATGTTCCGCATGTTGAGGAGAAGGGTGCTATTACTTTTGGGACTTCTGCAACTTACGGTTTTTCTGCAATCGGCCAAAATGTCGGAGATTTTTCCCATTGACTTATAATGGGGCTGCCGCAAATCCATGCTTTTCTGCACTTTTTTCTGCATTTTATGCAATTTCTGCACTTTGTGCATGTTCAGCTTCTGCAACTTGTGGGTTTTGAGAAAAAATTGGCCTTCTGCAGTTTTCCATTTTTTTTATACGAGAGTTTGAAATTTTTGCATTAGTGTGTATGGGGGGAATCCAGCCAATGGGGAGACTCCAGGACTTTCAGCCATTTGTGCAGCTTCTGCCAATCAAGCACTGAGGCCATTTCAACAGTTTGACCAGTTTATGGAATATAAAAGTTTATGCAATATTAACAATTTATGCAAAATAACCACTTTATGGGATTTAAACCATTTATGCAACTTAAGAGTTTATGCCATTTAGGATTTATGAATTTTAAAGAGTTTATGCAATTTACATAATTTATGCAAATTTACCATTCATGCATTTTACCACTTTATGCAGTTTATACAGTTTATGCAACATGACATTTTATGCATTTTACCAATTTATGCAATTTGAACAGTTTATGCAATTTCTGCATTCGCTTCCCGCAATTCCGCAGTCAATCGCAATGGCGCAGCCATTGCATTTCTAGTTCATAATGTTGTTTGTATTTACCGTTTGAGGTGCAGGACGAGTATTTCCGGGGCTTTGTCGAGGTACGTGACCACAGCCGTCTCTCTCCTCAGGCCACACTCAGAGCACAGCATCTGCTCCCCTCCGGTCAGAACGCTCTGCTCGAAGAACAGAGACAGGCAGTCCTGAAAAACAATATCCTTTTAATGAGTAAAACATATAATCACTAATTTTGCGACTATTATGACCTGCTGCTCAAGGGTGAAGGGAAGTGATATAAAACCCGAGATGTAAGTCAAAAAGACAAAAAAACAAAAACAAAAGTAGGCTGGCCGGCTGCCTTCAGTGATCCTGTGATCCTCTGAAACGGTGCAGCACTTCCTGGGTTTGTCCCTGTTTCAGAGCGTGGTGTCCTGCACTGGTCAGATCCACCTCGTCCTTCCTCTTCCTCCTGCGCAGCTCCCTCCGCTCCACAACAGTCTTTCACCATCTTCTGGGAAGAGCTCAGCAGTTTATCTGTTTTATTCTCCAGTGAACGTCCATTAGCCAGAACAATAGTAGAGACAGAAGGCGCGTGTGGCTTAGCTTTGAGTCTTGCCCGGATACCTCCCCGTCTGTCCCATTCCTGTATCCTGTAGCTCCTCCTGTGACGCCTCCCCTGTGCTGCAGGTGTGGGGGACTCTTGGTGCCTCTTCAGTGTTTCAGAAGAAGAAATGTGTAGGTCTCAATGTGTTTGTTTACTTATAAAAAGATGCTTTGTTCAGGACCTTCATGGACTAATAAAAACGAACCCCACAAAACATGACAAAGATGTACAAAATTATCCAGCCAAACAGTGTGGAACACAGAAACAACACATGTCGTTCACAGAAAAAGGTAAAAAATGCAGCCGTACCAAAAGAGACAAAGGTTGCTGCTTCTTTACACGTCGCCAAAAGTAGAAAAAACCCCCGAAACAATTACAACTCTTAACTTTGCCTACAATATATAGCCCTGATCGACCTGAGCTGAGATGGGTCACCAGAGGCTGCATTGCAATTGCTCACTGCACTTCTCAAGTTGCCTCTTGTGGCATTGAATGATAAATAAAGATAGGGCTGGGCATATACCAATAAAAACAAATCGTGAAAAAGTTGATACAAAAATGGTCACACCCTATAATATTTTGTTGAACCACCTTTAGCTTTGGTTACAACATACATTCACTGTGACATTGTGTCAATAAGCTTTGGCAATGTCAAAAGATCCAGTGTTGGAATAGTTTTACCGCCGATATCTTATATAATGATGGGAGAGTGTGACCACTGCACAAAGCCTTCTCCAGCACATCCCCAAGATCCTCAGTGGAGTTGATATCTGGACTCTGTGGTGGCGCATCCATGTGAGAAAATGATGTGTTATGCATCAGGGAAGAAGAAATTCAATGGATTGGATCCATTGATGGAATAACCTGCATTCTTTGGGCACATAGTGTTGCTGAACCTAGACCTGTCCAACTGCAGCAACCCCAGATCATAACAGTTAGTTAAATCCAGGTGACCACTTGATCTTTGTTTTGTTTAGATCTAGGCTCAAGGAAGAAAGGTGATGTACATTTTTTTGGCATGTCGCCCAGCCCTGGATCAAATGCAAAGGACACATTTCCTCAAAGCACAACGTCTCCTTCAACGACACCTGGGAATAATTACAAAGAAACTAAGACTCTTTCATCTCTACCAGTTAGAAAGCTATTCCTTGTTTTCTTATCTCGAAGTGTTCTGCCTCTGCACCTGTATGGAGCAGGAGATGAGGTGCGCGGGGATGGGCAGAGACAGGATGGTGAACGGCTGTGAGCTGTGAGCCTGATGGTCACAGTGAAGACAGAGAGTGACCCCGCTCAGACGCCCCTCGAACAAACGGGACACCGCGGTACAGTCCGACCTCACACCGCTCCTCCTCCGCTCCGGCCCCAACTGACGCTTCGCAACCTAGAGGCAGAGTAATAATATGGGTAGCTATAAACAATAATACACACAAAAATCCTAAATAAACCTATGCCTATGCAGCATTAATCATTATCCAGAAGCTTAAAGCAGATTGATTTCATAAACTATTTATTTCAAGGTGAAGTCATGAGGTTATTCACCAAATTCAAGTATAATTCTGATCTAGTGACTTTGTTGGCATCATGTATGAACCTTCTTGAGGTCGTCGTGCAGGGCATTGATGCAGTACATGAGCAGCTCCTGAGCGTCCTGCTGCAGGTGGTTGTTGAACTGAGGTAGGACGGAGCAGAGCACGGACCGCGCCTCCACAGGTGCGCAGCGGGACGTCCTGCCCAGCCACATCTGCTCCAAGAGACGCACAAACACCAGGGCCACGCGGCACTTACACCTGCACACAGAGGAGAGCGTACGACTGAATGTATTTATGATGTAGCCTAGCTATTAAAATGCTTTTTTTGGGGGGGAATTATTACATGAAATCGTACTTGGTAATGTCTCTGCGTGTGTCGTGCTGTAGCAGATACTCCACTAGGGGCACTGTGGAGCAGAGACACTGGAACACTGCGTTGAGATAACAGGAGTTCCCAGAGTTGTCCAGACCGCAGACTCCTGGATGGCTCTTCACTTGTTTTTCATCCTTCAGGACTGGACTACAACTGCTGGTCTCGGTGGGCCTGCACAATGAAAGAATAGGCTGACAGGATGTAAGTACACGGTCCTAAAAGACACTAAACCCGACATAAAAAAAAAAATCAATATTCCCATTGTGTCTAAGTATCGTGTATTGATGATACATACTTAAGATTATTATTATATTTGCGTGATGCCACTGAAAGTGTAATTTATATGCAATACAAATTCGAGGTTTAAAGGTACAGTGTTGTAAAATGTTTGTCATGAAGTTCTGTAACATATTTATATCCTTGTGTATTATGATTTTTACATAACACATCTCTATTCAAAGCAATAGAAACTCTGCAATACAAACTAGTCTGGTCACCAATGGCTGGACTAAATTTGATTTGATGACAATTACAGGACCATGCTTTATTCAGGCTTGTACAACTATTTTATACCCTTGGTTTTTGGACCACAACTTAAAATGCATGTTAAAGAGGGGGTATTATGCTTTTTTCAATCACATAGCACCAGTCTATATCACACTACAATGACGACCAAACCTTCTGTTGGTCTGTAAATGCAGTAAATTAGAATAACTGCCTTGTATAAAATTGCTTTCTCAAAATGGCTGCAGCGAATGTCTTGAAATAGGCCTCTGTCTCTTTAAGAACCTCTGACTCTTTCAGACACGCCCCCTCCACACGCTGTCTGTGGCATCAGTGGGGAGGGGGTTCTGCTGAGGAGCAGTGGTTGGTTACTCGGCTGGTGACCAAAGCTCGGAGGCGTCTCCAGGAGGTGGGGGCGTTCCTAGGAGGACTCAGGCAAACCTATCCCTAAAATGGCCGCCATCAGAGTTTTTACAGATTACTCAAAAATACGTGTATGTGCCAAGGCAACACTTCAGGCATGTTTTTAATGAGGGAATGACATAACATGATGTAAAGCTGGAAAAAGTAGATTTTGCATAAAATCTGCATAATAGATTTGTTTGTTTTTACCACAGCCTGAAATAATATCAAGAAACTATCTTTATGCTTGATGAGATAATTAAAAGCAGTTGAAACTTACAAAAAAGATGCCTGGTAAATATGCTAATGAGAGAGTTTGATTGTGGACAAGTGAAGGTGTCGAGACTATATAACACAATGGAAATTCTGCGGACTGAAGTGGGAGACAGGCCAAATTTGCAAGATTAGAGAAACATGTGAATAAACAAAACACCACTTCAAGCATGTTTTTGAAGAGGATATACAGTAACTATGAGGTGGTTAAATCCTCAGAAACGTTGATTTTCCATGAAATTAAAGTATGCCATTATTTGTGTGTGTGTATTTGTGATGAATAAGCATGTGGGCACTAACCTTTGCGTACTGGCATCTGCTATAGGCCCGTCCTGGTAGGAGCTGTGCAGTCTCGGCAGCACTGGCACAGGCACACTGGGGTCCACCACGAGACGAGAGGCCAGAGACTTCGTAAACTCATCCAACTCCGCTCTCCTCTCCTCCCCGAGCCTTGGCTCTCCTGGTGTGTGGAGAACAAACGTATTGATGCAAACCACGTGCAGCGCCACCCACAGGCCAGGTAGGAACACGTCGACCTCAGCTCCTTTGAGGTCCAACAGGCGAAACAGTGCGGGGCCCGTCCAGCCTTGGATATGGGTGGCCATTATTGATTCCTGGTTTGGAAGTTGCTTTCTCGGAGTTGTCAAATCTGGAGGCATTTTAGCAGAAGGCACAAAGTGGAGGTTGACGCCGAAGTTCGAAAAGATGCTGGTGAGTTTTCCATCCGTCGACGCGGAGATGTTGACGCGGACCACGTGGCTATGGCTGCAAAACGGCCTGAGCAGATGGCTTACAACTTGCTGGACCACTGGCTTTTTACTTTGTTTCTGCATTTGCTCAGGGCAATAGAGAAACATGTTGCAAATGAAACCCGTGCTGACATCACAGAGTAGCGCGAGATGCAAGGAAGATGGCTCTTGCTGGTATAAAAGTTGATACTTCTTTATAACTAAATTTTGTCCTGGCCTGTACAAAGTCTGGTAGCGTCTCGATATGTGGCTACAAAAAGCTGCGAGGATTTCAAGCTTGGCCACATCTTCCAATCTTGTGAGCGACATTAAGTTGGTTTGGAAGCCGTTTCTCTTGAGAACGCCTTGCCATCCGTCCAGCGTCAAATCCGAAGCGTGTTTCCCGTCAATGAAGATACCGCTTTTCAAAACGACGGAAAACAACGTTAAGGCATCTGCGTACTCTCCCTCAGTGGATAGGTCTATGTGTTGGTCCTTGGTTTGGTTGTAAGAGGAGCGATTTGGCCCGGATTTGGCGCTGGTGGCGCGCCTGGTCAGCTCGCGGATGGCACGCCGGTCCAGGACTTCCATGAACAACTCCCTCGCGGTGTAGTAGACCTCGTAAGTGGGACCGTTTTGAGATTTGGAAAGGGGTTTAACTCTTTTAGGTCTGAAAATGTTTGGGAGACACAGGCTATTGCTCTGAGCGGATCCATCGTCTGGAAAATGGCACTCCTCTAAGGTCCAAGCACACTCTTTGACGGACAAGGCTTTGGGTTTCATATCAGCAGGGTCTACAGAAAGTAAAGAGGAGATTAACTTATTGTGCGGCATTCTGGTGTAATAGTTTTAGTCACCTTTTACATGAAAATCCCTATGGAAAACAAACCTCATTCCCAGACGACGTGAGGCCTTTTGTGTGGAGTTTGCATGCTCCATGATCTTTACCCGTCAACCCAATTCCTAATGATCAAGAAATGGATTCCTGACCAAACCTGGCATAAGATTTGGAGATGGGATCCCGGATGCTGCACTTCAATTAAAACATTTGTGCTTGATTTAGTTATATTGGCCCCCAGAGGTGACTGTTTGAAACTAAAATAATAGTTGCGGAGACATGATGACTTTTAGTGTAGGTACTACTGGTATCAAAAACTGATACCGACAAAAATAAATAAAACTTTAGATACCAAGTTTTGATGCCTGTTGGGTCCAGGGACAGCGCTAAAGAAAATTACTTGGTTGTTTCATCTTAAATAAATAATACACATTTAAAAGATAATTTATTTTATAAAAGTCCTTTACGGAATGAATTAACATTATTGTTCTGTTTTACGGTTCTTGATGACAAAAATGTAATAGAAATCGCAATCTCTACTTTGGGCAATCTCGATAATCGTCATGGGTCTTTATCATCGTCAGGTTTACAGCAATTTCTTTGGCAGAAACAGCATCTCTTTGTTTGGATGAGACAGTTGGAGATTACTGTGTGTACGGCAGTCTCCGCAACATCTCTGTAACTTGGACTGATTGCGCGCATATAAAGAGCCTATCTCACCGGCTTGAAGACAAGTTGGAGACTAGAGTGGCTGGTCACGGAGATGTCTCCGATACCAACCCTGCCATTAAGGACAGTCTCCAGGTAGTCTCGATGAAAACAAACAGGTTAAATTTTAGCGTTGTCTCCGCATGGTCTCTGAGAGGTCTCTGAGAGGTCTACATGGTCTCAGCAGCTGTGGCAACACTATTTGTTGTTCTTAACCTGTGAGACGTTTCAGTCCCCGATACCAAGGAGATCTCAGAGAGTCGCATGGAGTCTCTTTGAGATCTCCTTGGTGTCCGACAGGTCTCGGAGACAATGTGGGGACTCAGAAACGTCTTACAGTAGTGTTCGCAACACAACTGCTTGAGACCTCTAGTAGACCTCTCGCAGACCATGTGGAGGCCATGCAGAGATCACCGCTGAAATCAAACATGTATTCATCGAGACTACCTGGAGACTCTCTAGGGGACGTCTCGGAGACATCTCCATGACCAGTGGTGACTCGAGTCCCCAACTAGCCTCCAGGCTGGTGATATAGGCCCTTTACATGATACTGGAGGGAAAACAATGATATTGTTTGAGCTGAGGTTTGTATAAAAGGAAGCTGTATCCAAGTTCATAAATCAGCCACATGTATTTACTTTATCATGAAAAAAGTAAAATCTAATCGGAATCGATCAACAAAAACTTAAGTATAGGTATTGCAAAAAGTACTGTTCAGGTGTCGGTATTGTATTTATTTTTAGTATCAAGTATAATTTTTAAGTATCGTTAAAGTACTGGAATAGATTTTAAAAAGTAATGATACACCCCTACTGCTGTTGACGCATAACTATACAAAGTAACTGCAAGTTACTCAATAATTATTTAAATAATTATAACATCATAAACACAAAAGCTAATCAACAAATCCCAAGCACAGTATCTTCAACCTGTCGCGCTGGAGCTCTCAGCAGCTCTACAGTTATTTCCAAAAGCTCTATCCTTTTCTACACAAGTCATGATGAGTAAAATTTGATTTGACAAAACAGCTCATATGTATCACATCACATTTATCACGGGGGGATTTCACTTTGTGCACCAAGTGAACCGTTATGACTCATTGAATCTACAAGCATTTAAATGCATTTTGCTTGGAAACTAAATACATTTCCTTTCTTTGGTCCTTAACTATCCAGGGTGTACTCTGCTCAAGTATTTGCAAAGATTAAGTTAGGTAGGGAAAGGTTAGATAAGTCTGTGGCATAACATGTAATAGTAAATTAATGTTACTCACCTACAGTTGAAGCGTTTTCCCATTGACCCCGAGTGCCTGGATCTCTGCACTCCCATCCATAACAGACCAACCAAACTGAACTCTACTTGCTGCTGTGTTGAAATGCAAACGCTGAATGAAATGTTTACGTCAAAGTGACTCTCAGATGAACCGAGGTCAGGAGGGGGAAGCTCCAGGGATGCTGCGTCTCCACAACTGTGTCCTGGAAACACCAACACAGAACAGGCAATGCTCCAGTGGATTAGACTGTTAAAGATCAACCACAGGCGGAAGATAATAACTTCAACATAGCAACAGTAGTGCTGAATGTTGTACAAGGATTATGTAGGTTTTTTTCATATGGAAAACTTATCTTACACTTTTTACACTGAAAATATATATTTGACATTTTTTGTCCCTGAGTTTTTTGTACATTTGTTTGAAACTAGTCGATTGAAAACCTTTTTGCTGTGAATTTGCAGTTGCATTTGTCAAAGCAAGTTGCAAATTGCAGCTGACACACACCCACACATACTGTATAAGATGCATAAAAACAAACGACAAACAACGTTAATTCAGTCACTAAGTCGCTCACTCATGCACAGTGACAAATTGGTGCATTTTTGGGAAGTTTTAAGCCAATACTTCTTAAGCTCTTAAGCTCATTTGGTCGTGAAATCCACAGCTTTGTACATTTGTAAGAAAAGGCAGACTGACCAAACCAAGTGTATTAGTTTGAGGAAGCACAAATTACCCAAGCTTCCAAAGCGAGCAATGATTCTGTTAAGGAGTTTTTTTAAGCAGCACCATCACAAAACTGTAATGTTAAAAATTACCTACAGAGGGCAGACTTAACCAGCTATTCAAATACGCTCAACATCCCTTTTTTATTTTGTACTGGCAACTTCATCATCATTTTTTGACTTCTACAGAACACCGGTTTTCTGTGAGCACACAATATACAATATGTTTAAGTAAATACTGTACACTGCCTAAAATACAGTACCATTGTCGTATATTACACACACAGATTACACTATGAAGTAATTTATAGCCAATATGTGTAGCAATTGCCAACACATGTATAGTAGCTTAGTGCATTTTTGAAATTGCTCTTGAGCTTCCCATAGTATTAATTTCTTTGAGCGCCTCTTCATTTCATAACTCTATTTGCATCATGCGCCGGCGTTTGGAGCCAAATCATATTCACCTGATCAGCCAGCCTTCTGCGCCCCCATATGTGACCACAGCCCTTTATGTAACTGTAAAGTGTGAGGCAGAAAACACCTTCAGAATCTGCTCAAAACAATGTAAAATACTGAAGATAGATACAGTAGAAGAACAGTGTTTTGTTGTTGGAAATACTGTACCTGAATGTACTGAACGACCAGGTTAAACCATCTATGGATTATTTTTCTTCCTTGATGGCACGGACATATGACACCATGACAATGCCAGGATAGGAGTGTTGCTCACCCTTATTGAAATTCGTGTGTCCACAATCACCAGTATATGTTTTGTGCATGAATCAAAGCCACCATTAATTTGAAATATTATGTAAATTGATTCATTTGATAGCAGCTCCTGCAGATCGCCCTCTCGGCTGTCATCTCACTGACCAGAATAATAAAACTGAAATTATACCCAGTCGCTCAGTACAAGGTGAAGTGGTCATTGATCTGAGCAGTGAAAGGGGAGATACAAAGACAGTGAATTCATTAACATTTAGATTTGCTATTTTTAATCATGCTATTGAAATGAACATCAACAAGGCCACAGTGGTTGTAGTTTCAACGTTGTATTGTGTTTTTCAGATAGTAGACTACTGTATGTATCACATAAGGCATGTGTTTACCATATTATTAAAATGGGAGTTTAGATCAATGATTCAACCATTTTTGTTTGAAGTACTCTAACTCGAGTTTGGCAGAGAGTAGCCAAAAAGTAATTACAAAATAATTATATTTTTACACCAGTTAAAAGGTTCAAGGTCCAAGTTTATTCGTCATATGCATTAATGGTAATGATGGGCGAGTGAAGCCTTATAATGCTTTGAGGCTTTCCTGGCAAAAGCTTCAAAGTCTCTGAGCTGTTGTTTGAACACTGACCTCTTGTGGACAAACTTTATTATCATGACTTCTCATACACAAGACCTAAGCACCAACGCAATCATGTGTGCAAGAGAAGTTTCAAACAGGCGTGTGGCAGTTTTAAATGGGAAATGGGGGAAATACAGCACATTTATTTATCTCTAATGATTTGCATCGCTATATGGACCAGAAAACATCCGTGGTTTAGCGCCTCGCCGCTCAAGGTTTTCGAGACAGTCACATGACCAGCTGTTACTGAAACAGGCTCCGAAGCAGTCTGCTTCAGGAAGCGATGCAAGCTCCGGAGCACCGGGTCTTTTAGCCATCACTTATTAAAGGTGCATTATGGAACTTTTGGCATGAAGAAAACTAAAACTTTATTGCCCAGCGGCTGTATGGAAAGGCAAGTTGATTTGTAGAGCACAATTCATACACAAGGCAATTCAAAGTGCTTCACAGTTGCGTAAAATTACAAGGAAATGGAGAAAATCAACATAAAAATGAATAAATTACAGTAAAAGGCAAGAGTGCAGATAAAATACTTTCAGTTGTCATATGCATGGGCAAAAATAACAGTTTTCAGCCTGGATTTGAACATTGTCAGAGTTGAGGCCTGTTCCAGATTTTAGCTGCAGGAAACTGAAACGCAGCCTCACCGTGTTTATTATTGACTCTGGGAACCACCAGGAGACCCCTCCCTGAAGTTGTCAGAGCCCAAGATGGTTCATATGGCTGTAACATGTTAGTGATGGACTTCGGTGCTAAGTACTTGTTTAAATTCTATTCTCTGAGAGCCAGTGCAGAGAACAGAGCACTGGACTAATATGGTCGTATTTCCTGGTTCTTGTCAGGACTCGAGCAGCAGCGTTCTGGATGTACTGCAGCTCTAACAGCGCGTTTAGAGAGGCCAGTGGGCAGCTGTTACAGTAGTCTAACCTGCTGGATAAGTCTCTCTGGTTTTGACACTATTCCTCTGATCTTAGCCATGTTTTTCAGATGGTAAAAAGCTGCTGATGTTATTACTTTGATGTGGCTGTTTAAGTTCAGGTCTGAGTCCATGATCACTCCTAGATTTCTAACCAGATTTTTTGGTTTTAGAGAGACAGACTCAAGGTGACTGATAACACTTTGTCTTTGTGTCTGTGGGCCAAAAACATGTTCTCAAGAGTTTAGTTGGAGAAAGTTGTTTTGCATCCACAAACTGATCTTTTGGATGCAGTGACAGAGAGTATCTACAGGCCCATGTTCACCAGCCGTCAGTGACACGTAGTTCTGGGTGTCATATGCATAGTTGTGGTGCGACACATTGTTGCTGTTTATTATGGGTGCTGTATGGCTGGTTAGGAGGGATCCTTTACTTTCCATCGCAGTGGCCAGTGGTTTCTGGTAGGTTTCTCTGGTAGGCACACATACAAAACCTCCCAGAAACCCTGAAAAAACAATTGATTATGGAGCGTCATAGAGGCCACTATGATGGAAAACATTCTTTTTCTTTTTTTTTGTGCATAAAAAGCTCCATAATGCCACTTTAAAGTACAAAGTACCAGAAGTGATGAAACAATGTTTTGCCCTGGCACTCTAGTCTCTGCTGAATAGAAATATAAATGTACACATATGAAGGGACTAATATTGAGCAACTGTTTGAAAGATCAGATTTATGATTTAGAGTGTTTAGGTCGGACAATCCCTGTAAGTACTAAATAAAAAGTATGTTCTGTTAAAGCTGCTCTAAGAAGTACAGTTTCTTATGAATGTACTTAAGTAACTGTGTAATATCCCTCTAAATAGGGGGTGTTAATAGTTGTGACAATAATTTACATTACACTTACTGATCACTTATTTTATTATGTAAAAAAGGAAAATCCTTCTTAAAGTCAGAAAATTTGCTTCAAAGAAATATTTACATTGTAGTAGAAGATGACATTACTGAATTCTTCATTTAAAGATTCAAATGCAAAACATTGAAACCTTTTTCTGTACACTGCTATTATGGTAAGATGTATAGACGTCAATGTAAAAACCCTAGAATTATAGGCTTAACTAGACTATCACTTTTTTGTCAAGCTACTTTGCAAATTATGGGTAATTGTCTTGGAAAACCTCAAAAGCATTACAGTATCACTTAAAACTAATACTCAAACATCTGTCAAGGACCAAATTACACAAAAGTATAGTTTATAGTATTTGTACATGTCTAAGCGTATTTAAGTGAACACTCCAAGCTGAGGAAAGCACAGAAACATTGTTTTTAGAAGCGGAAAACAAAACCTTACCGCACTGTAAAATATAGTATAGTTACACAAAAGCAGAGCACAAAAGCAATAGTGGGTTATAAACTGTGATGCCTAGCCGATATGTGAATATTGAGGGCGTGCAGTGATGTCATAGTGTAGCAACAGCATGGCAGCAGAAGCCAATTGAGTGTCAATTCAACATTGTCTTCATTTATTTGGCACTCAGTCCGAAACGCTGAGGGTTTAACTTATTTCGCGTATGATGCTGATGGTTGAAAAGTGTCATCAACTGCAAATCAAAAAGTTTATATTGTCTTTATTTGTTGGTTGTTTGTATCTTCTGTTCTGTCACACAAAGTTAACCTTGGCGACAATATTCGCAGTTGTCTGTACAGGGTGTTGTATCTCCCGTGTTGCCCTGGAGATGCACAGATTGAATGTCAGCTTCACTGTCACTGCCCTTTGTTCCCCACTTGAAGACAAAAGGTCACGTAACAGTATAAAATGACACCGACAAACCACATGGTCACATTTGTTACATGTAACATGAGAAGAAGAGGATGCCAGGTCAGCTATAATGAAAAAAAAAATAAAAAAACACTTTGAATATTGAGAGCAGCTTAGAAGTGACAAGGATTTTGTGACACTCTTGTATCCAACAGGAGCCATCAAATTATGCAGTACTATCAAAGTTCAGGCATCGGCTGTCTAAATCAAGATATGTCCAGCTGTTTTGATTGGCTTTGATTATTTGTCCACAGGATGTCTGAGCATTCTTGTTTGATTAAAGGGATGATTGACCTTTGAGAGCTTTTTACCAGTTTGCAAAGTTGTTCTCTCATTAAAATCATGACAGGAGCTGCGTTTCGAGTACCATTTGGATCTTCTCCAGTGGCCATTCTTAACCATTAGTTTTTGCATCGGTGGCACCCTAAACAGCTCCCCCTGTGGGCCTACGTATCCAGGAATAGGGCTGGGTACCGTTAAACTTCTTTAATGGTACTTGGTTTTCGATCCCGATACCTGAACGATTTTTTCGATACCTATATTAAATTATTTGTCATATAGAACAGAAAACAGATTAATAATGTTAATTCAACCAAGAAACGTCCTTTAACTACAAAAGGGCAGATTTTCAACCTTTTTTCCCCCACTTTTTCCCAATTTTTCTGATTTTTTTTTTTCTCTCAAAATTGTCCCTTTCTCAATAACTTTTTTCACAATTTTTCTCCATATCTTCCCAGTTTTTTTCCATGTTTTTCCCAAAATGTTTCAAAATTTCCCCCAAATTTTCCCACTTGGCTTTACCCCTTTTGTTTGCCTTCTCTTTCCAAATTTGTTCTTTTTTGTTTGTTTGTCAAAACTTGAATATAGAGATTTTATATTTCTTTTCGGTGCCTGCTTTCGATGCTTTTATTTTTTTCAATACCAGCAATAACTTAACTTTTCATTTTCTATTCCAGACTGGCATTGTTACCCTGCCCTAGTCCTCATACGTTAGGACTTAACGGCATTTATCCTTTTTTATTTTTGTGTGTAGTGGTTTTATTTCAGACTTTTGTAGAGAAACAGTTAAGTCACCATGGCAACACCACACTCCGCTCTTTCCCCATGTCTGCTGCTGCTGTTGTGTGAACGGCTGTGATTTTATTAATTTTAGACATTGAACAGGTGAGTAAATGTGTTCATTCTGTGTGGAGAATTTTTTATATGGATGTTTAACACCTTTTTCAGGGTTGTTTTCATGACTGTTAGACCTAATCCAGATGAAGTTGAAGTTGTTCTCTCTCAGAAGCTAGCAGCTAATCGTCAGTTAGCTCAACCGAAGAGTAACAGCCACAGAAAATATATGTTAACGTTAGTATTATGTGGCCACTTAATGATCAGATTACACAAAATTATTTAAAAACACAATTAAAGGTCAAATTTATTATTTCCCATCATTTATTTTCGTGAGAGTTTAAAAGTCTAGCCCTACCATTAGCTTTATTTGACAGGAGAGAAACATGTGAATTATCAGCTGAAACCTCATTGTTTTCTCTGTTGTCTCTCTTTAGGGCTGTTGGTAAAAATGTGTGAAGGCCAAACGTTCAGAGCTTTTGTGAACGAGCGGCTGGCTGTGGCGGCGGGAGAGATACGTGCGCTGTTTGAAAGGACGACAGTGGAGTGTGAGGAGGAACTGCGTGCTTCCGAAGACGAGACCTGGAGGAATCAGCGACTCTTGGGCCAGATACTGAGCCCGAGAGTCGTACTGGTCAGAGTGGACACTGGTCCAAGTTTGAAACAGGAAATCACCGAGACCTCACGAATCAAAGAGGAGCCAGAAGAGCAGAGCGTCACACGGGAGGGAGAGCAGCTGCCAGTGTAGGTTCACACACTTTCAAACTCGTCCGTCACATTATTGTTCCGTCTTTTCATGTTTTATCCTTTTCCAGGTGTTTCCCAGAGTCCAGTGCTGTGTGCGTGAAGAGAGACGAGCCCTCCCCGCGAAGACAAACTGAGCGCGGGAACATCAGCTCACAGCCACACTTCCGCTCAGAGACAGAGGGACACACTGAGCACTCGTCTGACACTGATGACGATGATGAAGACTGGGAACCTCCATTCAGCCGCTCAGAGGCACAGATGGAAACAGAGGCTGATGGAGATCACCTCAACCAGGTCCAGAGCAGAGACAGAAGCACCAAAGTCTTCGCCCAAAACGAGACTGCACCAGAGACGAGCGCTACAGTCAACAATGGAGAGACGTCCGGAGCTGACGGAGGAGCAGTGAGGAAGAAGCTCCAGTGTCATGTTTGTGGGAAGAGATTTGGTCATAAACGTATTATATTAATTCACATGAGAGTGCACACAGGAGAGAGGCCTTTTAGTTGTTCATACTGTGACAAAACATTTGCCCATGAAACTAGTTTAGTTGTGCATAGAAGAACACATACAGGGGAGAGGCCTTACAGCTGTCAGGTCTGTGAAAAAAGGTTTACACAGCTCTCTAACCTCAAGAAACATAGAAGAACACACACAGGAGAGAAACCTTTCTGTTGTCATGTCTGTGAGAAAAAGTTTACAAACCACTTTACCCTCAAGAAACATATAAGAACACACACAGGAGAGAAACCTTACAGCTGTCAGGTCTGTGAAAAAAAGTTTACAGGACTCTCTAATCTCAAGAGACATATAAGAACACATACAGGAGAGAAACCTTTCTGTTGTCATGTCTGTGAGAAGAAGTTTACACGCCTCTCTACCCTCAAGAAACATATAAGAACACACACAGGAGAGAAACCTTAAAAGTGTTCAACCTGTGAGAGTAGCCTAACTGCTGCTCAGTCTGTCAGAAAACATTCACCCAGAGAGATATTCTAAAAAAAAAACACATGAACGCACATTTCAACATCCAACATTTAGAACATTTTTCTTTATTTCTGAAATTGTCTGTTTATTATGATGAATCAAACATCTATTTACATGTTGCTTAACACCATTTTTTTTTAAATGGTTCTTTTTGGCTGTGTGAAAATTAATTGTTCAATTACATTAATTAATTGTAGAATTTAGTGATTTATTATATTTGAATTTACTTTTAAAAGACTGCTTCTGGAAATACCTTTTTCAAAACATTTCCCTTTTCCTCTCAAGAAAACATTTGCTTATGAAATAGTGTTTATCTGTTAAATGAATCATAATCAGAAATGTTTGCATTAATTTGAGTGAACTCCTCAGTCTTTATCAACTCTTGAGAGATCTGTACGTTTAACAATAGTTTTACAATGCTTTCCATTTTGATTGTTAGTTTTGAAATTGTATGTAAATTGTAAAGTTAAATTGTAAATAAAATGTTTTAAAACCTCATCTCTGCAGTCTGTTATGTTATGGACATTATTGCCACTGAAAAATAAGAGACTCTTTCTTTTGGCCATGGTGACCATTTAGTCTAGTTTGGTTTATTTGGTCGGGACAGTGCGTGTTAATGTCACACCAGATATTAGCCTTGCGCTAATTTCCATTCACACTCTCAAACACTCTCTCATTCATCTTGGCCTTTTGTACATGTTTTTAGTGGTAGGGGAAACCGGAGTACCTGCACTGTAAAAAAGTACTACAAACACTCATAACTACAAACTTGTTTATCCAGAGCTGTTAATAGAGGGGAGGTACTGAGTATGGTAAGACAGAGCGGAATGGCATTTCTGAAATAATAAGAAAATAAACATTGACATTGACAATGATAGAAGGAAAAGACAAGGCAACATTTGGACAGCGCCGCCATCGCATCAGCGCGGGCTGGATCACCTGTGAAATAAATTAAAAGTTAACACCTGGCCTAACTAACGGGATCTTTTGGGGTTTTTTCTGCTGCGTTTTCATCCTTGTTTTTATTGCTATTTTGACACTTTTAAAAAAAAGGTTTTTAGATTTGGGTAGTGTCAAACTGGAGAAAATGTGCTCGGTTCAGATACACATACAAGGTTGCATGTCATACAAAATTGGCTCTTTTAATCATTTTATATCTATTTCTACATTTCGAAAACAAATAGACTGCTTCTTTCATGCAGTTTTGAGTAATCTGGTTGTTTCTTCTACTCCTGAAGCGCTCCAATCTTCTGTTCTGAGCTTTACTTGTGTTTATCACGGCACCATTGATTTCTTACCATATAGCTAAAAAGGTGGCTTGAAATGTGTCCCTTTCATGTGCAATTCCCTCTGCTGTCTGTGGAGGGCGCTTTTCACACAAGAAACAACGTCCTTAAAGAGCATAAGCTGTTCAGTCACAAAACAGGCGTGGACTGGGACTAAGAAACGGCCCTGGACTCTGACCAGCCCGGCCCAAGTTAGTGTAAACACACGTGTCCACAAAGACATATTGACATGAATTTATAATTGGCCTAATTTTTATTGCGCAATTGCTGTGTCACCAATTAACAACAGAGCTGTTAAACAAATAGAATAAAGATTTTTTCTTTTTTTTTTTGCTGCTTCGCTGTGCAATTGCAAGGCCGGATAGCAGCACCCCCTTACAGGCTGATGGCCCTCAAGCCAGCAGCCCTTCTGTGCTCCTCCAGAATGGACCTATGGCCTGTCTGCTCCCTGCTCTGACATCACCTAAATGTGGTTGATGGGTTGACAACAGCTGAAAACATTTGGGTCTTTCATAATTTGCGATGTTCGCTTGCTAATGCTAAATGCTAACGGCTACAGGAAAGACACATTGAACAGACTAAAGTGTTCTGACAAGATTCCAGGAGCAGCCGACTCGTTTACTGTCCTCAAGGAAAAATGCTTTCCTCACCTCAATCCTCTCAAGTAAAAACACAGGCCAAACTTTTCCTTTTCTTTTTGCTTTATTGAAACAGCTGCACAGCGAAGGGGAGCAAGGGTAGGGGGAGTTTGAGGGGCTTATTTCGGCTCGCTCATTGGACCAGGAAGTGAAACTACTGAATATTTAGTTTCTGTTGTTTTGGATCAATATTGCATTTTCTAACCAACAAAGTGCAAGATAGTGATAAAGATGTCCTTGGTGATAATGTTTTTTATGTTACATTTGCTTATTAACTGTATATAGCACATGTAGGTGGGAAACGTGCTGTAACCTCTGCTACTGGAAGTGCGGCTGCTCGTCTGCTCCTACAGCTATCGTGATCACCACCACTCACTCACCACCTACCTCCCGATCACAAGGTCCTACAACGACCTGCACGTAATCCCAATCATACCAACTTTTCTGTTTGTCTGAACATGAATCGCAATCCCAGTGCGCGGCTGCAGACCCTGTTAAATAATTCACAAAGCCTCTGTCCACAGTTTGGTGAATCTGAATGAGCGTTTCAGATGGATTTATACACAGACAGTTCAGAGGAGCTCCTGATGAGGCCGTTCAGTCTGACTCGTGACTATATAGATGAACACATGCAGAGAACAGAGGGTTGTGTCGAGGAAATCATTTGCAATTTAAAGTTCATGCAGTATTTTTGTTTTACATGGATGAGGCAGGCCAGTGATTATAGAGCGATGGACGATATGGCAACATTTTTATCATGGCTCATTTTCTCATATTGATCGATCTTGATATTCACTTTCAGTCAGTTATTTGCTTTTTTTTATGCATTGTGCATTTCAACGCACAGAGAACAGCTTTAACTCTAGGGTTTTTATGACAGAATGCTGTGATGACGTGTGAAAGACAACCATATAATTATGACTCAAGATTCTCAGACCATTGTTCTGTACTTGTAACGAGGGGTGCTGACACACTTACAGCTACAGATGCCCAAGGGCTAACTCATCTGCTTTTTCACCTGTGACAAGTCTTTTCAATGTAGGCTGCTTCTACGTATGCACCATAAATAAACTTTACGAAGCTGCATTTCTAAGATTAGCCTCGGTGCCTTCTGAGAACTCAAGCGAAGCAGTACGTGCATAAAACCCTATTATCTAAAAGAGGCACCTGCTTTGGTCCCTTTTCCTTTCCACCTAATCTTCACATTTCCTAAACAGAACATTGAGTGATTGTACATGCACAAAAATCTAACATTCCCTCTCTCAGGTCCAAAAGGCCACTTGTGTTTTGGAAAATGCTGTGGTGGTGTGAGTGCATGCAGGCTTCAAACCGGCCTGAGTCTATGGAACATTTACTGATAAGAGCTTTGTCTTTTTCCACCCAGTTTTATAGAGGCCCCGATGGAGAAGGGTTTGCTGACACCTGGGGAATGTTTTCAGGGGGAATTCATTACTGTGTTCACTTTGGGTAAAGTGGTGTACGAGAAATGGTGTTGAATGAATTTGTTTTGTGACATGATTGAATTGTAAATAGACACAATGGAAGTGTGAAGTTGGTATTTAGTTTGGCTGCATGGGATAAACAGGCCTCCATGCATAGCAGTGACTAAATTTATACGGGTTAATGTAATTACGGTATCTTAAAAGGTGCTCTTCTGAAAACTAAAAGTCATTACTTAACTTGCTTAAACTGTCTGTAAGCTGACTTTTATATACATGGAGTTGTGTATTGTGCATATGACAGGTTTGACAGGTTATGTCTTAGTTTGATGGACTATCACCAGAAAATTGTTTTTCTGTGACTGTCTCTTGATGGATGTTTGGTGAACCTTCGCCACAATCAAAGTGGATTAAGTTTTCTAACCAACACGAGTCCCATTATTATTCAGACTGGCTTTTAACATTAAGAAGCACGGCAACACTTTAGTACATTTTATCTGTTTCATTGTTTGGTTGTATGTATGTTTTTAATGTAATTTTATGTGGTTTTATTGTAAAGCACTTTGGTCGCCTTGAGTGTTGTAAAGGGCTCTATAGATAAAATTTGATTTCACTGATTTGATTTTGATTTATTGTAAACACCTGATTTACGAAGCTGTGTTGCAGATGTCAACTCCTTTTACCTGCATTGTGAAGTAACTTCACTTATTGCTGTGGTATTTTTATTTTTCCTTTTTAAGTTGTATGAGCGGAGAGAGGGGGCGGAGTAAACTGAATCGAAGCGTTGTGTCTTCAGGGTTTGAAGAACCCTGTGGTAGAGGTACAATGTATCATATATACTTCACTTTGGAATGACTAAAATAGCACGATACAGATCCTTTAAAATTGAGTTGGTGCATCTTCGAATTATATTAACTATATAATCTAAATGATGTGCTTGATGTTGATCAGATGAAAGGACTTTCGGCCGTGCACTGAATGTGGCAGGGTTGCGAATCCAATCACTTAATGATCAGGTTCAACAGGGCGTTAGTACAGCAGTTAGCGCTCGTGCTTCACAGCTACAGTAGAAGGTCTGGGTTCGATTCCCACCTGGGACGGGGCCTTTCTGTGTGGAGTTTGCATGTTCTCCACGTGTCTGCGTAGGTTTCCTCCTGGTACTCCGGTTTCCCCTACCACTAAAAACATGTACAATAGGTGAATCCTCCAGCCAGGTGTTTCTGACCACCAGCCTGGCTGCACATCATGGAGATGGGTCCCCGAGCACCGGCCCAGGCTGGCAGCTCACAGCTCCTACAGGTCGCCCCAGCGGCATTGAGGATGGGTCACATGCAGAGAATGAATTTCCCTACGGGGATTAATAGTGTACCTTAACCTTAACCTTTTAGAGTTTTTTTTTTTTTTTTTTTACCTCTACATATGTCACTTTCTATGTCTAATAAGAAAGTGAAACAATAACATCAAAAAAAGTGTCCACTAGAGCAGCCCAGTCATAGTTTTTGTTGCAAATATCCTCCACTATGTATAGTATCTTGCTAATAGCTGGCATCTATTATTTAGCTATTGTTTAAACTGCTTCACTCCCTTCCTTGCCTGTTTGGTGTGAGGCCTGAGGTTCTGTATTCACTAAAGTCAGGGCTAAATAAAGCAGTTTTCCGTTCACATGATTTATTTGGGGTTTTATAACAAACGATTTGCATATTAAAGTGTCTCAAAGTAATAGGGCCCTTAATGTAGTGAGTCTTGCCCAAGGACGCTACACCAACACCCATGCGCGAGTGAAACGGCTTTACTAATTTGCCAAAGACTCTCTTATAATTAGAACATTGCAGTCGCAGTAAGTCAGCCAAGTAACTTTGCGTATCTGTTAAATGCTAAATCTAAAAATAGTTTTATGGGCCATGTTAAACTCAAACCCTACAGCGTTTAAAAGTGCTCAGGTGAAGTGAGGTCAAGGCGGCTGGAAGCTGCGTTTAAAAGACACCAGGTGCAGATCCGTTTGACCTGAGGAGCGTTTCGGAAAGCCCTCTGTGCCTAAGTTTAGCGCCGCTCTCAATAAGGACACATGCTGATGTTAGGAGTCATAATGAAGCAGGTCTATAAGCAGATAACAATGTGCAGATAAACTGGCTCTGCTCTGGTGTGAGGCGACATGCCCAAGAATCTGTCAGTGTGCTGCTCAAGAGTCCAACGCTCATTTACTAAACAAACAATGGTAAGACATTGGCTTTGTGCTGCATAATTAACAGGGAGGCAAGTTGTGCTCTGATGGATTACGAATACAACAGACGTTTTGGGCTTCTGAGTTGTGCCATAGGTTCTGACAACCTAATAACCTGAATTATGGGTTCAAAATCTAAACATACACAAGCTACATCATGTAAGATTGTATTTGTGAATAAATCAACATGACTACAACTATGAGTAAAACCAGTATCTGCTTTATGTGAACATGCTTAAATCATATATGGGGATACAGGCAAAATATTATAAGTTACAATGAAATCACATATATACATGCTTTCCTAACTATACAATACAATAGTAGGCTTCTTCTCCAGACATTGACAGACATTCAGGTCAGTCATATGGTCCTCCCTTGCGCTTTGCACCATTCATCCCATATTTAAACATAAGCCATATTATAGTCGTTTATAATCTCAATATCAGACATCATTAATTAGTCTGAGAGGAAGGACAGATCATCCTTCAAGGTGTTTGAATGTGAAGTTAAGCTCCAGTCATGTGCAAACGGCTGCAGGAGCTGAGCTGCTTGTTCCTCTGTGTGAGAGGAGGGGGGAGAGGAGGAGGGCGATTTTCACCTGACGAGAGGCACAGAGAAAGAGAGAGGGAGTGTTGAGTGTAAAAGACCTCAGAACGAGCTAAGGCAGTGGTTCTCAAACTGTGGTACAGGCTACCACTGCTCGTACACATAATTTACACATAATTTAGTCAATTTTAAGGCTATTAGTCTTTTTTTTTTTATCCTGGGTTAGATCTTGATCTGGTGGTGCTTGGAAGGTCAAACTTAGAGGTGTAGTACCTGGTGTGAAAGGTGTGAGAACCGCTGCTCTATTCAATGTAACCTTTGATTGGAAGTTGCATGTTTGTGAATTGAGGCGTCAATGTACAGTTTGAACAGCGAGGTTAGTCATGTTTTTCTCCATTGTTTGGATAGATACGTAGATACATGATCTTTATGGGCTGTCCCAATAGACATTCATCATCATCAAACATATTGGGCTTCATAGAAATATTATATAGAAAGATCGTTTTATGAAATAGGCTTAATAGGTTGCAGTTTTCCCTCTCAAATAGGTTTCATTTGTAATGGTTGTGATGTCAGAATTATCCAAAAGACAGAACTGGATCTGAAAACACCAGGTGAGCGAGTTCACTGCACACCTACAGTGAACACACGTGCACACCCTACACGTTACATCCAAACACATGACATCAGGTCGTACCTCAGTCAGTGTTTGGCCTAGTTTAACGCAGGCCCAGGGCAGGTCGGGTTTCTCACTCAGCAGAGTCTGAATCACTCCAGCTGGGTTTAATCACTGCGCTGGATCTGTGCCGTTACCAAGAGCGCGCTGCCACAACAACACGTCCCACTGGAGAGGAGGAGCGCAGGAGCAGGGCAACGCGATAATAATGTGAGGGGGAAACGGCGGGTGATGCTCTGTACCTGCTGACCTGGACTCGCATAGCAACATGAGCAGCATCACTCTTCACAGATTGGATTCTGAATTTATATACATGTTTTTATTAATTATTAATCGTACCTGGATATTTTTACTTTATTCAACAGGAATAACATTGTAATGGCATAGTATTCTAAATGTGTAGCTGCAATAAATCCGCCCAGCTTATACTTATACTGTGTGCTATGTATCCCATGTAAATGAAAGCGCACTATACATGAGTGCCCATATTTTTAAGAACCAAAAAGAAGAGACCAGAGACCAAACTCTTTGCCGTTAACTTTATTTTTGATATTTTGTAGAACAGGGTAACCAATGATTACAAAAAAAGTCTTTAAGTGTTCTACATGCTACACCTTAAACCTAATTCATCATGCTTCGCTTTTTGAAAAGGACATTAAAAAAAACCCAAAATGAACAGACAATTGAAACCAACGCACGTTTTTTTTATACTCACCATTGACTTTGAATGTACCTGTCTGTGGCCTCCATGCGCACATTTGTACAGAACATTTAGAGAATAAAAACTTAAGACTTCAGGCGCTTTGTTAACGATAAAGCGGGTTTTCCACTAAATGCACCTTTTAAAAAAAGAAAATTAAAAAAACAAATAGAATGATATCCGTTTGGACAATAACGATGGAAAAAATGAAATAAAAACCATTTCGACGTCTTTTTTTCCTCCTCCGAACATAGATCAAGTTGTATCCTACTGTAAAAACAAAACACTAACACGCCCATATAGTGCCGAAATGAACATGGAAGTCCGTCTCCTTGAGCTCCTCCCAAATCTTCAATAACCACATGGAAATAGCACGTTCTGATAAAATAAATATCGCAAATCTCGCTAGAAATAAATAACTGATTATTGAAAACACCTCACTATGTTAAATGCTTACACAGATTTCATCGATGAGACCTCTTCATTTCATGGGATGACGATGGTCGTTGAGTAAAGCACTAGTTCGGCTCCAGAGTGTCTCGCGCGGCTGTTACCTTGAGGTAGATAACACACATTTTTTTACATTAACGCCTACGATATCATATAATGGTCTGCTGCTGGCATCATGTGAAAGATTTACAGTATGAAAAGGGTTTAAGGAAGCCTTCTTTGGGGAAATAACGTTAAATCAGAATAAAAACAATAAAAAAAGACCCCAGTTCCCCAGTTTGCAGATGTTCAAAAGCCGTAAAAAGCCTAAAGCAACGTTGGCATCTTACCCCCTTTCTTTATGTCACACCCAAACAGCTAAACGACATCTCAGTAAGAGTCCAGAAATGTCCATCTTCACCTTTCCTGCTCTCTCCCCCCGACTGATACAGTACTGAATGTGCAAGCGACATGCCGCTTTAGCGATGAGGGTGTGGACATAAAGCATGGAGGCGTTCAAGGCTCAGTGATGGTTTAAATAACATGCCTCTGATAAAAGGCTAAATAAAAGTAAAAGAACCATAATAAAAAAAAGGTATGAAATGATTCAAGTACAATTATACTAGATTCTTTATAAAATAGCCGTTGCACTGTGAGGAGACAGATGCTTAGTTCAGATGTTTGAAGATGCTGCTGTAGGTCTTGTGGGCGATTTGAGGCGAGCACTTGACGGAGCAGGGCGACAGCGTGGCCTGGATGGACTTGAGGGGCCGGTCTTCAGACAGAGAGTCCAGCTGCATGTTCAGGACGATCTCTGTCCCACAGCCCAGGAAGGCCTCCTCCGGCAGCTCTGCGTCAGGACAGGCCAGAGTCTCTGCGGGACACTCCTCCTTCCGCCCGAACAGCTGGTCCAGGTAGCTGGTGTAGCCGCTCTCTGGCCTGTGGTCCGCCTGCTCCCCACAGGAGTCCCAGGGGCTGGCGGGCCACACGGTGTCGCCCAGCTGCGCCAGGTTGACCAGGCACTTCTCCTCCTTCTCCTGACTGATGGACTTGGACATGGACCCGGAGCGCGGCTCCAGCTGAGACACTGAGGTGTTGAGCTCGTTCAGGAGCCCCACCTGGCTCAGCAGCGCCACCTCTGGGCAGGGCTCAGGCTGCAGGCTCAGTTTGATGGTGCTGGCGATGAAAGAGTCGAAGTCAAAGCCCTGGTTTTGTGGGGCTTGATGTTTCTCCTGCTCACGGTCTTTCTCTGAGACGCTCTGGACGCGCTCCTGCTGCAGCGCCATCTTCACCAAACCGTTCTTCTCACACTTGCTCTTGGACTTGGTCTTCTCTTTGCTCTGCTCTTTCCAGTTGGACAGGTCCATGATGAGTTTGGGTTCGTAGTAGTGGTTGACCTCGCTGTCCCTCCACACCAGGTTGTCCAGGTAGGAGGGGGACAGGGCCTTGTAGTTACAGGTGTGGCTGCACTGCAGGTCGCAGTACTTGTTCTCGTGGTGCTCGTCGGGCCACGAGCGCTCAGCCGGAAACAGTGTCGAGTAATCGAAGGACGGCTCATCCAGGAACTTCTCCCGCTCTCCGTCTGCGTATTTACGAGGGTCCACCTGGAGGAGAGGGGGCGTTTAGTGACACTGCTGTTTAAGGCCATGTGACGGACACACTCCTGTCTGTATGACAGTGTTAACCTCACCTGCACCTCCTCCTCGTCCGTAACGTCAGACAGAGCTCTGGGATCCACCTGCCCCTCCTCAGGGTCATGAGTGCTGTGCAGGTTCCAGTCGGCCTCAGACAACTGACTCTCATGAAACCTGGCCCAGGAGACATGTACATTAAACATTTCTCTCCAACACGTTTCTACACAGTGACTCCACAGATAAGCACTGCACCTGTCCCACGTGTGGCTGTGGCTCTGGTCCATGAGCAGGATGTCGTCCACTTCGTCCTCGATGTGGAAAGGGTGCAGAGAGATGGGCTCATCCAGAGGGAAGGAGTAGTCGGCCATGTACGGGTGAGCCAGCGCCTCCTCCGCGGTCAGACGATCCACGGGGTTAAAGGTCAAGATCTTCTCCAGGAAATCCAGGGCTGTGGACACAGACAAGAGGAGACATAAGTCCAGAGCAAAAAATAAGGGATGTCTATAACCCTGGAACATCTTAAGTCCCCAAAAAGTTGCATGATAACCCCAGAAAACTATATTCAAAATGACTTTCAATTCTCTTCTCTCCATATCTTAAACAAATAAGAACAGCTGTAAAGAAACATTATATTCTAAAACAACAGTCCCAAACTGGTCTATACTTAACAATGGGTTGTGTGTGACCTTAGCACAGTTTGTGACCTGTGCAGGGGACAAACTCATTAACAGCTGATTTGGAGAGCGCTGTGACTTCCTGTTGGAGTGCAGGTCATGTGACGGAGATGGGAAAACGGTCTGGAGGAATTTGGAGCTGAGAGATTTGATTTAAAGCCTCTTGTGACCATCTCGTGTGAACAGTCAGATGGTTTTGCTAATATCTTTTAGTCCCCGAGGCAATGCATTTCCCATAATAATCATCCTGTGCCACAGGCTTTGGGATTAATGTTAGCTCAGTTTATATCCTCCATAAGACAGGAAGCGCAGGTCATTTAACATAAGGTGTATTTATAACCCAGATACTGCACCTTTTGAGTAAACTTTGTAATGGTCTTGTTTTCTTTAAAATGCTGGTGGAATTTACATTTCTAAAGGATTGAGTACATGACTGACCCTGGGGGCTGACTTGGGGCAGCAGGCTCTTCAGAGGGGTGTGGGGGTTGGACATGTCATTGCGGATGAACACGGGGATCACACTGTGCAGCTCCTGTCGGTCCTCCTCTCTCAGCACCGGGATGGACTCCAGGATCAGCTGCATCTGCTCCAGCTCATGGGCCCCTGGACAAAGGGACGACAGCATTAGGGAAGTTTGGACACGGTGGCATTTCCTTTTTTTTTTTTGGAAGCCATCGTTAAGTTTATAAAAATAGTATATTTAGATAACAATCTACAGTGGTCAACCTCTAAAACGGGCAGCAATCGAGTTTGACAATGGTTGCTCCCAAGGCTAAGAATAAGTAACATTTCTTACACTCCAAGTCTCAGGATGAACGTTGTTTGCTAAAAAGGTCCTGTCAGGCGCCTTCTCTGAGCGGTTACACGACTCACTTGAAATTGAGTTTCACTGTGAATCACGAGGACTGCGGCGTTTTGGCTTGTGCTCAGCTCGAGGCATTTGTGATAAAAGGTTAGGGAAAAGGAGAAGCGGTTTGTGGGCATGGGAGTAGGCTTTCTGGTGAACAAGTAAGAGCTCGTCCGCCGTTTCCCACAGTATCATGCCAAATCGACTTTTGTCATGTTAACGCCTCACCAAAAACATA
Organism: Gobius niger; assembly: GCF_951799975.1. NCBI lineage: Eukaryota > Metazoa > Chordata > Actinopteri > Gobiiformes > Gobiidae > Gobius > Gobius niger. The sequence goes on along the minus strand of NC_136855.1, from coordinate 13,966,937 downwards.
CTTGGAATTGTGTTCCGTTTCATTTACGCATGTTTCACTAATCCTGCACAATTAGCCGGTCTCACTCAAAATGCCAGCTCACACGGCAATCCTTTTCAATCAGGCTTCTGAGTTTTAAAATCTACACACGTTCACCACACTTCCTCTCATGTTTGCCCCTCTCCATCAAGTCGACATGTGACAAGAGAAAATCTTTTGACTGAGGCATTAAACATCGTCCTTTATCAAACATGCTTTCTGAAAACTCTCACTGTGCCGCCCTAAAAATCTGCTACAACATTACATCAAAAGTGTCCTGGTTTTGAAAAGAGCATTATTGTAAATAACACGCTGCGACTCCTGACCCGAACTGCCTGCTGACTTCACCACACTGCTGTGTATGGGAGACGTGCGACAACCAATTATTCCAAATCTATTTCTGCTCCAAAAGCTAAACCAGTTCTCCAGACGTGCCCATTATATCGGGAGTACATTCACTGCCGTCTCGGTCCACGTCATATTGATGGCTAAGAACCAAGTAGGGCTAAACATGTTTCAAATAGAGGCCAGTAACATGTGTGTAGTGCAAGAAACCAAGTGTATTTCCTATGGTCTTTTATTGGTCATTTATTGTAGATTTATTCCCCCTCAAAAAAACAACAACACCATCTTTCCACACAGCTTCGCCGATTCTGTAAAAATATGGTCCGTCTATAAACGTGCATAAATGCGGAGTGACTCATGCAAATTTACCCGCAAAGAGGGTCTTCCCCGTGAGCATCTCGGCGAAGATGCAGCCGGCCGCCCACATGTCGATGGCTTTGGTGTAGTTGTTTGGGGACAGCAGGAGGCGGGGTGATCGGTACCACTTCGTGACCAAACCTTCAGAGAGATGCCCCTGGAAAACCAAAAAACAAACTTAAATCAGCACCTTTAATTAACGAAGCAACGTGCGAAAAATCCTCCCCCGCACAAGTGTGAAAAAGTTATTTTAGGGACAAACTCGACATCAAAACCCAAGTGCAAGATAAGTCTAGTGGTTAAGGATGCTGCTCATTGCTGAATGTCTCTCCCCCCGTATTCACATCGTTCCTCTTCTTGCAATAGCACAGCCTAAGAAGGAAATGCATGAACTCCATGTTTGTAATTTGTCACCAAAAACTAGCTTTACTTGTTTCAGACGTACATCTCACAAATATTGTAAAGCAAAGAAGTAAAAACAGTATCTATAAAAGCGACCGCTGTGTTGAAGTTTTCAGTTGTGTCAGGAAAATAGCAAAAAAAGGGGAGAAGACTTTATTGGATTAGCAATGCCAGATGAAAATTTGAAATACAGTAGATGATATTCATAAGAGCATAGGGTGGTAGAGGTCAGCAAGAGGATGAAAAGGTTTTTTGAATTTTTTAAATACATCAATTACTTCCAAAGTTATAAACATTTCAGTTTTCATTTTCGGCCACTTTTGGTGAAATCGTTTTCCATTAAAACAATAGGATATGGTCTGGACCGATTTATCACAAAAAGTGGTACAATCTTCAGCTTCTTTGTGCTCTAACTTTCCCATTTCCCCAAATATCATTCTCAAAATTCACATCCAAGAAGGAAAATTGTCAAGGATTTCAAATATGATGTCAGATTTTAATTGTGGGCTAAGACAATGCAACCAATTTGCATATTTTAACAAATAATTAAGGCAAGACACTGCAGGTGGATACAGAAAACATTTAAAGTGAGTGATATCGATTTTAAACTTCAGCTGTATATTATTAACACAAATCTGAACAAAAACTGTATTGCTGTATTTCCGTAATATTTGTTTATATATAAAAATAAGAGTTTATGCTAAAATATTCAATTTTTTAAATCTAAATAATGCACCATCCATGTTTAAAATAATGGTTTAAGCTTTGTTGGTACATCAGATAAGAAGATTCTTTCAGAGGGGATTTGGGATATCTTGTATAGTTTTTTGAATAAGCCAGTTATGGTGATCTCCCAAAAAAAAAAAAAAAAAGTCAAATATTTAGGACTTTTTTTTTTTTTTTTTTAGTTACTTAATTTGTAAATTCATAGTGGAAATTCAGCAAAACATATCCTATTGCATTTCTGTTATTTTGGTAAATTAATCACGTGAATAAGATTGTTTTAAGAGCTAATTTGTAGTTCAAAAACTCCGCATTGTGGCTTTATGCAAATGAGTGCGCACAGCGGAGCAGAGAGGATTTGGAGCGAGACACGTTATACAAGGGAAACTCGCTTCGTAGCCTCACACTGTGGCTGATGCGGGTGCTCTGTGGACCCGCTGGTTCCCGGTGTACCAGGGCATGTTCCAGGGCCAGAAACAGCCACAGACCTGGGCTACAGTCGGGCCGTTACCGCGCGAGCGGAGCGGAGCTAACGCTAGCTACACCGCGGACTCGCCCTGGTTTAGAGCGGCCGCTGACGGCGCGGCCAGGTTTTATAACTTCATTCAAAAAGCCGCGGGTCAAAATCACATTTATATCCCAAACCGAAGCGCAAATAAGAAAGAATACTTCTTATATTTTATGATCATGATGGTGACTTTTCGAAAAATGTCCACACTTTCAGCCACGATTGCGGAGACTTTCCCCCACAATATCTCAGGATTTACAGCAAATCTGCAGAAGTCACCAGCACCATTGGACTCGGCTACTCGTGTTCTGTTTGACTGGGAAATGTCACGGTCCGGGAGCGTGATTTGTTGCCGCGGAAAACGAGATGAAAAAAGTGTTTTTTTCGAGCGAGGTCCAGACCTCTGATCGACGATTTTGAGGCTGCAGGTGGACTTTACTCATTCATAACTCAACAATTAATTGGCCTACCGAAGAACTAAAAACACCAGTGGATTCCTTGATTCAAGCTGCGTTTAATGATACTAGATTAATAAATATCCGTCGAATATTGTAACCGCTAGATGGCGCTAAAGCTGAGGAACGCTCATTCAGGTCATTTTTCACCACTCAGTGACGGCTGCATTTTGCGTTGCTAATTGGATCCCGTTTAAACAGCATTCGTTCAAGTGGAAAGAGACTCGAGCCAGCGGCCGAACATGAAAGCGTTTGATCAGCTAACTTTGGCTTCATCTATGTGCGTCACTTGCATTGTGGGACTCCCGAGTAGATCGTATTTCTAGTTCAGTGCCCCGTTTCGTTCACTGTTTTAAATGCGTAGAAGGCCGTTGCCTCCAGTGGGACAGGATCGTGGCCTTTCTAAAAACCTCCAAAAGCTGCTCCTACCTCCCCTTCGGTCACGTATGCTTTGGGCCAGAGACAATAAGAGCAAAGAGCGACCGTCACATGGAGGGGAAAAAAAGGTGGTTCAGACACGTGCAGGCCATGTCAGCAGTCCAAGCAGTAATCCCTCTGCCATAGACATCAATGACCCCACTGTGGAGTTCACTGTCCAGCCTGGTCCACCACTGACCACACGAGTGCGTCTGAGGCACTAATGTTGGAAAATTCTTTACAAACATCGTCAACATGCTACTGGATATTTAAGATAAGTTTGGCAATGAATGATACTTCTTTAAACCGGAACTTTGCAAGCTCTAAACGCTGACTTTGGAAACCTGGCAAACATTTACGGTTTTGATAAAGCAGTAGATATTCTAAAACATTTGACAGCATGTTCAGCTCCAATATTCTCAGGACTTCTGGAGTAAAAATGACAGATCAAAGTAGTGGACATCGTAACTCGTAAAGCTCAAAATGATCGAGCAAGTGACAGCAACTTGAGATTGACCAGAAATGAATAAAGTCTGTAACTAGCACCGTCACTCCCCTATCACCCCAGTGACTGGTCGTTTGTGGTGGGACCGAAATGGCCAGCCAACTACCACACCACAGCTCCCATTCCTGTCCTAATTTGGCAGCCCATGACTGCGCCATGAATGCCCCCATAGTAAATCAGAACTACAGTACACACGGCTGTGTCTCGATGTGGTCTCGGCGTAACCTGTGTCCACAGGTAAGCAAATGATCGGTCTGTGCAGTCACGTCTGACACAGGGATCAGGTAGAGTCGATGACGAGCTAGAATACGTTTGAAACCAAGTTTGGGTGACCAGACAAATTGCAGTTCTGTGAGGGAAGGACAGAGGCACATTTTCCCCATGATTAACCACAGAAGTATATTTTAACATTATATACAGTAAGTAGCCGATGAACAGGATGCCAAAGTCAGATTAATATAAAGTTACTCAATCACAAACTTGGTGAAACTGTGTATTTCTGGGAGTTGTGACCAATGGATCATTTATTTCTTAACTCTTTGCGTGTACAAAGTTGAGCGTCTAATCCTGGGTGATTCAGCAAAAAAACAAAACACCTACATTTTTAGCAAGCCCCAAAAGTTGGTATGTTACTCCTTTGGGCAACTAAATATTCAAAGTAATATACTTTGTTGCATTTGAAAACTACATTGCAAACCTATTGGAGTAGCATAGAAAACACAGGACTTCCAAAAGGCATCTATTGCCCTTTGTCAGAATGTCCATAACACTTTTTCTGGCGGCACAAACGGGCAATGATTACTGCAAACCAAGGTAGGAGTAAACTAATAGCATTATGAGATTGTTGCTTTACCAGTTCACCATAGAGGCATCTGCTTCTTAACAATGTAAAGCGACCCATCATCATTGCAAATAAACACATTGACTCTAAAGCTGCGTCTGAACCGCTGCAGCAGTTGGGAAATGAGTTCAGTGACATTTAATGAGACCAAACCGGCTCGTGGTGCCTTAATCCTCTTTGTTTAGTCACACAACCTCTAGCAGGTCGGGCCAGATGTCAACAGAGAGGTTTGACGTAGAGATCTTCTATTTGCAGGATAAAGCTAGGAACATTTGCATAAGCCAGTGCACAGTCATAGGTTCCAAGCTTGCCTTCATTTAGAGAATTATGTATTATTAATACTACAAAGTAGTCAATATATGAAATCTTTTACCACTCTCATGAAGGGCTAGATTCACTTGTTTCTGGGCGTTTCATCGGCCATCTCCCTCGCTTCTTTTGCAAAACCTGGCAACCTCCTGTCATTGTTCATATTTCTCGCTTGTTGCCTACTTTCTCCTGCCCCCGCACACGTGAGCATCAAGGCTATAAACAGCGATCCGCAGCAGCCGCACACATTTCACACATGAAGCGGTATTAATAGAGCTTTTATTAATAGATTTTATTTCAGTGGAGGCTTATCGTGTGTCTCGGCTGTGAACGGCTGTGTCAAATGCTGCTAACCGTTGTTGGCTGCTGGGCTTGGAAATGACCTGCATCTACTGAGTTTAATAGGATAGAGCGAATTTGTTTAAGTAGGAGTGGTAATTGTGCTGGCAACAGTGAGGGCTCAGGCAATTTGAATTTGAATTTATTTCTTTTCGTACACAAAAATGTCACGCATTGCCTCAATAACTGTACAGTTTTATGGGTTTATGACCATTTATGCCACAGTTTTATTCAGTAGCATATCCTTAAACTATGGGGAGCCATCAGTCTTCTCTATAGATGGGAAACACAGCAAGTTGAATCCTAAAGGTATACTATATAAACACAGAGAGCAAACATTGCATATAATATATGCATATATATATTTTATATATATATTTTAACATTTGAAACCACATATTATGTGGTTTCAAATGTTAAAATATGGATGCTGCCTTGCAGTTTTGTCACAGTAAATTTGTTTTTCCATTTCACGCAAGACTGATTAAAAATTGAAATTGATTACAATAAACGCGTCTGCATCGATCTAGTTTGCAAAAATCACTCTCAAAGTACAAGCATTTCATTTTCAACTCCAGTGAAACAAATGGAAGCTTTAGACATGCCGCGTGTCGATCTAGTGCGATGTGGAGACAGAGGGACAGGCCGCTGGCTCAGGAATTGGGTCAGATGTTTTGTGTGCGTTTTTGCATGTGCGGTTTTTGAAGAAAAGAAAACATCTGTGAACCCCCTGCCCCTGTCTGTGCTTTAGAACATTCCTCAAGGGTTCCCTGGTTATTGTTGCTCCCAATACATCGGGTTTCAGTCTTTGATTTGATAGATTTGGCCTAAACATCCAGACTTTAGCTTTTCATCTCTACCCTTCAAGTAAGTTTCAGGCATTTCTCTTCATAAAAAGCGATCGAACACTGTGCAACAAGCATCGTTTTACACCCTTTAACCTCAACACACAGCTAACAACTCGCCTCACATTCATGGGGAGAGAGCCTAAAGGAAACCCAGTCCATCTACCGGAACTATCACGTAAGAGTTAAAGAAGAGATGACTATTAAAAGGTTGTTCCTTCCTGCTTCTAATTGTTAGGCCTGACTGGGAAAAGGTCAAGTTAATGGCTTTCAACTTCCTTTATAATTTTAGGTTTCCTGGCTATTCTTACAGTATGACCTGGTTTGTTTTAGTCTGAGAACCAGGAAAAGAAAGCTCGACTCGGCCTATTTGGACATTTGGTCAAACAATCAGATGAACCCGTTCTATCGACATGCCAAGTTGAAATTGTCAGAAAATGATGTAACAAATTTACTGTCACAATTATGAAACCTTTTGTGAGAGGCACTTCCAAAATAATTCCCTTCTCTGTATGACGCATGATGCCAGTACATAACTGTAACTGTAAGTGTAGTGTGGACTTCTTACGATGGTAAATTTATACCTTGAAGAAGGCTGGCTGTTGGCTATGATAATTAGATTCATTTAAAAAAGCTATTGTTAAATGAAGAGCATCTTGTTTGTCCTTTTCTGGCATCGTAGATTTTAAATACAGCAAGTTGTAGAAGCTCCTTAGACTGTAATGTTAATACATTTCATGCTTTCTATTCTCGAAATCCCACTCAATTTATCGAGGCTTGGGACTGACACAAGGAGGAGTTCTTGTGTCTTATAAACCCCAGACATAAGGACCAAATTTAACCAACCGTCTTGATGTCACTTGTTGTAATTATAGACAAATGAGCACATATTATTCCTTCATTGCTTCTCAAGTACCCACTGATTAAGTCACGATCTATTAACGCTGGGTTCTTGATGTCCCCGCCGTGAGCCACATGTCTCAAACATGTGCAGCACTAAAGAGCACTGGGTCTAATAGCGCTTTACTCGTATAATGCACTGCGGTTACACCCGTTAAAACAAGCGGATCTCAGTCCAGCGACTACAGACGTCTAAACAGATCAGGTCTCTGCAACATTTCTCAGAACAATAGGGTGGATCAGTCTGGAAAATAAACCAGGCTTTGAGGGAGATTCAAACGCAGTAAATCTGGGAGTAGCGGCGCAAAGCTTTTGAGGAGAAGAAAGGCAGATCAGGTTTAGCTCAGTGGATTCTTGTCATTCTTGATACCGAGCCACAACCGGTGCAGTTTTCTCACGGGCAGGAGCAGCTCAATGTCCGTGGAAGAAGCAACAACATGTGGAAAGTCAAAGCAAGGTTCAGTTGTTATGTGCAAAGTTATGCTTGGTTAGTGAAAATATACGGTGCTAGTTCTAGGCAAAACACAACCGACTCGATAGCTACAAGAAACTGCAGATAGTTAAGATAGTGCCCTGTCGATTACACCGATACCACTGAATCTGGATGGCATTTAGATGAAGCCGAGCACGACTATTGAAAAGCTCTTCTTTATTTAGACCTAATGCTGAAATGCCATGCGCCCGCAGACACAGACAGATACTTTAACGCGCCCCTATGCCCGACACAAAGACAGCCTATCCGCTACACTCCCCCACAAAGCAGCTCGTGCGTTTGTGACGTCTCTGCAATCCTCCGGTCGCCCTGGGACGGTGAGGGCGACAAGTTCATATTTTACACCCGTTTAATCTGCGCTCAGACACTGGCACGGATAAATGAGCAGACTGTAGTCACTGAAGAGGGAATGACAGGAGCAGTGTGAAAATATGTGCTGGGTCACAGGGTGTTCGCGGCTTATGGAGATTTGTGAAAGCAACAAACTGGAGAATGTTTGTGAGTGATGCACGGTCTGTCAACAAATAGAGGGAATCTAGGCTGGATATTTTTAAGTGGCCCACATATAAACATTTTGTGTTTAAAGCGGGCTGGAAGCATGAACACCTGTGCACCGTTTTATTTCCATGTGCCAGGCAGTTTAAGGATGCATTGAAAAGTTATGGGAGGTAGCTGGTTTGTGAGTGAGAGAAAAGGAGTTGGTTGTACTCTAAGACAAGATGCAATTGGCACGATGATGAAGAGAAGCCATCAGCCAACAGTCAGGCTAAACAAGTTCATTAGGCTCTGTGTTTGTGTTTGTTACTGGGCAGCAGGTTTGCGCTTCATAATGCAAAAATGATTGAATTTTAATCTAATGACAATGTGGGGCTTTTCAACAGTCCGGTCAACTCATCCTGTGGCTGTAACAGGGCGTGGTTTGGAACTTCCCACCGAGACAGACTCTTAAAGGAACAGGCCACCGTTTCTGCTTACTGAGATAGGTTCTTCCCTGAGCCTAGACGAGTTGATGCGTACCAGTGAGGTCTTTGTGCGTGCACTCAGTCACACAAAAAGACCAAAGTTAAGCCTCTCCTCCTCTCCTCTATGGACCCAAACGGGGGTGAAGTTAGAAGCGACCGGTTGATGCGTACCTGTCTGGAAATGTCTAAGCTAAGGAAAGAACATATCTCAGTGTGGAAAGATGGTGGCCTATTCTGTTCCGTCATTTTATCATGTTGAACACTCAATTCCTTCATTCCTGGCAAAGTTATGTTTTGACGTTGTTTTTAATTTTGTTTTGTTTGGTTCATTCATCTTGTATCTAGTCGCAGTAATGCCTGGTGTACATCAGTCACACAAGTTCAATATGAATAAAACCACAATAATGAACTAAACTGACAAATATCAGACGTTTGTGGTTTTCATTTTTGAGTTTCTGCTTCCCCCAGACGCAGACGGTCTCATTGTGTGCTCGGGGGATGAGTCATAGAGCAGTCATTTCATGTGACTAAACCACTTCGTAATAAGCGCTGCACATTTCGGGTAAACATGTGCGATTGGCATCTGGATATATCGCTCTCTATACGAGTCTGGGCAGGTCCCAGTGTAAGTCGTATGAATGGGGTTGTGTCAGCGTCGGGAGATGGAGCGATCACGTGAAGTTGGACTAATCTGGCACACGTGTGGAGCTAAGGAGATCCAGTCCAGCAGCTGAACCAGGGGCAGGGCTGTGGGGCTAGGAGGCGGGCTGGGGTGGGTTAGGGGTTGGGGCTGGGGGGGTGGGAGGGGTTTCAATGCAGAGCTGCACCATATGGCCTTGAGCTGGAATTTCCTTCCTACATCTCTTTATATAGAGGCCACCAGAAGGGCAGCACGAGACGGATCCAGCTGGTCGCCCGTGCACTGGGTGACCTGCTCTCTTGGGCTTATGCGGTTGCACTTTTCATTGATAAAAGCAGCTGTTGTGTAACTTAATGCAGCAAATTTCAACTGGAGCGAAGGGAATCAAGAGTGGACGTTAGCGAGGTTGGGATTGGTTTTTAACACCTTTTGTGGGATTAAATGTTTATCGAAATAGTGCAGTCTACACAGTTACTGAATATCGCAGGTTTTCCTCAGATTGTAGGAAATATGAGAAATACAGCATCATTCCCAGTTTCTAAATCAAGAGGGAAGCTGCACCTCACTGACACGTCCAAGTTTACAGCCAAGAGCGTTTGCTGCTGCGGTCACAAACGGTGGGGAACAGACGCAAAGCAATACAGTCTTGAGAATAAAAAAAATAAAATAGAAAAAAACCCACTAACTTCCCCCTGTGTGAGGCGTTAACCGAAAAAGGCATAACATCCTGTCCTGTTTACTTCCTGCTGAGAGAGTGCGTCACTCTGGGGACCACCACACGACCGGACTTCACACCATCAGCACATGGCGAGGAAGCGGTGAAGAAAACAGGACATTTCCCACTTGCCAAATGGTCAGTGAAGAGACACAGACATTTCACAACAAGCAAAGACTAAACTATAACCTGAGCATTGCGACTGATGCGATAAAATTTACTAAAAAGCAGGATCCATGAAAGAACTAATAATAGATCATCCTTTACTAGAAAACAAACTCGGAACAAAGATGCCGTGGCATTGAGGCTCGATGGTTATCAGTCTTCCACGAAGGCCAGTGCATCTAGTGACGTACGAATGCAGTCACACGCCATTTAGCTCAGTATAGATAAAGCCTTGTTTATCACCAGTGAATGTGGAAGTCTAGCTTTTTTGACAGAAGATAAACAATAACAATCATGTCCCAGTTTTCCCACAAAGCTGTGATTCCTTGCTGTCTTCATCCTTTCATTATCCAGTCATCGTCTCAAAATGCTACCGTTTCGTTTTTTTTTTCCGGCCACATCATGAGCAAAAACAAACACGCCCAGAAATGTCAACAACAAACTGCACAAAGAACTGTGCGTGCAAATGTAGGGTCGTTTCTGCTGATGTGTCAAGTTCTATAACAGCTGTGAAGACCGCTTTAAGCAACATAAACAAACATCTTGAAGATTAAATCTTAAAGAGACAAAGAGTTGATTAGTTACCCAATCAAAGTCTTATGAATAGAAATGGAATATTCACATATCAATTTCAACTGCTTTCTTTGAACACTGTTGTCTTGATCGCCAAAACAAATCACCGTGGAAAACATTGCCACTTCACAGGTTGTCCTCACACCTGCCTACTCTCCAAGACAAAAAGTTACACTCCCACATCTACGCAACTTCTAAACTCCCAAAAAACTTAACATTGACACAGATTTACACCCATCGCCTTGATCCTACCTTGTGCGAGTAGTGTGGGTCCATGATTCGCGCCAGTCCAAAGTCTCCGATCTTGAGCACCAGGTCCTCCGTGTTGACGAAGAGGTTGGCCGGTTTGAGGTCCCGGTGGAGGACGTTGGCAGAATGGATGTACTTGAGCCCCCGCAGCAGTTGGTACATGAAGAGGCGGGCGTGGTCCTCCGAGAGCAGCCCTCGCTCCAGCACCTGGCACAGGTCAGTCTCCATGTACTCCTGCACGATGTAGACCGAGTTCACCTCCGTCAGCGACACCACGTCCTCCGTTAGACGCCGACCGTTTGGGCCCAGCGTCTCAAAGACCTGGAGACGGAAGAGTTCCACGTTAACTTTTCTACTTACTGTCAAAGGAGTTCAAGTGCAGGATTTGAGAAAGTCTCTGATTGGTTCTTGTGTAAAAAGAAAGATTCTGACTGTGACTACCCTCACCTTGACAATGTTGTCGTGGTCGAGCCGCCGGATGATCTTGATTTCGCGGAGGGCGTGCTTCACACTCTGTGGGTCGGTCAGGATGATTTTCTTCACAGCGACACGTTTGTCACAGTCCGTGTCCACCGCGGAGAACACCAGGCCGTTCCCGCCGTACCCCAGGGGCTTCAAGTCCATGTAGCGCGAACCCAGGTCAAAACCATGGATGTTCATTAGGGACTCAAACTTCTCCGCCATCTTGAACTACCTTTAACCAACTACGGCCTACTTCAAGTCCCAGTTTAAAAAAACTTTGAGACCAGATTAGGCCACTCCTTCAGAGGCTAGCCCTCCCGTACAGCCGACTACCGAGTTCCCCCTGAGGAGCCTTCAGTGTCTTATAAGGGGCGATATTCTGACGGCTAAATCTCTATCCATTGTGAGCTTAAGAGAAAACCTAAAAGTTGAATTTGATTTCCAATGGTGGTTGGAGTTACTGTAGTGTTAAAAAGACTGCGATGGAATGGATTTTGAAGCCAATTCGCAAGCATCTACAAATTCAAACTAAAAAAAGCACGCAGTTGCATCCTCACAGTGCAGTACATTCAGTGTATGACTGGTCCTGAGCAGCTTCATGTGGCTGTGCTAAAACAATGCACTATTTGATCTTTTTTTTTTTCTTCTTTTTTTTTTTTCCTTTTCCGCTACAACTTAATTCGCCTTATCTTTGAATTGAAATGAGTCTGGCCTTTGAGTCTTCTGTGCAAGAGCTATGCCTCAGTAATCAGGTGGCTCAAGTTCGCCACAGTCGCAATCGAAACTATCCTCCATTTTAGTTGGGTATAACCTGAAAGAAAGAAAGAAAGAAAAGGATAGGATAAGGATTAGTGACATGCTTATTTGATAAACATATTACTAGCTATAAATCTATAAATATAAAGCTTACAGTGCACATTTAATGAGACTAAAACTATGAACAGCTAAACAATTATAAAAGTCTTCTTTCTAGAGGTCTCGACGACAGAAGAAAAGTGCCAAGTGCGACGGAAAAGTAAAAGTAAAATGCGCTCTACCGTAGGCATAGAGTGTCAAACTACAACTACAGCACGCACAGAGGGTCAAAATACCGGTATCTCAAGGACAACGCTCAAACCACAAACATACAAGCTTTGGGTTTTAAATAGAAACAAAACTAGCGTAGCCAAACGGTCACAAGCACAGCTGCACACACAGGGGTAACATTTCAAAACATAAACATCATCACACTATAAAACAAAGCGGATGAAAATGCAAAAATCGCCAGGAAGTAACCAACCAGCCAACCGTGCAAGGTCACTTTTTCAACTTTTTTTCAGGCAGCAAAGTTTCACAGAAATGTTTGCACGCTGTGTAGAAAGAAAAATACCTTCAATGGGTCAAGGGAAACTGAACTCAATCCCTTCTTAGTCTAATAATTAACTACAAGAGTGACAGAATAATCCACATGCAAAGTGTAAAGTGCATTTATGCGGCAGCAAACAGAGCTACGTCTCACATGAACAAAATCCTATAAACGTAACTAAAAGTGTAAAAGTTTGTGGTATTTGGGCTTCTTCTAGTGGGAAGAGTTTTCTTTTCTTAGGCATGTTTACACTTTGTTTAGCCATAATTGAGCCAAGTTAGGTTCATTTTAGACCCTCTTTACACCCAATCTAGTCTCTTCACCTAGACCTGGTGGCACTTTTAAGGTCAAATACTGTACAAGATGTTATTTGGAGAGAAAAGTTTGGGAGCTACATCTCAAGTTTGGTGTAAAAAGTCCAGCTGGGAAGCAGAGAAACTGTGATGCCGTCAACAAAACGTGCAACTTCAGCAGTTCAGAATAGGAGCAGAAACCGTCTAGCGTAGTTGTAAGGAAAGTGTTCAAATTACGGGAGTATTTGATCCTAGCAGAAGGGGAAACTACCTCGTAAAGCCAGTCATTTGCCGCTTTGATAATGGAAACCAACCAACCAACCAACCAACCCCTCCCCCGCTCGGTCTGGGCTCTTGCTAGTCGGCTTCCATGGTATCTACAATAACGTAAGATAACCGCCACAATGCGAGATAAGGCGGAACTCCGTAAAAGGTGGTGGTACACAACACATTTAACATGAGAAGATGGGGTTATTCTAAAATGTGGAAATGTTATATATCAGCTGAGGGTTCATTTCAGTCGGAAAAAGAAGAGCCGCTAGCGGGAGCCGAGAGAGCGGCAGACACACAGACCCGCCTCGTTTGGTTGAAATTGTGAGAAAACCGCGTTAAATCCTCACCGGACAAGTGTACAGTACGATAACAAATACACGAAGAACAGCCTATATCCACGTTTCGGCGTGTAAACAAGGTGTAATACTGAAAAAATCCGGGGAAAGCGCGAACAAAGGATCATTGTTGGCTGAGGCTTTGACTACGTGGTACAGGTTTCCCCGAAGAAGAGGAGGAGGCACAAAGCGAGCGGCAGGGAAAACGAAGAAAATGACCAAACGCGAGACATAAACCTTCTATAAAAACAGCGAGGGCTTAAGATAACGTCGTAAATGTTGTACTCACAGTCCTTGGTCGTCTCATGGGTTATTTTAGATGTTATACACCCCGGTCAGAGGGCTGTGTGCGGTTCGCTCGCAGAGCTCTGCGGAACTGTTGCAATCGCCATTGAGGCAGGGCTCGCGAGTCACTGAGGGCCTACGTCACCGCGCAGCTGTACGTGCCGTCGGAAAACCCGATATCAAACTCACTTCTCTAGCACTTTTTTTTTTCTTTCTGTGACTAAATTGTTCGTCACTCAATAACAACAGCACAACAACAATATGCATACGGAAATACATAGGCCTCCGAGTAAACATTACGTTTTAATCTGCTTAATCCTAATGGGGTATTATTACATTTCCAGCCCTGCTGTTTGTAACATTTGTCATTTGTTTTGGTCTGTCTCTTGTGAGTAGTTTTTATTTTTATGCTATTCGCTGGCAAACTGCAATACAGATTGTTAAACGATATTCAGAAATTTAACCTATGATTGTAACTAGGCATAAAAAGAAAATTGAAAATCAAGGCCTAATGATTCGGCCTATTTATATGCAATCAAATCTATACTAGCCTACATACAATCAACTAGTAGCCCAGATCTATTCCAGAATCTGTAGGATGTTTACAGTCCACTGCCCCCAATGGCTATTTCAGAATTTTCCTATTCTGTTTGCATGGACTGAGCCTTTCTGGCTCAAGGCCAACCAAATCTCATACAAGAACAACAGAGAATGTGATGTTTTGGTTCAAGAACTGTTTTAGTTCTGTTGTTTGTTTGTTTGTCTGTTCATCCATTTGTTCAAAGGGTTTATCTCTGTATTTGTAGCTATATTATTATTGATTTTACTTATTCAATGGTTAAGTTTAGATTTAGCCTAAGTTAATTCACCATCTAATTTTATGGTGCATTTTATTATGCTGCATTTTGTATCAAACAGAGTAACTGTTGTATCCCAGCTGCACTTGAAAGCAACATAAGGCCTCACGTGACATGCATTGTAACCTTTAACAGTCCTATATAACATAGGTCTAACTAAAGTCATAGCAAATATGACCGTATGCTGCTCAAATAAACTGTTCTATAGGCCTAAGTCTAACTCAATGGGTTAATTCATCCCGAGGAACTGGGGAGATTTAAAAGAAGAGACATGCTCGACATGACAAATTAGGCTATTTAAAACATCCAATGTGATCTTTGTTTTTAGTTATAGCCTACCCGTGTAGCTGCAAGAAATACGAACCCTCCCTTATTCCAGTGAGTCGGCATCAAAAACTGCTGATCATACTGTGGCCGATCTGATTCAAAAGCATGACAACAGCGTTTTTAGCTCGTTAATTGCGCAGAACAGCTTAATGCAGAGAAACACGTTATTTCAGGCAACTTTTTGACAGTTTTGCATGTTGGCTCTTTTTGAAATGTATAGTCTGTGTTTCATCTTGTCTGACTTAAATGTAAAGGCTTAGCAGGCTTTGAACAGCAGCTAATGCGCAATGCATGTCCTATAAGATCTCTCGTCTCCAAGATTTCCGCTCTGCTTTTTGCACAGTTTACATTTCTCAGCCCGTACTCACTCGCTCTCGCAGGTCACTCACTGCGGCTGGAGGATCTGTCCGGGGAAACACGCGGGCTCTGCAGCAGCCTCAGGACTCCCTGCGCTCTTCACATTTCCATAAATTAGCTATGTTAAATCAAACACTTCCAGAGTTTCTCCCAGTGCTACCTGCGCTCCGCTCTGTGTCTTCGCAGAGGCTGAGAATGGACGCGGATGAATAGGTGGTGCATCAGAGCAACAGCAGCAGCAGCAGCCCCATGTGAGGACCCATGTGCCCGAATGCAGATGCGCTGCCTCGCGCTGGATGGGGTGAGCATGCGCACTGAGGGCCTGGGATGCGACAGCCT
Organism: Gobius niger; assembly: GCF_951799975.1. NCBI lineage: Eukaryota > Metazoa > Chordata > Actinopteri > Gobiiformes > Gobiidae > Gobius > Gobius niger. The sequence goes on along the minus strand of NC_136855.1, from coordinate 13,951,303 downwards.
GCCTGTGTTCTGATGAGCAAGCATCAGCCCAAAGTTATGTAACACCAAAATGAACTAAACCGGGGCGAGGGGCAAAACTGCAGACAAGCAGGATTTGGGGACAGCACCTCTGGTACTTTGGTGGAGTCTAACCAAAATGACAGCACAAAAATAGCCTAGTATAGATCTGCTCAGATACCATTTCATTCTCTGATTTCTCATTCAACTTTAAACACATGATATCGGCCACATCCTCCAACTATCCCAAAAGAACTCCAGTTCAAGATCTAGGCAAGGGTCCCCACATCATGCCCGTGCACTTCGAACACTGCAGGGCTAATGTGGAACCTTAACATCTTATTCACTTATATCTTTCTTTCTCTCTAAGCTTCCATCCCTATTTTCGTATTTCATTTATTGATCTGATAAATGCTCATCCACTCTCCTGGCTTATACATGCCACTTACTTTATGAACAAGGACAGTGTTTATCTTTCTTCCTTCAATGACATTTTCTCTCCTATTCTCATCCATTTTCTTACGACCACTTCACTGGACGCTGCATTATTCATGTGGATTCTCCATGTTACGCAACAGCTGCAGAGAAACAATGTAATATCACTCACATCACAGCATTACCGTGACATTTCAAACCTCGATTCCTACGATTACAGTAAAATATCAAACATCCAATGAGAAAGAGGGCCTCAAATGCCAGAAGAAGAAACTGCCATGGGTGCTACATTGTGCCACTGAGTCGCGGAATGTATTTAAGTTAACTCTTTCCAAAGTTATGCAACAGCACCTCAGTAAAGTGGAACAAGAAGGGATTTGTGCCTTAGCAGGGTGAAAGGGAATTAGAGCTCAGTAGATTTTGTCGTTGTAGTGGCTCACCTGTTTTAGGGATCAAGCTAAAAAAAAAGTGACGTAACCAAAAGTAAGACATTTTGCACATTTGGCCATGCAGCGTTGCCCCAGATGACCCCACAATATTAGATGTTCATAGAAGTCATGAATAATGTCCTGGTTTTGACGTCGATGTCACATTGTAAGGCATTATAGTTACAAGCCAACATAAAGGCACCATATTTCATCTTTGACGACACTGACTGCCGATCTGTGGCCCTTCACACTGCACTGCAATACGTGGGCCAGTGTTAATTTCGTCGACTAAAATATTTAGTCTTAATTTTAGTCAAAGTGATATTTTTGACGACTAAAATTGGACTAAAACTAAATTAAAAGTTTTTCATGAGACTAAAACTATGACTAAAATGTCCAGATACTTTAGTCGACTAAAATAAGACTAAATAAAAATGAAAAGGAGAGACTAAAATCATCCAAACTTCTATTGACCGTCTGAAAGAGCCTCATATCATGTAAATTCTCTGCCAAAGGATCAGCTCTGAGCTTTGTTCATGTGGAGCAGCTCCATGAAGCAGAGGAACAAGATTAAATATGATTATAATGAATATTATAAATGCAAAGTCGACTAAATTAGTCTTAAATTTAGTCGACTAAATTTACTTGCAATTTTAGTTGACTAAAACTAGACTAAAATTGAAACGATTTTTTGGACTAAATCTTGACTAAAATTAACTTACATGTTAGTCAAAAGACTAAGACTAAAACTAAATTAAAATATGTTGTCAAAATTAACACTGACGTGGGCCATCAATGAGAAAAGTTTGGACACTCCTAGAGCAAAATTGTGCCACACTATATGAGACAGTAAGTTGGACATTGCACAAAGGGCAAACACAAGTGCGTGTCCGGCAAGAGAGTGACGCAAAGTATAAGTAGCTGTGCAGGAAAACAATGATGTAAGTTTTTACATTGCTTTTTGTAGCCTTTGCTTTTGAAAAACAATCACAAAACCTTCACAGAGACTTAAGTTAGAAGTGCTTTCTTCAATGTCATACTACTTTTATATTTATATTTACCAATCAGCACTTATGACTAACCCCAGATTCAGCCAAAATAAGAGCGATCCGGGATCTACTGTCGGTATACAACAATAGAAGTCTGATCCAGGGAATAAAGATGCTCTTAATGAATGACGGGAAATGCATTCACCACTTTTCACATCCAGGTAAACTACTGAATGTTTAACCTCGGTGTGTGGCTTTCCCAGTTACTTAGTCTCTGTGGTTTGAGTTGGCGTTAGGTAGAGCTTGTGCAGAGGATATAGTTGCAAACAGGTTGTAAACAATTCTTAATGGGGAGCCCACCAACATGACAGGCGTGCAAAGATATCTGCGCTACAATTGGGTTTTAAGACTGCAGAATAATGGTATAGACAAATTACAGGTTGTATTTATTGAGCCTGATGAATAAAGAATGAATATGGAGTGCTAGACCAGGACAAAGTAAGTAACACTTAGAGGTACAGTATAAACCAAGATCTCGTTAAAGTCCCTATATTTATGCCTTCTCGACCAGCTTGGATTCTGTACATTTCCCTAACAAATAATGGAATTTATCACTGAAAACTTTCCTTTTTCTAATGTTCAAAAACCAGCACTATGACTCTCAGTGCCGGAATGGGTCCGATACTTGTCACTATGATATTCTTTCCTTTCTTTTTTCATTGATATTTTCTTAACACTTTCTATTTTCACGTATTTATTGTAGCTTTATCTTTTTTCTCACATTGCAACATGATGATATAATCAAACGTGGCCTAAAACGTTTAAGCACAAAACCCCTACAAGCTTTTGTTGTTCTCAAAAGCAGCTCGATAAACATTGTTGCTCGGTGTAAATTGAACAAAACCTGTTACCGACCCTGGACCAAACAAATTCAATTGTCAGGCAGATATAAACCAACACTGACTGCATCAGAAAGTTTCAAAACAAGTCAAAAGCCATACTATCTGGAAACGTTAATAGCAAGACTATAAAAGCATCAAGTGACTATGATTAATGTCGACTATATCGCTTCATTTGCGCCTCTATATAGAGTCATCCACCTCTTAGCTCTCATTTAGCCAAATGTTAAACTAAATAAATTCCCAAATCAAACTTACCCATAGCAGAAATCACAGGTAAATCCCACTGTGACATTGTGTTTATAGTTTATAGTCCATTCATGAGAAAAGCTCCCTGTAATAGTCGTATAGTCCAAATAACAGGTGCAGTAGTAGAGACAGCCAGTACTTTCCTATTGTTGGTGCAATTCTTGGTAGCAGCAGTATTCTCTAGCAGCCCATGTGTCTTGGTTTTGAGGCGGAGCTCTGTGGAGGCTTGATATAGTGCCGGGACGGAGAGGGGAGGAGCCTGCAACACAGTCAGACCTTTACTGGCACTGGCTAAGTCACTACGGACCAGTGTACCCGCATGAGTACTACACTGCTCTGCTGATGCTGGAGAGGCTGAAGTGATGGGACACACTTTCTGACACGTAGCAGACATTTCTCCAAACACTCCACTCACACACAAAACACCGTCCAATCAATGAGTTTACATGAAACTTTAAAAACAACTGCAAATAAAGATGTGAAAGAAGTGAAAATGTGCCAGACAAAGAGAGTGTGGAGCTTTTGGGAATTGTTTGTCTGATCAACTCTTCTCAAGCTCCAAATACTCCAAATAATGAGCCATCCGTGTGCATTTATTCTTAATCCTGTATCAGTTGTCATTATGAACATAGAACCTCAACATCTTCATCTCTGCTTATGTTCTTCTGGGCCGCTGTTGCCACACAGAAAACATTAGGATTGCTGAAAACCTTAGGATTTGGTTGATAAAACTGAAAACCCCAGTATTCAAGCAGAGCTCAGTGGCCGGCCTTTGTCAAGAGCCATTTGTACAGTGCGTTAGAGTTATAAAACAAGCCTCACTTTGGGCTAAATGACTTCACTTGTTACACATTTCAAAAGCCCAAAAGAATGTTGTTTATCACCAGGATCATGCGAGATTTACACAAAGTCCACGAAAGCACCATTGGCACTGGGTCAATGTGGGCAAATAAAACTGTTTAGATTTGACTTGTGGCACAGACGGTGTTGTTTACACTTCAGTATTAAGAGCTTTTCTAGACACTCGCCCAAATGTTGCTGTGGAAATGCATTACAGATTTTGTCAATTGACTGGACACTGCACATCTAAACACTTTCTTCTTTATGATTCACAAAGCTGCACTCTTAGACACACTTTGTTGTAAATACATAAAACCTGCACACACAGTAGATACTAAAACACACTGCACAGTAAAACACTAAACACTGTTCATTTTATGCGATTTCACATGAACCTGCAAGTGATAATAAAGATGTGTTTAAGTGTTAAAAGAGCAGAATGTGACGGAAAAGAGTGAAGTCCATGAATAGCGTCCCTGGTTGTGACAGAAGAGTGTTATTATTAAGAAATTAGTTCAATCATTTACAAAGCGTTTGCGCATGTGAGAGTCTGTGGCATATTTTTTACTCACACTTTATTAACAAATGTGGGACCCTAAAACTAAACAAGCAGTTTCAAATGGTAAATTAGGTGCAACATGACCATGAAATAGCTATATGCTATTTTCCAGCCTACACTTGATAAATTACCACCTCAGTGTCATATCAACCAAGGGACACTGTATTACGTAACTCCACACAATCTGTGTTGGCGACTTCTTCTGTAGCCACAACTGACCCGGATGACAAATATGGCTGCCAACACTGATCACATTCAGACTCGGTTTACAAATCCATGGGACTAGTATGACTCAGTGATTGTTTATAAAATAAAACCTCTCTTTTAGCACAGGGGAATGTGCATAAAGTGTTGTGGGTCAAAGTCTCTGTTTGCTCAAGAAGACACTTGATGTTCTCTTTCTCAGGTGAGGAATGTCCTGGGACTTACTGTTTGCTCAACTGCGCATTATAAATGTGTTGTATAAATGCCTGGAAGGGGTAGTGTTTCCGTAGCCTGGCACAGGAAGACGCCGCTATGAGGGAGCACTGCGTATCAATCAACACGATTGATCATTAAAGTGATCTGAGGACCATGGGCTTTCCTTTCTTTTCTATATATATGTTTTATTTTACAGGACAGCTCAGGAGGGGGTGAGAGACTTTCAGCAAATGATCAAAATCCAGGCTCAGACCCACGACCTTATCGACATATGTGCAGCATTTAACCACTAAATCATCGGCTGGACCAGTATATGAGCCTTTCTGTGTGGAGAATTGCATGTTCTCCTCGTGTCTGAGTGGGTTTCCTTCGCATGCTCTGGTTTCAACCCAAAACATGCACAACGGAGTGGGCGCCACAGTTGCATTGAAAGATTCAGTAGGTCGAAAGGAGACTATGATGTGCACTTTAAAGAGTAAAAATACCAGCAATAATGGTAGTCATTGTAAGTGAATTTCAAGTGAATTTCTCCATTGTGAGATAAATAAAGGCTATCTTATCTTATATTATCTTAAATTCACATATTACACAAACGCCCACGAGGGATCAAACTTAGAATGACTATAAAAAAGTTACCCATGTGACAATAGAGGATGTGTGAAAGAGTTTGTAATAAAAACCGTTCTGTCTGCAGAATCTAGAGCAGTGTGTGTAATCAAAATACATCTGGGTTGTGTGTATATGCGGAATGAGGGCTGAGCGTGTCACCTGAGGCGGGTAAACAACCCGGCGGGGCAAAGGGGAAAATGTAGGTGAAAGCAGGGCAGCGCTGGCACCGGACGACAACACTCCACGAGGCAAATAAAACTGGGGCATGATATTGATACTGTATGATGAGTTAACTGTTGAATTGTAGCCATGTGGGTCACACGCACAGCACTTTCCCTTTATTCATCACTTGTAGTTGAGCGTTCTGAAAGCCGGAAGTTTCTTGAAAGAAAACTAGACCGATTACTCTTATATAGCGCATTTACAACTCTTCAAACTAGACGAGACTATTCAAAGTAAAAAGTACCAATCATTATAAACAACCAGACCGTCTTTGCAGGTAAGTGTGTGCCATAGATTGTTCATTAGTGAATGTATCGTCTTATATCAAAACAAATGTATGTGTTTATTGTAGCACATCATGTTTGCGGCTTCTTGCAATGGGGCCGTGCAGTGTGTGTAATCCAACGTGCGACTGTTAATTTGCTAAAATATTTCCGATCGGCTTTGCTAGTTCACAAGTTGGCTCATTATGAAAGAGAAGTAACGTGATAAATAACTCTTGAGTGTCAGGCAACAACAAAGAGCAGAGGGTCCATACTCTCCCCATGTGTATCAAACTAAATCATTTTTCTCAACTTCTTTTTTGGTCTAATCCATCTCACAGTTTTTAAGCATCTGGCCGTGTGACGAAAATGACAGGCACGGTCGTAATTTGGATCTGGAGATAGAAGCCTGTGGATCATCCAGTATCTCGAAATCCTGCACTCCTTTGTTTTCCAGTATCAGCACTTTGATCAAATTTTGTGTTAATTCACTTTTCGATCTTAACACTTCAATAACTGTCAAATGGCATTCGGTTTATAAACTTTAGACATATTTTTTATATATTTTAAGGTAAACATATTGCAAATCATAATTACTTATTGTATCGCAATACGTATCGGATCGCCCCCCTTAGTATCGTGATACGTATCGGATTGTGGCAATACATAAGCGTAAACTCAAGCCAAAAGGACATATCTGAAACTAGATTAAAGTACATTTAACCATGTTCATGTTTTTGTTAATTCCTTTGTTACAGGGTTCATGAGGTAAGTAAATAATATAGTTAATGTATATATACTGTTCATATACCTTTGTACATCCATCCATTTTCTTCTGCTTTATCTGGGGCCGATCCCCACACACCTCCTCCAGCTGTTCTGGGGGATCCTGAGGAGTTCCCAGGACAGGTGAGATGTAGTCCCTCCCGTGTGTCATAGGTCTTACCTGAGGTCTCCTCCCAATGGGACATGCCCGGAACACCTCCCTGGAAGTCGAACAGGAGCCATCCGAGCCACCTCAGTTGGCTCCTTTTGACAGAAGGAAACTCATTTTGAAGTCAAGATCTTGTCTTTTCGGTCTTTACCCAGATCTCATGACCAGAAGTGAGGATAGGGACTTTAACCAACCAGTAAATCATGAGCTGGAGTATAGTTGCAAACATTTCCATACCATCTTTAAAAGAATAACCAAAATCCAGCTTTATTTAGTCAGTTCAAATATTGAGGGTATGCACATGATGTCACAACGTTCCTCAGATAAAACACATATATGTTTGTGTGGCACTTTTAAGTTCAGAAATGTGTAATTGTTTAATTTCTCCAAGCAGTTCGGACCAATGATGCCTCTGTTTGGAACTGCTGTCAATAAAAGGCCAGAATAAATGACCAAACTAGATTTATTCGCCTTGATGTTCATTTCGTAACACATCTCACAACTGTTTGGCTGCCATTTAATTCACATTGCCAGCACCAGAGCCGGTCTTACATAACCACTATCTCTCGGGACCAGGACAGACCACCATCATAAATCTCCCTGGGGGCATTGGGTGTTCGTCCCGGGACGCTCCGCTCCCTCTGACCCATTCGGAGGTATTCGCACGGCCATCTTCACCTCACATATCACATAACTGCAGGATTTCACAGCTCCGCGGCACAGGCCCTGGCACAGACGAGAGCGGGACACGTTCCCTCCAAAGGAATAAACACAGAGGCTTGATGTACAGGCGAGGACGTGACTAAGTAGGGTTCACTAAAGGGAGGGGCTCAAGGGTATTTGCCAGGGGTGGTCAGTTACTCCGTCAATTTACTCAAGTTTCATGTCTAAAAAGGTCAGCCATTATACTTAATGAATCAACAGAATATTGAGGTAAGTGGTGAAAAATGGCTGAGGAATCTAATTCATTTTTCGTCAATGTTGGCCCAAACCTGGCCAAATCTATACCACTACATAATTAAAATAAAAGCTGGACAGGTGAAAGCAGAGTCATGCAATCTCTATTTCTTGGCGAAGTCAGTGAGAGTGAAATTATTTCTACTGTCTCCAGATTAAAAAGCAAACATTCATGTGATAGTGATGGCTTAGATATGTACATTGTCAAAGAAACTATACATTGCATTGTAGGACCATTAAAATATGTTATCAATTGTCTTTTAATACAGGTTTCTTTCCAGATAAAATGAAGGTGGCTAAGGTTGTCCCCCTTTTTAAATCTGGTGATAGGCATAGTCTTACAAATTACAGGCCTATATCTTTGCTTTCTCAATTTTCCAAAATTCTGGAGAAGCTTTTTGTTAATAAATTTGACTATTTCCTTGAGAAACATTCCTTGATACATGACAATCAGTTTGGGTTTCGAAGCACCCGCTCAACAGCTATGGCTTTGATGAAAATCACGGAGGACATTACAACAGAATTGGGGAATAAAAATCACACAGTTGGAGTTTTTATTGACCTTAAAAAGGCCTTTGACACGATCGATCACGGTATATTGATATCTAAATTACAGACGTATGGTATTAGAGGTGTAGTGTTAAACTGGATTAGTAGTTACCTAGAAAATAGACAACAATATGTAGAGCATATAGGCCATGAATCTAAGTTAGAAACAATACAGTGTGGAGTCCCTCAAGGCTCTGTGCTGGGGCCTAAACTCTATACTTTATATATTAATGACCTCTGTCAGGAATCAAAGATTTTACGTTTTGTTCTTTTTGCGGATGATACACATTTTTTTGTATCAGGGAAGAACTTAAGAACATTAATGAAAACTATTGAACAAGAAATGGTTCAACTTCAGAAATGGTTTAATAAAAACAAATTGTCGTTAAAATTAAGCAAAACTAAATTTATGTTGTTTACAAATCAACAATGCCCTGAAAGTGTTACTTTGACTTTAAATGGAATAAGTATTGAGAAAGTGTCAGAATTTAGGTTTTTAGGAGTCCTCATTGATGATAAATTTAAGTGGAAGTCACACATAGCTTACGTAAGAAATAAAATTTGTAAAAACATTGCCGTTTTGAGTAAAGTAAAGTTTATGTTGAATTATAAGGCAATGAGAATCCTATATTGCTCCTTTATTTTGCCATACTTAATGTATGGTTTGGAGGTATGGGGAAATTATTATGTTACAAATTTAATGCCCTTATTTCTTTTACAAAAAAGGGCTATAAGAATAATTAATGGAGTTGCTCCAAGGGAACATACTACAGAACTGTTTCTGAGGTCAGGACTACTCAAATTGAAGGACTTGGTTTCTTTACAAACTTTATTAGTTGTTCACAAGGCAAAACACTGCCTGTTACCGCATGGACTGCAAGCGCTTTTTACAGTAAACAGTGAGACAAGCAGAAGAAATAATGACTTTAAACAACCTTTCGCAGGAAAAACCCTTAAACATATGTGTGTTTCAGTATCTGGTGTGATACAGTGGAACTCTCTAGAAAATGATCTAAAATGTTGTTCAAATATTCTTCAATTTAAATATAAGTATAAACAGAGGACACTTAACTTGTACAAAGACGAATGTGAAAAACGTTAAAATTTACAACAATATTGATGATGATGACGGTGGTGATGTAGTGGTGCGGCGGTGGTGATGGGGGCGGTGGCGGGTCTGTCTGGTTGTGTGGCGTGTACCTATGCATGCGTATGGGTGTGTGTGTATGGGTGCATACGGGTATGCTTACAGTATATGAAACAAAAGTATAATTTCAAAAAAAGTAATAAAGAGGAAAAAAACAATAATAATAAAATCATTAAAGATTCTTTAGTGCAGGGTAAGCAGGTGCTGGGCAGCTGTGGGAGGTCATACATCTCTCAACAGCTGCCCACACAAACCTCGCTTTTTTAACACACCATACAGCATAGGGCTCATCACGAATATACACATCCTCCTCAGTATAGGGTAAGCAGGAGTGGGGGAATGTCTGGGGCGTAGCACCTCTGGACTTCTGCTAACTCCTGTCTCTTTTTTAAACACACCACCCATTTTAGGGCATCACACAGTCAATCACAAATGTAGGACAAGCAGGTGCTGGGCAGCTGTGAGAGGGTGAACATCTTTTGACAGATGCCCACTCAAACCTTGTTTTTTAATGCAATACACAGCATAGGCCTCATCACATATACATCCATACATCCTCCTCTTCTTCCTTTTGTGTGTGTGCTGTGTGTGCCTGTGTGTGCCCGTGCATGCCTGCCTGTGTGCGTGTGTGGGTGTGCGTTGTGTGGTCTGGTGGCCTCATCGTTGTTTCCATTGCCGCTGTTGTCACCATTGCACTGTTGTTTTAGCAAACAATCATTAATAATAATAGTAATAATAATAATAAAAATAAAAAAATAAAAAAAATAAAAAGTTAAAATCGAAAGTTGATTACATCTGGTTTTTGCGTGTGTATATGTGTGTATATGTGTGTAAATGTATGTATATGTGTGTATTGTGTGTATATGTGTGTATATGTGTATGTATGTGTATGTGTATGTAATTGTTGTTGTTTTTTGTTGTTGTTGTTTTTTACATCGGTTAGGCCATCTAGTTTGTAAGTTTTTTCTTCAAGAATGGGGTTGGAGTTTATAAGATTTTTTTTTTCTTCATCCAACTCATGTTCTTCTTTTCATGGAATGTATTGTTTGTTTGTTTTTTGTTGGATTGTTGCTTTATTTTAGGTTGCATTACCTTGAAAAAAGAATAAATAAAATGAAATGAAAAAGGCTCCAAAGTAAAAATTTGGCCGTGTGTTTTGTTCATTTTAAAAGCCCAATAACACACACTCTATGAACAGTAGGTGGCGCTGTGCAAATTTTCTTTCAAGTCACTGACTCACAACCAAGAAGAGAGAAGGTTTGTTCCCGTCGTGTTGCCACTTATTTAAACTGATGTGTACTTTCTTATTTGAGTACTTCACTACTTTCTACAACAAACTCTTCAGTGCTTTTAAATCATTTACTTAAATTGTAGTATTTGAATATATTTGACCAACATGTCTGTGTAAGCTAAGCTCTCAGTCGTACAGGAGTTGTTCATCCTAGAGTCATCATGTAGCACGTTTCGCCTCTCAACCAAGAGGCTTCATCAGCAACACTAAACCCTTTCTGCCCACAGGTTGACTAAACAACTGGGAGGGGTTCGCTAACTTTAGTTTTACTCGAGTAATGAAATGAAGTACTTTAAGCATCGCTGGTATTGGCTGATCAGAGTGCAGAAATATAAGCCTATGTGGCCAAATCGTTCATTTTGTGTTACAAGCAGCTACTTTAGCATAACTGTTATGTTTTGCTGATTCAGTGTTTCCAAGAGAATTTCCAGGAATAAATGTGGGCTGCTGTGACGCCAATTGTCATATAATTCTGTCCCTCTTTTTAAGGTGGAAGTCCAAAAGTTAGCTAAATGAGGAGAGAGAAAGTAAACGGATAAGCTCCCTCCCCCCCGATTGGACCTGAAAGCCCCTCCTTCTTCCTTGTGGCGATCAATATGCAATCTACTCAATCTGAAACACATTTTAACTATCATGAACCTGTAATGAGGTGTCAAGTCAAAATAAACACAATACTTTGTTTCAACTCAGCCTCGTTTGATCGAAGACCCCCACAAAAAACTCTTCTTTATAGGACCTGCCCCATTTAAAGGACCATGAAGAGCAGTTATACTATTTATACACATTTTGGAGCCTGTATGATGAGGTGAAAGATTTTTGGCCTAATTTGCGTCATACAGCTGGTTCTCAATGGGATGCTATCAGACACACAAATTAATATTGAATAAACATTAAATAAACATAGAAAGCTGAAATCATGACCAAAACATAAAAAAAAAAAACAGGTTTAGATGATTCTACAGTTTACAGATGTACTCTGGAAGAGGCTCACGACCCACTTTTGGGTCCTTACCCACCAGTTGAGAACCACTGCACAGGTGGCCCAGCGACACAGCTGTCAGTCCTTGGCCGCAAGGGGTCTTTCTGTGTGGAGTTTGCATGTTCTCCTTTCCTCTACCACTAAAACATGTACAATAGGCCTCGATGTTTGAGAGTGCGAGAGGAGGGCGACAGATGGAAATGGCTACAATCCGGTATGGCCCGTGTGAGTCCCATGTGTGTTAACAGGACAGGTCATGTTAAAGGAACAGGCCACTGTTTTTCCATACTGAGATATGTTCTTACCTGAGCTTAGACGAGTTGATGCGTACCTGTCTGGTCTTTGTGCGTGATCAAGCTCTTCCGTTTTTATCCGCTTAGAAAATCAACATGTTTAATTTTATGTGACTATACTTGGATTGTCTAACTATTCACATAACCATATTTAAATAACTTCCCCCCTGTTTGGGTCCGTAGAGGAGAGGAGGAGAGGCTAAATGGAAACAACAGCTACAGCAGCCAAAATGTTTGCTTAGGTAAGTACTTCAAAACAATTTGTACCCGAGTAGTTGAGTAGTGATTCACATGTCTTTGTGAGTGAAAGTTTAGTGGACAGTTTCTAAACATTTGATGGACAGACACAGAGTTTTGCTTCTTCTTAGTTCATTTCAATCTTTCCTGAAATATTTTTGGGGGTTAACGCGATGAAAGTGGTGGACCATGTGTTGTTTTGCTTCCCCATCTGTGAGTGCTGCCTCCTAAAACCTTCAGGGCTGTGTACGGATTTGCTCCACGCTGCTGTGATGTAACCTGTTCCGCAACGCACCATGTTCTGGAAAATAGGGATTACATTTTGGCTACGCTTAAAGAGAAATGATTGACGAAAGGCAATGGAGTGACCACTCGGCCAGGACACTGAAGGGTACATGAGTTATTTGGTGATATAATATTTTTGTTTGTGGAGAATCGGGATATGGTTTAGTAACGTAACAGGATCAACAGATTAAGATGCAGAGGTTTCTTAACTGTGCAACACATAAACCTTATTTACATCATTATCTAACACTAATCTCTCGTACTTACACTGCGGATTCTTGGAAACTCTTGTTTTTATTCATCACTTTGTCAAAGAGCTGAAAGTTTCAAGATCCAAACCAAGATCATTCACAGTCTGGATGGTTTTATTCATCAGAAACAGGTTTTATTGCCGTTGTCAAGGTATATTCACAAACTAGGATTTCCAATTGTGCAACATACAGTAAACTGTAATAAAATAAATGAGTCTATAAGGGCATGTAAACGATAAATAAAATAGTTTAAACCTTAAAATAGGTTAGTCGCATTGAGTTGCCTTGTGTATGCGTGGTATGAATAAACATGCCTTGCCTTAAAAAGTAAGATATGCTAAAATTTATCAAACTCTGAATACACAAAATATACACAATATACTGTACATGTCCCGACAAACAACGATTTACAAATGTACAAAAAGCAGCAGGTGTGAGGTGAATAAACACGTCATGCAAATATAATACATGTCCATGAGTCTGAGGGCATCCGTACTATCACCGTCCCAACAGCCAATGGGGACGAGTTCTGACAATATTTTAATACATCATAGCTCTTTACTTGATACCACATTCATAGAGGCCTTTTTCCTGTTGCACATTCCAACCCCACCGTTCAGGATGCAGCCAATGTCGTCCATGACAGGCAGAACCCATGGTCACAAACTGAGCTATGCCTCCCTTAAAGGTGCATTATGCAACTTTTTATGCAGAAGAAAGAGGTTGATATTTGTGCGTATTTGACCTTGTAGTGGCAGCTGCTGGGTCACTACAAGATCAAATACACACAAATATAATTTTCTTTCCTCAAATAAAAAGTTGCATAATGCACCTTTAAAACCAACAATGCTACACGCCCGGATGCATCATTCGCCAAACATTTAATGCAAGTCATGGAAGTGAACAACACGCGCTTATAAAGGAAAACCATAGCAGGGACGTCTGCAGTCCGCAAGGTGAACGGTGTAATAGAAGTCTTGTGTCGTCTCTACAAAAGGAATGAAACAAAACAAGGGCAAATGAGCACCATGTCAAGCTGGTTGGACAGTGGACAAGGATATAGAGAGGTGATGGAATGGAAATAAATGGTAAATGGACTTCTATAGCACGTTTCTACCTTTATCAGGCCCAAAGCGCTTCACAGTAAGAACCTAAAAGTGTAAGAATATAATTATGAGGCCTACACATGCCATGCACCTAATTTATGTTATGATCGGCGATGTGGGTAATGTGTCAGCTCATGCTGCGTTAGAGTACTCAGATTTTAAAGTAGTATAATGCGTAACCAGGCATGTCCTAGTGGGACAAGACCTCGTGGAAGGCCCAGGGCACGGTGGTGGGACTATGTCTCTGAGCTGGCCTGGTGTTGCCTCGGGGTCCCCCCAGAACAGCTGGAGGAAGTGTGTGTGGATCGGGAAGTTTGGGCATCTCTGCTGAGACTGCTGCCCCCGCGACCCGGCCCCGGATAAAGCGAAAGAAAATGGATGGATGGATAACATGTAACTTTTGATCTGTAATACCATCATCAATATGTGTCATTGGGTAAGTGTATCACCATAGTGCTATACGAGAAAATTGGAGTCATATGAGAAACTCTTGCCGTTTCTAATTTCCATTGTAGATCTCAGATTCCTCACAGTAAGCATCAGCAATCAGCAAAAGTGTTCATTTCTGCATTTCAATCACTTAACTTAATTTTTGCTGAGTCGAGGGCTTGCCAAACTGTTTTCATCCTTATTAGGCTATTATTCTTTGATTTGTGCCCTATCGAAGCTTAAAACATACTGACCTTTTACCCACAGGTCATCTCTCATGTATTTCTCACGGGACATCCAGGGCATCTGGCATTGCAATTCCAATGATGTCTCTGAAATGAAAACTTCGGAGGACAAGAAGGTGACGTTTCCAAATCACAAAGTCAAGTTATTTTAAAAAGCGCTGTAATGTGTTGCTTTTTGCACAATGTCTGTTGATCTAAGCCTCAGTATCCCGTGATTGTGTTGGTGTTGAGAGTTTTCCACAGCTTTGGACAGCGTGTTCCTTTGCTCCCTGTTTATGGCCTACAGAGAAAGAGAGAGACAGATCGATGTGGGAGGGAGGATGAGCGGTAGTTTCTCACTTTGACCTTGTTTATAATCTTTATGTTTTTACAGCCGTTGAATGGCTCCAGTGAAGTGTGTCACAACAGCTTCAGAGGAACGGACCGGGAACCGCACAGTGATCGGAAATTTTCCACACCGCGCCGAATTTATTGTTTTGTTGACTTGTTTTTTCGTGATTTTATTGTATCCTTTTGGACATTTGTTTCAGACATTTGGATGCAGCTTTTTTTGTATGTGAAGGGAAACAAAAGGCGACTGACAGCTTTTACCGTGATCTAAAAGTTATTCTCAAAGTATTT
The DNA here is from genome assembly GCF_951799975.1 of Gobius niger. Taxonomy (NCBI): domain Eukaryota; kingdom Metazoa; phylum Chordata; class Actinopteri; order Gobiiformes; family Gobiidae; genus Gobius; species Gobius niger. The sequence continues at coordinate 13,936,069 of NC_136855.1, read as the reverse complement.
TGTTTCAAATGTTATTATAAAAAATAGCTGGGCTGCACAGTATATTGCTAAAGCAGTAGCATTATTGGAAATGTACATCATGATAGTTGGTCCAACATTTACCCTGTTTACATAGAGGAAAAATTTAGAATTTTGTATGAAGAAGGGCCGAACTGATGTAGCTCATATAACCACAAGAGGCAGAGGTAATAAACTTGTGTCTCATCCAAAAATATGTTCTTGTGTTCGGGGCTGACCCACAAATCATAACCAGGACCAAAGGGCGTCGAGGTGAGTCTGTAAAGGGAACACGCTCCAGATAACATTGTCTTATTAGGTATTAATGATATGAAACAAGATAATGAAGCACTTTGACGTCAAGGCAGATATTACATAACAAGCCGAGTCTTTACATTTATTCAAGGCGAAATCGCAGTTGGGCAACATAAACCTCTGGGACACGAACTGTAACAATGAGGAGGAATTCAGAAGTGTTAATCCATAAGTTTAAAAACTACTGTTATATAAGTCATACTAATAAACGCACAGGGATTCGATCTCTATTAACTCTGTCACCTTTTAAAAATTGCATTCTTTGGCCAGATGCATTTGATAGATTATATCATTTGGGCTGCAGAATATTGAAAAAAACTTGCGGGTAAAACTGTAAAACTTTAGTGATACTGTGACATGTGGCTTCTTGTGATACAGATATAGCACCTAATATTGCTTTTTTTAAATTATTTTTTTGCGATATATTGAGCAGCCATATTAGAAGCACAAAGACTTTATGGAACTAATTATATCAGTATGAAGCAGCTCCATAACCTGCATTTATTACAATATCCAATGCATGTCTTTCTTACTCTTCTGTGATCAGCCATTCATCTTTTATCATTTTCATTCTCATTCTTATTGGATAGATTGTATTAATGTTTTTTTTTTTTAGCCAGGTGAAAATTAAGTATACTGCAAGTAAAGTATATAAGTAAATTAAAATGAAACACAAATTCTCTTTAAAGGTATACTTAAGCACCATTTCTTTTTCATAATAAACTTGTGAAAAATATACTTAGCATTAATATATTTTTAAGACATCATTAATGTTTGTAGTTGACAGTCATTTTTTTTTCTATTTGCTTTTTTTAATGCTATTTTTATATATCTTGAAGAATTTATTTTTTTATAGAATTTATATTGCACTAACTATTGCATTAACCTACTAACCTTTTCCCCCAGTACGGTAAACAACCACACCAAACAATGTCTGAACGTCCACTTTTAATCTCTTTCAATGTTGTTCAGGAGAGGAACAACACCAGCACATTACTGTTTTTTGACACTTGAGAAATAAAAATGTAGAAGATATTTTGGTTGATTATCGTATTTAAGAAACACTTTTCGCATTTCGTAAACACTTGCATTGGGCGGCACAGTGGCACAGCGGTTAGTCCTCGTGCTTCACAGCTAGAAGTAATTTAAATTCAACTTAAAGAGATTAAATACAAAATAAGTTGTTCCATAATTGCGCACTAAAAGTTAATTTAAGTTGGATACTGAAAATTCAATTTCAACATACTTAAGGATATGCTTTTTTCACCTGGTTAAAGATGCTATTTTATTTGAAGAATTAGCCTATTTAAAAGAGCTTCTCATATTGATATTCATCATATATTTACCATTGTCCCTTTTCCGACTTAATGCTATTATGAAGCAAAGAGACAAATAAAGGTTTATCCTACACTTTCACACTAAGATTATCGACTCACCTTTATAATGCCCAGACTGACCTTTCCTGCCTCTCCTGACGTTGCACAATATCAATTTGTGGTTACAACAGATTTCACCGTCTGCGCGGCTGCGTGAGTCAAAATATTTGGGTTATAAATAAGGTTGAGAACATGTTGTCTTGTCTCTGTCTGAGCGTATTTCATAACTTCAGGAGATTAAATGCACGATAAAGGCGTCATTATCTCTGTGTTATGTCAGAGTTAATGGTGTTTTTACGTAAACATGCGGTTTAGTGTAAGCGCTGCTGATTAAACGTTACTGCGTCCAGGTAATAGAATCCATATGACTTATATAACGAGTGGATACTGGTCATTAATAGAAATACTATGGCTTACTATGCTAAAATACTGAATACTAAATAAAAAGACAAATTAGTGTTTCTTGGGCAGGCGTTATTGTGCAGAGATGAGATCGAGTTTGCAATCCTCAGTTCTGGGGCAGACAAAATAACAAAAAACAATCCATTTGTACACATTTGTACGCCCACAACCGAACCAGAGAGACCGTCCTCCTTTGTAAGTGGTTCTAATCAAAGACCACGCTGAGTAATCGCCGGTAAATCTTTGTAAAATGCTGTGTGTTTTGTGATGATGAACTATGCACCATTACGAGGTCATTTCCTGTCCAAAATATACTAATTTCCTCGATAAACTGAATCACTGTTAACATTTAAATGATAAAGTATTCATTCAAACACACAAAACTGTCTCTGCTTTACATGAGAGGTCACATCAGTACACAGTAAATAAATAATCCAGTAAGAGTTACTTAGCCCATGTCAGTGGTTCTCAAACTTTGCACACAAGGTAATAATGACTGGATAGAATACTTGTCTCTCTAAGTACTACGTTGCAAAAAGTAATCTTGAAAAAGGTTTAAGTAAATGTGTGCCTGATCTGAGTAGTCTCGCCAACCAGACTCCGCTTCTTTACAGAAGAGGGTCTGGCAACACTCCATTGCGCGCTTTCAAAGGAAGTGACGCAGCGATACGGAGCCTACCGACCAATCAGAGCAGAGCAGCTCCCTGAACGGGGCGTCACGTTGTTGCGCCTTTGTTTTGTAGTTTTTCAACACAAGCAACCACTCCATGTAATGCTCCGGTATGCTTGTATTCTTACGTTTTTCTGACATAAACGACAGAAGTCATTTACTGAACTCCGTGTGGCAGGAGCGCCATTGTTAATGTCCGAATGACGACAACTCACATCCGCTATGTTCTCATTGGCTGCTATGCGCTTCGGTTGTCCCACATTAGTCCCGCCTCAAGCAGAAGCTTTTCTACGACAGGGTCGCCAGACTAGTCTCCTGTTTATTAATCAATAAACATCGGAGATTAGTCTGGATGCCTGGCTATGATCTGAGTAACGGATTTAAAGAAATCTGTCCACGTTTTTACACCAAAATAAGAGCAATGATCTCATCACACTCAGAATTAGATAAAAGATCGTAACTTGTACTTTAACCTCTTAACCCCCACCTGAACTGAGCAGATTTTCTCCAGTTTGGCTTCACACAAATCTAAAAGCTTCAAAATAGTGTCAAAAATGAGGATGAAAACATAACAAATATGTGACCAAAAAAGCCACAAAGAAGTAACAAAAGAGCAACAAAAACGTGCCAGAAAAGCAACGATAATACAACAAAAAAAGTGACGTGGCGAAAACACAACAAAAAAGGTGACCAAAAATAGATGAAAAACAAAGCTTCAAAAATATGACAAAATTGCAGCGGAAACATGACAAAAAAAAGTCAGGATTGGTTTTGTGGGCCTTAGCTTTAGGCATGACACTGTTGCTCTCTGCAGTCGAGAAGCTTTTAGATTTAAGCAAAGGGTTCGGCTGGAGAAAATGCACTCGGTTAAGGCGCGAGCTAAATAAGATTGTTGTTGATGTTTTTCCTTGATTTAAACTTTCCTCGTGGCCAGATTTCTTGATTTTTTTTTCTCAAATCAAGGACAGAGTTTACTTATTTCTTACCTTTTGCGGACAGGGTGGCTGGGCGCACCCTTCAAGATTGGGTGAGGAGCTCAGTTACCCTGGAGGAGCTCGGAGCAGAGTCGCTGCTCCTTCACGTCGAAAGGAGCAGCTGAGGTGGCTAGGGCATCTGTTCCGGATGCCTCCTGGTCGCCTCCCGCGGGAGGTGTTCCAGGCATGTCCTATTGGGAGGAGGCCTCGTGGAAGACCCTGGACACGGTGGTGGGACTATGTCTCCGAGCTGGCCTGGTGTCGCCTCGGGTTCCCCCCAGAACAGCTAGAGGAGGTGTGCGTGGACCGGGAAGTTTGGGTGTCTCTGCTGAGACTGCTGCCCCGCCACCCGGCCCTGGATAAAGCGGAAGAAGATGGATGGATGAATGGATGGACAAAACCCATTTCCGAACTGAACCCTGTCTGAAAATGAACTAAACTAGATCTAATCTGAGACTAAATCATGACCCGAAACTAAGTGTAATGCACAAAGCAGCTTAAATTAAGTGACATTGATGCAAAACCGGTGGCCTGTGTCATTAAATGCGTCAGTAAAATGTTGTGATAAACCTTCTCTTCAATGCTTAATCGAATAATTACATTAATACCCAGCTCTGCCTTTGACCATTACGTAACGCAGGCCTTATCTGTGTCTCCCTCGACTCTCCGTCCTCTCCTTCATTTTAGCAGCATCACAATGTGGTCTGATTGGTCCGGGCGCCGAGGGGGTGTTGCCACGGCCACGGGAGGGGAGCACATTCATCACGGCTCTGCCACTGCTGCCACTGCTGCCACTATCGATATGAAGCAAGTGTTCAGCGAGGACAGGGAAATGAAGAATGGCTTTAAAGGTCAATTTTTTTATTCAAAAGTAAAAAAAAACAACTAGTGATGGAAAGAGGTTCACTCATTGCCCAAAAGATACTAGGTTTAATCCCTGGCGCAACCAACCTTTCCTTCTTTCATCTATTTTATTTGGACTTTGAATTAAATGTCAAACAAGATAGGAGTGGGCAGAAAGAGTTTAATTAAAAGAATGACGGAAGCTTTTCAGTGACTCATAAAGCCCACATAGAGAATAATCAAAAAACCAATACTTAATACAAAATGAATCAGATTTTGCTCCCCAGTCCAAATAATATGAAAAAAGTCTTTAGAGACCGTGATAAACATCTCAGAGCCTCATCATTTTGCTTCCCATGCCTCTCTGTGCCTCGCTGTGTGAATGGATGCGGCGCTGGAGAAAAGGCACACAGTGTTCTGGTGTTGGCAGGGAGCAGGGATGAGGCCGGTGTCTCCTTGTCCTGGGACGGTCCAGCCCTGAATCACAATGAGCCTGAGCTGGAGGATGGACACTTGCCGGTGGCTCAGTCAGACACATGACACACATTCAACGCTTCCACCAAAGCCAAATGTCACTGCGGTCCGTCTGCCAGTGACCTCTGGCATGTACCGCAGCTCCAGAAAGGCTCATCCAATTAGAAAGAAACGAGAACAATGATGTAAGAAGGTTATCTGAGCTGTTATGTAAATGCAGACAATATAAACGTATAAACTTTCTTTATTTTTGGTGGATCACAATATCTTATTAACCATTACAGTTTTGACTCATTTGTCATGGACGGGTTTACTTTGAGGAGCAGCTCTACGTCCAGTTAATCGCATGAACTGACAATTTTGCTTTAACCCACGTTTTGTCTAGTTTTCATCAATTTTTCATTGTATTTTTCCTCACTTTTTTGCGACTTTTTTTTGTGTGTCTTCATTACGTTTTTTGCCGCTCTTTTCTCACATTTCTTCTGCGTTTCCATCCTTATATTTGTCGAACCGGAGCAAATGTGTTTGGCTCAGGTGGGGGTTAAAAGGTTAACTTATCTGACATCAAACAGAGTCATTTACCAAGTATTTGCTCATATACAAAATGAGTGTAGCATTTGTGAAAATGGATCAGCAGCAGATTCATTGCCAACGGCTACAGTGGGAACCAGATGTTTACATACACTTTATCAAAGACACATTTGCATTTATTTCTCACTCTGACCTGAAACCAGAATTAACTTTTACTTTTTGAGGTTAATTATAATTTTAAAGAGATATTTCTATTTGCTTAATGCCAGTTTGTCATTATCCACAGTGAAACAAGTACTGTACCGACATGGGCTGAGCGGGAACTCTGCCAGGAAGAAGCTCTTAACCCAAAAGAAACATCAAAAAGGATTTTAAAAAAAAGAAAAAGAAAAGGATAAAGACAAATATTTTGAGACATATCCTGTGGTCTGATGAAAATGTTTTTGAATTGTTTGGCCATAATGACCATCATCACGTTTGGAGGAAAAGAATCTCGCAAACCTGAGAACACCATCCTGACTGTGAAATACGGGGGTGGCAGCATCATGCTGTGGGGCTGTTTTGCTGCGGGAGGGATTCTATACCAGTTCTTTATGGAGGAATGAACCAAAATTCCTGCTAAATTCCTAACTATATCTTGAGAAGCTTGTGGAAGGATATCCAAAACGTTTAACCGAAGTTATACAGTTTAAAGGCAATGCTAGCAAATATTAATGAAATGTATGTAAACGTTTGGTTTTGTAAAAAGCAACAAAAATATTCTAAAAAAAAATCTATCTCTCACTCTTCTGGCATTTAGCAAATATATATATATATTTTTTTAATTCTAATTGACCTAAACAGTAAAAGTTAATTCTGATTTCATGTCAGACTGTGAGAAAAAAATGCAAAATGTCTTTTTATAAAGTGTATGTAAGTGTGTGGTTCCTATATATGCTATTTCACTGCTTAGGTGTCGTTATTTAGCTCCAGTCTTAATAAAGAACCCCCATGATGTTTGCTCCCACAAAATATTTTAACATGCCAACTATTTCAATGATCCAGATTTGAGCTCAGTAAAACACTACCCGTTTTGTGACCCTGGGAGCACTCTGGCATTTTCCAGTCACAAAGTCTTGATCTGTCCCGTGAACAGCTTTAATCATTAACCTGCTGCTGTGATTGGATGATGGCGTGATCCAGTGGAAAAATGTTTTCTGGTTCAGGACAGGTGGGCAGCTGCCGGACAATGAACTCGTTTTATTTTGGAACAACATGAAATCCTGTCCCGAGCGGCGCTGTGGTGGACCACACGAGGAGCAGCTATGGCGCACCGTTGACGCTGTGCAAAAGGGAGCTATGGCGCACGTCCTGAGCATGTTTTGAGTGTGGATTTCAGTCATGGGATGTATTGAAAAAACAAACACATCAGGGAAGAATAGTGACTTCAGCAACGTGTGAGCATTATTGTTTTTGGTTGGCTCAGAGCATCACATGTGTTCGGATTCCTAGGGATCGGAAAATTGCTGTGTCAAAGGAAAAGCTTACCAAAACAGCACACTATAGATTCCCCACTGATCTAGCATTTACTAGGATCTCAGTAAAAACAAGTTTGATCAGGTGCAGACTGACGCATGACCAATGAGTTCAATGACCTCTCACACAGACTAAACATTCACAAATATAGGAAGTACTAAACCTACATACCACAGAGGGAAGATAAGATAAGGCCCATTTTATTTAGCCACAAACGAGTTATAACGGCGGATCAAACTGTGCTATATTTAGAAATGCTTTGTGTTTTTGTCAAAGGGATACTCAGTGGACTTGTACTTGCATTGGACAAGTAGCTCTAGTTTCAGAAGCTAAAACGGGGCCAGAAAAAAATACTATGTTCCATCCATCCATCACTTCACAAAAAAAAACAAGATCAAATTCAAGTCAGTGCAACAGAGCTTTCTCTGCTGGGTGATGCAGAGTGTGGCCCAAAAGCTGCAGATCCTCCATCACTTTCTCTCTGCAGTCCCCCACAGCGCTGCGTGCTCCACTGCATCTAACCAATGCATTGTGTAATAGAAAAATCCTCATATTTAGCACCATAAAACCTCTGCCTTAGCGCTAGATTACAATTCAAGTCCATCTACATGCCCCTCATCAAACACGTAAGTCCAGGAGATCGAGATGAGCTCCCCAAATCCTTTGAAATCACATTTGAACTCTGGAAAGAGCACTGCAGAGTTTACATAAGGGCCAGGGGGCCAGACAAGAGTGGTTAGAGCTTGTCCCGAGTCCAAGATGAAAACAGCCCACGACGTCACGGTCCTGTCCAGTAACATAGATCCATGGACGCCGCTACTATTTGTATACGAGAGTGTATTTATAGCCCTAAAGAATGGATGACTGCTGTCGCTTTCACAAGAATCCAAGGCTGCAGGGCGCAATGACAAGAGAGGATTTGTTGATGTCCCATACAAGACTGCAGATATGTCAAAACACTATTACCACCTGCTCCACACTCGCCAAACTTATCTCAGCACCATTTGAGCTGAAGTTGTCCTCAGTCGTCCAAATGTCCATCATCTGGTGCAAAATACTTTCATTTTATAGAAACACTTAACCTCCTTAAAGCAGTACTAAGTAACTCATGCCCCTGGAGGCCATAAGCGCCACTGCAGGTGTTGTAGTGTGTTGCGTTTTTTAACTCATTAATGTCCGTGAGAGTAAATACTACACTGACAGAAAAGACAAAGGGAGAGAGGGATATTGTACATCCAATTACAAAATGGAGATCTTTTTTTTTTCACTCGAACTTGGCTGTAAATACTGTTTAAGTGGCGCTAGCCCGCAGTTAGCTTTGCCCGTTAGCCTGTTAGCTTCTTTGTGATTCCATTAGTGTGTGGCTCCGACCCAGAGGCAGCTAAGTTGGAATTGTGGTTTTCTGGCCTTAGACACCAGGGGGAGATGAAACCCCCCAGTCATCCCATTAACACTTGAATTACTCCCAGAGGGACTACAAAAACGATTTATTAAGGTAAACAAGTTACTTAGTATTGCTTTAACTTAATTTATCATTTAAAACACATTTACAAAGATGTCTTAATCGTTTCTTTTTTCATTTTCAGGCATCGATCCTACAGTGTGTCATGTGTCGTGTCTGTGTCATGCCCAGGCATCATAAATATCATGGGCTAGCTGATTTATTTTCTTTGAAGGAGAGGGCATTATGCTTTTTACAGATATTTGGCAATAATCTCAAACACATCTTTATCACAAACTCACACTTCATTGGTTAGAAAATGCCATATTGCTCTGAAACAACTAAGCCAAAATAGAGCTGCAGCTTAGCTTTGACCCACTTGTCTAGACATCATCATTTGGGCATCGTCAACAACTTAAAAATCTACTCGAAAGTCAGAGTTTTCCTATCAATATATCACAATAATAAATCTGTCTTTGGTCAATACCTGTTTGACGCGCATTCAAACTCGTGTCATTTTTGTGAAATCAAATTAAAGGTAAAACATTTGGCCGATACGGTGAGGTAACTCAAGCTGCGGATTTGTTTGGGCACAGCCAAGCTCAGTCCTGCTCAGTCTGGGAGGCTCAAGACTTTTCACCGTCCTGCTAAAACCTGGATTCAAATCAACAAAACAAGTGCGGGTGTAGGTAAGTATGTATGCAGCGTGAGGAGCATCCTGGGACCTGTCTTGGCCTTTTTTAATGAATACCTGAGGGCAACAACAGAGGAAGAGAGAAGAAAAAAGTGCTGCCCAATTAACCGCGGGACAATCTTCAGGGCAGGTCTGTTGTACCGGTGTTATAGTGTAAGTGGGAGCGTGTGACTGTAGACAAACAGACAGGTCCCTAAAGGCCAGGGCAGTCCCAGAAGAGTCCAACGAGACAGATCCACTGATTTACATTGACTGCAATGGTGGAACATGGGTATATATATAGGCTAATTAAGAGGTGCACCATTTGGGAAACTTTTCATCCCCGTATCCATGGGTTTCTGTCATGGCTTTTTCCTGTGATGATGATTTGAAGTGTGAATTGCTATGGCTGCTGTCCTACAATAAACTACAATGTTGACTTCAAGAATATAATGTGGGAAAAGGCTTTCTTTCTTTACCATAGAGACGCAAACTGGTGCTTAATTAGGGAAAGGAATATAACAAGACATGACCAGCTTCGGTAACTATACATTTTTACAGTGACTTCCCGGGTCAATGTTTGTAGTAGGATGGTTTTAAGTGGGGGTGGGGGGTACTCTGGTTGCCTTAAGCTGCATATGTCCCCATCTCGTCAAATGAGATGGGGACATTTGCTTGGATTTAGAAAATCGGAGAGTTTGCAGATGACATCGGGCCATCTCTCATAATAAAGCTGAGAGTGATGAAACCATGGCCCTTGAAGCTCAACAGCAAGATAAATGAGCTAAAGAAAACAGACTGCAGCTTAATGAATCTGCTTTGCAACAAATCTGTCGCAGCATGTCCCCGTGGTGCTACCAAAACTCTGAACTGTAGAAACTCAGCCTTTGACCAAATGTCTTAGTAAAATATGGCCTTCCACAGCGGACCTGTTGGCCACGTGAGACCATGCTTGGAGTATTTAGTGTCTTGTTGGGGTGGAACACATGTCAGGGTGCACAGCTGAGAGGATAATCATCAGGAGCCACACATGAGTTACCCACACTGAAGAGAAGGAGAGAGGATGGGCCACAGTGGACACCACTGCACCAACTGCTGTCTAAAATCTTAGCTGAGAGCTCCCAAAGACACATCTCTGAGTACAAATACTGCACTGGACGGTACAATCAGGAATAGAAGAGGGATCTTTATGGTGTTTTATTGGACGCTCTTGGTGAAATTCAGTCTTTGGTGTACAAGCATGAATTGATTAAATACTTGATTGATTAAAAACTTGAAGAGTCGGTTCATGTTTCATTTCTGAAATTCCTATTTGTAAGGGTCATTCTGCTTCATGATGGGACAATCACCTTGCAAACCAAAACAAAAATGTCAACTCAAACAACTTTTGTAAACTGTTGTGTCTTGCTCATCATCGTACCTTTTTATCCAAAGTATAATGTAAAAGCTCTGCACTTGACATCATCCAACAAACTACAGTGGCCTTCAGAGACACACAACTGATCGGGTTATACCGTTCTTTACCTTCACTTGCACTTTTCATGTCATTGGTTTCATGTGATTGCATGGAAGACCACAATATCACACCAATCATCCTCACAACAATACAGTGACAAACATAAGTGCTGCGTCATTGTGACTGGAGTGGACATTACAACAGTATGCGTGTTTGGCCAGGATTCAAACATGCTAATTGTAATGCTCTGCCTGTGCTCCATGACCTGCAGGTTGTTCTATTCACTGCATGTTCTCAAACGTGCCACAGGTTTAACATGTAACAGACGGGGCAGCTAACATCAGAAAGAGTCAAATAATGTAGTACAGGCATGCGGCACGAAGTCCTCCAGCGCTGTTACATAAGCCTGCACCGTCTGGACAGACAGCAATTTTGAAAAACTAAAAATAACTTGTTTCAATCCACAAGAAAAACAGGGAGCAATTTACTGTCAGTCTGTCAATCTGGTGTCTGGACCTTTCAAGCAACGCAGCACTTTCAGGAGAGGCTGTAATTCTGAAATTCACACTTACCAACTTCCTCTAACATAACAATCGCATATTGTTTTGGCCATTTTTTACTCCCAATTGTCCCAACTGCTTGAATCTATATTACCGCAAAGCATCAGTGCATTTGTGAACCCCCACAAGGTTAAATCAAAAAGAAATATCAGAACAATTTGTAAATTCATGACCAGTTTTCAGTCATTGGATTCTTGTGTATGGGCACATCAAGACTTCCACAATAACTTTATGCCACAAAAAGGGTCAAGAAGTTAACCACTGCGATGCTTTCTTGCTGCTTCTCTCCATTGCACAGCAGAAGAATAGACAGGACAGCACTTATTGATTTAGACCAGAGCGTGGAGAGCAGATGCATTGTGGGAAAGTGCCTCACAAATGGTATTGTCCCATATCGGCTGTGACCTTTCACTGTGGAGTCTTCATTTCCTCTCGGTGATAACAAGGTAGTGCAATTTTGCCATGGATCTTGAATCTTGATGGATGTAAATGAATCGACACAGAAATCAACAGTGGCAAACCGTTCATCATTTTACAAAAGACGATATGGATTGATTTGAATTGAGGGTATGCCGGTGATGTCACAGTGTAGCAACAGTAAGAGAAGCCGAATGAGAGTCAGAAACTATGGAAAGTGTTTGGTTTTGTAGATCATGCTGCATATCTGCCCCCATTTACCAACCATACCTGCTGTGTCTTTCCAATGCACAATGACGGAGAAATATTACGCAACCGAATGAAAGATGTGTGAGAAATAACGTTGAATATTGACGGGATTCTGCACATTTTGAAACCAAATTGAAAAAACCAAATCCCAAACATCGGAATGAATGGGTGACCTTAGAGAGACTTTCTTTTATCCTCAAGGACACACTGTTCCCGAATATAACCAGTTTGAGGAGAGTTTTGGATCAAGATGACATGAAAAGAGATCTGAAAAAACTTCTCAATAGCGCCTTTGCTGATTGTGTGTGGGCTTTCAAAGACATAGAATACAGAAAAGGATACTGATATAAATGAATGCAATGTTCACCATCTGCTCGTGCTTTTTGCACATAATGGGCCACAAAACATATATAATTAATAATGCCATGACTAAAACGCTCTTTAACCTGGATTTAATTTGACAAGCGATGACCTACATAGAGATGCCATCACCCACGCGGGACACGGCCAGTCGTGAACCTTGGCATGACTGTGGGTGTTTTCGTCATTTATTGCCACACAAACTCTGCTTAGGCAGCCCCGCCACTGCCTGATCAGACCGGAGCGTGACCCACACAGGACTTAGGTCATTTCTTGGATTTTGGGCTCTGGATTGATGGTTACTTTGTGCTTGTTCAATAATTGTCTGCACTTAGATAATTGCATACGACTTTTCTTGATTTCATAACTTGAGTAAAGGTACAGATACTCCCGGTTAAATGTTTCTCCAATAAAAGTAAAAGCTGCCCAGTCACATTATTACTGAAGTGAAAGTACTGAAGGGTTTGCTGTAGAAAGTACAAATCTGTTTAAAAAGTATTAACCTCGAAATTTCACACAAAGGGGACAAAACCTCTTACTTGATATGAGTCCATGGAATTGTCCAAACATCAGCACAGCGCCACCTATTGTTCTGGAGTGTGCATTTTAAGGCTTCCTAAAAAAACTTCTACTTCAGAGCCTTTATAGTATGTACTGTAGTGCAGGAGAAGGCGCATTGAGTTGCCTTGTGTACGAAATGTGTGGTAGAAATAAAGTTGCCTTGCCTTGCCTAGAAGTATATTTGTCTCTTAAATGTAGTGTTGAAGTAACTAGTTCTCAACCACAACACAACACAAGTAAGTGGTCAGTATGACATCTTTACTTTCGATCACAGTGGTTTCTACAACGCTCCAGGATCAATTGTTTTGTAGATTTTCTGGTGAGTGAATCTGTCAGCAGTAAAAAAAAAAACGTCCAAACATTTGATCCTGGCTCGTCCTGGAGACCACTGTGATGGAAAGTAAAGGCACCATGCTGACCACTCATACAGCCGCTGGGTCATTACAAGGTCAAATATGCACAAATATCAACTCCTTTTTCCACATAAAAAATTGCATAATGCACCTTTAAGTACATTACTGAAGTTTATGTATTTCTTACCACCTCTGATCGCAACATTTATGCAGCCCAAACGATAAGGGACTTTATGTCACAGCCCTGCTCTCTCACATATGTGGACAATCGATGCTTACCTTTGCCTTTCCCCTTTTGTATTGTGTCCAATTGTTGGGTCCCTCCACTGTTGAGCCATATCACTTTTGCAAACCATGTCATATGTAGTTACACAGAGACGTGCCCACAGCAGTAGATTAAGTTTCTGATGTAATGTGACGGTGATGTGTGCAGAATATTGTAGGTCATTGCACACAAACAGAACAGACAACACTGATGTTACGTGAAGCTTGAACTGGACTCTTACATAAGTGTCCGGCCATTATCCAGGCAGAGGGCACTTGGCTATTCATGCATTAAGGTTAAGGTTAAGGTTTACTGTGTGTCCCATCCTTCAGGAGCTGTCGGCGACCAAGTCTACAAATCTAAACCCATAGGTCTGGTGGTTGCAGGTATCTAGATTCAGGTCAGGAATACTAAGCTGGAGGGGTTTTCACATCTCTTTTGATGTATTTGGCCCGTAGCCTTTCATTAGACAAGACAGTTGTGAAAGAGACTGGAGACCGGGGTAAGACAGGAATCTTCAGGGCAGGGGGTAAAGTCACAACTTGTTCACTGCCTGACCAAAAAAAACCAAATCGCCTGGATGTAACTACTGCAACAATCCTTTTTTTTTTGTGGCAACCTTTTGTGCCTATAGTCACTATAGTTACTTGAAATGATCTCAAAACAACCATGTCTTTTAGTACAGTGACCTGAATGACAAAACTGCTGATTCAGTCCCATGTTGTTCAGATGATGCATTTAAACTTGTTGCATAAGGTTTTAATCTCTATCAAAAGCCCGGAGGTGTCTGAGCACTGAAAATACTTATTGTGTGTGTTTTGTATGCCCTCTTGAGTTGAGCAACTATCAAAGAGATTATCATTGCTAAAAATCGAAAAACTCTTACGCAATGATTGTAGGTCAAAGTGAATTCTAACTTCAGCTGCTCTGGCCTTAGGGAATGAACTTCTCGGTGGATTCCTCGAGTTGCACAGACTTGGCACATACTATGTACAGTGTGAGTGTGCATTGAACTCTTCTCTAAATGGCTCAGTGGTTAGACTCGAGCATTATCTCTTGAACTACGCAGGAATCAAAACTTTGTGTCCCAAGTTGACACACAGTGAGATGACCTATTTTCCTTTAACCCACATCTTAATGAAGCTAACATCCGTACATTACTTCGTTGCTGGTCACAGACTGTGGCAAACGTTCCCACCACCGTTTCTCAGCTGCCCCCTCCAACTCGTGCGCCTATAGCTTAGACTAAAGCGCTGCCTGGAAACCTTCGGCCTAAATACCTCCAGAACAAGGAGTAATAAAGAGCTATGGGGAGAATAAAATGTGGCACAATTAGTGGCCGTAGACAGTGACAAGAAGGAGACAGGCTGTATAAGAGCAGGGAATGTATGCCATGGGAAAAGTACGGCGGGAGGGTCTGACCGGAGACATATGGGATCTGCAGGAATGTGATTAAACTGGTTACGGGACAAGATTCACCATAAACCCACTAGGACAACATATATCACTTCTATATAGGGTGCCATGGTAATGCAGCGGTTAGGGCTTGTGCTTCACAGTTACAAGGTCCCGGGTTCGATTCCCACGTGGACGGGGCCTTTCAGTGTGGAGTTTGCATGTTCTCCCCGTGTCGTGTAGGTTTCCTCCTGGTACTCTGGTTTCCCCTACCACTATAAACATGTAACATCGGTTCCCCTCTGGGGCCAGGACTCCTCTGAAAAAGACATTCTAAATCTTAGTGGGGCTTTCCTGGTTAAATAAGTGGTATAACCGTACCCAGTAAAAAAATACTATAGACTCACTCTATTGTGCTCTACTGCTTCCAAATCAGCCTTTGTCACTGTAAAGTATTAGTTAGAGCAAGTGGGGCCTGATCTTGTATTTCTAAATGCAGACTATAACATAACATTTTGCCTTAATAGCCCTTTGAGATCCTGTAGTCTAGACCGTGCATTAAAGTGGGCTGTATGTGGACAGGACAGACTCCCATGGCTCATGGCGATGTAGTGTATGGATCAGCATTTTTCTAACTAAACTCCGCGGCTGGCAAGAGGCGAGGGCAAGGGAGAGGGGTGGGGGAGTGAGGGTGAACATGTGCTTTGGTTTGGGTTGCATTAACGCAATTATGGCTGAGTGAGTGCAGACCCACGCCACAGGGGGACTGACTGTTCATCTCTTTCTCTCGGGACACGGGACACGGACAGTATTTCACGGTGGGATAGGCCTAAATAAAGTTTTAGTTTGACCTGATAGAGCTTATAAAAAGCTTTAATGCTAAAGGAAGACCATGAGGCAGCGCGATGTAAACGTGGAATGAATGAGAGGCTGCCATAGGAGAGCAGCACTCAGTGCTACTTATAATAAACCGAGCCTCAATCGACCTCGTCTTTTTTGTATAAGCGACGCCCTCTCGCCAGTGGCACAGTCAAATAACGCAACAGCTGTGCCCATGCAATTGTGTTTTGGAGCAGCGCTGTCCTTGCGCCAGGTGGAAGATCCTTGTGTGTCTGAAATGTAAAACTTGACTTAATGTCATTGACTGCTCCAACTGAACATTACTTTTTTTGTCAAAATATTGGATCCAATTCATATCTTTCCTTACTGTTCCCCCAAACCCTATCTCTCTTTATTTATGACATGGCCTTGTCCTCTGTCTGTCTGCCAAAAAAAAAGTAGGCCTACAATAAAATGGTCTTAGTTATTTCTGAGGATTTGTGTTTTTTCCATTCTTTGGCTATGTGCCCATGTTTTTAAGAAATGTGTTCAATCATACAGTGGATTGGTGCAGTGAATGGCATTTAAGTGTCTAATAAACCTCTATATCATTAAATGACAAGTGCCTTTACAGTAGATCTAAACAACTATCCATTTCCCTGAACAGACAATAATGACTGTCCTATTTAACCAGCTTCCCTCTGACCAGAGCAGTCAGGGGGGAATCGTGCTGAGTTATATATATGCTTTGACCAGTTCAGCCTCAGAGATCAATGAGGTTTACTGTGGCACTGGTGGCATTTACATAGATGACATAACATTGGCCAGTTGTCGCTGACAGCATGCATAATTGTATTATCAAACTTAACAGACATTTCCATGAGCATTTAAGTATGCAAATGACATGCATGATGAGCCCCTTGTCATTTTTCATCCCATTATAAATTCTGTTGTTCATGTCAATCATCTGCTCCTTTGTTTTGTTACGGCAACAAGGCATGATAACTGAGTTGCCAATGAGGGTGAAGTGTCTAATAACCAGGGATACAACAACAGCCTCAAAACAATGACTTTTCAAAACTGAATTTGAAGATATTTTTAGTGGGATTTTTTAATGTCTAATTCTTAGCCTGATTTAATGAGTTTCTAATAAAAAACAAGATTCAGGCATTTCAGGCCTTATTTTTATATAAGAACATAAAATGACAGAAAAGTTGCAATACAT
Organism: Gobius niger; assembly: GCF_951799975.1. Classification (NCBI taxonomy): domain Eukaryota; kingdom Metazoa; phylum Chordata; class Actinopteri; order Gobiiformes; family Gobiidae; genus Gobius; species Gobius niger. Next base: position 13,919,198 of record NC_136855.1, on the reverse strand, counting down.
TTTTTCTTCATGTTTATGCCAGTAATGTACAGCAACAGTTTAAAATTAACATCTCTAAATTGAAAAGGTTTCCTTATTCACCTCCTTATTCACCTGCTGTGTCTCGCCTTAAATAAGCTTGGGTAAAGCGGGGGTAGACCTGGTTACTAGCCCTCATGTACAGTATATGAGGGCTATCAGGTGTCTGGGTGAGTGGTGCATGCGTGAGTAGTTGATGGTTGTTGGAGAGTTTGCTGCTACTGAGAGGCGCAGCCACGTTTCTGTCAGTCTCGTCCAAAGGCAGCTGTGGCTACTTACCATATATGGAGTCAATGAAAAATGGTCCCCTGTGAAGGGCTGTGGGTGACTTGTGTCATGTGAAAGCTCTATACAAACAAGATTTCCTTCCAATACATAGGCTGAGTATCTTACCATCTGTTGAATTGACAACATGACTATGAATTGCAGCCTGTCAGTTTAAAAGCGCAATAATGTTGCTTCAAGCTAAATGTTTCATACTGTAGTTTCAAGTAACAGATTTGAGCCTATTTTAGTGGTCACTGGTCACTCACTCGTTATGATTTGTTGACTCATAGAAACACATTGGAATCCAAGCAGGTTGGCAGATCCTTAAATGATTCCCAGAATGCAACAGGGCCCGGGGCTGCCATGGGCTCCATAACTCAAGCCGAGAGAGCCGTAAATCAACTTTAACTGCTCTTAATGACAGCACAGGAAACTTGAAATAGTGATAAATTGGAGATGCATTTTGATACATTGACACCACACACTGAACATCTTTATTAGAAATGGTTTATTAGCATTTCTTGGCATGTATTCCAACTGCATGCAGATGGTTAAACTAAAATATTAAAATAAAGAAGCCAATTGAGGTTGTGAACAAGTAACCCAATGTTTCTCGTGTGGCGTCGGGACCCACAATCACCCTGGGATGTCAAGCCGCGACTCAAATACGACTTAACCTTTTAAAAAGCCAGTTGAGAACCACTGGTGACCTATTACAATCCATATGTTTGTCAGAGTTGCTCGACGACCCCAAAAACTGCTATTAACCCAGCACCTTGGCAAGTGTAAAAAACCTTTGGGCTAAAAAGTTTACCCCATACCTGGTTGAGACTGTATCCTGCCCGGGCACAAGACGTTATGGTGCTCGGTTACTTTAGCTGCAAAAGACACCCAATATGGTCCATTCAAAAGAAATCTAATACAGTTGATCCGAGCCAGGAGAATAAAGCTATGTCGACTTGTTAATAGATAATCGCAATACGAGATTTTTTCGACGACGCACATAAACATATCAAGTGTTACGTCGATTAACATTTTTTCAGTTACTTTCCAGGTCAGCCCAGGCAGATACTTAAGCTATGATCAAGGTTTTTGTTTGTTTTCTATCAATCATTTAAAAGTTCAACGCCAAGCTTGATATGGTGCCATCCTTCGACTATGCATCCACGGAGTTGTATGATTTGTAGCAACATAAGGCTTTTTTATGTACAATTTAATACGCTAATTCCCATCCTAATGAGACGTTTACCTCAACTATTAAACAGCTTATTTTTACGTCTCATAAACACCTCGGCAGACCCTGACTCCTGACATAGAGTTAAAGGTAAAGTGGCATAAGCACTTTTTAATGGGGCAGTGACAGGTGCAGCTCTGATTCTAAGACTGGGCTTCTATGAACTGGCCACGAGCTTCGGGTTTCAAATACATCCAGGAAGCATAAGGAAAGCATGAGGAAATTATTGTGGCCAGTGTTACCCCGGGTTCCTGTTAATGACCTAAAGGTTGCTCGTTTGATTCCTGATTCTTGCATCTTTTGGCTTTTTTCATTAGGACAGTGACAGAAATCGTTGTAAGCACTGATTCACAAAGCAGATCGCTAAACACACAGCATTCTTGCTTTTAAAATGATCAGCTTTCGGGACGCAAAGTCACGCAGCGCAGATTTTCACAGATATTGTGGATTACACACAAATCACAGCGTTTTATTGCTTATCATCATCACAAAGCCTTCTTAATGAGCCTTTAAAGGTGTTCTTATGATGCGGAATCTAAGCTGCATGAGGTCTACCGAAATGTTCATGTTTCTCTTATGTAATTATCACTGAGTTTGACGCCTGTGGTAAGTATTAATCAAGTGAAGTGGCAATTCTGTGACGAGAAGTTGGAAACAAAGCAAAAGCATAAACACATTGTCCTTTGTCATCTGTCATGTTTCTGACTGAATGCTCTTGTGTCTGGAATGACTTCTTTGTTCTTGGAAGTTAACTATGACTTTAATAAACTTTATAGAAAAGTCATTCTGCTACACTGCTTCTGACCTCATAGACAGGACGACTTTTAGATGCATTCAGCTGTTGCTCGAGTCAAAAAAGAAGGCAATGTACATATTCTGCATATTCATGAACTAGGAAAAACAAATATCTCATTGCTCCCTTTATCTCCAAAGCAACATGCAGCCGGGCTGTTGAGGCGTCAGCGTGATTTTGAGATTGCTAATGTGATCAAGAAAGAGTAAAACCCGGGCCGCACCAAAAGCATGTCGCCTCAGTGACCAATCCTCTTAAGTTCTTAAAGCTGTGTGTGGACTTTGCCGAGACCGAAACCTGCTGAGACTGAGAACAAGCTCAATTTTCTCTAATGTCGTTACAGCTGCAGCTATTGTGAAATGAGAGTTGATAAAGTGAGGGAAAGTTCACTTCACCTTACAACTTAATCTGAAAATACCGTATTTGTGTAAAGCGCATAATAATAGCAATGCATTACTTTTATGCAGCTCATTTTGAATCCAATTTCCAACATATCTCCCTCACAAACCACATTCAAGTGTCGAACCTTGGATCCAGGGACAAACTCTGTAGCCAGTCAGCCACTGCTATAACACATGCAATCAGACTAAAGAAGTGTATGTTTATTTCACCTGCTGTCTCTGTGTGTCAGACAGAATCTTTTTGTGAAGCCCTGAGGCAACTGCAATTGTGATATTCCTACAAAAATAGACTGACTGATACATTAAGTGTGCGCCTAGATCAGCTTTGATCATCTGTTATAGTGGTTAAACCCTGCATATTTCCCACAAACAACAATCCTCCTGAGCATTAAAATCACTGCCTCAAAAGAACTGTCATTTCCCTCCCTCGCTTGACCCACTTTCTCCTGTTAAGTGACATTAGGTTGAAATTGGGTCAGACCTCCAGCCGGTTCCCTCCACAGGACAGGTACCGCATGATTTTCTCAGTCAGTTTAAACTGAATTATGCTGATGGTCTATTTGTACGTAACCATGGGGATAATTATTGGAAAATGGGGCAAGAGGTTACATCTATTTGGCATCTATTGACCTTTATGAAGAGTAATAACAATCAATGGCTGAAGGAGTTATAATGAACCTAACGTAGCCTCTTTGAATTGGAGTGCTCTCTTTTTAAGTTGTGTGAGAGAGGCAGAGGCAAAGGTTCCTGAGCTATCACCTGTACTGGGTTGCTTTCGTGTTGAGGATGTTTCAGCTTTCATCTCACGAGGCTTTGACAGCAGCGGACAGTCGTTTAGCAGCGGGCTGGGTGTCAATTATTTGTATTTGTTGAGTATTTTCATATTTGATTCATGTTTGGGGAGTCCATGTTTTCTCAGCTCTGCTCCACTCCAGACCTCGTCCTAACGCCTGCCTTCTACACTCCCTTTGAGTCTGCCTGGCTTCTCTCCGCCGGCCTGCAGATCCCTGTGGCTCTTGATTAGAGCGCACGCAGGGCAACACAAAACTGAACAAAATTGAAAGTAACTCTTGACACAAATGAGATCCCCTTTCCTTTTACTTTCAGAGCGTTTCTTTCCTCCTGTAAGTGAGGCATACTGGGCGGAGAACAGGTTTGTGATGTGCTGTGTGATTCTTGATCCTAAAGTCGTAATCTTAAACATCCTACAGAGAGGAAATGTCAACAACAACATTTTCTGTTCAAATAATGTCCATGCATAGGCTTTGACTTTACTTAGGTTCAGTACTGTGCAGTCTCACAGCCTCTTCAGTCCTATGTGTGTGTGTCTCTCTCTTTTCTGCCTCGTCACTCCCTCTGCAGAGTGTCTCTCCCTTCCCCCTTCCTCTCTGTCTGTCTTGCCTCCAGCTCTCTGTTATGTTCTGAATTAGAGTTGGACTCGGCTCTGCTCTCTGCAGGTTGTCAATCACAGGCAGATTAGAACTGCTGTTCCAAAAACACAGGGAAACAACATTTACTATGGAGCGACTAGACCTACAGCAGACCTACTGTTGTTTTTGTTGTAATAATGATGTATAGGCCATTTTTTGTTTAGTTAAATTAGTAGATGGTCAACATTTGATATGTTGAAGTAATGGATGCATTCTGATTTGAAACTATATGGAGCCATGACATTTGAGTTAGCAGGTCTATACTATATCTTTGCCATCAGTATCAGTGCCTTCTTTATTGCGCTATGGGTTACCTAGTGCACTTATGAAAAGCTTCGGCTCAGTACTGCAGATATCAAAGTGTTAACAGCCCCCCCATTGTTTGCACTCATTTTATTCCAGCATTTTGTTCCACATTAAACGGTTTACTGTGGCATAAAATGCAGCTCTTGGGAGGTATCATCTGAAACCGCTATCTCACTCCGTAAAACAAACAGAAGAATACATTAGGAGGCTTTGGTAAATGTCACTGGGATGAGACTGGGAGATGGAAAACGGTCTAATATGAGAACAGCTTTAATGTTATTGCTAAAAGAAAAGAACCAAATACATCAGCACAAGCCCACAATAACACGGACCCACCACATTGTGTCTTATTTGAATAATTTACATTATTCAGCAGCAATAACGGCAGCTTTCCCCACTTTGTACTACTGCGTCGACTTGAGAAATATATTATGTTGAAAGTAACAGCGCCCTAGCATATTCGGTTACTCTAACCTTTGAGAGTAAAGGTGCAGGTCACTAAATCTTCATGTTTACAAATGAAAATTAATTTGAATTTCTCTTTTTTTAGGTGTATTCTTTGGAATTATCAGACCTTTTATGTTATTTTATGTTTTATTTGTCACTACAGCACTGAAACAGAAATGCTTAAGGTGCTTTTTTGACGATACTTATATACTTTAGGTAATATTACACTCTCTTGAGTAAATATTTTTGCTACCCTATCCACCTCTAACTACCAAAACTTCTTGTTATTTCTAACCATTTTAAGGCAACACAATACTTTCTGACAATCTGACTTTATTTGTTATTTAATTATATCTGTCGGATCATTCAGTGCCTGAGAAAATATACATTTCGGAAACTGAAGCCAAGATCTTTGAGTTGTGTGGCAGGAATGTCAACCACTCGACCGTAGTCATAGCCAAAAGCCTGTAAAAGTGCTTGTGCTTCTGTGCCCTACATTCTCCTCCTTACCTAACAGCCAGCACATATAGGTTTAACATATAGGTTCAACATAGACAGAGTGATGTTTGGATGTGGTTAGATAACACAAGGTCAGAGCAGCGTCCCGCCCCGAGGCTGCACTGAGCTGCGAAACACTGCAGAGCCCAGATACTTCTCGGACTGTACCCAACCTTCTTTGGGTCAATGAACCTATCCAGTGCTAAACTGCACAAGCTAAAAATGATGGGTCTATTGTTAATGGATGTACAGGGACTTCTAACCCTCAATAAGAGAAACTAAATCACAAACATCTGAATTAAAGCAGTACTAAGTAACTCATGCCCCTAAAGGCCATAAGCACCACTGCAGGTGTCGTAGCATGTTGCGTTTTTTTACTCATTAATTGTCCGTGAGAGTAAATACTACGATGACAGAAAAGACAAAGGGAGAGAGGGATATTGTACATCCAATTACACAAGGGAGATTTTTTTTTTCACTCAAACTTGGTTGTAAATACTGTTTAAGTGGCGCTAGCCAACAGTTAGCTTTGCCCGTTAGCCTGTGAGCTTCTTCTTCGTGATTCCATTAGTGTGTATTGGTGGCTCCGACCCGGTGCAGGAAAGCTGCATTTGTGGTTTTCTAGCCAGAGACACCAGGGGGAGATGAAATACCTCCCAATCATCACATTAACAGTTGTATTACCCCCAGAGGGACTACGAAAAAGGTTTATTAAGGTTAACAAGTTACCTAGTATTGCTTTAAGAATTGAGGAAATTTAATAAGTTGTGCACTGTAGATTTTGTAGCTAAATTCCTAATGGTAAATGTTAGCTTAATGTTAGCCATGTTAGCTTATAACTTAACCTTCTTAGCTGTGTTCTAGTGATTTTTTCCTTGGTACGTCAGAATAATTTTACAAATTCCGTCATAGTGTCCTCTTTTGATATGGAAACAGAAGTACAACCTAATAGAGTATTATTGCATGTTTTGCTGGGTAAAAGCTTATTTTGTGAAATGCACAAATTACCCCTCCTGGAACCGCCACCTTAACGTGGTGGAGGGGTTTGAGCACCCGAATGATAGGAGCTCTGTTGTCGGGGGCCTCGTGCACCTGGTGGGGTCTCCCATGGCAAACAGGTTCTAAGTGATGGGTCAGACAAAGAGCGGTTCAGAAGCTCCTGATGAGAGACCAATAGGCTCAGTTAGAACCATGAGGCCGTCCTTCTGTGGACCCACCACCTGCAGGAGGAGCTATAGGGGCAGGTGCAGCGTGATTTGGACAACTCCAACAGCTGCCCCCACAACCTGGCAATGGAAAAGTGGAAGAAAATGAATGGATGGATGGATGGATGGATGGATGGATGGATGGATGGATGGATGGATGGATGGATGGATGAACAAACTAAGAAATAAGCAGCCTAATCCAATGGACATAATAAAATTGATGTGGGCTTGAATTAAATATAGGTCTAATGGACAGCACAGACGGAGGGGCAACAGTTAGCGCTGTAGCCTCTTAGCAAGAAGGTCTTGGGCTTGATTCAAGGACAGGTACAGAGTTTCTATCCATTTTGCCTGTATCTGGTTTCCGTCGGGTCAACTACTAAGAACATGTACATTTTAAGCTACTTTCCTGGTTAAATAAAGTCCTTAGATCACACATCTTCCTTCAGGTGGTTCTGTTAAGTTAAAGAGAGAATCCTGGAAGGGAAACGCAGTACCTCAATGAAGGTCAACGCTTTAGCTGAACTGTTACAGCCTTATTACAGCCTTCAGCCTGCGGGGTTACTGTGTTTTTTAGATTAAGGCCACTCTCCTTCACAGAACAGAGTGACCCAAATGGTTTTAAGGTCAATGAAATAAAGAAGAGCATCCCGCGTCGCAACAAGCAGCTTGGACGTAAGCTGGACTGTCCCGTGGTGAGACACGGGGGAGAAAGTAGAGAGAGTGAGAGAGGTGTGGAGTTTCTATTTTATTTATTAGGTTCTTCTTATATAAGCAGCAGCAGGAGACGGGATACACTGAGCTGCAGCGAAGGAAAGGGCACCGAGTTGCAAAAAAACACGGCAATAAGAGCTTTTGGAGTGGGAGCTTTGGGTAACACAACTACAGAAGGTTCAAGCTGCAAAGTAAGTCACTGCATTAAGGTCATAAGGTTTAGGCCAGATGTAGAACATTGCTCGCAAACAGATCTGTTCAAAAGTGTGTCAACGAGTTACGTAAAACTAAACCAAAATATACAAATAATGCAAGTCAGACTTTGTAATACTAACTTAATATTAGGCCTTTACGTAAAATTGAGATATCACTTAGGCCTTTATATGTTTTTGTGCTTGAAAACAAAAGTTAGATTGATAACGGTGACTGTCTAAAGGTTGTGGCCAAAAGCAGGGTTTTGATGTCCCCAAATCGCAGACTCAGAGACATTTGTCCTGAATGATCTCTGGTGGTTTGACAGACAGTTCACACAGCTTTGATCTCGCTCCATTGTGCAACACAATGGAGCCACATCAGAAACAAGTCAGTGACAAAGACTTTCACACACTCAAATCAAAGCTTACCTGTTCACTGACAGATGAAAACAATACACGCCGATCCTTCACTCCTCTAGAGAACGCAGGCTGTTTCGAAAATTATACATCATAATTAAAGAGCTTGGAGTAGAGCCACTGCCTCCAGGGAAGATTTTATTTTAAAAGCGGGTTTCAGCTTTAGTCTTTTGACAAAAACGCAATGTAATGTCAAATGATTATTTCAAGTTTTAGTCTAGTTTTATTACATTATTCAATTTAAACATATTTAATCACATACTCTTCATGGAGCTTCTTCAACATGAACAAACAGTGTTGTAGTGACTGAATACATGTATTTAGAAGAATATCTAGAATACTCACTTTGAGAATTTCAGTTTCATATTCATAACAATAAGAGAATGAAAAGATCAAAACAGCCGAGGAAAAGTTGAGCGCTATGTCGTTCGCGCTTTTTGCTTTCTGAATTAGTGCTAATAAGTTCATAACAGGCGATGTAGCAAATGTTTTTAATCATACGCCATTTTTATGCATGATTATAATGTAAATCAACGTGAAATTATTCCAAGTATTTAGAATACAGCACAACTAAATACAATTTCAATGTATTGTGTGAACAAAGCCCAGACCTGTTCCCTTTGTTTTAAATCAAATGATATGAGGCCCATTTAAAACGATGTCACCAAGTTCAAAAGGTTTTGTTACTTGACAAAAAATATCAGATTTTAGTCCTAGCTGTAGGTCAGGTTTGCACTTAGGGGGCGTGGTCCTCCCAGGTCTTGGATGATGTCATAGTTACTTTATTGTCCATCTCTTTATGAGAGATGAGATGATACTTTATTGATCTCACAGATGGAGAAATTGCATTCGATGCGAGAGCATCCGGCAGCAGCACCCATTCAGTGCGCACCACTCTTATCACTAGGACCACTAAAAACATTTTTAATTTGGAAACCTTAATTCTTTCCTTCATATTTTCGCTGGATTTTTGTGTTGTTTCCTGTCATGTTTACTACAATCCTATTACTGACCCCACTATCGCATAAATATGATGAAAATATCAACTGTCCTAATATCAGCTTTTTGAAGGTAAACAAACTGCTAGCTTATCAGCTAAACCCATTTGAGATCTACAAACATCTTCTTCTGAGACACTGAACAGTGAAGAGGCACCAAGAGCCCCCACACCTGCAGCACGGAGGAGGCGTCACAGGAGGAGCTACAGGAAACAACAAAAGGGACCAACGAGGAGATGGTGATAGACTGTGGAGGGAGCTGTGCAGGAGGAAGAGGAAGGACGAGGTGGAGCTGACCAGTGCAGGACACCACGCTCTGAGACGGGGACAAGCCCAGGAGGCGGTGCACCGTTTCAGATGATCAGAGGAGACAGAGGGCAGCTACAGTTTCTCCATCCTCCAAGGTCATCCGGGTGGAGTGGCTGAAGGACAACGAGATCATCGACCCGGCCGAGGACAGGAACTTCTACATCACCGTGGACCACAACCTGATCCTCAAGCAGACGCGTCTGTCCGACACGGCCAACTACACCTGTGTGGCCAAGAACATCGTGGCCAAGCGCAAGAGCTCCACCGCCGTGGTCATCGTCTACGGATTTCCCATCAACCAGTGCTCCTCCAAAACAGTGAAGATGGCGGCCGCGACACAACGATCTTTCACCAAAGAAAAAAAAAGAGTGGTGCGCACTGAATGGGTGCTGCTGCCGGATGCTCTCTCATCGAATGCAATTTCTCCATCTGTGAGATCAATAAAGTATCATCTCATCTTATCTTATCTTATCAAAGATGAAAAGCACGAAAATAAATAGGCGAGAAAAATAGTTTACTTTTCATTTTATTGTTGTCTAATTTCTGCGTCTTAAAATATGTCTTGGACTAAAATTAAGATTACATACATGTTTTAATCGACAAAGTGAACACTGCAAGGCAACCAGGACACAGTGAGTGGACGTATGACTCTGAGATAAACAAAAAGCACCAACTGTTCTCTGCTCAAAAGAGAATTTTAGTAGGATCAACTGAACATACAACAAGAATTCTCAAACATTCAGGATGAAAAATAAAGTCAAGTTGGATCTTTCTAGACAGACTATTGAGAATCATCCAATTCTCAAATGTGTAAAATCACTCTAACTACCACCAGGCGGCCCTGCAGTCTAATATACTCCCGATTCATCTCCACCGCAGCAGCAAGAACATCCGCCACTTCAACCTTTCCATTTACGCCTCTTCACCGCAGCGCCATTGATTTCACTCGTTCATTGCCCTCTGTTTATTTTGCCAATTCAAATGTATTCAAATGCCAGCACATCAAGAGCTAGACGGTTTACTGCGGTGACTTCTGTTCTGACTCATGGGAGAGCCCGAAAATTGAAATAAAGATTGAGAAATGTCAGGAAATTTGCAACACTCTTGAAACAAAACTTGGAGCAAAATAGAAGGCGGTACAGTGCTGCAGTCGTCTCTCTCGCTCTTTTCCCATTAAATCTCTCTGGCTGACGCCCCCCTCCAAACAGAACAGGCTTTACATAACACTGCAGTCTGAGATACAGCATTCGCCCTGACAACAGCCTCTCTCTACAAGGCAAAACCATACACTATTGCAGTATATCATCAAATATTCAGACCGTGTGCTATTTAAAGTCTATAGATACAGTTCTCGTGGGGCAGGAGTTCATTCATTTAGAGAAGATAGCGCGGGGACATGTGCAAACAGGCCTGTGCGAGTCGGGGATTTCAGGTACAGTCACGTGGCCTCAGGCTCCAAGTGATTGTGAGAAGCGATCGACTCATTTCAAAAGGAAGATTCAGGGTTGTTATTGAAAAGTGACCTGAGAAGACCTGTAAAATGCTTCATAACAACTACTGTGCATTTGTAAAGCATTGGTAGATACTCAATAAGTCCAATCAGTGGAGAAAAGTGGATGTTCAAGCCTGACCGAGTCTATTCCTCAGTTCTTGACTGCACCGTTATCAGAGGACAGTGCACATGTGTTTAAACCAGTCATCAGGCCATCGCTGCCACACAGTTCAATCAAAAACAGTGTTGAAAGATTGAGCTGTATCGATCTGACTTTGTAATGTTCACCTCGATGTTAGTTGTTGTTAGCAAATAGGGTCAATTGATTATTTTCAACTATGTTTCTTTTAAGATCATAAAATAGACTATATAACATATTCATAACATTATTTCTTGAACTCAGCCCCTGCTCAGAACGTCAGTATATCCTTTTTCCTCTCCATTAACCATTAACAAGAGACCATGCCCTGACAGTGCGTTACGTCAAATGCCTCTTTGTCGGATAGAGAAAGTACAAACCTTTATGTAAGTCAAATCACTGCAGGTCTCGTTCAGCGTTTTTGTGCTCTGGGAGATAAAGCCGGTTTGTTCTGGTCGTCCTCAGTGGCTTGTCTACGGGCCCGGGTGGGGGAGATGAAGGGAGGGAGGGCAGTGTTATCGCTCAATGGGGGCTTGCTAACTTGAATGTCCTCCGCTCGTGTTTGTGTGTGGACGAGTGCGTCATCTGGCCGACGCAGGGAGATCAGTAACATTCCCCTCTCACCCAGACGCGCAACGGGTCAGCAATCCCAGTAAGACGCTTTCCGAAAAAGAACTCACACAGTACAGCACCAGTAAAGGTAACATTAGTACAAAACAGTTCAACAGTCAGGTATAGGCGTAAAGAGGAAATCGTTTTAGAAGGTGAGTTCACTGCATACATTACTTACAAGCTTCTCAATGGGGTTAAGATCTGGACTCTGTGGTGGCCAATCCATGTGTGAAAAGGGGTGGTCCAGGCATTGTCCTCTTGGAATATGCCTGTGCCGTCAGGGAAGAAGAAATCCGTTGATGGAATAACCTGGTCATGCAGCAGGTTCAGGTCTTCAGCTGATCTCATTCTTTGACCACATGGTGTCGCTGAACCTGTATCTGACCAACTGCAGCGACCCCAGATCAGAACAGTTGGTAAAATCCAGGTTCCTTTTGTTGGTCAGGCCATATGGAATTGATCCGACTTCCAGGAGAGATAGACTTTCCCAAGGAAGGACACAATGAGAGTCTCACATCACTCTAACCACTAAGCCACTGCCTGGGCCTCAAGCATAAGCACAATCATCTGTTGGTCATTTCAAAGTGATGAGCATAATGGAGTGGAGCGACATTTCTTTAGATTTACAAGCCTGTTTTAACTGATGATGTGATCATGTCACCACCTGACCTTCTGTAACTTCATGTCTACAATCAAATGATGGTCCCTGACGGAACGTATGCGGCACTAAAGCATAAAACTGATTTATCCGTAATTAAAGTGAATCAACAACAAAGACATGCCATGAGACAGCAAAAACAGAAGACGCAGAGAGAGGTTTACTGGGAACTTTAATTACTTTCAACCCAACACTGCTTTTAATCGGTTGAAAGATACAAAATGGTGAGATTCAATCATTGCGGGAACTCTTTGGTTCTTTTCAAGTGAAAAGTTGTATAAATCAGTCTGCCATTTAAAGCAAAAGGGGGAAACTGAAAGATTTTCATTGAGAAACTGAATTCTAGGAAAGTTTAAAAAGTGGATCCTTTATAAGGTCTTGCAAGTTAAAGTGGTTTCTGGTCTGTGTAAGACGCTAATGTTTACATAGAAATGTTCAGCCGTGGTTACATAATGAAGCATAATACTGTTCAGTACCTAGTCTCTAAGGAGGACAGGAGGCCCCCGAGACACACTGGGCTTTTTCAAACAAGAGCCGCAACTACTTGACCTGATTCAGGTCCCTGTTTACAGTGATCCCTCATCCCAAAGTGGCACATCCCAATGTTTAAATCTAAATGCGTGTGTGCAATACAGAACTACAAGACAAGCTTGAGCTGCATGCGGTGCATCTCTAAACACAGAGTTCTTTAGTGATCAAAGACAGCTGAATGAACATTTCACCCAATAAAATGGGTGAACAGTCACAGAAGTCTGATTATCTGTCGGTGTATACACGTGTAAAATGATGGATCTGAATAGATTAACTTTACGGTCAAATCTTTACAGCATTTACAAAGTACAAAAGAGACCCGATACAACGTAGTCTCTTGCTTCTCCAATGAGGCTGGTGGCGTTGCTGTGGATGAACCAGCAGGGGCTGCAAAAAATTACAAGTATTTACTTAATTACAAATAGTGAGTGGCTCACCTTAGTGCTGGGCTATATAAGCCAAGGTGTCGACACACGTATCAAGCACAGAAAGCAACACCTCGGCCAAGCTATGTCACGAGTGTATCAATAAAGAAAACTACCTTGACCAACCCTTTCACTGTGCCATTTTGTATCATGTAGGACTGAGCCAGTGGGGAGAGATGCTTGGCGGACGGCTTGCGCTCAGAGCACGTGCTGGCACTTTCTACTCTGGACTGTCAACATATTACTATAGCCTATTAAACTTGATGGAAAAGCAACGTTTCCACTTTTGCCAGTTATTTGTTATTTGCTTTGTGTGTGAATGATCCAGAGGAATACTTGTTGGAGAATGGATGTGAGCCTGTTAATATTGGTGATTCAACAATAGAGGTTTACCTGAAACTTCTATTGCTATTGTACGCGGATGACACCATCATCATGTCCACAACTAAAGAAAGGCTGCAGAGTGCCTTGAATTATATGTGCAAAATTTGTGAAAATGAATAGTGGCAAAACTAAAGTAGCAGTATTTGGGCAAAGGAAAGTGGATGGCACAACATTAAATTTACCATGTAATGGAGAATGATTGGAGATTGTTCAATGTTTTAAATATTTAGGCGCTCTCTTTAATTATAATGGCTCATTCAAGAATGCAATTGCAGAGCTACAAACACAGGCTTCAAGAGCTATGTTTACAGTCCTAGCACGATGTAGGAAATTTGATTTGTCAATTGATGTTGCATTGGAACTCTTCGATAAGTTGGTCTGCCCCATAATGCTGTATGCATGTGAAGTGTGGGGCTTTGAAAAATCGGAAGTATGTGAGAAACTTCATCTTCGGTTTCTAAAATACATCTTAAAAGTAAAAATGAGCACTTGCAGTAACATGGTGTACAGGGAGATGGGGCAATACCCTTTGTCGATAATGATTAAGAAGAGAATGATCGGATTCTGGGGAAAGCAAGTGCAGCCGCACAATGTACAACCTGTTGTTTGACTTGTTTAGAAAAGGTGAATACATGTCTCCATGGTTACTGCAAGTGAAACAGATCCTCGATGACTGCGGTCTCTCCTATATTTGTAGTTCTCAGAAAATCCCCAATGTTAACTGGCTGAAACTCACAGTGGAAAGAACCCTAAAGGACCAGTTCATACAGAAATGGAGAGGAGAATGTGGCACTATGTCGTCTTGTGATGTTTATATGGAATTTAAGACCATATTTAAATTAGAAAAGTATCTTTTGTGTGAGAATGTCTCCCACAGACACACTATTTATAATTTAAGAACCGGAAATAATCGACTGGCAAAAGTAGTGGGCCGATACAAAGGCATTGACCGAAAATTTCGTTATTGTAATCTCTGTAATGATAATGATGTCGGTGATGAGTTTCATTTACTGTTTGAATGTTCAAAGGCGGAAGTTGTCATTAATAGGGAAAAATATTTGCCAAAATTTTATGTAAGACACCCTTCAATGTTTAAATTTATTTCACTTATTTAAAATCAAAGTCAAAATGTGATCAGCAAATTTTGTACCTTTTTGAAAAAGATTCTTCTTCTGTTGAAATGATATTTGTTATTACTTTGTTCTGTTTTGTTTTGTGAACTTGTGCTCCATACCATATGGTTGTGAGCACTGAAATAAAGAAAGAGCTGCTGCTGAAGGTCGCCATATTTGGTACAAGTCATATGACACCAATCAATCACACCAGTGATTGGTCATTGACACAGTGATTGTGTTAAATAGGTCCAATGGTCGAAGAAAGCGATACTTTTTGGTCCTCATGGCGGGGAGCTGACATTGCTGTAATACCACCCCGGGTGCCCAGGGACGACTTCAAAAGGCCCTTTGGAAACAGGATTCTAATGTAGCTTTGGACCTCGTTTAAAGCCTGGCTCCAAAGAGTTTCTTTTTTTCTAAAAACTGATATGGCCAATGTGACAACTCTGAGCTAGGTATCATATTTTTAACCACGCTGGCTTTTGTACACCAGCAACAAAAACTTGAAGCCTTAATCTACGATTGACAGGCTCTAGAGCACTGTAAAGGCTCGTAGCTGGTCCACCCTTTCCCGCCTTTTTGCCTTTTTAAGGAACAGGTTTCGTAAGAGGAGAAGGAGCAGCCATGTTTGTTTCACAAGCCACACGGGATCATTACTATGGATTGGGCTGAATAGATAACCGGCTATCTCTTGTATACTAGATCTCTGGTTGGGTCCCATACTGACCACAGGTTTGGCATCAACCAGTCAATTCAAGTAGTCACTTCTAGGTGGTAGCCTAGTGCAATAAAATAGTCTGATAAAGCTATTACCAGCCAACATTGCTTCCATTCATTCAAATTGAGGTACAAATTAAATATTTAAACTTTGGTTTGGTTTTACTCATGATCTGCCCACACCTATTTCTTTCAAAGAATCCAGTAAAGAAAAAAATACTCAATTGTCCCCAAAAGATTTATTGCCATGTAGAATATACCACAAGTGCAGAAGTCTGATTATCTGTCGTTGTTTATCAGTGTAAAATGATCGGGGATCTGACTAGATTAACCTTTCAGTCAAATCTTTACAGCATTTACAAAGTACTAAAGAGACCCGACACAACGTAGTCCCTTGCTTCTCCGTCAATGAGGCCAGTGGCATTGTTGTGGATGAACCAGCAGGGGATGCTCTCTCCCTTCTTGATATCTCTCCTGAAGTCTCTCTGCCAGCCTCTGTTGGATGAGAATGAGATGTTCATTTTATGAATTGTGCTGACATTAAAGTGGCTAAGGTCATATCGAGTCATACCTGGTCACATTGAGCTCGTGCCCCTTTACAAACATTGTGGCGTCAGGTTTCTCTGGGGACCCTCCAGGGCGGAGATCGGACACTTCAAATTCAATACTGTGATAGAACTGACCTAAATTAATGAAAGTAGAAATAGAAATAATGAAAGAACTTCTGCTTGCCGACTTTTCTTCTAATAAGATGCAACCCCACATCCTGATTCAAAGACTTGCCACTGTTTTAATTTGCCTGACCAGCTTCTTTTATTGATTTTAAATTTCTTGCTGAACAGGATCCAGCAAGTGCTCAGATGTCTCCCGTGTCCATCTCTGACACAGGATCTCCTCAGGGGTGTGTTCTGCCCCCCCTTCTATTCATTCTGTACACAAACAGTTGCCGGGCCACTCAGAAGAACAGGTTCGTGGTTCAGTTCTCAGACGACACAGTCCTGGTGTCCTTACTGTCAGAATCTGAAATGAATTATGGCCCTGCATTGACAGAGTTTGTCCAATGGTGCGACAGTAACTATCTTGATTTAAAGGGACTAGATACAAGTTGGTCAATGTTATACTCACTACTGCCACCTCAAGTCTTAGGTGTAACTGCAGCTTCTATATTAAGCTTGTGCATGACGGCACTTCGGACCCGAATTAACACCTTGAGTGACAGTGCAGGATTTTAGAGGCAGTTGTGGTGAACAGGTCTGAGCTCATTCTACACACTAGGACATTGCTTGAACATGTAGGGGGAGGAAAATACTTGATTTTAACATTTTTAAATTTGTATAGTCCCTTTCAACATCTAAAAAAACATGGCTATCGACTTAAAACGCACCACATCACCCTCTCTGGGCAGCAGTGTCATTCACGGTGAAGTTGTTGAAGTGGTGGATTGGCGACAAGTTGCTCTTGATGCAAATACAGACAAGAGAAAATCTACCTTTTAAGGAAATCTAAATAAAAGGATTCTCTGCAACTTTTACTGCTGTTTCATAGAGAGTTGACTCTTAAAGGAATAGGCCACCGTTTTTACATACTGAGATATGAGATAACCAGTGCTCCTCCTGTGACCAAAACAGTGAAGATGGCGGCCGCGACACAACAATCTTTCACCAAAGGAAAAAAAAAGAGTGGTGCGCACTGAATGGGTGCTGCTGCCGGATGCTCTCTCATCGAATGCAATTTCTCCATCTGTGAGATCAATAAAGTATCATCTTATCTTATCTTATGCTCTTACAACACTTTAGCCGAGGTAATATATCCCCGTCTGGTCTTTGTCCGTGCGCTCTGTCACGCAAACGGAGCACATACGCAGCCTCTCCCACATGTCATATAGCTCCAAAAAAGCTCACGATAGAAGCTACCAATGATACGAGGAGCAAAACGTCCGCGCAGTAACTCCTAAAGGTTATTGTCGGAAGTGAGCGGGGGAAGTCTTTAGAAGTTACTGCGCGGACGTTTTGCTCCTCGTATCATTACGCCTCACAATATAGTCCCCCTTTTTATTTGCTTATAAAATCGACATGCTACATTTCTGTGTAAATATACTTCGCATGAAAACACTTCACGTAACTTTATTTAAATAGGGAACACGTGGAAGAGCTTGGTAGCTTCTATCGTGAGCTTTTTTGGAGCTATATGACATGTGGGAGAGGCTGCGTATGTGCTCCGTTTGCCTGGCAGAGCGCACGGACAAAGACCAGACGGGGATATATTAACTCGGCTAAAGTGAGGTAAGAGCATATCTCAGTATGTAAAAACAGTGGCCTATTCCTTTAACTTTTTCAATTGTTTGCTGGTACAATGGTTTGTCTGTGAAAGATACAAACTAACAGGCGCTAAAGAAGCTAAATGATCTTGGGTCAGCCTCTCCATGCT
The DNA here is from genome assembly GCF_951799975.1 of Gobius niger. NCBI lineage: Eukaryota > Metazoa > Chordata > Actinopteri > Gobiiformes > Gobiidae > Gobius > Gobius niger. The sequence goes on along the minus strand of NC_136855.1, from coordinate 13,901,467 downwards.
CTGTCGCTCATATCTTTCAGATGTCGTTATTTTGTACAATCTCGAAAAACAAATTGTTTCTCCAACTCTTTCGTCCCCTCTGTCACTGAGCTGTTGATTTCTGAAGGGGAGTGTGTTCATTAAGTAACATAGACCTTCTGAAATGTGCACTACTTTTATTGTTGGACGATTGTTTTCTTGAGCCTCTACTCTTGTCTGTATTGTTGGGAGTGACACACAGAGACTGTCTGCAATGTGTTTGTGAAATGTTCTGAAGTTTGCTACAAATGAATTTTTCTTTGTGATCAATAAAGTTTTCTGAATCTGAATAAGTCTGAAAAGTATCTGAGCCCATGTATACGGTATAGTTACCTAGCAGACCGTGGACATTAGGAGACAGCAGATGGCTGTCGAGTGTGTAGAAGCCCAGGTAGTCCCTGTGGTACGGGTGCTTCTCCCAAACTTTATGTAGCAGGATCACAAACTTCACAGAGTCCTTCAAAGTAACTGTTAAGCTGCGATCTTTGGTCAGAAGTAAATCCATACTAACAAAAAGAGCGAAAAAAACAACAATTAAAAGCAGAATGAATATGAAAAAAGAGAGCGAGACAGAGCAGTGCTTTGGAGCTGTAACTCACTTAGGTCCTTTAAGGGATGCTGTCCCGGACCACAGAAGTTTGACCCAATTGCCGTCCTGTAGTACGGAAATGTCCTGAGTGGTCACATCTAGATATACCCCCAAGGTTTGATGGACAATTCCAAAGCGTCCAAAATATGTATTGATTTGACCATCAGGGGGAACTGCCTTGTCTCCAATAATCTGGCCATTAACCAGAACACCTTAAAGCCAGCATTGAAAAAAGAAAACTAGTGACAAAATGCTAGGAAATAACTGTAATTAGTGAAGATTAAAAAATACCTGATTCTTGGTCTTTGACTAAAGTGAAAATAGTTCCAGGTTTGTCATTAATGTTGAAACACAGAGCGTCTTCTCGGTCGGGCAGCTCGATCAAAAAGTGAGGGTCTCCATCCACTACAATATAAAGGAACCTATAAACTTCTTCAACATCACTGTACCTTCATGGGTTTATGCTTGGTCAGAGTATGATAAGATAAGCTAAGACTTTATTGATCTCACAATGGAGAAATTCACTTCAGTTCTTAGCTCTCAAGAAACACTCTGCCATGTGTTTCTTGTCATAAGTGATATTTATTATTTGAGCAAATTATATCATCAAATATGACTGAGAAAGGACTACAGGTGCATAAAGCACTCCAGTTTCAGTTTATTTGTTTGAAATAAGTCATTATTAGCAATTATTAGTTTTGGAATGGGCAGCATGTGCAGGGAAAAGGTTGGGAACCACTGGTCTTCTATATAGTGGGGTCTATACTGTATAGTGAATGACGAGTAAGGGTCTAGAGTGGACATGGACATCTGTAATAACTCATAAGCTCAGAACATCAAATGCGTTGACTGGCGGAGGCCTGCTATATTCATGTAGGCCTTATTTATTAAACTCACTGCCAATCAAACAAAACAGTGAAATCTTACCCAAATAAGTCGGTCGCTTTGGGGCCTGATAAGAAACTTTTCTTGCAGCTTAAAGCAAAAGAATGAAAGAAAACAGTTACAGGTAATTAATGCCAATGTTTGAAATAAGTGTCGATGTAATTGCCATCTCTTACTTGTCAAACCAGATCTTTCCGCTTGTTGTCGTTGTTCTGTGGGGCAAAGCTTTTTTTTAATTGCGAGAAAACAATAACACTTGTGAGGATGTACCTTCTGTTAGCTTATCTGCCACTTGGGGTGTGTCATCAGTTTCTGGTTTAGTTACAACCATTGATGTAAGAGGAGTCACAAAGTTGTACAGTATAGACATCTCCAGAGCTTTGGCCGTGATATTGTCCTTTTCCTGAGGACTTCCAACTTTGCTAAAAGTAAGAAATACAACAAACCTATCATCAATAACACTATTGTCTTTCAGATAACTGTGGATTAAGTAAAAAGTCTGAAGTAAGAAAGACCTCTTGTCTAAAAGTTGCTGGATGGTGAGGTATGCCCACAGGCGCTCAGTAAAGTCTCCAAAGATGTACTTTTCATCAGGATACATCACACCCCAGTCCGAGACACTGGCCTGGCCCTGGACCTGGTAGTCTTCATACTAGAACATGATGACATTTATGTTTTGGAAGATTTGCAAACCAAATATCTGGCAAGTGGCGGCATGTTTTATTCTTCTTCATTTTTGCAAGTACGCACCCCCACTCCAAAAACTTCTACAAGAAAGTTATCGATATCGTTGTCCATCAGTCGACCGGCCACTATTATTTCTGAGCCATTGAACAACTGATTGAAGTGGTTTGTGGTCAGGAAGTCCACGGTGTTGCTGGGATATTTCAGATCTACTTCTAAGAGCAGGGGACTGGACACCTCCTCGTAGAATCCCTAAAATCATGACATAAAACATTAAGTGTCCCCTATGGTATGAACAAATCCATGGCTTTACCTGTAGTTGTAGAGCAGCATCTGAGTCCTCAAAGATTCTGCGGGCTAATCCTTTGTTCTGCTGGCTCATCACGTCCAGGAAGGGGTACTCCACATCATTCCCAAAGCCGAGGCAGTTGAGAGACATGTTTCCGCCAATGGCTTCACGCACATTTTTTTGGATTTGGACAGGATTACTTACTCCTTAAATTACAAAAGCAAAAGATGAACAGTTCACAAAGACCAAGTCGAATAATTTATAAATGAATAGAGAGAGAGTTAGAAACCTGAATTGGGCATGCCATCGGTGAGTAAAATAATCATATCAGAACTTCTCTGAGGAAGTATCCCATCTGTCCTTGCTGTACGAAGCATGTCAACCCCCTTCAACACTCCAGCATTAATATCTGTCCCTGTATAATCTGAAGTTAGATGGAATTCTTGGACAATGTGCACAGACAGAAATACAGCATGACTAGCTGACCTCCTCGACTTCTAATTGTTTTAGTAAATTCCTTCGCATCTTGAACGGTTTGTTTGGTTGCTTGCTGTAGTGATGATTTCCAGACCCTAACTCTGTCATCAAATACAACGATGCCAAAATGGTCGTCTTCACGCAGGTCTTGGATTATCGCCACCATCGCTTCTCGAGTCTATTGAAACAATCATGTTATTTCAATGCAATTCATTTGAGAGAAAGAAGGAATCATCTTAATCCTGTATATAACAAGTCACCTGCCAGATCTTTGGGCCGGACATGGAGCCGCTCTCGTCAATGACAAACACAACGTTCATCGGGACCCGGCGGAGGTCAGGGGGAGCAAAGTAATGAACAAAGTATCCATTGATGACCTGGATGAGGAACATATTTAGAATCATCGGTCAGTAAATTAGCACACAGGTTAAAAGATTCAAATGCTGCTTTGACAATCCACAGGCAGAAATCATCTAACTGCTCAGGTTTGCCCCACGTGAATAAAATTGTTCAAGGTTTGTTATCTCATGCTACAGTTGTGTAACATAGGCTTTTTAACGAGCCTTGCTGCGTACAGAGCAGTGTTTTTAAACCTGTGTGTACCACTAGTAGTACTTGAGGTTCTTCAGGTGGTATTCTGGGGTCATTTGCACTTTTAACTTTATCCAATAGTTTAAAAGTGCTGTGTTACTTTAAGACATGTACGCACCCAGGTTAGATGCACAATATCTAGAACAATGCGGGTTTATATTAGGGTGTTCTAGAGCAGTGGTTCCCAACCTTTTTTACATCCCTTTTTTTTTAAAGCCCCCCCAGCACGAGCTGTAGTCAGGCCGAGCCCTCAGTCCAAAACCATGTCTCCCACAAATGTATCAAAACATTAAAAAAACAATTGCTAAAAGGCATGCATTTCAAACAAATATACTGAAATCTGAGGGATTTCTGTGCCTGTACTCCTTTCGCAGTCATAATAAATGATTTTTAACCATTTAACTTGCTCAAATAATATTTCTTATGACTTGACCCCCTGACCAGACCTGAGTCACTAGTTTGAGTTAAGTCTTAACTTAACTCAAACTAAGTTAAGACAAGTCTTCTGTATGATGTTCGAGTCGAGTCCCTGAAATGACTTGGAAAATGAGTCCTAGTCCGGGACTTGAGAACTTCATCTCTGTGTAACACTGGTATAAAGCCAATGATGTTGTTATGGTCAGTTACCTGAATGTCCCCAAGACCCTTTTCTCTCTTGACGTCATATTTTATTATAAAATCTCCATCAATCACACTTCCTTCACAGTCTGGGCAACTCCTCTGCTGCTCCAGTGTTGGAGAGAAGAAGATATTTGCCTGAAGAAGGTGGAGAAAGGAACATTTTATTTTATTTAGTGGGTAATAAAATGAACTGTCCAGTATTTTAGCATATGGACATGTTTTAGATAGCAACAACTGATACTTTTTTGTCTGTAACGGTTTTCTCCACTAGAGGGAGCAGCTCGTTGGAGAGGAAAGTTGAATGGACATCAACATATGAAATTCCCTGAGGTTCGTAGATGTTTGTTACAATCTGAAATAGAAATTTAGACCAGATTACACTTTTTGTGTGCTTTAGTTACAGAACATGGACGTGTACCTTGAACTCTTGAATGCGCTGCTTGGGCTTGACTCGTGTCAAGATCTCATACTGGCCCAGTTTTCTCTGTAAGAGCTCCTCGTGGGTCAGCGTAAATGTTACGTTACTTAAGGCTGCAATGTTGACAGATACAGCAAAGTTCTCCATCTTTCTCCCTGAAGCCCTGGAATAGACAAGTCAAGTAAATGTATAACAATCACATTTGTGTTGGCTCTCGGTGAACTGGGACTTTTCCCTCGTAGGAAAGACTTTCTGATGTCGCCGACTTGACTAGGTTGATTGAGTTGAGGACATTTCTCCTTTGTCTTCAGAATCTTCTTCTCACTCTTGTAGTAAAAGATTAAGGGTCAGATCTTATGTTTCCAAACGCAGACTTTAGACTAGGCCTTTGCACTGACGAGGGGCGCACTGTGAAAGGAAGGAGCAACAAGTCCTTGTCGCAGTCTCACCACGTGTCAATCGGCCCAGTCTTTCTAAGCCACACAGGCACTGGTGCAACGTTTGTTTGCACTAAAATGTCACTCTCTTCTGCGCTAACGCTGTTGTTGCGTCAGGTGGAAGATCGGGCTTTAAGACTTTTTGAACACACAAACTAGGGATACTTATATGTTGCGTGCTGAGGGGAGGAGTCTGGACTGCCATAACCCCAGCTATTTCTTGTTTTTAAAAGTGTGTTCTGGGCTTGGGTATAAATACAGTAGTATCCAACGACCCTGAGTTTCACCTCAGTCCAGCCCAATGCAAAGACTATTTTAATTATTGAAAAAATGTTTCGTCAAACTGCCACCTTAATGTAGTGGAAGGGTCTGAGCACCCAAACGATGCTGGAAGCTCTGTTGTTGGGGGCTTCGTGCCCCTGGTAGGGTCTCCCATGGCAAACAGGTCATTGTTGACGGGTCAGACAAAGAGCGTTTCAGAAGCCTTTTCTGAGAGACTAACAGGCCTGCTAAGAATCAATAGGCCGTCCTTCCGTGGACCCACCACCCACCATGGATGGAAACAATTTTTTGTGTGAACAAGAAAGAGGTGGGGTAATGGTGGTCCTGACTCCTCCTCCCAGAGTATAAATAGGCCTCTAGCTTTAGTGTTACTAAGTTACTTTAAATCTCAAATTCTTGGTTCACCCTCTGAAGATAATGAAATTTAGATTTAAATACAGCTAATTCAGTTCAGTTCAGTGGTGCTGTGAATACAAGGGCAAATGAAGTAATGGCAACACCAGTGGCAATAGTCAGACTTACTTCACGAGCGCAGCGGTCTGTCCAGCTTTGACAGCTGTCTCATACTGTTTCTTGGCCTTTTCCTTCTCCTTCACCACACCCACATACACACGACCTTCAATTTCCCTATGTGACATAACACTAAGTTAACAAAAACAAAAAACTTTTCAACAGCGATACAGAGTAGGGATAAAACATGTTCCCTGACATGGTAAAGTTGGTGATGAATGCCGTCTTGGGGAGCTCCACCTCAAAGAAGATTTCCTGTGAGCTATTGGCCTTGTTCAGAGCCTTCGACGTTATGACGGTGTGAGCAAAACGTGAGGTAACTGTGCAGTCCACCGTCACACTGTACACCTCCACCTGGGAAACAAATCCTTACGTTACAGCAGCGTGTCCCCAATGTGCATCATAATTTGACACTTTCACAGCTGGTTCAGGGTTGTACTCGGCAAACGACATCAGACGATCGCGACTTTAGTGAGTGTTAAGTCACTGGTTCCACTTAGGAGTTGGGAGTGTATGCTGATGCGTGGGTGAGTCTCTGAATAAACAGAGAGGCGGTCCGTCATTAGAAATCTTACTTACCATGTTGTTGACTGTGCTTCTTTTCTGTGAATAAACAAACCAAGTCAATGCAGTGCTGTGCCAATAAGAACAGAAGTGGCTTGAGCATTGGCAGCTACATATTGAACTCAAAGTAGAAAGGCAGATAACTACTCAAGCAAATGCATTAGTATTTGAATGAAACAAATAGGAATCTTGGACATATCTATATATGTATAACTGCCAAATGTATATATCCCCCGTATCTTATACACATATTAGTATATACATATTAACCAGTTTTAACATTTACCTGTAATAATCTGGGAGCACCATTTGCAAGCTGAAAGGATAGAAAGTGCACCAAACAAAATTATAGCTTCATTCCACCTTTGTGCTTTGTATAAAAAAATACTTAATAGGCCTACCTGTGTGTCAGCAGCTTCTTCCAGAGAAACCAGCACAGCTCCGAGGACCAGGCCGGGCAGCACAAGGCCCAGGCCGCCACACAGCAGCAGGCGTCGAACAGCAAACAGTCCAGACATGACCCAATCGGCACTGAACGCTTGCACGCTGGAGCACCACCAAATAAGCAGAGCACCCACTGAGAAGGGCTGCACTGTTTATGTACTGAGTTTGCAGGAATATTGACCAACAGTCCCAAAGCTCAAGGTTTACCTACCTTTTAGGAAGGGAGGTTGGTGTGCTACAACAGTGAAAGAACCCTCTGTGGGCACTTTTTACGCTCCAGGGATCACAATTTATTTTTCAAACTGTGCACATATGACGCTGTAATGTGTTTGTCTATGAGAATTATTGGGTAATTATTAAAAACTAATTTGACTTTTCTTTCATTCTTCTTTTTTTTTTTTTTTTCTTTTTACCTAAATTCTTAACCAGTGAGATAGGCACATTGTCAAAATAAATACAAACTGATAAGCAGTCTGACGAGCCAGGCAATAATTAGGCAACATTTTGGTACATTCAGTTTGAGGATCAGTCAGCCAAATTCATCTTTAACAATAACAATAATAATAATAATAATAATAATAATAATAATAATAATAATAATAATTATAATAGTTATAATAATTATAATAATTATAATAATAATAGTATATTGAGTGTGTAGGCCATTATAGATTTCTGAAAAAGCAGACAAAGCAACAAACTTCATTCCAGTTGTCCCACTCAACAGCCCCTCTGATCTTACTGCCAGTGGAAATCAAAGTTAGAATGAACAGCTGTGGGCGGCACCGTGGTGCAGCCGTTGGCACTCGTGCTTCACAGTAGGTCCCTGGTTTGATACCCGGGCCAAACGAGGGCCTTTCTGTGTGGAGTTTGTATGTGTCTCTGGAGCCACACTTAAAAGCAGTGTTTGCGAAGCAGGGGCGGACTGGGACTGAAAAACAGCCCTGGACTCTGACCAGCCTGGCCCAAATTAGCGTAATTGTGACACTTCCACAAATACATATTTTAACCTCTTACCCCCTGCCTAAACCAAATGCATTCTGTCCTCTTTTGAAAGCTAAGACCCACAAAACTGACCTTTTTCCTCGTGCTGTTACTGTGTTGTGTCACCTTTTGTATGTTTTTTTTTCTTTCTGTTTTTTTTTTTTTTTCATTTTTGTTGAATTTTTGTCACATTTTTGTTGCATTTTTGTCACATTTTTGTTGCATTTTTGTCACATTTTTGTTGCATTTTTGTCACATTTTTGTTCAGTTTTTGTCACATTTTTGTTCAGTTTTTGTCACATTTTTGTCACATTTTTGTCACATTTTTGTTGAATTTTTGTTGAATTTTTGTTGAATTTTTGTTGAATTTTTGTTGAATATTTGTCACATTTTTGTTGAATTTTTGTCACATTTTTGTTGAATTTTTGTCACATTTTTGTTGAATTTTTGTCACATTTTTGTTGAATTTTTGTTGAATTTTTGTTGCATTTTTGTCACATTTTTGTTCAGTTTTTGTCACATTTTTGTTCAGTTTTTGTCACATTTTTGTTGCATTTTTGTCACATTTTTGTTGAATTTTTGTTGAATTTTTGTTGAATTTTTGTTGAATTTTTGTTGAATTTTTGTTGAATATTTGTCACATTTTTGTTGAATTTTTGTCACATTTTTGTTAAATTTTGGTCACATTTTTGTTGCATTTTTGTCACTTTTTTGTCACATTTTTGTTGAATTTTTGTCACATTTTTTATTTATTTTTTCTATCATTTTTTGTTGTGTTTTTTTGTCCGTGTTTTTCTCTTTTTCTCTTTTGATGCTTTTCTTTTTAGCTTTTAGATTTGGGTAAAGCTCGGTTGAGGCGGGACCGGTGGCCCTCGAGCCAGTGGCCCTTCTGTGCTCTTCCAGAATGGACATATGGCCAGTCCGCCCCTGTTGCGAAGTGTAAAGTCTCCATTGGAATCTGTTTAAAAAAAGTTTATTTTGGAGTCCCCCCGTCTACCAGGTGATGGTATTGCAGCAATGTCAGCTCCCGGCCATGAGTACCGCCCGCCCGAGGCCGCACCCAAATCTTTGGGCACGAGGCGAATCTGCCCTGATAACAAAATGATTCAACAGATCAGAATCCAAATTATTGCCATTGTTAGTGAACAGGGTCACAAACTAGGATTTTTTTATATTGTGTAAAGCACACAAGCCATTTCTGTTATGTCCATATTGAAGTGCCATACAAAATAGGTTAGTTAGTACATAGCCAGGACTTCAGCTATAATCTTTTGATCGCTATTCGACGGACTAAAAGGTTTGGTCTGGTCTGTTTTCTCTGTAGGGGAGACTGGGGTTATTTGTCATATTGCTTTTTATAGCCACACTAGAGGGCGCTGAACGTGAGTACTGATATTTAATATGTGTATTGGTATTCCTCCTCTATTCCAATAATAATTCTCTCATTTGGACTAAAGACATGAGGACAGTTCACATTTGAATTGTTTTTATGCCTTTTCCCAACCTTTAATGTTGGGGTTATTTCTGTAATGAGAGCTGTCCTTTTGTTAGTGCCGGAAACAAAAGACACTGATCTGAAAGACACAGACGTTAGCTTTGATTAGGCCATTTGTTAGCTAGCGCACATTATTCATAAAGTGGATACCCGGGGTTATTTGTCACAAAAACTGAGGGGTCATTTGTCACATGGGGTATAACATGGTGGGACAGCTTTTTCTTTTGTGTCTAATATGTTTTTATGATCACTTTATTTTAACAATAGCTTTGATAGAGTATGTTTGGGTAATTTTTGAGAATTTGTCCATTTACACGAGAGTTACAACAGTTAGTTCAAATGAGTGTCATGAACACATGTGAAATTGCATTGCGACTGCAAAATTCAAGTTAAAGGGGCAAAAGGGGGGTTAAAGATGCAAGTTAGTCATTTTATACTCACTACTGCCACCTCTGGTCTTACGCGTAACTGCACCTTTTATATTAAGCTCGTGCATGACGGCACTTTGGACCCGAATTAACACCTTTTTGAGTGACAGTGCAGGATTTTAGAGGCAGTTGTGGAGGTCTGAGCTCATTCTACACAGTAGGACATGGCTGGAACATGTAGGGGGATAAAAATACTTAGTTTTAACATTTTTAAACTCTGTATAGTCCCTTTAACATAAAAAACTCCATTAAAAACAATAGTGACAACCAACCCCACGACTTGTGACAACTTGCCCGGCGTATGGGGCACATTGTCACACTCGATTTTGTTGTGTTTGATGGTTAATAACTATTTATTGCAATTTGACAGGAAAAAGAGAGTGGGGTCTACTTCAAATCAAGGGTTCAAGCTTTAATGCAGGTCTGACTCTGGGATTTTCTGTTGATGAGCAGCAAACAGCAAACACCAGAAAAAAAAGTGATAGCCCCTGTCTCCCCTTCTTCTGTTCCTGTCTAGAAGTTTCCTTATGTAAATATTGCAAATTGTGTGTATATTTAGTTATTGTACATGAGCATGAGACTGCGTCAAATAAAATACACGTAAATTCAGAGTGTTTCAGCGTGGTTTCATTGCTTCCTTTCTTCAATAAAAGACAGATATTTGCATCATTTCCATCACCCTTTAAAAAAAAAGATGAATTAACCATGTGCAGCAATAACAGAGCAATTAAAAAAAAAGAAAAAAAAGTATATTGGCTGATGCATAAATGATGACATTCTCTTCATCATCCCATTTCGCTTTTTTCAGACTCGCTGCTGCAATGCTTTTTCACCACCAGATGGCGCCTATACAATGAAGCCTACCAACACTGCGATACAGTGCAACACAATTTTGAAAGTTGACACTTTATATTTACATCAATGGTTGACGCAGACTTTGAGGTATTATCTACCCATCACTAGCTCACCTCTCCTCAGACCTGACTGTATCTGTACTGGGAGCGGGCCGGCGTCTCCATAGGGATGAGACAAGCATCCAAACATGTCTGTGCTCTCAGTCGTGCAGGAGTTGTCCGGCATCTTCAATGCAGGTTCTTGAGCGAAACGTTCGACACTTTAACTGCAGAGTCCAGAAAAGGACTCAAGAACCTGCATTGAAGATTCAAATATGAAATTTAAATAGGTGAGGTCTTCATCCAAATCTGTTCTTTGATTACCCACTGCATTTGTATTAAGAAGTCGGCAACAGAACTTGTGTTTTTGTATTTCATAGGTGTATTGCGCAAGTTGGATGTGCTTGACCAGCTGCAGCGAACATTCAGGACAGTGGTTCTCAGTGGTGCGTTGCGAGCTTTTCCTAGGGACCATTTCTTTCAGTATTTATCTACTGACAAAGTAAAACACACACACTGCCTTGCAAAGTATTATGGATATTTTTGGTCAATCAATGAGCTCATTGGAGGTGTAGGTGGATGATTCTCTTTGCTTTAACATAAATAAAAGATGTCTGCCTAATGGACTGGAGCAGACTAACTTAAAGGGTTATTTAGTGCTTAAGGGGAGACACTACAGGCAAAACTCAATTTTTTCAGTTTTCAGGTTTTGGGCCAAATTGGTCTCTGAACAAACAAGCTTTCACCCGGAAACCAAAAATATGTCTAATCTTCACAAAAAACATGTTTAAATATTGCGCTGATTCAATGTTCCCCCATAGACTTATATGGGACAATGCAATTTCAAGGGCCTTTTTCCTCAAAACACATTTTTCTGTCATTGTGGCGACACTATGTCCACGTCAGTAGGATCTAAAGACTTCAAATTTTTCAACCTTGGACTGAACAATATTTGAAAGATTTTTTCAGAAGGATTTTTTATTATTTAATCCCTCGCCCCATTTATTGAGTTTTGAATGTCAATTTTTACACTAAAACACAGCTTATTTTAAAGAAATCCAAGATATCCAAAATCCCCTCTGAAAAAGTCCTAGTAACTCATTCAATAAAATGAAACCATACATTTGAATGTAGCTCTATCCATTATTCAGATTTCGTTGCTGAAAAGATGGGAAATTTGGGGCATTTTTAGGCATAAAACACCTTGTTCTTATATGAAAAGATAAAATGACAGAAAACTTGCAAAGTATTTTTTTCTCACATTCATGCCAGTGATGGACAGCAACAGTTTCAAATTGATATCTGTACATTTACATTTTTTCCCTATTCACCTGCAGTGTCTCGCCTTAAACCTTATTTGGGTCACAGCTCGTCATTCCTAAAGGTGAAGACGGGACCCTGGCATTAACTTTACAAATGAAAAATGGGGATTCTAAAAAGACCAACACTTGTTCTATACAACACCATTGAGTGGGAAAACCCTTTTCTCAGGTTGTGCGTCATCGTACAGTATCAGGTCTCTGTGACCTCCCAGGTAAATTCTTCACCTATTCCCATTAACCTCTAGCTTTGTGTTTGCAAACTGGGCAACCACAATGCTACGCTCTGTTTCATAATCTCCGTGTTAAAGGTGAATCACGAATGAATCATATATAGATAACATTAGGCAGGTTATATAAGACACGGCGCTTTATTTCCCGCCTCTGTTTTACATAAACAAACACACTCAGTCTCCCACACATTCAAATATACACAACATAATATTAACAGCCCACGGTCGGGTTGCTGTTACAGAGAAATGTAAAAAAAAAAAAGTAATTATTCATCATCGTCTTCTTCGTCCTCCACCTCTCCCTCCTCCTCCTCTTCGTCACTTATAACATATTTTTTCTTCTTTGTGGAAGGTTCCTCCTCCTCGTCGTCATCATCGTCGTCCTCTGCCTTTCTCTTGCTGGACCCCTCGCCCTCCTGAAAGAGAATTAGAAGAAACAACACAACTAATCTTTAGTATTGTGGTCACCGTCATCACAGTGTTGGTAAATTGCTTTAACTAAAAAGAAATATCCAAAAATGAATGTGACACTAAAGTGACATATTCTTTTGTATAATTGAAGATTCTTTTGTAAACCTTAGCATTAATACTTTACGTCAAGTCATTCAAATAATGTCTGTCTACACAAACATCTCGGGACCCAGACAGTAAAAAGCTATTGCCACTTGAACTATTTTATGGCCAAAAAACAACAACAAAAAAACATGTAGAATCAAGTTCAAACAGTGTAATAGTAATACCTTATGTTATCAACACTAGTTTTCACCAGTATCAGGAAATGGGTGATTCCCTTTCATTGCTGAGCAGAGGACATTGTGTGCAACCAAAGTGAATTTACTCAGTAGTATGTTGTGGTTTGTTGAATTGCAGTGTCCGGTCTCACACCGCCCCCTGTCTATGAGGCAGGAAACTACACCCACCTCGTCACTGTCCAGTTTCTTCGCCTTCATCAAACGCTGGGCCTTGTCTTCATCAGAGCCTTCGTCGCTGTCAGAGGAGTAGATTCTGGCGCCTCGCTCCTCTGAAATAGAATAAAACGGCGTGAGAGTCCACAGTAACCGCCACAGTATTATATCAAAATACATGTGGGATTTACAGCAACATATAACTAGAAGGGAGGGTATGGTCTTATTTTGAAATCACTTGGGCCCTCAGCCGATCTCACCTCTGAGCCCTCCTCCGCCCTTGTACGTGTTCTTGATTGCGGACAGACTGATGCCCTCCTCGCCCTCCTCGTCGTCGTCATAGCGATCGGGCTCGAGGTAGCTGGAGCTGAGTCCGCGCTGGTGCTGCTTCTCCCTCACTCGCCGCTGCTGAGATTCTCTGCGGATCGACGCTCGCAAGCGCTCCTCCTCTTTCTGCAAAAAGATTTAAAAAAACGTTAAAATTAAACCACTGCTTCAAATGTTATGATTTGTGAACGGTGGAACGCAAGTGTAAAGTAATATACTGCTTTTCACACAAAGCATCACATCATGAAATATTTCCAAGTGCCACCAGGCCTAGCGCGAGATCAGATCAGGACAATAACATGTCGAAACTGGATGTAACTAAAATGAGTCTAAAACTAAATAAAACGAAGACTAAAACGACCAAATATTGCTGTCAGCTGATAAAAAACAAAGCCTCATATGTAAACTCAATGATTGAACCTTTAGATCAATGATTTAAAATAAATGTAATAACTTGGATTGAAAGCTATATTGAATTTTAGTAGAATAAAACGGAAAATGATTAAATCTAGACTAAAACTCAATGACGCTTTGATCAAAAGATGAACAGTAAATTTAAATATATTGTCAATATCTACTGTAATGAATTAAATGCATTTTCAAAGCAGTTCGGGGATCTCTAGTTTAAGGCTAAAACTAAAATAGGAGATTATTATGAAAACTGCATGGGTGCACCTTAGGTCAAAACCAGAAAAACAAACAGTTCCCCACCCATCTCCCACGCTATGTACTCCTCACATCAACACTGCACTCTGAAAGCCACAATATAAAATCCTGTCAAGTGCTGCTTTTACGCTACAGGCTGAGAGCTGCCTATCTCCTGCCCTGGGACGACCCTGCGTTCCCCTGTCGTTAAAACACTCATTCAGAGGAACGGGAGGACAAACAGATATAAAACCTTTATCATCTCGTTGCGCTGCGACTCAGGATCTCGCCCGGCCATCGGGAGGATGCGGATCTTCTGGGTCTTGGAGCAGCGGTCGGCCAAAGACAGGGTCATCTTCCTGTGGGTGGCGCTGTCGGTGGAGTGGGGCCTAGAGATGGAAGAAAAGGATGCAGAGATTAAATAGTGGTCACGATTTGAATGTGTAAGAGTTTTCAAACTATTTGGCCACCACTTGACTTGAAGCAGAACTAAGTAACTCATGCACATGAAGGCCTTAAGCGCCACTGCAGGTGTCATAGCCAAAAGCCTGTAAAAGTGCTTGTGCTTCTGTGCCCTACATTCTCCTCCTTACCTAACAGCCAGCACATATAGGTCTAACATATAGGTTTAACATAAAGGTTCAACATAGACAGTGATGTTTGGATGTGGTTAAATAACACCAGGTCAGAGCAGTGTCCCGCCCCGAGGCTGCACTGAGCTGCGAAATACTGCAGAGTCCAGACACTCCCCGGACTGTACCCAACCTTCTTTGGGTCAATGAACCTATCCAGTGCTAAACTGCACAAGCTAAAAATGATGGGTCTATTGTTAATGGATTTACAGGGATTTCTAATCCTCAATAAGAGAAACCAAATCATACACATCTGATGAATAGCATCTCTGTATTAAAGCAGTACTAAGTAACTCATGCCCGTAGAGGCCGTAAGCGCCACTCCACTCCACTATCGTACTAGCATGTTGCGTTTATTTTACTCATTAATTGTCCGTGAGAGTAAATCCTACAATGACAGAAAAGACAAAAGGGAGAGAGGGATATTGTACATCCAATTACGCAATGGAGATATTTTATTTTTAGCTCAAACTCGGCTGTAAACACTGCTAAACTGCTAGCCCGCAGTTAGCTTTGCCCGTTAGCCTGTTAGCTCCTTCTCTGTGATTCCAGTGAATTGCGCCTCCGACCTAGTGGAGGGAAAGTTGCAAGTGTGGTTTTCTGGCTAGAGACACCCGGGGGGGATGCAAGACACCCCAGTCATCCCATCAACACTTGAATAACCCCAAGAGGGACTAAGAAAAGGATTTATTAAGGTTAAAAGTTACTTAGTTCTTTAAAGGAACAGGCCACCGTTTTTACATACCAAAATATGTTCTTACCTACCCTTAGTCGAGTTAATATATCCCCGTCTGGTCTTTGTCCGTGCGCTCTGTCACGCAAACGGAGCACATACGCAGCCTCTCCCACATGTCATATAGCTCCAAAAAAGCTCACGATAGAAGCTACCAAGCTCTTCCACGTGTTCCCTATTTAAATAAAGTTACGTGAAGTGTGTTCATGCGAAGTATATTTACACAGAAATGTAACGTGTCGATTTTATAAGCAGATAAAAAGGGCACTATATTGTGAGGCGTAATGATACGAGGAGCAAAACGTCCGCGCAGTAACTCCTAAAGACTTCCCCCGCTCACTTCCGTCAGTAGAAGCTGCGTGACTTGTAGAGAGCTCGCAGAGAACAGTTGAAGAAGCGTGGATAACTTGTGAACAATGCCTTTTACGTGCATCGTGCCGGGCTGTGATAACAAGCAGAAAGTATATAGTGTAGTAATGTTTCACAGATTTCCAACTCACCCCGGACGACGACACAGGACTCAGGACCTCCACCATGAGGTAGGAATGCGAGAGCACTTTCCGAAAATATATTTTCTGCTTGTTGTAAAACGCTCTGTACAAGTCACGCAGCTTCTATTGACGGAAGTGAGCTGGGGAAGTCTTTAGGAGTTACTGTGCGGACGCTGTGCTCCTCATATCATTACGCCTCACAATATAGTCCCCCTTTTTATCTGCTTATAAAATCGACATGCTACATTTCTGTGTAAATATACTTCGCATGAAAACACTTGACGTAACTTTATTTAAATAGGGAACACGTGGAAGAGCTTGGTAGCTTCTATCGTGAGCTTTTTCCGAGCTATGTGACATGTGGGAGAGGCTGCGTATGTGCTCCGTTTGCGTGACAGAGCGCACGGACAAAGACCAGACGGGGATATATTAACTGGACAAAGGGTAGGTCAAAACATATCTTGGTATGTAAAAACGGTGGCCTATTCCTTTAAATTCTTCTTGCATCCGTGGGAGAGAAATAACCTAAAATATTAAGTCTAAATCCACACTTTTAGATCAAATTCTTGGTCACATTCTTTTTATTATGCAAAATATGGCTGTAGAAGATTAATTGAAATGTCATATTGATTGAAGTTGTGGTACTGAACGCAGTTTTTAAGGATGCTTTTGGGTTCTTTTTTTAAAGTGGTGCCCATAATGCAGAGCCACGTTGAGAAGCAGTTCCAACCAGAGTGGATTAGCTTGAGTAATATTTTTGTCCTGTAGCAGTTTGGACTTCTCTTCACCAGAGTTTTACGCTGCTGTGGCCTCAGGTTTTCCATGTTTATCAGGAGACCTCTTATGTCACACTGCAGATAATTTCACAAAAGATAAAACTTGCCCAAAACAAGGCCACAAGCCCAATAAATCCTAAACACTAATCCAATTGGAGTTCATTAATCTCTCTGCTCTGGGCTTGTGGTTGCATAAAAACTGATTTAGATCAACCGCGGGGTACAAATAATGATGGCTAAATCATATTAAAACATAAATGATTGAACTTGTTTCATAATCTCTTACATAATTGTTGAGATTGTTTGGTTAAAAGACGAATACAGAACACTGACTGATAATATTATTATTGCATAATCTGCAATTTTCCATATTGTTGTAATCTAGAACAATACAAAGTTAACTCACTAGAAACCTGTTTTTCCTTTGCCTGTATTACTTGCGTTTTTTCCTCACAAAAATGCTAACGCTGACTCTGGCTAAAAGTTTTACACGATCCAACGATGCCCCGTTTAGCCCTCCACACCCCGGCAGTGGTGTTGCTAAGTCGTGTTGAGCTGTTGCACTTGACCCACTCCGTCCCATGTGGTTGGAGAGAAAACAGAACATCCCTGGACTTGGTCTTAAGAGGCTTAGTTCTGTCACACTGGGAGAGACTGGTTTGTTTTCGCAAAGATTAACCGCATAGAGAACATTTCTAAACAAGAGCTTTAATTGTTTTTTACTTGGATTTAAAAAAAAAGGTCTCCCGGGCCTTATTGTGAGCATGGTGTTCAGGGTCAGACGGACTGAGATTAAAAACAAAACAAAAAACAACAACAGGGGAGTTCCAGACACATTTAAACCAGCAGAGGGCAATTTGTCCATGAAAGAATTACAGATAATATAAAGAAAATGAGGAAAAGAAAGACCTGAAGCACTGTTTTATGCAAAAGGGCTCATTTCTGTTTTATAGTCATGTTTTATGGTCATGTTTGAAACAGTTAAGGGGGAAAACCACGAAAAGAGAAATCTCAACTTTCTCTAATCATTCAAAAACTACCTACCAAATGCAGAATTATTGATATAGTTTTCTAACCAGTAAAGATACAAAGACATGGAGAGGAGCAAAGTGGTTAAAAAGCCCTTAAATAACGGAGAATGCTAACATGATAATTCAAGCTAGCATCGTGCTACATGCTAGCGCTAGTTAGCACTAGCCATGACTGCCCATTTTTCGCTTCTACAGAAAAATCTGACTTGACTTTATTTATGTGTGATATACAAGTTCACATTCCACCAGAAACTTGTTAAGAGTGGAACATTCCCAAAACATTCTATTTCCCCCCTCAGCGAAGCCCCGCCCCCTTCTATGACAACTGCATCCATTATGTCGTATCAGTGTCACATTATGAGAAGCAATGCGAGTGATTATTCATAAACACATAGATGCTTTGCAGTAATTGGACATCGCTTTCTACTCGTGAAAGCCGCTTAACTGCATTATGTTGTTTTGGCAATGACAATGCACAAATTATCCTCTATTGTTTTCCTTTTCTTGTTAAAGTAATACCTTTCCTGGCAAATGGCTTCTTCTGTGTCTGAAGAGAGAATAATATTCCATTTGTTCTGTTGCTACATTTCAGCACTTTATTAGCCCTCGGTTATGACATGCCTTAATGAAGCTCTGAGAGGCTTCACAATATAATGACACTGTCGCTTTTCGCATAATTTTGGCCTCAGAGGTTTTCTTGCTTTTTCCAAGTTAACGACGGCACATTTGTTGTTCATTAGCTGTGTTCATCTCATTTTACCTGAAGGTGAGTTTGGTTTTGAACACGGCCTGTCCCTGCAGCCCGGTGCCCTGTCGGATGAACAGGTGGTTATGGTCTCCCTGGAGCGGAGCCTTGTACACGTCGAACACTTCATTACCGAGGTGGAGAGACATGCTGTGACAAAAAGAAGATAAAAAGTAAGACGAGATGGCACAGATCATTCTTTTATGGTTTGAGACTCTCTTGACGCGCACCTGCCGTCTGACCACTTTACGATCCGCGCGTTACTTTCTCTGGTTTCGTTGCCCTCCTCGTCTCTCTTCGCTCTCCACCGGATTGTGTTCTCAACCTACAAGAACAAGAATCGTTCACTTTCAGACATTTTGTTTTAAAACGCGCCGGTTGATAACATCACAAACATCAACTGCTATATACCTTTAATTTGAGCCTGGTTCGCCCCTCTTCATCCAACATCTCCTCATCCTCAAACTCATCTTCATAATACTGAGGGTCAAAGGGCCTATGGAGAAAAGACAGATCATTGTAGCTCCTGTTCAAAGCCAAAAACCGCTTCCCTACAATCTCTGGCGCCTCCCACGTTGAGAACCACTATAATAAAGTATAGACTACCCATAACAACAGATAGTTACAGATAGAAAGTTAAAAAGGTACAACAAAAGACAGACATTTAAACCTTACTTCTTTATAGCTGGGTTAACACATTTATATTCTGGTATGGGAGGAAATTCTTTTGCCACAATCGACCAATATTGTAAACGCAGCCATTTGGCACAAAGACCAATACAGGACTGAAAACAGTACGTGTTCTCACCTGGGCTCCACTGACAGGAAGTTGGGCAGTTTGACGAAGTACAGATCTGATCCCAGGTCAGTGCTGACTTTGGGGATTTCCACCTCGATCCGGGTCTCGGGCACTGGCTCCTCCTCGGCCTGGTCCCCCTCCATACCCTCCTCGCCGTCCTGAGAGCATACAAGGAGACGTTAGAGTATATATCTGCTGCATACGGGGCTTAAAAAAAAAAAGACAAGCATTGGGTGCCTCATAATATTGTATGTTTTATTATTTGAAAATATGACCGTTATTTGTTACAGAATTATATTGGAATAGTAATGCAATACAGGCGACTGATGACAACTTTGACTGGGGCTCCTCCTGCTGGCAGCTGTAGGAATCGTTTATTAAAAATGTAACTTTCAGTTTCGATTTACAGCATGGTTTACAACTTCAGTGCGCCGTGATAGACACACTTGGAGCGCAGAACAGCTCAGAACCGATATAATGCTGGATTAACTTAATTTTGCATGATATGTCCACTGTGAAATGAAATAGACGTATGGAATGGAACGCACCATTGGCTGTCCCGGTGTGGGGGGTTTCTCTGCATCACTGTCTGAAGAAATGTCATCGGCCTCTCCGAACAGGTCGTCTGCAGCAGCCTTTTTTGCTGTGAGATAAAAACCAAAACACATAAATACTGAGCCACTGACGCACAATGCTTGATCTAATCATATTTTTACCCACTAACCACAAATATTACCTATTTAAATATGTAGATGTCGAAACATTGCACAACAGGATGAAAGTGGCCACACTAAGTAAATTACCAAATGGTTCCTAAAGATTTTTTTTATTTCTTACGTTTCTTTCCCCCGATGTCGCTGTCTGAATCGGAGTCTGACGCAAGTTTTGGTTTGGTTTTCTGTCTGATGAAATCGTCTTCACTGTCGCTGCCTTTCGCCGACTCTAAAAAAACACACACAGCACATCATGAATTACACATACAGACAAATGAAGAAGACCAGAATGTTCCACAAGTCAAAAACAGGATCAAAAGTAATTAATAGAATTTATATATTTATCTCGGCACTTAATACACCAACTCATTTTTGGGATTAACTTCAAAAGGTTAACCACTCCACTCCAAGGAGCTGGATCTCAAAAATCTTTTACAAAGAGCTAATCTGTGTCTGCGGTAGACTTCTACTCTCCTGCTCAAAGTTGTACAATAATGTAAAAAAAAAAAGCCTATTGTACTAACAAGGAGTGCCTACATTTGCTGCAAAGGTAACAGGTGGAGTGAGAGGAGCAAAGATGTTTTCCACGATCTGGCATCGCACCTTAACCGTACAGAAAAGTGAAGCACTAACACTGTTTTGTGAGCAGCGTGTTTCTCTCAAAGAAGCGGTACCACGGACCATCGCTTTTCTGAGCAAACGGCCGCCCCAGCCACACTCAGTAAAAGGAACCTGGATGCATCTCCTCTGAGTGGGAAAAGAGGGCGGGCCTGTGTACAAAATAAGAAGTTCCTCTTGCATGAGCCGCCTGGTATCCGTCATGCATGGTAATGTGCATGTTTATAAAAAGCCACAGCCCATGGGTAACATTTAAAAAAGTACCATACTCGTAGTTTTCACAATCTTTGTTTGATATGCATTGAGTCCTGGCTTTGTCCTTATCAAGTCTCGCTTTAAACCTGGTTTGGATCTAGTAAAGTCCTGATGTAAGTAGATCTTGTTTAGTTATTCTTATGAAGTTCTACTAAAAGGGATTTGCTGTGATTTCGGCACGATCCTACAGTGCAACTTGTGCCGTTCGAACATGTCGTACAGCTACAGTAAATCTACCTGACTTCCTGTTCCTGGGGCCTTCATCATCTGAATTGTCGCGTTCTTCATCAGAGTAGCGCCGTTTGCCCTCCTCATCCTCTGATTGGTCGCTCTTCGCACCGTGCCCCCATTTCTCGTCATCCGATTGATTCTCGCGGCCGGATGCCTCCCCATCGGATTGAGGGGGGGTCCCAGGACCAGACTGAGGAGTGCCTGGAACACTACGCGCACTGGAGTCACATCAAAGAAAAAAAACAAGATTTGAAATATACCAATTCTGAAAAATATATAAATATATTATAGAAATGATCATTTTAACAATTAAATCTTTAGTTGGAAACAAACCATACATGAAAGCCACAATTTGACAAACAATGTGATCAGACAGAGCCATCTGTAGGTAGCTTAGGGGATAATAATAAAGTAGCATAAACTTTTCTGGTGTGGCTATATAGAAGGGCTGGGGACAAAATATTGGATCGGAACACTTTGTGCTGCATATCAAGGCTACTTAAAAAGTAAATGTGCCAGATAGTTCAGCGGCAGAAACAGCTTTTTCTGTGATGACGGTCAATGCAGTCAAAAGTTATCCCAAAATAATTCAAGGGGAAACCAAAACACAAAATATAAAACTGTTCTCACCTTCTGTCTGAACGTGGGCTGCCTCTGTCTGACCTCATGCTACCCCTGGACCCTCTAGACCCTCTAGAGCCCCTGGACCCCCTGGAGTCCCTAGAGCCTCTGGAGCCTCTGGAGTCCCTGGAGCCCCTGGAGCCTCTGGATATGGCGCTGCCAGCCGGACTACCTCCTAGACTCCCCGCAGGACTGCCCCCGTCGGACCTGTGCCCCTCCTCATCTTCATCCTCATGCCCCCTTTCAGAGCCTCGCCCGGATCCGTGGTCTGAACCCCTGTCTGAGCCCCGGTCTGACCCGCTGTGCTGCTCTGCGTCAGAGTGCTCGCCCTGGTCTGAGTGAACGCTGGCGTCTGATTGGTTTCCCGAGCGCTCGGACCGGTCACTGCCGCTGCGCTGACTGTGCCGCTCGTCCTCACTGTCGTCTCCAAACAACTCCTGAGGAACAGAAGAGACTTTACCACAGAAATATAGACACTTCCTGGACCAACCACCGACATTTATCCAGGTTTGAAGCTCACACAACAAACAGGCTTATGAATTCTGCCTCGGGGTCTCCAATATGTAGCCAAGTAGGGATGGGCCTGGTTACCACCCGTATGGAAGACAGTGACGAAACACCAGGCTGCGTGAGTGATGTGTGAGTGTTTGGTGTGTGGTGGTCCAAGGGTCGGATGCCTCAGAAGTGAGCAGACGTGCTCCTGTCAGTCTTCCCCAAGAGCAGCTGTGGCTTACCCTCACCATGTATGGAGTGAATGAAACTTTGTCCCTTAATATTTTGTGAAGACGGACCTGAAACTATGGCTCCAAGCCTGAAATAAGGTGTAGGAACATAATGGGGGGAAAAAAAAAAATCACACCAATTTCAATATTTCAGTGCACTGACCACCAGTCTGTGGTCTTCCGCTCTGTGCAATATGCGGCCGTTGATGGGGTAAAACAGTTTGGACAACTTCCGCATAGTATGTGTAACTTCTTCACCTTGTTCATGCTGGGTTTCCCCTGTCCCTCCTCATCATCATCATCTCTCCCACGGTCACTGTCGCTGCCGCTTCCCGAGGCAGGAGTCGCTGAGCGCGGCCTCTCCTGCTCAGAGTCCGAGCCTGAGCCCGAACCAGACTCTGAAACAAAGAGAAAAGACACAAGCTCACGAAATGAATGTACGTCAATAAAAACATAATGAGCGTGCTTCAAAGTCAGTATAAATTGCACGGATTGAACCAGGATATTCTACATTAATGCCTCTTTCTAAACAAAATTTGCAAGAACATGATGTTTGGAACTTCGTATAATATGACCGACGCTCTTGTAAATCTCCATTGCCTAATCATGCGTGAAAATAAACTGAAACCTCTGCAATGTAATGCTGCATAAGAAAACAACATTAACAAGACGACTTTAGTGGTGAAGCAACCGGAGGATTGTTGACTGAAACAGTAAATGTCGGGAAATGCCTTGAACACCTAATGCGATGAGATGAGATGCACTTGGCTCACGTAAACAGCGGTTGGGAGAACGAGAACGGCATCGCTGAACTGAAAATCGGGCAGCCCTCTGTAATCAAGCTCACATCTGTAATCAAGCTCACATCTGTAATCAAGCTCACATACCCGATCTGGCTCTCTGTTCATTATCGCTGTCTCCGTCGCTGCCGAACAATTCATCCATGTCCGCCATTTCTGCCGAGCCAGAGAGAAACGTGACCTCCCGGAAGTGAAGGGGAGCTTTGAAGATTTTGTTTCCGGTGTTATATGCAGAACCTCCGCGTGCCAGATTTTGACCCCATTTTTGAGATTAAAGATCATTTCTTCACTTGCTGTTGGGATAAAGCGTACGAACTTGTTTTGTTGACTGCATAATTTTCCTAGCATTTTGTAAAAAAAAATAAAAATAAAAAAGGGAAAAAAGTTTACTCACGGGATTTGCTCTGTTGTTGTAATGGATAATATTGACCACCAGATGACGTGAAGAACAAGGGAGATATTTGGACGGAATAAATAAAATATTTATTTAAACAATTGAGATGAGTTTATTGGGATAACTCAGTAAGACTTATTAAACATTGTATTCTGAAATATTGACCAATTATTATGTTGCTATGCTTGTCTTACCAAGATTTACACTTGTTCATGTCTGTTACAATTAGAATCAGAATAGTTTATATTGCTGTTGTACGAGAACGCAAAATATGATAAGACGACAACATCGAATGACATAGAACAACAGCGGGATTTTATTTATTTATTTATTTATTTATTTATTTATTATTATATATTTCTAAGTGATTTTAATCCTGGGAGTTTAACCGTTATCTCAACCAAGAATTATGCCATATGTTTCATGTTGCACGAGGAAAAATCTTCTATCAGTGATAAAAACAACAACAACAAAAAAAGCAGCCAGGCTCCCTTGGATGCTGCGAGAGAGGGCGGATATGACCACGGAACACTATTGGTCGGTCATCAAGCAAGCTCTACTCCCATTGGCCGATCCACCTGTCACTCAAGGGACTCGCTGCCCGTGCCTTCCGGAGTCACCGCCCTTGGGCAGCGACAGTAGTGAGCCAGCAAAGCACCAGACGCTCAGGGAATAGCTGCACTTTCTCCCGTCACTTTCTGTCGTCTCCAGGTAAGACACGAAGCTAGAGATCCAGACACCGAACTTAATAGAAATACGGTGTTACGTGTGCAATCTTACGGAGTTTTCAGAGTTTGGCTAAAAGCAACAAGAGCGACTGCAGTGGCTAGCATGCTACTGGCTAACTCCAGGCTTCACTTCATTTTGCCCCCCTCTCATCATGCAGCTGGATTTTAAACACCACCTTTACTTAATATACGATTATCTGTAACAAAACTCAAACCCGCACTTCACTCGTACGATCTTTATAACTGTTATCGTAAACATGTCAAGATCCACTTCGCTAGCGTATCATCGTTGCAGTCCGCTGCCTGTACTTCAGCTGATGAATGAATTTGCTAGAACGTGTACATTTATCCTACAATGTTGATGTTTGATATGTCTGAGAAGCCATGTATGATTATGATTTAGATTGATGACGCTTATTTCCCCCCACACATTATTAGGGCAAGTGTAGTTGATGATTTTTCTTCCTTTTCCTCTCTATTCACAGTACTTCATTTTAATATGATCATTTATAGATAAAACATCCTGCTTCACGCATAAGTTATGTATCACCTATATGTCCTTTAATAAGCCAGACAGAAGCTGATTTATGCTGGGGAGGGTTTTACTAGCATGACTCAATAGTTGACATAGACCTGGGAGAGGCAGTAGTATCTTGGGCAAGACGGCTTGTGACATAGGCCAGGGTTTGTTTTATCTGTTGGTGTGGACTAATGTAGGGTTTATGCTCATGCTTGTCCAGTAGCAGGGCTTTAGCGGTGAGTGAAGGGTGTGGCCCGTCTAAAGAGGACCTCTGTGGAGTTCAAGCAGCGCAGAGTCTTTCCCTTTCAGAGCCTTGGGGCAGGTGGCTGTGAAGGAGGTATTGTTACTGTGGAATTTCATGTCAACTTCCCGCTGACATACCGTTTTGGGTGAAAGCAGCACGGCCCATTTACAACCAGATAATAATGAGCTGCTGATAAACAGGCTCTGCTGTTATGACTGTGCATAGTTTGAGAGCGAAACCTTCCGGTTCCATCCCATCAAGGTCTGAAGCATTTGTTTACAGATGACATGACAGACCAGGCTTTGTTACAGGTCTTTCCTGCATGGTGGGTTGGCCGGCCGGACGCTCCTTGAAACCTCTTCTCATTATATAATAAAGCAGAGGAGAGCAAAGGATTATGTCCAGTACATCAAGACTGCTTGTTTGGGAAACACCCATTTCCTGCTGCTGGCTGCACAGGGGGCAGAGAATGTGAGGCAAGAAGGACCACACTGCACTATGTTTATTTGGACTTAAAGAGAAATCTTGGCACTACTTTGATTTGCTTTGACTAGATGCTGCATTTGTGCACTAAACACAAAAGCTTACCGATTTGGAGTTTCTACATTACCCAAGCTCGCAATATAATTAGCTGTTATATCAGACAATTTGTTTCAGGATACATGCCACTGCCTCTACTTTGTTTTTCAAAATGTTGCGCTGCTATGAGACTTTTTGTTGTGGGTTTTAAAGTGGCTTGTTTTACCTTTGCTGACCTTTTAATTTTGATAACACTGACAGCAAACAGAAACTCTGTCTCCTTCAGGCTCTGTTGTAAAAAACAACAATTGTCTTTGTTATCTGTGTTTGCTGCTTGCAAGAGCCTCCTGAAAACCAGTGGCTGTTGCACTTAGTCTCTCCCAGTTTATTTATCGTTTTGGCACTGACAAATGTAATGTGTTGCCAAATCCAAATAGCAAAACAAGCAGGCATCATCTCATAACTGGTTGTTCTTGATTGTTCACCTACTTGCACAATGCACATTTTTCTATTTTTTTTTCCCTTTGTACTTTATGCGTCACTTGTGTTTTCCTCCTATCGTTTTCGGAGCATGATCTTGAACAAATGGCTCAGATCCAGCAGCAGCAGCAGGAGGTGGGAGGAGGAAGTGCAGTTCCCTATGGAGCAGTGCTGGGGCCAAGTGAACTAACTATAGTCTGCCTGTGTTCGGATGCTGATGATGTGTTCTGTTATAAGCCATGTATTAGAGCTTCTTTCTAAAAACCACAAGCAAGTTTTGGACGTGAACTTGAATAATGCCTCCTGGGAATGACTTTCTGTAATTCACAGATGAGGAAATCCATTGCCCAGTTTTCTTATATTTGTTATGGCAGCAATAAGCATCACAGTACAGATCACTGTGTTTTCAACATTTAAACATAGGAGGCATAGTTTATCTCTGAGGGAGTTTTCGTGAATCCTTTCTGACTCATAATTTTTCACACTTACACATTTACTGTGGAAATTTACAACATTAAAGCTGATGTAATTGTCGGCTGTGCGATATAAATGATCTGTAAGGAAACAGCGAAACAGATTTTGCTTTTAATTGTAGTTTGAGAGATTTTACAATATTTTCCTGAAATTGGAAGCAAATGGGTCTAATGCAGACAGAGAACAAATTTCCCTACGGGGACAATAAAGTACACAAACAAACAAACAAAACAGTTTCATGTTTGTATTTGCTGCATTATGCACTTTTCTGAAATACAGTAATAAAGCAAGACGTTCTTTACAAAGCAGCAAAAAAGATTGTTGAGGATGTTTTGCTTTTTTCTTGAGTGGCTTCTTCCCTTTCTTAAAGTCAATTGTCAGACTGGTTTAACACTAACCAGTCGGGCTACTTTTATATACAGTGCACATATGCAGCAATACATAGGAAAATATATTGTATTGTAACATTAGGTGACGCAATATCCGTAATAGTATGAAGAATACATTCCAAAATCACTGAATTCTTCCTTCTGACTAAAGGTGTACAAGTTCAATTTAATTCCATTTTAGCCTAGTGTTGGTCCTGATTTGGTTCTGACTTGCTGAAAAACATATCAAGTCAAGGTCAACTTTATTTCTATAGCAGATTTACAACAACCTCAACTGCCCAAAGTGCTTCACAAAAAAAGAATAACAACAAGTAACAAATTACTCGAATGGAACATACTGTGTAGAAATGATTTAGGGAAATATTTCAAGAATATAGCAATATAGCACACCCGCATCAATATTAAGCCGCCCTACAAACTAGTCATATCTGGACTACAATTCATAGCGGAAAATTCCTGGACGACAAGGAGCCTGTACAAACAGCAAAAAATATATTGATTTACAAACTTGCTATTGTCAGTGATAATATAATAGTTCATACATTTCTCTTTGTCTTGCTTGTCGTAATAATCGCTGAATGACGATCCCAACCCTAAGATCCCAGTATTTAAAGCATGTGAATGGTTCAGGGCACGTCCCGGGGCAGGTGAGTGCTGCGCGCTGTAACTGGCCCGAGTCCATCTGTTGTTTCTTGAAGGATTATCCCAGATGAGGAGGAGAAAGGACTCAACCAGGTTTTCACTAATGCATCGTCTCTGTGTCTACACGCAACATTACTACGTACAACTGTCCCACTGCCCGTTCAGCATCATCAGAACGTGTTTGACCTAAGGATGTGTTTAGTGTTTGTTATTATAGGGCTGTAGGATCTCGTGTTGGCCCTCAGTGTTAAAGGATTCATGATCATTTCTCTTTGTCCTGTTGTTGTCCTGAGTCTTTAGTCTCTCTTAAACCTCTCCTTTCACGGTTTTGCCGAGTTGTAGACTCGGATTACCCCATGTTAGGTTTTCCATTTGATACAGTTTGAGCTTCAGACCTGCCCTGCATAAAAACAACAGCTTTCAGTGTTAATTCTTTCAGGACTGGCTTGCGTCGTCTGTTTTTCATATGATTTGGATGCAGGGGATGTGCATAAGCGCTCAGCTGTAAGCCTCTTTGGACGCCGCCTCAGGATTGGTCGTTGTGCGATAGTAGCAGCGCTCATTGTGTTGCTTTTTCTTTGACCAAATCCATCTCTGATTTACATGAAGCTCTTTCACCTTTAAACGAGCAACCTGATTACTCTTTTTACCTGTTAAAGGCATGGTCAATTTGTGTATCTGCAAGTTAACATGCTCAAGTAGGGCTGTGCGATTAATTGATATGCGATTACAATTTCGATTATTACACTAAACGAATACAAAATTAGCATAATCGAAAAAAACATATATTTTTTCTTATTTTATTTATTATATTTATATATATATATATTTTTGCAAAGCAGACTTGCATAATTTCATGGCGCTGGGATTATTTTCCCTTCGTATTTCTCGTGCCATGGCTCATGCCTTTTTTTTTTTTTTTTTTTTTTTTTTTTATGTATTTATTTACATTAAATCATATATACATATATATATATATACACATTATTTACATCTTATATTCATAAACATTCATATTCGATTCGTTCATCCTTACATTACTTAAATAGCATTTTACATGTTCCTTTTTGGTAGCTCTATGACAGAGACATGAGAGGACAAAATATCACAAAATAATAAAAGAAAGCAAAACAAAAAGAAATAAAAAGAAATAAAAGAACACCAATTGAACAGAAATGAGAATGACAGCATTAATGGATCAATTCTTCATATATGTTGATTAGGTTTATTGATTTTTTGTTTGTTATACGTTTGGTAACATTAATGTGATTTTTAATCTCAATCAGGAGAGCTTTGAATATGGGTTTGGACTGTGAGAATTTGGCTTTGTGTATGTGATATTTCCCTAGTAGAATAAATAGGTTGACTATTGTTTCAATTTTTTTGTTTTGGTGCATGAAATAAGTTATTATGTTTGCCAACTTGAATGAGATCGTAATTGACAATTTTTGGGATAAATAGATTTCGGCGTCTTTCCAGAATTTGGAGCTTGATGAACAGGAATAGAAGAGGTGGGTGACATTTTCGGTGAGCGTCTGACAGAAGCAACATTTTGAGTCTATATCTGTAAATTTAGAGACAAGTTCATTGGTAGGATAATATCTTTGTAATATTTTGTAATGTACTTCTCTTATTTTGTTAATAATACAGAACTGAAAGGGCAGAGCCCACGCCTTATTCCACATAATTTTGTCAAATATAGCGTTCCAAAAGTACTTACATTTAGGTTGTATAATTTTTGTTTTTTGGATACACCTTCTAATATGTTTATTGTTACATTTCCAGCTAAGCAGTTCTATTCCGTTTATGTATAGTTTGTCTTCACTTGGGAGTCGTACACCCTCTTGACGGTCTTTCATTAAAAAACGGAGCCCGTTTGGGATTCCTCTAGTGACTGAGTGGTATTCTTTGTAGGTTATAGGAAACTGATGCTTATTTATGAAGACCTCGTACTTCAATATCTCTCCGTTGTTGTCCACCACATCTTTTACATAGATTATATTCCTGTTCATCCACGATTGAAAGAATAAGGACCGGTTGCTGTTTACAATACACTCATTATTCCACAAGGTGACCTTATGAGGGGAGAAATTATGTTTGTAACATATTTTCCATGAATCTAATGCTTGTTTGTAAAAGTTGGATAATTTCAATGGAAGTTTAGAAACGCTGAAGTTGCACTTCAATAAAAACTGTAGACCACCCACTTTGCCATATATACTATTTGGGATGAAGTACCATATGGATTTGGGTTTTTTAATGCATTCTTGTAACCATTTCACTTTAAATGTTTGATTTAAATCGCTGAAGTCCAACATTTCTATTCCTCCTGCGTCCTTGGGTCCAATGAGCAAGTTCCTTTTTAAGTGGTGTCGTTTATTTTTCCAAATAAAGTTGAAGAATAATTTATTTATTTCTTTGATTGTAGAGTCTCCCACACATAACGAGAGAGCTGGGTATACAAGTCTCGAGATACCCTCTGCTTTAATCAGCAAAACTCTACCATATATTGAAATGTCTCGCTGTAACCACATGTTTAATATTTGTTGGGTTTTCTTCAGCTTAGGTCTAAAATTTTGTTGTTGTCTGTCCTCAAAATCCAAACATATGTGGACCCCCAAGTATTTCACACTACTTTTCACAGGAATATTACAAATTGACTGGTCTACAGTTTTATAAAGACATAATATTTCACATTTTGTTTTATTTAAAGTTAATCCAGAAGCTTCTGAGAATTGTTCAACCAGTGATATAGCCGCGTTTACCTGTTCTTTATCTTTCAGGAATAAAACCGTATCATCAGCTAATTGTGTAATTCTTATTTCACGATCAAAAATTTGAATACCCTCGATGGCAGAGCTATTCCGAATATACAAAGATAATGTTTCAACAGTCAACAAGAAGAGAAATGGCGCTAAAGGACAGCCTTGCCTCACTGATCGGAGGACGGGAAACCTTGGGGTTGTATTTGGATACAGCATGACGCAACTATCAATATTCTTGTAAAACATATTAATAGCGGAAATAAAATTGGAACCAAAATCAAAGCATTCCAAGGTTTTAAAGAGAAAGTGATGTTCTACCGTATCAAAGGCTTTGTAAAAATCAAGAAACACCATAAGAGACTCTGCGTAAATGTATTCAGAATAGTCAATAAGGTCCAGGATCAGTCTTACATTGGAACTTATATGTCTTTTGGCCATAAAACCCGTTTGAGTTTCATTAATAATTTCATTTAATCCTTTTTTCAGTCTAGTTGCAAATATGTGAGCTAAAATTTTATAGTCTATATTCAACAAAGTTATCGGTCTCCAATTTTCAATATACATCGGGTCTTTACCTGGTTTTGGGATGAGGCAGATCGTGCCCTGTTTCATGCTAGTCGACATTTCTTCATATTCGATACAACAATTAAATACTTCAAAAAGGGGGTTTTCTATCAAGCCCCAAAAGTGTAAATAAAATTCCAATGTAAGCCCATCACTGCCTGGGGATTTCCCTTTTTTCATTGATTTTACTGCTTCGGCCATTTCTATTCTCGTTATTTGCTTTTCACAATTTTGTTTAACTTGTTTAGACATTTTCGGTACGCTGTTTCCAACTAGTGATAGGAATTGCTCGCATTTAGTCTTCTCAATTCCTGACTTATATATGTTACTGTAGAACGTATACACATGACTGGAGATATCTTTAATATTTGAGTTAAGTTGATCATTTATTTTCAAGGCAGAAACATTGTTTCTTTTATAATTGCGTTTTTCTAGAGAGAAAAAATAACTTGAGTTCCTCTCCCCTTCCTCGAGCCATTTGGTCCTTGATCTAACGTATGCGCCTTTAGCAAGTTGGATATACATATTGTTTATTTCCTCTTGTATACGTTTTATTTCAATTTCATCTTCTTCTACAAGAGTATCTTTTGTTAATAGTTTATTTAAATCATCCATCAATTTTGTTTCTTTTTTCAATTTCTGTTTCTTAATTTCCTTACTTCTTTTAATTGCTTCACTTCTTATTTGAAATTTAAGATATTCCCATTTTTGTATTTGGTTCGAAGCTCTGCCATCAAACGTATCCATAATTAACTTTTTTACATCTTCACAAAATACAGTATCATCAAGCAAAGAGTTGTTAAATTTCCAATACCCCCGCATTCCTTTATTATTCATCTGGCTTTTCCCTTTCAAGGAAATGGTAATTATTTTATGGTCCGTTAACGGGGCGTACTTGTGTTGAATATCATGTATAAATTGAAGGGATTGTGGGGATGTAAACCACAGATCGATTCTGGACTGAAGGGATCTGTTAGCATTACTCCAAGTGTATTCCTTTATATGTGGGTTCAGAAAACGCCATGCATCTATCACAGAGAGCTCGTTGGAGATATATGTTGTACTTTTGAATCTGGAATTTTGGATAAGTCTTGGTGGTATTCTATCCACAGTGTCGTCGGGGGCATCGTTGTAGTCCCCACCCATAACGAGAAGAGCATCTTTATATTTCATTTGAGTTTCCTTGACTTTGGAACATAGCTGAGTAAACATAGTTTTGGAAAGTGTTACATTATTATGATTATATACATTACACAGACAAAATAGTGTATTATCCAATTTGACCGTGAGTATAATCCATCTTCCATCATCCGAGGTAAATGATTCTATTATGTCACCTTTGAATTTGTTGAGAAGAATGGCGACCCCTGCTGACTGTGAAGATGCATGGCTGAAAAAACATTGGTCGCCCCATTGAGACTTCCAGATTTTAACGTCGTTACCAGTAGAGTGAGTTTCTTGTAGAAAGACAATGTCAGAATTTTGCTGTCTACAAAACAAAAAAATGGCTTTTCTTTTAATGCTATCACGGATGCCTCTTACATTTAAGGAAATAATTGTTAAGGAACTAAAAATGCAGTCCTTGATCATAGATTAA
The DNA here is from genome assembly GCF_951799975.1 of Gobius niger. NCBI lineage: Eukaryota > Metazoa > Chordata > Actinopteri > Gobiiformes > Gobiidae > Gobius > Gobius niger. The sequence continues at coordinate 13,868,946 of NC_136855.1, read as the reverse complement.
AAAACAAACAAAAACAAAACAAAATAGGTAGTTGGGAACAAAACAATCGAAATGTATGTCTCGAGAAGAATATAACTAAAAGAGGTGCTGATCAGAGTTTGATTGACTTTTAGCCAGCATTAAGTTGCTTATAGGAATTAACCTTTCGTAGCCGTTGCGGGTAAAAAAAATAAACTAAAATAAAAAAGTTTATCAATTTAATTACATTTTTCCATGCATTATAACCCAAAGAGGGGCGTGTCCACCCATGATAAATCATCAACTGAAAGAGTACAGAACCAATGCACCAAAGCGTCATTGTTTATTTTTTTTATTTTTTTTCCTTTTCTCACATTTCCCTTTTTTTTTTTTTTTTTCTTTTTTTTTTTCTCTTCCTCCTAACTTTTTTTCTCCCTCTCACTTTTCTTCTATTGAAGGAATTAAACACATAGGGGGAAATGACTTTGTCCGATACCATTCCGCGTCATAACTCAGTCTGTCGTCCCTTAGAAATCATATCAAAACCGTTACCGTGTCACAACTTTGCCGTCGATAATGGCTTTGGCCCCGACAAAGAAGGCCCTCTTCCCAGCCTTCCTCGCCGCGTCGACCCGGGGCCAGAGGATCATGCGCGTCTCTTTGTCCTGTGTGGTCAAGTCGAGGGCAAATCGGAGCTTCTGGGTCTTCAGAAGAGCAGAATCTTTAGTGGCGCTCCATATGGTCTCCTTCACGTCCCTGGATGTGAATCTGATGATTAGAGGCCGGGTCCTCCCGTCCTGTCGGATCCCGACCCTGTGACAGACGTCCAGGTGGATGTGTAGTCTGTCGGCTACCTCAGGTGCCACCATGCCGCAGATATCAGTAACTTTTCGCTTGAGAGTTCTCCGGTTCTCTCCTTCATCCTCTTTCACTCCGTAGAGGCGCAGGTTCCAGCGTCTTTGGTAGGCCTCTAGCTCGTTGTTTTTTTCTTCCAAGGCTTTGATCCGCTTCTCCTGCTCAGTGGAGTCCTGTTTCACAGCTTGGACAGTTTCTTTCATATCCTCCATATCAGTGAACAGACATTTTATTTTCTCGTCAACATCTCTGATAGATTTTGCGTTGTTTTCAATTTTTGAGAGCAAACTGTCTGTACAGGCATTAAGAGTCTTTATTATGTCTGCATGAACCTCGTCTAGTGAGAGAGCCATTTTGCCTTTTTTGGCTTCGGGTGTAGAGGTCAGGGATACGTTGAGAGGGGTTTCCTCTGCACTCGCTGCCGAAGCAGCGTAGGAGTGGAATACCTCCTCCGCACCCTGGCCTTCCATCTCCGGGCTCTCACCTGGGTTTTGAGGCTGCTGGTTCGTACGCTTGCCTTTGCCTCGGCTGCTTCTCCTCCTTTTCTCTCTCATGTGGAGACGTCTGCGATGACGCCTCAAAACACAGTCTATCTCCTCACGTGAGCAGGGCCGCTTGATGGTTAGTTGTTTGCAGTTAAGTAGCTGTAGTTGGAAATCCAAGGAGTCCTTTAGGACGGTGTTTGAAAAGTTCATATGATATTTGGTCGCTCGTCTTCAATGTAGGTTAGGAGGTGGAAAAAAAGCTGGCTATTTAGCTGAAGTTAAGCACATGTTAGTTTCAGCACACACGCCAAACACTCGTGGCAGCCATCCACCACCGCGTGTTCCGTGCGCATCAGTCACTGAGCGTTTGGTAGTGAACACGATCTCGGCTCATGGCTCATGCCATGAGCCATCAGTTGTTGTGTGATGATGTCATCAGGCCGTGCTGCTCAGTTTACTTGCGCAGGTGTGAGGGCTGGCCAGCAGGGGGCAGGTGTGAAACAGAGACCTCTCCTTAATCGAGGCAAACTTGAAATCATTTGTACTTTTGTGACTGTTCAGAAAACAGAAAATATTCAGCATTGTTTTTTCTTAATAAATATATAAATAAAATAAATATATATTTTTTTAAAGGCAACAAATAATCGTTTGAATAATCGTGATTTCAATTATGACTAAAATAATCGTGATTATTGTTTTTTCAATAATCGATGCTCAAGGTCTTATTTGTGTAGCCACTGTAAAACCATGAGTGTGTCTTCCTTCTCCACGCCTTTGATCCGTTCTGGAATCAACTGGATGAAATGTTTTTCTATTGAATTTGGTCACCAGTTTCTGCTTGGCCCAGTAGTTGCTTTTCTCAATTTTGTGTAATGAAGAAGATGAGGAGACGCATTAAAACAGACACTGGATTGATTGAGGAGCAGCATCTTGACTCCAATCCAGTGCATTAGGTCAAATAGCAGTGTTTTGTTTTGTATACGTGTCCCATCACTGATCGTAGTAAAATGGAGTTTCTGTGAAGTGAAAATTCAAATGAGTTTAAAAAAAGCTTTCACTTGAATCCTGCTTCTTTAAAGCAAGAGGTCACAGGCCTGTGATCTTTTTTATTCAACCTTTTATATAACCAAGAAGTTCCTTGAGATTTATCTCTTTTTCGAGGGAGTTTTTATTGTTTTTTGTGACTCTTGCTTTTCTTGGGCATATACATGTTTTAGTTTGCGGGTTTTGGGTTTAGTCTAAGGCTGCTGCGTAGGCCTATATCACAATTTTCGTTACTGCAATATTGTGTGAGTCTAATCTAGTCTAGACTTTATTATTTTATTTTTTTGTTTTTACATAATTTGCTGAAAATCAAATTGCTTTCTTGTTACTGGAACGTACTGTGTTGAAATGGTTTAGTAGAATTGCAATAATTTTGTCATTGCATTATCCATGACAGTTGCAGCTTTTTCCACAGTTTAGTCCTGGTCTATTCTAGTTGTGTCTGGACTGGTTTAGTCCTGCTTCATTACAGTCCAATAAGAAAGACCTGTGTTCGTCCTGGACTGCAGGTTTGTCCTGGTGACACTTGGTGTGAATATCTTTGAAAAGTCCTGCTGTTATGTCACTGTTGCTCTCAACCTCACAGCTTATCCACTGAAAACTCCTTTCATGTTGAAACAGTTGAGACTCCTCCTTATGAGACTGCGCTGTGTGAGACAGTCCTGAACATGGAAAAGATGAGGTCACCGTGTCCCGTTCACAGCGTGAGATCTGACTCAGATCCACTTTGATCTGGTTTTATGTAACTTTTCTTCAGACTTCCGTCAGTCTGGTACAGTGCACTTCTCAGTCCCCTGGTACTTTTGATCCTTTTCTTACGGCATGTGACTGTAGTCTCGGGTTGGTCACTTCAATTAAATGGATTTGAAGTTTGCACATTTCGTGGCCATCAGGAAGTGTTCTTGAGTTTTGCTGTGGTTTCGGGGAAAGCTGGCTCATCGCTGCAGCTGTGCGTTGCATCACTGTTGGTCATTGTTTCAGAGCAGCTGTGACCTGCCATTGTCAAACAGAGACGAAATCAACAGCCTCCAAAAACACAAATGCCATTATCACTGCAGCTCTTTAGCCTGGTTTCTCCAAAATAAAGGACTGGCAGGTGATTGTCCAGATTCGCGGGTCAAACAAAGGCAAACCCAGACCAGGACTAGGCTAGATATATAATCCTGAATATATCTGACTAAATTAAAGCTACACCAGGAACCAGGAATATGGGCTGAACTTGGGCTAAATCCAATTGAAACTTGGACTTTAATGTAGGACTACAGTGTGTTGAACAAGAAGCAGACCCCGACTAAACCAGTACTGAACAAGTCTGTACAATTTACTGTTTAATAGTCAACTTTAGTGATTGATAGAGAACAATACTGGCAGGTTCTGCAATCGCCTCCCATCCAATGCAAGATCTGTTTTTACATCTTTATATTTTAGTTCAAAACCCACTAACATTTCTGAGATTCCTGGCACATTTCATAACCATTTTCAGGAGATTTTAAAATGTAAAATAGTGGAGTTATCGTTCACATGAAAGCGTTTAGACACAGTGTTGGAGAAACAGCTCTTTTGTTTAATTTTGATATTGTTTGAAGCTCACGTTAGTGTATGGACAATGTTTGACGTACCTCTTAGTGGATTTCCATGATTATCTAATGCCTAACTCTCCACTCTTTTAATTCTATGCTTTTGTCTGTAGGTGCCCCCAGAGGAGCGGTGCGGCTGCAGTCGAGTCCTGTCTGTCTGTTTTAGTTCGAACCCAAACCCGGCGCCGTCATGGCTTTAGCGTTCAAGAAGGAGCTGGACAAGTACAAGGATCTGGATGAAGATGAGATCCTCAGCAAACTGTCGGCCGACGAGCTCAAGCAGCTGGAGTCTGCGCTGGAGGAGATGGACCCAGAGGTCAGAGGGGTTTGATTTAAAAACATTAGCCCCATTCGACACATTTAAAGCTCAGTGTTGCAGTGTTTGGTTGGACTGAAGAGGAGTCCGTGCAGCAGCAGCTTGTTTATTTGGGAGTGTAGAGGAGACGTCCCGCCCGTCCCGCGGCGTTTATTTAAATTCAAACAAAGCCACTGGAGACAAATCCTCAAACCGCACAGGAAACTATCGACAACAGAGGGACATGAGAAATGCACTTAGTGACTGTGGGAAGCTAATTGAGCCATAAATATCTGGATAGAAACTTCACTGTGCATTTCCCGAACATTGTTTTGAGATTGTAATAACTGTTGTGAAAGGTTGTCATTTGGCTTTGACCTTGAAAAGTCAGTCTTGAACAACAGTGTTGCCCTGTACTGGAATAATGTACTATTGAATCCTCTTCTTCGAGCGTATCTTGGCTCTAACAGATAAACTCTTACGCTCAAACGTAGACAAAGGGAAACTGCGTTATCACAGCGGCGCTATAATAGTACTTAAGAACTGATAATAAGGTTTGAATAAAAGAATGATGAGAATAATTAATAGAAAATAATGCAGAACTGGAACTTTAAGAGGCAATATATGGGAATATGCAATTACAAATATTTAGAATTTATAACACTGTATAAAGATTGAACACAGTGCAGACTCCAGAGTGAACAATGCTATATTGTCATGAATGTCATAGACTTACCTGTTACAGAGCGGTGTGTTGTTGTACAGCTGTCTTGAATGAACACAATGGGCAATACAGATTTTCCCAAAAGTTTTGGATCAAATAGTAGTTCAAAGTTCCAGCATTTTTGTCAGTTTCCTTACATTTTGCTTGATCTAACTCTGTTTGTGTTGATGTCCGCTCAGAACGCTCTGCTCCCGGCCGGAATGCGCCAGAAAGACCAGACGGTTAAAAAAGACACCGGACCTTTCAACAGAGAAAGCCTCATGAAGTATCTGGAGAAGGAGGCCATGGAGCACAAGGACCGGGACGACATCGTGCCCTTCACCGGGGAGAGGAAAGGTCAGTGACGACTTCAAACATCTTTGGTAACGCAGGCACTTATCCAGCATCTGCCTCTAAACACATTTAATCTTAGCAGTTTCGTTTATCACTACTTTTGTGCTGGTTAAGGATTAACAAATGAATAGGAATGCTTTGTAAATGTAAATTACAATTTGAGTACCCAAGCAGGGATCTCCAAGCGGTAGGCAGCTAACATTAGCTCTCAAAGGCTTTCTACGTTTCTACATGCACTAAGTCACATTTTAAATGTATTTTCCTTTGGTTTTGAACAGAATCTACACCAGCTACACCAAAGCATGAGTAGCTCTCTGATGGTTTTGTTTGTAAAAGTGTGTAAAAAAGGTTGGACACCCCGGCTCTTAAGTGTGTAGTTATTTGGAAGTTTCTGCATTGCTACACTACCTGGCCTAATGCAGCCCATTATGTCACTTACTTTTATTTACTTGAAGAGGAATTCACTTTCAGAGATTCAGTTCAGTCTTGCGAGTTTGTAGAATGTTCTCAGCTTCGCCTTGTTACTTACATGTGTCAGTACAAAACGCTGAACCGCTCAAGCTTGTTCACAAAACCCAGGCCTTGTTTAGCGCTGTACGTGACAAAGGATCTCACAATAGCGTCGAAATGAGGTGTTGAATGTCCGTGTAGTATTTCCCAGTAATGACCAGCTATTATTTATGCCCGTCCCTTCTCTTTATAACGCAGTGCAGTCAGTGGATGTGAATTTGCCCCATGGGAAGTGTCACTGGAGAATACGGGGTCACTGGAGATATCATAGGGCCATATGTGCAGTGCAGGCATCGATATAAGTGTCAGATTAGACGGCCTCATTTGTTCAAGGTCTCCTGCAGTGGTGAACATGGACTGCACTTAAGGCAGGAAACTTCACACCCAAATGTTACAGCGTGTTTGAATGAAAGATGTCTCTCTACCTTCATTGTATCAGTTTTCTTGGTGAAATCTGAGCCTTTTAATTTCCTTAGTAATAGAGTTAAGTGTTTATCCAGAAGGTTTAGGCTTCCATCTTAATTTGGCTTAATATTGACATTGTAGATGCTGTCGTGTATCAGCCTAATCTATCGCTATTAAACTGTTGAAATAATTGTTGGCTAATTTAGTCATTGAACGATTGTAATGTAGAATGAACACAGACTCCAAAACAAGCTATGTTCTGAGGGAAGAGTTTTTTTCTTCACACAATATCTATTTTTATGGACTATACGCTTACAAGATTCATGTATGATGTATTTTACTCTATTGTCCCTCAATTGGGAAGTTTGTCTTGCGACTATGATGCTGCTTCAGATACATCCACACAAGACATACTAAAAACGGAGGCAGCATAACAATAAAATACTCCTGCACAGTTTTAATCACAAACTGAATGGAGGACAAAATCAGTTTTTTGTTTTTTTTATCATTTGTATTTGCACTTTGTCCCGAACCTACAGCCAGAAGGAAGCGTCTCAAACTTTGTTTAACCTGTTACCTGCCAGTTTAGGATTAGGGTTCGCAATTATGCATCCAAATCTCAAACCTTATTGACAGGAGAGTTCACAGCCTATTTACCAGTGTGATGCCTCATTTAAAAGCCAAGGCCTTCTAGTTTCTAAAACTTTGGGGGTCATTTATCAGGGCGGGTGCAAAAATAAAATATTCTATTTTGTTGCCATTTTGCACTTAATTTACCATTAGATGTTGCCTGTATTACGGTTTTAGGGCCCCAAATCTGATATGTAAACAAGAGAATGCTACGCGAGTAAAAAAAATGCATAAAGGAGTCTCCTGCTGATCCACTTTTGCACGTGCTACCTGCTTTGCACATGAGCAAACGCTTAAGGCCTATTCATACTCCACAAGACGCGAGAACTTTGTTCTTGAGGCTAAAAGAACGAGAACAAAGTCCGTCTGGGCTCTGACATTTCATACTCCACAAGACGTGTTGCTGCTGAACTGCCATGCCCCCTTTTTCCGCAGCCAAAACAGACAAGGAATGAATAAAACGAGCCATTTGAGGTCAAACTATTATAAAATGTATCAGTCACAGTGTTGCAAACATTTTGAAGATTGACTTCATGCAGGTAGCGCCAGGCTCTTCTGCTTTTCTCTGCGTCCTTGCCCAAAACGTCCGCGTGTTTCTCGCCAGGACTTTTTTGCCTTTTGTGTGTCCGTGTAATCCTTCAGTATTTTACTGCCGCGAGCGGTGCCTCAAAACTATCCATGTTGTCTCCCGTTTTCCGCACCGGTGTTACAAAGTAAACATTGGATTCTCGCTTCCCGCTTCCGCCAAAATAACCCCGCCCACTAAAAATCCAGCCAATCACAGCCAGAGTTCTCGCAGCCCAGAACAAAGCTCTGCTGGGTCGAAGTGTCAGGAAGAGCTGCCGAACAGGAGCTGCGGGAACAAAATGAAGTTCTCGCGTCTTGTGGAGTATGAATAGGTCTTTAGTAAATGACCCCCATGTGTAAAATCTGTGTGAGTGAAACACAATTTACGTCACGTTTTCCGTTCCTAACCCTAGTCACAACCCTAATCCTGACCCTAAACCTGACCCTAACCACAGATCAGGGGGGACGGCAAGTAACAGGTTAACCATGTGTCGGATCATTTACAATTTACTGAGAAGTGATTACATTTATTCAATATTATTCAATTGTCAGATTAAACACTTTGAAAGGATAATTGTTTGTTGCAGACCTATTTGAGCAGATTTTTTACTCAAGTAAAAAATGTACCAACAGAATTGTTAGTAGGAATCTAACAATTACATGTATTTGAAAATGCTTTTCACTGAGTCACTTGTTTTGAACCATTGATTCAACCTTTTTTACAATGAAATGTAAATAATCGCTGCATCTAGAGTCCAGTGACCTATGGGCTATTTGAATCCAAAATGTGAACATGTGCCTCTCAGAAAGTTGAGAGCCGTGACCGTGGTTGAGAATTGCAAAGAGAATTGGCATTGCTCATGTATTTCTTGTACATTCTGCATGTATTCAGAGTTAAACAGTAAACCTTCCTATAGTTACACATAGACTTAGAGCCCAGGGGGGTTACGTGGATACAGGTATGTGCGGTCGGTCTTTGTTAAAGCGACAGGAACAGGCAGTCCTTGTAACTTCGACTAACTCGTACATTGAGTAAGCACTAAACCCAAGCTGCAAGTTCACAATAAACACCGCTTTATTTTGATGCCGAAGCCAATTTTCCAGTGCTGTTCTCAAACTAAGTACGTACGAGCAAATGCAATCTTTTAATTTTCAGAGCCAAAGCGGTGACGCAATCTCAAATGGAAAACAGCTGCGGCCAATAAACTCTTTAGCTTTGTTTTTGTCTGCGTAATTTGAGAAAACATGAGAATATAACAGAACACATCATGCAACTTGCTGACAAAGGGGGCGATTTTAATTCTCTGTCGGTGTTTATTCGATTGGAACTGTGTATGTTCATGGACATACGGTAGTGGAGATGGACAAAGCTACAGTGAACCATTATTTCTTTCAAAAAAAATCTATTGTTTAGGTTTAGACATCCAGTCTAGTCCATTTTAGGTCTATTTGGGACCCTTTTTAGACCCGGTTTAGTCCAGAGTTGATTATACAGTTCCAGATCCACCTCGTAGTTTTACAAAATGCCCTTCGTTTGAGTCGGTGCCTGCTTATGAGCTCATTCTGACAGCATGGAAAACTCGCAGCGCAGTGATGGATGTGAGGAATGCAGACGAGCCCCTTGTTATCCTCGACCCCCGCTGATTCATAACCCTCAGTGTGAGTGTGCAACTGTAATGCAGATCCTTTAAATGCCGCCGCAATTTAGCCTCTTAAGCATCATTACAACGAGTTAGTCCTGTTTGTACATTAAATAGAGATGGCTGCGCACGGGGGAGTGAAAGGCTTTTCTTTTTATTGTAGTAAGAAAGGCACCAAACCAACCAAACCTCGCTCTTCAGGTCTCTGGTCGGCCTCTGCTTCTGAAGGGTTGTGGCCATTGTCAAGTCGAAAGTATGTCCCAATCAAACGTGGGTGACACAGTGCTGCTATGGTGCGATCTAATTATACAAAGCCCAATCCGTAATGTGATAATGAAGAATGATGTGAAGATGGCACCAGGACTGTAAAGTTTCACACATAGTGACAAACACTACAGCATGAGTCAGTGTAGTAGCCTAAACCGTTTTTTAAATGGTGGTGTAAAATTAGCTTGACTAGTGATTATGCGTCGGTGGAAAATCCAGTTGGAGCCACAGACTCATTCCTCTCAAGTCTCTTCGTGATGAATGGCATTTTCCAGAAGGATCGTTGAAGCCAAAATCCCGTTATAAATCCTGCTAATCTGAAATAATCCCCTATAAATTTACTCAGTCTATATCATTGTTTTTTTCCTCTTCTGACTGCGAGGTCTGGCATCTCAATCATCTTTTACAGCAGAACTATCGCAGCAATTGACTGCGTGTGCGCTCATCCATTAGGACTTCTTCAGAGTAACATTTATAACACGCTTCACCACTGAATACCATAATTTAGCGCTCTCCTTTGTCAGCTTTCCATAACTGATTCCGCCGTGATCCTTCACATTTTCAAGCTCCAAACTGTATAAAGCTGAAAGGCCGCCGGATTGAAGCGTCCCAGGCGATGGCCCATCTGTGTAATGAGAGGAAGTGTGGCCAGAGCAGGTCCACGCTATGAATCGTGTGCAGATTTATTTATTTCTCTCACGCAAAACGAAGCAGAAGAAAAATCAGCCGTGGAGTCACCATGAATCTGTTACCGACCGGTGCTGTCATTATCAGCAGCTGTAACTGACCTGAAGTGTCCAGAAGTACAGAGTGTTCAGTGAGAGACATCGCCAATATCATAAAGACACACAAACTGAGTCAGGAATAATCTTAAGACAGATTGTTCAAAAGTTTTATGCACACCGTATGTGCAGGATGCAGCTTATTTCTGTTTGTCTGCTTTGTCGAGTCAAAATTCAGTTGAAGACCTGAGAGAGATACCAGAGAAAACCCCTGACTTTGGAAAAGACTTGTCCAGCCATGTGCTCCCCATCATCACACGCCCTCCTCTTGGGACGATCACCGCTCATGCCGGATCTTGTGTAACATTTAGCCTCAACATCTAAACTGTGGCTGATGACTGTATTTATGAGTCCACAGGAAGTGCCAGAGCCCCCATTGGGAGCAGTTGGGCCCGAAGAGGAGGAGGAGGAGGAGGAGGGGGTGGCAATGGGGCACTTCCCTTGGTTTAGTTCAAGTCTTTTGGTAAACAAAGGCGCCCGCTGACCGCTTTTAAGGCCACTGAAAGTGTAGTTGCCCCAGCGGTTAACGCAAGACTCCGGCATTGTTCGCTGACTTCCTTCATGCCTTTTTTCTCAGACTGGTCGCCATGGCAGTTTCCATAGTTGTTGGAAAGAAAGGCTTGGATAGTTGAAAAGTTTGGATAGGAAGAATGCATGTATGAAAAGTACGTAATTTCTGAGTGTCACAAATGAAAGTCTCTGAAAATCAATAGAATTAAAACCTGCTATCCTTGTAGTTGGACCTTTACAAACAGTTCACATTTCATATTTCACCATCTTACACTGTTAGAAAATGCATATTGATCTAAATTAAAACAGCCAAAATAAAATATCCCGTAGTTTCACTTCCTGATTATCAAGCGATCTTCCATAAGCCCCTCCTACTCCCCCCCTCCTCTTGCTTCCATATACTACGCAGCTATTTCAATACAGAGAAAGAAATATAGTCCGTGCCCGTGTGCCGTCTCGTGAAGCTAAGCTAAGTGTTTTCACTTCGCAATGAAAGTATTCCTGGGATGATGAGGACCTCAGAAGGAGCTTCTTTGGGAGCTGCCTCCGGGCTGTTGAGAATACCCAGAAGAGGATTACTCAAAGACTCATGAGTCGAGGGCTCCACCGTCCAGTTGGGTTTTGACAAGAGAACAACATTGTAATGTGATAAAAAATCTTCAATCATTTGCCAAACAATATAATAAAATGTTATTAGATGTTGCTGATTTAATTGAATTCTAGCATATTTCTGGTAACAACAGAAACACAGTCTTATGACCTTACCTCATGTTGTAGCCACATCGAAATATGTTTAAACCATTTTCAGATTGTTTAACAAGTATAAAACACAAGTGACTTCAAATTGCCCCTTAAGACATCAACTGCCTGGTGCATAATCTTTTTGTTTTGAGTACGTTCAATTTATTTGTGAAATCTGTCTTAGCTATAATTTGACGATTACGTTCATAAAAGCCCTGGATTAGCTGCTGTTGTAAAGTCTATAACTAAATGCTTGAGTTTCTTTGTGCTGGAAATGTTTCCATCTTGGCAAAAAGAAATCAGTCTCTCACATGGGCTCATTGTCTCAGGCCTTTGGCACAAGGAGACTTTCTGTGAAAAAACATATTCATGGAAAGAGTCAAATACCTGCATTATCTGAATATGAATTTTCTGACATTTTTAGCAGTTGCGATTTACAGTATAATTTCAAATCAAGATTCGGCAAAATGCAACAAACACACTGCTCCGACAGGTCGCCCCAGCGGCATTGAGGATGGGTCAAATGCAGAGAACGGATTTATAAAAGTATAACTTACAAAGGAAGAAATCCAGGTCTTTGTCTTAATAGAACGAGGATGTTTTATAGAAATCGACAGAAGATTTCACCTGATTGACCTCCTTGTCCTCTGTGTCTCTGCAGGTAAAGCTTTTGTCCCGAAGCAGAAACCAATTGAATCGCTCCGTGAAGAGGTCACGACCCTCGACCCCGAAATAGAGGAGGCGTTGTCCAGCGCCTCCGACACAGAGCTGCGCGATCTGGCAGGTGAGATGATACTACCAACACTGCTGCTACTGTTCACTACTGTCATTGATGTTACTGATGCTTTTGCCCAAATGGTACAACAGACTTTCATGTACTGGCATGGCCCAGTTTGATAATGAATGATTCTTTGAGATGCTGTTCTCCTGTTTTAAATACATTGGACCATCTCTGAACCAGGCCAACTAGCCTGGAGCTGTAGGCGACTGCAGTGCATCTCCAGATCTTGGTCAGGGCTTTTCAGCAGGAGGTGTTTTGCTGGTTTTGGGTTGATGTGGGATCAGAAGAACAAGAAAATTCCTTTGCTTTCCCGCCATCTTGCATTAGGAGCATTGGAAAGCTTTAAAAATATGCATTGACTGAATTGGCCTTGACTGTCATTAAAACTGGTATGAAATCTTAATACACTTGAAGTTCATGAAAAATACAAAAAGCATGGTTCAAAATGTTCCCGCCGGATCTAATATGCTTTAAATATCCCAATTTTCCTTAACTCTCTTTTCTGGAATAGACACAAATGGATACAAATATTTAGAAACGATAAAAGCACAGATCTTTTTCCATTTATGCATTGAAAATATTTTGTTTAGGCGTTACATTTTATTTGCTGCTGCCTTTATAAACTCGTACATGACGGTTAATACCTCAACACACTGATTATCTGGACGTTGTTTCCCTACTCCTCTCGATTTCACCGCACAGACCTTTGTCAAGCATGTTTCTGCCTAAGCCACTGAGCTGAAGGCTGTGTATTTTGCTGAGAATCCTTGAAAGTGCCTGACCCTGCGCTCTGCTGGGACGTCCCGACACAGACGGCTTTCTGCTCTGTCTCATTTCCCATGACTCTGCTCACCTCTGCATTAGCCTGTGTGTCCATTATTAAGCCCCGCAGTGTCTAAAGGCTTTATTAAATTACTTGTGTTAAACAGAAGTGCTGATTTTGGCTGTGACTTTGTTTGCAGCGATCCTCGGGGTTCACACACTGGTCACCAACAATCAGACGTACGACGGCACCGGGGGCAAGGGGGGATTCAACAGTAAGTCAAGTTCAACATCATTAAATCTTCAAGCCTTTTGCATGACGTGCAAATTCACAAATGTCAAGAGACTGGGTGTGAACAGTGAACCATAAGTGAAACTAGAGTGCACTTTCATTGAATGCATGCTTCATTGATCAGAACACAGAAGACACTTTATCTACAAGTGGTGATAAAATACATGTCTAAGAAAAAAAGATCTTATAAACTGAAACTATGCCCCATGTCCCTATGCTGTTGTCAAATATTTGTAATGTTTTGTATTTGTGTTTTGCAATTGTAATAGGGCTGAAACAACTAATCGATTAATCGACGACTAATCGATTATTGAAATAGTCGACAGCTATTTTAGTAATAGATTAATCGTTTATGGTTCACACAGACTAAAATGGAGCAAATATGAAATAAAAAATGTAGTATTTTTGATGAAAACCTACTTTGATTTTATATTTAGGGTCTGTAGTGTTTGGTACATTGTAAATTTCATTAAAAGAGCCTTCAAAAAAACATTTCCCTTTAGTTTACTCCATCAACACATCCTCAAACAGCGCCACTTAAGCTATAATGTGATAAAAAAATAAAAAAAATAAAATGTTCCTATCACTAACATAATATCTATATCAGAGGTTGACAATCTCAGGCCTACGAGCTAAATGTGGCCTGTCTGGCCTTTCTATCCGGACTGCAGTGGTCGTGCATAAGGCTTTCTGTATCATAAAGAATGTGTAGGGATTACAATATCTATCTACAATCTATCTACAATTATTACGGTTGTTTTAAACGCCCTAAATCGCAACAGGCCCAGGTGTCCGGTAAGTTCACAACCCCAATGTGGCCCTTGCGTCAAAAGGTTTGCCTATAACTGATCTATTGAGTCAGGTTAGACCCGTGTCCTCTATCGTCAAAGACATAAAAAGTCTAAAAAGCTTTTTGTCGTTTTCCTGTTTCAGACGTGGTGAAAGGAGAGAAGATGACCCCTGTTTTTGACGAGCCTCCGAACCCCACGAACGTCGAGGAAACTCTGCAGAGGATAAAGAGCAACGACAGCACTCTAACGGAAGTCAACCTCAACAACATCAAGGTGCTACTTTACGGCTACTTCTGACATTTGTAATAATGAACCATTTTGGACGATAACAACAGACCCTCCTACTCATCCTGATTGTTCATGTGAGTTTCAATCTGAGCCTGAGACAGTGAAGTGAACTAGACGGACCCCCAAAGAAAACTCGGCACTAATTTCCTCTTCTGCCGCATTTGCACTCGGTGAAAATGCACAATATTTGGGCGCACAACAGTCTGTTTTTCTTCAGGCAATAGAAACGTACTATCCTACAAGAAAATGCAAAATGAATTAAAACTGTACAGCTCTGGTAATCAAATGAATTTCCTGTAGTGGCATAAACTTCATCTGAGCCGCTTGTAAAGGCGACATTTGTGAACGATTTTCCTCCAGCGTGATGATGAAGTTGGAGGCTAAAATAGCACAGCGTTAGCATTGGCGATCCGCCCTGTTCACGTTTAATTGTATCTTTTTCCAGAACATTCCTATCCCCACGTTGAAAGACTTGGCCAAAGCCATGGAGACCAACACAACCGTGAAAAAGTTCAGCCTGGCAGCGACGCGGAGTAACGACCCCATCGCTGTGGTGAGATTTATTTATATTTCCCATGTAACTCATGTCTGGTCCGTCATTTGAACGTGGTTGTAACTTCCTGTTTTCTCGCAGGTGTTCAGCGAGATGTTGAGGGAGAATAAGACGTTAAAGAGTTTGAATATCGAGTCGAATTTCATCACCGGAGTCGGCGTCAAAGCGCTGCTCGAGGCGCTACGGGACAACGACACACTCACGGAGATCAAAATAGACAACCAGGTACAAACAAACAGGCTCTCACTAAATAAAGGGCATAGAGTTCTATATCACAGCCTGTAATGTCTCGTGCTGGATGATGGGGGATTGTTTTTACCAACAGACTTGTTTTAACAGTCATTGTTTTCGGACTGTCCCTGATAACGGAGGACATTATTAGAAGCCAGAGTGTCAGGAAGCACAGTGCGTTTGCGAGGTCACACACTTCCTGGATCAGAAGCAGAGCTGAAGGTCAACGCTCTGCAAAAAAACAAAAAAAAAAAACACCAAAAAGGTTTTAGCGAGTTGAGGGTATTACAAGGTTTACCACACAACAGAAGTCATTCATTCTTAAATGCTAAAATGAAGGCGCTAGAGGACATTAGAAAGCATTCAATTGAAGTCCAGAAGGCATTATATTTTACTTCTAAATACAATTTAAATACTAGCATTTATTTTATGATAGATCATTTCGTCATTGGAAAAATACCTCATAAATGTACAATCAAACATGGGTTATTGCTGTGAGTGGCTCATCTTTCCAAAGACACGACTGTAACTTTACCGGGAGTGGGTACGTCTCCAGCTCGTCTCCATGGAGATGTGACTGAAGTCGGCAGAATTTGAGATTAAAACAGGTTAGGTCCTCATCCAAATCCATTCTTTGATTATTCCCTGCAGTAATAGTATTTTTTTTGTGTCGAGCTGGTCAATAGGAGCATGTTTTGTACTAGAAAATATGTTCATTCAGCTGCAGGTTTTTTTTTTTTGGCTCAAAAGCTTCTTCAATTGCTTGCTGTTTATCCAATTTCCATCGAATATCAAAATGTCCCCTCATTCAAAAAAAAAAATACACATTTTTGTTTTGCATTTGTAGTATTAAAAATAATCTTGTTTAAAGAATAAAGTGCTACACAGATACAAGGGCAGTGCATTTCAGCTTAACAGCTGCTGTTATTGTAGACACTTCCAGACTTTGTTAATGTTTATTTACAGCACGGCACATCTGCAACACAATAGCTCTACTAAATGCATCGTTTTAAGATTCATAATGCCATAAAGCGATCACATTATCTAACGGAAAGCTGATTTTTGTATTTGTTTACATGTTATTATGTATAAATGCATTGTCTTTCAGAGACAACAGCTGGGCACAACTGTAGAGATGGAGATCGCAAAAATGTTGGAAGAAAACAACTCGATAATAAAATTTGGATATCACTTCACTCAACAAGGACCGAGATCTAGAGCTGCAGCTGCTATCACCAAGAACAACGACCTGGGTATGCTTTTAAAAAAAATACTTTTATGCGCCAACCCGTCCAGTCAAAGCTTTCTCTCTATTGGTTCACATGTGGTGAAATGTTCTGTAAATAATAATAATAATGATGTCCTTTACTCCTATTTACTCCTGATTTAGATGTGCTTTAAATTGAATGGTTCTTTGAAAGCTAAATAATTATAACAATCCTTTTTTGGTCATTAAAGCAAGAAATAAAAGTAGATTAATTGAGAGAATGATTAATTTCTCTTTGTTCAGAGTTGATTTGATGATTCTTAAACACTTGCTTTCTCTTGTAGCCTCGTCTCTGGGCAAAGCGCTCGTGGCTCAGGTCTGGAGCATGGAGTGTGATTTAAGACTAACTAACCCGGTCGTCTTTCAGAGTTTGTGCACACGTTTCTGTAACAATCGAGCGGCAGACTTTGAGGAGATGACAGCTCTCACTTCACGCTGTTGAGAAACCTTTTACCACATTCTTGAGTCACTAACAGCCCCCTAGAGGTCAAAGAGTGCAACGCATGACGAAGGATTTCCACTGTATAATTTTACAAGCAACAGAAGCAACTGTTTTTAGGCCTTTTCACTGCTTTCTGCTGCGTTTTATGACGCTATAATGTTGACTTTAAAGGGAAACGTCAAGTTTTTTTTTAAACTGTCCACACAAATTGTTGGATGGCGTGGCGTGTTCAACAACTTTTTTGTCACTTTATTTAATTGGAAATGAAACAAGCTAAACATTTACAACGAAACCAAACAAGATGTTTAACAGGTCTTACAAACCTCGACAAAGGTCCTTCAGTCACGCTCCTAAAAACATTGGGGTTAGTACGATCAAAGTGTTTCAGCAGGAAAAGACCACAGGAGCACTGATTAAAAGATTACTCAGACATGCATGAATGAAAACAAAACATGACTTTAAGTACGTCTTTGATGAAGGAGCAGCTTTCTAGAATAATAGACGGAAAAAAATCTATTTCAGACAGAAGCCAATACCTGAATGATACTATATTATACCCAACAGGCATCAAAACCTTTTTTTTTTAATTTCTTTATATGGTCGGGACAGTGCATGTTAATGAACTCATGCATGTAAACACGCCACACCAGATTGTATCCATGGACTAACTGTCCGTCCTCCATCCCAGTCCTTGTCCACGAGGGGCCTTTTCTATGAGCTGAAGTGTGTGGGATGTTCTCCCTCCAGATGCTCCAGTCTCTCCCACTAACAACATGGATAATAGGTCCCCTCTGTAGCCAGGACGTCCTTATTGATATTTTTGGAGGTTAAAACACTGTCAGGTGCTCAGGCTAGAAGGGTAATGTCCCTGTCTCCTGCACTGTCTGAAGCACCGAGTCTTCAGCTAGTCTTTCCTTGTTAGATTAATGTGAAAATCGCTCAGAAGAATGACATTTTCCCCCCATTTTAGCAATTTATTCTGTATAGAGTTTGTAAATTGTACGTAACAAGAGCGTTTCTGATTTGACTGCAGCAATGTCACAAATGCATGGAGTGTGTTTTGCACCTAAACCCAGGTCTAAACTGCGCGACAGGTTTCATGTCTTGTAACGCTTGTGTTTCCTCTGTCTTTTCTCTCCAGTGCGCAGGAGGCGAGTGGAGGGCGACCTGTGAGGACGACCATCCCGTTTCATCTCATCTAATATTTCAGCCAACGCTCTCATCTCAACTTCGGGGAATCTTGTGCCAAACTGTGGAGCAACGGCACATGGGTCGGACAAGAAGGGAAAAACTGGAATCTCCTTCTACAAACTTCCTTATGTTTATACTTTATTATTATTATGTTGTCGCTGTAAAATGGTTTAGTTTTTTTTTTCTTTTTTTTTATCTGTTTCTGTCGTTTTCATTTCATTTGCCCCTTATCGAGCCTGTCCATTTTTTGTACATGTTTTGCTGTAATCATGGGAAACAAGAACCAATAACAGACATATATCGACTTAAGTAAAATATTACGAATCGTACACATTGAGGTTGTTTTAAGATGCCTTGGGTTATGGTTTAGTGCTCGCCTGCCGCTGTACTCATAATAAGCTCCCCCTATATCAAAGTAAATACTGTACTGGATGTTTTAGCTTTGTTTTATTGTAACTATAGCCCTTTCCTCTTGGTGCAAAATCCTTGGTGGCTAATAACGTTTATCTGGAAGAAGTCAAATTGTACTGGTTATGTTTGAGCCGTTTTGAAATATTCACAGCATCAGAGATTTAAAGGGAATGTGCAGCGTTTATATGAGGTATGTGAGCCTGTACTTCAGAGATTCAAAAGAAACGGGCAGCGTTTTAACATATAAATAACAGTGAATTATGTGGACATGCAGAGTTGTTTTTTTTTATCTTTGAAAATAATCTAGCTCTGCATAAAGAAGGGCATGTACACACTTAGTCCACTTGGTTGCTTCACGTCAGGCTTCTTTGGTCTGGATTTCAATCACAGGGCGTAGTAAGTGCTTCAGCCAGCAGGGGTCAGTGTGTCAATGTTGGACAGGAACACAAACATGGACCTTACTTTTACTTGCATGTTGTTAGTTGATATGGTCCTGATGGTCTTTGGTTTGGTTGAAGCGCAGTGGACCAAGTGTGAACACAGCCTTAGCCACAGAAATGATATAAATCACAGTTGGGACATTTATTCCTGCTCAATTTAACTAGTGTTGTCACTTTGTCGTCGTACAGCATTTGCCTAATTGGCCTTTACTTCTACTTGACGATCCCCTGTCCATTTTGACCTCACAATACATTTTTAAACCTGCACCTTCCCTTTAATAAACAAGCTGTTATTTTCTGCAGATCTGAACCAAAGACACACTTTTGCAGTTTTATCACTATGGGAACAAGCGGCTACAACATGCTCATACACAAACCACATAATACTGTATGTATCGTGACTTTTCTATTTTTGTGAAGACTCGCGTCAGACCAACCACGCTTAAGCAGGGGTTACTTGAAGCATGTACATATTTGTGTAATAGGAACATCGAGCTGGCATGAAATCATCACTTTTAAAGGTCCTATGCTTTACTTAGGCTTTTTCTTGTAACGTTTAAACAACTTGGCTTTGGTGCTTTAGACATTTTAGTAACGTGTGGAAAAGAAATACGTCAAAACAAAATGTTCATTAGACGTTTAAGTCAATGGTAGTTGACCACATTAACAACTTGAGAAACAACACAGTCTAAACTACATATGAAAGCAATTGCTAATTTCTGAATGTGGTAAAAAGTGATAGTTTAGTTTGGGACCTTTATATTGTAACTGTATTATAACTTCACACTGCTTTTATTATGTCTTTTCAAGTTTTTTTTTTTTTTTTACTTCCTTGCGCTTTCAGTGGTGGAGTCTCTTCTGAAATGGGCTTGTCGATACTATTTGCATTCCTTAAAAATGTATATTAATTGTAAAATGCCATCTCAAATTGAAAAGTGCACACACGTATGTATCCTCTAGGGGTCGCTGTTAAGATGCTTGGCAGAAAGACACAGGTGGAAGGTGGGCCCAGATTAAATATACTATTGTATGTAACGGTTAAACCGCACTGCTGATATTCCCAATAATAAATGTTTTTACATAAATGTGGCTTTGGCTTCTTTAGCTCTTTGGTGTTAGGACAGAGTGTGGGACATTGTGTTTCAGGAAAGTTGCACAGCTCTTTCTGGCTGACTTTGCTGACCTGTATTGAAGTAAAAATTGGGATTTGGAATAGCTTTTAAAACCAGATGCCCTTCCTGACTGTGTTCATGTATATGATGATTCGACTTCTTGATTCAGCTTGGTTAATTCAGTAGTTCAACACGTCCATGACTATTAGCATCTGATATATGTCTACGTTAATTACTTTAAGAAGATTTAGAGGCTCTTAACCAGGGGTAGGCAACGTCAGGCCCGAGGGCCAAATCCGGCCCTTCAGCACAGAACCTCTGGCCCTCAAGATGATTTTGAGAAACATTGTTACACAAATTAGAGAGTACTTTTAACACTATTAGAGTTAAGTGGGAGAAATAAAGGTAAATACTGTCAATACACCCAATTAGGTCATATATTATGTACAACACTGGCATTTGAAAGAAGTGCACTGGAAAAAGAATAATCGTTTTAAAGAAGAAATTACATAAATCTACTTTAAGAGATTAAATGTAAGGTTTGAGTAAATTCTGGTCTTAGACGAGATAAAACCTCTAGTAGTAGTTCTTTTATTTTGTGTCATTTCACGTGAAAATCAATTATTTGTCTGATTTCAAGTGTGTTTTATTGTTCCATTGGCGCTATAGCATTTGTATCTTGGATTAGTTCAAACCGACTCAAATTCAACATAGACAAACTTTAATTCAAGCAATTCAAGTCATTTATCTCATGGTCATTTTTCAAGTGTTGTGCTTTACTTTGGGCTTATAATCAGCGGCTTCCCTCAGTCTATTAACAATAAAGAAAATCGGCCCCTCCGCCAAGAAAACTTGCCCCTGCACTCTGTTAGTTATGTATAAGACACATTTGGACAAGGTGGAGGCTGTTTTGTTCCTTGCAGAGGACATTACCTAAACAACATGTTTTGTGGTTTGCTAATTGTGACACATTTGTAACTATTGGGAGCACTGACATCTCCATGAAGATGTTGACTAAATGCAGAAAAAATATTTAATATTAAATGTTAGGTCCTCAACATCCAAATTAATTCTTTGATAACCCACTGCAAAAAAAGCACTTAATGTCCAGCTAGTGAATATAGGAGAATGTTTTGCAGTATAATCCAAAATGTGCCTTTAAAGATGCATGATCTAATCTAGTAGAACTGTGCATCTGCTACAACACCCCCATCTCTGCATAGCATGCCCCATCTTGCCCATGTTTCTCGAATCCCAGAAGAACATGATCTTGTTTGGGAGGCGCACGCTCTCCTCTCTTTAATCAAATCCAGTTTTCAGATTGTTTTCTCATACCTCTCGGATGATGTAATGTGAGAGCCGAACAGAGAGGGGGCCAATGGGAATGACTCAAGATTTTCCACGCACAGAAAGTTAAAGGCTAATGGTGAAATTGACAACTCTGTGTCTGGGATGGAAACGGCTTCAAAGGCTCTGTTATTGAGAGTGCTTACGTAACATTTATACGGGATTTTACAAACCTAAAAGGACCTTCTAAGTAAACCTGAAAATAACGCACCCCCTTCCTTGTTCTGTTGGTACAAAACACAAATCATTTCATTCTTAGAGGTGCAAAACAAAGAAATATGTAGGCTACCGTAGGCCTATCGTGATCATCTTTGCACTTTCGTTTGTCAGAAGAAGCCTAGATTGTTAAGTTGTGTCTTTTAGTGATATTCTGCATAAAATAATAAAATAAAATGACCCAAAAGGTAACTTATCCTACGTACCCTAGGCAACCTGCTTTGTTTTTGAGGTAAGTATCTTTTAAAGAAAGTTTGTGCAACACCTCCCCCTGGTGTTCACATGGGGAAGAAGCGCTCGCCTGCTGCACCGTAACCCCCGGTTTGTTTTTCCCCATTTTTTTTTTTTTTTTTTTAGTTTTTTTTTTTCGTTTTATGTTAATTTATGTCCTTTGTCACGCGTTTATTTTCAATACAATTTGGACAGAAAAAACACATAAAAACTGCCCGCTAAGTCCGGAAATCGCGTGAGGCGTCGCCATGTTTTGTCTGGCTACTTCCGGTTGTCCTGTTTAACGGGAACCTTTCTGCAGCTATGCAAATATGTCAAGCATTTGTTGCTCTGTCCGCGGGTGCCATAATAACTGGAAGAAGAAGAATTTATCTCTCTCACAGCATTGTTTTGAGCATGGGACGGTGAAATCAGAGTGCTGTGGGCCAGCATTTAACCTATACCCGCCTCCATCTAAAGACGAGGATCTTCGCTGCTGGCTCAAGGCGCTGAATTTAAAACATCCACCAAAACGCCCGTATGTTTGCTCTTTTCATTTTGTAGACAAGAAACCAACCACATTGCATCCATACCCCGAAAAATGGTTGGGCTACACCGCCCCCTTGAAGAAGCCACGCGGGGTGGGAGTGAGACAAACGGGTGAGTAACTAGTTTAGCTTCTTATTCACACTGACACAAAGTTTTAATGCAACCACGCACTGCATTAATTGACATCATTAACCTCTGAGCACCAAAATAATTCACATTTATGTCAGAATACGTTATGTGCTCTTTTGAACAATGTTTGAAAGATTAGTAAAGGGCAGTAAAGACCCATTAATCCCATCACTATATAAGAAGTGTCAATAGAGTTCGGGAATGTCCACAGTTACCATGGAGATCCGCCATCTTTGCATAGACTAACATTAGCTTAAAACAGTATTAAAAAATGGAGAAAAAACCAGTGGAACGACTCCGTTAGCTGCTGAGTTACTGCTGGTAAATACATCTAACACACTGTGGTCTCCAAGTGTTTTAATGTGAACAATAACTCCAGTATTTTAACTTTTAAAATCTCCATTAGTTTACAATGGCTGCTAATCCCATAATGCTTAGCGATGTGACGTCACATTCCCGAACTCTATTGCTGTAGCCTCTTCTTTTCATCAGTGCATGTGAATATAATATGGAAAATAAATACAGATACATTTTTTCATAGTCCATACCATGTTATTCATAACTTAAGTGCTTGTTGTATATTTCTGTACTGGTGTAAAATTACCCCAAAAAAATTTTTTTTGGGAAAAGTATGCTGTTACCGAACTGTTTTTCCTCAGATGCATCTACCATCAATGCCGCCGCGAAAGACACAGCCACACAGTGCCATGAAGAAGTGATGTCTGCACCACCACCTGATCATGACTACACTTTGGCCAGTCCTTTACTGGAACAACCCCTTAAGTGTGACCGGGCAACACAGTGCTCAGGTCCAGCTGAGCTCCATAAAGAACTCCTTCGCACTGACCACCTCAGCCTGCTCTACACTGGTCTTTCTTTGCAAGAATTTTCCTTTTTAGCTGATCAGCTGTTGAAAGATTATATTAACACCTTTCAACTTGATGCTCGTGATCAGGTGCTCATGACCCTCATGAAGCTACGGTTGAATTTGCTGCAGGCTGACCTGGCTGAGCGGTTTCATGTGTCACAGTCTCAGGTGAGCAAGATCATGTCTGTGTGGTTTGACATCATGGAGGAGAAGATGAGGCGTTTCATCCCATGGCTGCCCCGAGAGACAATCCTCGCAACAATGCCACAGTGTTTTAAAGAGCATTACCCCACAACTACCTGTGTGATTGACTGCGCCGAGACTCCCCTACAGGAACCACACCACCTTGACTCTAGGGGGGAGTCTTCTAGTCATTATTATGGCCAAAATACTATCAAGTATCTGTTGGCACTTGCTCCCTGTGGTCTGATAATGTTCGTCTCTACTGCATACCGAGGTAAATGCAGTGACAAATTTATCACCTCAGACAGTGGCTTTTTGGAGTACCTACACCCAGGAGACGTGGTCATGGCAGACCGAGGCTTTCTCATATCAGATCTGCTGCAAGAGCGACAGGTGCAGCTTGTCGTCCCTGCCTTCACAAAAAGAAGTCAGCAACTTTCCGAGGAGGACACCCCTCGCACCATGCCCACTGCAAACGTCCGAGTCCATATCGAAAGAGTTATTCGTCGCCTCAAGAACTTCAGAATCCTGTCCCAATCCGTTCCAATTAACTTGGTTCAGAAATGTGATAAAATCCTCAGAATTTGTGCAGCTTTGTCTAATTTACGGGGGGATATTCTGGAAGATGAAAATGATTGTTGAGTTGAAGTGTATTAATTAATTGTATATAGTTTGAATAATATTCTTTAAATGCACAGCAGGTACAGTACAAATGCTGCACTTTTTCTTTTCTATTTTACTTTTATTTTACTTTTATTCTTTTTTTTTATAAATAGAAAGCATTAGCTTTTGAGAAGAATCACATGCTTTTCAGAACATGTATGGAGAGATGCAATTTAATCCTCCAGCCAGGTTTCCTGGTTTTCCCATTTCCCTACTAACATGTACAATAAAATCAAGCTTTAAAGCAATCACAAATACAAGTGTGAACATTTCCTCAACAATCATGCTCCTTGTGGCTAGCTGCTCTCTTGCACACTGAATTAGTGACTACATATTGCCATCTGCTGGTTCTATAGAGCTTGTGAAATGCTGGTGGTATAAGTCAATTGTCAAATTGGAACAGGCCTCTTTGATCAGTGGAATATTTTTTAAATCTTACTGGAGATGCAAGATTATCAGAAAATGGAAGCCTAGAATAGTTTATTGGCATGCTTTAGTAGTGCTTGTACCCAAAAGTCTCAAGCTGTAAGGTGTGAAGACTATACTTGTTTTAAATGTTTTTAAGTTTATATAATTTATTATCTACGTTATTTAACCACCAAATTCTAAATCATTTGCAGTTTTTCATTTGCAGACATATGTTACGCCTAGTTAATGGACTGAGTGAGGACCATTGAGAGTTGATGAACTTGGTCCCGTGATCTAAATCGGGCAGTTACCACCATTAGACTTTTTATGACTCGGCTTGGCCAAGCCTACTTGCTAACTGTCCACATACGCTTGAACGCCACGGCTCCGAGCAGGCACTGAAAAAAGTACCAGCTAACTGTAAAGTGAGCTGGTGGACAAACATATCAAATGCAGGTAGGGTAGGGTATAGTCAGATGGATGGAAATGAGCCAAAATGTAGTGCGTTACCATGGCGACCGATGAATAAATGGACCCTTCAAACATGATTAGGCCCAGTCCTTGGAAACCTGACACTGAAGAACAAGCAGCTTCACAAAGACACACCTGCTGCCTCTGTCCGCTGTTTGCTTTTACTTCAAAGGGAATTATGAAATACACACATATTATTATATAAATGCAAACTACAAAATGGTAAGCATTTGCATATGGACATACTGTTATATTATGTGTATAGTAACACACTTTGCATGCCATCCTTTTTCCAGTTCAGCTGATTTGGTTACATTCAGGTGTCCATTGTGTTGGAGATGAAGAGGAACCTCATTATCTTCCATGTGGTGACAAGACATCCATCCATTTTCTTCTGCTTTATCTGGGGCCGGGTCGCAGAGGCAGCAGAGATGCCCAGACTTCCCAATCCACGCACACCTCCTCCAGCTGTTCTGGGCGACACCAGGGCCCACCTCAGAGACAGCTCCCGAGGCCTCTTCCTAGTAGGTCATGCCTGGAACACCTCCCGAGGGAGGTGATAGGAGGCATCCGAAACAGATGCCCGAGCCACCTCAGTACACGATGTGAAAGAGCAGCGGCTTTACTCTGAGCTCCTTCTGGGTGACTGAGCAGCTCTATCTCTAAGGTTGCACCCAACCACCCAGCAAAGGAAACTCATGTCTGCCACCTGTATCCGTGATCTTGTATTTCATTACCCAGATCTCATGACCAAACTGTATATGTGGGTAGGAACATAGATAGATCAAGAGCTTTGCCCCCAACTCAGCTTCCTCTTCACCACAACAGTCCAATACAGAGAGGGGGCCCATATTTTTTATTTTCCATCGAGCCTGCCTGGTCACAGGGCTGACCTCTCTGGGTCACATGCAATGTGTACTCACACAAAACTGCCAAAAGTCTAGTCCTGGTGCTAAATGCTGAAATTATTGTTTATTTTGTTAGTGGTTGACTCTACACTGCAGATGGAAACTAGCTCAAGCTATATCTGGTGGTAAGCATCTTTAATTAATGTTTTTTGCACATTGTCCCTAAAACTAACCAAACACTACTTGGTTGTTTCAGCTTAAATAAATGATACACATTTAAAAGAAATAGTATTTTATTAAATAAATGCACATCATTGTTCTGTTATTGTTCAGGTATTGGTATGGTAAACTAAGAAGCCTATCGTTAAAGTACTGAAAGGAATGCAACGGCAACCAGTTCTACTGTTAGCCTAAAAACTATGGTGCTGATTTGCATACAAAAAGAAAAGTTGGTCTTTATTTCAGGGCCAGAAACATGAAATGGCTCTAAAATAAAGGTTTGGAAGTGCCTGAACCATTACGTTGGCTCATATTAAAGAGAAACTTATTGTATTCAAGCACCTCATCTGAACCAAAATATGTGTTCAATTGGTTCACTTTTTGGTATTAGTGTTTTTGAAAATATTCTTTACTAACCAAACATTTAGGACGATTAATTTTGGGTAAAATCGAGTGTTCAATCAATCAATCAATCAATCAATCAATCAAAAAACAACAAAACCTATTCATAGACATTCATAAACATTTTCCTGATTTATTATGATGAAGGAATGATACCGGAAGTGACTTTCCCTCAGCTGTACGTCCGTACGTGGTGACGTCAATGTAGCGGATACACGACAGAAGCAGCTCCGTTACCAAGAGGCTGAGGTCCCGAAAACATGTCGCTTTTCTCTGCGGTTCTGCAGGACGGGGCTCTTCCTGCGACATAACCCCACCGGCTCCCCCTCCGCCACGGCCCCACAGAGGGACAACACCCGGGCGGCGCAGTGTTTGGTTCGGCCGTTGGAAGATGGCGGAGTTCTCGCCTGTCCTGCCGATGCGCGATGGGGCAGGAGGAGGACGTTTCGGGCAGCCCATCTTCCCTCGCTCTAGGTCCGGGTCTGAGTCGGAGAGCGAGCTGTCCCAGAGCCTGGCCCGAACAAAGATCCGCTCCTACGGCAGCACAGCCAGCGTGTCGGCCTCTCTGGGGGAAAAATACATCGAGCATCGGGTTACGGACAGTGACACCCTGCAGGGGATAGCGCTCAAATACGGGGTTACGGTAAGAGTAAATGCGTAGATAAAGTCCATCGGTAGAGGCTACATGCGTGTGCTTTATCAGCCGCATAACCTTACATAATGCACCTCAACTTATCCTTGGCTGAACTCAATGGACAAGCTTTGACTTGCCACGTTCAATTTGAAGCAATGTCGGTTTATGATGAGAAAGATGTTGACTACAAGTCGTTAGATTACATTTTTTCACTTTGAATCATTAATTGTCTTTAGAGGATTGACAGGATTTGCCAACTTTTAGAGTGAGTCTTCTAATAAGCGGAAGGCTGGCAGTTTCGATTCCAATACCTGCATTGTCTGCGTACTTTGGCGCGTGAATGAGACTGAATGGTTCCTTGATTGCTTTGCATGCCCAGCAGGCCACAGAGGTGTGACTACTTACCATTTTCACTTTGGGCTTTTGGCGGGTAGACCATGGACAGCTCACAGAGGTTGTCACCAATTCTCCTAACACGGAATATCCGTGGAAAATGGGATGAATCTGGTCAGAACTCTTTTGTTCCCTTTGACACTGGACAAATGTGTGGCAACTACCACATTGTGTTTTAATTTCGCTTAAGATATTTCACTTGGCGGCTTGTAATTGTTGCATCCCCACATTGCATCGCTAATAATAATGGCGTACACTTGCATTGTGCTATTACCGAGGTGCTCAAAGCGCTACACTGTAGTACACCTGCCCCTTGGGGTTAAACTTACGGAAACGAGGCTACCAGTTTGTGCCATCGGCCCCTCCGTCCTCACACTCACACACTACATTCATTTTGGCCTATTGTACATGTTTTTAGTGGTAATGGGAAATCGGAGTACCCGGAGGAAACTTACACAGGCACGGGGAGAACATCCAAACTCCACACAGAAAGGCTCTGTCCAGATGGGAATCGAACCCGAGACCTTCTAGCCGTGAAGCACGAGCACCTGTAGCTGTATCACTGTGCCGCACCTTTGAAACAGCAAGTTAACACGAGCTCCACGCCTCCCTGCCTGAGATACAGATCCTTGTTGTTTAAGTTTATTGTGATGCAAAACTGAGGGTGCAAACATTTAAAAAATAAATAAAAAATCTTGCTATGTACCTTTTGCACCCCCTGGTTTAAGGAACTCACCCCATGACAAAGGAAATGGCAAAGGTTGTGGTCTAACTGTCACTGATTTAAAATGGAGTTCACTTTGAGGAACTATTTGTCAAACATGACATAAAATCCAAAATTCTTAAATGATAAATGTGACCTGATTCAACAACTGCTATCCATTTTCATGTTATTAAACACAGCTTTGGCGCATTGAGTTACCTTGTGTATGAAGTACAGTATAAATAAATGTAAAAATAATGATAATGGCTTACAGTTGTATTGCGCTTTACAAGCCTGTATTGCCAAGTTTCTCAAAGCACCATACTCACTCTATTCCTTATTTATTCATGCTTAGTGATGGTAAGCTACTATTGTAGCCACAGCTGCCAGACTGACAGAAGCGAGGCTACCAGTCTGTGCCACCACTCACTCACACTAGATTCATTCAGGCCTATTGTACATGTTTTTAGTGGTAGGGAAAACCTACGCAGACATGGGGAGAACATGCAAACTCCACACAGAAAGGCCCCCCGGCCGGGCATCGAACCCGGACCTTCTGGCTGTGACAGCACGAGTGCTAACCGCTGTGCTACCGCCTCGCCTGTAGAACTACAAAGTTACCTCGCAGTTTAGTCTTCTCTGGGTCAGAAAGTCTCTAAACAATATTTTATCAAATGTGCCATGTTTAATGGAGTCGTCTGTACAACTGATCAAAGATCCAATCAATACAAGAGAAGTCCCGCATGGTGGTTTTGCATGGATCATTTTAATTGATTAGCATTCACATTTGCAGTTCCTCAGATGGTACAACAAAAATATCAACAAAAAATGGAGAAAAAATTGTTTATTTTCTAAGACAACCCTTGGACAAACATGCTCTGAAATGCTTTTGATTCTTGTATTAGTTTATTGCCGTCAGTGGTTCTCAAACTTTTCACCCCAAGCATCACTTCATCAGACACCATAGTATCACCAGGCCTAGATCAAATCAGGACTAAACAGAATTTAGATTACATTTTAAGCCGAATTTTGTCAAACTGGGTGTAAACAATGTCTAAACCAGAAAAAAACACCCATTCCCAAAGCATTATTAAAGCATTTATATGATCTATAAATCGAGTAAAGTCTAAAATTGCAGATGACCCAGCGTACCACTTGTTTGAGAACCATTGATCTTGCAGTTCATATTTCCGTAGTTTTAAATCTGTCCTCAAAATGCATTCTTGTCTTAAATACGATGCAGCGGGATTATTCTATTTGCAAACTCTGCCTTTTCCTCTGCTGTCTCCTTGTCCCAGATGGAGCACATCAAACGGGCCAACAAGCTCTTCAACAACGACTGCATTTTCCTGAAGAGCATCCTGAACATACCGGTGCTCACTCAGAAACGCTTCATATTTAACGGACTCTCGCTGGAGTCGCCCGATAACGACTCCGCCGGTCAGGACGCGGACTCGCCCTGCGTCATGCTCCAGGACATCGAGGAACCCTCTCCCCCGCCCTCGCCGCCCCCCGAGGACCCAGCACCGGCCCAGAACCCGGAGGAGCTGTCCGCCAAAGACTTCTTACAGAGACTGGACTTACAGATAAAGCAGTCGAAGCAGGCGGCGCAGAGGCTCAAAGAAGAAGAGACGAGGTGAGGCCATGGGGAATTCATGAATGGAGCAATACGGGGTTTATGCAGGAAGCAGCTGCTGGTGTAGAGCTTTCTGATGCCATTTTAAACGTCACACTATTTCTCTCACAATTATTTTACTCCGAGGACGACAGCTCATACTAAAGTAGCAGAGTTTAACCAAACGCTGTTATTAACAATGATCAATGCAGCTGATTTCCACAGTCAGGCGGCGAAGTCGGGGAGCTCGTCTTCACACGATGTCTTGGTAATGTGGGATCGAGTGTGTCCAGTACGAGGAGGGAAAGCTTCAATGCTGCTGTGTTCTGTAGCTTGCAGGTTTGTAGCTGTAGATCTGTCGTCAGCTTATTCAGGCCTGGGCTTGCCTTGTTGTCGACTCCACGTTTGTCTTTCATAGAGAAGTGCTGTCCATGCGCAGAGCTGACTCACTGTAGTGGTGTCTGTTAAACTGATGCTACTATTATAACTGTGAAACCAAGAATAACTACTACTTCCTCTGCTGTACCACTGACACTATTTATATCAACTCTTTTACTCCACCACAACCAATAGTCAATACTAGCACAACCTCTTTCTACTTTCTTCAACCACCACCATTGCGGGTTCTGCAGAAGTTACTAAGCTCCTGGACTGGATCGTCATGTTTTTACTTGCTCAGAAGAAATGGATCATGAAGAGCTATCATACTTTATGTCACTGTGTGATTGGATTAAGACCTCTTTCACTGTTCCCTCTTGTTTCTTGTCCAGTTCAGCAGCTGACCAGGCAGTTATAGCTTACACCATTTAGCAACGACTGATTAAAAACTGTGGAAATAATTGGCAACTTCAAGGACAGGACTCCAAAATAGAAAAAAAAGTTTTAAATGACAGCATATGTTGAAAGTGTCAGTAAGTTGTTCTTTGATTATTGCTTGGTATATTTTTCACATGACGAATACACAACAAAAATGGGGCTACTACTGATAAGACAGTAGTAGTAAGACAGAGGGTTTGTTTACCTGCTTTACTAGTTTTGATCACAATTACAAAGTGATTGAAACTAGTGAAGCAGGTAAACAAACCTTCTGTCTCACTAAAAGAACAATCAGTAGTAGTTTAATCTAAGAAGACGGTATGAACTTTTTTCAAAGAAAAAAATGGGCCTAAATTAGGACTAAATCAATCTTTAAGCCAGACTTAATTGGATATGACCATGGGTTAAACAAAGGACTAAACCAGGTCTCGTGTCTGGCTCCAGGATTTACAAACTGTAGGTATTTCTGATGCTGTATCGATAACGCTTTGTTCCCTGTGCAAGTTCCCAAATTAAACCGTCATGTCTCTTCTCTTCTGATTTGAGCCAAATCAAAGTCAGAGCTGAGGCACTTTAGACAAACAAAGACGCGGCCCTTTGTTTTCCCTGAGTAAATAGCTGAGTGTTTTATCAAACGGCTCTAAACACAAACCCCAGCTGCCACATTATAACATGACACTGCTACTACAGCATCGGCTCTGGGCTGGATGCAGATTTACAGTGGTCAATTTAAACAGGGACATGTAAATGTTACTAGTTAATAAAGTTTCATGCTTTGGTGGCTATAAGATGCATAATATATGATGATAACTGCCATATTTTGCCAAACCATTTGATTTTAGCAATTTGTTTTTTCATTGTGTCAAAACAAAGTCTTAGTAAAACATCAAATCAGTTCTAAACAAGGCTGCAATGGAAGTTAATGGGAAAATCATGACTAAAACTGAACTCAGCCTGGACAGGACTAAACTTTCTTTCTTTCTTTATTCTTTATTCTTTATTTGGAACATGTGAGCAACATGACGCACCTTTACAACATTTTAAACTTAAAGGCTGTAACAAATCAAACAGACAAAAGCAAACTTGTCAGTTCACTTGAAAAGCCAAATATACATATGCACATGTCCAAAAAGGAGTGAGGAGAAGTTTAACTTATTGAACCCCACCCCCTATTCCAAACACAGTTGATGACATCCATTTCCTGTTCCTATATAGTTTTTCAAATCTCAAAAGAAAATAACTAAATAGCAATAATAACAAGGCAAACTATTTTCTGAAAAATTAAAAAGAAGCACATTCACTTCTGTTGTGTCATATAAAAAAAAAAAAATCATTCCATAATTTGGCACCGTAATGGAATCACAAAAACTGTTCATTCATAGTTGATTTGAATGTTTTATTGTAAATGTAAGGCCATCAGCTGATCCTGAGGCTGTACACATTTTGTTGTGTGAGAAGATGTTTTTGTATATTGTTTGGTAAGGTGTTCTATTCTGCTGTACTCTGAACATTATTTAGGTTGTTTGATCATCTACGAGCAAATTTAATGACTTTTGATTCCAAGAACAGTATGTTGGGATGATCTAGATATAACCGGATTTGTTGATAATTCTCATGACTCTTTTTTGAAGACGAGTTAATGAAATCATTATTTGTTTCCCCAAATCTCAGCACAATCTCTTAGATAGGGTAAAACCAGTGAACAATACAAAATATGAAGTGATTTATGATCTTAAAAGTACTTTGACTTCTGCATTATAGAAATGTTTGATATTTTGTTCCCAATATGTTCTATATGACCTTTCCATCGAATTTCATCATCAATTATTACTCCAAGAATTGTTTTTTTTCACAATTTCAATAACTGATCCATTTATTTGTAATTGTGCATTTACTTTCTTACTGCGCCGACAAAATAACATTCA
Organism: Gobius niger; assembly: GCF_951799975.1. Classification (NCBI taxonomy): domain Eukaryota; kingdom Metazoa; phylum Chordata; class Actinopteri; order Gobiiformes; family Gobiidae; genus Gobius; species Gobius niger. The sequence continues at coordinate 13,836,463 of NC_136855.1, read as the reverse complement.
TTTCGTTTTACTTAAATTTAGTTAGAATCAAACCATGATTTTTTTATTTTTTATTCTACGCCTATTACTTCCATTAGTTGATCAAGGTTATCGTCAGAACAAAACATATTGGTTTCATCTGCAAAGAGGACCAGTAATGGGGAATGCTTTAATAGGGCAAGGAACTAAACCTGGACTAAACCCAGTCTGTAATAAAGAATGCTGGCTTGGTAATGTAGACTGCTGCATTGTACTGTATTGTGACTTGCTTCTTGCGCTCCCTTTGGTTCTCCTCATTCATTATTTACATGAACTGGTCACATTACCAAACCAGCACAGTGGGCCTCCTTGCTCGTTCTTCCTCCCTCCTTTCAAAATAAAAGTAAAAATGTCTCATTTCTTTTTCTGCAGGAGCGGTGAGGACGACTTCACAGCTCCCAAGTCGGCCTACCAGGAAATCTAAAGAGAAACAAACTGTTTACTCAAGTCCACACAGTTCATGCAGTCATAAAAACGCTCGTCGACCCGGCCCATCATTTTTCACGCTTTTGCAAAGGAATTAAGTGTCATTTTTGCCTTTTATTTATTAGGATGTTGATGGTTGTGATGGTTTTATGTTTTTATTTATGTAGAGTTGAACCTAAAATGATTCAAATCTGCCCCAAATTTGAGGTTAAATTAAGTGATTTTTTTACCTGGTGGGTGGATTTGTTCAGGCTGTTACTTTGCTTGATGGGGGTAATGCCAGTGGTGAGAGTTTAGTTTTACATGTTACTGTGAAATGGACAGAGGGAGGCTTTCCCCTTAATAATAACAGCGAAAAGAAAAAATTGAGCGATGTTGTGCATATTAAGACAAACACGCCGAGGTAAGAATGACAAGCCTGTGTCCAATACTGATTTGAAGAGGGACAAGTGATGAGAGCAAAGAACGTCCGTTGTCTGCCCCCCCCCCCCCCCCCAGTTCCTTCGGACTTCCAAAAGGAGTATGTAAGCTACAATTAGTCCATTGTTTTTTTTTCTAAAGCGAAGACATTAGTGTTATCATGGGAGGAGGGAAAACTCCTTCCAAATATAAAGCTGAGACTCACTCATGACCCTAATATACAGAGTCCCTGGCAGCCGTTATGGGTGTTTAACGCTTCTTTGTGCTCATTTGAATTAAGAAGCATAATACAAATGTAAAAAAGAAAAGAAGTTGTGATAACTATAGCAAGTCATGAACCAACTGGATTATTTTGATTTAAAAGTTGCCTTGCCTTAAAAGCCGACATTCATTGTTAAACTTCTTGTTCTGCTCAGAAGTCTATCCTGTCCTAGAGCTGTAGTTCGGAAACTATCATTATCCCCTTCCAAAAATAAGTTTAATGTCACAATACAGCACTTTGTTCTGTCGATTTGAGCATTGATCTTAAGGCTGACCGTGAACATTATCCAAACATGTATCAACGCTGATTTTAGACACATTTTCGTGAGATACTTTCGAGTTTATTGTCCAATTTAAAGTACTTTATTTTCCACTGAAGAAAGTTCCATGTTCTACTTTGTTCCATATTTTGTAAGTTCACTTGGTTTTATGGTTTGTATTCAGTGAGTACAATGACCTGCCTCATTCTGTGCAGCTCTGACGGACTTTTACTCATGAGCAGTGTTTGAATTGTGACATAGTCAGGGTGAGAAACAATCATTCGGGGCCGAGCCCATAGATTACTGTATAGAAGCTACCTACTCAAAGCTGGCGCTGGTATAAAGGCATTTTCAAAAGCGTTGGCTCGTCGCGCACAGACTGCAGCCTTTTCTGAATGTTGGAGACCGAAGGGAAGCTCTATTTTTGAAGTGTGGATGCATTATTTATGTGTGCTATCTGCTGTCTGTGCTTCAACCTTTGTTTGGTTTTTATTTGGTGGAAAATAAATATCTATTTCAACCTGTCATGTGGACTTCATTCCTTATGTAACGAAATGTTCTGAAATGTTTTTAAAATCACAATCTTAATCAGGTCTGCTGCTGATCCTGGAGCAGTAACAGCGCCTGGTTTGGAGTTTAAAGGAGACAATGGAAGATGTTCGGGAGTGGAAAGAATTGATTTTTTTTTGATTGAGGTTTATGTCACAGCTTGTCATGAAGTATAGCAAAATCTTTAAATATGAAAAAGTAACATTAGACCCTTTCGCTGCTTACATCATCAGTGACAGCAGCTGGAGGCAGGAAGTGATCATGAAAAATAAGATTAAACTAAATCTAAGCGTAAAACTACAACTAAAAAATGTCACGTTGTGGCTAAAGCTGCAAGAACAAGAGGGATGACACGATAAAGACGAAAAAATAAGGTTTATCTGATATTTCCAACAAGATAGACATTTGTATATCGTTACTATGACAACAGCTACAATGGAAACAGACAGGAATCCAGTTTCCCGCCTCCAGCTAAACCCGGGATGTGAAGCAGCAATTGTAAAACTAATGGAGATTTTAAAAGTTAAAATACTGCAGTTATTGTTCACATTAAAACACTTGGACACCACAGTGTGTTAGATGTATTTACCAGCAGTAGCTCAGCAGGTTGTTCCACGGCTTTTTTCTCCACTTTTTGTACTGTTTTTGGCTAATGTTAGTCAATGAACAGCTGCAAAGATGGCGGATCTCCATGGTAACTGTAGAATTTCCCGAACTCTATTGAGCTTTTGTAAATTCTCTTCCCATTATTTTGCTGCTTTTTGGATTTGTTGTCTGCAGTAGGGCTGTGCAATTGATCGAAATTCGATTACGATTTTGATTATTACACTAAACGATTACAAAATTAGCATAATCGATTAGTTTTTATTTTTCTAATTTCTGGCAAAGCAGACTTGCATTATTTCATGGCGCTGGGATTATTTTCCATTCGCATTTCTCGTGTCATGGCTCGTGCTTTTGCCTGACATAAAAACAAACAGCGCTGTGTGATGATGTCATCAGGCCGCGCTGCTCAGTTTACTTGTGCAGGTTTGAGGGCTGGCCAGCAGGGGGCAGGTGTGAAACAGAGACCTCTCCTTAATCGAGGCAAATTTGAAATCATTTGTACTTTTATGACTGTTCAGAAAACAGAAAATATTCAGCATTGTTTTTTTAAAATTTAAAAATATATAAATAAAATAAAGACTTTTTTTTAAAGGCAACAAATAATCGTTTGAATAATCGTGATTTCAATTATGACAAAAATAATCGTGATTATTATTTTTTCTATAATCGAGCAGCCCTAGTCTGCAGACATAAATGCAGTGTGTGCAATATGTTTCCATGTCCGGGGTTTTATTAAAAAAAACATTTCTATTTTAACTAGATTGTTTCCAAGTTCATAAACATGTCAAAACAGAATGACAACATGAAAGCTGGGCACAAAAATGACAATGGTGCCACCTACTGATGGCAGTACAACCATGTGGTAGCAAACAAAGCATTTTTGAGCTGCAATACAAGGTGGAACAGACTTATTATGGAAAACGAGATTGAACATAACAGTATGCCAGCTTTAACTCTGTGTGGAGTTTGCATGTTCTCCCCGTGTCTGCGTAGGTTAGTGGTAGGTTATAAAAAAACATGTGCAATAGGTTAATCCTCCAGCCAGGTGTTTCTGACCACCAGCCTGGCTCCACATCATGGAGATGGGTCCCCGAGTGCCGGCCACTCCTGGCAGCTCACTGCTCCTACAGGTCGCCCCATGCGATACTGAGGATGGGTCAAATGCAGAGAACTAATTTCTCTAAAGAGATTTCTCTACAGAGATTAATACAGTATCCGATTTAGATTTAGATTTTGAAATCGTGACCCAGTGCTACGAGTGTGAGCTATATTTGGATGAGGACCAGACGTTCCTCTCAGCAGTGTGTTCTCTGATGCTGCAGCAGTACATGTTTTTGGCAGAACACCTGACCACAGACCTCACAGAATAACAGCCCCCAAAGCTTCACACGAGAGCGGAGACCGGACTCCCACAAAAGTCCACAGGTGACCTTCCCTTCTTCTTCTTCTCTCCGTTCTCAGGTCGCTGCTCTGCCTGGAGGCTCCTGCTGGTGCTCGGCTGGGAATCGGCACTGTTTTTTGTGCATGTCAGGTTTTTCTAGCCGTTTACTAGTTTTTTAACGGGCGGGTTCCCACACCTGACGTGAGATGGGCTCACTACTGAAGTCATGTACAGGAATTTACTCTAGGCCAACAGAAGTTGTCTTTCTCCTTTTATTTACTTCAATCGTTGGTTTGTTTAGTAAAAAACCTTGGTGAAAACAGAAAAGAAATTCTCAATAAGTAAAAATACAAACACAAGTTTTCAGTACGAAAGCTAACATTTTTAACATGCATTTTAAATTATGGAGTTCATAGCGTTTTATATGTAGATACGGATAGCACATTTTACCCTTCACTTTTATAAATGATTTAAGCCTTTAAGGATTTTAACTTTTACACTATTTTAAACTATGACTTTATACACAGTACATTTTAAACACTGCATTATTTATACTTTTAACAAGTTTACCACAGTTAATTAAATGCAGTGATGAATTTCTAAACTATATGTGAAACCCAGGTAAACCACAAAAATCAATATATTCAAAATAGCACTGAACACAGGATTAACAACAGAAGCACGCGCTGGCGCTTACCGGCAGTCTCTTCAGGTTTTAAAAATGAGTCCGTTCCCGCTCAGCGTTTTGTGTTGATTTAGAGTCTTTTAGGAGTTTTCCTGTGCTCCTGCCGTGGTGTTGGGCTGCTCCCGGTGCATGACAGTGGAGTGAGTGAGAGTCATTTTGAACAGTCCAGGTGTGTGCACCTGATTGCCAATTGGTCCCACCTGGCCTCAGACGAGGAGGGCGGCAACCAAACGGGGATGGCAGAGGAGAGGGCAGGTCACCGCAACACCTCCCACTCGAGCTTCTGGGGTTTCCTCTTGAAGGTCGCACGACTCCCAAGGTGATCTGTTGCCCACCGCTCTATTTGAGGGATTGACGATAGATCCGCAGCAGGGACAGTTTGTTGACTTGCAGGTAGGTATCCTTTTCTTTTTTTTTTTTTTCTTTTTTTTTTTTTCAGGTGAAGACCCGGGACAGGTAAGTATGGGCTAGGACAGGTAGGCAACTTAGAATACGTTACAGCGGCGACAGCAGGATCTTGTGTGGACAGTCGAGCACTCACAGATGGACGACTGGACCTTTGACCCGTCTGCCACTCAGGACGCAAGGGCAGATGATTGGCAGATGACGCTTGCACTTCCATTTGCTGAGTTGGAAGCCAGGTTCGATCAGCTGGGCCAGGATGAAGTTTGGCGCTGCAAGTTGCTTCCTGGACTATTCTGGTTACCTTTGACTTGGGCTTTGTCCTCCCACTTTGAGCTGTGCAGATCTCAGCCATAGCAGGGTTTAACTGGCTCGAGGATCTGCGGGAGGCCTGGACATCGTGTGGCTTCTTGCAACGTTCTCTATTGCCACAGCTTGTTCTCTCTGGTTTCCCACCTCTAGATGCACGGTACTTTGCCTTTGGCTTGCAGGTTTTGCTACTGCAGCCGCCTCCACACTCTGCTTTACAGGTGACTTGGATGGCTGGGCCAGTGGGCATCTGGGAGGAGAGAGAACAAGCGAGATCAGTTCTTATGGCAGAGATTTTCATACACTGGGCAAAATGAGTCATTGACGGGTGCGCTGCGTTACTTATCTTTTCAAAGAGGGCAGGATGCGTGCCCCCCACGGTCTTGCCCAGCGGGCTGTCCCAGAGCACCAGGTCCCCGACGGAGTGAAGCTTCTTGGGTGCCAGCTGACCTTCTTTGTGGCTGATCAGTAGGTCGATGACTCTGGGCCGCTCTAGCTCGTGAAGTGGGACATCAGGGAAGAAGCTCCGGAGTTTGTGAGCCGACGCATGTTGATGGACCTCCGCAATGTTGTCAAGGCCATAGCACACTAGTTGATGTGGTTTCAGTGTGCCCTGAGATGCTTTGACTCGCAGCTTTAGGAGGTACCTTTTGGTTTTAATGGACGTCTTCATCCCACCTACTCCATTCACGATGAGGGTTACTAACTCACTTTGAAGGTTTAAGTTTCTTGCAGCTTTATGGGTTATGTAATTGGTATCCGAAGCAAGATCAATCAGGGTGCCCAATTTCTTGCCTGAGTTTGCTGTGACGCTTAACAGCATCATTAGGACAGGATCTTCAGTGAGTCCACTCTCTGTCAGAAGCCTACTCTCTGCAGAATTGCAGACACTGGTCACCCTGGAGGCAGAGTTGGAAAATGCTCTCCTACATTGAAAAGCCAATTCAGGAGACAGTCGTGAGAGGAATTCTTCTTGGGCTTCTGTTAAGCCACCTCCCACTGAACCTGATCCAGCCCTCTTGGATGTGTTTCCATTCTGACAGAGTAGGTAGTGGTGGTTGGGGATGTCTTCATCATCACACTCACCATTTTTGCACAAGTAGGTTGAGGATTTACATTGTTCATTTTTGTCATGAACCTCTAAACATTCTTTGCAGGCTCCAAGCTTTTCTGCTGCTTCCACTCGCTTTGAAGGTGTGAGGGTTTTAAACTTGTTGCAGAAATAAAGCTTCCTTCTGTGCTTAGAGTCCCCACAGACTACGCAGTTTGCAGAGTCACCGGATTTTGTGGCTCTAGTTCGGGCATGCTTGGGCTCTGATCGGGGGTCCTTCCTGCTGGGCTCCTCGTCTTGTAGTTGATCCAGTGTTTCATAGATTTGCTCCTGACCTTTAAGGAAGGAAAGTAGCTTGTCAAAGCGGTTTTGGATGTTTACAGCGTTACCATCATCTGCAGCATACTGGAGCCAGTCTTTCTTCAGTATGTCTGGGAGCTTGGACTCAATGGAGTATGTGGTGAGAGGATTCTTTATTGCTCCGACCTCTCCAAGCTCCCACAGATCATACAGCCTCTCTTCACATTCTTTTGTAGCCTTTTCCACATCGGCTTGAAGCTGCCCACTTTGTGCCTTCTCTGCATCTTCTGCACAGCACAGTGTGGCCTCTATTTCATCATTTGCCTCAAATACTGTGGTTGCTGCTTGCATGATTTTCGAATGGCTGTTTCTCAGCTCCTCCTCGGACATCTCTGCATAGGTGCGGGTTATGGTATTGGCAAGGCGGGTAAATTGTCTCTTGGCATTTGCCCTGTCTATTTTTAGCTGCTCCAGTGCCTTTACTCCGGCCATCTTCTTTGGAACAGGATGCACTTTTTTGGGACAACACCACGGCAGGCACTCTGGGTGATCTCCACAGGTCTGGATAGTAGATCCGTCTTGCAGCTACTTCCACTGACCTCTGGATCCTCTATGACTCGGTTTTTTACTGTCAGGTTTTTCTAGCCGTTTACTAGTTTTTTAACGGGCGGGTTCCCACACCTGACGTGAGATGGGCTCACTACTGAAGTCATGTACAGGAATTTACTCTAGGCCAACAGAAGTTGTCTTTCTCCTTTTATTTACTTCAATCGTTGGTTTGTTTAGTAAAAAACCTTGGTGAAAACAGAAAAGAAATTCTCAATAAGTAAAAATACAAACACAAGTTTTCAGTACGAAAGCTAACATTTTTAACATGCATTTTAAATTATGGAGTTCATAGCGTTTTATATGTAGATACGGATAGCACATTTTACCCTTCACTTTTATAAATGATTTAAGCCTTTAAGGATTTTAACTTTTACACTATTTTAAACTATGACTTTATACACAGTACATTTTAAACACTGCATTATTTATACTTTTAACAAGTTTACCACAGTTAATTAAATGCAGTGATGAATTTCTAAACTATATGTGAAACCCAGGTAAACCACAAAAATCAATATATTCAAAATAGCACTGAACACAGGATTAACAACAGAAGCACGCGCTGGCGCTTACCGGCAGTCTCTTCAGGTTTTAAAAATGAGTCCGTTCCCGCTCAGCGTTTTGTGTTGATTTAGAGTCTTTTAGGAGTTTTCCTGTGCTCCTGCCGTGGTGTTGGGCTGCTCCCGGTGCATGACAGTGGAGTGAGTGAGAGTCATTTTGAACAGTCCAGGTGTGTGCACCTGATTGCCAATTGGTCCCACCTGGCCTCAGACGAGGAGGGCGGCAACCAAACGGGGATGGCAGAGGAGAGGGCAGGTCACCGCAACAGTGCACATGTCGCGACAGATGCCCACTCCGACTGAATGTTTTCCCACATGCCACGCAGGAGTACGGCCTCTCCCCGGTGTGCGAGCGTTTATGATTCGTCAGACCGCTGCTGTTGGTGAACGCCTTGCCGCAGACGTCACAGTGGAAGGGTCTCTCCCCCGTGTGTGTGCGCACGTGAGCGCTCAAGTTCCACTTCACGCGGAACCCTTTCCCGCAGATGTCGCAGGAGAACGGCTTCTCCCCCGTGTGTACGCGCATGTGGTTCTCCAGATTCCCTCTGATCGTGAAGGATTTCTCACAGACCTCACAATGATGTAGTTTATCTCCCGTATGGATGTGTTTATGGGTTGTTAGACTGCAGGTGCTTTTGAACCGTTTCCCACAAACATCGCAGTGGAATGGCTTCTCTCCAGACTGTGTCACCTTTCGCTCTTCTATAATGGCCGCCTGCTCAGACTCATTGTTCTTCAGATCTCTTGAAGGTTCTACATCATCATCATCATCATCACCATCGTCAGACAACGGCGCCATAAACCCCTCAGGTTCTTCAATGGCGTACATTTCTTCCTCCTCTTTCATCTCCCCCAAAGTACAATCCAGTGTGTCGTTGCTTTGATCTGCAGTTATTCTCAGCACAAGCTCCTCTTTTGGGCTGTAGTGACTTTGTGTTGCAGCAGGACCTGGCACTGGATGAGCTGGGTCTGTAAAAGTTCTGTCGGCCTCAGAGGCTGCTGTCAACGAGAACAAAAATACATTAAATCTGAGAACAGTGTAATGGGAGGCTGCTGCTTTCCTGACTGTGCCCCCTGTGCGGTAGGTTAAAGAGGATGTGGTTGTTTCTGTGTTTTCACTCTTAAAGGCCATACTTGTTTTGTCGAGTTGTAGAAGAACATACTTTGATTATTATCACTCATGCACTTGCAGCTAGTCCTTGTTTACATTACTGCAACGATTCCATTCAACTTTCTTCCAGACTCTGCTCAAAAGCCATATCCCTGGCTGTGGGAAAAGAAAAAAACAACTGAAATCTAGATAATCTTTGGTTCCTTGTTTGTGAGCAAATAAATAGGCTCGTTGTATTACAGTCTCCCCTGTATCACAGCTTGGTTTGCTTCAACATACAGTGGTTCATAAGGAAAATAAATAACCCACAGAATCGTTTACACACTGGGAAATAAATGAATAATAGGTTTCTTTGTTTCCAGATAGTAGTTCGTCTTTTTCGTAGAGTTTATGGACACGAAACAGATGCACCTGATTTATTCACCGCTGACATTCACCAAACTCCACACATTACAATAACTGAGGTGTTCGTAGTTGCTTTAAGCTCAAACCTGAAGCGGTGCAGCTCTGAGGTCGCTCTCCTCCGTCCAGAGCCAAAGCCAGAGCCCTCTCCACCTGTCCGAGCATCTCCTGAGCCACCGCCAGCAGCCTCTGGTGCACGAAGGAGCTCAGCTGCTGCATGAGGTTGTCCTTCAGAGACGCCATGGTGCAAAACAACGAGCAGGAAAACAAGTTTAAACAGTGAACGCTTCGACCCAGTAATCGGAAGCTGCAGACCTGGAGGCGCAGCGCATCCAGAGCAGCCACAGCGCCCTCTGCTGGTGGCAGCACATCTGGGACAGTTGTTTCTGGCTGTGAAGAACGCCTTGCAACATTTGTGGGTCAAGTTACGGTTACATGAGTATAATACTTTTATTCGATACCTGTGCTACTTCTATAACCAGAAAACAGAACAATGATGTTCATTTATGCCATGTAAAAACTAGCACTGTAAATGTGTATCATTTATTTGACCTGGAAAAACAAAACAAAAAAACAAGTAACTTTCTTTAATGCTGTTGTTTTAGCCTACGTGCTTTTCTAGCTACTTCGATTAACTTCGATTTTAACTAGGTCTATTTAAACTTTTTTTTCCGATTCTATAATGGTGTTATTTAAGGTCCTACATATGAGTTTTAGTGCTTTGGAAAATATGACTTATTTAGATGGTTAACATCTGTTTTAAAGGCTATGTTTTAAGGCTAATAATTATCTTTTTATTTCACTGAATTCAGCAATTTAGCAAAGAAGTGTTGTACAGAAAAGTGTTTTATTTGGATTATTAAGGTACTGGCAGGAAGTGACATAGATAGAGGTAACGTTTCATACTAGTTTGACTCATTTCCCATTGACTTAAAAGTTTAAAATGAGGCACCTGGCACTCACAGGAGCAGCAGCCATTTGTTTGCACCACCCACCAGAGCCCAGCAGACTCATCCTAAACACACCTTGTTTGCCTCCATCTATGTCACTTCCTGTCAGGATGTGAATCTATAAACATCACAAAAATGAATGAACAGAAGAAAGCTGGGAACACTTTGTCGCAAAAAATCTTAAATAGAATACTTTTAACATAAATGTTGTCTAATGTGTCATATGCGCTTTAACTGTAACCAGCCCCACCTCTCTCTGAACAACAAAAACAACATCTAAACCTGTGGTAAAAGACTTCTCTAATCTGCAGCCCTGACCCTGTGATTGTTTTCCACTTTGGGGCCAGTTCTTTTCATGGATCTATTGTAATTCTTTCTCATAAACAGAGACTGGGTGTGCGGACTTCCAAATCTCTCCTCATTCCCAATCGCTCCACTGCACTGTATATCTCTAAAAATATCAACATTTTTCAAATTCGTTTTTAATGAATCCAAATGAAATGACCCTGTCTGACTGTCCAGTCGTCATGCAAGAAAAAAAACCGCCCTACATTTTCCGCAAACAGCAGATGGCGCTCGATTGTCATGAATCCGCTTCAAACAGGGCTTGTTCTGAATCCGCTGCGCCTCCGGGTCTGCAGCTCCACCCGTCTCCTCCAACAGTCTAGTATTAGTCACGTGACCCAGTTCCTGAATCCCCAGTGGTTCTCAATTAACGATTCTTGTTTTGTCTGAAAAGTGCAAATGTTTTGTTTTTTTTGCTGCGAAAGCCATGTCAAATATGAAATTAACATAGCCGTTTTTAAGCCATCTTTTTTTTATTTATTTATTTATTTATTTTTTACTTTTGCTTGAGTAATGCTTTGGGTGACTACCTTTTTACTTCTTAATTTGAGCAATAACATCTCATGCAGATCCACAGCAGGTCTTTCTCGAGGGCCAACCGTATCAAAACCATAGACTATAAATAATGTATATCAAAACTCCTCTAACGCCAAAGACAAGCACAACAATAAAGAAAAGACAATCCTTTAATTGCTTTTAAACTTTAGGAAAATCACACACACACATATTTACACTGAACGTTAAAATACTTCTCATTTTTGCGTCTAAAACGAACTCACTGAAGAAGCACGAGAAACCAATGACAATGTCTCCCCCTAGCGGGCAGGAGCGGAACTGAAAAGCACAGGATTAGGGCACTGATACACAACAACATACGGCGTGTTTGTCGAATTAAAGTGACGTTAGACCCGGAAAACGGAACTCAACAGGTTGAATATAAGACAACTTACGGGAAATGAGTGGATGTCGGAAAAATAAGTACATACACAGAGAGACAAAGCGTGATACTTCCAAGTTCGAACATTCATTTTGGGGTCATGTCGGTAAATGCTGTAGTGAAATTGCTTTCTCGATGATTATTTCTTAGGCCTACTATTTACTTTCTACTGCCGTGTGATGGTCAGCTGTAAAAAGAGTCAGAATAAAATACGCAAATGCCAATACTGTGCAAAAGCTTTAACCAAGCGTGAAAATTTCAGCTCTAGACATTTGCTTTAAACTAGTAGAGGTTCATTAAGTCTACGGTCGATGAATGCGTCAGGTTTAGGTATTATTTAGCAAACATCTGAAACTTGATGGATCTAAAAGAGCACATATTACGCTTCTTTCATATTTCTTTTTTTGATCGCTCTTTCTCAACACAGACCTGGAGTTCGTTCACGTTTGAGTGATATGGGATTTTCTCAAGAGCTCAAAACGCCTTGTTCCACCCCCTGATGTCATGAGGTGGCGCCGTGTTTTTGAAGTCCGGACACATTTGCAGGACTCTGATCATCTCAGCGCTCAAATGCCTCCACTCCAAATTATCTCATCTTGGTTTTTTTTGCGGTAAAAGATCAATAAAAGGAATGAGATAAACAAATCCTACCGATGACCCGAGACTGTGTGAAAACGGTCTGTGATACTTATAATTAATCCCATTTGAAAATAATAATCCCATTGAAATTGATAACGTTAATATGTTTCAAATCAAAGCCTGAACACTGAGTAATATGTGCTCTTAAAAAACCTTTCGCACAGTACTGTTACTGTAGATGCCTATGTACGAGCGTTATTGGAGTAAGTTTTGATTGTACAATGCCATGCCGTGAAAATATCACTGTTTTCTTTTTAAAGGTTTCGCAGTCAGATTAATCATTCGGTCTCCGCTGGTCAGATTATCGGGGGGTCACAGGCTGCTGTAGATCCTCTTTATTGTCCCTCCTTCATCCTTGGAAATGATGCCCTTCTCGATGTAGGAATCCACCTGCTGATCCATGAAGTCTTTAAGCTTGGACAGGTCGTAATCTGTAAGAAAAAGTGAAGGAAATATATGTGATCAAATGGCACGGGTGAGGTTCTTTGGGGGGCAATCGGAAAAGATTAGGTGCTTTCACGAGTCTGGGAACCCAAACAGAATCTAATCTTGGCGCAACTAAAGATTAAGGTCAGTTCGGTTGTCTGTAGTTAAGAGGATACCATGAACAAGCAAGAAGAGGCGAGTCTCAAAGTCAGTGTTTGTTTACGATCAGGAAGACTGTGGTAGTGTCATAACGATATTTGTTCCTTTAAAAAGAAAAGCAATCAGATTCATCGTGAGGTGCCAAAAACAAGCCTCATGAATACATATAAATACAAAAGCGGGACAAGAACAGGACTAAAATGGAACCTTTGCACATTTTTAAGGCTCTGTGTGAGGTTGTGTGAGCAAGAAAATGTGTAAAACTCAGTCAGAAGGAAAATGTTGCAATATATTCTGGCTTCTTTTGCGATATGGTGGCGAAACGTGACTAAACATGCTCCAAAAACTGGTCAGCTTGATGTAAATATATCGAAATAAACTTTGACAACTGTGATTCCCCTGTCACGGCAGATTTCAATGTTGCCAGCAGACCTTATGATTAACAGCCTGATGCCCCTAAAAAAAAAAACATTTGTCAGCAGCAGGAGGATGACGGTGCAGTTTGGGCTGTGGCTATATTTAGAAACGGAAGCGTTTAAACTCCAAATATCCGTCATTGTAACTAATGAGGTCCTTAGATCAGAGCGACCGGCAGCTGTGATATCCGCCGGTTCTCTGTGATTTAGGGGAGAGCGGAGACAGACAGATGGACGGAGGACGCACAAGGTCAGGCAGTAAACTCAAACGCACACCGCCAATTCAAAATGAATTTGAGGCTGTACCTTTTAACTTCACGAGCCCTTTCCCCAAGCCACACACTTGTTAATTTGAGCGCGTGATCCTTTATGACTGCTTTTATTTGACAGCGATTCAATCAAATACAAATAACCGTGTAAAATGTAATTAGAGCGACACGCACACTCTTCCCGTTCCAATCATGAAACCCCCTTATGAACGTACATTTTCTCTTCTCTGTTGTCTGGCTGTTCTCAGCGTGAGGCTTTGACACTCACAGCCTCCATCTGTTTGCACACCCACTCAGGGCATGCACGCAGAAACACTGAGGTTTGGGAGTTTAGCCTGGGTTTGTAAAAGGCTAAAATCTGCTTCAGTGCTGATTCAGGCCTGGTGTTGACCTGGCCATGTTTTTTTCAGTCTTGGGTTAGACAATGTAGGCCTTGTTTTGGTCCCTATTCTTCTGTTCTCCTTCCTATTCCAAAACATATTCAGTTAACTGTCCGGCTAAAATCTTCTTTGTCCCAGCTTTACAAATGTTTTCTCAGACGTCGCCAGTTGCTTGTGTCTTTTAAATATCCAAATTTACCCTTATTCCTATTTTTACATTTCAAAATATTGTGTGTGGGCAACTGGGCATTCTCCAGTTCAGATTTATCCAAATCTACAAGTTTCATGACCGGAGCTTGCAGCCTAAAGGCCAGTTTCTGTCACTCTTTTTGTTATGTTATCACCCTTGATTTTGACGCTCTGTTCAAGGAGCCTTTAGATTTGGGTAAAGCCAAATTGGAGAAAATGTGCTGAGGGTTTAAGGTAAAAGAAAGTCAGAAGTGTCATTATTTTTTAAAGAGATTTCAATGCAACAACTGAATCAAGCTGAAAGTCCTTGATTTGTATTTGTAGCCTTATTCTTTTTGGCATGAATCATTTAAAAAATAAACTCATTTGGCTTTACCATGTAGTAAACGTACTATAAAACTACAATATGTCCAGGCTGGTTTTCATAACCGCCTACGCTCATAACAAGTGAAACCGACACCACAGTGGGGCGTCCTATCGGCGCTTCTGCCCGAGTAAACAGGCTAAATGGCCCGCAGCCCGTTACTATGGCGCTGCGATTGGCTCCAAAAGGCTATTGTACGATGTCAGCTGCTCTTCACAGATAAAAGACGGCGAGGAGGCACTAATGGAGAGACCAAAACCACCATCGCGCCAGGGCTAAAGGAGCAATGAGGGATAGAAGATGTTGGGACAGCGATTGATCGCAGAAACAAAACTAGCAAAAATCATTATAAATATAAGAGTATACCTTTCAGTGCATTATCTGCTAGTATAAACATCGCATGCCATGGGTGTGAGGTGATGGGAAAGGTCCGCTGCCTGAGTCATGAGACAGGATGAGGTATTGAGGAATAAACAAAGGATTTTTTTATTTTTTTTTCAATAACCAATACAGCCCCTCCCTCTGCTGCTGAACAAAGACAACTCATCGCAGACAAAGCATCTTGGACAAGACACTTAAAGGCTCTGTACCAGATTGTTTTGATTAATTACACGCAATGAAGGAGGAGGTCACAAAAAACAAATGCTAGTTGTGGTCGATACTCATTCCTAACATATTTTTAATTAGGGCTGCACAATATGTCGCAAAAACTATTGTGTAGCGATATTAAGTGATGCAATATCCACATCACAAGAAGCCATGGTATATCGCCCCATCACGAAAGTCTTCATCGTACTGAGATCGACATATCTTTAAAAAGAAAAAAAAACAATGAACAGAACTTATAAACGTGTGGAAGTTCAGCTTTAGTAAAACATTGACTAATTTAGTTCAATTTTAGTCTTGTTTTGGTCCAGATGTAGTCTTTCTTTAAAGGGACTATACAGAGTTTAAAAATGTTAAAATTATGTAAAATTATGTAAGTTATGTATCCCCCTACATGTTCCCGCCATGTCTATGTGTAGAATGAGCCCAGACCGATTCACCACAACTGTCTCTAAAATCCTGCACTGTCACTCAAAAAGGTGTTACTTCGGGTCTGAAGTGCCGTCATGCACGAGCTTAAAGCAGTACAAAGTAACTCTTCCCCCTAGAGGCCATAAGCGCAACTGCAGGTGTAGTAGCAAGTTACGATTTTTTAACTTATTAATTGTCTTGGAGAGTAAATACTATGCTGACAGGAAAGGTGAAGGCAGAGAGGGTTACTGTGCATCCAATTATACAGTGGAAATATTTTTTTTCACTCAAACTTGGCTGTAAATTCTGTTTAAAGTGACGCTAGCCCGCAGTTAGCTTTGCTCGTTAGCATGTTAGCTTCTTCTTCGTGATTATTAGTGTGTATTGCTTTCTCCGGACCGGTGGCAGTGAAGTTGCAAACATGGTTTTCTGTCCAGAGACACCGGGGGGAGATGAAAGACCCTCCACTACACTTGTATTACCCCCATAGGGACTACGAAAAGGATTTATTAAGGTAAACACGTTACTTAGTACTGCTTTAATATAGAAGCTGCAGTTACGCGTAAGACCTGAGGTGGCAGTAGTGAGCATAAAATGACCAGCTTGCATCTAGTCCCTTTAAGTCTTCTTTTGACACAATTTACTGCACAGATGACGTCCCAATAACTTTTGTGCACGATGGAAAACCCATGTAATCAGAGCGTACAGAGACATATCTTTAATTAAAAAAAAGAGCACAGATTTAGCCTTCTCCAAACTGGGACTAATTGGGAATTCATAGCGATTAACTTCCATCAACTCAAAACCGCCCTGTCCGTGAACAGTTAAGCCTCTGAATCGTGTGTCAAACAAACAGCTTCTTTTTGGAGAGGATCCTTTCTGTCCCGAGCGGACCTGTCTCTGTCGCTGGGTTGAATGAGGGACAGGAGGAGGAGGAGGTCTCGGGAGGCCCCCCAGTCGTCAGGGGCAACCGTCTCCCTCCCCTGAATCCAAATGAAGCGACACAAATTAAAGAGGGATGAGCTCCCGCTGCTTTGACCCCTCCTCTGTCAGGACGCGCCACAGAAACACACGTCCTGCTTTTCTGTCTCAGCGAGTTTAGAGAAAACCTGCATCAAAGCGTGTTTTTGACACAACGTTGACTTCGGGTTTTGGGTTGTTCAGTAAAAATGTTCTTTGTCGGGGGATCTCGAGCACAGTTTACACATTTTATGGTACTTTATGCATTTTAATTTGATATATTTTCATATCTTTTTACTAGCTGGTATCTGGACAGTCAAGTATTTTATCAGGTGGTACTTGGTGTGAAAAGTTTGAGAACCAACGTACTAGGCAAGTGAATTGAGTAGCAGTGGAAATTTCAAGTTCTAATGTACATATTGTTATTCCTCAACACAAACCTCTCCTCCATCTTGTCAAACTGCCCTGGATACAAACATGCTCAGTGTCCTCAGGAGGTATACGGACCGACTGCGGCGCAAAGTCATTAACATTTGATATTTCTGTGTTAACGGACCATCGATTTGCCACCTCTGCACCAGCCGCCGGGTCAGAGCGCTCGCCGCGTTTCCACAGTTTTCCAGGTCACCGCTGCCGACTGTTTACTGTCACTGCTTGGTTAGATACGGAAGCTCAAAGGGCCTTTATTGTAGCGTTGAAGAGCGTTTTACTTGACTTTTACTGTATCTGCGCTGCTATTTCTGTGTTGTTTTTATTGAGCACAAGCAATTAACCTTGAATCCGAGCACTGCAAGCTACACTCTTAACCAGTAAACAAAGCTCGGGGAGGAATGTTCATAAATTCACTGTTACCATGGAGATCCCCCAGGTTTGTGGGTACTAGGAACCGCTCAGTCAGCTGCCGAGTCACAGCTGGTAAATAGGAAGGAAGGACTTTATTTGTGGAGCGCCATTCGCAGACTCTCAGTGCTTTACATGGGACAGTTTTATATTCACTCACTCCTCGGTGGTGATGAGCTTGACTGGTGGAAGCGAGGCTGCCAATCTGCGCCTTAGGTCCCTCTGACCACCACCAGCCAGTCACTCACTCTCACACACACCTCCTATCCTACATGTTTTTTAGTGGTAGGATAAACCGGAGCACCCGGCGAACATGCAAACTCCACACAGAAAGGCCCAGTCCCTTAGAAATTAAAAGGAGACACAGCGATTCTAACATACGCGGACAGTTAGCAAGTCGGCTAGTCCAGGAGAGAGAGTTCTTTAGCCTGCTCGATATATTTAGCTGTTAGCATTAGCCATCAAACATCACGAATTATAACTTTTTAGCTTTAAACCTTTTGACTTTAGATACAAATTAGCTTCTAAAAGTGTCCACTGAGCTAAATTCTAACTCAAATTCAGTCAAGTTTCTAAGTTTCTGCTTTTTGTGGGCAACGGTGGCGCAGTTGGTAGAGCGGGTCGTCTCGGGATCGGAAGGTCCTGGGTTGGAATCCCAGATTGCTGTCGTTCTGTCTTTGCGCAAGACACGTCACCCTACCCCATCCAGTGTCTGTGTATGAATGGGCGACTGGTTCCTTACTGTAATAAAGGCCTGATAAAGGCCCAAAGTTGGGTTCATGGCATTTACAATAAATGCCATGAAAAGGACAAGCAAAAACCTCCCCTTACATTAGCATTGCGCTTGTCTTCCCTATTCATATGTATGGGATAGAACATTCAATTAAAATCAGGTCTGTGATTCGACGGCCAAAAAAATGTGCGCCTTTGTAGGAACAGGCTTAAATAGCTAAAGGCATTTCTGTGATTTCTATGCCCCGCCCAGCTCGGCGATTGAACCCAGGACCATGTATCAGTATTTTACCTTTTAAAATCTGCTATGATTCCCATTATGCTTTGCGATATGGCATCACGATCCGAAACTCTATACAGTCACTTATTGTAGACCTGAGCTAAAAACAGAGCAAGACGGTCCTAAATTCTTCAACTAAAATCAACTTGGCTTTGTTTTCTCACATTCTCATCGGAGAGGACTGACAAGAGAGCTGATGCGCTGATTTGTATGAACTTGGTTGTTTATTCCTTATTGGATTTTCTTCTGGAGTTGACAAGAATTATTTGCAAGACCTCCAAGAGTTCACAATGAAAACTATCTACTGGTGCCACCTGTCCTTATTCTCTCTTAGCAGTTTTGCACCAAGCGTTTTGAGAGAAACACAATTTCCATTCCCTGTAGAAACTGCAAACCGAACTAAACCGACACATACTTATCGGATGTTTTCACGATTGCACTTTATCCGCACATACTCGACTAATCACGCGAAGCCTTACTTATCCCTCCTCCGTTATTCACTCGGCAGTAAAGAGGAGGGAGGGCACAAACATGCTCAGGCCTTTGTGTCCAACTCGAGAAGCTTCAAGTGCGGTAATTAGGACAAGCCCATCAAGGGCGCTCATAAATATTCACGAGGCCAGATCCTTGTCTGGTCTTTGCGTCCGGATTTAAATTGCAAATGAAGGTCTGACAAAAGCGCTGTAGCATTTTATTTCACACAGTAGCGCTTTGATTTACTTGTGACCAATTAAGCACCCTTCCCGAGAGCCCGTAAAACTCTCAAGAAGTTCATGCAAGTAGCTTACCGTCTTTGCCTTCCTCTTTGCTGTGCTTCTTCAGCCACTCGATGTTCTTTCTGATGGCCTCCAAGTAAGTTTCGGATTTGCCCGGCAGACCTGAAAGTAATAAAGAAGAAGCTTTAACATCTACAAATAATAAATCCTGTCTTAAATAGCATGGTATTCATATGTTTTTTTATGTTGAATGTTTCTATTGTGTGTTTTTACTGGATGAATCTTAAATGCGCCGACACATTTCTGCTCTTTGAAACAGACAATAAAGTTCTGATGTATTGAAATACTAGATATGACAGGATGGCTTGTTAATTCAAATTGTGAGCATTAAATTTGATGAAATCATAGGCTAAAAATGAGGGGAATCATGACTAAAACTGAACGTTGGCACATTTGTACACTGGCATTGTCATCTTGGAATATACCCGTGCCATCAGGGAAGAAGAAATCCATTGATAGAAGGTCGTCAGCGGATCTCAGTCTCAGCCAGATGGCAAACCACAGTGATTTTGCGAATTATGGATTACGCTTTCACAAATATACTGGAGCTGTAATGGTAATTTGGCGATATATTGTGCAGCCCTATTTGTGTCGAGCAGTTTAGAGACATCAAGATCTAATAGCTCAAAATTGAATAGCTCTAAAACCGTTCAGTTGAGTAAAAAGGAGTCAGTTCATGGCTGGAATTGTGAATTTAAAGACTATTTCGTTTATATGAGGAGATAAAAATGTGGTTTTATAATATATGTTGCAAATTGTAGAAAATAACTGGTGGTTTTGTGATGTTAAGTTTATTATTAAGAGGTCGGGGGGGAGGGAGGGATAAAAGGGCAAGATCACATGGTTACTATTTTGGATCATTGAGTTCATGTATTCTGGTATTCTAGTATTTCTAAATAGAAATATTCTCAGTTAAGAACAAAAAACTTGTTTGTGTATTTAGTTTGAAAGTTACTTATTACTAGTAATTTATTTAAATACTTTGTTGCTCTTACTTCAGTAATTGTTTGCTTTGCTACTTTTTAATCTTACATTATTAACATTTTGATTAACGTAACTCTAACTTGTGTAAATATTTTGGCTACTTCCCCACTTCTAACAATGTCAAAAATGAAATCTAATTTGAAGGTTAATATGTTTAGCCACATACAGTAGATACAATGTAACGAATAGGAATCCCACTCGATAAAATTATAATAATGGTATAATTTCAATATGTCATAATGAACAGTGCGAGGTTTTGCTTTTCCACCATTACATGACTGAAAAGAGTGCTGCATATCCTCATAAGTGTAACACAAATGGAAGTTGGCTCGTCTGGATTCGTGTTTCTCGTCTCTGTTTGAACAAAGCTCGCCTGTTAATCCCGCGGTTTGTTTGTGTCTAAATCTGGATTAGTGGGAGCGGGGCTGGACAGAGCTCAGTGTCTCCCGCTGAGAGAGGGATCGGACTGGCCTAGATCCGCTCTGGAGGCTGCGGCGGCTGGGCCCTTTCCTGTCTCCTCATTTGTGGGTTTTGAAAGCAGTCGATTTACACTCGCTGGTCATTTATGTGGTGAAAAATAATGTTTGGGGACATGGACTTAATATGGTGTGATATTCATGTTTGAAATGTATGCGTTTATTGGAGGTTTTGGCAAAGAACAAAAAGAATAATACAAAAGAAAATCAACAAGAAAATAAGAGCGAAGTTAAAAAAAACAAAACAATGAACAAGGCACAATGAAGGGATTTTTTTGAAATGCGAAGAGTGTTCATTAACAAAAATAAAAAAAGAAGATTTCAAAGTAAACATTACACCATATAAAAGTAAAGGGCGACAAAACAAAGTTACACTAGATCTTACAACTACTTAGTAAGTGCTTTTATAGAAAACAAATAGGTTTGCTACTAGAAGTTTAAAAACTAGCTTTAGTGATCGTGTTTGGGATATAGATTTATCATTACGAGCAAAACAAGCACTTTCTAAATATGTACAGATGCTTCCCCTGAGATTAAAAGAGATTGGAACTAGTTTTGGGGTCTGTGTATCTGGAGGTCGTCAGGGTGTTGCTGTGGACTGACTGGTCTCTGGCGACGGCTGCTCCTCTTTGGTCGAGTCTTTCAGGTTCTCGTATTCCTTCTGCATCTTCGCCGCCTCTGCCTTCGTGTTGTCGTCTTCATCAAAGCCCCTCACTGTAAAAACAAAAAGGTTTATTTCTCAGAATGATTTCAAAATAAATCTCACTATTTAGTCCGGTTCACTATGTAATCAAAACTATCAAAACATTTCTGAAAACAAGGTTCCATTTGCTCTGATATGTAAAAAAAAAAAAAAAAGGGCGATAATAACATTTATATGGGGATGGCAGATATCTACAAAATTTGGTAGAAAATTCCATTCGGTCGTTCCAATCAAAAGTCAATGAAACCCATGTCATATGTTTCATGGAGTTACCGTAGCGATGACCAGGACTCCCCATTTACTGTAATGGAAAAATGTTATAAGTTACTCATAACTTCAAATCATGACAACACCGCCCAAGAAGTAACTTCCTGTTTCGATCCAGCACACCAAAATAAAAGCACCATCTTAAGCATTCATCATCAGCAGTTCACTAGTTTTACTGTCTTTCTGCCTAACTATTAACAGACAAAACACTTAAAGTGTGTGTATTTAATGATATTCTTGCAATGTTGCAAGTACCCGCTGAACTAATCAATGAGACGAGCTGTGTGTTTTTATTTTTGAATGCCGGATTGAAATAGGAAGTCACTTCTCGGACGGCTTTGTTATGATTTGAAGTTATGCACAGAGTCAATTGCACAAGTTTACCAAATGACAAGGTCAAATGGAAACATTGATTTTCTCATTGCTTCCAGGTTTCCAAAAATATATCGTTTTCATACTCTCCACCAAAACCCTACAACAGTGGAAATCTAAACATAGTGAACCGGACTAATTGCACAAAACTGACATTTTCCTTCTAATATTATGTGCATGAGAGAGGGATTCGCTCTTATTGCTTCAACAACTTCCAAAAGAGTAGGATGGAAACAGTTTACTCAAGACATGTAGCTAATCAATGGAGGAATCGATCAAAAATGTCTCTATGACTTATGTGACTTATGTTAGTGAGAACGCTATACAAATGAATGTTTTTCCCTTCCCTAAAATGTGCTCTCCAAAAGTGGAATAAATCAGTCATTATCATATTTTTTTTTACAACAAGTACCACCTCAGAAAACCTTTGACCATCCAAGTACCATCAATACTATATCAGGACTAATCTGGATCTAAAAATTGTCTAAAATAAATCTAAATTAGACTTAATCTCTAACCTGGATGTAAACCATGTTGACACCAGAAAACACATAGCTTAAAATGATAAAAGTATAGATTAAAATATCTCCTGCTAAAGTGAAGAGGTTCCACCGTTTGAGAGCCACTGGAGTAGATTGTTTGAGGACGTACACTGAACAGCACAATGGTCTGCCACAGTTATGTGTATCAACAGGTGGACGGACATTTGTCGAACGCCTACCCATGAAGTCTGCCGGTCCCAGCGCTTTGCCCAGTTTGTTCTTGGTCTGCAGAGCGATCATCGCATCCAGGTTTTCTGCAAGAGACACACACAAAAAACACTCCACGTTACAATTTTTACTCCGGACGTGGATGAATCATAGTTTTTTAATGGATTGGAAAGCCTCGCATGTCCCTGTGTGCCTCGCCGCTTTATTATCATCATAATGAGGAGACGGAAAACTAATGAAAATGGCGGAATGAATGGTCATTTTTTATTCATGCATTTGAATACTGTGAACAGCTGGACGTCCTTCAGCTCATGCAGGGAGGACTTATGGGCGAGTGATTACCATGCTTTTAAATGGAGAGGGCTTCCTAACATGAAGGTTCATCGCTTCAACAAACAGCAGCAGGAAGTGTAGCGAAGCTAGGGCTGGCTACTAGGGAACAAAAACATCTTATGTCGTAAGAGCCAATCAAAATCTCACCAAGCATGCTTGTTTTGCTGAGGATTTGCTCGGTCATAGTTTACTCACTGTTTGGTGTTAGAGCCGTATGTACAAATGCAGCAACAGTTGGTCTGAAATCTGGGACGTGACACTGATCTGAGTCATATTTCTAAGTGCTTGGGGTGTTTTGCAACGAGAACAGTGTGCCGTCAATCAATGATTTTAAAAAATCAGATTAATCACACTTTTGAAATGCAATTAATCACGATTAATCCCAGTTTTAATGTAATTATTATATCCATTCTTAACTAGCCTATACCTAATTATTTCATAAATCTATGTGAAAAGCCCAACTGCTTACAATTCCGTCCCTTTAGAATTATATAGTTCTATCTGTTCTATCTGACATTTTTGTTGAATTTTTGTTATTGTTCCTGGACATAATAGGATATATGTATAATATATATATCTACAAATAAGGAGCAGTGGGCGATGGCAGTGCCCACAGACCCATCTCCAGATGTGGAGCCAGGCTCATGAATCATCTATTGTACATGTTTTAGTGGTAGCAGAAACCGGAGTACCTGAACCTACGCAGACACGGGGAGAACATGCAAACTCCACACAGAAAGACCCCGTCCAGTTGGGAATCGAACCTGGGACCCTCTTGCTGTGAACCGCTGCACTACCAGGCCGCAAGTACAAGCGTAAATATCTTGCCCCATGGACAGATTTCTTAAAATGAGACTCTCAAATCAAGGAACAACGCACTTATTTCAAGATTACTTTTTGCAGTGTCACTGAGCTTTCTCCATCCTACACATTTTTATCTAAAGTAAAAAAAACATTTTCCACCTCCTCCCATTGCTTACTATTTCTAACCAGGACCCACCAGGCACAACATAATAGAAATTCTCTTCTCTTTTTCTTTTGGTAGCTCTTTCTTAACCTCCCCCTGCCCCTACTATCCGAGTGCCTTTGAACGCTACCCAGTCCCCGCTCCTCACCCTCTCTCTCTCTCTCTCCCCCGGCTCCACGTCTCTATCTCCTCAAGCTTGATTGGCTTTGATTGACAGCTCGGAGTGAGTCATCTCGGCGGTGGCGGAGGCAGAGGAGGCGGAGGAGAGGGGCAGAGCAGAGAGGGGAAGGACACGTTAGCCATTAGCGTAATTAGCGTGTTGCCTGGCGATAAACCGGGGTTCCATCTCGTTATCTCCACAACGACACCGATTGTCTGGGAAATGCGTTTCTAAAATAGAGCTGTGTTCCTCTGAGGGTCAGTGCTCAAGACACTAAACTACAATGAAATACTCTTCTATTATTCAGAAAAATCTGATGTATACTGATGTATGCTCTCGACTCTATGGTAGAACTTGCTGGCATGTCAAAATGCAAATGTTTATATCAAAGGAAGTGACAATGAAGAGAAGGAATTTCTATACCAGTTGCCTTTCAACAATACTGTACGAATGAGAATCAGAAGTTTATATAACAGACTGTCCCTTTTTCTATATATCACTGATGTTCTTGAACAGCTATTCAAAAAGTCAAACTCAACAACTGTTTAGGTTGAATGGTGTGGTCCACCTTTGGTTCTTTTGTCCTTCAGTCATGTGGCACTGGCCTGGATTGAGACACACATCTAATACTACTGCGACCAGGACTACTATGGTTTAGACCCAATTACTGACAAAACACAGTATTGACTTTGTGCATCTATATTTAGAAATATTTCTGTTCTGGTTTTCCATTTTGGCGTCATCTTGCTGTAGAAAGGAAACCTCCTCCACCCGGTCATCTCAAACGTAATGGAGCGTCACCATGGAGACGCAGGTACACGTCCTGTCCTGGCCTTATGCGGGGGTGGGGGGGTCATTAGCGTTGTCTTCGGGAGTGCGGGGGATGATGGGTAACAGGAAGGTGACTGTCCAGCACAGGTCATCTGAAGGAGTATTGATTTATGCCTGTGTTACTGTGACGGAGCGCGGGTCGTGTCATGTTTCATCCGGTTAACGACCCAAAACTACCGCTAGGTCGTTATATATGTACTGTGCTTATAGAAAATCAATGATAGAGTAAAGTGTATTTGTAAAGTGAAATATTTTTTTGAGATTTTGCACGACGACAAATTCTCTGTTCTCTGTACAGTTTGGGACTGTGTTCTTCCACAGCTCTTTGTGCTGCATTTGATACTATTTATTTTTAGACATGGACAATGGTTGCTAGTTTTCACCTAAAATAGCAGATTTCTATGGTCCAGTTCATGACAATGGATTAAAGAGTAACGTAAATAGTCAAAAAGATATATACTAGATTCTAGGTTTACATGCAGCCAAATCACGTAATTGAAGCAGGATTGTCAAACAACAGTCTCCACCCTGGACTTCATTAACTTAACCTCTGGCTGTGATCTATTGGTTTTCCATATTCAAAGTAAAACTCAATTTGAATAAAGGAAGAAAAAAAATCTACTCGGTAAGACCAGAGCAATGGCCGCTGGTTGCACTGATTAAAGACCACGACGCAAGGGGCCGCCATTGTCCGCCATTGCTAAAGTAGCTCCATATGTGGGCGGCAAAACAAGCTAGTTTTCTATTAGTGAGCATTGCACTTTCCACACGTTTCAAGCAACTGTGAAGCCTTTTTTCTAATTTTTTGGAACTTGCTACACCTAGACATCGCTCCTGTGATAACACTGGGTTACTGGCTGGTTTTCGGACTTTGATTGACAGGCAGGTGTATTGTTAGAGAAGTAGTAAAGGTAATATTTCTGTGTAATTTCTTTGTAAACAACCTCAGGGCAGGTTAATGTCAGTCGAATCCCATTGTAGGGGATTTATACAGTCTGCCCCAGCAGCAAACGCAGAGGGCAAAGTGCATTACTGTGATCTACCTGCGTTAAAGAAACCGCAAAGCAAAATAAAAACATCGCTTTTGTTCTGATTTTTCTCTATCCAGTATTGTTCCTCAACAGAATAAGCCCATCTTTGATAGATCAACATGCTGCTCCTGCACAGAGCTGACAGCTGTCCTTTGCAGGTGACTGACCTTTTCCGCACATATCGTAAAGACATAAAAACCAGCGACCCCTTGTTTCCAAAGCACCGTCCTGATCCTAATCTCTCTGAGCAGCCTGTTTTATGCCTCTCGCTCACAGTGATATCTGCACAACTGAACCAAGAGGAGGAGAGCTCATCCAGTACACATGAAAGCAGAGGCACATGTTGAAAGGATAGGAAGAAGAGCTCTGTTGTGGAAAAACAGTGTCCCTTTATATAAAACTCCTTTGTGTCTAACTGACAGGTGACTAAATGTGGGTCACTTTCTAAAAATGTTGGCAGTAGTGTTTTATTTTCTTATTTTGGCTGGAAAATGTAATGGCGTGTAAATAATAAAATAGACAGTTGCTTCTACTCGTTCTTGTAGTCAATCAAAAGATGTCATTTGACAAGAGTGAGAAGAAGCTTAAGCGAAACATCCTCTTCCCAATCAACCCAGTCCAGTCGACAATCTGTGGAAATCTCTACTAAAATGCAAAGTTCCTGGACGACTCATGGCCTATACAAACAGTAAAGTACTATTTGCATTTAACGTGTCCAATTGAGGCTATGCATGTGACCCATCCCTGAAAAAGCCCAAACTGAACCGACCCGAGCCCGACCAATAAACTTCCATTTTAGGCCCGAGCCCAAAACAAACGGGGCGAGAGGTGCTGTGTGGGAGGTTTACGCACACGGCAGCACGAACAGGCAGCAGCACAGGCAAGTGTCACCCCCCTCTCTATTCAGCCACTGTGAGTTAAACACTGACCACAGACAAAGAGCATATAGCGGTGCTCCCGGTGTAGCGCCGGTATCAAAGCACTGGCCTCTCCATGCTTCAGAAACGTGACCAACGGTTCAGTACATGTCTGTGTACACGCTCCCCTCGTAAAAGCCCCCTCCCCGTGCCGCAGTCTGATAGTGGAATGGCTAAAATGGTATGGAAAATGTGAGTAAAAATGTAGGAATAGAGTTAACTTTTCCTATTTTTCTTTCTTCATTTACCTCAAAACACGATGCGGCCTTCCTTTACACTTCCATAAATAATAATTATATATAATCTTGGCTACTGAGTCTTACCCAGGTAGGACACTCCCTCCTCAGGTGTGATGGTGCCGTACTTCACCATCATCTTCACAAAATCGATCAGCGTCTTCATGATGGTGATGAGCGTCTCTCGCTCCTGCGTGTCTTTCTCTGCACCACAAAAGCACAACCGGAGCATCGCATTATTAAGAGAATCCTGTTTGTATTACTCTGTTTAGCTACATAATTTTTTACAGTTGTTCTCTTTAGTTTTACCAGCATATTGTAGTTTAATGGCATCACAGATACAGCAGGATTTACAGTATAACGATAATGAATAATAAGTGTTGACCATGTTTGTCTGTGCACTGATCTATAGTTCTTAATGAGTGCAGGGGAAACATGCAGCGACTATAGCAGTGCTCCACGGGTTAGCTACGAAAATCAATTATGAATGCATGTTATCAGTGTGACAGCGTGACAGAGTGGCACTTATTATTACCCACACACAGCCTGTGCCCATTTACAAACAGGACACAAGTGACACTGCTGTTTTGAATTAAAGAAGAATTAAGTTTTATCTTCTGCACAATGTGCTTTGGTTATGTAAATCAAGCAGTTGTTTTGATCATGTTGAGGGCCCAGACTAGTGCAGTGCAAAATAAAGAAAGGCTTTGAATTTAATACTCTGAAATACATCATGTACTTTATAGGACTACAGACAAAAGCAGTAGCTGTACCTGAGTTGAGGCTCCGGAGCAGGCGGTAGAAGTTGGGGAAGTACTGCAGGTCCTGGAGCCCATCGTTGGGGCTGACCTCGTTCTGATCATCCCTGTCCCAGCGCTGATCTTCAGTGACGTCCCCGCCCTCCACTCTGTCCTCTGTCTCCCCCACTTCCTCCTCACCCTCGTCTTCATCATCGTCAAAGCGCCGCTGCGGAGAGCTCTCCCACTGAGGGGCAACATGTTTCAGTGAGTGATGCTCTTACCAGTGTAAGCATATGTGACTTACAGTGTGATGCACAATCGAGGCTTTAAAATGTTTTTTGGAAAACCTCAGCATTCATATTTTATGTTTCATGATTTGAAAAAATGTTTACGTAAGGATATACAGTAATGCCTGTGACGCCGGGGACAGGGTTCCCTCCGGAAGTAGCAGTTGGAATGACACAGAGAGTGCAAGCTTTCCATTTTGGCAACAGCCACCGTGATGAACTCACTTTGAAGCACAAGGGCTTCAAAAATGCAGAATACAATTTGTGTTCCTCTAGGACACAACAAAATAAAGGAAATACAGATTGAAGAATACAGATCGGAGCAGTCCAGTAGTAGAAGAAGAAGTTTTACTGAAAACTACAGGAATGACGCAATGTAATATTTGAGGTATGTTTTTGACAAGGGAATAACGTTATGCATGTTTCCAATTGTTCTTGATATTAATCCCACTGAACTTACTAGATATGAACTCATTTAAAGGTTGTGGACTCCTTTGTGGTTTTATGTAGCAGTGTCACATCAAGTCTGGCTTCCTATTTTACATATAAGAATAACACATGATTTGATTCCATACCGTTTTGGCGTCAGCGTCTTGCTCCCCTCTCGTGTCCTTATCGCCTTCAGTTTCCTCCACTTCGTTTTTCTGGGCGTTTTTGGTGATGAGATCCTGTAGCGCCTCCGCTACCTGGTACTCCAGAGAATCCGCCTCGCTCTCTGTAATCTGCACAAAAACACGAAACAGGGCCGCTCTTAAACTAGTAGCGCTCTAAGACGGAGGGCGGGGTGTTCGTTTCCTCACATCGATTATATGTATTTTTATAAGGAATAATCAAAAGGAAAATGTTGAGCCTGATCCAGTGAGTGAGTGGGTACGTTGCTTTATTACAAAACAAATCAGCATTTTTTATCATTATTCCTTTTACCATCTAGTTGAAATCCAACCAGACCACAGTCATTTTTGCCAGACCATCATGTTTGCCGACCCCTTTCTGTCATTTCAAACGAAGCAATTAAAAACAAGGGGCAAAGCTCACATCATGTACTGACACATACAGGACTCTGGAAATGACTTTTATCGAGTGGCTGGAAACTCATTTACAAACCGAGATCTTTTCGTTCCTGCTGAAACAAATCCCATTCGCACTCTGCATTTCCCCGGGAGCGCGCCCAGAGGGAGCTCCCGTTGTGAGAAGGTCATTCCACAACGCGGCGCCTGACCCTGCATCTGCACTCACCAGCCCCAGTTTGAGCAGCCGGGACACGATGCGGTCGAACACCCCTCTGTCGTCCTCCTCGTAGATTTTGTTGGCGATCTTCTGCACGATGTCCTCAGCCGTCAGCGGAGTGCCATCCACCTGACGGAAACTCTCCGGGACATCTGCTGGAAGAAAACCATAAATAAAAACATTGTATGCATTATCTCTGGCAGTTGCTTACGAATGCAGCAGCAGGTATAGTTTCCGGATTGTAACAAAATAGCTCTTGTTTGTTTGTTGATAAGGATGGAAGGGCACACACTGATGCAGATGATTCACTGAGCATTGAACTTTAACAACTCTTTCTTACACATTACATTTCTCAGCATTTAAGTTTTAGTCTAACATTTCAAAAGACCAAGACGGAAATCCCTGACAGTAAGAATCGTGCACCAGATTGGCTCTTATGTAACAGTCCTCGTCTCTAAAGGTCCACGCACCATCATCAAAATAAGAAACTCCGAAATCAGAAAATGCCCGCAGTGAATCATCCACACATTCGTACAGTGTGACTATTTCAGTGAGCGTACGAAGGAGTAGCAAATGTCTTGAACTGTTCCTGCTGATTTTAGACAACGTGGCACCGGATGAGTTTGACATTGCTCAAAGTGGATCGATTGAAAAGTGCTATTCGGCGTTTTGTGTTTCGGTCATCGCGGGTCACGAGGCAGGTCAAGGTGTACAATTACTGTGAATAGAAAAGCACAAGCATCACGAGCTCCTATTCTTTCATTTGTGCTGGTACATTTCGTTCACACATGAAAGCGGATATGTCTATAAATGAGCCCTGAAACTTTCTTTTGGCTGCCTCAGCAGTAAAGAGCAAAGAGCGAGAAATTGAGCTGGTCAGAATTTCGAAAGGGCCTTCTACAGGTAGTAGTGATGACACACACTAAAACTGAAAAATGCAGGTTGGAGGGCAATGGGCAGCAGGTATGTTTTTGACAAGACAACAATGTTAAACAAATAGTAAAAGGCTCAAAAAATGCAAAAAAAAATCCCCTTTGAAGAGATTTTTTCATCTTGATAAAATGATAAAATGTAGCTTAACTTATTCAAGATTCCATAATTGAACACAAGACCAGGCATGTTGGGATTTTTTTTCATAAAGGAATCACATAACATCCAAAGTGGTTTCTAAACAATAAAAGCCATTTGAACTGCTGAGAAACTGCTTTGAAACAAACATAAAAGGTAGCATTGCCCCTGTGTTTGCTTCCCTGTACCGCCTCGCGTGTTATTGAAGCCGTTTGAAGCTTGGTTTCCGGCTGAATCGAATGCATTTTGCAGCATAATATAATACACACAGAGAAAAGTAAAGGATGAGTCAAGGCCATAAAGCCGAGCAACCTTTTTTTTTTTTTTTTAAATAGATGTTCAGAAGATTGCAAAGTACACACACACAAAACAAGCAGCAAATGGAGAGCCCGCAGAGACCTCCGCCAAGGCACTGGAACCTATCATAAACGGCAAACATAAAGTGACCAGATTAAAACTTAAAGGGTTAATTTGGGGTAAATGCTCTTCCCATTGAGCCACACATGTTTACAATACAAACGCTAATAGAGACAGAAAGCATTAATATCTGTACAGATACATCCTTGTATCTAATGAAACTGAATCTCTATTACAACTTAACAATATACATCCCTAGTTTATCCATGGCTGACGGACCTTTCCAACAACATTGACCAAAATGTCATTAGGAGCACTATTACAGCATATTACCTCCCTAAAACATAAGCGGAGTCATTGTGCTGTATGTCGAATAGCTTTAGCTTTAGCTTTAGCCTGGGTCATGTCTGAGAGGTTAATCTTTAGCGCTCTCTGACTCCAGGTCTTAACTCGGCCGCTCACACGTGTATTTGGTGCCAGCGCTGACTTAAAGTGACTTCCTGCTGTGACATGAAGACACGCAGCATACGGCGAGTCCAGGCAGAGACCAGAGCAAAGCTGACAGCAACAGTTATACTGATGCACCTCACACCAAGCTACTCTTTTACACAGTCTTTTATTGTTGTGTGGCATCAAGTAACTAAATGTAATGTCCTGCTTTAATGTAGTTTAACAATGTCGCCTTGTTTTCAACCGTGACAGTGAAAGAATAAATATATTATGTTGTTATCCACAAAAGTGACCTGTCGTAGACCTTTTGTTTAGGTTTAGCCGCAGTTTGGTTTAGGGCTGAAAGATATATCGTTATCGCATCGATATCGAGATATGAACATTCAAGATATCAATATCGAAAAAGCAACGATATATCATTATCGGATTGGAATCGAGATATGAATATTCAAAACAGGACTGGAGAACTAGGCTAGTGGTGAAACAAGGCCTCTGGAGGGCTGCATAGGCCTGGAAAATGAGGCTGCTGGTGAAACAAGGCCAATCTAAAAAGCAAGATATAAACTATATAGATTTTCATCAATAAAACTGCACTCTTTTGTATTATGTTTTAAAAATGCTTGGTTTTCACTTAGTTGAATCGTATCGTATCGATATCGAGATATCTGGCATGAATATCGAGATTTCATCCATATCATTCAGCCCTAGTTTGGTTCTAAATTATCTTTTGGTCTTATGTATCAAACAATACACTTAAATTGCTTCTTAAGTTGAATTACATTGTCTCGTGCAGGGGTCACTGTTCTCCCCAAAGCCACTACGTGTTACAAAATAAGAAAGCTACTTTTAGAATACTTGAATAGCTATGGAATTCTTGCGAATGCACCCTGAACACCACATAGAAAATATGACACTTCAATGCATTATAAAACAAAATTAAATTAGCCATACCACATTTGCTATGCCTGATTCTGTCAGACCTCTAGTTAGTACCTGGGTGGAAAAACTGTGAGGTAATACCAGGCAGCCTGTGAGTGTTTTGTGGAGGTAGCACCGTGTATGCAGCTGTGGCTACATACGTAGATTTTATACCAAGTGAATGAATAAAATCCCCTAAGAGTTCCTTCCCTAGTTTCCTATTAATCCTTTTCTTTATTTAGCTAGTTACAGTTTTTGTATTTTGTTTTCAACAATCTATAAATGCAACTTGGTACATGAGAGTTGTTTTGCCAAAACAGCAGTAAAATTTGACTCATCAAACTTTTAGAGAAATGTAGAAAGCCTTTGGGGAGCTAAAATAGGGGCAGGGATGGTTGATCCTGACTCTGAAGTATCTGCGAGAGTGCAATATTCAGCACAGTAACTGCATGCTCATCAGACATAATGCAGTCAAGACATAATGTCGGTGCCTACCTTGGTACTTTCCATCGTCCATCCCAGTCTTGGTGGAATCGTAGTCCTCTGCCAAGCGCCGGCTCTTGGTTGAATCTGACTCATCGGGCACAAACTGATCGCTCTTTTCCCTGGTCTTTTCTGACACATCTTTGGACTCGGTGTTGGATTTCTGGGCCTCAGCCAACGACTTTAGCGCGCTGAAGTCATCACTGTCCGCCGGTGCGTCCTTGGAGGCTGCGTGTTTGCTCTCTGCGCGGAAACAACACACTTACTCAGACCTAAAGCTAAAAAACGATTGATAACGTCGCTGTACAGTAAGAGCTGCAATATGACGCCACTCAGCGAGAGAAACAAATACTCATTAATTGATTGCCGATGCGGTTTCCACTTACCGGCTGACAGGACTGCTGCTTTCACACTGTCTTGCTCTGCAATCTGGCAAATGACAGATATTAGACGACTCATTTCCACCCGGGAGATAGAATCTGATTAACAATGTTTGCCTGTCCAATATCTACAATGTTTGGCAAGTTGTGATAAAGGCCCTGGGACAGGAAATTAAACTGTTGCTTACGCACCTGTTCTATTACTGGCTTTTCCTCTGTCAGCTGGCTGTTGTACACTGTTTTTTCTGAAACACAACGAATACAAATGAGTCATATAAAAGATGTACACAGAATATACTGTAAATTGGTATCTAAAAAAATTACAGGTGATTCAGAGAACAACACCATAACGTCTTTGCAATCTTATGTCGGGACAAGGCAGGTAAATTTGAAACAATAAATAGGCTACATTTAGAGATATCTGTTGACATAGAGACGGTATCGCTGTAGTCTAGAGAGAGAAAAGAAAGAGAGAACAGCCTTTTAAGTCATAATTTCCCCATACTATTTGATAAAGGAATGTTATACAGTAAAATAATGGAGATTATTGTGTAGACTGGGCTTTTTCTTTGTCTCCAGGTGAACGCTCTGTCATGCCTTAATATTATGCGCTGGGACTTGCTGTACTCGTCCTACTCTCTCCCTAACCACACAGCAAAGGCAGAGCTAAATCGGATTAGCCAACAAAAGATTAAACCAGGGGATAAAATAGACCACAGTCCGAAACATGCGAGCAGGCAGGCGGCGTGAAAACCCCACACGCCCCGGTGAGACGCGCATCAGTTTTGACACTCCAATTCCGCTCTTGTTTTTTCAGTCATTCATAAAAGATCCACAGAATACATCATGAGTCTATCTGATACCCTTGTGTGTGTGCATTGATTATTCGAATAGAGTTTTCAATAGATCCTGTAGCGTGCTAGCATGGTTAATTGTGTTTGGGCATAGCTTAAACCAGTTAATGAGGGGACTCTTTAGATATTAGGCATTTCGTCCGGGGGCGGGGCTATGTCAAAAGTGGTTTTGTTTATGAATTTAAGGATCAGAAATGAATAAGGAGTCTATAAATCACGCTTGAAATAGATTTTAACCTTTCTGCTATAATAAACACATACACTCCAAACTCCTGTATGACCCATCCGTATTCCTATCCTAATACCATAATAAAACTGTTTAACAATAACATACTGTACTCGTATTTATCATCATCATAATCAGCGCTTGAAAATTACAAAAAGTTACATCAGAGACTCAATGAAAACTTCCCGACTAGGACGAAATGCCAGTAAATTAATGAGCCCCAGACAGATAATGATTATTATGATTGATAGATGGGGGAAATTAACCAAATGCAATCTTTGTAATGCTTTGTTATTGCCATCTATATTTTGAGAAGAGCTTGCAATCCAATAAAGGTAACTTTTGCAAGGCTGGCTCATTTTATAGTGTTCATAAATTATATAGAGAAAAGTAATGTTAGGCTATACATGTAACGTTGCCATGGAAACCCGCATTAGCAAAGAAATATTAGGCAAATTAACTTGAGAAAACAGCCGTGGGGTGAATCTGTAAGTAAGTACTGTAAGTATCACACTGTAGTAGTGTCCAGTTGCTTTAATGTAGCCTAAGCGATGTATCCGTATTTTGCGTTTTGAAATGCCCATTGGTTTATAATTATGAAATGCGCTCGTTTATTTCCCCCGGCGCTTTGTTCACTCACCTTCCGCGGATGATGCTGGTGTGGGGAAGGCAAAAGTCTGTGTCACAGCGTTCAGAGCGAAAAGGTGAAAAAATACGACAAAAGTCGCGTATTTGACCGCCATCCTGGAGCCTGGCGCGCGGTGGTGAGGTGACCGCGTCCCGCCTGCGTCTGCGTGTGTTTCAGCTGAAAGAGTGGACAGCTCCAGCCCGCGGTGCTGCTGCTGCTGCTGCTGAGGCGGCTCTGTCCTTGGACGTGTGGCCGCTCTATGGGTCACAGAGGACGAAGAGGGAAGGTGCAAATCTCCGCTGTGCCGTGGGGCTGTCGGAGGAAAGCGGGTCAGTCAGTGTAGTTATATCCAGACCCGCTGGTGGTGGAGGTGATCAGGGAGGCTCGACTGGCCCCGTGAGTGTGAGCCTCAGCATGACAGCATCATCAGTAAAACAGAGCTCGGCCAAAAGACCTGCCCACTCAGCGCTTACACAGGAGGAGGAGGAGCACTGCAAAATGAGACTAGCCTACCTGTCAATCACTGTGTTCACTTACTTATGGCTTATTTATTTAGATATTCGTCAGTTCATTTGACAGGGACTGCATTGATGTACTGCAAAAAGCAATCTTGAAATCAGCTATATTTTGGGGAAATCTTTCCATGGGGCAAGATTATTACAAAACAAAATATCAACAAAAATCTTAAGGACTGATACCTTGAAATGTGTTACTCAAATCAAGAAAATTATGTTTATTTCTAGATGACTTTTTGCAGTGTGAACATTTTCTTTTTAAATATCTGTCAATATAATATATAATACATTTAGAGAAAAAAGATTCCATGAACACATAACATTGCATTAGTTGACATAGTTCAAGTATTAGTAACATTTAAATATTAATTTTGCTACATACACAAGGATAAAGACACTGGACAGGCAGGTTGACATTTTACTTATTGGTTTATTTGGTCGGGGCAGTGCATGTTAATGGACATACATGGGTCTCATGCATGTAAACAAGCCACACCGGATTGTAGCTCATTTCAATCCGTCCCCATGCGCACTCTCTAACACACTCACATTCATCCTGGCCTATTGTACATGTTTTTAGTGGTAGGGGAAACCGGAGTAACCGGAGGAAACCTACACAGACACGGGGAGAACATGCAAACTCCACACAGACAAGCACCGTCCCTGGTGGGAAACGAACCCAGGACCTTCTAGCTGTGAAGCACGAGCAATAACCGCTGTGCTTCCATGCCGACATATTGCCTCCAATGAACAACCGGCAATTGTCTAAATTATGTAAAACAGTAATTCCCAAGGTGGCCCCAGAGCATCTTAATAAACTTGAACAAATAAAATAAAAATAAAATACAGTTTATTATCTTTGTAGTTAAGATGAATAAATTATTACAGCTAATGTGTGCCTAACGCGGCCAGAATACTTTATTTAGGTCCCAGAGAGGAGTTTATTTTAAAAGAGTGCCTCATGTGTCATTGTCATAAGAATGAATGAAAGCCTTTATTGTCATGACTGGACAATTGATGAAAAAAAAAAAAAAAAAAAAAGGATGCTCTGTAACTCTTTCTTGCATCCACCGAACACAAGCCTGCAAAGTCATAAGAACTGCATATTTGTACGCAACACAATCAATATCAACAACAAGCACAAAAAGCAGCCTTTAACCAAATATCAATTCCACAAATACATAGTTAATTGGGGTTGTGGTTATGAACACAAAATCACAGCCACAAATGTACACAGAACACTATTTTCAATTGTTCTGCGTTATATCCCACAATGTTGTTATGTTGCTTACAGGGATTGGTCCAAATACAAAAGCTTAAAGGATTCACTCGCTCATTGCAGTTTTTAGTGAAGGCCTGCACTTTTCTTAGGACTTTATTCGGGTGTGGAGACAGGTGCAGAGATTTTGGTTGAGTAGTTCCTTTATGTTTATTGCAAACTGGTTCAGGCCCGGGCCACTTATTCTGATGTCTGATTGTCTGACTAAACAAAAAAGACGTACTTGGCCATCAACACTTTCCACTGGTGTTTTACCTGCTTACAGTGACAGTTTTTAAGCCTGGCCTTTATTATTTCAGTCTTCAGACAACCTTGCATTAGCCGTTTTGCAGTGCAGCAGGAGCGGACACACCTCCTCCGTGCGTCACTCCCCATCTGCGTCACCGTTGTATATCTTTCACTGTCCTGTCAATAGCAACCTTTATTAAAATCGGCCCGCAATTAGGCACACGGACAAAGAGGAAGATGTATTGGGTTAGCTTTTATGGTCTCCTGTTTTCATAAGCGACATAATGCTGTACCGTGGGCAGTCCCCTGGTGACGACAGGACAGGGCCACTCTTATCAGATCACTAAAGCCTCTTCCCAGCTCTCCAGATAATTTAATTTAGCACACGTTGTATGGGGCTCATCAGTAAAGGCACCGGTGGGCACTAAACCGGCTGGTTGTTTGTTGTTGCCGAGCTGTAAATGAATCCCCGGTGAACAAAGACAATTAGCATTAGAGTTTCCAATGAAACAATTGGCTTTATTGTGTCCATCGAGCATCCATACTTCCAGTGTTTGAAGTACATCTCAAGTTGTCTTTGACTTCTGCGGTATTGAAATGGTTTAAAATACAATCAGGTTCACTTCCTAGCCGCCTGCAATAGAAAGGCAACATTATGACTAGGAGTGGGAACCTCTGGGTACCTCACGATTCAATATGATACGCGATAAATGGCTTACGATAGCGATTTTCTCACGATGCGCCGATACTGCGATAATCGATATATTGCACAAAAATAACCTACGATACATCACGATTAAAACAAAACATGCTACTTTTAACCTTTATCTTGACATACTACATATTATTCATCATTTACATTTCTTTTCATGTACCCCTTTTTTCTGTGTCTATAAATGATTCCTGACTTACACATTGAAAAGTGACTTCATTTACATTTAAATAAATAAGAAACCACAGTTCTGTTTACAAAGGAATACATCAACCCCAAATTAATGTTATATGTAAATCTCAAAACTATAATTTAAAGTAATTTATTTGTGTGACAGTGTTTAAAACTGTTCGTGCTGCCCACTGCTGTCCCGACTGACTTCTTGATCATTGTCAGCCTCTATTGTACTGCCTCATTAATATGCATGACGTCGCTCACTTTGATGTCAAGTATCGATATCAGATTAAAAAGTCGGTATCGTCCAGCGAAATATCACGATATATCGGAAAATCGATATATTGTCACGCTAATTATGACACTATAATAGCAGCTTTTTGGATCCTATCTCCCTGAACATATTACATTTTTAAGCTATTTGTTCAGGTCTGTACGGGAACCGACTCCAAATTAGCAAATTATCCAAACAAATACTAAATGACAGTGGCTCAAATGGCAGAGCGGGTTATAGAGGTAAGGTTTATCATTGTCATTGTGTCCTTGGGCAGAACACTTCACCTTGCCGGTGTGTGAATAGAGCTTAAGAAAACCGCTGAGATTTCTGCCGCAATCCACAATAATAAATCAATTGAGGCTTTTACTGTTCACATAAAAGAATTTGGACAGTACAGTGTGTTGCATGAGTTTACCAGTGGTGACCCAGTAGCTAAAGGAGTGGCCTCAATAGGAAACCAAAACCCATTCCAACCAACATTCTCTGTAAACGCACAACAAAACAGACTGTGCTGTGGTTTTATTTTACTTGATGTTGCTCATATCTCAGTGTTGATGCTTAAACTCCACTGCCTCAACATATTTGTGCAGAAATTGTGTAATGATCTAATGCTTTCTACTTTCTCCCACCCACTCACTGTGTAGGCAAAGACTGGCTCGGAGATAGTACTCTCTGTTCTTGTGTATTGTTACAACAGGGTGAGAGACGAGCCGCCGGCTGTGGAGAGAAATACTAAGAAATGCTCCATGGTGTTCAAGTTTTTTACAGTGCCCCAATGTTGGTGTAAAATCACTCAAGGTTAGCTAAGGTATCTATCTACCTATGGGATATCTGTCCTCTGCATTTGACCTTTTCTTTAACCAGCGCCTCAGGGCAACCTGTCAGGAGCAGTGGACAGCGCCCGGTGACCCCGCTTCAGGTCTTGTGCCAGCATCCTGGTCAGGCATTTACCTAGTGGTTTTACATGTTTCACAACCCTCCCGGACACAGAGAGAACATGCAAACACCTGGCCCAGGAATTGAACCTGAGATGTTAGTGCGAGATTACTAACCACCATGGAGAAAATCATTTTAAGTTGAAAGCTGGGGCAAAGAGTATAGCAGATAAAATGCACACAAAGATTTTGTGCGAGGATTTAAGGATATAAGCTGAAATTGGTACGGCTGCCGGATCAGAGCAAAACTGTTGTTCTGGTGTGGTGCTCAAATATAATGTTCAGCTTAGACTAATGTGTTATGGTGATGAATACAGTCTACGCAAAGGGCAATAGTGATTATATGAATGTATGAAGTGTAGAGTCTGTAAATAAGAGCAATGACGAGTCAATGAGGCTTCTTGATTCAATGTTGTTCACTTGACTAGACCCTCAGTAACTGTGGAACATGGCTTTATAAATAGACATGACTGAAACATGTACAAGGTATAATCCCAGGACTTTATATTATAGGCTAGGAAGACAACACTTTCTGTAATGTGGTAATGGGGACTGGAGTTACTAATCCTTACGAATATCCAAAAGCAAAATCATCAACCATTAACACCAACCAAGCTTGAAACATCATGAGCACAGATGTGAACCCAGTCAATAGAGGTTTTGTACGATCAAAACAGTAATTTAGCCCATATTGCTGAGCTTTAGTTATTGTTCATATGAAGTGAGTTACTGAAGCATTCTTTATTAATGACATCAAGCCACCGCTGTCTTAAAGAGTTTACAAATAGGACGAAGTGGACTTAACACATTGCCGTTATTATAGCCTAAAGGCACGAGTAATTCTCCTGAACAGTGTCCAGTTTTTGGTGATGCTTCTCTCTCTTGTGCCCAGTGAAATGGATGACTCTGCTTCCTGTTCTCAGCACTCTCCCTTTGGACTCAGTCCAGACAAACACTCTACTGCCCATATGTGAAGCTGAGGGATGGATAAATCCCTTTACAAATAACACATGATCTAAGGCACGTGGTTCATCAGTGCAAGGTTCTTTTTTCAGAAAGTAATCCACCATTTTCATTGATGTTTCCAACCTTCTTTTTAGGCTGTGTTATGTTGCAGAAGACTGACCCCTAGTGACCAATGTAAGTAAATGCTGCTTCCAAAGAAACGTTCTCCCAAAGCAACATTTTTTCACATATGAATTTGAACTGCAACGTTTTTATATAAATGTTTGTTTATTGTTATATCAGAAAACTTCCTTTGTCTCGTAGAGGGCAATTCATCTATTGCAATGACACCACATGAGGCTGACAAATGTGTGTGTGAACTGGCTGTTTGTATGACTTATGTTTTTACATGATAATATAATAATAATATATATTTTTTATTAGCTCAATGTTCACTCCAGTCTTTACCTTTTCAGAAATGTCAAAACATATAGGCTACAAGTCGTTTGCCATAATTCCTCGAGCAATACGTGATTCCTAGACATTTTACCTTATTGCATCACTGCAGTTAAACCTCTGAGTATATGTCTCTCTAGCTTTTTGTGTTGGCTGCCTATTCTCATAAGAGTCGTCTAGAGGGCGCCATGCAAACAAAGTTAGTGGGGTACAGCTCAAGCGAATGCATCCATGGGATTTAGGATATTACCAGCATCTTCAGTTTGTCTCAGTTTCCCCGTTTCTGTTTTTGACAGTTGTTAAAGGATTCTGACAACAATTGCTCTATTCTGTTTGAACCGTGGGTTTATAGCAGTACTAAGTAACTTGTTTACCTTAATAAATCCTTTCCGTAGTCCCTCTTACAAGTGTTAATGGGATGACTGGGGGGTCTTTCATCACCCCTGGTGTCTCTGGCCAGAAAACCACAACTGCAACTTCGCTGCCTTCGGGCCGGAGGCGCAGTACACACTAATAGAACCACGAAGAGGAAGCTAGTGGACTAATGGGCAAAGCTAACTAGCGCCACTTAAACAGTATTTACATCCAAGTATGAGTGAAAAAAAATTGTCTCCATTGTGTAATTGGATGTATAATATCCCTTTTCTATCAGTGTAATATTTACTCTCATGGACAATTAATGAGTAAAAATAACATGCTACGACACCTGCAGTGGCGCTTATGGCCTCTAGGGGCATGAGTTACTTAGTACTGCTTTAACAGTTTAAAGGGACTATACGGAGTTTAAAAATGTTAAAACTAAGTATATTCATCCCCCTACATGTTCCAGCTATGTCCTAATGTGTAGAATGAGCTCAGACCTGTTCACCACAACTGCCTCTAAAATCCTGCACTGTCACTCAAAAAGGTCCGAAGTGCCGTCATGCACGAGCTTAATATAGAAGCTGCAGTTACACATAAGACCTGAGGTGGCAGTAGTGAGCATAAAATGACTAACTTGCATCTAGCCTCTTTAAGTAATTTATTTATGTGGTGAAGTTGACAATAAAGCTGACTCCGACATTGAAAACAAGAACCACCAAAAATAATCTATTATAGAAAACGCTATCTCAATGGCCGCCGCCTGGGCGCCGCCATGTTTATTTCCCATACCGACTTTGAAGCTAAGCAGGGACGGGCCTGGTTAGAACTGGGATGGGAGACCGTTCCTCCGAAGCTAAGCAGGGAAGGGCCTGGTTAGAACTGGGATGGGAGACCGTTCCTCCGAAGCTAAGCAGGGAAGGGCCTGGTTAGGACTGGGATGGGAGACCGTTTGGGAACATCAGGAAGCCTGGCGACAGTAGTGAGTGTGTGCGTGGTGCCGGCCCCCACGTTGCGGTCCCGCCGCCCGCGGCCATTGACCACGGGTCCATATGGACCGCGGTGCTGCTGTCCGAGGACAACCCGCCGTCACAACAACGCGAGTGCGCGAGATCTGACTGCCGTCCGTGTGCGCGCATCCTAACAGGACGATGTGTGTGTGTGCGCGTGTGCGCGCGTTTGTGTGTGCGTCGGTGCGTGTCTGTGTGCGCGCGTGCATCGAAACCGGGCGATGTGTGTCATTTGCTTTCACGTATTGTGAGCCCAGAGGTACATTTTATTCTAAAGCTGCTTTGAACGCATTGCCAATTTTATTGTAAGGTTATAAATACTGTCTAACAACGATCATTAGGCTATTTCATTTCAAAACCAACTTATTTCTTTTTACATTGTACACCACCGTGATGCACCAAACCACGGGTCCTGCACCGTGAACCGACCCGTTAGAGCTGAACCCCTCATATTTATCCATACTTATTCCACTGTCTCTTGAATTCTATTCCCTTTTAGCGAACATGTTGTCGATGTAGTTTATAAGAGAGGAGTACGGGTGCATCAAACACTCAAATTGCAGTTTGTTTGAAATTATTTTTAGCATTAATTATTTTAAACATTTGTATTGGCCATAGTTTTTGGAATGGGTTGGGAACCACTGGTCTACAGCTGAACTGTGTGACGGGTTGGACATTTCTTTGTAATAACTCATAATCTCAGACTATCAAATGTGCAAACTAGCGAGGCCCGGCCGAAGGCCGGGTCTCAGCTAGTAGGAAAAGAAATGTCTTTCTTTTGGCTTGAATTCGGGTTTTATTCTGTCATTGAGTCTAAAGTGTGTTGTTAGAGGTTTTCGCTTGAAACCATGTTATTCACGCACCTTTGAGTAATCCGTCAAAACGCTTTGCCCCACCTCCCGAGGCCTTGAGATGATGCTCTTCCTGCTTCACTCGACATGGCACTCAAATTGCCTCCATTACACATAATTTGTTGGGGTTTGTTGTAAGCTTCTGCAGTGTCACAGAATTTATGTTCACAAAGATCTTGTATTGCTGATGATGGGAGATTCGGGCCTATGTGTAAAGCCTTTTCCAGCACATTCCAAAGATTTTTAATGGGGTTAAGTTCTGGACTCTGTGGTTACATAGGCCATCAGGAAAGAAAAGCTCCACTGTTGGAAGAACCTAATTCCGTATGTACATTACATATTGTATTAGGCACGTAATGTTGCTGATGCTGAACTGCAGCAAACCCAGATCCAGGTGGCGACGCTTTTTTTAAATCTTTGCCCAGGCAGTGTTTTTTCTTCTTCTTTTTTTTTAAGAAGGTTGTGAATTTCTTTGACTCATTCAGTCGTCACATAGTGCTTTCTGACAGTTCTTTCTCATTGTAGTGGTAATCCCCCTCAGAGAGAGAAATGCCAAGCCAGAGATAGAGACTGAAGGGGATACTGGTGCACAAATGCCCCTTTGATGACTGCTAAGAGCCCACGGGCAGACTCACTCACACGAGTTCAAATAAGAGCTGTCAGGATGAAATCGACTGTATATTGTTTTGTTTGATTGTAAACTCACTTGGGGCACTTGGCTTTCTCTGAAACAACTTGTGGTTCTACAAAACAAGAAGGGCTTTGTGCTGCATTTTGCACGGTGTGATTTGTGTCTATATGGTCAGCCGCTCCATGTTCAAAAGCAAACAGTAAAAGCTCATTTGAACTTGTCACAAGGCTGAAATTGTGGGGCAGCAGCTTGTTTTGAATTAGCAACACTGGTTTTGTTGAGTGGCAGCTAAATGTATAGGCCTGCTCCAAATGTGCCCGAACAAATGTCAAAACCGGCCACTAGAGGGCAGTGTTTCCATCTCAAGCAGTGAAGGTACCATAGACAAGACTGTCAATGGTAATTACACACAAGAAAGCTTGCCACCTGGATATGACTAAAAGCAATGAAAAAAAGCGATGAAAAAGCAACAAAAAAGCAAACGTGACGGAAACGTGATGAAAACAGTCAAAGAAACAAAAACATTAAAACAAAAATGTGACTAAATGACAATGTGGCAAAAAAGTTAGGATCACTTTTGTAGGTCTTAGTTTTCAAATTGCTTTCCTGTCGAGAAGCTTTCAGATTTGGATAAAGCCGAAGTGGAGAAAGCAGTGATGCGGTCGCTATATCGGTCTGTCATGGTGAAGAGGGAGCTGAGTCGGGGGCAAAGCTCTCGATTTACTGATCGATCTACGTTCCCACCCTCACCTATGGTCATGAGATTTGGGTAATGACCGAAAGGACAAGATCGCGAATACAAGCGGCCGAAATGAGTTTCCTTCGCAGGGTGGCTGGGCGCACCCTCCGAGATCGGGTGAGGAGCTCAGTTACCCGGGAGGAGCTCGGAGTAGAGTCGCTGCTCCTTCACGTCGAAAGGAGCCAGCTGAGGTGGCTCGGGCATCTGTTCCGGATGCCTCCTGGTCGCCTCCCGCGGGAGGTGTTCCAGGCATGTCCTAGTGGGACAAGGCCTCGTGGAAGACCCAGGACACGGTGGTGGGACTATGTCTCCGAGCTGGCCTGGTGTCGCCTCGGGGTCCCCCCAGAACAGCTGGAGGAGGTGTGTGTGGATCGGGAAGTTTGGGCATCTCTGCTGAGACTGCTGCCCCCGCGACCCGGCCCCGGATAAAGCAGAGGTAAATGGATGGATTGATGGATCGGCCACCACAGAGTCCAGATCTCCAGATGTGCTGGAGAAGGCTGTTGCGCTGTGGTCACAGTCTCCCATCATCAATACAAGTCTTGTAGGAAAAAAATGACTTGACTCATAAATGACCTTTTACTGAAAATAGAAGATCTGAGCTGGGTATCCACATGTGTTACATTGTAAATAAAACCCTAAACATTCCAGACAACACATCAGCCTGAAGCTCTCAAAGAACATAAATGTCAGCTTCTGATACATATCAGAGTTTTTTTTTTTTTTAGTTTGTGGCCTCAAGCATGTTCTGAAAACGAAGCGGCAGTTTTCACTATTACGCACAAAGATCACATGTCCCGCAGGGAAAAAGGAGCTCATGTGACGCCCAAATCTCTAGTGATAAAGTATGATTTGTATCTAGGCACAAGCGCTAAAAGGCTATTCTCATTTTGTATTGGCTTTTACTTTGTCCTGAGTTAGATTTTCCGCCACTAAAACTTTGGCATTATTGGGCTATGAATGAGAATGATGTGCCGAGAGATCGTTGCCAATGCCTAAATAGGATCTCCAACCACTTCAGTCGGTTAGGGTCTTTTAAGGCAATACAAATTAGGCTGGAGTAGTAAATTAAGTTTGTACATATACTGTCGTAGAGACCACCCTTTTCCCGAATCTAACAAACTGCGCG
This sequence comes from Gobius niger, assembly GCF_951799975.1. Taxonomy (NCBI): domain Eukaryota; kingdom Metazoa; phylum Chordata; class Actinopteri; order Gobiiformes; family Gobiidae; genus Gobius; species Gobius niger. Next base: position 13,791,588 of record NC_136855.1, on the reverse strand, counting down.
CTCATAATTTACAAGTGGCACTGGCAGGGTCTGTGAATGAGCGAAAGGAGTGGGTGGTCTGCCTTTTTTGGTGCTCCTCTGAAGAGTGGCCACATAAAACTGGACATCTTCAACACTTCCTGCCAAAACAAGTCATGTGGACCAAGCACCAAGCCACCAGCGAGATACTTTCCAACGGACTTTAATGGGCCGTAAATGACAAATCACCGATGGCAAAGTCCTCAGTGGTTAAGCGTGCAGGATTTGGAGGAGTTTGGAGAAGGGGTTTGTGTCGTAAATGGTCTGCTGTGCTCATTGGGGCTGACGGGGGAATACCACCAACGGCTAAATTTACGATCAGAAAATTGAGCTGCTTCTTTAGGATTTCTTTTACATGAGCCAGATCTGAATATTCTTTCCTTACAGCTTTTTATGCCTGGCAAGCCAGTCTCTGAATAGAAACACACAGAAACCACTTTAATATACGGCAAAACTGGCAGACCTGGTTTCTATGACCCTTTGCATTGGAGCGGCTTTGAAAAACATATGTGGCAAGGCGAGGGTTGACTTCGATTTTACTTTAGCTTTAAAATGCCACAACGCCACCCCAGGAGTTTCACCTGGAGATTTAACTAAATACAGATTGACAAAGTGCAAGGCACACAGGTTCGTTCTGATATAAAATGACAAGCAGGCAATGTCCATCTTACAAAAGTTTGCTTTATTTTTAAGTAAGTTAAAACAGTTGTTTGTTGAGTTCCATTTCGAAGTGCACCATTACTTTTTAATGCAAGTTCTGTACCACTTGTCCATAATTTCAGTTCGTTATCCAGTACCAGGTTTTCGTTACTTCAATACATTTCGTAGTCATTCGGTTGCACTTGTTCCAGAGCGAAGAGAGGACCAGACAAGACAGCAGTTCCCATGCCTGAAGCTGCACAATTAAGGGCGCATCTTAGGCACTATTCAAACAAAATTATATATGTATGTCTTGTATAAAAGTTACCTGCTAACACAACGAGGGAAACCTAAACGGTCGACAGGAGGATGGAGCTTTTTAGTCGGACGATACGCCGAGCTACCACAGCTGTGACAAGAATACGGCGTGAGGATGTTTTGAAAGATGTTGCTACGCTAAAAAAAAGGCTAGCTGCCACTCTTACCTCCCACACGAGCTTCGCAAGGTTGGACGATGTAACCAGCGCACCAGATACCAGCGCCACCGACATGCTAAAGTAGCGGAGAAGCTCTGCATTAGGACCAATTTAGCATTAAAACGCATTAATTAGCGGGTTGACGTTACCTGCGCAGACATGAAGGAGCGCTCGAACCGGGTGGCCCGGAGACCAGGGGCGGAAGTGAGAGGTCAGAGGGCGCGTAACCTGAACCACACACTATTGCGACACAATGCATGACGCAAATAATAAAAATAAAATATTTACGTGGCAGAGCCTGCCTGCAGGCGATACTGCCACACATAGATGGCCCCAAATTATCAGCATTTTGTCCCCATAAACTCAATCATTAAGGGAAGATTATTGTGTGCCACATTGACTTAGTCAAATCACTAAATCTTAGTAAACTTTGTCTGTTAAAATGACTGCTGATTTGTTTTGACAGACTAATATGCATTGCAGGTAATCAGATGATCCCATTCTTTGGGCACTTTACATTTAGATATTTTCTTATTCTTTTCAATACTATGGTCCTGTGTCCTTCATGAAGCTTGAATGAATGGATGAGTGAACTGACAACTGCATGCATCCCTGATCAAAACAGTTCCGGGGGCTGCTACCGGGATCAACTAATGGAATCACGAAGAAGAAGCTAACATTCTAACGAGCAAAGCTAGCTGCAAGCTAGCGCCAGTTAAACAGTATTTACAGCCAAGTTTGAGTGGAAAAAAAAATCTCCATTGTGTATTTGGATGTGCAATATCCCTCTCTCCCTTTGTCTTTTCTGTCAGTGTAGTATTTACTGTCACGGACATTAATGAGTAAAAAAACGCAACATGCTACGACACCTGCAGTGGCGCTTGTGGCCTCTAGGGGCATGAGTTACTTAGTACTGCTTTAAAGTAACGATAATATATTGTGAACCCATTATTTTACATAATATGACAGTAGTAATAGTGGGATCCTATGCCATACGAGTTGGCATCTCAACAAGCAAATAATCCAAAAGTAAAAGTACTCAAAATACAATTTAGGCATTTCTCAGATTCATTCAGAGTAATCAAGTGAGAGCGTATCAGAAAGCCCTTCATCCCATTGTTCAAAGCACAGTGAGAGTACACCTCTGTACTTCTTTAATATGTGTGAATGACAGATTACTTTATGTATTGTTGCACGAGCTGCTGTAACAGTGCAATGATCTGTAAAGGATCAATAGCGTATCGATCAATCTGTCTAACATTTCCAGTTCAATTGTAGTGAAATGTCGTAGTATGGGACGAAAGGTCAAATCTCTCAGTCTTGTTTTGCTGCCGCACAGAAATAGACAGTAGATAATAAGGTCTCAGTCTTGCCCTCGTATGCCTCGGGCGCTGGCACAACAAAGGCCATGCGTGTTTCCGTGGCAACCACCAGTGTTAAATTTACAATAACTAGATAGAAAATTCAGTGGTCAAACTCGATATGGCTGCAAAACTTCTCCCGTTACTCATAATTTGCAGTTTGTCTTCAAGGAGATTTTGTTGCTGTAAATGTTTTTACACTTAATTGAATTTACCGCATGATGACGGCCTGAAATCATACCCTTTTCATAATTCAAGTCACATTTTACGGCTTATGACTAAATTATTCATTTGATATCAATAAAAGTAAACAGGAGGATTATAAAGTATCACTATGTTATGAATTTACTGTATGACAGTCAAGAGACCCAAAACAATCAGACCTTAAAATTAAACCCAAACTTTTTGACACAAGGGCCACACTTGGTTTATAAACTTGCTAGTTTAAGTGTTTTAAACAAGTATAAGTAAAAGGACTGTTAGCACCTAAACACATGCAAAAAGCAACACGCAACAGTCATGCATTGCCTTTTTCTTTAGGTCGGTGAGAGTATTAGGGTTGTTAATTCTTTTTCGTTAATGCATTTAAGGCTTGGTTCTGTTTGTGGGCCTGGTTGTGAGGGCATTTGGCCCACGAGCCTTAGTTTTCCCACATCTGATGTAATGGATTTAAAGTAGCATGATCTCCATAGACACAACAAGTCCCGCTCCCAAGAAAGTTACGAGTCAGCTCATTATTTGAAGTAGGGCTGCTTGATAAACAAACAACAAATAATAATCATGATTATTTTAGTCATAATTGAAATCACGATTATTCAAACGATTATTTGTTGCCTTTAAAAAAAAGTATTTATTTAATTTATATATTTACTGATTAAAAAAAACTATGCTGAATATTTTCTGAACAGTCATAAAAGTACAAATGATTTCAAGTTTGCCTCGATTAAGGAGAGGTCTCTGTTTCACACCTGCCCCCTGCTGGCCAGCCCTCACACCTGCGCAAGTAAACTAAGCAGCGCGGCCTGATGACATCATCACACAACACTGTTTGTTTTTACGTCAGGCAAAAGCATAAACCATGGCACGAGAAATGTGAAGGAAAAATAATCATAGTGCCATGAAATAATGCAAGTCTGCTTTGCAAAAAAAAATCTATATATAAAAAAAAATTATGTTTTTTTTATTTATTTTTTTATTTTTTTATTTTTTTTTAACTTTATTCAATACATTTACAAAGGATGTAAACATATAAGGGAAAAAAAAAAACGACAGAGAAAAGAAAAAGAGAAAGAAAAAGAGAAAAATACTAAATATCCCGCACCCAAACCGTTTCCACCTTGTGTATAAAGCATTTTTACAAAGCTATATAGAAGACATATATACTAAGGGTCTCAAGTAGTTTCTACCACACGCAACAATATTTACAGATGATAATGTCAATATTAATATTAGTAAGTACAATTCCATTCACATAAAAGAAAAAAGGAATTCTACGTACATTCAATTAACACTCAAGATAAATTCATGTAATGGATCCCATGTTTCAAGATAATCGGATTCCTGATTGTATAATCTAAAAGCCGTTTTTTCCACTGATATCGTCTCCATAGCATGCGCGTACCAGTCGTAATGAGTCGGACAGTCATTGTCTATCCATTTTTTTAAAATTATTCTTTTGGTTATAATGCATAATGATAGAAATGCATTCTTTTTCGTTGATGAAGCATTACTAAATTGATGTAGGTCTCCAAGGATGCAAGTTTGCGGAGTCATTGGAATATCAATATGTAGATATGACATGGCTTCATTTGTTGTTTTTGTCCACAACTCCTTTATCCTTGGGCATTCCCACAAAAGATGAACCAAGGTTCCCTCAGCTGCCTGACATTTTATACATAAATTAGTATCTACAGCACCCATTTTAAACAATTGGGAAGGTGTATAATACAGCCTGTTCAAGATTTTAAATTGACTCAGCTTATTTTTGCTGCATCTAAAAGGTCGCCTGGCATTCTTCCAGATGTCATTCCATGATAAATCGTCCTCCTGAATGTTTAGATCATTGGTCCATTTCCTAATACACATATCGTTTGCATTTTTAGTATGATGTTCATTTAAGATTCTATATATTTTTTTAACTGTTTTCTTGGTTTCATCTTGATTGAAAAGTGCATCTTCCAATTGATGGGTGCCATAAGTCATGTTTTCAAAAGATACACAATTGGTTACTGCAAATTTTAAAGATATGTAATTTAAGAAGTTATTTTTGGAGACATTATATTGATCAACTAGAGTAGTAAATGTTTTAAAGGAACTCTCATGAATAATATCTTGAAGCAGAGTAATGCCTATGTCTTTCCAAGTAGCCCATTTTATAATCTTTTTATTGATTGTGAAATTAGAATTATACCAAAGAGGCTGATTCACAGATGTAGCTGATTTGATTCCAAGTATTTTTTGACATGACTTTAAAATATTAAAGGTGGCTTCAATAGGGCTTTGTTTTAATTCATGTGGTAATTTTTTTATGTAATATAGGCTTCCCACTTCAATATCAAATTCCATTAGTAGGTTTTTTTCTATTTTGACCCAGTCTTTATCTGCAGTGTGATGGAACAACTGGCTTGCTTGTTCACATCCAAAGGAGAGAAAGTAATGTTGGAAGTTTGGCAGCTGTAATCCTCCTTTGGATTGCAAGTTAGACAATCTTAGATAAGAACATCTAGCAGCTTTCCCACGCCATATAAAATTTGAGATTATTGTATGCAATTTCTTAAACCATGTTTTATTAATTGTAACAGGCAACATTTTCAATATGTAGTTAACTGCTGGAAGTATACTCATTTTAATTATATTCACTCGACCCCAGAGCGATATCTGGAGATGTGACCAGCGCTCCAGTTTAGATTCTATCTTATTCCTTAGGTGTTTAAGATTTATATCTCTGCTTAGGTACGATTTGATGTGATATGTAAACCTAAATATGTTATTGCTGTTTCTTTCCATTTAATTCTGGAGTTTTGAATCAGCGATTTCCTACAATGTTTATTTAATGGTAATATTTCACATTTTTCCCAATTAACTTTGTATCCTGATAAGCCCCCATATTGATTGATGGCCTCATTAATACATTCTAAAGAAGAGTCCACATGAGACAGGTATACAATTATATCATCACAATACAGTGATAATTTATTGTACTGACGTCCAACTGTTATGCCATGAATGTTACTTTCACTTCTTATTTTTGCTGCTAATGGTTCAATGACCAGATTGAATAATAGCCCAGAGGCAGGACAACCCTGTTTTGTTCCTCTTCTTAAAGTAAATGTTTCTGAGATCAGGTTATTTGTCTTGACTGAAGCTATAGGCTTTGTGTAGAGCATTTTAATCCACTGTATAAAATTGATGCCAAATCCAAACTTGTGCAATGTACAGAACAAAAATGACCAATTTATACGGTCAAAAGCCTTCTCTGCATCAATGGTACAGACGGCCGCTGAGTAAGGAAGGCTTCTGGCACGGTGTATAACATTAAATAATTTCCTTGTATTATCAGATGAGTGCCGACCTTTCATAAAGCCAGCTTGGTCAGTGTGTATTATTTTTCCAATGACCGTTTGTAAGCGAGTTGCTACAATTTTTGCCAATATTTTATTGTCTATATTAGCAATGGATATAGGGCGATAGTTTCTGCAGTCCAATGGATCTTTGTCCTTTTTTTGTATTAAAGTGATGTGAGAAAAATTGAATGTTGGAGCGAAGCATTGATTATTGAAAGATGATTGATACATTTCTAATAATAGAGGTGAGAGATCATCACTAAATATTTGATAAAATTCAGCGTTATACCCATCCGGGCCAGGAGACTTGTTTTTTGCAAACATTGTTATTGCTTTTTGGATTTCCTCCACCTGAATAGGTTTCTCTAGAGCTTTCCTATCAGCCTCTGCTAATGTTGGAAGTTGAATTCCATCCAAATATGTCTGGATTTCCTTTATATCGTGATGGTTATCTGGTTTATATAAGTTTTCATAAAAATCTCTAAATACTTCATTTATTTCTCTTGAGTCTGCAGAAATGTTACCATTTGGCAATTTAATATTGGATATATCATTTCTGGTCATCTGCTTCTTTAACCTCAATGCAAGGAGCCTTCCAGCTTGTTCACCATGCTCATGAAATTTCAGTTTGGATCTATTTAATTTATATTCCACCTTTTGTCTTATTATATTATCATACTCCAATCTTTTCTTACAAAGCCTGATCCATGTATCCTGACAATACTTTTGGGACAAGGAATTCTGTAATTGTTTTATTTCAGTCATTAATTTATTTTCTTCAGCACGTTGTTTTTTGTTCTTTAAGCTTGCCATCCTGATAAGTTCTCCCCTTACACAACATTTAAGTGCTTCCCATATTGTAGACATGTCAGATACCGAATCCTTGTTATTTCTTATGAAGTCTGAAATAAATTCTTTCAATTGTAATTTACATTTGTCACTTTCAAATAAAGATGCATTTATTTTCCATTGCCTAGGTTGATTAGTATCTGGCATTAGACTTACATCAATTTGAATTGGACCATGATCAGAGATAATTATTGGATGAATTTTTGCATGAGTATTTTCTACAATTGCTTTAGGAACTAAAAACATATCAATTCTCGAAAAGGAATGATGCCTGTTAGAATAGAAAGTGAAATCTCTCTCCTCTGGATGCAACGTTCTCCAGATATCTACCAGGTTAAGAGTCTGCATTGCTTTTAGGAGAGAAAAAACAGATTTCTTGGGTCTAATAAAATAAAATTATGTTTTAATCATTTAGTGTAATCATCAAAATAGTAATCGATTTTCGATTAATTGCACAGCCCTAATTTGAAGTGTTTTTCACTAATAATAACAAAGTAAACATTAACATATTATTCGCTTTTGAGTTAAATGTTACGCTGTGTGTTAAATAAAAAAATCAGTGCATGAGAGTCAAGACGAACACTTTTTCTAATCAACAAAAGCCAAATGAAGGTGCCATTATCGCTAACATGTATTGCTGAAAGACATTTCATATACGAGTTTGGTTTACCACAGATCTTTTAATAAAAGTGTTACATCCTCGTAAAGACTGACACAGCAGGAGACACACACACCATGTCGATATGTACAAGAAAGATGTACACTATTCAAGCTTTATCCACACAGCGCACGCACAAAACAAACGCACACGTTTTTGGCCATTGGTACAGTACACTTGTGCACGGAAAAGGGAAAGAAAGACTTGGCTATAATCAGACGTGAGACAGGTCCCAGTGCGCAGCAAAAGTCCACTGAGTTTAAGGAGAGCTCGGACTGTTGTTTTTCCTTCATTCAACAGTTTATAGTTTTGATATAGGTCCAGGAGGAAAGAGCCTGTGGGCAAAAACACAGGAGGTTTTACAGAAGGGGAGACCAACCAAGGAGCGTATTTGCTGTTGACGTGACTAGATTACCAACATTTAGAGCTACCTGATATAAACTGCAGGTATATATATATATATAAAAATACATTATAATGTTGCTTACTGTGATTTCAGGACAACACATATTTTTATTTTATACAGAAAAGGCTTTTATGGACTAGAGTTGAATCACATTTCTTTGTAAGTGTAACTAAAGGAAAGCACATCCATTCTGAAATAGGCACTTCAATCAACCATAATTATCACAAACAAAAACAAAAGACAATTATGTGCTTCATCAGTTTTCTTATCAGGGACAGCAGTGTTTAAAATGAATGCAGTGTTGTGGGAGCTACACCAAAGCGGTGACCTGGCCTGAACATCTGGAGACTGTGCACTCTGTGGGCTTTCCATATGAACTCAAACTCAATGCCATGTTGAGAGCAGGGAGTTCTGGACAACGTAGTTTCCACGACCTGGTCATATCCACATCTTTTATCTGCCTCTATCTTCTGATTGCAACTGGACTTTTGGACAGAGACCAAATGGGAGAGCATGTACACAGCGGTCTTTGGTGACCCCAACAGCACCTCCTCCAGTGGCACAAGACGATGGGAACTATAGGGCTGTGTTCAACATATTGGCAATATATTGTTATGGAGCACGTGGCAATCCACATATCGTATCGAGGCACCTGTATCATGACACACACATATGTCTTTTATTCAGAAGGTATCACGACATGCCCTCTAACTACCCTAAAAGGCTTAAATTGCACACTGAGCTTATTCATGAACTCATTGTGAAGTTGTTGGCAATACGCAGAACTAATTACCATTGTTATTTACAATTTGCACCACTACACCAGAAGAAAAGTCCTGGTTTGTGAACGCTTTTGGATTCTGATTCTTTGTAAACGTGAAAAGCCCACCTCCCAGTGATGAAATCTTTCCAGATCATCTAAATAACGTTCCAGATTTTGAGATTTAGTTAAAAAGAACCAGACAATATAAACCACAATTTGAATTTGAGTGATTAAAGCCTTTCTCATGTCACACCCATGTCACAAAATACTGCCCAGCTGATCGATTGGCACATATTTTTTTGAAGAACTTGAATCTCCCCTTCTGTAAGTTAACCTCTGTCATTTCTTTTCTTTTCTTCTGCAGTGAAATCAGAATGGTGCTGCGGAGGTTTGGGCGAGCGGGACAGGGTCAGGAGAAGAAGCTCAAAGGGGAGGGTCCGAGTTCAAAGGTTAAAGCGTTCCTTCGTCCAGCAGTTTGTTGATGCCGTTGCAGATTTTCCTCAGGGACAGTCTGTACTCCTCCTGGTCGCCGTACAGCTCGGCGAGATACTCCACGTGGGCGAAGTGGTTAAACACGTGGTCGATCCGCGCGTGCGATCTGGCCGTGAGATGCTGCTCCACGATGGCATGCAGCAGGTCCCTACACTCCAAAAGCAGCTCCGAGAGGATATTCCTGTCGAACGTGTACTCCACCTCGTAAAAAGACACTGCCGTCATGGCCGCCTGGTTCATTTTCTTCTTGAACCGCTCCACCGTGTCCAGCTCGTCGGGGCTGAACTGGTGGTTCCGGTACAGGATGCCGATTTTCAGGGCGATCTTGATGACGTCTTTGATGATCTTGTGCGCCTCCTTCTTGCTCTTGGTGAACTCGCGGCTCGTCTTGTAGAGCTCGTCCAGGATCTCGCTGCTGGTGTCGTCCGTCAGCATGTTCGCCACCACCATCGTCGCCATCTTGCTCAGGATCTTCTTCTGGGCTTGTAGGGCCAGGGAGCGGGAGTTGAAGCTCTCCTGTCCTGCAACAAAAGACAGAAACAAATTGAGAACATTATTTTTGAAGTGATCACTGATAGTGTTAGCTGGAGTCTTTTTTTAATCGACGGACCTCTATGCAGTGTAAAAAAAAACAAAATAAAAAAGGTCAATACCAGACCCTCATCTAGAACTATAAAGCAAAACAATAATGTTGATTTGATCTATTTCTCGGGTGTCAATCTCATTTTGGGTCGCGGGCCAAAATTCTGCTCCCACAACGGGTAGCGAGCCACATAAAATAGAGATTTTTTTTCCAATAAATGAATAATAATAAGCTGTGATTTGGTCAAAGCCCCAAGTTTATTGTAGCGACATTAAAGCAGTACTAAGTAACTCTTCCCCCTAGAGACCATAAGCGCAACTGCAGGTGTAGTAGCAAGTTACGATTTTTTCTTATTAATTGTCTTGGAGAGTAAATACTACGCTGACAGGAAAGGCGAGGGGAGAGAGGGTTACCGTGCATTCAATTATACAATGATTTTTTTTTTTTCACTCAAACTTTGCTGTAAATATTGTTTAAAGTGACGTTAGCCCGCAGTTAGCTTTGCCCGTTAGCATGTTAGCTTCTTCTTCGTGATCCCATTAGTGTGTATTGCTTTCTCCGGACCGGTGGCAGTTAAGTTGCAAACATGGTTTTCTGGTCAGAGACACCAGGGGGAGATGAAAGACCCTCCAATCATCTCATAAACACTTGTATCACCCCCACAGGATCTACGAAAAGGATTTATTAAGGTAAACACGTTACTTAGTACTGCTTTAATAACAACGGCTTACACTTGTATTGCACTTTACAAGCCTGTGTCACAAGTTCCTCAAAGTACTACATAGTAGTCATTATTCATTCACTCCACACTTGGTGGTAAGCTGTTATTGAAGCCACAGCCGCCCTGGGGCAGACTGTCCATTTTCCCACATGGCTATATAATGGCTGTTTCTCAATTGCGAGGATCCGTCCTCCGTTTGGCCACTTCGTTGACGTCCTCGGTGGCGGCTCCTCCAAAATGGAGCGGAGTGTCCTCTCTCCGCCGCCTTTGAGCTCAAATGGAACGGCCTCCGGAGCGAGCGGCTGCGTCAGGTCACGTGTCAATCTATGCTCATTAAAACAACTGTTTTATGAGCAACAGAGGCCAGGAAACTGTTTATGTGGAACACAACTTTTTTTAAAGTGAGTTCAAACTAATAAAGTTTTGCGAGAAAAGAAAAAAGAAACTATGCTGCAGTGCATCATGGGTAATTTCAGCTCTCCGAGGCAGCGGAGGATCCACTGCTGTATCCTTCGTAAATGAGCCAAACGGAGGAGTCGAGCTGCGAGGGGGCGAGTGGTCCAGGTGAAATGGAACTTGGCGGCGCCGTGATGACGCGAATGACGTCCGAAGTGGTCGAGACGCCGAGGATCCTGGCAATTGGGAAACAGCCATAATGTGTTGTTCATATCCTGAGCTCTTATTATGTCACCGCCCTCTGCTGGACACGAGTGGAACTCTTTCATTTTTTTAAATTTAATGCCCCCTAGTGGCAAGAATGAGCATTCTGGTTATTCTTTAACAATGTATAACTCTGCACAGGAATGGGCAAGAGACTTACTTTTTTTTTTACATACTCTGGAATGAATGCTCTACAGGGCAGGGGCCGGATTAAATCATCTCCCGCCGGCCGTATAGTTGACAGCCCTGGATTAGATGCAAATTGGTCACTTTTATGCTCACTACTGCCACCTCAGGATTTACGCGTAACTGCAGCTTCTATATTAAGCTCGTGCATGACGGCACTTCGGACCCGAAGTAACAACTTTTTGAGTGACAGTGCAGGATTTTAGAGGCAGTTGTGGTGAATAGTTCTGGGCTCATTCTACACATTAGGACATTGCTGGAACATGTAGGGGGAGGAAAATATACAACATATCGATTTGAAACTTTTGCTGTGGATTACTGTAAAAAAAATCCCTCTGAAAAAACCTTCAAAATATTATTCAGTCCAAGACTGCAAGGTTTGATGTCTGTCGGCGCTATTGATGAGGAGATACTGTCGCCACAATGGGAGTTATTTGAGCTTAAACAACCATGTCACTTTTTTTTATTGCTGTCCCTGCACACAACAGGCATCAAAACTTGGCATTTAAAGAGTTGTTCCCCCCAGTATCAAAGCATCTTAACTTTTCTTTTGATACCATAGTGGTCTTGTTTAATGGTGCCCAGCCCTACAGACATCTCAGCCAATCCTGTCGCAGTGACAACAGTCGAGAGAGAATACAAGTTAGCCAATTCAAGCTACAGTAAAGAGTACCATTACTGCCGCCGTGACAGTGAAACATTGCAGAATAGTTTGGTTCGTCTGAGGTTTTCGGGTGATTTTCACGAGCGAGTTTCCAACCTTCTACGGACAAGCGAAAGAGTAATGGAGATATTTGCAGACTGACCTTTAGAGCAACTTCATGATGATATACATCCTGACACTCACAGCCGATACACACAGAACGCACATTTCAACTGAGCTTTCTAAATACTGCACCGACATATTCACTTAACAGAAATATTCAATTAGACTTTAGAATTTGGCAGCAGTACAATCGTTTTAAATGTGTGGGAATGTGAACTTCGGAGCTTTGACTGGAGTTTATTTGTACAAAATGAAGTGTTGCTTTGGGAGCAAGATGTGCGTTCAGCAAACAACACATCTGTCATTGTCAAAGAATTACACACAACTTCTAAACGATACCTCCACATTATTGAAAGGATGAGACCTCAAAAACGAAAAACACCGGATGGAACTTGACGTCCAATTAGAAGCCAAGATATAGACAAAGTATAACCACTTCATTGAACAGCTTCAATTGCACATTCAAAGTACAAATGTGAGTCCAGAAAGGTCGCAGCAGTAGATTTTCTCATAGTAATGGTTTTTGTCCTGTGTCAACATCATTACTTCCGTCCTGGCGGTGTTTTTTCCCAGCAGAAAATCTTGAATAATGACGACAAAATGGAAAGTTACAAGCCACAAACAAATAATGAACAACATCTGCTGCTGCTTTCTCCCAAACCGTTAATGATTTCCTAAACGTCCGGTGGGAAATCTCAACATTTAAAAAGAAGTTTCTCACACAGTTATAGAGTCAGGATTTTGTAAGAGACTTTTTAGTAATAACAACACAGTAGAAACGAGATAAGGCTGTTTCATGTGTGTTAGTGTTATGAGCGCTGGCTTCGATCTGCAAACCTTGTATGTTTACACTGAACAGCTGAGACCCTTCTACATCGGACTGGGGTTACAGCTCTCTCTGACCCAATCTGATAAACAAGGACAGTTTTCTGACTGTATCGTAGGCTTTGTGTTCGAAATGTGAGCTTATTGTTCTAGGTTAGTACAGATTTGCTGTTTTTTTCAAATGCAAAACAGCCAACGAGTCACTTAAAGCTAAAATACATTTAATGATAAATACCAAGGACGAAATACAAAAATGTAAAAAAACAAAACAAAAAACTCACGCAGGATGGACAGGAGCAGAATGAACACACAGACACAAACACAGACAATGAACCAACAAAGACAAGGGAAAACATGGGGTGTATTAGGTGAAACACATTAGGGCGGGGCAGGTAATCAACTCGGGGGTAGTAAAGTAAAACCACAAGGACAGAACAGACTTATCAAAATGAAGCACTATACACATTTTCGAACAGTTCCTCAGTTACTTTCTCCAAGTATTTTATACTTGTACTTGAGTAATTGTTCGGGTCACAACTTTTTACCTGTACTTAAAAAATGGTAAAATGGTTTCCAACGTTACTCTTACTTGAGTTTTGGCTACTCCACCCACCCCTGCTCTTCAGGTGAATGTAGAAATACAGAAAAAACTGCTTCTGCTGCCAAGTATTAAAGGCTCTACTCCAGGTTTTTTTTTAAATTTAATTTAATTTTTTATTTATTGGTTTATTTGGTCGGGGCAGTGCATGTTAATGAACATACACGGGTATCATGCTTGTAAACAAGCCACACCGGATTGTAGCCTTGGGCTAATTCTCATCCATCGTCTCCCATGCGCACTCTCAAATATCCTGGCCTATTGTACATGTTTTTAGTGGTAGGGGAAACCGAAGCATCTAGAGGAAACCTACACAGACACGGGGAGAGCAAACTCCACACAGAAAGGCCCCATCAAGGTGGGAATCAAACCCTGGACCTTCTAGCTGTGAAGCACGAGCTCTAACCACTGCGCACCGTGCCGCCTTTTTAGTGGAACAAACATATTGTTCTCCTTTAATATATTGTAAACCTGGACTGTGCATCTAATTATACAGCTCTTTGAGTGCCTAATGGGCGCACCGATTATGTATAATTTACTATTTAACAATTTCATGAACTAACAGGCTATTTTTCTGGCATTTCAGTGTAAAGTGACTTTAAAAGTTTCACAACGTGCTTACAGGTGGAGCAGCGATTAGCACTGTGCTTCACAGCAAGAAGGTCCCGGGTTCGATTCCCACCTGGACAGGGCCATTCTGTGTTGAGTTTGCATGTTCTCCTTTGGCAAGGTTTCCCCTACCACTAAAACATGTACAATAGGTTCTCCTCTGGGGCCAGGACTCCCCATAAAGACATTCTTAGTCTCAGTGGGACTTTCCTTGTTAAATAAATAAAAATTAAAAAAACAACAAAGAAGAGTATATGCAGTATATGCCCTTGTGAAGAATTGGAATTATGTTCGGAACCTTAGAAATTAGCCACAACTAACACTTTAATTTGGTGACTTCCTTTTTCATTGTTTGTAAGAATAATAATAATAAAAGTCAGGTGGGGCCTTTAAAATTCATGCTTCTTTAGACCTAGTTTCATTTAGGTTCTTGTTTGGGGCTGAAGTACATCTGAGGCCAGTGCAGCGCTATTTCCTCGCAATGTCTTTAAAGTCTGTCCAATCAATTACTAACGATAAAGATCTCGCCTTACATCACTATCTCATATCATGCTCATAGGTGTGAATAAAGTTGGGAACGTCACGACATGGGCACTGAAAAACACCTCTCAGTTTACACACAGATGGGAGAAGCTGGGTGAAGTGTGAACATCAAAACCACATATTTTCAAACCGAAACAATCACACTGTCATAGCAGACCAATGAAATTTTAACTTCAGTGTCTAGAACAGAACAAGCAAAAATGGAAAAGTGCCATCTGGATTGCTGAAAAGACACCTACAACTCCTCGAATTTCGCCAAGCGCCCGAATAAAGCAGGGAACTTTCATGTGCCAATGGGCAACGCTCCAACATAAATAAACGGCAGCCGGTTACGACCGTCCTCCGTGACCTGACAAATCGAAATCAACTACAACAAGTGAGAAAGTTGCAGAAATGTCTCGAAGTTCCTGCACACGGATGATGATAGACATAGCAGATTACATGTTGCAGTGAGTCGGGGCTAAAGCCACATGAAGCTGCAGAGTGGATCTAAAAGTGTTACAGGGCGCGTCTCTCCCTGCGGTGGACAGCATGTGGCGGGACAGAGGGAGGACCAGCTGCTGTGGATAACATCGAACATGTGCTTCAGATAAGGACCTGATTCTCGAGAAAAGTCCATCCTTTGTTGCTGTGATACATCTGTGACCTGGGCCGCTCATTTTTAGATCGTAAATGAATAGTTAATTGAACACTTTGCTAACAATATTTCTATGTATTTACACTGTCCTCTGGTCCTTCTGACTGCCCCTATTGTCTTCTGTTTTTGATGAGAGAACAACATTGTGAAAGAAAAATAAAAAAAATTGCATAATATCCCCCTTTAAGTTTAAAAGTCATATCCATCCATGATTGAATGTTGTCTTGTGTACTACTTTAGACTTAGTGTGTGGTTGAAAGTCTTTATTAAGTCCCGGATAAGTCTCAGGTCCTGGTTCCGGTTCAGATTTACCCACTAATTTGAAACTCATTATCTCTTCATTTCCTGCAGAATCTCACATTTGCAGGAGACAAGACAGACAAGATTTTTCCCCCCCCGTTGGCACCCTGAATGACACATATGTGATAAAACAGCAATATTCTCCTGCCTGCGTGCCTTTCCCGGGGCGTCCTGTCATGGCTGTCCCTCCTCCGCTGTCAGAGCCGTGAGTCCGGGGGCGAACGGGACCCACTGGGCGCCTGCAGATGAGGCTAGACCCAAAAAAGAACACCTCCTTTGTTTGTCATTGTAATTTAATGAAAGCAGACAGTGACAGACACAGAGTTACAGCTCACTTCCAAAGAAGGTCTCGGGGGAAGTGATGCATGTTTTGATATGTTAAGGTGGCATTTTAGGAAGTAGATTGAAGCTGCACATTCATAATCCAGTTTGTTGATGTTTATTTGTCAAAACGAGCAATAAAAGGATTTCTCTTCACGGAATAGATTAACATGACTAGCTCCCTCTTTATTTGAGTGGATTTATTGCAAACCAAACATATACTTTCTGTCAACCAAGGCACTGAGGCTACCCCTAGAAGTACTATGACGAGGAACACATCTAGAAAACGTGTAATTGAAATCCCCTGCATTGCGTATAATATCATGCACAGACACATCTAGTGCCAGAGCAGTGTTGGGATCCACACCAGGAAGTTGGAGACTGCTTTTCATTTGGCGCATCAACAGACTGCTCTTTGTGGCTGTCATTTCCTGTTGGTCTGAAGCAGCTCTTTGTTGCTGCGGCCTCTGATATCCCCAAACCAGCCGGGATAGGTTTCTGAAACGTTGGCAAACTGATAAAGGTGACTCTTAGCTCCATAAAGCCCGCCTTGTCCTAATCATGACCGGGCAGAAACCAGGTCTAGTGCGAGTCCAAATGCATACCTGACCACACAACTGCACAGGGGTGTCTTAGAAATGGGCCTGGCAATGAAATATGTGCTGTTTTTAACTGTGCCTGAAATGGCATTATTCGATTATGCCAATCAATCAATCAATCAATCAATCAATCAATCAATCAATCAATCAATCAATCAATCAATCAATCAATCAATCAATCAATCAATCAATCAATCAATCAATCAATCAATCAATCAATCAATCAATCAATGACTTTGTATAGCCCTATCTATCTATCTATCTATCTATCTATCTATCTATCTATCTATCTATCTATCTATCTATCTATCTATCTATCTATCTATCTATCTATCTATCTATCTATCTATCATCTATCTATCTATCTATCTATCTATCTATCATCTACATATCTATCTATCTATCTATCTATCTATCTATCTATCTATCTATCATCTACATATCTATTTATCTATCTATCTATCTATCTATCATCTATCTATCTATCTATCTATCTATCTATCTATCATCTATCTATCTATCATCTATCTATCTATCTATCTATCTATCTATCATCTATCTATCTATCTATCTATCTATCTATCTATCTATCTATCTATCTATCTATCTATCTATCTATCTATCTATCTATCTATCTATCTATCTTAGTCGGGGTTTGCTCTGGTGGAGGCTATAAAATGTACCAGGAATGTTTTCAGGACCAAGATAGCACCATTATTATTAAATTGAATGTATTTTATTCCATAGGTGATGTTTTCCAGGTGGTACTGTTGAAAACAGTAAATGTGCCTATAGAGATACACAGTACAGTTTCAAACTTGTCAATGTACAGTTCCATTATACGTATATAGTTAATAATGCCATTAGAATAAAACGATTCTCATACAGTCGTCGTTTGACTTTAGCGACACATTATCCATAAAGGTTAATGCAATCTTTTATGCATTTATATAATCGAATAAAAAGTCAGAACAGAAATAAAGTAACTGCTCTTTAATGGCCTTTTGTGGGAAATATAACTTTCTCTCATTATGCTGCTCGTATTCCCAGTTCAACTTTAACTTCCCCTTATGACAGTACCATCATGCCGGCCGAAACAGACAATGCAACATCCTTATGGAAATACTCGAAGCTTGCATTTCGTCTTAGCCTGTCCCGAGCCTGGGAAGTTTCCAGGGAGGTCATCTGGTTTAAAATTAATATACAAGGTACTGCAGTAGACAGAAGATGTACGGTGGATTTAGGTTTTCAATGTAACCAAAGCTACTTCTTTTGACCTCATCTTAGAAATGAACTAATTGGCACGGAGGTTAGCAATTTTCATTATAATTTGCAGCACTCAAGTTGGTCTTTTGACATCTACTTTCTGCGTAAAAGCCAAGTGGGAAACAAAGCAGCAGAGTTTTTGATGAAAAAATTATACTCCAAGTTGGCTATGTTCTATTGCAGAGTTATTGAGAGTTGGTGTAGCCTGGTGTGCCAGACAACACACTGTTCCTATTCCCTAATCTTTACAAAGACGTGTACTGTAGTCCGGGGCCGAGCGCGATATCTTTGAGTTTTTGACTAGCATATTGACAAATCAGAGAAAAGCCGGATGTGACGGAAGCATCATGCTGCATGTAAACAAGGATGTTAACCACAAAAACAATTTTTAATTGTCTGTTTGCAGACTTCAGTTCTGCATTTACAATACATTGCAGTCTCACCTATTGGTCAGGAAACATACAGGTTTGAATGTCGATTCCTGCCTGATTAAATGGTTTTACTCTCTCCTAACAGATGGATCCCAGCAGGTCGGATTAAATGGAACCAAGAAATGTAGCATGGGAGTACCACAGGCCCCAGTGTTATTTACACTGTAGGACCTACACCAATGATTGTAAGAGCAGACACCCTAAAAACAGCATCATCAGGTTTTCAGATGATACCATTATTTTTATTTTTATTTTTATTTTTATTTTTATTTTTATTTTTATTTTTATTTTTATTTTTATTTTTATTTTTATTTTTATTTTTATTTTTTATTTATTTTTATTTTTATTTTTATTTTTTATTATTTTTTTTAATTATTATTATTATTGCTATTATTATCATCATCACTATGAAAAAGTTTTAGAATAGATTTAAAAACAGTGAGTGAAATATCTATAAGTTTTAGAAGGAGATCATTCCATAGTTTAGATGTGGTCACCTATCGATCATCTGGCCTTTATTTATTGTTATCTTTAGAAAAAAATCATATACTATGTATCGAAACTTAACACTTTTGAAAAGTTCTCACACCCAGCTGTACAGGTATCTGGTTTGTAGCCACTAGCTGCTGTGGCCCCACTCTGAGCTTAAGCAGCAGGGAAATGGCAGGGAAATGGTGAGACAGAAGGTCATGTATGCAGGTAATTTGTCCAAAAGTAGACAACCAAAGTGTGTAATGTTTGTTTTCGATATGTGATCCTTATTGTCCCAACCTGCCTTATTCTGCTATACATTTTACTCATGTGTGCAATTTCCAAAACCAACCAATGAAAACAATAAATAATTTAAATTCAGCTGAACTTTCAAAGCACCTCTCAGTAAGTGTTTGCGTGTCCCCAGGGGTCCAAGTATCCAATGGTTTGAACACACCACACTACGGGCTAAAGCTGCACATTAACAGGTCCAGTGTGTCCTGAGACTTCATCACTCTCGGTTAGACTCGGTGACAGTGAAGAGTCCCGTTACAGACTGTCAAACTGTACAGACTGACAGGACTGAGCCACGTCACACAGAGTTAGAGAGAGATGACTAAAACAAGCTCACGGCCTGTCACTGAGCGAGAGGGAGGGAGAGAATAGAGAGGAGCTCATTATCGAAGCAAACTTTCACTGTAAGTGTGCATCGTTGTGGGCAACTTAGGGCTGCAGCTTGTTCCACAGAAACTCCTTCTTTTCTTTAGAAATATAGAAATTACCCCACACGTTATATTTATTACTAACCCGGAATCTCAAACTCAAGAGTCTTTTTGTTTGCTGCATTCCTTTCCTGAAGGCTTCAATCTCATCTTCCTTGTTCTGCGGTCTACTTGTCTTTCCTGATTCCATTCACTTATGTAAGGTCGGCACTTGCTTCTCTTATATCACCTCGCAGACTACTTCACTTTATTCCATTGTATTTTTGTACGCTTTGTAAGAAAGATGCTGGTTAGCCTTTGTGCTTTGTCACAAGTGCCGCAAATTTCCAACGAGGAACAATCAAGCCAACGATACCAATCATTGTCGTAATGATCAGCCAGGCACCAACAAAACCTCAACCCACACAAAAAAAACGTTCCTCCAGTATCATTTAAAGCCAAGTGTGGACTGCACTTCGATGTGACTCTAAGACAGGGGAATTGTAAAATGGTCAGCCTGCACTCGTCTCCACTGTGCGATAGTTAAAAGAGAGAATCGTAGCAGGGACAAGGTTCATTATCGTGACTTTTTGGCTCCAGACGCTGTGTATTAGGCAAGTGCTGCAGGCTAGGAGGGTTTATTTACAAAGAAAGTGCAAGGAAAGTAAAATCCAGAGCTCATTCATGCCTGGCCTGTGCTTGTGACTAGCGGAGAGCCGATGTTGTTTTTTGGTGACGAGACACTTGACAGAGACCAGTAGCAGCGAGTGGATCCTCTATGGAAGTAAAAAATAAATAGTTATTTACTTAAACTCAGCCCAGTCCCATGCAGTCAGTTATAAAAGGATGTTATGTCGGTTGACTGTAAGCTTTGGGATTAGCGCTGTGTTTGGTGCAGTCTGGTCCCAGCTGTGAACGGGACAGGACCCTCTTTGTCCCGACTCGTGTTTTCAGAGCCCTGAGTCAACATTTCCAGTCTGAGCTTATACTGCATAAAGACCCGTGCCCTCAAAAGGTGGCACAAAGTGGTTTGCTATCGGCCAAGTCTTTGCCAGCTCCTAAAAATATATCTCACACAGGTCAAACAAATGAAGATGTAAGTTTGGCTACATTTGTGCAATTAAAACATGTTACATAGTGGATCTTAGGGCACATTTCAGTACATTTTCATTTCCAACAGCACTTTTCTAGACCCGCAAATTCTCTTCACTATTTGGTTCAGAATTAATTAACTTCATGTCATAAAAGCAAAGTGAGTGAAGTGTCTTGTCAAGGACATGCTGACAAATCAGAGATCAAAACGTCAATCTTGAATCACATCACTCCCTACTCTCTACTAAACATCCCAGTGGGTTTGCAACATGTTCTCTCCATGTCTGCAGTTTCCTCTGGATGCTCTGATTTCCCCTGCCACAAATCACTGACTGGACTAGATAAGGAGTTGGCCCTGGTGTCGTCCACTCATCTTGACAGGACTGGACGACCATAGACGGATGACTTATGACTTATCAGTATCATTGAAGGGACTATACAGAGTTAAACAATTTAAAAGTAAGTATATCCTCCCCCTACATGTTCCAGTAATGTCCTAAGGTGTTGAATGAGCCCAGACCTGTTTACCACAAGCTCAATATAGAAGCTGCAATTACGCATAAGACCTGAGGTGGCAGTAGTGAGTATACAATGACCAACTTGCATCCAGTCCCTTTAAGTTACGTTGTCAATGTATTTTCACTGTTGACTAGCTCTCATTCATATTGCAGACATGTTTTGGTTTGTGCCAGACAGTGGGCTCATTCTCACAGGCACCAGGGGCTTGTGTTGGTCCTGGTCCTGGTCCAGAGAAAGCACTGGGACAGTCCCGTTAGCAGACAGCAGACAGCGGCGGGACGGGGCTGAACTGAGACAGGGCTGAAAGGCACCGGAGGCATGTCCACCCTAATGACAGAGGTGTGAAGCTGTCAGTGTGAATGTGTGGATATGGAGCTGAGGACATGCAGCGTGTTTAAATCATTAATGCAATTTATGATTCGGACAAAAAGGGCTTGACATGAACTCGATGGCTTCTGAATATATTAAAATGTACTGAGCATGAGGGTCACAAGGCGGTGGCCAGTGAAGTCTAACATTCAACTGAGTGCATTTAAGACAGGTTTGAAACATTTTCCACATCTATATATAGGCTTGGAACCTTCAGCTCTGTCCCTTCATAAAAGATTTGTTTCTGAGGTTTTAACTTGTAATAAAAAGCCACCAACTTCTGGGCTGCACTTCGTTCAACCCTGGTCTACTTTTTATCAGAAGTTGCCTGTTTACAGATTATGATGACATAGCTGTGAAGACCTTAAAAAGCGTAATTGAAGGCATCTCTAAGCCATGAACATACTTATATCATTGTCATCATTTGAGGAGCATCATTTTACAGCAAACCCTCACAACAAAAGGATCATGATCTTCCAGTATGATACGACCGGTTACGCAAAGCACTGCCTATCTTTTTTCCTCTTTCAGGTCAATGGAAAGGTTTTTTTTTTTTTTTCCATTGGCGCTTCTGAAACTCGATGTCCCCGTCCCTCGCTGCTCTGTACGTCAAATCCTGCTCCTCTCACATTACCAAAACAGCCTCTTCCAGGGCTCCATTGTTTGCGGCCCGTAATGAGGTTTATCATCGGCGCTCGGTCTTTGCACAGGTGTGTCTGCAGGTGTCATTTCCACAGACAGATGAATGGGTGAATTTGGAGAAGTGCGGTGTAATGAGCGCGGGTTGCCGTCGCTGGAGTAGGTTTGCAGCTGCCACTTGTTCCCCGGGTTATGGAGGTTCGATGAGGTATTAGTTCAAATACAAACAGGAGCCGTGGCCGAGGAAGCGTGGGACCCACTGCTGACTGGCAATCTCATGTTTTGATCCTAAACTATACGAGCCCTAGTTTATGACGTGCAGGGTTATCCAAAGACCAGTGGGAGCAGTGGTGGCAGTGATGGTTGTTGTGGGGCCAGGCTTGCCGCCATAGATCTACATCGTAAACAGAGCATTTATGAAAGAAAAACAGGTCCTGTGCGCTGTTGTGTGTAAATATTGCGCACACTTTTACCGATCGCAAACGCAGAAGTCGGAATCTGAGTTAGAACAGCGTTTTTGTTTGTTGTCCACCTTGTTAATGCGTTTGGGCATTAGCTAAGCGATTTGACCCAACTACCTCCAACTTCCACGGCTTGAAGCACATCCAAACAACAAATGAATACTAACAACAGGATTTATAATTACAAAGGATTACAAAGATGTTTACCTACATGTGAGAGTAGCCGTTAATAGAGGGGAGGGACTAAGCTAAGCTGAATTCCTCCCCGTGGTCTTTATCTGAGCTGCGAGCTGAGCTGAACTTGATGAAGTCTTTTGGATGAGAGGCGAAACATTCGACACTTCAACTACCGAGTACAGAAGATGACTCAAGAAGCTTCATTGATGGATGATGGACAACGCCTGTACGACTGAGAGCCTACATTTGATGAAGAGCATTCATTTTATCCAAACACAGTTGTTTTGAGGTTTAATGGTGCTCGAGATTTGCCTTCTTCATCACTGCCAGCCCCTCGCACATACTAGACTGGCTTGCCTTTCACTTTGACAAAGAAGAGATGATTTGTCCATTTTTACTGGAATACGCAGCATTCAAGATCCACCTTCTTTTTCTTTTTAGTCACCATGATGCAGCACTTATCAATCAAGTCGATCACTGCTGCGCAATACGTCACTTAAGACTATGACCCTGATCTATACTATATTAAATATGGAAAATGCCTTGGGGGCGAGGCCAGATATACAGCCCCTGCTTTAACCTCTTAACCCCCGCTTAACCGAGTGCATTTTCTTCAGTTCAGCTTTATCCTACAAGCTTCTCGACTGGAGCATAGAGTAACACCTTTAATGCTTTTTTCTCAGCTTTTTTTGAAGTATTTTGGCCATATGTTGTGTTTGAGTGTAATGTAACCGTGATCAAGCCAAAAAAAAAGCTAGCTTTCAAATTCCTTTAGGCTGTGCTCTCCAGTCGAGAGACTTTTGGATGTAGGTGAAGCTGAACTGGAGAAAATGTGCTCGGTTAAGGCAGGGGTTAAGAGGTTAAGAAAATATGGGCTGCTAACGGACCATGACCTTCCAACAACATATGCATGCACCTCAGTGAAGATGCCCGACATGATGCCTATAAAAATAAACAGGGGAGTCACGTCTTTCCGAGGCAGTACAAACATGACCCGCAACAACCACAGTTTTGAATTTGCATTTATTCTGTCTGTTCTGAAGTGGATCACTTTTATTCTAGTAGAACCTGGAGTGAGTCAGATTGCTGTGACTAAAACTAGAGACTCATTACCTTCACAAAATGCTAAAATATTGATATGAATTCCATGAGGGTCATTTTGATTTGGAGGTCAGTTTACTGGCAGGAGCATCACAATGACCTGATTCCAGAAAGGGCTAATAAGGCAGTTTATAAGCTAAAAGTTCCCAAGCTGTGAGGGGCAAAAATCAAATGAATTGGTTGTGGTGAAGTGTCTTTCCAACAACAGTGTGCATAGGGTGGATACATCTGCCACCACATCAGCATTAAAACAGTACTGTTACCAGAAACCTGCAGCTCCGTGGGAAAAATCCACGTCAACCATAATTTACCCATGTTAGATTTATCTTTAGGTGGCTCAGAGTAAACACAAAATGACGCATTTGCTGATTTGCTGAATCATTTCGAAGTACTGTTACTTTTACTTTCGCCTATAGTAGCACTGTGATGGCCAAAACCATCAGCCCAATATAAGTGTATAATCCTGGGACAATTGGACTGTTTGACTGAGAGCTTCAAAGCCTCTTTCCAAACCCCATAAATATAAAAGTCATCTTTATCCTCAAGAACTCTCATTTGTGATGATGGTTTTTGGGGGGACTTTTCCAACTAGGGTAAACAGACACCACAGTCAACTTTCCATCTGAAGCCATGACACAACACAATAGTAAACGTAAAAGACCCCGTTGTTTGTCAGATAAATAGAAAATGTGGCTTGACTTTAAGAAGTAACAGTAGTAGAAGCTGCAGTGGTAAACAGGTGGACACAGGTTAAGGTTTTGCAAGTTCACGTGACTCAAATCGTTCACAAAGTAGTCCACTGCATGTTCCATGTTTACTTATCATCCAGACTTGCCTGTTTATCCCGGGCTTGCTGGCTTATTTAGCCTTACCTTAGGAAATCCCTCTAAATCCCTGGCTTCATGGTCTATCAACACAAAGCACCATTTACCATGTGCACGATGCGACAAATGCAGTGACCATCCAACAGGCAGTGACCTCAGAGGAAATAGGTATTGGCGGCATTGCCCAAATATACCAACATTATTCCTAACTGATTGCAAACAAGATCACATTGCATATTCATAAATAATTATACACTTAAACATACACAGTGAGTACCCAAAGCGCCTTACATTGCTCATCATTTGTTGTCCTGGGGTTAGTAAGCCATTGACTTAGCCACAGCTGCCCTGGTGTAGAGTTGAAAAGCGGCTGCCAATCAGCGCCAACAGAATCACAGAATCAACATCTCCATGAATCACTCACGCACTACATTCATAAATAGTCAGGGTGGGTGAAGTGTCTTGACCAAGGACATGCTGATAGAGCTGGGTTTGATCCATAGATAGACGGTTATTCCTCGCTCCTCCCCATTCAATTACTCAATGCGAGAGAGAATCCATGATGGCAGCTAGTCTCCTCGTACAGAGCATGTTCCGAAAAAAGGAGAAAAAGGCGAGAAGCTTTGCCTCCACAAATCACAAAGCTAAAACTAACATGGTTAAAAATACTATGCTCTTGTCAGCGTTGTCACGGGAATAAAACATATTTTTAAAAGTCTTTGGACGCCGGCTTTTAAGCTGTTTTCGACACGTGTAAAGTGTAGGTTTCTGGAGTCATCCCTGGCCACAAGGGGGTGGTATCGCAGCAAAGTCAGCCCTTCCGCCATGAGGACAGAAGAGCGGTACTTTCCTCGCCCATTGATTTGATCCACCAACCTTTCGGTCCATGAATGAATGCTGAGCCCCACTAATTATGATTTTTTTTCCCCCCAGAATTTCAATACTACATTCACAATCTACGTTGCCTAGTAAAAAAAAAAAAAAAAGATGGCACCTGAACTTAACTAACTGTTCTGGTTTAACTAGTCCAGGCTCAGCAACACTGTGCCCAGTGAAAGTGATCAGCCCGAACATCCTGACCCGGTTATTCCATCATTGGATTTCTTCTTCCCTGATGACATATTCCAAGATGAAAATCCTGGGATCCATCGGGCTCACATTCAGGGAGCATCATTTTCACACGAGGATTGGCCACTACAGAGTCCAGATCTTTGCCTACATTGAGAATCTTTGGGGCTGTGCTGGAGGGGGCTTGGCGCATTTTGGTCACACTCTCCCATCATCAATACAAGATCTTGGTGTTGACACTGCAGAAGCTTACAGCGAATGTGTGCTGTAATCAAAGCTAAAGGTAAATATTAGAGCATGTTTTTGTTGTGGCAGCGCATTATGCGGGAATCGTGTACATTTCGGTTTCAAAAAACAAAGTCTTAAAGTGCAGTTAACGAAGATATTTTTAGTTTTCAAATTGACAATCAAATAGAACAGTGTGCACGTAAACTTGTCGGCTTCCTCCTCCCACACAATCATTACCATCTCCCATGTGTCAAAGTCGTCCAGTGCGAGGAATCCGTCTTGGCAGAGGGTTAGAAGACGCAAAGGATCAGGGGTCCACAGAGACAGACCAAAGTTTATAAGTTTATAAGTATTTGTGTTTTATAAGACTGTCCGGACTCTATTTTCTGCTCCATTCAGCTATAAAAACGCTCCAAACATGAACAGATGTGCCTCGTAAAAGAAAACAGAGATGGACAACGCGGCAGGAAACAACAAAACAAGATATTTTACTTGAGTTTAAGCTGTATGTCTGTCTCGAAGCGGTGCAATTACATGCTTCTGGCTCGTCGTGCCATCAAAACTCGGCAAAGTTTTGATTGGTTACAACGACATAAGAAAACGCTACAGACTTTATTAGACATACACGCAATGGCAATGGCAGAATCAAAAGAAGAAGAAAATCAGGCTTTCATTCATGCTGATATGAGTTAGGGGGTTCATGGACATGGCTTAGACCAGTTAAGAGACAATGTCGTCCAGTTTAGTTGAATTTTAGACATATTTTTAGTCTTGATTTGAGCTTGATCTAGGCCTGGTGTCTGGCCTGGTTATAAGCACGACTCAGTGAGAGGACTCTGTCGATTGCTCTTTGGTTGTAGGTTGGAAACCCCTCACAAATGCACTGTTGCTTAATCAAAAGTTCAACCGAGAAATGTTAAGCGTGCAGTTTTATATAAAACATCAACATTTTTCCAACTATCTTTACATTTGTGGTTTGATTACATGAGATTACACTTCCTGTTTTGTTTTTTTCAAACAGAGACAAGAACATCCTGACACAAAGAGAAAGCAGAAGTTACTGGCAGGAAGTTAAGTTAATATCCATGTAAAACACAGCTCCAGCCAGTCGAAAGAGGTCAGAGGTGGCTCATTTACAGCTGAGGATGCACATGAGATATCTGTGGTGGTAATGAGTAACTCGTATAAAGGCTTAAACGGCTGTCAAGTGCTGTGCGGCTTGAGGCTACGGGGAGTAAAGGTCAGACAGTGTGGAAGGTAATTCAAATAGTTGTTTGTTGAACCTGACTGTACAGTGATACCATCTTTACTCTGGAGTTTATATCACTCTTACAGACTTATTAAACACATGAATTCCTTTGTTGTTGTTTTTTGCTCTTTTTAGATGTTTTCTGGCAGACTATAGAAATAAAGTAATAAAGTTGACTTGTGGGGTCCTTGTGAATGTGTTTTTCCTCATTTTTCTAGTAGAAGATTAAGCAGATTGTCTTATAGAAGTAAAATACTGGCACTCGAAGCTAGCTGTTAGCATGTAGCATGAAGCTAGTGTTAGGATTATGGTTATGGGCTATTGGGCCACTTTGCTCCTTTCCATGTCTCCATAATGCAGCCTTTGTTAAAGTACTAGTGGAGCAGTCAGTGAAAGAGTACCAGTAGTTCTTTTCCCCCTTCGGCAGCTTTGAGCGTGTCCATTTGTGGGCGTCACCAGAGATGCCACCTGTATCTGTCCAACACAATGACCATATGCACACATTGAAGCTGGATTCAAACAGCCAAACTTATTCATCTGTCATGAATGCTCTATAATCACCGAGCTGCTGTTGCCCCAAGGTGACAGCACCCTTCTATTCCCCCTGCAGTCTGCCATCCTGGTACTAACTAGAGGCCGACCGATATGGGTTTTTCTGAGGCCGATGCTGTTATTTTGGGATTTTTTTTGCCCGATCTGCTCTATTTAGCAAACTTGTAACTGACCAATTTTTATCGCAATGTTTCTTCGCTCCCCTGAGGCCTAGGGAGTTGTGGGAGGACTTTTTTAAAGCCATAATTTTGCTCTTTCCAAAGCAAAAAGCCTCTATCACTTTCGGTCCCAGAGATATCGGCTTTTTTCTGAGCATTATTGGCCGACAGCCGATATTATAAAATCTTCAAATAGTGGCTCGGCCTCTAGTGCAACACACCCTGACTATGCTCAGCTCCTGAAACCTGATGAGATTGGGCAATCTCAAGGTGGCTTTCAAACCCACGATCAAGAATGTGCATAATAAAAAATATATCATTTAAATAAGTGGAGATAATAACATGTAAGATCACTTCTCCATAAACTCTCTCATATACAGAGAAATACTCCCTTTGAATTCACTTCAAAGCAAGAACAGGCTAGACTAAGAAATGTGACTCATTTCCTTCAATATGAGTGGAGAGATTTGCACATTACCTCCATGCAACATGGCCAACAACAAGCAAACCCCGTCATTATTAGGAGAAAAGCTGTCAAAACAGAAACAAAACACCAACATTTCCCTTATCTCTTTTACACAAGAACACAGAAAAAAATGTGAACTTCATGACCTGTAGTGCCGTTTCAAACTTAACTGTACATTTTCAACAAAAGGGAAGATGATCCATGAAAGCTAAAAATCGTCCAGGAGAATACATCCCTCTGAGTGCTGGCTCAAACTCTTGTGTAAGGCCTGGCTCTAACTGTGTTTTCTGAATGACTGGGCTGTGTCCTCTGAGTGCATTTGTCAAAGTGAAGCACTCCAGAGCTGGAGGGACCGCTGAGAGTGACTATGTTATAGCGTTACTTAATGCTCCTCCGCTGTTTCACTTTCAGCCTATGCGCTCTGTGGGTTTGAGCGACTGTCCACTTTGGAAGACGGTGAACGGAAGACCTCACCTTTATCAAGACAAAAAATAATGTATCATCTGAAGGAGGTTCCAGCTCCGAGCCTTGATAAACAGACGGAGTTACATGGAATGGTAAAATTATTTAAAAATAAAAGTCAAAAGCCACAGAACAAAAAAGTGAATGAATGTGAATGAACTTTTCCCATTATGCTTTGAGTCTCGTCTCGGAGACTTTTTCCACGTCATTGCCACCACAACATTTGTATCATCTTTGACCTCCTGCCCTCAAATGTCGCCACTTGACTCTAAACCGAGCACATTTCCTGTTGTGTTGGTTTTGATGTCGTCCCTGTGAGCTCCGTGACCTCTGACCTCTTGCTGTAAAGTTAATGCGTTTGCCAGTGCGGGGTCCGCCGCTCGACCTGGAGTCTGGGCCAGCGGAGCGTTTGGGGCCCGTGGCGGTGGTCTGGGCATGGGAACTGGCTGCAGGCTGACTCTCTTCACTCTCTCTTCTCTCACTGTGTGGAGTGAATGAACTCCCACCACTGTCTCTCCCTCCTCTTTTCTCTCCCGCTCATCCCACTTCCTCCTCCCCGTCTCATCTGTGGAGATTACTGACGCTCTTTTGTATGGAAGAAGTCAGATTTACATAATCCAGTATCCTCAGTGCTTCACCTCTTAACCCCCACCTGAACCGAGCATCAAAACGGCAATGAAAACCAGGAAGAAAAATGAGCAACAAAAAGGTGTCAGAAAAGCAACAGTGACACAATAAAAAAGAGACAAAAACACGATTAAAAAGTGACAAAAATGTGCCGAAAATATGACGAAAAAGCAACAAAAGCACAACTAAAAAGTGATTAAAAAAAACGCAAATAAAGAGCCACAAAGAAGCAACAAGGTGAAGCTACAATAACACAATAAGGAAGCAACAAAAACACAATTAAAACGTGGTCTTAGCTTTCAAATGAGACGTTACTCTGACCTAGAGGCTGTAAGCTCCAGTCTAGAAGCTCTTAGATTTAGGTAAAGCTGAACTGGAGAAAATGCGGAAGAGGTTATATTGTACTTTTAGTTATCCAAACTCTCTGGGTTGGAATATCTGCCAACTGAACAAGTATTTTTTGCAAGTTACGAAGATCCAGAGTCCCAGCCTCCGTCATGTGCAACTCCTTCAGAGGGACGATAGAGAGCATCCTGACCAGCTCCATCACTGTGTGGCACGGGGTCAGCACTGCCTCCTGTCGAAGGAGCCTCTAGCACATCGTGAGA
This sequence comes from Gobius niger, assembly GCF_951799975.1. Lineage (NCBI taxonomy): Eukaryota > Metazoa > Chordata > Actinopteri > Gobiiformes > Gobiidae > Gobius > Gobius niger. Next base: position 13,761,546 of record NC_136855.1, on the reverse strand, counting down.
GCAGCGGAGAAGATCTGTGGAGCCCCTCTCCCCTCTATGAAGGACATGTACTCCACCCGTCTCACCAGCAAAGCCGTCAAAATCGCCAGGGACCCTTCACACCCATCACACCGTCTCTTCAAGGTTATGCCTTCAGGGAGGAGACTGCGGAATCTACGGGCCTGTTCCATTCGACTGAAGAACAGCTTTGTAACCAAGGCCATTGGGAAGCTGAACTCCCTTTCACATGCCACTAGGGGGCACTGCAGGCTAAATTAGCTGCAGAAATATAGTTTGGAGTGAGCGAGAAAGCGGAGGTTACTCTTACCTACAATGAAGAAAACAAATCCAAGCTAATCGCGGGCAAAAAGATGGCCACAGCTAGAGGAACGAGTTTGCAAATGAGAGCTTGAAAAACGAGCTGCCGGGAGAGGCTTGTCAACAGTGCAGTTACGCCTCCACGCCTAGTTTGTTGTTTATGCTTCATGTACGTAACTAACCATCAGTGTGATGCGTTAGCATATTGTACACCTATTCAGCCTGTTGTTTTCTTCACTAGGCATTTTTTGGTACTTGATCAACTGACAGCTTTTTTACTCTGCTGGTCAAAAATACCATATCATGGTCAGCTGTGTATCTGTTTGGAGGGATTAAACAGCAAATAAAATGGTCCCATTGCAGTCTTTATCCATATCCCTCTCTGTAGTCCACCCAACCATGTCCTAACACATTATCCCTCTACTTTTACGACATTTTGAGGCGGTCACACATACACGTCTCTCTGCATCTCTTCCCAATCTCTCTCTTCTTTTGCCCCCCCCCTCTCTCTCTCCCCCTCTCCCTCTTTTTAGGATCGACTGGAGACAGCCACAGTCACGATTGTCGGCTCACAAACATCCCTAGAAACAGTTTATGACATGCATTAGTTTGATTCATTGGTGCTGCTGGATTTCTTGTACAAAAAAAAATTGTAATAATAAGTCAACACGCTGCTGTGGAAGCACTAGTTTGGGCCGATTGTAAACTGGTTGACAGCAGCGAGTCTGCAGAAGTCAAGACAAAGACTGCAGCAAGTAGTTTTCACAAATATGCACAGCTTGATAAGCCCTTTGCTGCTAAATATGAAGTTTTACCACAGCATCAAAACAAACAAACAGAAATCATAATTACTGTGGTTGCTGAACAACAGGCATACACGTGAGGTCATGTTGGTGTCGGGGCAGAACTAAGAGGGCAGAGGCAGTGCCTTGTGGGTCAAGTCCATTTCATTTAAATGTGATGGACTGCAGTTGTGGTCCAAACTCTTTCTGGACTTTTCTAATGAATATCTATCACCCCAATTCTTCACAGGGATGAGTTTATAAGCATAATTCACGCCTGATCTATGATTTAGTGGTGACATAAATTATGAGAAACAAAAGTAAAATAATGTGATAATCCAAATATTTCCAAAGAACTGACCATAATATCTGTATATGTATAAAGAAATCATTTTCGATCAAAAGAAAGTACACGAAACAAACCACATCTACAGTATAAGTCGACACGATGAAGCTTTTGCCACAAAGAGCATATAAACACTTAATTTCATTGTCCCCCAAGAAAGGGCATCTGACACTGAACGGGTGCCACATACAGGGAAGGTGGATTACATAAAGTCACAATGCACAAGGTTATACTATCCACATCTTCAAAGGAGTTTTTGACGGCTTTCATATTGGACCAAAGAGGTATTTTTTATTATTATTTTCCCCTGGATAATTGCTATACATTATGATTCCATTCACAAAGCCACTGTTTGTGTGAGAGCTTTAATGCCGGAGCGATTTGAACTTAATGAAAAACAGAATAAGGCACTTGGGTTTTCCTCAAACAGCCACAAAGTCTCAGCTCAGAGCGGGGAATAATGAGCTATTTTTAGAGGGAAAGAAGTTGTTTTAGTTTTGTCACCATCCCAAAGTGTTGAGGACACAGTGAGAAGCGACAGTTTTTGTGGAGGAGACTAAAAAAAAAAAAAAAACATTTACTCTGCAGCGATTCAGTGGTTATCCCTGACACTAATGAGGAGAAATACATCTTTAGGCAGTGGAGGTCTGAACAGATTTGCTTAGTAACATGATTATGATAATGCAGTTTCCTCAAACAGAAATGATAGTCTATTGTGCAGGGGTGTCCACACGTGGATTTTTTGGTCAATTATGCACAGTTTTCTATAGTTTCTATAGTGGATAAGGCTCCAGTGCAAATGGACACTGTTCTAGCCTGTCATGAGATTGCCCTGACTCTGTCGACCAGCTTTCATGTTGTACTGTCCTGTCTAATAAAGCCTGTGTGCTCCAGAACAATGAGCATTATTCATTCTCTTAGGGGTAGTGAACTATTCTAGCCAAAGACATTGATGTGACTGCCACTCACAGACTGGGAAAAACATGGACGTAGCATTGCTTTTAGCAGCTGAAGCCTAATAGGAAATGGGGGCCGGCTCCGGAGGTTCCTTGCTCCAATGACTTTCCAGCCAACCTTTTTTGCCTCTTTAAGTCAGTATTGAATGAAGGCTTGTCATTCTTACCTCCATGTGCTTGTCTTTACACTCGCAACACTCGTCCTATTTTATTGCTACTTTAAATATAGGCGTTGCCTCCGAAAAACCCAGTCAAATTGCTAGCATGAACGAGCGTCAGTAAAGCCACCCGAACTTAGTCCATCACTATTCTACAGTCTATGGCGCCCCTGACGTGAGAACGACGCAAAAAGCTCCAAATCCAAACATAAAGTTGTGGAGACGACCTCACATGTTTCATTTCGGACGTACCCCACTCATCTGCATAATAACTGACAGGTGCAAACAGCGCTTTGGTTTGACAGAACACCCAGGTTTAAAACATAATATAATCAAATGTATAAACTTCTAAAATAGGCTAAAATAGGTCTAGATTGTGAGATTGTCTACTGCTGTAAGGTACACCATTCCACACTGTGCCCCAACTCTTCTTCTTTTGCTTTCTAAAATCACAATTTCACATGTGATCCCCAGTTCCAGCTGAAGGGAGTGGGATGTTTCTACAGATCATCTAAAAGGCAGCGTGAGAAAAACATTTGGAGAAAATCCAGAGCTGATGACGTGAAAGGACACGATCAACTGTGTCTGTTTGTGTTTGTGTCACAACCTGTTTCACACCGAACCATATCAGCCCACTCCGTATCCCACTCCACATCCCACTGCTGCCTCCGGAACCGGGATTGTGCTCATTTTCATGCATCGCCCTGTACACTATTTTTGGTTTTCTTTAAATTGTGGTTCAAACTCATGCCTAAGTTTCCAAACACATTTCCAACGAGCCAACTCCTCATTGTGTTTAAGCACGCTTTATAAATGTTGCTGTTGAGCGCCTGGGTCTTGGACGTACTTGGCCCACACATAGCAGTGCATATGGTTCCTTCTCACATTTTAATGTTGTTGCGTCTGTGATTGGATCAACACCAAACTTTGAGAGAAATTAGTTGTTCTGGGCTTAGTCCCAGACACTGCTTTCCAACAGAAAATAAGACAGACTGGTGTTCTTCTTTTTTATCACAAGTTTGATTTATGTTGCACAAGCTTCGGTGCCTCTTTTTGACATTATTCTCCCAGCCTTTTGTTGCCCTGTTTGAACATCTTGAGATTTGTCGCAGAGGTCTGATGTTTTTGGTCGTGACAGTTCAATGACGTGCTCTGCATGTGCTTTACTGCTGCAGGTTTAGCTCTTGCGAAGTCCTGATTTGAACCTGTGGGTTTATGAGATGCAGATTAATCCTGCTTTAAATCAGTTTGGTCTCTCTTTAGATCCAAAATATTGCTAGGAATTATAGGTTCTTCATTTGGTTGGGACAGTGTAGGTTAATGCATGTAAACACGCCATTCTAGATTGTAGCTAGTGAGCTCATTTCTGATTTCATAACACAAGCTTATTTCCATCCGTTGTCCTGCACTCGCATTCTCAAACACATTTTCACTCATGGCCTATTGTACATGTTTTAGTGGTATTAGAAATGAGAGGTGAACGCGCAAACTTCACAGAGAAACTGACCTTATATGACCTGTTTAAACTTTAAAACTGCATTTCCAAAGCCACGTTCTCTCAGATTGTCTTAAAACGAGCAGAATCACTTTGCTCCATCCTTACGTAACTCTATACTCCAGCCTCTTTCCTCCTCTTCCTCTCACGGACCTCCAGAGTGTAGAACCAGGAAGTGTTTTTGTGTCCCAGTTTTTTTTTTTGGGGGGGGGGGGGGTATCTTGTCCGATTGATCCGTTCCAAATCCCAGCATGCAGCGTGGCATCATTTACAATGATGCTGCGGCCCTGCCAGCTCCCTCCAACTGCTCTGGCCTCCCGGTTTGTTTACTAGTTCTTCAGCCCCAAAGGAAGGTTAAGTAAAAACTAGACTTAGGAAAGTGCTCAAGAGCTCAATGTCTTTCCGAATCCTGCAAACAGTCTGGCAAGTGTGATCTGTATTTACTTAGTATTGTGCTCTATGTTTAGATTTGCTGCAAATTTGCCAAACAAGACACAGAGTTGCACTAAAAATATCAAAAGAGTTTCAGCTCGAGATTTCCTGTAATCCAGTAAAGTGTTTCTGTCACCACCTCATAAAGTATTTCTTTTCCGAGCACTAAAATCATGACAAAACTGAGCCTAGTAAGGGTCTGAAATAAACCTATACAGGAATGTAAACCATGTCTAAACCAGATTCACACCAACTTAAATACACTTTGACTTTTTGGCCAGTGGCTTGCTGTAGATCAGCGGTCAAATCCCTTTTACAGCCCGAAAACCCGCGGAAGTCAGCACTTGCAGCGACTGCTTACACAGCAAAAAAAGAAAAACAGAAATGAGGAAAAGGTGAAGTGAAACTTGCATAAATGTCGGCAATGCATTTCTGTTGTGGGTCCAATAAAAGCCAAAAAATGATCAGTCGCTGCACTCAAGTTTGGAGATTCTGTTGAAAAAATACACCCTGCCCTTTTGTAACTAAACTCATTAGAGACGTCATACAAAGTGTTAAAGGCTACCCAGAGTTATGATCGTGAAGCTTCTATAAATCATTAAGCACACATGCCACAAACCTGCAGCCACTCGAATTATACCAACACACTTCAATCAAAACCATCCCGCTCCTTCAAAAGTTGCAGTCGTAAACTCGCCCCCCCCTGCATCGCCCTCCCTCCCCCTCGTCGCCGGTGTGTGAACTGATTTCCAGCTGCTTTACATTAACATCAACACACGCTGTGGATCTAAACGGCCCCGTCCCGTGATCGTCACAAGACCAAAGCCCCGTGGAAGTTGTAATGTTTTAAGGTAAAACCACTCGCTCGACTGTAAACCTTTAACGACTTCAAAGAGGGAAACCGATGATCGATGACACGTCAAGTGAAGAGGCAAAAACGCCACATATGATTCAAGCGCTTTCTTAGCGAGTGTGTTTCTTGATACAATGAATTCTTAGTTGTTGTTTCTGTATTTCATAATTGTAAATAGTTTTGCCTAAAAAGAATGAGTGGCCCAATTAATTTTGATAAACTCAGAAAAAAAATGGGTTTACGGCAAAGTACAGCTTAAACAATAGCTATATAGAGGATGGAATCAACAAGTTATGCATAATTGACTTGAAAACATTCTTTTGGGTGCCTCGGTATTGATGTTTTTATGTTTTCAAATTTGGTATCATGTCCGTGTAAATAAAAGAAAGTAACGATTGAAAGACTGGGCTGGTCAGGATTTCAAATTGGCCTGGAGCGCCCTCTGAAGGCAGTAGTGGAAATTACACTTTCATAACAGCGAAAAAGATGGAGGGGCACATGATCAGTGGAGCTCCACTTCTCCACAGGGAACGACGTCACCTCCGCAGGACAACGCCAGCCTAAACTGATCCAAACGAACCCTAATCCTGAGCTTAAGAATAGTGGAGTTTACGAAAGGCGACAAATGTGGCGGGGGCAAAAGGTGTCGGTGACATCATCGTGTGGAGAAGTGGAGCTCCACCACCCACGTGACTCTCCATTGGCTGCATTCAGACCCTCTTGGAAACAACCAAAGTATACAGGATTACACAAAACTGTATTGAAAAAAGCAAGACACAACTTTCTGGGTATATTTTTTGTTTTTTTGAGGAGGGAACAGGATAACATGGTGCATTGTTTAGTGTTTTATGAGGGGAAAAAAGTAAAAGGTCTAATACGCAGTAATAAAACTGGTAACACTATTTTACACTACCCTTGATACTTTGTACTTGACAAAATTTAGTACAATGTAATGAGCTTTGTAACAATGTTTAACAAGCTGTACCTAAGGGTTAGAGACACAATGGAATAATGTGTATTAGTACCTTGCAGGTACATAATGTAATAAGACATACGACCTTTAGGCTTAAGGTTAGGCTTATAGTTATATAGTTAGTTAGTTATATAGGGTCTTATTACACTATGTACCTGCAAATGTACAGGTACCTGCTAATACAAATGTACCTGCTAATACACATTATTCCATTGCATTTGCACTACAAGTCATTACAGACATTTTGTTAGGTACAATGCATCAAGGTAGTGTAAAATAAAGTGTCAATAACGCACCTTTAAAAGCTCAAATAACAAAGAAAAAGTACCAAAAAAATCAATTGTGTAGGAAATATCTATTTTAACATCGACAAACTCCCTGTATAGTTATCATTCGAATTTTCTTCGGTGCAATTATGCAACATCAAACAAACAAAAAAATACATAACATAAAACTTGGTTGAGATAAATAATAAACTATAAAAATATTAAAACTATAAGGGCATACACAAAGTAGATTAGAAAAAAAATATGATGGAAAAATAGCAGCAGTTTGACCCAGAACAACAGCATGAATGTGTTTACAGATGCATTGCCATTGAAGCCGGACTGACATCCGCCGCCCTCAATAGATACAAACACCCATTGTACCGCGTCCTCTGTTTTGTATACGCTCATGTCCATTGAAACATGGAAAACATCTAATTTGCAAAACCAGTTTGTGAACTCCACACGCAGTAGCAGCGTGTTTGCTGTAGTTATCTTTGGCTGCTGGTGATGTTTATCTTTCGGTGCCCACCGCTCACTAATTGTGGTAAAGAGAGTGTGAGATTCAAGGCATGAACTTCAAAACAGCTGTCGTCCTAAAAGGGGCGGGGTTTCGGTGACGCCTCAATTAAAGGTTTTTGTGCTGGGACGTGACCCGAGGACTGCTGCTACTCCTGCTGCTGCTGGTTTGAGTTTGTGCTGTCACCACTGAATCATGATCCAGGAATAACTGCGGGAATCTCACATTTCCTTGAATCTCGACGGTGGTGTGGGTGGTTTAGGGTGGGAAGTTCAGATCTCTGAGCAAGACATTACGCACCTCAACTTTAGGAATAGTGTGTAAGCAGCAGTGTGGGAGAATACTTTGAAATTGTGTTTAGTTACCGAATACTGAGCACTTGAAATGTGTTTTGTAACGTGTTCCGTTACTTTGTCTAGTCAGAGTACTGTATTCTGAATACTTTGAATACTTTAGAATACTTTCACATTGATTATCATTATACTTATGTATAAATATGGCGGATCATTACAAAAATAAGGACTAGGATTGTTGGAACACCTAAACTCACTTAGCCTTAACTAGGAACTCTTTAACCCCCGCCTGAACCGAGCACATTTTCTCCAGTTTGACTTTGCCCAAATCTAAAAGCTTCTTGAAAACAGTGACAAAAACGAGAAGAAAACAAGGATGAAAATGCAAGAAAAAAGAAAAGTAACAAACACGTAATAAAAAAGCAATGAAAGTACAACAAAAAAGTGACAAAAAGCTGCTACAGAGCAAGTGACAAAAAGCCATGAAAGTGCAGCTAAAGAGTTACAAAAACTCAACACAAAAGTGGTACATTTGTGATGAAAAATGCCACAAAAAACGGGTTGACAACACGGTAACAACACGATATCAGATTTGTTGGTCTTAGCTTTCAAATGAGGCGTCACACCTATAGAATGTAGCAATGAAAGTTTGATACTGGGATGCATTCCCTTGATATTTGGAAAGTAACTGTATTCTAAATACTCTCAAATGAAATAGGGCTAGGCAATATATCGATATTTAAGATATATCGACATATTTTTAAATGAGATATGGAATTAGACCATATTGGATATATCGGGATATTTCAAACTCAGATAAGCTATGAAGTTAACAAAAAGAAACAGGTTTCAAGACGATTTTTGAAAAAGTTTACGTAAACAGAGCACTTTATTTTGTTATCTCTTTATATATAAATGCTGCCCACAGAAAAAGATTGCCCTATTTTATTTTCTAGGCTATTTCTATTAAAGATGTTTTTTTAATTAATTTATTTTTTACCCCTCCTGGAAGCACCACCTTAACGTGGTGGAGGGGTTTGAGCACCCGAATGATCCTGGGAGCTTTGTGCCCCTGGTAGGGTCTCCCATGGCAAACCGTAACCGTCCGTAACTTCCGTGGACCCACCACCTGTAGGAGGAGCCATAAGGGGCTGGTGCAATGTGATTTGGGCAGCTCCAACAGCAACGGACAAGTGGAAGAAAATGGATGGATGGATGGAGGGATATTTTTTTATTTAAATGTGCACCTTACGGAACTTTGTTATACAGTGTTTATGTTTACATTTCATAGTGAGTCTTCAATAAAACTGCTCGTATTTGGCTTTGACTTTGACATAACATTTCATTTCACAGCTCTCACTCCCAAAAAATATCGGGATATGATCGATTGAGGTGGGTTTTGGTTTTCGCAGATAAGTGTTAATGTGCATCAGGGAAGATGGAAACAGATTTATGACAAAAAGTTAAAAAGTATAAAAAGAACTTGTGATAGAAGGCCGAGCCGACCTTTTGACTGGAGTGGGTAGAAGCGAAGAATAAAGTAATGCCGTCAAACACAAGTTATCTAATCCCAAAAATATTTTCCTGATGTGCACGATACCCGCCGTCCCTGCCGTTGCGTTCACACTAACAGCAGAGTGCTAAAGACCAAGCTGGCCAACTAAAAAGTTGCCCAGAGATGCCGACACTGCTTGATCTTCAGAAAACTTGCTCTGGGATATATATTTTTGTTAAGCCTTAAAAGTGCTGCAAGACTTCAGAGTAGTTAGTGCAAGCTATGCTTTTGCTTGGTTCTAACACGTAGGCCGCCTAAATGAAGATTTATCCGACATCACACGTAAAAATAACTTCTTCCAACAAGATAAATGAATGTGACCAAAACAAGAACAGAAAAAGCAATAACAGCGGAAAGTCAGTTATTATTACAGCTACTTCCCCAGCTGAGACATACACAGACATCGTCATACTATAAATATAAATATACTAAAGCACGTCGTAATACAGGGGTCACTTGAACATAGGGCAAACCACCTTCAGCCCCTGTGTGTATTCATGCTCTGTTTGAGTTAGTGAGACCTGTAATGCTTTCTCCACATGTCATCCCTGTGCAGTGACAGAGCTGACACTAAAAAACACTGATAGATCAATGCAGCACGTTAAAAGCATCTCTCTCAAGGTGACTTTGAGCAGTTCAGACTGAAGTCTGATAAATTATTCACACTTTTTATTATTAATACCCCACACTGGAGTTCAGAGCCGTCAAAGTTCAGAGCAAACACTTCACTTTTATATTTTGGGACATTCAAGTTGGATAAACTCAATAATAACCCTGAGTCATTTTGTTTTCATGTTTGCTGTTCAGAGAAGCTAGTGGATTTACAATCATATTCCTTGTTATTTCAAGCATATACATTATTGTTGTGTTAAAAGGAGAGTTTCTTTGACCAGTGTGAAGTAAACACTTTTCTGCATACATTGTTCTGACAGAGTGAGGTCGTGAGAATCGCAAGAGAACTTAAAAATGATCAGTTAGCAATTCACTTGTTGCTTCCAACATCATCCAATTCCAGGTCGTTCTTTGGAGCTGCTGTACTTCCTTAATAATTATTCACTTTTAGGTTCAGATTATTTTTGAATAAATATGTCTTAAATTAGCTTTTCCTTCCAGTGTTTCTTTGAACATCTTTCTCTTCAAAAAGCTACGCAGAAAGTTCCTAAAGCAGTGGTATTCAATTGCAGTTACTCAAGTACAAGAACTTGATTACTTGAGTGAATGCAGGTTCTTTAGTAACTTCTGAGACAAAACTGTCTGATGACTGTGGCCTTATTAGCAGTTATGCATTTTTCACCACTTTAGTCCTTATAATGAATGAGTGCCAACGTTTAGTAAATCAGCCCTGTGAATTTACTGTATACTAAATGCTAAGAAGTATTTTCACCAGTACTTTTTGTACATTATACAAATAATACTTTGGGGAACAACTTTCAGAGGCAACATTACTCTTAATGAAGTAGATGTTTTGGCCACGATACCCTCCTCTTCATGGTGTTTCATACGAAGAGCAAGAAAAGCACTGATGACAGAGTGCTGACATTGCTGCCATATCTTTAGTGCATGAACTCATACATGTAAACACGCCGCACCAGTGTGGGATCATTTACATCCATTGTCCCCCACTCGCTCTCTCAAACACACTCCCATTCATGTCTTTTTAGTGATAAGGGAAACTGCAGAAAGTCCCTATCGGGCCAGGGGTCAAACCACTTTCTTGCCCTTTTTGGGAACATGCTCTGTGGGAGGACACTGACCTGCCATCATGGATTGTCTCTCGACTGGTGTCATGTGAATGGAAGAAGTGAGGAATGATGGTCTACTAATAATGACGTCTATGGTGCCATTTTGGAGCAACAACAACAGGTCTAAACCAGATCTAAGGTAGGGCTCACTCACTTAGGCCTATGTAAATGGTTGCTCAGGGCAATACTTGTGGAAAATCTATCAATTTTGTAATGTATTTCACATTCTCTGGCCATGTCCAAATTTCATCTTCTTTCTTTCCTTTCCTTCTGTTCCGGTGAAACATTTGTGTCACTCATAATAAAGTCACAATACTCTATACAGTTTAGCACACCTCCAGAACCTCTCTCCTCCTCCTCCTCTCGGTCGGCGCCGCTGCGGTCCGTTTGCTTTGCCTTGGACTTAACCACAGTCCTCTCCAGCTCCTCTGAGCCCATATGCTCCTGACAAACTTCTCTGCGGTCTGACTACGTACTTTAGTAATTGGTCTGGCATTAAGGCAACAATTCTCTTTAATATCCAACACCCCACTAACACTATGGGCCCAGTTAATTGGCCGAACGTATAGAATGTACATTGGTCTGGGGAAAAATGTTTGGAGTAGTCTTTTCCATTCCTGGTTTTAGTCTCTTTTTTTTCCTTTTTGGGTGAGTTTTCCTGAGGCAGCGTTTAGTGGCTATGTGCATACCCCATCTGTGAGCCAGATCAGGGCAGGAGAGGCGAGGAAAGAAAGAGCGAGTGGCGAGAGAGAGGGAGACGGTCTTGGAGCGTGAGTTGGCAGCTCTGACTCAGACTGGGTTTTTTGGAAAAGGGAGAGCGTGGACCTGACAGACTTTTCACAACTGTACTCACTGTATACGGCCTCAAAATGAACAACAAGGCTCTGTATTTGCACGGAAATGTGTATGCAAGTTGGTATAGAAGTGGGGAAAAATGGTTAGCCATAGAAAGGACTTTTTTTGCTGGATATAACAGCTTTGATGAGGGAAAAACAACAAGAGATACGGTATGTCAAAGTGGCCAAATCCAGAAAGACAAGCTGCTTTGCTTTTGGAACGCACTAATCAGACTTCTGATTAGTGTGTCGAAGTACTCAGCTTCTCACGTATCTGCTCTACTCAGTAACACATGAGGGTTTCCATTTAATATAGATACACAGATAAACATACAATACATGTTACTGAAAGAATAACAGAACAGTGATGAAGAGCTTTGTGAGCAGTGATGTTGACAAATGCTGCCTTTTGGTGGAGTTTACGGGATTGTTAAGAGGTGCCAAGGCAAATACTACAAGAAAGAAGCTGCTAAAAGACGAACTATGAAAGTAAGCCACAGGCTAACGTAATTTTTCATGAAAACAAAACAAAAGTCCTATGAACGAATTGGGAAAGTGTAATTAGATGCTTCTGTTGATTGATAAAGATAACATAACTTTGACCAGCATACAAATAGCTTGTTATGTTTCTTCCTAAACAACCCTATCTCCACAACCCTAACCTTTACCCTAATCTCAACCTATCCCTAATCCTAACGATTTTAAACCAACCCTCGCAATAATTGTAAAGCATAAAATATTAACAAATAATACAGTCATGGATCTGCTCCTACCAGCAGAGGGCGCACTATCACGGCAGATCCACCTCAGTGTCGTGGATCTGTCTCGGCTCCGTGTCTGCAGCTTTCTATTATTGCTTTTTAGGCCTGGTCAGCCCGGATTAGTCCTGGGGACGCTCGCCTAACAGGGTAGACCAGGCCCTGGACTGGAAACGGGGCTTTACATGGCCCCTGAACATGCTGCTCACACTATCACTAATAATAGGTCTTCAGGATTCAGGACATAAGTTATCCATAGGGTTGTCACGATCATTTCTATATCGACAGATGAATAACAGATAAACGATATATTGTTGGGCTCGATATTTATCGTCTGTACATTGATTAGCATTACCCTGCTATGTTTTCTTTGAAAACTTTGAAACAAATTGATTTACTGTATATTTCATGTTTATTGCAGCTTGTGTGGTATTTTAGGACATGATGATGCACTTTTAGAACAAAGGTTTACTGTCACTGTTGTTATGCCTGAGAGTTGACAGTATCGAGTATCGTTAAAGTCAATAATATCGTTTATAGCGATACTTTCCTGCCCTGCAATGATTGTTGGATTGATATGACTTAGTTGCACAGTGACCGCAAAGTTCAAAGAGCTTTCAGCGACATAAAACATTTCAGACATTTTCTCATAAAGCAGGAAAATCATGCATACTAGAGGCTTGAAAACATTCTTTCAGGTTCCTCAACCTTGACATTTTATGTTTTTTTGAGCACAGAAAGGGCACGGTGATGGATTATGAGCTTTAAAAACAGTTTAGTGTTTCCTCTCAGGAGCTATAAAATCCAGGAAATACAGATCGGATCACACCCCAGCAGGAGAACCAAAAAATTACTAAAGGATTTCTTGAATGAATGAAGTGAAAATCCAAATCCAGATGTGTTTTTTTGAACATTACCATTTACTGTACTGTGTTTTGCATGAGGATACATACATTTCGAAGCAGCTACATTCTCAAAAAGAAGAAGAGTACAACGGCCAACTTGAAATGCATACACGGCGTCATCTCTCTGCCGGAACATATGTCAGCTGCTGAAAGTCTACCTCTGAATGTGAGTGCGAGTACAGCAAACATAGTGAATAGCAGACTGTATTTGAGCACCAGCTGTGAGAGAGAGGCGGAGGAGGGAGAGAGGGCGAGGGGGGGGATATGGAGGTGAATCTTTTCATGACAAAGCGTGTGGATAAGCAGGTTCAGCCCACGCACAAGACACTGCTCCTCCTGTGCGCACTCTGTCTGAGAAAGTCTGAGAGAGAGCGGAGGGGGAATGTGCTGTATTTAGCTGTAGGTTTCTTACAAATCAGCAGCCAAACACAGCGTAGAGAACAGTTACCAAGAAGAGCAGTTGTAGAGCGGGCGACTTGGATTGGGATTTAACAGTTTCAGTGAGTCATTTCACGTAGCCTACTTTCCCAATTGTGCTCTGCAAATAAGCTTGCCTTGCCCTCCAGTGTTACATATTGAACCCCGGCGCGTCACGAAGCATGTGTGTGCTGTATTCGCTCTTTACACTGCGACATAAACACTTTGACACTAGTTTTTTGTTCAGTTTCGGAGCAGTACCTTCACCTTCTAAGTGCTACCGGGCCTAAATCATGATAACCAGGTTTAAAAGGCTGTAAAATAGACCAAAATAATGATCTACATCTAGATTCAAAACAGCAGATGACTCTTAGAGCATTTGTGTCTTTCTGTTTCTGCTGATGAAGTGACTCGCATCCATTTGCTTTGAAAGCGGGCTCCAGTGCGGCTCCACGTGTGTCGTCAAACAACGTCCGCGTGGTGTTTTGGGTGCAGACAAAGACTCGCCCCTGAGCCTGATCACCTTTAAGGCTTTGCCACAGCTGCTAGGTCTCTTCCTCAAGCTCTCCTACAAAGACGACTGAAGCCACAGCAAAAAAAAAAAAAAACACACATAGCCCAGATGGAGGAGCAGGGTATTTTATGATTCACTATTAGTCAGCACAGAACACACCAGAAAGACCACAGACCAGGAATGACGAGAATTTGTGTTTGTCCAATAATTCAGTGTTTCAAACTAAATAAAGTGCTGAGATTCAACTTGTGGGATGATTGCTGTTAGAGCAAAGTGCTACTTCTAAATGTAGCCCAGGGAGAAAAAAAAAAACAGGTCTAAAGTGGAACCACCAGAAAATAAAGTTTGCACAATGACTGATGGGGCTGGACTAAAGGGTCGTTTTCTTGCCCAAATTCACTCCTTCTTTACATGAGTCAGTGACCACAGGAAGGAACTGGCTACTGCATGAGACACTTAACAGTGGCCTGCTTTGTGTACGATTCAATCTAAATAGAAGACATAGTAAAAACATGCTTTGGTTAAGATTTGACTGAAAGTGATACATTTGGTTGTACATTATGTGGGTGATATGACAGAAATAAAAGTCCTATATTCAATTCGGTTTTCCCATACTCAATTTCAATTTGATCACTTAGAATTGTTATAATGCCATCTGCTTCTTCAGAGATGTCATAGTTCCCTGTGACAGTAGGAGAATCACGATATACTGAGCTCTCTAAATTGGCAATTTGTCACAGGGTTGGATCAATAGTTATTTCATTTTATTTCATTTATTTATGTTGTTGCTGTGACATTGTTTCAGTGTAAGCTTCTGCAATGTCAAAAGATCCAGCGTTGCATTCATTTTTATCCAAAATCTCATATGGATGATGGGAGAGTGTGACCACAGTGCAACGCCTTCTCCAGCACATCCCAATGATTCTCAATGGGGTTAAGATCTGGACTCAGTGGCGGCCAATCCATGTGTGAAAGTGACGTCTCATGCTCCCTGAACCACTCTTTCACAATGTGAGCCCCGTGAATCCGGCCATTGTCATCTTAGAATATGGCATCATGGACGAAGTAATCCGTTGATGGAATAACCTGGTCATTCAGGGTGTTCAGGTCGTCAGCTGATTTCATTATTTGGGCACATAATGCTGCTGAACCAAGACAGGCAGTGTATAGTCACTCCTATTATACTTCAGACAAAATTTAAGTGGATGAGGTTTAAAGAAATGTACAAAAAAGGCCATAAAACTCTCCCCAGTGTTTCCTCAAAACACAAGTAAACCGACAATAACTCAGTCTCTATGATAAAGTTCCCAGACTCCTCCGTGCATCCATAACTGTGTCCATCCCCACAGTTAAGTTCCTGACAAACATTATTGCCAAAACTTTGTGTCTCTACATTTTACAAACATAAACATCACCAACTTATACCGCATAGATGAGATTGGTGTTTACATCGTTCAAATTCTTTAATCACTTTTAAAGTCGTGCTGGCCTCATGCATAAACATCTGATTAATGATCTTTGAACGAGTCTCCAGGAGGCGTTTGATCTCCCGGCTCCCGAGCCTTGGCTCAATAAATCTGTTGCAAAACAGAACTGCTGGAAAAAGTCCAAATGATGAGATTTGCGATGTTAAGCTTTTATGAATGCGACTTTTGTGTGCAAAACATTTCAGTAATCAGATGTAAATATGGACTCGCTGTGGCCTTGCTTTACATTTTGTTGCCAGAGTATTTTTGAATATTTTCTCTGTGCACTGTTTGTAATGAACTTTCCTCCAAGTGCGGAGCCAACAACAATACGTAATGAGTCAGGTTTAGAAGCAAAGATTCTATGCGCTGATACACAGCAGTGGCTTTCAGTTTCACATCTTTGTTGTCTCTCTCAGCTTTTTGTTTCAATAAAAAACGTCACTTTGTTGAAGGCCAGCTAACTTTGTTGTATATGTATGTCTTTAATCCTAGTCCCTTAGCAACACTCCACTCCCAGCAAAAGCACTTAAACCAATGCCATGGCGCTGCCGACTTCTAAAGCTAATCTCAAACACATGAATGAACCGATAGAGGAAGGGATATTTAGGGTAAATGGGGCAACATAGGCACGCGTGTTGATAGGAGATCATAAAGGTGAATTGACTTGTTTGTTTTGGGACAAGCTGCCTCCTACAGCCCGCTTCAAAATATCTCCCTTGTTTACACTGAACATGTTTATAATGGGGGGGGCTGAACCAGGATGACTCCAGGGCGCGGTCAGTAATATCCAGGAATAAACTCTCCCAAGAAATACTAAATTGTTTTCTGTAAATGATGCGACCTATTTGAATGACTGAGGTTTACTGTAAATGTAAATGAAAATGTAAATGTAAATGACTGAAGCATGGCTAAACCAGGACAAAAGTCAGGTCTAAACAAGGACTGGTTAGACTCGGATGACCGCTCAGTTCAGTAGATATCCAAAGAGCTGCAAGATGACGAGGAAACCATACATACAAAATTGTGTTACTTTCCTGTAATCTTTTATGCAAA
Organism: Gobius niger; assembly: GCF_951799975.1. Classification (NCBI taxonomy): domain Eukaryota; kingdom Metazoa; phylum Chordata; class Actinopteri; order Gobiiformes; family Gobiidae; genus Gobius; species Gobius niger. The sequence continues at coordinate 13,744,926 of NC_136855.1, read as the reverse complement.
AGGATGAAAAACAGCAAATACCAGCCTAGGATTAAAGGATTACTTAGTTTACTGTATGTGTTTAGCGATCTGTGTGTGGTTCCTTCACCAGTATTTACAGTAGGTTTGAGTCAAGGCGCTGAGTCAAGTGGGAGACACCCGACATGTTATTGGCAGCCGTAGCAAAGGTTGTTGACAAGTAACTTATAAGATGATTGAAAGAAATAAACTTATAAACAAAGTGTGTCAAATAGTCATTTAAAGCAGTAAAGTAACTTGTTTACCTTTCATAAATCCTTTTCGTAGTCGTAGTAGGTAATACAAGTATTAATGAGATGATTGGGGGTCTTCCATCTCCCCCGGTGATTAATGGGCAGGCTATTGGGCAAAGCTAACTGCGGGCTAGCACCACTTAAACACTATTTACAGCCAAGTTTGAGTGAAAAAAAATATTTTCATTGTGTAATTGGATGTACAATATCTCTCTCTCCCTTTGTCTTTTCTGTCAGCGTAGTATTTACTCTCACGGACAATTAATGAGTAAAAAAACGTAACATGCTACGACACCTGCAGTGGCGCTTATGGCCTCTAGGGGCATGAGTTACTTAGTAATGCTTTAAATATGTTGTAAATAAATAAAGCACACATATCGCGAAATATCTTCAATAACCTTCCGTATTTGATCTGGCAAAATGTAAAACAAAAAAGCCTTCCTGGAGCTCTTCTGAATCGGAATATAACCTCTGGGGAAAGGGGAATCTTTTCATTTCAAACATATGCTTTGGGGTCTTCATAAATTTCAATTATAACCCTTCCAGTGGACAGTGATTGCATTACAAGATCTTGGCAGCCGTTCTTTCCTGCAATGGTTTCAGATCGCACGCACGAAAAAAAAAGTTTCCACCCCAGTGCTAACGCTGTACACCTCTTTATGTGATGTTGAAATGGCTATAGCACGTGTCTCTCTTGTATTCACTACTAGCTGATGATAGAAATGTCACTTTAAGATTGTTTAACTTCACATTTGCCAGAAAGGGTAAAGAATAGACAGATGGACAGGCGGTTCTATTCAATGAACTGTCCACTAAAGCCTCCTCTTCTTCTTACACATAATAAATCAGCCAATCGGGCATAATATTGACCACCCACCTAATACGCAACTGCTCCTTTTTTGAGACACTTTTTTGCCCCAGTAGGCTTTCACAGATTGAACAACCAAGAGTGAAAGGGTGCGAAGAGGCCAAAATCTGTCCAAAGTAGGACTAGACCAGGGCTTCACCAGGCCATCCTAAAGTCGACAGTCAAAGAGCGACTAGAGCTGGGTTAAAGAGCTCTGAAATTGCCTTCCCCTGGCCTGGTCACACTATACTTTATCCACAGTTCTCTATTCTATACCAAGAGTGCTTAAACCATTCACACTGGCAAGGTGGGTGAAGTGTTTTGCCCAAGAACACAACAGAAACAGACACTGGTTGAAACTGGGAACTGGCAACAAGAGACGCTTTCATCACATACATACAAACACATCATGGCTAACACATACCTTGAAGACAACTTGTTTACTTACTGCCTATAGCCCACGCAACACTCGCCATGGGTTTCAAGTGGTGCAAAAACAGGACCGTATGGCATTAACAACTCAAAAACATTCCTGTAAGTCATTAAAATGTCCTGCATATTCGCACGATACAGGCATGTGACTGAAACCAATGAAACTGTGCCACCTCTTTCTCGCCTCGATGTCTTGTTTGTTTCCATGAGGTGTAAGAGAGGACCTGACCTGATCAATGCAACGCACTCCACCCAAGCAACTGTCATTATAATCAATACGGTACAGCAAAAACAAGAGGGGACACTGTGGTCATTGAGCGTCATGCAAAAAAAAAAATCAAATTACTGTTCAATATATGCAGCTCGACACTTGTGTCTGACTTCAAAATAAAGAGCTCGTATGCATAAACACTTCATTAATGATCTTTGAACTCATTGAAATCCAGCCGGCGTTTCATCTTTAGATTCCAGGAATAACAGCTCAATAGACAAGACCATGAGGTTGGGATAGGAAAAATGCAAATTCTGGTGAGATGTAAAGAAGACAAGCCTTAAAATCATGCATAAATGAGGCTTTAAAACACTCTATTGGGAGCCTGATAATGATTATAGCATAATAAGGTCTGTGTAAGAAAGAACAAAAAGACAGAAAAGCGAAAGACTGGGCTGGTCCAGAGTTTTACTTGGGGCATGGAGCTCCCTCTGCAGGCTGTAGTGGGAATGACACATTTCAAACTGTGAATATAAACTTTTGCTTTCATCCATCAGCACGCTCACAAATGAATGGAGCCGTGATGAGCACATTTTGAGCGCAGAACTGCAACAAAGTCCAACAAAAGGAATACTCTACATTTTTTGATTTGGAGAATACATTTGAGAATACATTTGCATAACAGTGACCACCGGCCCAATGTACAGCCACACGTATCCGCACACGCAAAACCCACGGCCGCACACGCTCTCGTCTGCGCGCGTTAAAGTGCCGGCGCTCGTGAAAATGTTGCTCGAATTCACAAGTCAGCGGCCGTTTGCTTTATGCCGCGTCAGCTTCAATTGACCAATCATCAAGCCTCGTCTTTCGCTTTGTCATTTCCCACAAAGCATTTCAGTCCGAATTCTGCATCGCTCGTTTATCCGTGCCTTTTATTCCCTGTGGTGGGGCAGATTTCGGTGTTGAATGAGGCTAAAGTTGGCCGCACATGTCGCAGCCTGCCAGGTCCTGATGGAGACTGATTGGGCTTTGAAAACTGCAAATATGAATAAAAATAACATCTATTCCATCTTGTAACCTCGTTCGTGTTTATTTCGGTGGATTCTAAACTTTTATGGTCACTTTTTTTTTTTCAATGAAGACTTCCCCATTGACATTGTTACCCCCTTTTCATACTTATTTGCTTATGGAAGGCTCATGCAAACTACAATGTGCAAACTCACAACAGCGTGTAAAACTAACACTTGCAACACATCTCAGAGGGGACAACCTAAATGCCAGATTATATGGATATCATTTTGCCAGAACTTATTAAACACAAGAAACATGACATCTCCATAAAAAAATGCACATATAAAATGAGTTTGTGTTCACTTGAATAGGCAAACATTTACAAAAGGCTCCTGTTGCCATTTTTATAGCACACAGAGAGGCTGTGTTAAAGGTAACGTGTAGGAGGAGTTAAAAGTTATAATGAAATCTTTCTATATTCTTCATGTGAGTTTTTAAAGTAAGAATAAAGCTTTACATGCCTTCTACTACATGTAAGTACGCTCAGTACACGACCAAACGCACGTTCTTGTTCAAAAGTCGTATTTCAAAATAAAAGCATTTTTAACTATGTCTTACCTGGTGACAGCTCCCCGTCACTTTGCTCTCCTGAGTCTGAATCCATCTTCTGTAGTTCACACGGATCTCTCTCTGCTCCTCCCGGATTGTACTTCCCTTGCAGCTTCAGTGCCTGATTTCTTCTTTTTCTTGGTCTGAAAAAAGTTTGTTTCGATAAGCCTGCGTGCAGAAGCTGGATGTTCCGCTTGCAGCTTGCAGGAGGCTGAGAGAAACTGCTTGTGCTGCTGAGCTGAGCCTGGTGCTTTTTGTGTTACTGCTGCCACTGAGACTGTTCCCAATCTGAGGTTTGGCTCCGCCTCCTTCCACATTTTGGTCACGCCTCTCTCTCTCTCTCTCTCTCTCCCTCTCTCTTTCTCCCTCTCTCTCTCTCCCCCTCTCTCTCTCCCTCTCTCTCCTCCTCCTCTCTTGCTTCTTTCTCAGGCTCTCTCTGTATTCAATAAGTGCTCCAGCTCTCTTCTTTCCAAAAGTCCAGTGGGTGCTTTTAAAGAAAGGATGGCAAAATCACATGATAGTTTAGACTTAAAGGGAATAGTAGGATTTTTGTTGTGGTTAAAGTCAGAATGGAATTGAACCTAAAGAGACTCCCTTTCACTTCCACAAGCACCAACATCTGGACTCAAGTTCGAATTGATGAGTCTCCAGTAACTGACTGAACTCTGGAGGTTCTTAGTTTTCAAATGAGAAATGGGATGTTCACATATAGTCAAACTTGTATTTGTGCCCTCAAATAGAGTTCAAGTTCAGTTTTAGTGCCGAGAAAAAGCACATCCTACAACCTTAAAATTTGACTCATGAACTCTATTCACAAGATTAAAACGTTAGTAAAAAGGCAAAATTGGCGATATACAGTATGTCAATGTCAATTTTATTTATAGAGCACCTCTAAAAACAATCTCAGTTGACCAGTGCTATATAGGTACAGTAACAATATGTACAAGATACACAATAAAACGTATACACAGGTAATATAAAAGGCACAAATTGTGTCTGGTCAACATCAAACTGAAGGCCAAATACAGCAGTAGGAGTAAAATAAAGCAAATCTTATGACTGCCAACACCTGCATGGAGCAGGTCTGCATTGATCAGGAGTGCTCAGGAGAAAGCACTTGACCGTGTCCCTCGTGGTAACCTGTCAGGGCTGCTCCAGGAGTATAGGGTCTGGGCGGTCCGTTCCCTGTATAACGTACCAAGCAGCAGCTTGGTTCACATTTCCGGCTGTAAGTCAGACCTGCATGTTGGTCTCCACCAGAGCTGCCCTTTGTCACCGGTTCTGTTCATTACTTCACTTACTTACTTGGTTTGGGAACCACAGGATCTCGTCTCTGCTGTTTGCAGGCAATGTTCTGTTAGTTTCATCAAATCAGGAGATTCAGCCTGCAGTTCGTAACTGGATGTGAAGTGACTAGGATGAAAATCAGCACCTCCAAATCCGAGGCTGTTGTTTTTGGCCTCTCCAGGTCAGTGGAGAGTCCATGTCACAAGTGGACGAGATCAGTTTTGTCAGGGCCCTGTTCAGTGAGTGAGGAACAGATGGTTAACCTGTTGGAGGAGTTGTAGCTGTGAAAGTATAGATTTTTGTAAATAAAAGTTAAACAAGCTTTTAATAGTATTCTTTTGTCAATATTAGAATCTTATTGAAGACAACAGCTTTATTTTTCTTTTAAGTATAGCTTAAAAGTCAAAATACTAATGTTTGGATGATAACACTGTACAAAGGTCATCATAGGCTCTCTGTTTTCAAACCAAACCCACACGGCTTTGTCCAATGGTTTACTGTATCCAGGGGCTGTTTACTTTGTGTTTTGCATCAATCCTTATTGTTCAAATACTCTGATTACATACTCTTTAAATAGAACATGATTTTCATGATCCACTTCTTATTCCTGAAAATCTGATGCACTGAAACCGAACAATTGTCCTGAATGAATAAGACACCAGATAAAGTAAGATAATATATATGACTAATAGTCAACACTGTTTTGTTAAGAGTTCATTTGAGAGCATTATGTGCCTGTTTTACATCACTGACTTGTCTCTCATGAGGCAGGTGTGGTTGCAGTTGGTGGTCTGATGCCCCAGGTGTGGCCTGTCTGCCCCTCAGCGGGACACCGGGCTCCAGATGGCACCTCCGTCCGCTCTACCGCTCCGGGCCCAAAGCGCGGAGAGCCACTGAGCAGCCACATATGTATATATCTGCCAGTAATAATAACCTCGACAACAGGCTGAGCCGCTTTGATCTTAGCAATAAAAGCAGCCGGTGTTTGTGGGATGAGAAGACAGTGCTATTGTTTAAACACACAACAGAGTCATGCAGGTCTGTCCAGGTTTACACAAGGGGTTTGCTGCTTTATTGAAAGTTATGAAATGCAATATCAGACTTGGATGGAAATAGCATTGTAAAGTGTGGTAAAAGCCTGGATGGATGAAAAAAGAATGTTTGGGCATAGCCAGTTGTACAAAACTCTCATAAATATGCTTTGAGAAAATCCTAGTTGATATCTGGCATTGTTGGCTGGCACTTCCACCTCACAGTCAGTAAGAATTTCAATTGCGGTCTGTGTGAAGTTTGCATGCTTTTTCCGTGTCTGGAAGTCGCCAAACGGGTGCTTCGTTTACCGCCATCAACAAAAGAAGCTACATGCCCAGTAGGCTAAAATCTTATTCTGACCGAGATTATAGCTCAAGATTATAGCTCAAGGATGGGTCAAATGTGTGTGTCTTTTTGGCTCTCGTGCAAAATCTCTCCCCCACGGCGCTCTATATTGAACTTGTATTCCCCTCCTGCGTTTTGGGAGCGGTCCAACTCCTAAATGCTGCACTGGGGATGTGGTCATTTGAATTTCATATGAGCCGTAATGAAAAGTGGCCGTTCGGAAGTTTAGCAAGAAAATGGGCTGTTAGACTTGAGACTAGGACATCTTGAATATTAAAGCTGCCAAAGTCTGGTCCTTTTTTTTTTTTTGGGAGGAAGTTACTGGAAGGAATTTAAAACAGCTAGCAAAAAATTACACTGTAATGGAGCACTTGTCTTAAAAGTAGAAACGATGATTGTATGTGCAAAGATGTATTTTGAGCAATGGCTTGGGAGACATGGTGACTTATTTACCAAGCATTTGCTCACGTGCAAACTGAAGTGCAAAATCATGCAGCATTCTCATTTTTCATTATCAAAGTTGGGGACCTACAGTCATTCCATTTCAGTGGGTAATTTATGGTCAACACACCCTCAAATATGTTGTTTTCCAGCTTTAGCATTTGGCACCTACTGAAATGCAGGGCACACATTTATTGCTCATTCCAATTGTACACTTGGCAAGTTTTTTTTTAATTTTTTCTACAAATAGATATTGCCCAGTGCGTTTATTAGCTCTCAGCCAGTGATTTTGTCTGCTACCTCTTTTAACTTTTGCTTTTTATCAACACAAAATGCCATGCTATTGAAAAAAAAAGAGAGTTTCCAGTCTGTCGTTTTGTCCCACTTTTGCTTTGGTGCCGAAGAATCTAATTACTAAGTTTTGCCGTTTACTGGGGCGATACTCGGTGCGGTTTGTCTGGCTCCAAACTGTGCGTCTGCTGAAGAGATTTGTGGTCACTTGGTTTCAGTCAGGAACAGTGCAGAGTGCGAGTGCTCAGATATGGAAATACTTAAAAATAATAATAATAATAGTGATTGTGGGTTTCGAAACTCTAAAGTCATAAGTGTTTTTTACACTTCCAGCCTTGTCTTAAGTCAGTCCAGAGCCATAGACAATATGGCTCTGGCAACTCTAAAAGCGTACAATAATTACATACTGAAATGTAGGGTCTCTGCAGCCCTGTTTATCCAGGTGACACGTCTGCCCATGTAATGAACCGGACATTTTTAGATTATTCTTTATATGTTGCTCTGAAATGTCCTAGTCAGACCAGCACAGCTTCAGTAAGATAGGCTGCTAGTGGTTATGTAGTGTTTGTGCCCTATAAATTCAAATTCAAGCTGGGCTGTCCATTTTCTCTGTCTTGAAACTGAAAAAGTCAAAGGAAGTTAGCTGCTAACTCGTTTATGACTCTCTCAATACCTCATGGACATCTTGATTGTTTATGTGGATCATTTATTTGCAGGTTTTGTGTGGCTGTTAACTTTGTTAGTGAAGTGAATCAGGGAAGACCACTGGAGAAATATATTGTGCTGCTTTAGAATCTAAGTTGTCGCAAAAAATGGTCACATGGGCTCATAAGACAAATAAAGGGACAGACGAGGAGGTATCCAGACAAGACTCGCAGCTAAGCCACACAAGCCTACTACCTCCTATTGTTTTGGCTGATGTACTTTCAGTGGAGAGTAAAATGTTATATTCATCTGCTACGCTTTTCCCAGAAGATGGTGGAAGACTGTTGTGGACAGCCAGGTTTCCTCTGGGAGCTCCGGTTTCCTCGACCTACAAAACGTGCCGGTCAGGTTGGCCCACAGTCACAGCGGCTCAGGACCAATCCAACACCTGAACACAGCTTTGTTGTACAATTGTACAATGATCAATAAAGCACTTACTTAATTATTATTTTTGAACCACCATTAGCTTTGATTACAGTATGTATTCACTGTGGTGTTGTTTCACTGCTTCTTCAATTAATTTTTCACCAAGATCTTGTATTGATGACGGGAAAGTGTGACCACTGCGCAAAGCCTTCTCCAGCACATCCCACAGATTGTCAATGGGGTTAAGATCTGGACTCTGTGGAGGACAATCCATGTGTGAACATGAACCGCTCTTTCACAATGTGACTCCATAAATAAGGGCATTGTCATCTTGGAATATACCCATGTCTTCAGGGAAAAAGAAATCCATTGATGGAATAAACTGGTCATTCAGGATGTTCAGGTCATCGGCTGATCTCATTCTTTGGGCACAAGGTGTAATACAGTCATGCAGTGTATTACACTCCTACAGTTTCATACCAAACCGTTTTGCATTAAACATATGTTTTACTGCCTTACAGTTTTATGGGGGCCTTAATCCATCCAAACATGTTTTAAAATATCTATGAGGTCAGAAATCGCTCGCGGCTAAACGCTTCACCAATCACACTTCTCACATTCACTGACACAGTGTGATTGATTACACTGTCACAGCGATAACCACTGTCGCCTTGAACGTATATGAACCATCTACTGACACACAATGATGTGCTCGCTCATGTCAGTGAATGAGCTTTGTCAAGAAAAAAATCATATGAGGACCTTGGTTGTCATGGAAACGTGGCGTGAAAGTGGCGCGGCGGTTGTCTCTGCGAGCTGTGAGAAATTTGGCATTTTGTGGGCTGCGCCGGAGTCAATATTGAGCACTTTGAGACATTTGTTGTTTGTGCGAGTTGATGGTGCTTCGCTGAAGATGACAATGAGCTAACGGCACAAGACTTGTGTGAAATCTGATTTGTTGGAATGCTTTGGTGACACAGTGAAAGGATTCTGAATGATAAGTCTGATAGCCTTATACATGGGCTTTTCGAGCTACTGAAGTTGCTTTGCGATACCAAGATTTTATATAATAATAATAATACATCGATTGATATAGCACTTTTCTGGACACTCAAAGACGCTTTACATTGCATTATTTGTTCACTCCACACTCGGCGGTGGTAAGCTATATTGTAGCCACAGCTGCCCTGGGGTAGACTGACAGAAGCGAGACAACCAGTCTGCGGCATTTACCCCTCCGACCAACCACTCACTCACACACTACATTCGCCAGGCTTCCAGGTGTTCACAAACCGTCTCCCATTCAAGTACCGACCAGGCCCTTCCCTGCTTAGCTTCCAAGGTCTGACGGGATTGGGCATAGCAAAGGCAAGTAAGTTAAAACTAGTTTTACAATTAGGCAATTGCAGTTATACAAGGATTACAACATGTGGCGGTAAGAAAATTAGACATGTTTTATAAGCCACGAGCCTGTAGCAGCTCACGGGCCACAGCGCAGTGTTCTGAGCACAGAGTAGACTGGACTTACAGGTGCTGCAGGTAGACTTGAAGGAACCCGTGTGTCCAGCTGTAGCAGAAGAACCCGTGTGTCCAGCTGTAGCAGAAGAACCCGTGTGTCCAGCTATTGCAGAAGAACCCGTGTGTCCAGCTGTAGCAGAAGAACCCGTGTGTCCAGCTGTAGCAGAAGAACCCGTGTGTCCAGCTGTAGCAGAAGAACCCGTGTGTCCAGCTGTAGCAGAAGACCCTTTGTGTCCAGCTATTGCAGAAGAACCCGTGTGTCCAGCTGTAGCAGAAGAACCCGTGTGTCCAGCTGTAGCAGAAGAACCCGTGTGTCCAGCTGTAGCAGAAGAACCCGTGTGTCCAGCTGTAGGAGAAGACCCTTTGTGTCCAGCTGTAGCAGAAGAACCCGTGTGTCCAGCTGTAGGAGAAGACCCTTTGTGTCCAGCTGTAGCAGAAGAACCCGTGTGTCCAGCTGTAGCAGAAGAACCCGTGTGTCCAGCTGTAGCAGAAGAACCCGTGTGTCCAGCTGTAGCAGAAGACCCTGTGTGTCCAGCTGTAGCAGAAGAACCCGTGTGTCCAGCTGTAGCAGAAGAACCCGTGTGTCCAGCTGTAGGAGAAGACCCTGTGTGTCCAGCTGTAGCAGAAGAACCCGTGTGTCCAGCTGTAGCAGAAGAACCCGTGTGTCCAGCTGTAGGAGAAGACCCTTTGTGTCCAGCTGTAGCAGAAGAACCCGTGAGTCCAGCTGTAGCAGAAGACCCTTTGTGTCCAGCTGTAGCAGAAGAACCCGTGTGTCCAGCTGTAGCAGAAGAACCCGTGTGTCCAGCTGTAGCAGAAGAACCCGTGTGTCCAACTGTAGCAGAAGAACCCGTGTGTCCAGCTGTAGCAGAAGAACCCGTGTGTCCAGCTGTAGCAGAAGACCCTTTGTGTCCAGCTGTAGCAGAAGAACCCGTGTGTCCAGCTGTAGGAGAAGACCCTTTGTGTCCAGCTGTAGCAGAAGAACCCGTGTGTCCAGCTGTAGCAGAAGAACCCGTGTGTCCAGCTGTAGCAGAAGAACCCGTGTGTCCAACTGTAGCAGAAGAACCCGTGTGTCCAGCTGTAGCAGAAGAACCCGTGTGTCCAGCTGTAGCAGAAGACCCTTTGTGTCCAGCTGTAGCAGAAGAACCCGTGTGTCCATAGTTACATCCACCAGAATAAACTCGGCCCGTGAATCAGTTTAGCGTTAGACCCCAAACACATTGGCAACACTTTCTGCACGTTTATGACCCTTGTTCTGCGTCAATGGTTGACATAGTTGACATCCCCCATTCAAAACACATGCAAATACTGTACAATGATAGCCTGGCTAACACCAGACTAAAATCACAAGTGATATTTAGTCTGGGGACCACCAATTCATTTTCTTCGTAGGAGAGGTGTGGTTTATGATCGTCCAGAGCCGTTTATCGGGCGCTACGAATGTCTCTCATGCGTCTGCACATAGCCACAACCAACCGTATCATCGTATCCGATGACGTATGACACACCCGCTGTAAACTTTCGAGCTAAACTATTTAGAACACGGCCTGAAGCTTGATCGAAAAATAGCGTTGCGTCTGCTGCTGTCATGTTGGATCCGTAAATAAACTTTTTTTTTTAAATCCGTAAATAAACTACAGGCTTCCGTATATCGAATAGCGCGTCATCCTCTTGCCGTCCCTCCTCGTTCTGTGATTGGTTCCCAAATCCATGCCAAAATTTTGGCCATGGTCCCCAAGCTGCTGTGCAGTTCAAAATGATTCGAACGCACACGGTAGCGGCGGCACGGTAGCACAGCGGTTAGTGCTTGTGCTTCACAGCTAGAAGGTCCGGGTTCGATTCCCACCAAGGACGGGGCCTTTCTGTGTGGAGTTTGCATGTTCTCCCCGTGTCTGCGTTGGTTTCCTCCGGGTGCTCCGGTTTCCCCTACCACTAAAAACATGTACAATAGGCCAGGATGTATGAGAGTGTGTTTGAGAGTGCGCATGGGGGACGACGGATGAAAATTAGCCTAAGGCTACAATCCGGTGTGGCTTGTTCATTAACTTGCACTGTCCCTACCAAATAAACCATAAATAAACACAACAGCATGGCGTTAGCCAGGTTAATACAATGATATTATTATATCAAATACAGCATTTTATATTTGATTTCTTATTACATCTACTATATGATAATAAAGTCTTTGACAATTCTAACTTGCTTTGTAATTACAATGAATAGCCAAGCCACATTGAATGGCCTATTCGGAAACACAGATTCAAACATTTTGTCTATTTAATAATACACTGCATAAACATTGCATGTACATTGATTTGACAGGCAACATGTTGACTTTCTTGGCGCGTCAGAGCGCGAATGCTCGATCTAGTGTGGCCACATCCGTGTCTCAGCAACATTGTGGTGATGTGGACTTAAGCACGTAAAAAAGTACTAAGTGGGGTCTTAGTCCAAAGACGAGCACGACATGCGTCACAAAGTTGCAGACAGATCAGGCAGTCCTCACCTTAAACTCTCATCTTCACGTTTCCAGGTTCATGTAAAATCTTATTTCCAGGGTTAATATAATACCATAAATTGTCCAGGAAGAGACCCCTAAGCAAATATTCAATATGATGCCATGCTGCTTCCTCTGAGCAAACGATGTCGATTAGCCTGTACGTGAGCCCAGAGAGCCGATCACAGATGGGTAAACTATAGCTACGGTAACATACATTACTTTTGGAAAACCTTTAGGCTACAGATCAATTTCCCCTTACTTTATATTTATTATTTATTCTGTCATAAATTAAATACATTCTAAATTTTTCTCGCAGGAAAATTTGATTTTTTTTTAAAGTGGTGCGCCTAAATTCTATCCTGGTGCACCTACATGAAAATACTTGGGCGCACCTACGCAACCAACACAAAATGTTAGCCTAGAGCCCTGACTAACAACATGGATCATTTATCACATAGGATGTTTGATGGCTAATGCAAACGGCTATAGGAAAAAAATATTGGGTACATCCGAAACGAGCAGATTGGTAAGAGGTGGAAGCCTGGTGGTTCCCCCACGCCACGTACGCTTGAGCGATTCATGGCAACCACTGTTGATTGACAGGCACACATTTAATTCAATAATAATAAGAAAAAGATTCTGCACAAGCCAAACTTTATAAAAGTGACAAAATACATGTTAGAGTCACCACAGCAGCATGTCACTGTTTTAAAGAGCCGCCTCAATAAATGGCCTAAATGAAGGCAGTTTGTGTTTTTGCTTTCATTTAGAGGAATATTTGACCAGAGCATTTTTTATTTCTGTGATGAAGCTGTAGCTGTGGAAGGTAAATTTGAAACAGCTTTTTATCATCATCTGTTATCTGTGTGGCTTCATATCATTATTGTGGTTCATGTTTGAGTTGTTAAAGTCAGTGGCTGCAGGAGAGTGTTTTTTGTAGTCCAATACTATATGGGTGATGTAATTTCATGAACCAGCTGTTGGTTATGTCACTTCCCCTGCTGTTTCCACCACTGGGTGAGGACGGTCAGATTGACAGCTCTGAAGCTCTAGTTCTTAACTGCATAGGGATCTAATAGTTGACCTTATCACATGACCAGGGGTTAGGAGCTAGGATCAGGACATAGGAGCTATGATTTGAGGAATTCGGATGGACCCATTGAGTAGGCGAACAGACTCTGAAAGTTTGCAAACCGTTAGGCTTGATGTCATTTCTCCTTTATATTTCTACAGTAAATAGTGCTCAAAATCCCAAACAGGGAAAGGTAAGCCCAGGTGCCAAATCCCACCCTTGAGCAAAGATTCTCTAAGATGATTTTGAGAAACATGATCGCCCACAAAAAAGATCAAATACATGTTCAGGTACTCCAAGTGGACAATTAGGAGAAACTGGAGTGCCCGGAGACTTGTGATTTGATAATAACCACAGTTACGAAAGAATGAGGTGCTTTGAGGCCATACGTACATCAGTATTCAGCGGCTGGATGTTTCCGTTCGCACCTCAGAAATAAACAGGCTGACGTTGATGTAGCCTGACAGTGTTCAGTAAAGAGGCTGTAATTAACACATCCTCGAGGCTCCGACTGAAAGGCTTTGACAGATCATGTTTGGACGTTACTTTGAGACATTTCGTGAAGCTTAGTTTACTACTTCATTGTAACAGTAATTGAGTGGAAAAAGCATGGTACCTTAACACGCAATAACGCAGTAATTATCATTAATAATACTCAGACTGGATTGCATGGAGTCGAGTAGGTGTTAACTCTTAAGTCATAAGTCAAATGATAAAGAAAAAAGGGTGGAAACTTTCTGGACGACTAAGAACTTTAACCAACATGGTAACAAGGATGATAATATGGAGAAATTAACGGGAAAAATGAACAGAATTTTCTTGGAAATGACACGGAAACAGGGCTGTAAAATGCACTTTCACGTGATTCTACTATTTCTACCCTGTGCTGTAAAGTAAAGTTAACAAAGACAGTCGTTGTTTTATATGTGAAATGCCTGATCCGTTGAACTCACGACCTTGTGGGGCCAAAGTGCTAACAACTCGTGCTTCGTCTTGGTCGTATTGGTCCCTTTAAAGCAGTACTAAGTAATTTGTTTACCATAATAAATCCTTTCCGTTGTCCTTGGGGGGGTCTTTCATCTCCCCCTGGTGTCTCTGGCCAGAAAACCGAAACTTTCCCTGCTCCGACCTGGAGCCACCAATACACACTAATAGAATCACGAAGAAGAAGCTAACAGGCTAATAGGCAACGCTAACTGCGGGCTAGCACCACTTAACCTGTTCAGGACCGCCGTCCCTGATCAGGGACTGATTCCAGTTCCATAGACATGTGGCACAGATTTTTAAACAGGCAATTCTCCCCAAAACATCTATTCCAGTCATGGAACACCATCACATAAATCAAAACATTAATTAAGGACAGAATAATTAAAAAAAACATGAAAATCGAGCATTGAAATTAAACATTTCTTATCCATATTAAATTATTTGTGGTCCAATCATAGGTTGACTGGATTTTTTTGGTTCAAAATACTCAAGTAAAATATAATTCAAGAAACATTTCAACAAAATACTCTTTTTGGAAAATTTGGCTCATTATTTTCAGTTTTCACGGTCAGAAATTACCTAAAAATACTCCACAAATGAGAAAATCTTCTTGTAAACAAACTTTTTGGCAATTCCAGTTCTGTTGCCTTAATCCTAATGACTATTCTCTTCAAAATGAGCCATTTCCCAAAGAAATCCATTGATATTTGTGCTGGCAGTGCACAGTGGGTGCCAGAAGCACATGTTAGTCACATGTTGGCCACATTAGCATTTAGGCATTTAGGTATTTACAGCCAAGTTTGAGTGAAAAATGATCTTGTGTATTGGATGTACAATATCGCTCTCTCCCTTTGTCTTTTCTGTCAGCGCAGTATTTACTCTCACGGACAATGAGTAAAAAAACGTAACCACCTGCAGTGGCACTTATGGCCTCTAGGGGCATGAGTTACTTAGTACTGCTTTAAGCCTTGCTTGTTTTGAATATACATTTGAACAAGTCCTTTTAACTTTTTGTAGGGATAATCTGAGTTTTAACATGGCAGTGATGGGTCATCCTATCCACTCTTGTATTTCCGATGAGTGGAGACAAAGCGACACTGACCAGTGGGGGCCGGAGAGGAGCAGGCGCTCAGCTGGACTCTTCCGCTATTTACCAGACCTTTTGGGAAGCTTGAGATCTAATTTTGTTTGTTTACACAGACACGGGTAACAGGTTATTTACTGTTCATGAGTCTGTGAAGTCAGTATGAGCAGCTAAACCAGAGTAGCACCCCAAATGCCTTTTGAAGTTTAGACAAAAGCTTGATGGGTTGGTTTGGTTGAGTCCTCAGAAGATCCTTCACCCTTGTCATTCAAATGTACGACTGGCTACACTCACAAGCTAGAGGTTTATTTAAACTCTGGCCTATCCAAATGTAACAGTTCCACCTATTTAAATATCCATTGTTCTGGGCTTGGGCGAAATTGTCATTAGCCAACTTCCTCAACCAAACCAGTCCAGTTAGCGATATTACAAAAATCTGTACTACAATGAATAATTCCTGAATGACTGAGATGACACACTAACATAAGCTTTCTTAGCCAATTGACTCACATGAATCAAGTCACATTTAAATATACATTTTGTCTAATCCTCAAAGAATAATAAACTCTGTGCCACTTATTTCTGTTAAAGTAGCTCATGTGTTGATCAAAGCTGAAGACCCCTGAGCCAGACACCGTATCCGTAAATCTCGACACTCCTGACTCAGTTGTTGTATTCATGACATTGCACTAAAATCCCACATCCATCGACATTTATTAGACAGTTTGGCCGAAGTCCACAGTTTTACACCGGTCACGAGGGGCCGACTTGTTGCTGATGCTGAAGGAGTATCGGGCAGGTATTGATCAGCGCTCGAAGCTTTTTCCTGCCTGTCAAACTCTCTCCGTTTGTCTGCCTCTCTCTGCAATCACCCCGTCACCCCGCGGAGGACGGCGAGTGTGTAAATTTGTGCAACATTTGAGCATTTTACATGTTTCAGGTTATTGCGTCACTCGGAGCGGTGCATGTTTGAGGCTGAGGGAGAAACGGCAACGTGACTTTTGAGACAATATCGTAGTAGTACCATAGTCGTTTTTCTGATTAACCTCGAGATTGGGAGCAGATTTTCGATTTGTGTTTCAAAATCTTGCTTCAGTTCTTAGCGCACACTTTCAATTAGCATTTGAGAGAAGACACGAATATGAATGGCTATCTCAGGAAAAAATATTAGACCACATATGAGCCAAAATGAAAGTCATCCAGATTCCTATGTTTTCATGAAGTTGCTACTTTTAATTCATCAATGTTATTATTTTATCAGTTAAAAACCTGTATCCATTGCTGTTTGAAGATGAAAGAAGAAGAAAAAATAAAGCTCTTTACCGCTTTCATTTGGTTTGAAACAGGCCCCAAGTGGCTCTTTTGATGTTGAAGGTTGCAGACCCTCACTTCATTACTTTTTTGAGCAGGTACTGTATCTACTTTCTACTTCTTCTCTACATTTTATAACGGGATAAAAAGCGAAAGCGCTTGTGGATTTCGGTTGAATGCCTTTCTTTCGCAGCGACCTCTTCGTGGCGCGCAGCTGGTGAATCTACAGCTGCAGTAAAATCGCTCTGAACAGAAGCGGCACAAAACAAAAAACTAGCAGCCGCTCATTCAGTCTCTTCAGAACAACAGTACAGCCTTCAATTCTTCATAATGCAACGCACTTTAACTGCGTCAGTTGTCTTCAAAGTCTATGCTGAATACTTTTGTAGTTACTGTGGGATCATTTCCATTGGATACTTTTTACTTTCATTTTTCTTTCTTCAGAAGTTCTTTGCTCCTGTATCTGTAACTTTTTACATAAAGTGATAGTTAGACCAATTGAATGGATTGAATGTAATTGAGCGCCTGGGCTTGAATTTGATGTATCTTAAAGGAACAGGCCACCGTTTTTACATAATGAAATATGTTCTTACCTGAGATCAGACGAGTTGATGCGTACCTGTCTGGTCTTTGTGCGTGCGCTCAGTCACGCACAAACACCAAAGATGTTGTTAGCTCTTGGCCTCTCCCAGCATATTCCTATAGCTCCAAACGGGGCTGAAGTTGGAAGGTACCACGCTCTTCCACAGGCACGCACAAAGACCAGACAGGTACACATCAACTCGTCTAAGCTCAGGTAAGAACATATCTCTGTCTGGAAAAACGGTGGCCTGTTCCTTTAAGTAATATTAAATAATCATGTTGATTTCAGATGCTAGTAAGAATCCCTGGTGCCATCCCTTTAACCAATGAGACGAGCTCATGTGAACCTGCTTGTCAATCATATGCACAGGGAACAGGGAGGGCCTTTCAGGGCCAATCAGGGGGAGGGAGTTTGATTGTTTTACTTCATCACTGGATGAACCCTGATGGAGGCAAATACCTTTGTAATTTTGCACATTATATTATTATAAAGAATTGCAACCTTTTTTCAAACAAGCAAATTGATTGTCATTATGCAGCTCTCCATCATTAATATTTATGTTTCTCAACTTCGATTATGGTCTTTGAAAATGCAGTGAGGATTGAGCGACAAATCAATGCAAATAATCATGTGAATAAAACTTATACTCACATTTATCTACAGTGTAAGAAATAATGACTAGGATTTGGCGCCCTCTTCAGGCCGACATCGATTAATACCGTTCACATTTTTCTCCTGTGGTTTGAAGATAACTTAGTAATTGTAAGAATAAATATGAAAAAATCAAGTGGTTTGACCTAACTTTTATTTATTCAAAAATAAGCATATACAGAGTTTCATCAGTTTAGACAGTTTGATTTAGTATAGTATATGTGCTTACAAAGAGTTATGTGAGAAACTCTTGACAATAAATTTCACCTGCATGTATCATTGTGTGCTTTCTATAATACAAGTACAATGATCATAGAAGAGGTTTTCAAAGTTGTTAACTGAACTCATTTAGAATAATCCAGTCCACTTGACGACTGAACATCTTTACTATGACGGAATACAAAGTAAAACTACGATGTAAAATCTTCTACATAGTAAAAAAAAAAAAGAGTCATGAATTATCAAATCCATGTCGCCCTCAAGTACAAATCCAAGTCCGAGTCACAAGTCCAGCCCGTTTAAGAACAGATTTCAGAATTTCCTTGCCTGATAAAAGCACTTTGAGCAGAGCAGAGTTTTTACAATCACACAGTTGTATCCAGGAAGTACAGTATAGAACAAGCGTTGACATCGTAGATAAAGAAATAGCTAAATTAACTCCCTCCTGAACCAAGCACCTTTTCTCCAGTTCAGTTTGACCAAAATCTTAAAGCTTCTCGACTGCAGCTTACAGCCTAATAGGTAGGTATGTGGAGATTTCTAAAATGGAGTGGCCATTTTTGTCCCCAATATCTGTGACCGGGTTTTGCCCTGATCATACTGGTCATTCCCACAGTAAGTCACTAGTCACGTAATCAGGATAATTGTCTTCAGTCTTGTGTAGAAATGGAGAGAATCGGTCTTCATTTACTCCCGCAGTAGCAAATTCAAAATTTAATTTTTAACTTCAATATGCAAGAAATTAATATACACCTTTCAAATCCTGTGGACACTGTGGAGAAGGAGGTGGACATGAAGAGTGTCTTGTTGTCGTTTGCTGCAAAAAGTTTTGTGATCTTTCAAACTCCCCCACATTTTTTGTCACTACTGCCAATGCACGTGTGGAAGAGATAAACCTTAGTGCCAACACCATTCAGTTACTCAGCTCCACTTTTGTTTCTTGTTTTTCCCCACTTTCTGTCCACTATCATTAGTTTTGTTTACTCTGCCCACTGACACAACTGAAAATAGCCTAATTAAACCAAACTCCAATGTTTAAATGAACAAAAGGAGCTAAAATATAAAATTATGTTTTAACACGTGCAACCAATGGAAATATGTTAAATCAATGTTTACTGAAATTTTGATGAAAGAATCTTGAATATTTAAAAAGTTCTGGTCATTTCTCTTTTTAGGTCACACTGACCTCCATTCGTTTCAATGGAATGGGCGGGACTAAAGAGAGATGCTGATTTTGAACTGGAAACCGCTGCAACTTTCTTCATACTGAACATATACACACACATTTCATTGCATATTGTAGGGGGTTACTGCATCTTTCCACTTTAACTATTTACTTGTCTTTCTATTGAGTTTGAAAATGTTATCCACATACCTATAATAGGTCAGTGTGTAACGCCTCATTTGAAAAGCTCAGACCTTCAAAAGTGATCGAAGATTTTTCCTCATGTTGTCGTCACTTTATCGTCGTATTTTTTGTGCTCTTTTTGGTCACATTTTTGTTGCTTTATTCATGCTTTTTTTGCATTCATTTTTGTTGCTTTTATGTAACTGTTTTGTTGCTTTTTCCTTATTTACGTCTCGTTTTTGACACTATATTGTTTTTTGTTTTTTTCAAGAAGCTTTTAAATTTGGGTCAAGTCAAACTGGAGAAATGTGCTCGCTTAAGGCGGGGGTTAAGAGATCAAACATCACCCGAAGAATACTCAAAACTGCAAAAATGTAGAGACATATTACTTCCGAGTCGCGAGTCACAGCTCCTCAGAAACGTCCCCCGTCTGATTCGAGTATGGTGCCCCCATAGGCGCCCTGCCCCCCCGGTCCTTTAGTGAACCTGGTTCGGGGCTCTGTTCCGGGGCAGAAGGTTCATGGTCAGGGGCTTGTCCTTCTCCACGGGCTGCTGGGACAGGTCGTTGGTCTGGGGCAGCAGCTTCAGAGTGATGCCCCCATGTGGGCAGACCGAGTACTGCGACAAGAGCGTCACCAGGATAGCTTTCATCATCACCATGGCGACGTGTTTCCCCACACAGTTACGAGGGCCCGACCCGAATGGCTGGAAGTAACGGCGAGGGGTCTGTGGGGAGTCAGAAGGGATTTTGTTACTGCAGGAGAAATGCAGTGAAGCAGTGGTTTATTTTTTTGCAATGTTTGACCGCGCCTTACATTTTTCTCAAAGTTTTCCAGGCTGAATTCATGGGGCTTGGTGAAGAACTCCGTGCGGTGCATGTGGCCCGTGTTCAGGATGATGTTTGTCCCCTTTGGCACGCTGTAGCCGTCGATGACGTCGTCAGCCAGCGTCCGCCTCATGCTGAAGTCGACGACGGGATGGAAACGCAGGGATTCGTTTATGAAGCTCTCCATCACCTGCAGCCGAGGCAGGTCAGAGTTCTGCACCGCTCTCTTACCTGAAGTTAAATCAATACATGAAAAATTAGAGACCAGCTTAATCCGGTGCCGAGAGAGAAGAAACGTTAAACTGCATTTGGGTTTATTTACTTTCAATAATAATTAGACATAGACTCATTAATGATACTGATAAAATACCTTTATATGGACAAAGTGCTGGACAAATGTGGCAAATGCATCAAAATTTGCTAAACATAAATGAAGTCCACAGTCAGTCTGATTCTCAATGTAAACTTCAATGGTTCCATAAGTGAAATTACTAAACAATTATTGCTACACATGTTGCAAGCAGGTCAATAATAATTTCATCACGCTTTGCCAAGTCACCAAAGTTAGATACATCTAAGCTGTCTTTCTAATGCAATGTCCTTTCCATTAAATGCATAATTGTATTAAATATATAATCATATTAAGAAAAGGGAAACAACGCATGCAATGTTGAAGAATTAACATGAACTTCCTTGCCACTGTGGCTATTCTTAAATGCTTAAAAATAGCCTAAATTTTATTAGTTATGCGGTTTTTTTTATTTTTACTATAATAAATCATGTATTGTCGATGAGCATAAAATTAAACAAAAACAAGGTATATCAGATTTCAGGATTAATGAACTCACCTGGCAAAAGTACCTGCTATTTGTAATTTTTGTGTTGCCGTGCGGAGAGTGAATCCCGGTGCTATCTTTGTGTTTTTGAAGCTTTTGCTTTCTACTTTGAATATTTGAGTAGTGCTTTTACTAAAGTAGTGAAATCAAATACTTTCTCAGGTATATCAACATCTCTCACCGACAACAGTGTCTATCTCCCGCAGCAGCTGGAGCTCCACTAGGGGGTGCTGTTTGAGAAGCAGCAGCATGAACAGCAGCGTGAGGGACAGAGTGTCTGGGGCAGCGATCACCATCTCCAAAACACTCTGCCTCACGTCATCTGCAGACAACTCCCCATGGTTCTGCAAAAGCACACACAGAATTTAGGACAGTGAATGATCAAGAGGTGCGTGCATTGGGGACACAGTAGATGTCTGTAAAAAAGTCTAAAAAGGGGAGACGGCCAATAAAGACCTGTGCAAAGATGAGCTCTGCAGTGAAGTTGATGTGGTCCAGTTTATCGGCCTGCTCCACGGATCTGCGCTTCTGCTGCACCAGCTCCTCGATGGCGTCCTTCAGCTCCTGACTGTGGATCAAAACTCAGAATAGTTCAATGTGTCTCACCCATGACCACCGTTGAAGGAGAAAGTGACTCACGCTGCAGACTTGTGTTTCTTGTGGATCCAGTTAAACTTGAAGTAGATGTTCGGTTTGATCAGCACCGTCTGCCAAGTCTCAAAATACAGGTGGATCTTGTGTAGTAATTCTTTCTCTGCACAGCAACAGAAATGTATAACATAAGAAGCAATGAACATTGCAGAAGTAAAGCCTCTCACACTGGTATGTGAAAGTGTAGAGTAAACACATGCCCACACAGCATTCATTTAATTCTGAGGAGAAGCAGAAGTTTTCTAAAGTCACAGTTGAGTCCAGACTCTTAGTCCATTTGATGAAGTAAAGTTTTGTCAGCACTTAGTCCTCATCTCTGTAGGCAATCATTTAAAATCTCTTGATATAATTTTTACCATTGATGGGAACATCCAGATAAAGCCTATTGGAGATGTCGACCACAGTACCGCGCAGCAGTCTCAGGATGTCCACATGCCCCAGAGTCTGGCGAGGCCCCGGAGCCCCCGCCTCGAGCTCCTCCAGGTGTCTCTGAGTGGAGGACACGCAGACGTCCACTGCCTGCTGCAAACCAGGACCTGTCAGAGCTGAGAGACAACACAGTTAAATCATTATTATAGAAGCTACAGGCAGATGAGTCAGATAAATAAGATATACTTTATGAAGAAAGGTTTTATACTAGAAGCATGGACATGTGTGAGTGGATGAGATTTAAACAGTCATGTGCATTGCCATGTTTGCAGACAAACGTAGACTGAACAAAAATATAAATGCAACACTTTTGCTCCCATTGTCCATGCACTGAACTCAAAGACATAAAAGATAAGATAATCGTTTTTTGATCTCACAATGGAGAAATTCACTTTTCATATATTGTGTACTATACACAATAGACTTTTCTCTCAATATTGTTCACAAACCTGACTAAATCTGTTAGTGAGCACTTCTCCTTCACGCCTCACACGTGTGGCATATCAAGATGTTGATTAGACGCATGAATATCACACACATACCTTAGGCTGTCTACAATAAAAGTCCACTCTGAAATGTTTCATATAGCATAATGCCACAGATGCCACAAGTTTAGAGGGAGTGTGAAATTGGCACGCTGACTGCAAGAACGTCCACCAGAGCAGTGCCTGTACATCGGATGTTCACTATTCATTTGTAACGAGTGACTCTCTTATTTCTCCTACACGTATACACACAATGAATTAATAAAAATATATTATTATATAAAAATATTGAAATGAGTATAAGGATAATCTGCTAAATACAGACGCAGGCAAGGTCACAGTTTTAGTTATAATAGACCTTAGCGCTGCATTTGACACAGTGGACCATAGGATCTTACTAGAGAAACTGTATCTCAGACCTGATGGCATTGACCTGTGGGGTTCCCGAGGGGTCGATTTTGGGGCCCCTCTTGTTCAATTTGTACATGCTTCCACTGGGTCAATTGATATCCAGTAACAATATGTTCTATCACAATTACACAGACAATACTCAGATCTATGTTTCACTGAGAGCAGGTGAACATGGGCCTGTAGATTCACTGTGTCATTGTATCAAACAGATTAGTTTGTGGATGCAAAGCAACTTCCTCCAGCTAAACAAGGATAAAACTGAGATAATTGTCTTTGGCCCACAAAACACAGAGAGGTTGTCATTGGTCAACTTGAAACGCCTTCACTGGGACCCAAAAGCCAAGTTAGAAATCTAGGGGTAATCATAGACTCAGACCTGAATTTTAACAGTCATATTAAGTCCATTACATCAGCGGCCTATTACCATCAAAAAACATTGCTAAAATAAAAAACGCACAGTGTCAAAACCAGATTTGGAGAGATTAATTTGTGCATTTGTCTCCAGTCGATTAGACTATGGTAATGGCCTGTTCACTGGCCTTTGTAAACGAGCTGTTAGACAACTGCAGGTTATCCAAAACACTGCTGCTCGAGTCCTGACCAGAGCCAGGAAATACAACCACATTAGTCCAGTGCTCTGGTCTCTGCACTGACTTCCTGTCGTTCAGAGAATAGAATTTAAAATAGCTCTGCTCCTGTACAAGTCCCTTCATACTACATCTCTGACATGTTACAGCCGTATGAACCACCTCGGGTCCTGAGATCCTCAGGGAGGGGTCTCCTGGTGGTTCCCAGAGTCACCACCAACCACAGTGAGGCTGCGTTTCAGTTTCACGCAGCAAAAGTCTAGAACAGCCTCAGTGAGGAGGCGAGACAGGCGTCAACCCTGAGTATGTTAAAGTCCAGGCTGATAGGACATCTGTTTACTGCTGCCTATGGCAATTGATTGTATTTTAACAATTTTTAATATATACAATATACATACATATATTTTAATTCATTTTTTTATGTAGTTTAATTGTGTTTTTCATCCTTTTTATTGCATTTTTATTGTGTCTGGTGTTGCTGTGAGGCACATTGAGTTGTACATGTATGAAATGTGCCATTCAAATAAACTTGCCTTGCTACATTGCAAAAATCAAAAGCATGTGGCTTTCTTAGGGAATATATTATGCGTCTTTAATGTTTTGCTTTGAATAATGAGGTTTTTAATACATGAGATGTTCTCGAAAAAGCCTGATTTTGATAACCCCCTTTTGGTGTGTAGCTGCTCATCAGAAGCTTGTTTGGAAGCTGCATGTTTGCTTATGTTTTGACTTTTACACAGTTCACGTAGTTGCTCTTGTGGCATTGTTACATACAGTATAGCCTGACCTGGAATGTAGCTTTAAATAAAGCAAACAAAATGAGTGATATCTACCTTTGCTGAAAAAGACACGTATTTTCTTCCACCGATCGACATTGTTGTTGAAAATGATCCCACTCTCGTGCATCCCGAGAAAGCCCAGTCCCAACTCGCTCCCAAAGCGCGACGTGTAGTTGGAGCTCTTCAAAACATGGTTCACAGCGGAAGCCCTAAGGATTAGATAATCTCACATAAAACACTGAGATAAGATTGTCCTGTTGTAGTGGGAGGTTGTACCTGCTGAGGACGAGTGTCTCCACTCCGTTGATCCACACTCTTACGATGTCTCCGTACATGTGGTTGTAGTAGTTGCTGGCCGTGCCGATACCAGTCCATAAGAAGCGCAGGTAAGTGAGCAGAGGTCCCAGGCCAAAGCAAAACCAGGGACCTGTTTTAGGGAGGGAAAAATGACTTAGCGACTACGTGCTTACCAACATTTACAAACCACTGATGGAAAGTAGGAAAAATACAGACCGTACAATTTATTTAAACGGGGGTGCATGTAGGTGGCAGCAAGTCACATTTAAGGCTTTTTATTGCTACAAACACAAAAGATGTGTGCATTTTTAAGACAAAAATGTAGATTATAAAGTAAATTGAGGGGAAAATGTGGAACAATTGCAGCCAAAACTGCTGTTCAATGTGTATTAAACCCTAATGTTTGATTTTTGACAAACTTAGCAGCAGAAAAAATAGTTGAGCAATGTAATCCTCACCCAATAAAATAAAGTAAAATACAGTTACATTTCAGAGAAAAGGAATAAAAAAAGATATGATCCAATCAGTCAAAATCAGCCTGATCTCTGTCACCCTCATCAATTTCCCGTATGTTTTTTTTCTGATAAAGTCAAAACATGAAGGGATGTTCTAAAAACATACAATAACACACATAATCATTCATTTTCAAACATAATCCGAACCTGGTGCCGATGCTTTCTTTTTCTTGTCAGTGCGGCTCCACACGAGCAGCGTAACACACAGCAGCAGCACCAGGGTCCTGGTTGCCACGGACACTCCCAGAGAAAACAGCCCCATGGCATTGTGGGATCTGGAGTCCACCAAGACAGTCTCCAGACTCTTATTCGTCATGGCGCTTCCCTGGACTGAGGCTGTTGCTTGAAGAGCGACTGCAGAAAAATGCAGCAGCGGCGTGGGACGGGGTTTATAATCTCAGACCCTGGTACGAGCCAAGGCCAAGTCGAGTGAAGCTGCAAGAGTCACAACATTCACATGAAGGGAGTAAACAAAAAAATCGCCGACCTTGAGGGATGGATAATTGCCATGCCCTTGGGATTCGGTTTGGTTTCTGTTAAAAAGGCAGTATTTGACAGTTTGGAAATGAGATACATTGCACTCTCACAATCTTCAAACAGGCTCATGAGACCAAAGGATTTTGGCATCATAAATGAGCATTTATGTGCCATGTCAAGTCCAAAGCAATTTCTTTGATCCCCATCAGGGACGTGCACAGATAGAGCCCAGGTGGTGCTCAAAACACCTGCCCCTTTGCCCTGTGCCCTTTAAGTGCCCTTCTCAAGACCAGTTTTTTTTCTCTCCCCAATATTAAGTGTTATTTCATTCATATTTCATGCATGTTCTTAGATATTTGCCCTTCTAGACCAAAATGTGCTGAAAATACAGTTTTAATGCGCAACAATTTTAATGAGCTCATGCTCCTGACCACAGAAGGGCAGCTGTGCTGTCCCCGTGTTTCCCCGTAAGATGGTACAGCCCATCTAAGACGTGGGAGTAAAGTAAACAAAGTAAATTCGATAACTTTATAAACGAACCAGCGCGACATGACTGTTACATGATTATTAAGGGGAAAGGAAACAAAAGAGCTGACAGGGCGAGGAAGCCAGTCACTTTAGCGGTTCTGTTTTGTCGCGCTATAAAATAATCTTAAAATGAGCTGTATTATTCAGACTAAGTCAGGGCTGAGCGTAGACCAGGGCCAGAGCAGTGTGAGCTGAGGAGACAGAAGGGTGAGGAGGAGAGAGAAGGGAGAGGAGGAGAGAGAAGGGTGAGGAGGAGAGAGAAGGGAGAGGAGGAGCCTGGGTTCTAGACACTGCATCTGTGGGAGGATTATTGCTATTTAAGATATTTTTGACATGGACAAAGGAATGATATTGACAAACCAGATGTTTTAAGTCTACCTTTCCATTTGGCCTATTTTATTTGTATTTGTGCTAATATTAAGTGCACAGCCTTGTGATAGTCTTACATCGTCCTCTAAAGTCTATTTAGTTTATTAATAGGTCCACATAATTGGACATTTTATGTTGCTGTGTTAATCAACGGTCTGTCAGTGTCACTAGTTACACTATACAGTTTGTACCGTACAGGTATACAGTTTGTACCGTACAGGTATACAGTTTGTACCGTACACTGCTGGTGACACTTCGGCTTCTTCAGGAGATAACCTACTTAGGGTCCTCGTCTTTACTTATAATAATTAGGGATCATTTCAATTCAGTTTTCAAAAAGGGTCTAAAAACTTTAAACATGTACATTGGGCTAATATGCGTATGTGAGAGTTTAGTTTAGTTTAGTATTTTTCTTGAGCAGTTTACATTTAAAATTTTCTACAACATTAACATTATTCTGTTACAGGAGCTAAAATAATAAAGTGGTAGGCTGAAGCTAGAAGCTTACAGACACCTACCCCATAATCAATGTAATAAACATTTACATTTCCTGGTGATACTGCACAATCCATCTGTATCCAAAATAATAATCCAGATAGGGTTCGATTCCAGAGGTGGGCAGTACTCAATTATCTTTACTCAAGTACATGAACTTTTAGATGTAATTGTACTTCTTAGAGTACTTTATCCATACAGTACCTTTAGCTTTTTACTGTACTCTTGTGTGCATAAAAGTAATAGTTACATTTTCCACTGTGATTTTGGTAATAGACTCGTCTTGTGCCCCTTTATCTTTACAATTATTTTGTTTTTCTGTATTTTCTGCCATTTTTCTTTTACTTGAGTCTTGGACACCACCTTCCACTTCTACTCGAGTGAAATGACTCCAAAGCAACGTTACTCTTACTTGAGCAAATATCCTGGCTCCCCACCTCCGTTCGATTCTGAAGAAGAGCTTCAACATAGCATCAAGAAACAAAATGTACCTATGGGTACAATGAATCTTTGAGTTCATCATTAAATGGACATCAAAGAAAATTTCATCCTCAGTTTCACAATTACAAAATATTATTGAAAGAAAAGAAAACTCTGTCCACTCATATTCTATGTAACCAAGCAACATAATAATATCCATAATCCACACACCACTAGGTACCTGTTTCTGAATCACCTTTTTTCATATTGCAAATATATTATCAACCGTATGATTAGCAACTTTAACCTTACACTTAGCCGTCTTGACAAGGAACAACAATAACAAAACTTACTTCTACGGAGTCCAAACTGGAGAAATGTACGGACTATATATCAGACTTGATAAACTGAACAAAGAAAAGGGCATCTCGAGTGCAGCTTCTTTCTTTCAAGGACGTGAGCTCATGTGTTAGTGTGTGTATTAGAGTGTCAGCTCAGATAGTTCCGTCTGTCCTGTGTTTCTCAGGCCCGAGTCTAAAATACTCGTCTCTTATCGCACAGTCGATGGGCGGGATGATGTGGCAAAAAAAAAAAAAAAAAAAAAAGAAATTTCATATGAATTCAACTTTATTTTTTCCATAATTTGTACTGTATCTAAAGCTTCAGTGGCGGAGCTAGGGGGTGGCTTTTTCAAAAGCCCCGGATCTTTTTTTGATTTTTTTTCAAGCTGTAAAAGCATTCCTATCCGTTCAATATGAGAAAAACGAAACCAAAGCAAATGTACAATATTTATTTGTGTGGTTTTGGTTCATCGTTGCATGTTCGCACAAAGAGGGAAAGATGCGAGAAGCAAGAATGAGAACAGCGCAGCGGTGGAACAAGAACCAGGTAAAAAGAAGATAGGATTGTAAACATATTAGATCACATTTGCTTGAGTTGAGTTTGACATTTTTATTGTTTTTGCTTACTGCATTATATTTGTATTGAATAATGACCAAGCATTTTTCTGATCATTCAGATAGGCCAGGAGAAGACAGGAGAGAAAAAGAAGAGCAAAACAGAGCAGCATCAAAGCTAACAGAAGCAGGAGAAAGTGACCCGGGGACAGTAGAGAGACTTCCAAATGACTCAAGTGAAGGACAGGATTTACAGCAAGGAGCAGAAGGAGGAACATCAGGCTGTGATTTAGGGACCCCAGAAAGTGGGCCAAGACAAGTTGTTCTCGCCCAGTATCCTCGCACCCATTATGGAGGGCAACAGAGAGCCTTTATTTGGTGTGAAGAGTTTAAATGAGTCCAGGGCAATGCATGAAACTACTGAAAAAATGTGATCCTTTCTTGAAGAATTGTTCTTCCACATGCCGTGCTGAGTACCTATCTCATTTTTCACAGAATGACATGATCACAAGCACTTCGAAAGAAATAACTACAAACATATGTGAGGAGATTAAGGCAACAGGGATGTATGCTGATATGGCTGATGAAGCCAGAGATGGGCGCACAGAGCTGCTTGCTGTATGTGTCTGTTAGTGGATGCAGCCACTATAGACGTTTGATGCTCAAAACATAACACTATCGAGGAACTCCTGCAGAAGAATGGACTTGATACCATGTTTTGTGTCACTCAGTCTTATGACGGTCATGCGTGTAGCAGTGGGGACTGTACAAGCCCTATTTAGAAAACGTCACTCTGAGGCAGTGTATGTTCACTGCTTTGCCATGAGCTGAATCTTGTCCTATGCCACACGTGCAAGGCCCGACCAGCGGCCTCATCCTTCGTTTAACTGTTGGAAAAACTTTGTCAACACTTCTTTGATAAAGTTCAAAGAACGGCAAAAAGACCTTTCATTTTAGGCAGCCTTGGAGCCATGATCACTCCAATGTCTCATGGCCTTTTGTCCAAGCTCTCGGGAATGTCTACATCTTGGTCATGTTTTCCCGACTGCTTGGCATAACTGAAGGCCTGCATCGCTACCTGCAAGGAGAAAAGTTGGACTCAAACTGCTTGATGTTGACATGTTACCGACCCTGCATGCAGTGTTAAAAGCTGCTCATACCTCAATGATATAAGTCCAGGGAAAGTAATTGATAGGTTTGCTCGTCGGAAGCCACGGCGGCACAACCTCTTATTACCACCTTGAAAATGCTGCTTTCCTTGATATTGTGAAGACTTCAAGTTCTAAAACTCCTTATACTTATTACAAATGCAGTCTAGACCTAATTACTTTTATTTTTTCTGTTCAACTAGACTTGACTGGTGTAGTCTTGGTTGGTTTAGACTTTATTTTGTTCTGTTGTAAAGACCACCCAGGTCCCTATATGTGAGTCACCCAGCAGGGGTGAACCAAAACCCTCTATAATGTTGTTCAAATGTGAAGAAACTGGTCACAGTAGGCATATACTATGTTTATTGTAAGGTGGTGGTATTCCTGTGTTAACCTGGGTTACCGGTATATCTGGGTAATGGGTCACGCACACGGGGGTGCGCGAGAAAGGTGACGTCACACGCCAACTTGGGACTCTTTGCCAGAGTTGCGTTGCCGGGAGCTAACCTTTTGTGGATGTATGCACTTTTTTTGGAACTAACCATCCAGGACGGAGGTGGATTAACGCTTCGCAGAGCTGCTGGGGGTGTCTGGTCCGACTTCGGGTGCACGGGAGGGCAGTCACTCGGGTTAAACCGGGCCTGCGGTGGGATTCAAGGCTTCCTGGTCTGGACCTGTATTTACGGACTTTATTTGGACTATTACCTTTTCTTTTCAGGTGCCTTAGTGCGTTATTTTGTGTTCAACGGGTTTTACGCTCGAGCATTGGGGTGGGTGTGGCTGTACACATATAAAATAGAGTCAAAGTGAAATCATTTGTTTGTTGGTTGGTTATTCACCCCTGCTGGTACACAGATCCGCCCGTTACCTAATAGTGCGTAGTAGCGTTCGCGCCTTGGAAGAGACAGGCGAATCGCTACACTGTCTGTCTTAGGTTTGCACTGAATCTCCGTAACTTTAGCTTAGTCCATGTTCATATGAGCCATTTGTCCTGCTATTTGCTTTTTTATTGATGGTTCTGATTCTGCACTGAATTAATCCTGGTTTAGTCCTGGTTAATATCTGGCTTGATCTAACACTGTCCTGAGTGAGTCCTGGTTATAAGAAAAAAATCCTTGTGATGAATTTCTGTTATTTTTCTTTTAGACTTTAGATTTAAATAAAGCAATAGATAAATATATAATAAATTACTAAAAGTATTGTGTATTGATTTTCACATTATATTCAAACACTTAAAGGAACAGACCACCATTTTTCCATACTGAGATATGTTCTTACCTGAGTTTAGACGAGTTGATGTGTAACTGTCTGGTCTTTGTGCATGCCCGTGGAAGAGCGCGGTAGCTTCTAACTTAACCCCCGTTTGGAGCCATAGGAATATGCTGGGAGAGGCCAAATGCCAACAACATCTTCTGACTGAGCACACGCACAAAGACCAGACAGGTACGCATCAACTCGTCTAAGCTCAGGCAAGAACATAACTCAGTATGGAAAAACGGTGGCCTGTACCTTTAAGGGCTGATCTTCCGCCTGGCGCAACAACAGCGTTGCTCAAGACCGAGTTAATTAACATCGCGCACAGCCTCGCACAACTTATAAAGCTCTCAACTGGACAAACTTCAAACCATTTTCTCCCACTGTGAGTTAAACACTGTCCATTCATGTACCGAGAGAGACAGGACACTGAATATCGATGGTACTGGTCTACCGCTAGTATTAAAGAGCGCAGGACAAACTCCACGCCGCAGAAACGTGATCAAAACACAAACACGTGCTGTTCATTTTACTGACAAAGAAGTCGGGGAACTTGGTGTGACTTTAATATTTAATACATTTCTGCGCCGTTCTCAATCTATATGTTTTTTTTTAAATTTTGTCTGATAGCTTTGACCCGGGTCGCCAGCTCTCAGTAGCAAGGCTGCCCAAAAATATTTACAGAGCCACTGCGCTCCTCTGATGATGTGGAACCGTTTCTTCCTCTGTCCCCACAAAGACAGTTCTGAGAGCTGATTTTGTCACTCAAAATAGTTATTTTATCAACAAGTCACAAGAATAAACAAAAAAAAACAAAACATCACAACAACATAAAAACCACTAGTTTTGGGAGCGAGAAGCCTCGGCCACATTCATGCGACACAATGTTTCCCAAAATTACACTGTGATATATATACTATAAATATTTCCCCCTGACAGTTTACATCAGTACAGCACCAGCTTGTCCTTGCCCAGTGTCTTGATGATGATTTCAAAAGTCGTAAAATGCTCTAATATATTTTATGGTTTGAGTGATTTAGCCTGTTTTAAAAAGTGCAGAAGCAATTGTAAAAACCTGTTTAAATAAACTTTTGTTATGCCTCCCGCACTGTAATAATTTCCAGACATTTGAAAATCTGCGCGTTGTTGTTTATACTTCAAGAATTCCTTTGGTTTGACTTGATTTTGTTTCTTATCCCTTTGTCCCGGTCGGGCCGCTCACATAAAGGCCCCAGTGAGTCTCGCTTCCCACACTCCTCAGAGGAATGTCCGGGCAGTGAATGAGCGACTGTGACGGCTCCATAATGAAAGGCTGTATGACGACTGATGACCCGCCAGATAACACCGAGAAATCCCCCCCTCTCTGCTGTATTTGAGTAATGCCCATTTCCACTGGAGTTTATGAGAATATATGTTAATGTAACCCTGCGCCGCCGTCAGCTGAAAATGATGGTATTTGTTCAGAGTGACCACAGGGAAGACATTTTGGCAGGACTGGTGCGGTGACTTATCTTTGGCCGTAAACACTGTGAAACCAACATCAGATTGACTGACAAAGGTCAACAGTGGATGGTGTATGTGTGTCTATCAAAGGAACAAAAGATACACAAATAGCTTGGTTCAGGGCTTCACCATATGAAAAAAAGATTGATATCTTCCTTGATTATTGTGACATTTTACAAAACCAGTTGGGATCATACTTCAACACAGTGTGATCCCAACACGTTTCCCAGGCCGGCTCAGAGACATATAGGCCTGATCTTGTGTTTTTAAACGCAGACTATACATGCGTTTCCAATGACATCACGCATGGTTCCGGTGGCCATTTTGATTACCAAAGTAGCGTTAGGCTAAACTAACTAATCGAAGAGGAAACAAAAAAACCTTTCTCTGTGATTTTTACAGTTTGTCATGTCAACAGAGTCTGTCTGAGTCAGTGTTTAAGCTGCTCAAGATGTTAGCATGCTACTGGTTAGCAACTGTCATCCATTGACAGTTGATTCAATCAACTGCCAATGGCTTCAACATGACAAACACATGTGTGGTTCACATCATGAACACCGAGGAAATACTACAGAAACAGCTCAGCTCTGACCTCTGTCACAAGTTGTAGCAAAGGTTTGGAGTGTGGTTCAGGGCTTTCTCTTGGAGAGGTCGGAGCTGAGCTGTTGAAGCTATATGCTAACCGGTAGAATGCTAACATCTTAAACACTGACTCACTGGATTCTTCACATAAACGTGCGTCTCTGGGGGCATGTTTTTACTGTTAACTTGAGCAATTAGTACATACAAATGCCACTGTCAGTTGTCTTTCTTTTTCATCTTGAGTAGCGATATTGTTACATGTGGTAGTACTACACAATGCTACTTCGGTATTCAAAATGGCCGCCAT
The DNA here is from genome assembly GCF_951799975.1 of Gobius niger. Lineage (NCBI taxonomy): Eukaryota > Metazoa > Chordata > Actinopteri > Gobiiformes > Gobiidae > Gobius > Gobius niger. The sequence goes on along the minus strand of NC_136855.1, from coordinate 13,712,033 downwards.
AACAACAACATGACTGAAAGGCATGTATAGACTATACAGACTTTTGCGCAAGATTTGCAAGATTCCAACTTTGTCTTGAGCAACACTGTTGTGCCAAGTCCCTCCAGCGTGCCCTGGGTCTTCCTGAGGAAGGTGACCAGGACATGCCTGAGCCACCTCAACTGGCTCCTTTCGACCTGAAGGAGTAGTGGATCTACTCCGAGTTCATCCCTGGTGACCAAGTCCTCGCCCTATCTCTAAGGGTGCCTGATGTGTGCCCAGCCACCCTGTGAAGGAAACTCATCTTGACCGCTTGCATCGGGACACTACCAGATCTCATGACCATAGGCGAGGCAGGGAACGTAAATCAACCAGTAAATCAAGAGCTTTGCCTTTCGACTCAATTCTTTCACCACAACAGTTCGATCGAGCGACCACATCACTGTGGACGCTGCACCCATGCAAAGTATGATCCATTCTTTTTTTCATTTGATCTTTTTTTTTTACCAGGAAAGTCCCACTGAGATTAAGAATCTCTGGAGATGTTGTTGAGTGGAATGAAAACTTCATTTTGAGAAAATGGTCTTAAAGTTTTGTATATTTCTCCCCTTTTAGCCACAGCTGTCCTACAAAGGAAATGACCATACTTGGATTACAGCGCCATCTTGGTCACCTTTTGTTGTAAACATGGACACTAAATATGTTAATATTGGGGAATCTGGAAAATCTCCGACTCAAGATCTCATAAAATAAACACAGTAAAGGGTAAGTTTCGTGTTTTTTTGTTACTCTGACTAAAACTTAGATTAATTGATTGAGTTACTGGCCACCTCTGGATGCGAGACATATTAATAGTGTAACGCTTTATTAATGTAACACACATTGAAGCATGTTTTAGGCTTATATATATATATTTTTTTACAGTGGTGTATTTAGGCTGCAGTAAATGGCAGACAAAAAAGACTGGGCCCTGAAGCTTTTAGTTTCCAAATGCCTTCACATCGTGTTGAATCATTCACGTCCCCTACTGTCCCACACTGACCTACTGCCCGAGGAAACCACTCAGAGCTCTGAGGACAAAACATGCAACTGTACGGCTCTGGACATTTGACAACAGAGAACGGCCAAAACAATTCAAACAGTTGGTAAGGTCAAGGTTCAGCAACTTCATGAGGCCACAGAACGAGATGCTGACTTCCTGAACATACTGAAGATAAGCAATTATTTGTCAGTATATTCTTTGGTAGTATACAATCACTGTTTGGTTATGTTATATTTCTCAAAATCCTCTTTAGGGCCAGGAGATATATGCTCGAGGGCCGGATCAAGCCCGCGGGCCTGATGTTGTCTTCCCCTGGACAAGAGCACGGGTTCCCAAACTTTTCAGGCCACAATCCAGGACACCCACTGTCAAAACGAATTAATAACGAAGATACTATCAAACAAAAAATATTTAGTCATTTGTATTGTATGTATGGTTTGTTATTTGACTTTTGCTCACAAATCTATGCTTTACCCCAGGGGAAGGCAACGTCAGGCCCGCGGGCCAAATTCCAACATAAAACCTTTGGCCCCCAAGAGAATTTTGAGAGAATATTTATTCATGAATTAGAGACCAAATACGTGATAAAGTACTTTAAAATGTGGAAAATACTGTCAATATGTTCACATTTCCCGGCAAAACAACCCATTAGGTCATATATATTTGCAAAACGTATATTTCGTGCCACATAGCATAACTGCCTAAGTCATTTTGCATTGTTAAAATGGCAATAAGAGAAAAACAATGTGTTTCCTATAAAACGTCTTTTTACATGTTTCTCCAAAATCAAAACAAAAATGAGTTAGGCAATTATGCTATGTGGCTAGCGATTTGTAGAAAACGTTTGCTGTACTTTAGGCTACAATTGTTAGTTTCGGCCCTTGGCATTTTAGCAAACTTGTCTACCCCTGCTATACCCTCATCTCAGGACCCCCGCCTTTTCCATCAACCCAAGTCTTAGTAAAGATATTTGAAAATCTCTACCATAATGTGAACTTTTTTTGTTATTTGTAAATTAAATCGAGGCTTTATAATAAGGGTCCATTTGGAGAAACAATATCTTACAGTCAAATCAATAAGAACTGCATAATTCACTGGACTAAAAGATTCACTGTCTTTGGGAAGCATATAGTTTGATGTAACACAAAAAAGGGGAGAAAAAAAAGATTGGCGTGTACCGAGCAACTATTTACATGTTTATGTCATGTCGGCCTGCCCACATACATCTCCCCGGGACATTCACTGGAGCTGCATTTTAAATCAGGTGACTGAACAAGACGGGCCCAGTCAGTTGTGCAATGCCCCTGACTCCTACGTCTCACAAAGCCACTCATGCACACGCTTTTGGCCACCAGTGACACAAGGGACTCTGTCTTCAACTCCACTTCACAAACACTAAAAGAGCAACCGAGATCTGGACTCCGCGGACCGGCCCCGAAACTCCAACTCCAAACCGTGGACTTTTCCTATCTTTTGTTTTTGTTTTTTTGTTGATGTTTTAGGCGTTTTTGGGTGGATATTTTTCTGAATGCAGAAGCGAGGGAGCGACGTCATCACCATGTGGATCCCGACCCCGAGCATGAGCGTCCCACAGCGGGTCATCCTCTACGGGACCTGCGCCCTGGCCGTGCTGAACTCCCTGGGCCTCCTGCTGGTCCTGGTGCAGCAGAACCGGCAGGCGTCCCGACTGGAGGGCGTGGATACCAGGCTGATGGAAGTGGAGCACAGCTCGGTGGTGGAGTTCCTGCGGGAGGTGCCCAGGGAGAGGGGAGCGGACGGGGGGCCGGATAGGTACATGTACTCGAGGAACAAGCGCAGCGGGGCGGAAGAGGAAGGGGTGCCGTACGATTCTGAAAGCGGGGCGGGGGGGTTCGAGGGGTCCGAGCAGCAGGAGGTGAGCCAGGAGGTGGGAGAGGAGGCAGAGAGGAAGAGCCGGCACAAGATGAAGCAGAAGTATCGGCACGGATACCACAAGGCGCACGTACAGGACGACACGGTGATGATGATGACCTACTCCATGGTGCCGGTGAGACAACAGGCAGTAAATGGAAAACATACTAGATTAGCTGGGCCAAAATGAAGGCCTTGGAGTCAATCGAAATTGCATGACATTGCTCAACTATTTTTTTTTGATAAGGTTCATCTCACAATGTTGCATCAGCTCTCAAGAAACACTCAGGGGGTGCAGGTAGACAGGAAATGTGCAATCAAAGACAGGATGGAGTGCAAACAATTCAATAGTAAACAGAGGTACAGCATCTTAAATCATTATATATAGACAAAATGAAACTCAAACTGCTTTTGCTGCCCTTAATACACTCCGTTATGAGTTGTACAACCCTATAAGCAAGGCTGTCACAATAATTACTATATCGACCAATCGTTCAATAAATAACAGATAAACTATGTATTTTTGGGCTAGATATTTATCGTTTGTACATTTATTAGCATTTCCCCCTTATTCTTTCTTTGTAAAACTTTTTACTGAAGCAAATTGAGTTACAGTATATTTCATGTTTATTGCAGCTTGTGTGGTATTTTAGGATATGATGATGCACTTTTAGAACAAAGGTTTACTGTCATTTTTATGCCTGAGAGTTGACAGTATCGAGTATCGTTAGAGTCAATAATATCGTTTATCGCGATATTTTCCTGCCTCAATATATCGAACTTCAGATTTGTTATCGTGACAGGTCTAACTATAAGGCCAAGAACTTCAGTGTTCAGAGTTTTATGGTCTGAGAGGAGACGCTTTCATCCTAATTGAGCTTTTCTTTTGACATTTATTTTGATAAAAAAAAGCAAATTTGATAGAGTTTAAATGGTCTAATATTGTTACTAGGAGAAAAGGGCAGGTGCAAAGGAGAGGAGGGAAAATCCCATCGTTCAGAAATAAAAAGATCATTCCCACACACCGCCTAACTGGCAAAACTGGTTCATTTGGAACAAAATGGGGATAATTGCCATTTTAACCAGATTACTATTTGTGTGAGTCAGACAGTGTGCAGGAATTATCTGTTTATTTGTGTAATAGTTATCAAACATCGGATAAAACATTTTTTGAATGAAAAATAATGACTTGTAAAGTTTTCATATTAGGCCATTTGCATTTCCTTAAATCATATAAAGTGTAATATTCTATTTTAATTCATTTTTGTTTTCAATTTCAGATAAAACTCTTAATTGACATTTGCAACAGCTCCAAAGGCGCCTGCATAGCTGGTCTGTATCATCAACTGGTCATTTCATCTCACTAACAACATTTCAGTAACACTCTGTTTATTCCCACACGCTTGTGTTTTAGGGCCTCCTGGGCTGCCTGGTGAGTTGCCTGCACATCTTAATGCTAAATCATGATGTCCCACTGAACTATTGACACGTATGGAGCCTTTGTTTCCCTATGTCAGCCCTGTAACATTCAGCTTGTGCGCTGTAGGTTTGCCTGGCACAGACGGGATGCCCGGGTACAACGGCACTGATGGGCTCCCTGGGCTGAATGGAGCACCCGGGGCGGACGGCAAGAGGGGTAAAAGAGGTAAGCGCGACTCCTCTTTTGGCCCGTGTTCGTTGTGTGGCCCATTTTGCACCGAGGCCCGGGGCGATGGCTGCCATTTTTGTACAGGGCATTGAGTAACCAGTGCACTGTAAGGCACAAAGCAGCCACTGTAAATGTATGAAGGAGAGTGAAGGAGAGTGAGGCCAAAAGAACTCACTTAAAATGGTGCAGACACAAAAGCTTTGACAAACGGAAGCCTCGAGCAGATGTGTGCTACTATGCTGAATTACAATAGTTCACTTCATTCATTTTTGCCCTAGGTTTGTAACTGGTTAGAAAAGCTATGTTTAATACTACTGTAAAGCCTGGTCAAGCCCAAGGAAAACATTGCTTTTCTTCCGCGGTTCTTGAACAAGCGATTTGAGCATCTTTCAAAACAACCATAGCAGCAATTTAAAGTGAATATGACAAGTTAGACCCAACACACCTGAACATAGGTAAAACTAATATATTATATTATATTTAGTTTTTTAATCTAACTTTTCATGGTTAGAGATTTGTTGAGATTCTCATGGCAGGAGCAAGACCCAGTGAAGCAGCAAGGCAAGTTTATTTGTAGAGCACAATGCAAATCAAAGTGCTTTTCAGTGACATACATCACTAGAAAGCAGATAAATCAGTCCATAAAACATCAACATAAAAGATAATTAATTACAGTACAAAGCAAGATGTCAAATGCACGGGATCTGAACATTGTGAGTCGAGGCCTGTCTCACATCCTTGTGAAGACTGTTCCAGATTTTAGCTCCATGAAACTGAAATGCAGCCTCACCATGTTTAGCCCTGACTCTGGGAACCACCAGGAGACCTGAGATGCTTCATACGGCTCTAACATGTCAGAGAATTACTTTGGTGCTAAACCAAGCAGAGCTGTTTTAAATTCTATTCTCTGAGTGACTGAGTGCAGAGACCGGAGCACTGGACTAATGTTGTCGTATTGTGTAAAGTTTAATTACTTAAAGCGATTGTCTTTAAGTTTAAACGTTTTACAAATTTAATAGATATAATTGACCACCTGGGCAATAAGTAGTGTTAAATAGTAGTAGTAGTAGAGCTAATGCTCTTCAGCTTTGAGGACAACACACATTGGCTGTGGCTCCTCCTGCAGGTGGTGGGTCCACAGAAGGACGGCCTGTTGGTCTCTCATTCAATAAGCTTCAGCAATGTCAAAAGTTCAAGAGTCGCATTTTTCATGAAGAGTATGATGGGAGAGTGTCACCACTGTGCAAAGCCTTCTCCAGCACATCCCAAAGATTTTCAATGGGGTTAAAATCTGGACCCTGTGGTGGCCAGTCCATGTGTGAAAATGAAGTGGCTCCCTGAGCCACTCTTTCACAATGTGAGCAGCTCACTGATCCGGGCACTGTCATCTTTGGATAAGCCTGCGCCATCAGGGAAGGAGAAATCCATTGATGGAATAACCTGGTCATTAAGGTAGTTCAGCTGCTCTCATTCTTTAGGCGTACAGTGTTGCTGAACCTGGGACTGACCGCCTGCAGCTCGGCCAGATCATCAGAGTTAAATCCAGGTGGTAGCTTTTCTTGGTCAGGCAGTGCATTAAAAAAAACAACAAAGGATACAATGAAATATAATTTTAAAAAGCTATTTTTTTGTACTTTTTAAATATGGTCCTACAATGTGTCAATAAGAAATCTGTGAGGCTATGTTTTTTCTAAATACGCAAGTAATTGCTTTTTATTTCAATCACATTAAGGCGGTCAGAAAGGCACTGGAAATGACGACAGCCTGTATTATCCAGACACTACTGGGTCTGTTACTCTCTCCACCTAACGCTGCATACCAAACACCTTCAGTTTCCTGAAACCTTTGAGCTCTAAAACTATTGAACCCATTGTTTTCTCAAAGTTGTGTGATGCGGTGCAAGCCATTGACTTCCCGCTCACATTTCCTCAAATATTATCCATGTCTGGGGGCTTTTGGGCCCGAGCTGAATGAGAAACCTCCTCCGGCCTGACCCTCTTCAGTCCAGTCTCCTCCTGTGACTCAGTGAAGCAGAGAGACATTCAGAGCTCACAAAGAAGGAGAGCGGCCATTTTATAAACTCGCAGGCTCAAGCTTGATCCGGATGTGAGCGAAAAGATAGATGCTGTTTTGTACAAGTCTATGTGGTAAACTGATTAGCATGAGAGTAAAGTGAGGTATAGTATTTTAACCATGTGACTGTGTTAGGTGCGCCTGGAGAGAAGGGCGACCCGGGGGAGAGAGGGGAGCCGGGGGAGCCTGGTCCAGCAGGAGAGAGGGGGCAACCATCCAACGACGTGATCATCGAAGGTCTGCTTTAGTTTTCTGTGTGAACCCAAAATATAAGATGAATACCTAATAACTTGTTCACAGCAAATCATCGAAAATATAGAACAGTTTTGGCCATTTCTACACATAATTTTTTTTATTCCAATATGAAGATATTAAATGGCGGTTATATGATGAATAATTGGAAATATGTTGTTTCCCCTTCCTTCTCAGGACCCCCTGGCCCCCCTGGACCCCCGGGAAATCCTGGTCCGGTCGGCCCCCCTGGTCCTCCCGGTCCTCAAGGTCCTGCCCGAATCAGACACAACAGAGCCCACCTGCAGGCCGCTCAGACTCTGGGTGAGAACAGCACTTATGTACGATATAAAAACAGTAGAAACAGCGTTGAGTGTGTTCTTATGAATCACAGGGAGACACAGCAGCCGTTTTTTTTCTTCAGCTTTTGGTTCAGTTTGCTCTCTTAAAGGTGCATTATGCAGCTTTTGACCTTGTAGTGACCCAGCAGCTGTATGAGTGGTCAGCATGGTGCATTTACTTTCCATCACAGTTGTCTCTAGCGTGCTCCAGGATCAATTGTTTGGAAGGTTTTTACTGCTGACAAACCCCATCCATCCATCCATCCATCCATCCCATCCCATCCCATCCCATCCCATTCCATCCATTCCATCCATCCTCTTCCACTTGTCCATTGCCGGGTCGTGGGAGCAGCTGTTGGAGCTGCCCAGATCACATTGCACCAGCACCTATGGCTCCTCCTGCAGGTGGTGGGTCCATAGAAGGACGGCCTCATGGTTCTAACCGGGCCTGTTGGTCTCTCATAAGGGGCTTCTGAACCGCTTTTTGTCGGACCCATCATCTAGGACCTGTTTGCCCTGGAAGACCCTACCAGGGGCACGTAGCCCCCGACAACAAAGCCCCCAGGATCATTTGGGTGCTCACCACGTTCAGGTGGCGGTTCCAGGAGGGGCTGATGAAACCTCTCACCAGAAAACCTATAAATCAATTGATCCTGGAGCGTTGTTGAGACTACCTTGATTGGCCCTGAAATAATGGCCATACGTTTTGCAAAAGATGAGTGGAATGTATCTTTTTTTAAACCGCCTCATTCCATGAGCAGCATACAGTGCCGGGAAAAAGTAAATACACCGTCTGGAATTTCTCATATTTCTGCCTAAATTGGTCAACAAATGTGGTCTGATCTTCATCAAAATCACAGGAATGATTAAACAGTGTCTGCTTGAACTAATATCACCCAAACATTTACGTTTGACCATATTTTTATGTATGTTTGTTCGCTCATATTTGCTTTTAAATAATGAGCTAAATTTTCATACTAAAGTGTTAAATTATCGTAATGTATCATAGTTTTTCTTAGTAATCGTGTGGGGAATTCTCGCTTTATAGGTTATTTTCTCAAAATGCATAATTTTCACGTTGTGGCAACGATAACTGCACGTAAAATAACACTGACAAACACCAGATTTTAAGAGTTTAAAGACTCTATACTTGATTTAGTTTCTAGTAATGGAATGTAATTTGTTTTGCCCTTCAGTAGAATGTAAAACATTTGTGAGAAAACACTGCATCTAATTATAATACATTTTTCAAGCATTTCTGTGACAGTGACCCTGTAACTTGTGAATCGTGCCTGTAAACTCGTCCTTCTGAAGAATGCATTATTTATTATGGCAATTATTCTATCAAATTATGGGAAAACTTCTTGCAGCGTCGCAGGCCGATGGGACGTCTCTGAAGGACATGATGAAATCACATGAGAAGCCAGTCAAGAAAAACGGTATGTTGGGCTATTCTTGCACAATACTTTGCCATACATTTGCAGTGATTATGTTTCTATGGTAACGCTGGTCTCTTTGGGTTTTTTTGTGAAGAGTGTCTGATAAAGTCCCTGATAAACCCCAGAGAGGTGTCGGAGATGGAGAGCACCTTTGGGTCCTGGATGAAAGACACGGCTCTGCTCCACGACGAGAGGATCTGGGTGGCTGAGCACTTCTCTGGTACAGGACCGGCAAACTTTAGTAATCGTTTATGAGATACTAACCAGCTTTTAGTATGTGTCTCATTCCGGTGTGCTTGATTAATCATCCTGCATGTTTGTCAACTCTCCTCCTCAAGAGCTTTAAACACACCCCTAAATAAAGCATTATATGACTGTAGTACGCTAATGTTACTGAGTGTGTTTGTCTGTTGTCCAGGTCGAGTGGTGAAGGAGTACAAAAGCATTGGCTCTTTCCAGAACACCAGCTTCAATATGGTGGATGTGAGGAAGTTCTTCCAGGGCTGCGGTCACACAGTCCATAACGGATCTCTGTATTACCACATCGCAGGCACCCCCACGGTCGCCAGGTACTCACTCACAGTTAATAAGGATTCACCAGGCTCACATAGTGAAAGAGTGGTTCAAGGAGCATAAGACATCATTTTCACAAATGGATTTGCCGCCACAGAGTCCAGATTTTAACCCCCATTGAGAATGGTTGGGACGTGCTGGAGAAAGCTTAGCACAGTGGCCACACTCTCCCATCATCAATACAAGATCTTAGGAAAATGTGTCCAACATCGAGGGCCCGATCTTCTGCCTGTGTTGAGGCGAGGCCGGTTGAGGCTTGTGCTACAAGCAGAGCTGACTTCAACGAGTGCTTGCTGCGTTTCCTTCGCTCGATCTCCTTTTACATTAATACTACACAAAGCCTTGCGCATGTTATTAAGCTTTTTGCAGGACAAACTACAAACTATTTCACCCACTGTGAGTTAAACACTGTCCATGTCCCTGGGAGAGAATGTCCAACAAAATATTATGCAGGCAAGACTTAGGCAGTGTAATCGGGATAAAGCAAGACAAGAGTAAAGGGACTATACGGGGTTTAAAAATGTTAAAATTATGTATTTTCCTCCCCCTACATGTTCCAGCCATGTCCTTGTGAATGAGCTCAGACCTGTTCACCACAACTGCCTCAAGAAAAATTCTGCACTGTCACTCAAAAAGTTTGGTCCGAAGTGCTTTCAGGCACGAGCTTAATATAGAAGGTGCAGTTACACATATGACCTGAGGTGGCAGTAGTGAGTATAAAATGGCCAACTTGCATCTAACCCCTTTAAGTAAGATAAATAAGTAAGTAAATAAAAAGTTGTTTTTTGTCAGTGCTCAGTTTACTGAAATAATCCAAAGTACTGAGGGTTTTGCTGCTATGGTGGAGATGGGGCATATGTAGGAGGGTTGTGGCACCGTGCTTAATTAGCCAGATGAGAGAGAAACGGGGAGAGTGTATTTTTAATGTTTGTGCTTCATTTTCTATCACTGTTTGAGGTCACACGTGTGTGATTTGTCGACAGATTTCACTTAGAGACGCGGCGGCTCCACACGCTCACCGTGGACAACGCTCTTCACCACAGTCTGGCCTATCTGCTGCAAAACTCCAAGACCTACTTCAAGGTGGCGGCGGACGAGAATGGACTGTGGTTGATCTATGCGTCTGACGTCGACGACTCCATCATGGTGGGACAGCTGGACCAGAAGACCTTCTCCATAACGTCCTACATCAACACCACGTACCCCCGAGGAAAGGCCGGGAACGCTTTCATCGCCTGCGGGGTCCTGTACGTGACCGACACCAAAGACACCAGAGTCTCCTTCGCGTTCGATTTGTTGAAAGGCAAACCAGTCAACGTCACCTTTGATTTGAGGCCTCCCGGAGGGGTGCTGGCCATGCTGTCCTACAGCCCCAAAGACAGACACCTCTACATGTGGGACAATGGTTATGTCAAGCTCTACGTGGTGCACTTTATTTCTGATGAGTGACAAACTGCAATTTAAGATTCGGCAACAACTACAGTATTGATGACATGATTGGGGATGGTTTATGAGGATATTATAGTTGTGGATTTGTCATTGCGTTGTGTCCCAAGCTGGCTTTAAGGCTGGATAAAATATCGCCAAATTATCAATGCAATATCTATATCGCAAGATTTATATCTCAGAATCACTGTGGTCCGTCCGGCTGAGATTTACATATTTTTTGCCAACAGCCCTTTTGTAAGTCAGTTTTAGCCATCATTTTCCTTAGTTTGTTCCTTTGTGGCCTTGTTTCGCTCATAGACTGTAGAATAGCGATGGAGTAAGTGAGGGTGGCTTCCCCCAAAGAGTTCAGCGCTGGCTAACTGAGGCTTGTTCATGCTAGCAATTGGCTGGGCTTTTGGAGCCAGTTCCTATTATTTAGAATAGGGCAAAAGACAAAAAAATAGGATGATGATATTGCAAGAGGTAAGACAAACACGTGGAAGTCTGACTAGCCTGCGCTCAATAATTACTTGAAAAAAGTAAAAAAAAGATTTGAATGGAAAGGCCATTAGAGAAAGGAATTTCTGGAGCCTGCCCCCATTTCCTATCAGGCTTCAGCAGCTGATGCTACATCCATGTTTTTCAGTCTATGGTTTGATCCTTATCTAGTGTTTTTAGAAGTCTGGTTTGGATACAATAATGAAAAAAAACAAATGGTGCATATTTTATTAATTATTGGAATTGGAATGTGCTGAAATGGTTTGTATTGCAATACTATTAATGTATTAATGTATAATATTCAAGACAATCATCAAATATCACAGATCTTTCTCCTATTGTTCAGCCCGACTGTTGTCTTGTAGGTTCATGACTTTGCTGTGACAGACTCAAGTACATTTTGTTGGTGAGCACAGATTATGCAGAGTGATGATGATGATGATGGTATTACATGGTATTTTCATTCAAAATATTCAAAAGAAAACCCACACATTTTGACAATGATCATCTTTATTATTATTATTATTATTATTATTATTATTATTATTATTATTATTATTATTATTATTATTATTATTATTATTCTATGATGCACTGAGCCTCATTATTACATGTTTGCCCCTTTAGTTTTAGTTGTGTCACTATGTATTTTACTCATGAGGATCTCTCTTTGCTCCTCTCTGCTCTGATGGACACTCTGTCGTTTTGTTTTTGTGCCGTGGCCCCAGGGGAAACCACATTATACATGTTTTAGTGTTGGGCAGAAAAGGACCTAGACTCACAACTGTATACCTTCAACAAAATCTGTCCCCCTGATCTGAGCAACTCATTTCAAGAACATTTTTTACACTTCAGAGAAAAGATCTAATAGCGCTCAAAATTGAATAAAACTTAGTACAAAGGCAAATAAATTTCACTTATTGCTAGAATCCTTTTTATTTTAATAGTTCAGATCTAATTTCTGCCCCACCATGTTGTTCAAAGGCCCAGTGATTCCCTGTCTTTCCCCTTTCCCCCTGGTATTTTCAGTAATAGCCAATTGCGCCTTAAGTGTGCGTTTATCCACTTCTACATTTAGAGGCCAGACTCCACACAAACACAGCTGTAGGACCTCCATTTTACAAGTTCTTATCCCTTTAGTTTTGTTTTTTTTTGAGAAAGAACCAACAATGATTTTGACAGGGACCACGATTGCTTGTTCTCTTTTGTATTGCCACTGCTGTATTTATTCAAATCTTTTTTTTATGCATTTTACCAGCACTAACAGTTTAAAAACTTAAGAGCATTTTATACAAAACTGCTGACCGTGTTTCTTCAGTGTGTTGTGTACTTGTACTCGGTTTAACCCCTCTTACATGCTGTATATATATATTGAAAATCCGCAGCGCGTTGTAGAATAAAACAATGCCACGTGAGTCTGATGAAATAAAACATTTTATTCATCTTTGAGATAAACTCTAGCCACAACTTCACACACTTCAAACTTGTGCCCTTTTTGTTTCTGTCGACCAGTGACTTTTGGCTTCCTCCATTTTAGTCATTCTCACTCGAACTGTGGATAAACATCTAGGACACACACAGTACACGTAATGGGCAGAAAAGTGGGAGAGGAACACAACCTTCGTAATAATAAATACGGTACAGACACTTAACAAAAGATACAACTAATCCAGCTGGTATGTTACAACCCAAAAATAAAGAAATGTCTTATGTTTGTACAAGCGGTAGTGGTAGTTCATATATATATATTTATATTTATATAATTTCTATAATAAAACTATTCGAAACGTTTCACTACTAGGCCAAATAAAGCCAGACATTCATTTGTATAACAGTATCTTCTTCGTTGATAACCCATTTGTTATTGGAAATAAAACTTTTAGTGTCTCCAGAATTTGAGTGCAAAACTTTATTCCTTTATGGATGAAACAATAAAAACAGCTATAGAGAGAACGCACACTGAAACAGTAGACTGTAGCACATCATCGTTCAAAATAAAAACCTTACATTCCTAACGTAAAAGGCATTATTAAGATAAATAGATCTTTACACAGGAATGGCCAACACAACATATAAATAAATTAAATATTAATTTAAAAAAGAAAAACTGATAAATAAGTTCAAGATTTTTTTTGTGTGTGTGCAAAACCATGATGTTTGTGAGTTTCTGCGGGATGGGGGTGTAGTGGGTGATTCTTTCTGTAGCGGGACGGACCGGACAGACACATGGGGAACATACAGAATACCACATACTTCAAACACAGCATCGTCCAAACAGGCAGTGAGGGCAGGCAGAGCGCACAACGAAACAGACCGACGAGGACATCGGGGCGAGAGCGGGATCTGAGCCAGGATTCAGGAACCAAGTTACCCCAAGGCCGAAAACACATGAGCCTAAAACTGGTCTCCTTATGCCGGGCAGGCGGGGGGGGGGGGGGGGGAGGGCAGACTGAGGGGATGCCACTATAGGAGCAATGCACCATCGACTCTTTCCATAAGGGCTGACAAAAGCTGGGGCAGAAAGGCAAGAAAGAGGGGGTCGGAAATCTATCCAAAACCGAAAGAAAAGAAAAGAACAAAAAAAAGAAAGAAATCGCAGAGTCCAACAACTTGAGTCACACTGGAAACCACTGACTGAATAACAAAGCACAGTGCTGGTTACAGTAGATGCTAAGAGAGAAAGAGAGAGATTCAGCTGTGGGCACAAAATGACGACAGATAAACACTTTTTTAAAATTTTTGCTTGAGCACTTTTACAGAGCACTATCAATAGACCTGTGATTGCACCGCGTAACGAGAACAGGACATGCATAGCTTCCCTATAGACACACTCTAAAGATTAGAGAGATTTCTCAGTAAAATGACAATAAATCTAAGCTTCTTTTTTTTTTTTTTTCAAAACTCTTTAAATCAAGTATGGTACCTTTTGCTTGTAACGTTTGCTTGTCGTGAGCCTTTGGGGAACAACAAAAAAACAAAAAAAGGTTTGCAGCTTTGTTTTGCCACCCCGTTTACGTCAAAGGTAAACCCATTTTGAAACAACACTGCGCCAAGCCGCATTTGGACGGACTCTTTCCCTGTTTTGTTTTTAATGCCTAGCGAATGTAAGCTTGCATTTCCTTTCCTTCCCTCTTTGGAGTCAGTGGCGGTGGTTAGAGCGCGTCCACCAGGCTGTTGGGGATGTTGTAGCGGTCGGGCAGCACTCTCATTTTGAGCGTCCCGTCGGCGCCGCAGGTGAAGATGCGGTTGCCGGGGCGCGTCTCCACCTGCATGACGCCCGCCCCGATGTTCCTGAACAGGGACTGCTTGGCGTGCTCCGTGCTGAAGGCGTGCATCAGGCCGTGGCCCGCCAACTTCCACACCTGCAGGGGGCGACGGAGAGCAGGGATGAAGAGGATGATACGGAGGATACAGTCTCGAGACAGGCGTAAAGGGTTTTCAGACTTTTCAGTGGTTTACATTTATTCACACTCGAAGAAAAACCTGATAACACCAGTCAATTATGAGGGTAAGGATATTCTAAGAAAATATGAAATGAGGTAGAAACACTCATATTTTGAACATGTTCAGTAGCAGACCTCCTCCTGATAAAACAGCGTGTTATCTCAGTTACCTTCATGTTGCCCTCTGCTGATCCGGTCACAAAGAAGTCCTCGAAGGGGTCCAGGGCCAGGGCCTTGATGGCAGAGTCATGAGCCTGGAAGGTGTGCAGCAGCTGCCTCTGCCGGATGTCGAACACACACACGAAGCCCTTCCTGCCCCCAGTGATCAGCAGCTGCTGTTTAGAGGCGTACTGCAGCACTGTGGCGCCGTTCTCATGGCACGGGAACGCTACACGGGACAGGGGGAGGAAAGAAGACCATAAAGTGTTATAGTATACAATGATATGGACTGGCGCAGGGACGATACCGTTAAACAAAATCTTACAGATGTTAGGTTAAGGCCTCACCACCTGAGGACTTCATGATTGAGCACATTTATATATTTACTTACTGCTCTGAGAGTAGAGTAGAAGCATTTTTTTTTGGTATAATAACAGATATCCCTACTACAGGGCCTATCTCACTGGCTCACTGACTAGTTGCAGTCTTGAGTTGCAGATCTCAGTCTCAGAAATGTCTCCGAGACGTCTCCTGGAGAAAAGGCGAGTCTCCAGGTGGTCTCGAAAACAAACAGGTTTGATTTCACCAAAGACTGTTTGGAGACGTTCACAAGTCTACGCCTGTAGAGAATGTACAGTGTTTCCAACAGTTGAGTGGTTAAGACGCTGCACATATGCAGAATATTGTTTGAGTCCCAGCTATGATTATTTACTTGTTTAAATCATAGCTCCCATTTCTTCCTACGCACATTTTTAAAAGTGGAAGCACTGTTTGTGCTATTTGAATTTTACTTTATTACTTTACTACTACAATTACTTAAGAAAATAAGACATCACTGACCGAGTTTGAACCCCAGAGCTTTGAGTTACTAAACCTGTGCTGTGTAGTGGATACAGCAAACACAAGAAGCTGCTGCCACATGGACAGCACTTTGACTCCAAGTCTAAACATGGAGGCGCAGTCATTCTCCCCCTGGTTCTGCTGGTGCAGAATGACTGAAGGGAGGAGTGGGAGATATTTCAGTTGCTCTAAAAATCCACATATCTGCACTAAATGCATCAAATCTGATTATTGGGCTATCTGATTTCTCCACTTATCTGATTTTTCTGATGTAAATTCAAGATTCAAGATTCAAGATTTTTTATTTGTCAAACCATGTGAATGGTTAGAAATTATGTTTCTTTCATCCTTGATTATGGAGTGTAAATGTGGACTTTGCAGGAACGTCTCACAGGTTGAGGAAAACAAATTGAGTTTGCAACGTTGCCACAACTGCTTGAGACCGCGGAGACCTCTTGGACCATACGGAGACTCCACTGAACTCAAACCTGTTTGTTTTCACCAAGACTACCTGGAGACTCGCCTTATCTGCAGGGGACGTCTCGGAGACATCTCCGTGACCAGCGGTAACACGAGTCTCCAACTAGTCCCTAACTAGTTTCCAGGCCGGTGGGATAGGCCCTTTGTGTGCGCACAATCAATCGGACACGTTGCGGAGTCTGCCAGACACGGCAATCTCTGCAACGTCTCCGTAACTCCCTCTGGTGAGATAGACCCTCACTGCATCAGAGCAAATGAATAAATAGACCTGTTTTGTAACTTCTGAGAAACCTTACCGTGGACCATAGTATTGCTTGGCGAAACGAGGGTATCCCAAAGGCAGACATTTCTGTACGGATACAATGGTAGTTAGTGGTTTACGCTGATTTTAAAAGTAGCGTAGTCGAGGTAACGGTGGTCTGGTACTGACCGGCTGTCGTTGGACTGTCCTGCTGTAGCGATGAGGCTCGAGGACGTGATGAAGGCGAAGTCTCCACATGTTTTACTGTGACACTGCCAACTCTGAGAGAAAGGAGATGAAATTTGATGAAAGATGAAAAGTGATATATTTATTTTTCTACGGTTGAGCAGAGTTTAATGCTGCTACTTCATAACAAAACATTAAACAAGTAAATTAAATTCATTATTTGTTCTCACCAGGTACGGTTTAGGGTTGGATGAGGTCTGGTTCACCTGCCACAGACTGAGGAAGCCCTCTCCATCAGCAACTCCACACTGTCAGAGCATAAGCGTCTTAGGTTCGACAGTCACAGAGCCTTTCATAAATACGATAGAAGTTTACCTTGTTTCCCTGCGAGTTGAAGTAGAGGCGTGTGACTCTGGCGTTTCCGGCCTGTCTGAAGCAGATGAGCTGCTGAGGCCTATTCCACTCAAACATGCGCACACTGCCGTCCTGAGCGCCGGTCAGGTCTGAAATAATAAAACACATAACGTTGACTTAAAAAGAAAAAGAAAGGGAAAAAAAAGGAAAGTCCAATTTGGATCATGTCCCTGTGCACTTACAATACTGATAAATGGGATGGGACGTCATTCTCTTTACATTGTTTAGATTCCGCTTCATAATCTGTGAAAGATAACATAGTTAGAGCTGCACATTTGGCAGTGCAGTTCATTCAGAGAACGGAAGAAAGAAAAGAAAGAAAGCTCCATGTTAGCCTGAATTTGGCCACTGGACTCTTTGTTTGTCCCATAGACTCAGCATCAAGGCTGAGATAAGGCTGAACATGAAGGGTAAGTTTACTGCAACACAAGCCAAACCTCCAAAGGCATGTTTAACATTAAATCTATGCACGTTTGTGGGATTACATCACACTGTTTTGTGCTTTTTAAAGAGTATAATGTGAGTATAAACACAGTGTGATGTGATCTGAAAAACAGCAATGCCTGGTCCAAATAGTCCTCCTACTGGACATTGGCAGTAACGCAGTATTGTCTTGTGTTTGATAATATTACTGGCTCTCGTACCACGCTGGCCCCCATGCTGGTCTGCCCGCTGCCTAACCAGGGCATGGATGCAGAGACGGCCATCTGAGGAGGGGCAAAGGGCACAGTGCTGACAGAACTGGCCTGGGCGATGTTTGTGTGGGACGAGCGGTAGTCCACGTCATCGGAGCTGCAGGGACAAGAACGCAGGCATCAGACAGGAGGGCTTCAGTTTATTTTTAGAAATGAGAAATCCATAAAGGGGTGAGTATCTACAGGCTTTATACACGGCCACATATGTAGCAGGCTCTATGTTGTACGAGGGTTTAATCTTAGCTCTAGTGTCTGCAAATGTATTAACATGTTTTTATTCATTCATTCATTTTGAGCAGTGAGTCAAACTTAAAAAAATATTCTCATGTATTCCAAGTGAAAGCAATCAAACCTTCGTGACTCTTTGTCGAAGTCCTCCCCGATCCACGTGAACGGCTGCACCGACACCAGAGTGGACACATCCACCTCCTGCACGTCATGAGTGGAGGCCAGCACGATCTCGTTGGAGTTCGCCTGAAAAGATGTAAAATGTTATATATATATATATGTTATATATATATAAATATTATGTAAGCATATTAGCACAAACCACATTTTCCGCTCTTGCCTTTCATAAGTATTGCTATGGTAACGTGTGTTGTTGAAGTACCTTGTTTATAGCGAATGCCATGATGATATCTGACTCCTTGTGGATGATTTTAGCCTTGCCTCCGGGATAACCCAGATCCGCCTCCACCTGAACAGCAGACAAAGCAACGCATTATGCAACACCATGGACCGCAGTTAACGGCATTGACATCGCTGAAGAAATGTTATAAATCAGTCAGAGAAACAATGTTAGTGTTTGTCGCAGCCAGTTGACTTCAATCTTTCACTAGTCCCAGAGTTTATGATTGAGCAGAGTCACATTCCTTATACAAAGTCATAAGAGATGCGAGTAAACTGTTGGACTATTGTAGCCGGTGATTACGTGGGAGTTAGCGTCCTGCCCGATTAGCAAAGTCCCGACAAGTGAGCAGCATGCGGTTAGTTTACCACTGGCCAGCAAAACACATTATGGCCACTGAGGAAATACGCAGCTCAATGTGCAATAAATGTCACCGCTGCTCCATCTTTGGACAACGTCTGAGGGACACTAAAGAATCAAAACAACTATTTCACTGTTGGCAAATCCAAAAAATCTTCTTATTAATTATTTAGGAAGAGCAGCATCCTTAGCAAACATCAAACGATCTTGCTTCCATGAGGTTATTGTATATTCTATCAAAACCTGCAAACCCTGTGTTAGACCTCTGTCAACATGATCTGAAATGTGGCTCTTCAAAGCTACGGCAAGTGTTAAATGTTTCAAATATCTGCTTTAATGAACAAGTGATGCAAAAACTTGAATGTATATGCGCTCTTTTACATTGTTTGTGAACAAAAGAATCAGGTATTGGGCATTTAATAAAAAATAGATAAACAATGAAATTGAAAATGTATGAATTGGATGAACAAATGCTTTCTATATGTTTTATAATTGTTGGCATTATACACCTTGCGAGGGGGCAACAGTTAAAGAGGGGGTATTATGCTTTTTTCAGCCACATAGCACCAGTCTATATCACACTACAATGATGACGAGACCGTCTGTTGGTCTGTAAATGCAGTGAATTAGAATAACTGCCTTGTATAAAATTGCTCTTTCAAAATGGTGGTAGCGAATGACTTGAAATAGGCCTCTGTCTCTTTAAGAACCTCTGACCCTTTCCGACACGCCCCCTCCACACGCTGTCTGTGGCATCACAACAACACTGCGCTCGTTGTCTCAACTGTATTGAAACTACGATCGGTGCATTTTACTTTTTATTGTTGGAAAGGACCTACTGTTTATCACTTTGTGAACAATGGCCACACAGGATATTATTTGGAGACAAACCTTCCACACCGGACGCTTGGAAGGGGCTCTTGCCTGAAAAATAACTGCTGTTTGGAGGCTCTCTCTTTGCATCTGCCATGCCCTATGGATCTCTAACTATACCCCCATGGACGACACCAGGATCTGCAGGAGCCCATACGATTCAAAGACGGACATTATCTGTGCAGGTGGACAGTGGTTTTTCGAGGTTACCCGTTAGCTTGTTATAATCGACTACAGCTCATTGTTGATGAAAAGTCTGCAATAAACCACAAATGTGTAAAGCCAGGCTCATTGTGTGATCATCGTAAAGGCTGCTTCGAGTAGTTGCTGCTTTATTGACGTTATTTGTGCATAATATGCTGCCTGTTTTCAATGAATGTTGTGAAGGTGAAGGTTGTTAGCTTGTCGCGGCTAATAGTGCCTTAGCTCCGGGAGAAACCACTCGGCTACGACTCACTGTAGATTAAATGTGAGCAATAAACTACACAATCAACAAGCCAGGCTCAGTGTGTGATCATCATAAAGGCTGCTTCAAGCAGTTGCCTGTTTTAGTGACGTTTTCAATGCATAATATGCTGCTTGTATTCAGTGAATTTTCCCGTTAGCTTGTCGCGGCTAGCTTGTTAGCTCCGGGAGAAAGCCACTCGGCTATGACCCATTGTAGATGAAATGTGAGCAATAAACTTCCAAATCAACAAGCCAGGCTCCGTGTGTGATCATTGTTAAAAGGTTATTTATGTGTGTGGTGGTTTTATTGACTTTATTTGTGCATATTTCTCGTTTTCACGTGATGACTCGAGGTTTAGCTTAGCATTAGCTTTCTCCGGAGGCTCTGTGCATCATCAAGGCCCAGCGCAGAACCAGACACTGAAATAAGCGTTCTTGTCACCGGTTTTAATCCTGGGTGTTTAGGTAACAGAAACACTGATGTGTGTCTTTGTAAAAGTCTGCTGTGGCTCCGGTTCACAACACATGAAGCTAATCCTCCATGATGACTCTGTTTACATCTTAGGGCTAGACACTGCGGCGAGGGGGTTCTGCTGAGGGGCAGTGGTTGGTTACTCGGCTGGTGACGAAAGGTCGGAGGCGTATCCTGGAGGTCGGAGGCGTTTCCTGAAGGAATCAGGCGTTTTATCCCTAAAATGGCTGCCATCGGAGTTTTTACAGATTACTCGAAAATACGTGAATGTGCTAAGGCAACACTTCAGGCATGTTTTTAATGAGGGAATGACTTAATAACATGATGTAAAGCTTGAAAAAGTCGATTTTGCATAATAGGCCCCCTTTAAAAACTGGCTTTACAGCTAATACTGACACATTTACAGAAATGTTCATTAAAGGGACTACACAGAGTTTAAACATGTTAAAATTGTCCCCTACATGTTCCAGCAATGTCCTTAAGTGTAGAATGAGCCCAGACCTATTCACCACAACTGAATCTAAAATCCTGCACTGTCACTCAAACAGTTGCCATCATGCATGAGCTTCATATAGAACCTGCAGTTACGCGTAAGTCCTGAGGTGGCAGTAGTGAGCATTAAATTTCCAACTTGCATTCTAGCCGCTTTAAAGTGTACTGTACCTCTTTACTGTCAAATAAATGAATAAATAAATAAAAATAAATCCACCGTAATCACAAGAAATATATAAAATATGTAAATAGACCCCACAAGTTTTGCAGATCACAATAACTCAATTCCTACTTCTGATGTAATTTCCTTCGAGGAACAAACAAAACAAAACTTCCTTATACACGCCACTATAAACGGGGCCATGATATTTCAATAATCTGCTGTTTCCTCTCAGTGGCCATAATGTAATGATTGGTGTGGGTTTGCAAAATCAGCAAAATATTGGAAAAAGAACAGGTGTGCCTTTAGGAAGAGGTTACCGTGAAAGAACAGGTCAGAAAACAAAATCTTCAGTGGATTTATGCGTGAAGGTGAAAGTAGAGCTGTCAACCAGGCTTGTGAGGAGAAGTGATGGACAATCGTTGCTCTTCATGGGCTTCAGTTTCCTGTTATGGACACTTTTGATCCTTTCACTTTTAGCTAATGTCAGACGCTGGCATATCGATGGGATTGTTATGAACACATTTTGCGTGAATTATGCAAAACTTTTCTCCATGTTTGTTGTTGATGTTCTAAAGCTCCATAGTCCAGTGCTCTCCTCCAAGCCTGGTTTGACAAGAGGACAGAGGATTCAGGGCTGAGTGTGATACTACCTTACTGGGACTGCTAGCTCCAGCTACGCAGTTGGGTTTTACATGGTCCACATCTACAGACTACACACAGACGGGCAACACAAATGACGACACGGCACAAAACACATGCACAAAAACAGAAAAATAAAAAAGATGGGATGAAAGAAACGAAACGGCCGGCAGGATCTTTGATGCAGTGATAAAATATTCACGACCCAACTCTCATGTGACTTCATTAGCATCGGAGCTAATGCGGCAGGATGGCCGACTCTGTTTGAACTAAAGCTCTCTCCGCCATTTCACAGACAACTATCGTACAGTGGATCAGCCGCTAAAGTGCAGTCTGGAAGCTGTTTTTATTATGGTTCCTCAATAACAGAAGGCAGTGATTCACTCTGTCTCTGATAAGGGATTCACTGCAGTCACAACTCTGAAATCACCCGTCTATACCACATTTTTCCTGCACCTAAAAACTACTTACGGATTGACTCGGAAATCCTAAAGTCTATAACAGTAATCATCCTAGAACTATTACATTTAAATGTACGTCCGAACAACAAAGATACATTAATGTTCCATAATCATTTTGTAATAATTGAATGTCTCCAGTAACATTTTCACATAGACAGGAAAACTAACTTGCTCTTAATGTTTTAGAGCTTTATTCAGTCCCTCCAGGATGGGGCATTTTCAATAATTGTTGCTAAAATGCCTGATTTTGTGGACCATTTTTCCAAAAGTTGTGATGAAAAGTTGTGATTTTTTTGCTGCATAAAACAATATATTTTTACAAATCAAACTTCAATCAAACGCATTTTACATTACATTTACATTTTACAAAAACAGAACCATGTGCACCCCCCTCCCCCGTCCTCTGCTCAGCTGTGGACAGTGGGCGGAGCAAACAGGCACATGAGTCCTGATGACTGATGAAATAGAGGCCTGAATGAAAATCCGAGGAGAACACACGAAAGGACAAATGTCTGTTTATTTCACACACTTACGGTTCAACAGAGCTGTGACTCCTAAAGTTCACACAGCAAAGAAAGCTTCAGCCCCACACGCAAACGCCACCGCATCACGGGGTCAGCTGCTGTGTGCGGTAGGATCACACAGAAAGTCTGAATGACTTAAACCTTTGCTTGTTAAATATAACAAGCAAAATGGATTTAACTGATCAGAAACTCACTTTAGTCGCGCATAAATTGCGCAGTTAAGAACTAGTTGCGAAGGACATCATGGATTATTGGAATAGTTGCGGGTAAAGTTGCGGGCTTTTGGAAAAGTTGCTATGTTGCACTCATTTCACTTGATTTTGCGTTAATAGTTGCGATCACAACATCGCAAAATCCTGGAGGGACTGTTTATTCTTTGTATTGTCCGAAACTAGTAATGCCAATCTTAAAATATTTAAAATGACAGGAATTAGTTTTGGTTGTATTCGAGTGAATCTCCAGCTTTCCGTTTGTATCTAATATTTAGGCCGGTAGAGTGCGTACTGTCAGGAAGTGCCCGCAGAGCTAAGTGGCTAACAGCTATTATGATTCACAGTGTCACAAATATGAGACTGACCTCACACTGCTTCCTCTTTTTAGTGAAAATGTATCGGATCAAAGTTTCCTGGAGGACTTCCTGTTTGACCAGGAAGTGCCACAGACGTCGAGCCGGGAACGACTGGTGGTTCTTTGTCCTGAGGAACAGAAAAATACTATGTTTAAATAACTGCTGAGTCTGTTTTAGCTCGTGCAAACACTTGAGTAACAGGTGAACACAGTGTGCTCATGTACTGAGGACTCACTTGAAGGGGGTGTTGTCGGGCTCCAGCATGGCCTTGTGCCTCAGTATGGCGGGCCCCCCTCCTGCGCTCAGGTCCGTGGGGTAAGTGTTGATGTAATTCGGAGGAGGGCCCTCAAACTTATTCATCTGCTCCAACAACAGCTGCTCCCAGTTCTCCAGAGTCTTCAGCACAGCGTTGCAGAGCGGAGAGGACACCGGCAAGTCTGCCACAGGGGGAGGATTAGGGACACGTTGAGGAATATTTGCAATTAATTTTCATTAAGCTCATTATGAAAGCGCTTGCTAGAGCTTAAAATGTCTATGAAGATCCTCACTCATTTGGGTAAATTAACTACATTTCCAAAGCTTAGGCAATGCATAAGTCTTCCATTTTACTTTATGCAGGGAGAATATAGGCAACTGAATATTTTGGCAACATGTAAACAAGCAGCAACCTCCCTCTCTCTAGGTACAGCCGCATTTTTTTGGGGCCTTTTTCTGGGAACTGCATTTGTGGCTTCTGTGTTCCACATTGTTTTACTGGATGCTTTTGTACATCTTTGCCGTGTTTTTGTGAAGTTTGTGGGATTTTTTTTTCACTGCATAGAGTCTATGGTCCAGCTTTTTAAAAGTAAAACAAACATCTAGCTTGTGAGCTTAAGTTATTTGAGACCTACACATTTTTCTCATGAAACACTGAAGAGGCACCAAGAGCCCCCCACATCTGCAGCACAGTGAAGGCCTTACAAGACACAAAAAGGGACAAACGAGGAGGTATCCGGGCAAGACTCACAGCTAAGCCACACAAGCCTCGGAGAATGCACTCAACCAAAAATCTAAACATACATTTTCTATTCAATGTACACAACAATTTACAATAATGTGAAATAAACAAAACTATGAAATTATCCAAGAAATAGTCCTAGCTATTTTCTTGTAGTTTTTAGTCAAATTATTCCACAAAACATTAGATTATTCTAAGAAAACATAATATATCCAATATACCCCCTATGAAAAAAAATCTTTGAGTCTAATTTGTCAACAAAATGAACCCTTAAATTTAAACCTGGCTTTATCCACTATTCAATTTTTGTGCGACAAATATAGGGTTTTTGGTCATGTTTTACACATAGAATTATTTGCAACCCATATTTTAAGCTCAAACCTGTGAAATCGAGACCGGCCAGAGGAAGGAAGTTCTTGACGTTGTGATAAGCCAGTTTGATCATCACCAGACGGATCAGAGCCCAGCTGAGGACAACACACAGGACAAGAACATGTTAATATGAAAACTGTTACTGCGCTTCATCATTTGACGCAGACCACAAAGTGACAGAAATCTAATTGAGAGCACACAAAGGTGGGCAGAGAACAAACCGTGCTCGTGGCTGCGTTTCCCTGAGTGTGACTTTTAATATAAAGGAGAGAGGCACCTGTAGGAGTTGGGGTCAAGGTGCTCTGTCATCTGAGTGTCAGACAGAAACGCGTCGTCGTCGTCTTCATCGTCCTCAGCTCCGCTTTCATCAGAGTCGTACAGAGCGTTGCTGTCGGAGAGCGGCAGGAACGGCTGAGGAAACACAAGGAAAGTTCACGTGATTAAGAAGACGCAAATAAAGATCCTGGAACAGACACTAACGGCGGCTTCTCGATTTTGGAAAAATATCTAACAGTGATTTCTTTTTTAACCTCTTGACCCCCAAATGAACTGAGTACATTTTCTCCAGTTTGGCTTTACCCAAGTCTAAAAGCTTCTTGAAAAACATGTCTAAATATCAGCAAAAATTAGACAAAAGCAAGACTAAAAATGCAACGAAAGAGCAACAAAAACGTGATTTAAAAAAGTGACAAAAAACCCACAAAAGAGCAATAGAAAAGTGATGAAAATGCAAAAAAAAAAGCCACAAAACAGAAACTGAAAAGTGACAAAAAGTGATGAAGACGTGGAGGATTTTTTTTTAAAGCACAACATAGAAGCAATGGAAAAAAAAAATCTAAAAAGCGACAACAACGCAAGGAAAAAGATCCGTTTAGATGAGTTTTGTAGGTTCTTAGCTTAGTTCTTAGCTTAGTTTCAAATGAGGCGTTACACTGGCTGTTTAGATTTGGGTAAATCTGAACTGGAGAAGACACACACGGTTAAAGGAACAGGCCTTTTTAAATACTGAGATATGTTCTTACCTGAGCTTAGACGAGTTGATGCGTAACTGTCTGGTCTTTGTGCGTGTGCTCATTCACGCAAAACGATCAAAGATGTTGTTAGCATTTAGCCTCTCCCAGCATATTCCTATAGCTCCGAAAGGGGGTGAAGTTGGAAGCAACCAAGCTCTTCCAAGGGTACGCACAAAGACCAGACAGGTACACATCAACTCTAAGCTCAGGTGAGAACATATCTCAGTATGTAAAAACGGTGGCCTGTTCCTTTAAGAGGTTAATAAACTATTGCAATTACTGCTTGTCCATAAATAAATGACATGTATAATCTATGAAACAAGGTCCTACTTTAGCCACAAAGTAGTCCCACATGCTGAGCTCTGGGGGGATGAACTTCTCCCTGTAGGCGGGCCTCTCTGTGGGGACGGGAGGAGGTGCGGCGGGCGTTTCCTTCACTGGGCGTCCTCCCGGGACCAGCATCCTCATGTTGAAGCGCCGCCTGTACCTGTCTGCGTCCTCTGCTGGGGGCTGAGGCGCTGCTGGAGATGAAAAAACAAACAAAAACAAAAAAAGACACAAACAATGATGAGACGTCGGTTTAAACAAAGCGGATTCTCACGATGCACAACCCTCAGCGTGTTATTCTGAGGCTGAATGATGTTGAGGAAAGTGAACGGTCCTTAAGTGAAAGGCATCCACAGCGCACACAGCAAACAAGGGGATCTGCAACAGAGCCGCATGGAACCATAGACACACGAATCTTTGGACGAATAAACTGTGGCGTCACTTGCGGCAAACATGGTTGAACCTTCTCGAAAAGTCCAAGTCAGGCTTAGCAACTTTTCATCGTTTGAACAGAAGGAGTGGAAATGCTTCAATGAACATATGGTACTCAAGTATCCATACTGTTCGGATGTGCCAGACGTTTTGAAGCAGTTATGGACTCATGATCATGTTTGCCTTGAGCAAGCGTCGGGGGGGAAAGTGCTGAGTTTCTTTAAAGAATAACAGTATATAGGATGCAGTATTTTTGCTATCATCACTCTTGGTAAAAGTGACAAAAATAAACATGACTTTGCGAAGAATTTATCATTAACTGGCAGCCACTGGTTTCTCAGTCCACTCTTCATTTTGTCTTTGATTTGACACATTTATCCTTTTCACATTTAAGTACAGTAGCGCTAGTCAGTTCAGTCAAGAAGAGACAGACAAATCTCCACATCGTACAGTAGACATTCAGGGAGAGGACACAAGGCAATGTGCACAAACCTGCCCCATTCTCCTGGGAGCCTATCTCTGCCACTGCCACAGACAAAACACAGCACAGTTAGACACGACACAGACATGACAGAATCCGATCAGAAGACATTGACTCAGCAAAAACACACACAAGAAACACTGACGGCAATGAGGTTTAGTGCTAAGCGTTGGTCCGACAGCTCTTTCGGAATAGGCAAACATGGATGAACTTAATGACTGTAAAATCCACTCGTGGGGGCGAGGGAGGAAGTCGACGGCAGCACTTATAAAAACGCGGTTCAGTGTCGATGGATTTCTTTTTCCCCGAGTAAATTAAATTCCGCTGGGTGCGCGGCTGAAAAGGGCAGGGTTTAGCATTTGCCGAAGTGATTTCTCTCAACAGGGTGACATTTAGCTCCTGGCCTGCTCCACTCGATTTTCAAAAAGGCTCTGGACTTCTATCTCCGACGCCGCAGAGATACTGAGCTCAGTGCGAGAAGCCTATCGCCGTCCTCCATGAGTGCAATCCAGGAAGGAGATAGCGCCGCGGCGAGAGACTAATGAGTGCGATTAGCGAGGTCACGTTCGTGTCTGAAATCTCAGGAGTTGAAGTGGAGAAACTACTTAGTATTTATTGTTAATAAGCAGAAAAGCTGTATCCATAGTTTTCTGTGACGTGACCATGATGCTGTATCACACACTTAGCTGTAGAGTGCCAACAACAACAATCCATACCATTTTTCATGATATTTGTAGCACCACAGCGTATTCTATGTTATAGCTATGGACACATGCTTTGAAAGGTGAGACTCTAAGCTCTCCGTAGGTGTAACCAGTTTAATTCTATGTGCCTCAGTTCCTGAGAAATCTAAGCTAAACAGAGACTAGTTTTGATCAAAATCACAGATTTTTTTCACGGCACTCCACGCTGTCACTTTTTTGACATTCTTTTTCATCTTTTTGTCGAGCTTTTAATTGCGATTTTGTCCCATTTTTGTGGATTTTTTGTTGCTCTTATTTTACTTTTTTGTTGCTTTTTCGTGGCCCTCTTTTGGGATTTTTTGTTACGTTTTTACCCTAGTCTTCTCCTTGTTGCTATTTTGATGCTTTTAGATTTGTGTAAAGCCAAACCGGAGAAAATGTGTGTGTTTCAGGTGGGGTTTAAGAGGTTAAATGGTTAAAAAAGAAATCTAATATGACTGAGAAAGGAAGAAAGGAGTAAATCTGACATAAAAAATTGAGAGTGACTAAATGACAGACAGCTGTACAATACAATACAGTACAATTGTTGTGCTTATGAATCTAAATATTATAATGAGATTGGGTAAAAGGAGTTGTGAGTCTACTCTTATGTGTCCTTTCTGTGTCTGCGTGAGTTTGCTCTGGATACTAATGTTCTCCAACCACAAAAAAACCCCAATAGTCTCCTCTGGCGCAAATGGGACTTTCCTGGTTTAATAAAGGTCAAAGAAAACATAAAGAAGATGCCACTGCACTGTCTGAAGCATTGTTTAATTGATTTATTTGTCTTATTTGACCAGTGAGCTGTTCTCTGACAATGTCACGTGAAAACTATGAATATGCTTCAATAACATCGGTTGAATGCCGTGATGTTAATATTCCTCAGCACAAGCAAATGCAGATGCAAATTAGAAAACGCAGCCAAAAGGCACTTTCAGCTGAGAGGTTTTTTATAGTGATTCGATGGGTTGATCAGGGACAGGTCAGTAAAGAAGAAACAATACGATATAGGTGTCAGAATCCTATTTCCCCCATTTTCTAGACTAGAATAATATAGTTATGTTACACAAGACTTATTATCTTTGTGCATTCCAGATTTGATAATGGCTCCAAAATGCTTTAAACATAATTTGTACAAGGATTTGACGAATAACTAGAGACATAAACTTAGTATATAAAACTACTACGGCACAGTGGATACTTATATCTACATCACAGTCTGCAGTAGTGGTCCTAATTGTACCTCCATATTGTACCTGTCTTACTCCCTGCCTCAGAGTTAGTCTTGTGCTCGTCCTCCTCGGGACGCTCCATGATGGGGGCAGCTGTTCAGTGATGGAGGACACAGAGATGAGCACAGAGGACATCACAACACAACATGCAGTGCAGCACACACCACGCACTCCCACGTACAGTACACCTCTGCGTCACTTTAGAACCAGGGTTCCTGCATCATTACAGTCCAGTTTACTAAGGTGTGAGTGTTACCATCAGTTCTCCAATAAACCATCCCGATACTTATCACTGTAGTCGTAGTCTGACACAACAACCCGTCTTCTTACTATATATACGTATTTTTAAGGGTCTGGTGTCTTATGTCCACTGAAACTCAGAGTTATGTTGACCAGGCAACCGATTCTAAAGTAGCATCACTAAACCAACCCAAAACCCCTAAACTCAATTACACTTAATACACATATTATTACTGTTCTGGGGAAGTACACATCACCGAATATAATATATCTGTAACTGAGGAGCTGTGGCAACCAGGGATGCACCGATCCGATACTGGCATCACATATCAGAGCCGATACTAGAAGAAAATACAACATCGGGTATCGGCTGCAAATATCTGATGGTGAACCAATACCTGTTTTGGCTCGCACCACTTTAAAAACACAACTTTCAACAACTAAACCTCAGTGAATATGGACCTGCTGTTCCTCATTTTGAACCTGGAGAATTCAATTACTGAGTTAGTTTTAACCTCTGCAAACCTATTTTTTTTGCAAGCAACAGTATACAAATTCTAACTTTGACATTATATTTGTCATGCACAAGTTGTAATGATCTGATCACTTTATGTTGTGAGTTAATCTCCAAGGATAATTAGTAGAAAAGTCTAGTGATCTGTGTGTAATGCTTTTTTTTTAAAATTTCCATTAGTTTATTATTACAGATATAAATAATCATTGATCTGTAACATCTCATTTGCAAGAAAATATAACATTATATTGATCTCACACTGGAGAAAATACGGATATTCACTCTGTTCATTCACAGCAGGCACTTTTAAGAAAGTCTCTTGGTATCGGTTAATATTGGATATCGCCAGACAGATACTCAAAACCCCAGTATCGGTATCGGAAGCACAAAAGCTGGATCGATGCATCTCTAGCGGCAACATAACAAAGACGTCGAAGTTTAAAGGAGATGTACCGCCATTTAAAGTAGGGGTTGGCAAATCCTGACAGCCACTAAGAGCTAACATTGAAACAAACCATGGCATTCTTTGCTTTTTAACTTAGTAGATCTACAGATGTATACGTATATGCTTTATTTCTTATAATAAATGTTAAATGAATAGCTAATGTTGAAGTGGTGGCAAACTCAGAGGTAGTATCTTCCCAAAGTGGCAGCCGGAGGAAAAAAAGCTTGGCAACCCCTGATTTAAAAGAAAGTTTAGGACCAAATTTGCTCATAACAACATTCAAAGCTAAAAGGACTTGCAGGAACCCTGATCGCTCAGATAAACCCACATCTGTCGTTGATGATTGCATTCAGTAGTAGCTGCACAAAAAGATTCAAAAGATCAGGTCAGGCATCTGCATCATTGCAATCCTGTTACAAAGACCATGCACAACCTCCAAAGCAGCACCGCAATCCACCAGCCCCGTTACTCACAGCCGGCTCTAGGTGGCGCCACAGAGCTCGCCCCCTGGACCCTCAAAACGGGAGGGGGAGGCCGTTTGGGACGTTGAGAGGGGGAGGGAGGGGGGTTAGGGTTAGGCGGGGCACTGGCTCCTGTCTCCTGTGTCTCCTCTGTCTTTGCTGCCTCAAAATCTGCTGGCACTGGGACACAGGGCAGAGGGCACACTCACACAAAACACTGGACAGGACAGGGCTAGAGGCTAAAGACGTCCCGGGAACAAAAAGGGTAAAACATAAGACGCTGGCGCTGGGAAGAGAGGGCAGAGGAGCCTATAGGAGAGACAAGGCGCTTTTAAACAGTGAGAGCCTTTGAGGGATGATCACCACTGAGGAGTGACAAACCAATGTGTTTAAATTATTAACTTACATGTGGATCAACAAATGTTAGACTAGTTATGCTGAGAAATTAGGGCAGCAAAAATAATTATAATGAGGACTAAACTGTGTTAAAAACCTGCCAAGGTTAGATTCAGATTCCCTTATTGTAAACATGCTCTCAGAGTGATCCTACTTTAGATACAAGTTGAAAACAACAATGGTCCAAACCTTAAATATAACGTTATTTATGCATTGAGTTACATCTGGTGAGAAGAAGCATTGGTTGTGTTGTTTATATTGTATACAAGTTTTCAAGTAGGACGTTTCCAGGGTTTTGTATAAAAGGCTGACTGTAATATTAGATTTTTGCTACATATGAAAAAGACAGTGCATTAATAGGGTTACTGTACCATGCCTAGAGCTTTTATCCAGCCTCTTGACCTCTTTCTTTATCCAAAGCTATTATACTGTGAACAGCTGTACATAAAGCCCTTCATAACGGCTTGAAAAGACTGTAAAAACTCCACTGAGGCCCAGGAGGACCACGCGGTCACTGCGATGAGTGGAAAACATGGGGCTAACAGCTCAGTACCTGGCGGGGCTTCTGGTCTCTTTGGTTTGATGATGACCTTCGCTCCGCCCCCGAACACGGCGGCCCACATCCGGTTGTTGAGGGGGTGCGCCCCGAGTCGGAAGAGCTCGTTGCAGTTGTGGGTGCCCAGACCGTGGATGAGCAGAGAGAGGTACACGGCGACCACCGCCTCACAGAGCAGGACATTGAGGCGCGGCTGGTCCTCCTCTCGGGCCGACGTCAGCAGGGAGATGAGGGAAGACACGCCTGCGCAGAGGAACACACAGTTTAACAAAAGGATCCATTCAGTTTGTTTCAATTGACTAAACACTAGAAAAGGTCAAATGAAAAACACAGTAAAGTTATAAAGTAATTTGGAAGTGTTATTGAGATTTGGTCATTTAATACATAGAACTCTCTGTCTTTGTAGAGTGTTTGGCAGTTTTTCAGCAGGTTCAAAAAGTGTAAAACATAAAACAATGAATTTGCTTTTTAACACGTTCCCAGAAGAAGAAAAAAAGAGAGAAACCAAAGTGGGATAGTAGTAGTGAGATAATATGTGAAAAACACTATCGAACTATTAGGCTCTAAATCTCCCAAAAGGCCTGGTTCAGCTTCTGTGTTAAATTGAAACACTACCACTACTGCTTTATACTGAGCATCTACATAAGAATACAACGTAGCCCCTAAATCAATAAAGTAATTGGTCAACTGATTTGGGACTACAGCCTTCCTGAATAATTTCAACCCACAATTCTTGACAGCAGGATTTGCTTAATAACGTGCTTTTCTACGGACAAGCAGTCCAGCTTTACAATTAACTAGGACACACCACTACCATTAGTTAGTCTGCATGACTTGTTTGCTTATTTCTTGTTTATTACAGGAGTTTTTCAGTACAAAAAGAAAAGCCACCCTGGGGCAGATGGATGAAATTGAAGCTGCATATCTGTGTTAGGCCCAAGGACACAATAACTTCTGATCAAAACTTAGTCGCTGCCCTCTCTCCTCATATCTACTCGTAACTTTGCCGGCAGCTGGACAGCAGGTTTAACTACAGGTTTAATGATTTATTCTGATAGTTCACAGTGAAAACAGTTCATATTGTACATGTTTGATATCGATTATCTGCTCACTTATGTAGTTTGCTCTTGTGACCAACTATACCAACGTACAATCTGCAAAGACAGAATTTTGAAAGAGGGAGACTTAACTAATTACAGTGATGTCGATTAGTAGTTGATCCAAGCAGTTAGAAAGACCACCTTATATTTGAGGATTAGGCGAAATGTATTTAGCTATTGCAGCATTAAGTAACTGTATCTTGTCTCTCGTGTGACTAAACTCGAGCTCGGCAGAGGAAGTCCACAGATCGCTGAGCACAAATCCGCGTGGAGTGGATGGCGCGATGATTGTGTTGTTTGGTTTGTCTCCCAGAGGCTTTCAGGCTCCTTTTATAGCTCACCATCTGCCCCTCTGAATAAGCCCACGCCGTCTGCCCCCCCCCCTCTCACTCCAGCTCTCAGCTCTATCAGGGATTTGAAGCCCTCACATATGTCATTTTTACTTCCCTTTTCCTCCGCAATTAGGATTACGCAACACTCGATTTCCTGAGAACTGGGGTCGCACTGTCCCACTGGAGGGTTGGATGTCTGGCACCGTTTCGGCAGGTTTAGAGGTGTAAAACATAAAACAATTCATTTCAGCGCGTTCCGAGGAAAAAAAACTTGCAAAGTGAGAAACTCAAGTGGGATTGTGGTGAGATAATAGGTGCAAAACAGAATTCAATTTGTAAAAGTCTGCAGAAATGTCTGTTTCTGCTTTTGTGTTATATCGAGGCGCTTCCAACGGTGTTTCACATCTTTGCATTTTAGCACTGCTTTATAGTAATCATCATCACAACGCAGACCCAAAATAATGATACACTTGACTTTGCGTATTGGAGGGAATAAAAATAAAATGTGGTCTGAAAGAGGGTTGGGTGCAATTTTTACGTTACATTTTTTAAAATACCGGCACTTGTTTGGTACGTGGTTTTCGACACCGATGCCTGAATGAAACTTTTTTCGATACCAATACTAAAATATTTGTCGTCTAGAACCAGAAAACACTAATAATACAATGGGCCCGATCTTGTGCATCGAAACGGAGACGATAGCGTGACGCGCACTTTGTGATCTTCCTCCAACCAGATCGACTCCGCGTCCAGGAGAGTGGTTGTGTGGGGGTGAACATGTGCTTTTGTTTTGCTTCGCGTTCACACCAAGCGCGGGCCGATCCGCGCCACAGCGGACGCTGTAGCTCTTTTTCTCTCGAGACGTGAACATCGTTTAGCTCACGATGGTGGAAATACGAGGAAGTGAATGTCAGCCGTGTTTCCATCAGTGCAGTCACCTCCTCTTGGGACGCCCCCTCACAGGTGGCGGAGGCGAATGGCACATATAGCTCCGCCACTCGGATAATAATTCGCCAAGAGCCTGCGCCGCCCCGTGCGCCGCCACAAGATCTGGCCCATAATGTTGTTCATCTCCAATGTCAAGAAATGTGTGAAAGTGGGAAATTGGGAAAATATTATTAATTAAAAATTGGCAAAAATTAGGAAAGCATTTTGGGGAAAAAAAAACATATATTTGAGCTGAAACAACCAAGGAACTTTAATGCTGTCCTTGAACCAACAGCATCAAAACTGTATTTTATTTTATCGATACAAGTTGTACCTAAACTTTTTTTTCGATACCAAATTGGCATTGCTCAACAGTACCCAGTCCTAGTTTGAAATTATGACCACACGTCACACTGACAGTATGCAAAATTTGGAAAGTTAGACCCCTTTTAAACTCTTTCCTGCATGTTGAGGGCCACATTTTCCGAAGATGTTTTTCTCTTTTTATTTAAAATCAGGTATTATTACGACGGTATTGATTAAAAAAGGAAAAACCAACAGAAATTCCCCCTATGTTGGTTGAAACACAGCGAGAACAACTTCAGAGTCATTCCCGTCTGTGGTAAATCAAGCTCTAGCGTTATAAAGAGAAGATATTGTGCATAACTGTGGCTTATGAACCTGCTTTTAAGCTCCCCAGCATTTATATTTTACGCTTCACTTACAAATAATTTCAAGGATGTTCACCAAGGATGGCATTTTCAGCCAACGGCATGCTAACAAACCAGTTTCCTTGTTACCTGGCCACTGAGCAGGAGCAGAGTTGGGCGTGATATGTTCCTCGATGCTCTCGGTGCGGAGCCTCTTCCTCTCGCTCAGTAACAGGCCCTGGTACACCATCCCTGTGAACTGATTGGCCTCCGTCTGGCTGCTTTGAAGACGCACAAAAAAACAAAAAACAAAAAAAACAAGCGCGCGAGTCAGTGCCCTTTGTTCTAATATTGCAAAAAAACGCCGCAGAGCCCAGGGATGAAACAGACTGATACGATCAAATGAATAAATGATGGAAGGGAGGGAAGATTACCTGTAACTGTGGCTGTCGCACAACGCCTGGTAGATGCAGGCAGACAGCGAGGCGGCTAAAGTGTGCAGGGCAAACACCTGGGGAAGGAAAGATATCTGTTTCACACAACAACACTGTGATAAAAAAAAGAGTTTCCCCCGACTGAACCAAACATATTTTCTCCAGTTCAGCTTTACCCAAATCTAAAAGCTTTATGTCAGTCTTTTGATCCTCATTTACATCTCGCTTTTTGTCTCTATTTTCATATTTCTTTCTTCAAGAAGCTTTGATATTTGGGTAATGCCGAACTTGAGAAAATGTGCTCGGTTCAGGCGGGAGGTAATAGAGTTTCAGATGATGATTGCGTAACACCAGAATCTGGCTGATGCGTGACGGCCTGCAGGTTGGACATTTACTACACAGTTGGTACTGACCTGGTCTTCGTGAGCGTTGGGGTGCGGGGGCGTCTTCATGTGCGTGACTGTGTGGAGGATGTCCTGGATGTGGTTGCTCAGATGGAGGACGGGGTTGGCGATGACTGTTTTCGTGGTGGCGATGCAAGCCGAGAGCAGAGGCAGCGTGGTGGGCAGGGGCAGAGGAGACTGCAGCTGCTTCACTGTAGTCTCCTACAATAGAACGAGAGTGAGAGAGAGGTGCCGTCAGAGGCAGACACTTGTATAATAAGCAGGGAAGGATGAACATTTTATCTGGAAAAGTCTCTCTTCAAGGTTACATCTCAAAGCCACACTGTCTCCTGGCTATGGGGCTAATGAGATATTATAGGTCATGTATATAATGGGGTACCTGCTGGCTCTCCTGCAGCAGAAACAGCAGCTCCATGCGCACAGAGGTGACCCCCCCTCCCTTGGCTCCGTGCAGACTGCAGTAGGACAGGAACACCCGCAGCAGCGCCTGGTTCTTCCTCAGCCAGGCCTTCCGTCTCTCCGAGTGCTGCTGCTTGGCCTGCAGTCTCCGTCGCTCCATCTGGTGGCGCTCATAAGCCCCTGTGTCCGAGCGCTCGAAGACATCGTCCGAGAGCTCGATGGACCCGGTTCGCTCTCCCCAGCGGTCGGGCTCTGGCTCCTCCTCCTTCCCCTCCACCTGAATAGAGCAGTGTGTAAGCTTTAACTTAGTAGTCCTTTTGCCATGATCAAGTTATGCCTTTACAGAACACGAATGGTCCAGGTTCAGCACCTTGTAGTTGCAGATCTCGTGCATTGCGGCGATCTCCTTCTCCAGCCAGTTGTAGAGCTGGAAGCGGAGTTTCCCGCCATCCACCTCGAAGCCTGTGGCCAGCGTCCGCAGCTCCGTCATCAGGATCTTCAGACAAGCCCTGAACTTCAGCTGCTCCGCGATAACGTCCACCTCAGATTCACCCTGCAGAAAAGAAAAATTGCCATTGAATATGAATCAGTGCGATTGAACTGGGATTGCCAGAAATAAAAAAAGAAATAAAGTCAATCTAGTATCTTGTCCCACATACCTGTGAGTCCTCCCTCTGCAGTTTGGGGCCTCCGCTGTTGGACGCTTTATTTTCCTCTGGTTTCTTCATTGCCAAACCTCCATCGTCCTCGTCCTCTTCTTCCTCCTCATCCTTGTCGTCTCCCCAGTCCAGCTTCAGCTCGTCCTCATCTGATTTACCCACGGGCTGGCTCCAGTCCATCCCCGCCAAACTGTCATTCCCTCCCCGGGCAGGAGCAGCTGGGGCAGCCCAGTCCAAGCCGCCGCCGCCCTGGGTCCCGTTCTCCAGGGGGTGGCTGGAGTTGAGCGTGGCCTTTGAAGACGCTTTGCTCAGAGGAGATGAACCAGACTTTTTAACGGTGACTTTGGGGATTTTGGAGAGGACTTCAAGGGCGAGAACAGGACAGCCCACCTAAGACAGAGATGATAATGTGTAGTAGCTCAAAAAGTAATTCATTTTGCCTTCAACAATCACAAAAAACACATATCTATGAAGTAAATATATAAAAACAATGATTTGTGACATTAAGCAATTGGATACATTAGTTTATCCATTTTTCTTCGATCACCACACCATTCATACAACCTTTTTCACTTGTTGCTTTTCTGATCCACTTGCATGACGTAATGTGACAAAACGCTGTTATGCTTGTGTTAAAGTATTCCTACCTTGAAGTGAGCGTTGGCAGTGGTGAAAAACAGCTTGCGCTCGATCAGGTTAATCTCGTCGGCGATGTTCTTCTCCGCGGTGAGGCTCACAGTCGTCTGAGCGGCACCTTCTGCAAAATGCCGGCGGATGATGAGCGGGTGTGTCCTTAGGTAGTTGTAGAAGCTGAAAACCACTGGGTTGCAGGACTTCACCATGGCATCTGAGACAGACGAGAAAGAAAAACTAGCTTAGAGTGAGATTTTTTTACTCCTGAATATAGTGATAGGTGGTGTTTTCTCTCTGCTGGTTAACAGTGGGAGGTGTGAAGTTGTTCAAAGGAATCTAAAATCAATACCTACTAGCAGGAGGCGTTCTCTATTTTAAATTGAGCAGAATGCTCTATGAATGGTGAATAGAAAAAAACAAAATAAAGAAGGACCCGACTGCATGACACAGTTGAGGTCAGAATAACACCTTCTCTTTCATGGTGGTTTAAAGAGAGTTTATTTATGTATTAATTTGATTGGGAGAGCACATGTTAAAGAACAGACATGATAAGACAAGTCGGATTGTTGCCAAAGGCTAATTTCCATCCTTAGTCCCGCTGACGAGAGTCACACAGTTGTCACAATACTGCATATCACAGATCAATAACATTTATTTTACAGCAAGAAACTCTATATACAGATTCACATTAACCAAATTACATTTGTCCTTCTACAAGCACATTCAGCTGCACGAGCACTCTGCCACTTTCACTGCAGTCTTACATCATTTAATTAATCATTTATTATAATTTGATATCATTATTTGGTCGGGAACAGTGCATGTTAATGAGTATACATGGATACATGCATGTAAATACACCACGACGGATTATAGCCTTACGCTAATTTCCTGCCGTTGTCCCACACTCTCTATTCACCCTGGCCTATTGCACATGTTGTACCCGGAGGAAACCTACGCAGACACAGGAGATCATGCAAACTCCACTCAGAAAGACCCCGTCCAGGTGGGAATCAAACCTGAGACCTTCTACTGTGAAGCACGAGTGCTAACCGTTGTGCCACCGTGCCGACACCAATTGACTGCGTAATTCACAAAGTCAAGGGACTCACCTGGGTTCTCATCCTCGTCTTTGGGAATCCTCTCCAGCAGAGTGTCCAGGGCCAGGGTGTAGTCTTTCATGATCCAGTAGGCGATGCTGCGCAGGAAAGGATCGGGGTGCAGGCGCGAGCAGTGGTACCCCGTCCCATCTCTGTTACAGCCCAGGACCTTCTCAAACAGCAGGCCCCGGCACGTCGGGGACTTCTCGTAGTCAGCCTCATAAAGCCGGGCGACTATCATGGCTAACTGAATGTCCTCCATTTTCTCCATCAACACCTGCAACATAACAAACAACATTGCAACATGCTGAAACGATTAATACACCCCCTTTGAAGACCAAGGTGTTGTGGTTTTATGATGTTAAGTCATTTGTAGAACTGAACTATGGTAATGCTTTGAAATTTGGTGCAGTATACAGCGCTTCTTTCGGCTATCTTTATATTTTGACTGACCCAGGCCAAGGAAATCTTTTATCAGCGCTAAACAGACAAACTGTACATGATTGTTTGTATTTATTTATTTTTTTAAATAAATTGTTTGGCCCATTGGCTTTATTTGACAGAACGGTTCAGAGTGAAAGCACAGGAGCGATATTCAGCTAACTTTTGAGACTAGTTTGTTGCAGCTAATATATTGCCAAGCCTTTAGGCAGACGAACACCCTACAGTCTATGAGCCCAGATATCTGCGGACTTAATGATGTGGTGATATGAGCCCAGACGCCCTAAAGAGAAAGTGTAATAAGAAAGTCTATTATCTTTGTCTCTGCTGTGAAGGAAATGGGAATGCAGGGATGGAGAGAAATGACTATATACTTTGTGAAAGCATACAGTAGATTGGGTCTCACCTCAATGTAGGACAAAAAAAAAAAAAAAAGGACACTATGACTCATGAATTTCTGCCATTTTACTCGCAGAACTGTAGGTGGATTGTATACTAGGCGCCTCATTCTAGTTCAATCAACTGTTCTATTCTGGTGTTTGCTTGTTTTGTGTGTGAGCAAATCATGTAGAAACAACATGCAAAAATGAATAAACGAAAGATCCCCAAAAAAATCAAAATAGCATTTCATTGCAAACATGCGAGTATTTCTCATTTCCTACCTCAATAGCATCTTTGAGAGATCCTGCCAGCAGGAAGAAGGCGGCAGACTGTTCGAAGCGCTGTTTGCCCAAAAGAGAGAAGGCATTTTTCAGGGCCGCCTTCCTCCAGCGATCCTCAGTGAAGTTATTCTTAAAAAACTGAGTCATCTTTTCATCGTGCTGCGACCTGAGGAGCGAAAAAAAGAGCCTATTGATCTTTTAAATCCGCACAAAGCTTTGGGGAGGTTTGTCAAAAAAAAAAAAAAAGGAGCACCGACAGCACAAAATACAGTGAACCAAAGAAAGTGTGTCTGACCTGAAGAGTCCCCACAGAACAGCTTTTTTCTTGC
The DNA here is from genome assembly GCF_951799975.1 of Gobius niger. NCBI lineage: Eukaryota > Metazoa > Chordata > Actinopteri > Gobiiformes > Gobiidae > Gobius > Gobius niger. Next base: position 13,672,548 of record NC_136855.1, on the reverse strand, counting down.
AGGCTAAATAGAACAGAGCAGCATCTAAAGGGTCGTTGTTTCTCTGGAAGGCGGTTTTACCCAACTGAGGACAAAAAAGTGAACAGACGGTTAGTCGTATTAGTATTTCCAAACAAGTGTATAAAAAATGAGACTGAATACATTGCCATAGTAGCAAAACCAAACAAAAAGCACTCGGGGTCATGGCTTATGCAATGTGTGTATTACTGTCAGGCCAAAACAATTCACTTTGAAACTAATTCCTTCTTAGCAAAGCATTGACGTACAATATTTAGCTTCTGGAAGGAATAGAAATACATCATAACTTAACCCAGTGCACAACTGCTCGGCTGAGTTTCCCTACAAATGTATTATAATTTAGTTCATTTGATTTATTCAACAATGACCGTCTACTATAGCATCAAATATGCCCCATATGACTCTCTTCTCATTTCCATCTGCAGGCCCTGTGTCAGTACATCATCGCAGTTTCATTTGTACCTTCTCCACCATTTTACGCAGCGTGTTGATGTTGCGTATCCACCAGCCCACCCCCACAGCGCGGAGCTCGGACCACTGCGGGTCTCCTCTCTGCATCGCTGGGATCATGTTCAGCAGCTCCTCCTCTGCCTCCGAGTGGAACGCCCAGGCGAAGTGACAGGTCGATAAACCTGTGTTAAAAACAAGAGAGCGAGTGAAGAGAATAAAAAGACAGTGATTAATATTATCAAAGGGGGATAATGATGAGTTTCCGTTGTGATATTAAAGCATAAAGAACATCATTGACACAGGTGAACAAGTCCAAACAGAAAGTTAAGGCGGAGTATCATATTGGATGTAATCATAATATCAAACTAATATAACTTTTGTACCTTGGTGCAGTAGCTGCATGCGGTACAGAGGGGGCAGTGACGTGAGCAGACAGGTGTGGAGACGCATGGCCAGCAGATACCGGAGTCCGCACTCGTCCAGAGCCTCTCCACCTACAAAGAACAAAGCATTACAGAACTATCAGCAGCAGACCAAGAGTAACAATAAATCAAAACTTCATTCAAATGGCTCCCGTAGACCAGGGGTAGGCAAGTTTGTAAAAAGACCAAGGGCCGGACCTGCCAATTTTAGCCCGAAGTAAAGCACCTTTTTCTACAAATATTAGGGCCGGGTACCATTACCATACTAGTATCTACAGCAGGTACTGAGAAAAAAAATACAGTTTTGATGCTGTTGGTTCAGAGACAGCATTAAAGGAAGTGACTTGGTTTGTTTGCTAAAATAAAATGATTTGTTTGTCCATTTTTTTTTTAATTTCTTGCCCAATGTTTGCCCCATTTCTCCCAATCTTTTACATATTATTTCTTATTTAATTTTTTTTCTCTTGTTTTCCCACTTTTTATTTTACAATTTTTTTTTATCACCATTACCATTACCATTTTCCCCAATTTATTCCCCATTTATTCCCTATTTTAGCCCCTTTTTCTCTCCAAAATGTATTAACACAATGTTTCCTTTTTTTGCCACAGTTCTCCCCAAATTGTTCCCCATTTTTCACACATTTCTTGACACTGGAGATGAACCCGATATTGTAAATGTGCAGATCTTCCACACATTGTTGTTCTTGTTCTTGATGACAAATATTTTAGTAAAGGTATTGAAAAAAGTATCGTTCAGGTATTGTTATTGAAAAAAACGGTACCCAGCCATATACATGACCTAATTGGGTGTTCTGTTTGGAAATTTTGAAAGAATTGACAGTATTTCACACATTTATCATAATATCATCTTCAAAATCATTCAAAACATGCTGAGGGCCCGGGGTTCTATGCTGGACGGCTGGATTTGGCCCCTGGGCCTGACGTTGAACATTTTGTGCTTGAAAGCTGCATGCATAATTTGAAGAATAAATAAAAAGAGTAATGCAAAAAAAGCCACATTTTTAAAACACTAAGCTCCTTTTGCCTTGAACCTTTTCGCTCTGTTTATGTTTACGTTACACTGGAACGGTCTGCTAATGTTTGATGCTAAACTAAAGACTAAATAAATCTGATGAAATATAAGACAAAAAGGGCTTTATCTATGAAAAAGGAACACCATAAGCCCAGTTTATTATGATAACTATAGATAGACCATATCTGGAACATTTAATCACTGTCTATATACAAAACCTCTGGGAATACTAATGATATGAAGACAAAATACCAGCAGTTTTCAAACAATGGGTCAAGGCCAAAAGGTTTGTGGGCGATTTAAGTGTTGGACTAATTTGAAGGCACCATTGTAGGATTACATTTCTGGAATTACTCTAATCATGAAAAACGACACAGGCACTTGACAATTGACTATATAAAGGGATTCAGTAAGTAACGTTTACCCGTGTACTGCTTGTCATTGGAGCTTGTGACCTCAGCGCCAGTCGTTGCCACGGTATCGGCCAAAGCCACTAAAAACATCTGCTCGAGTCGGGTCAGTCCTGGGAGGCTGGAGTGCATGAGGTGACTGGACAAAACCTGATTCAGCACAGAGAGACACACAAAAAGCAAATAAATAGTTAATACTAGTAGGTAACGCAACGCATTGTAGTACTGAAGGAACGTTGCAGTTTTACCTGGGCGTGCTCCGGTCCGAAGAAGGACGGCCCGTACTGGGAAAGGTTAATAACTCTGGATTTCTTCTCTGGTTTGTCGGTGGCAAAGTTCACAAAGTCGTCTGTAGTGACTGTCTGCACCTGTCAAAGAGAAGAGGACATTTTAAACTGCAATGCAATGCTGTGTGATGAATATTGAAAACATATATTAGCGGTATTCACCTGGAAGAGGTCAGTATACTGGTCCTCTGCGGACTTCTGCGTGCCCTCTCCATCTGCCGCTTTCGCCCCCTTGGCCGCCTCCTCCGCCCCCTTGTAAGGCGTGTCCAGGTCGGCCAGCAGCAGCGCGTAGAGGGGCAGCGGGGGGATGGAGTTGATCTCGGTGTAGTCCCTGCCCCCGTCCCGCCCGGCCACGATGGTGTCTTTTGCCGTGCTGCCCGTCACGCTGATGGTTCGGGACAGGTGACGACGAGACCCGCCTTCTCCCGCCTCGACGTCCCTCACCACGGCAACCTCACCGGCGATGCACTTCACCAGGTGAGCGAGGATGGCCTGAGGAGAACAAGACAGGGGGGTTATTATAATGGGGAAAAGAACCATGTAAGTTTAAAGCGCTGTCAGGCAAGTGAAGGGATTTCTGTGTTCCTCTTTAATGAGGACGGTGTCAGAGTCTAATCAACTATAATATCAAGCGAACAAAAGCACTTAAGCTTGATGTAATAACCTTGCGATGTATAAACTGGCAATTGATGGGAACCCAATCTGGTACATGTTTTTGATCCTTCTGAAGATGGTATAATATTTCAAGCTCCACAGGCACTTAAAGCACTTTGCATCAGTCATGAGGTGTATTGCTCAAAGACACAACAACAGTACAATAATGTGGGAGCAGAGTTCAACCTGGTTATGGCACAAGAGGCTATGAAATTTGAGTCATCTAACACTAAACAGCAGAGGTGGGAGTAAGTCACTAAATACAAGTCACAGGGTCAAGTCAGGTCAAGTCAAAGCTTTTGCCAATTCTAGTTTTATCCAGCAAGTCACCTCAAGTCCCAAATGAAAGTGTTAAGCATAGACTGTAAAAATAATGGACGTCTTCTGCTCACTCCTCCCCGTTTACCATAATGACCACGGCTCCCCAGCTCTGACGAAGCATGTTCCTAAAAAGGACATACGGGCGGGATTTTCACCATAGACTCGGCCCTTGCGTGACGTGTAGCTCGCGCTGCTCCAACGCTAACAGTCCGACCCTCATTAAGTACAAGATTTTACGAAAACCAGCCTGGTTTCATATATTGTGATTAACCCAGCGCTATCTCAGGAGGAATATCTAGCCTAGTCTAGTGTTGAAAAAATTGAAACCAGGCGCTAAAGTTGCTTTTAAGGTGTCTAAACTCCAATGCTTTTCAATGGGGCCCTAGTGGCGATATGGAGGTACTACAGCAACGGCGGAGCAATGGCGGCCCCCAGTGTCGTGGTCATAAAGCAGAGCAGCCAGCGCCCATTGGTGTTAAGCCTAATTTTCACTGTTGGACAATTAATTCTTCTTTTAAGTCATGTTAGAGCACTGGTCAAGTGACTCCCACTTCTGCTACATAACAAAGCATAACAAAATTGTCATGTCAGGACTTACAACAGTGGTTTCCACAGTAGGGGGACCCTTAGGTGGGGGTTGCAAGATAATTTCAAGACAATATTTTTTTTAAATTAATGACATAAACATATATGTAATATTGATTACGTGTTTTAGTGACATTAGGTCAAATAGCAATGTATACATCACTTAAATGAGACAGGGGCGTAGAGAGTAGAGCGGGTCGTCTTGTAATCAGACGGTTGGCAGTTTCGTATCCTCCTTTTTTTGTGTCCTTGGATAAGACACTTCACCCATCTTACCTCCAGTGTCTGAGTACATTGGTGTATGAACAAGAGTGTGAACAGGTGAGCGGTTTCTTGATGTAAAGCGCTTTGAGGGCCTAAAGCAGGTAGAAAGGCTCTACATAAATGTGACCATTTAAATGTTTTGTACCTGAAATGATCATAAATGCTCATTATGTTTTACAGTGCTGGATCCTGAATAGTTGATGTAGGTATTTTGAGTGTCGCTGCCCGAACAGTTTGGGAACCCATCTTATTTCCATGTTATTATCGTGTTGTAAAGTGTGACTCGGTGATATCAACACCAGCATTTATCTTTAACAAACAACATTACACCTCACCTTGGCCCGCCGCACTTTGCCCAGGTCCATGAGCTCGAGCAGCTGTGTGGGGTGGTACTGTGGCAGCGTGGGGGAGAGCGAGTGAGCTGCTTCAAACAGCCCCCCCTCTTGAAGCCCCGCCGGAGCCCTCAGAGCCTCATCCACAGCCGCGCTGCTTTCAAAAACGCTCTTAGACCGGGCTCTCCCTTCGAAAACTGGATTTTGCCCTCCTGAGATGTCCGCGGAGGACAGGTTACCCTCATCACCGTCGCCCGGCTTAACGTCCTGCCGCCATTGGGCATAAACGTGCATCTCACAGTCCATCCCCACCACCAAAATACCGTCCCGCACCCAGGACAGGGAGACAGGCAGCGAGGGTGTCCCATCAACTGAAGATAATAAGTCTATGGAGCGGAGCAGGATCCACCGGGAACGAATGCCCTGTTTTATGCTGCCCCCTAGAGGAAGGGAGATAACTGCGACCCCGTCTTTGCTGCCGGTCTGCTCGTTGACCATCCCAGAGATTCGCCCGTACATGAGGATATTGGAGCCCACGCCCACAGTGAGGATGTGGGAGCCGTCTTCTTTGGAAAGCCAGTCCAGATGGACGTAGTGCTTGATGTTGGGAGAGGTGTGGTCCCTGGTCATGTACAGATCGGACCTAAAACGGGAAGACGTTGAAGATTGAACATTTGTAGCAGGGCACACACTTTTTTTTGTAGTATTTAGCACAAAAATGGATATGTAACTTAAATGTTTGCTCGGAAGTACTTGACATTAAATGGAGTGCAGTGTTGTACTTATATTTTTTCAATACTGGAACTATTATTAAAAGTCTAAATGTCAATATTTTAATTTCTTAAAATACATTATTTTTAATGAAGTTTATATAGGTTGGTTTCTCTATTCACACATATGGACATTTTTCCTTACTCAGTTTAAGCAGGTGAGCGAGAATGAGAATATAGCCCTGGGAGTTTTAATTCTATTGAACATGCATTGGTATTGATCTCAAATGACTGGTATATGATGAAAAGAAAATACTGAAAAACTGCCACATGCTTTTAATCTCCTTTAAAAATATAACAAAAGGCCTTTCGTTATGTATCCACGAGGTGCAGTATAGTTTATGACACTGACCTGCTGTACACAAAGAGGTTGGAGTCCACGCTGACTCGAGGGTCCAGGGTGGAGGTGGGGCGTGTGAAGTCGTCCAGGTGAATGGTCTGCTCCAGGACCCACTCGGAGCCTCCGGTCGACTCACACTCGTATATGGACACGTGCATCGAGAAATCCTGGGCACAATTAGACTGTGGAGGGATCAAGATGTAACAAACATTTACGTTCTTCACACAAGCAGTATCAGTTTCTATTCTGAAGTTTTACCCACTTACTGCAGTCAAATGTATGATGGATAAGAGAACAGGGGTGGACAGGCCTAGAATGAGTACGAGGGAAGCTAAGGGTTCGGGTTTATTTCTCACATTTCATATTAACACACAAAATGGGTTTACTTTTCTAACATCAACGCTCAAAAGAGACTCTTGGGATAGTGGTTGCCTGTGGTGAGGCCGCTATACCCAGGCTCAAACCAGAACAATGATTTTTATCCTAGTAGTTTGAGCTCAGGCACTTGAATAGGATTGGACGCAATCTATAAAAGTGGAGAGGCGCTTCTAAGGCCTGGCAGATCTCACATTTTGATCATATAAAAAAACAACAACAACACAACAATGCCTCTCCACATTTGCATATATATTGTATAGTCCCTGCTGTAATGTGATTCCGATAACACATTCCCATTTTCCTACCTGTCCATGTCTCTGCTGCTTGAAAGCCATGGCCAGTCTGCCGATGTACGAGCAGGACACGGCCACGGGACGTCCCGAGACAGACACCGCGCTGTTGTTATCCTCTTCTTCGTTCATGAGCGCCCAGGGCTCCCAGCGGTACACGCGGCTGTCCTGCTCATCGTCGCCGTAGCCCTCGTCGGCGCCCTCCACGGCACAGTGCCAGAAACGCACGTGTGAGTCCGAGCAGGTGGTGACGATCAGGTATGGGGCCAGGCACACGGGGTAGATGGACGAGGAACTCAAGTGACCTGTGAATGTGAACAGGAATTTAGTGCAATGAATGGGGCACTTTGAATGGAAGACATTAATCTTAGCTCCAGTGAGATTTCTCTTTTCTATCTCTATTCAGAGGGAAAAGAGGAGGACTAACAGGGGAAACCTACACAGACATCAGGAAGAACAAGCAAACTCCACACTCCATTATAAAAATGTCAATTTTGAATAGGAACTAGTGTTAGGAGGAATTTGTGGCTAAACACCACACACAGAGCGCCTCACCTGCAGAAGGGGTGGCCCTGGTCACCTCCACACCGTGTGGAAGGTCCAGGCGTTTGCTGTAGACCAGTTTGGAGCTGAGGATGAGTTTGCTGGCCGACTGCAGATTGGCTGTGGAGGCCGAGCGAGGCAGGGGTCTGATGGGAGAGGTCTCTGGGGAGGAGTCTGCATTCAGCGCCTGATTAGGGACCATTAACTGGCTCTGAAAGCTGAAGTCTGGACTCCGACTCTGCTCGTCTGGACAGAAGGGGAAAGCAGAGCGATAAAATGCACAGTTAACAGGCACAAAATGTAACTTGCTGGGCACTAATCTAGAGATTAATAAGAGGGCAAGAAATCGAATTGAAATTGCAATGTGAAGGTCGCAGTTGTAAAACCTCCATGTAGGTCATGTAATTCCTTCTGTAAACAACAACATATCCTGTCTCCGTGTGGTTTTTAAATGGCTAAAACTGCAAATGCTGTCAAGTCAAATTCAGTGGTAATGCTCCAGAACATGATCAAACTTTGCACCGCACATTAAATCTTCAAAATAATAAATAAAAGCAAATCTAATCATAATCACAATGTCGGTCAGAAAAAGTAAAACTACAGTAAATACTTTTACAGAATTAGTCAGTCGCTGCGCACCCTTCGCACTGATCACACAGTGTGTTCAAGGTAATGTTCAGGGAGGAGACTGCGGAATCTACGGGTCAGTTCCAGTCAACTGAAGAACAGTTTCAAACACAAGGCCATCGGGAAGCTGAACTCCCTACCCTCCCTCCCACCCCTCTTCCCCCTCCCCCCGCGCCGCAATCAAGGATGAGAGAAACATAATTTCAAACCATCCACTTGGTTTGACAAATAAAAAATCTTGAATCTTGAATAAGTATGAACTTACCAACGCAGGCTTGTACAGATCGAAGATGCAGGTGCCACATTTGAAGCACTGAGTTCCTATTGAGGTCCTTTTCAATCACAACCAAAAAGAACTTCTCAGAAAAAGGCGCAGGCTGGTAATCTAAAAACGAGCAGAGATGGTGCAGTTGTTTATAATGGAAAGAAAACAAATTGGATTTTTATTTCTTACATTTTATAGTTTTTTTTTTTAAATGCCTTAGACAGAATATGATTTCTATTGAGCTAGTGTTGCCTAAAGTAGCAGCAGTGTTTAGAAAGTATATAACAAGGCGACGACTTCAGAAGTGTCCTGTACCTCCGTCACCAAACGCTGGAGGTGCAGCTTCGTATGTTCTCGGAGGTTTGTATCCGAGAATGAAGTCCTCTTGGAAGACATGCAGCAGCTGAGTGTTGGCGCCGCACTGTAGGTACAGGTCAATACATTGTTGTTACTATGGTTATTCATTGATCGCAGCGTGTTCTTCAAGCATGTTGTTGTTGAAACTTGAACGCAGTGCCTCTAACCTGGTTTGTAATGACATCCAACTCTATGATACATCCAGGCCTGGCAGTCGACTGTTGGCTCACAATGTTGAACACTTCGCCCACCAGTTTCTAAACAAGAACATGCGCAATTAAGCCATACAGAGCATTAAAAAAAAAGGAAATCATTTACCAAGAGAAACAGAAACAATGTTCTGGCGCTACATCGGAATGAAAATGATCAACTCACAGACGTTTCCGGATCTGACAGCTCATCTAGGAGTTTTCTGGCATCCACCACAGCTTGATAGAGGCGGAGATTTTTACCATCTGAAGCTACGAAGCAGGCACTGGCACTGTTACAGTATGTCCCTGACGGAGAGGAGATGTGAAAAGTTTAATCAGCGTCCCACTTCATATGAATAAATTAGCTACTGTTAGAAACTTCACACACTTCAGATGCAAAAATCTCCCAAAAAATAGTTTTTTCTTCACATTCTTCCACTTAATTATAATGCTGAATGAACCTCATGAACCTTAAGAAAGTTACATTTTGGAAAATCTCAGTCAAGAGCATCTTAAACAGGATCCAGTATATGCATTATTTGGAATGACTCATAAATTATGAGTTCATTTAATTTATTTTAATAGTTAAATAGATAAACTGCATGGCTGCACGACTCAACTGGTAAGGCAATGGGGATTACTGTAGGATGACAAGCAGCGAGCGACCCCAAAAAATGATTTATTCCAACCCATAAAACAAAGTCTGATCTCTTAAATATAATGAAATATCCTGTATTTAAACACTGAATAAACCTATGAAGCTCAATCAACAACCCATCCCCAGTCATCTTAAAAGACTGAGGCAGTGTCTTCATTACATTTTCAGGAGATAAACATTGAAAGAAATGTTCCTGAAAAAAGCGCGACCCACTTTTAAATCCTCACACACTAACTAAGAACCACTACTGGCAACAAATTCCAATTTAGCCAATACTCTATACAAAATGCAGGTTTAAGCAGCTAATGGGCGTCAGGTGACCTTAGGACTTTGAGACTCTTCCCATGGGATCATAGGCAATGAATGAAACAGTGTGGAAGTACTTCAAACTTCTAACCACAGGAACGCTATATATCCCGTTTCATAGCACTATCAGTGCAAACGCTGTTCTGGTAAAGGTACTGAGATGAGAGGTGAAGCGTCAGATAAATAGATACCTGGTCCACATGGCTATTCTCTGAAAGCTTTTGCTACTATAATACAAAGATACAACCGTCCAACACACATTCGACCCCAGTGGGCAATTCATGCATATAATTGTTTACTTTTTACCTATTTCATAGGTGCAAAGTTCAGACTAAATGAAAATGTTTACCGAGCACGGTGCTGGGGATGAGCGTGGGCAGCCAGGCCACGTTGCTGAAGGCAGAGGTGTGCAGGGAGTTGATTCGGGCGAGTTCAGAGACCCCCCCGGTGCAGGACAGGGGCCCGATGTGGTCCACCCGCCACAGGATCAGCTCACTGTAGATGGCGTTGGGGTCGTGGAAGGTCCTAGTGGCTGCATTACGGAGCTGTTTCCTAGAAGAGACCAAAATAGCCCGGGTTCAGTGTCCATAATTTATGAGTTGATGTATTGTATTGCAAAATGCTAAAAGCGTCTCCATTGTGTCTGCCACAATCATCTTTCGGGGTTGCATAGTCAGGGCAGTTCGGGATTTTCCAATTGAGTTTACAGATGCCAAGATCGTACTGTCAGCAAATCTATGTCCACCTAAACTAAAATGAAGCATGACTGAAAACATATAGTTTCAAAGTCAATTTACTTACTGTATTAACTAACATTAACGGCACAAGGTTTAGGACTAAATATGCAGTGAATCAGGTCTAAACTTGGACAAAACCAACAATATGATTTCCCAAGAATCTCTGCTGCCTGGATAAAGACCTCAGGTAAAGGGAAGAAAATGGATGAACGGATAGAAACTGCCATACGGTAATGGCTGCCACAGATGAACAAAACGTGTATTTGCAGTTTATCATCCTTTTGAACAGTGCATTTCTATGATGGTAGGATACAATTGCGTACCTGGGCAGTCCTTTGGGTATGGGGAGGGTGGGCGGCTGCTCCCCGTCCATGCTCCCGGGGGCGGAGGGCGGGGTGAGCAGGGCGTTGTGGTGGGACGAGGTGAGCAGCAGAGGCAGCACGGTGTGGCAGGCCTGGTCGTTCAGGTGGAAGCGGTGGCCACAGTACCGGAACTTATGAGACACGTTCAGGACGTTGGAGAAGCCGGAACGCTCGGCGAACGTCACTGCCCACTGCGCACAGACAAGTCACACTCATGATAGGAGCCGGGGATAGAAGGAAGCATTTAAGACTTTTTAAGACTGGAATCAAGATTTGTTATAGCGTCATAATAGGATGGAAATAGCATGGCATCTAAAAGTGTAATAAAATGGTTAATTACTCATGGAAACAGGACATGCCTTCTACTTTATGTCATGGTAATGATTAACCCAAACCCTGTATCTACCAGGAAACGAGGTAAGTATTTTCCTGTGTTTCGTGGTTTGTGGAAGACAGATTCATTTAAAATTTTATCTCCTAAAAAAGCATTGCATTATTGTTTTCTGTTGTGTTCTGTCTGGTTTTGTCACTGTCACAGGGACCTGGTTGAGGGATCCGTCCACGTGCTTGGAGACCATCATGACGGCCGGGCTGGTGATGGGCTGGGAGTTGGAGGAGGGGTTCATGCCCAGTGAAGTGAGGCCAGCCGAGGCGGAGGCGGAGCGGGGCAGGCGCTGCACGGCCCTCCCCTGCTCGCCCGTCCCAGAGCCCTCCCCCTCTGTCAGAGTGTAGGCGTACATCAGGATGTTTTTACTGAGAGAGTTTGCGTCGCCGGTGGGAAACGCCACGGGAATACGAGAGGAGAAGGACACCTGGAGGGGGAGAGAGAAAGACGTGTGTGAACGTATGATCAGACCTTTGGCTCTGTAATGATATAGTAAAAGCAGTATTTACTCGAAAGCATATAATGGTAGTTGTCATTGTCATAAGAAAATAAGTGGATTTACTGCTTCACAAATAAAAAAACAACAACTATGACAATATTGTAAATGACTCTCAATGGGTACAAATGTGGATCAACCGCACCAGCTGAAATGTTTTCCTCAGTGCTATCATTATTAAATATGTGTATGCAATTAAAACTATGTATGGAATCGATAAATTGTCAATAAAATGTAGTCATTTCATAGTGGCAATTATCTTATTTTGGCATTAAGATGATTCCTAACAGACATTTTGGGGTTTTATACACCAAAAGCATAGGTGTATCATTTGATGTATCATACACAAGGCAGAAAAACACTTAGAGTTTTGCTTTACTCTCAATTGCAGTTTCTGTTCCTTTTTACGCTGCATGAAACTACCCTCACACCACGACCTACTTTGGTCTTGAAACTGAAACAAAAGGAGGGAAAAACTGCATCACCCACCTGGACCTGTCTGAAAATGCCTTGGTTGAACTCGTCCAGATACTTGACGTGCCACACCAGGAAGGAGCCGTCGACCGGGTGGACCGTGAACAGCATGTCGGGGCTTTTGTTCCACTCCGTAATCAGCGTCTCCATCTTCCTCTCCAGCAGCATGGAGGGCAGGGGCAGGCTGGAGCTGGACCCCGGGGAGGAAGCTTTGGTGCTGCCCTGCTCCCCAGGCTCCGTCTCCTCACCGTGCTCAGAGGACGCCTTGTCAGACATCTCATCGAGGTCTGCGTAGAAGAGGTAATATATAAAGTCTGAAGCTGAACGTTGCTGTATACAGTGTTTCTATGTGTTTGAATGGAAATACAGTTCCTAAATAACATGTTATTGTATGATGCTTAAATCATGCTGTACCAAATTCAAACTTCATGGGAGATCCATCAGGATCGAGGGGGTCGTCGGTCGCCTGTTCCAGTTGTTGCTCAGAAAACTTGCGCAGCTGCACCATGAAGAGGTCCATAGAAGAAGTGAAGCTTAGGTCCTTATTGTTGAGCCAGTGCACCACGAAACCCCCGCCGCCTGTGCCGTCGTCGGAGTTAAAGGCAGCAGCATCAGCCAGGGACGGGATATCTGACAAAAGACATACAACCACATATGTGACAAGAGAGACAAACATTGCCCAAACCAAAACCAGAGAGCTATCTGTTGTATGTGGTGAATCATAAGTAAATGCGTTGTACCTGTGCTGGGGTTAATGCTTGCGGAGATGTGGAAGTGGCAGAGGGCGTTGGCGTGATGAGCGATGTGTCGGTGAGTGTGGGGGTCGTGGGTGCCCAGCTGAGAGGGCAGTAGTTCACTGTGGGCCACCAGAGCAGAAGACCGCCTCCTGCCTCTGCGGAGGTGCTTCAAGTGGTGGATCGACTGTAAAACGCAACAAGACACACGGATGAGGATCTGTATTGTTTTTTTTTTCCCTCATGTCGGAAGATTTTTAAAGAGAAGTCACTTGATTCACCTCCAAGGCATGTTGTATTTTGTCCTTGCCGGCCAGTCCTGGGAGGCTGGAGCTGTAGGACTGTGAGTTCTCCGATATTTGTCCCCCAAGAAGGCTGTCCTCCGGCAGCAGAGTCTCTGACCACAATCTGCACACGCCGTCTTCACACGACGTCAGCAGGACATTGCACACCGAGCCCCTGGAAAATAGAGGAGTGAAATATTTTTGAAACTGATTTACATTCTTAAAAACAATGTGTCTCCTTACTTAGGCATAAACTTGCTGGTCTTCCTCCAGGACATGCCCGTGACCGATCGGGGATGGGCCAAATAAACAAAGGAGAAGTGCACAGGAGTCTTTTTATCCGAGGGGTCTTGGACCACCACCGCAGAGCGCCATCCAGTGGTTGGGTACCACACTTTGAGTAAGCAGTCATCCTAGGACAAGCCAGAGACATCAATATTAGATTTAACAGACAATAGTTAACTGCTGTTTGGGGGTAAAAACAGTCAGCCAATAAAATACTTGATAATAATGAGCATTGCTAAAAATTGGCCATGTTTGTCTTACAGTATATTGATTCATGCTTGTCTTTGCTTATACTTTTTCGTACTTGTGCAGATGGCAATAAATTGAGTTCTATTCTAATCTTTTCTATTTATGTGAAATAAAATGGCTGTTGCCAGTGTGTGTGTGTGTGTGTGTGTGTGTGTGTGTGTGTGTGTGTGTGTGTGTGTGTGGGTGTGTGTGCGTGCGTGCGTGTGTGTGTGTGTCTGTGTGTGTCTGTGTGTGTGTGTGTGTGTGTGTGTGTGTGTGCGTGCGTGCGTGCGTGCGTGCGTGCGTGTGTGTGTGTGTGTCTGTATGTCAACTCTGCAGGGGCTAAAAACCCTAATAATCCTAGCCAAAGGAGTCAAATTACCAACATGTCTTTGTTTAGCTGCACAATCCAAACAAACAAGATCCATCATGATGTGCAGTGCATGTACACATGTAGGATGTAGCTTGTATGTGCAGATTAGCTTGGCTATTTATATCAGTGTTGCTCAAACTTTTTACGTCAAGTACCAGAGGTCGACCGATATGGGTTTTTCTAAGGCCGATGCCGATTTTTGGGGATTTTTATTGGCTGATGTCGATATGCTTGGCCGATATTTTTGGACGATTTTTCTAAATGTTTGGTCTATAATAAAAAACATAAATACATGGCCACAGCAGTGGCCGGTTTATTGAATTACTTTAGGTGATTCAATCATTGTTCCTGTCCCAGCTTTGATTAGTTGCCGTTAGCATTAGCATACTGTTGCTAGCGGCATTTTGTGCGACAATCATAAATACAATTGTGGAGGTTAAAACTAACTCAGCGATTAATTCTCCAGGTTCTGTGCTTCAAAATGACATGCAGCATGTTTATATTGACAGAGATTTAGCGAAACTTATATTCAACAAACTCAGAGCGAATGTTTCTTTGTTCCCCTGAGGCATAGGGAGTTGTGGACTCGTTTTAAAGCCGTGACTTTATTCTTTCCAATGAAAAAACAACAACAAAAACGGGAAGTCTCTCTATCACTTTCTGTCCCAGAGATATCGGCTTTTATCAGCGCTAGATTGTCCGAAAGCTGATATTGTAAAATCCTTAAATATCGGTCAGTATATCGGCCCAGTACATGCCGGTCGACCACTACCAAGAACCATAAGGAATTGTCTGGCAAGTACTACTGTAGATCTAAAGTAGGTCAAAATTACAATTAAATCATGAACCATGTACCATTCTATCTTCAGAAGCTTCTTCTCGCTCTTATGGTAAAAGTGACGGATCAAACCCACAAGCCAAAGGTCTATTTAAGAAGAAGCTGCAGAAGATATTCCAATCAACTCAATTAAAACAAACACCTAACTAAGATGGAAAATCCCCTGACAACTGAGAGCCAACGCAAACTTTCACGGTTTAAGACAGATCACCCAGCTGTAGACTTCTTTATAACAAATGTACCTTTCCAACTGTAGCAAAGTATTCACCATCTGGAGACCACTTGGCAACATGGATGGATGCAGCCGTTCTGGAAAACACATAAACAAAGAAGTAATGCCATCATTGCATAATACGTGTTCACCCCAGATTTATTAATGTGGTTTTCACTTCTCCATTTGTCTGTGATTTCTAAACCAGCGCCCGCCTCCAGTCAGCTGTTATGCGGTGAGTAAGTGTCTTTGTTAAGACGTTTGTTGCGGGTATTGGAGGTTTCACTTCCCCTCTCTGTGGCTTTGGCCATTCATGTGTCATCAGGTGACAATTAGTAATAGGCTCATAGTGTGTTTGTTTGGTGATTCGGGAGCACACAGACCAAACAACAGGACGCACGGGACTATTGTTGTGGCTACTGAAAGAGACGCCGGTGGAAAAATCGAGACGTACAGGTTTATAAAGGTTTCTATACATTTTAAAGTAAATTATTTTAAAAGGTACAAACATCTTACTAATTATTTTAGTACATGCCAGGCTTTTTTTTTTAACAGTATTTCGTTTTAGTTAGTGGGGCACATTGAAATGGTAAAAAGTACCATTGGGAAACCACTATTTTGTTGCAACATGCAGAAGTTATTTAAGCTCTGACAGATCAAAATGTTTGTATAGCCTACTTCCTCAAACCATCCAGACTATACAACTTAATAACATCAGTTTATGACTGAATAGTTATTGTTGTAATTTAACTTTGATTTGTTTAAAGGGGCTAGATGCAAGTTGGGCATTTTATACTCACTACTGCCACATCAGGTCAAACATGTAACGGCACCTTCTATAATAAGCTTGTGCATGACGGCACTTCGGACCAAATTAACACCTTTTTGAGTGCAGGATTTTAGAGGAAGTTGTGGTGAACAGGTCTGAGCTCATTCTACACATTAGGACATGGCTGGAACATGTAGGGGGAGGAAAATACTTAGTTTTAACATTTTTAAACTTCGTATAGTCCCTTTAAGTCTAAAATGCAAATTTATTGTAGATCTATCGAGAAAAGGTGCATTATGCAACAACAAAAAAATTGATATTTGTGTGTATTTGACTTTTTTGTGACCCAACGGTGTGAGTGGTCAGCATGGCGCCTACACTTTTGATCACGGTGGTCTCTACAATGGATCAATTGTTATTCAAGTTTTCTCAGTCAGGAGTGAAAATCTCCCAAACAATTGATCTTGGAGTGTCCAAGAGACCACTGTGACAGAAAGTAAAGGCGCCATGCTGACCACTCATACAGCTGCTGGGTTTATACAAGCTCAAATATGCATAAATATCAACCTTTTTTTCCACATAAAAAGTTGCATAATGCACCTTTAAAATGATACGTATATACTCTAAGCAAGAAGAGCTTTCGATGTCATACTAATACCTTTCGACAGTACATATCTTTAGTAAATAATTGATCTGAAAATACTTCAAAAACACAATAAAAAACACTAACTAGTCAACTACAATAGCAATCCCTAGTAGAAAAGAAGCTGTCATTTTGTCACATTTGAGAGACACCCATTGTAAGAGATAGAAGTCGAGCTAAATTACCATTCATTAGAGGCTGACAATTGAAATCATTTTTTCTCCAGACTTTTCACAGTCCCAAATTGAGATGACAGAGGCAATAATGAACACGGACAGAACATGAAGCACGAGCGGTGTCACAGAGCACAGTATTAACAAAATCCATACTTGCACTGCCAGACGCAGTTCCAGTCGTTGAGGACGGGGTGGGGCTTGTCGTCCGTGGCCTGCCCATCCTCCTCCTCGATCAGGGCGTCCGACACGGGAGGGGCCCACAGCTGCAGTCGCTCAGTGGCTGCCAGAATACGGTTCCCTGCGGGCAGAGGGGCAGCATGTCACACTCAAGAACCGCACGCTGTCCCCCGTCACATGTGCTGTATATTGTTTTAAACAGTGGGCAGGGAGCAAATTCAGTGGGATACTTGGAACACATGGTTGAAATGGAAATCGATGTACACAAGTAAATAAAAGAGATTGTACTGCAAAAAACGATCTGGAAATGCCACACAATCTTGTCACATCACAGGATACGAGACAAAACAAGTAACTACTGAAAGCCATAAGCAAATACAAACAGACATGCAAAAAGAAGGGGCCACATTATAACAGAGGGATTGTAGCTGTATCTGGTCAGGGGGTAACCTAGTTGGAGGTCTGACCCTATTGTGCATGTTTTAGGTTTGCAAACAAAAAGATGAATTGTTCAAACCTACCATACAAAAATCTCTTAACGCTATGAACACACACGCCTACACATTTTGGAAGCTGAAAAAGAACGAGTCCAATTCCGGGATCTATTGTCCTTATTTCACTTCACCAAACTGATTAAGTGCCGTCAGCTCTAAACAATCAATACGTTTAATAACAAGTGCATTATGAGCACTGCGTCGCCAATAGCAGTAAACACAAAGCCAGTGAGAGGAGGCAGAGATGTATTACTGGGTGAAACCAGTGGATCTGGCTGCCGCAGTTCTACAGCGGCTCAAAGAGAGACAAAACATGTCTGTGTCAGTGGCGGATAACAATCAGGGGACACAGGGCTGTGAGCTACTGTGGGACTCAGACGAACTGACTCTGAAGATCATTGTTATTTTCCTAAAAAGGTTTCTTTTTTTTTTTAATCATTTTTCAGTATGAACATTTCAGAGCACATTGAACTACGGACTGCTAACAGTAACAGTTAGCAGTAACAGTTTTATACAAAATAAGCCCTCAATTTATGTTCCTTAAATAAGTGCATATTTTGCTATTTGCTGATTATAAATAGCTAGAAAACTGTATAGTGGCCAGTTGGTAAAGCACAGTAACTTAAGTTCATTAGGAGAAGCACAGATTTGCACGTCTTTGGAAATGCACAAGTCTCTCCGATCTTTAACCCTTTTTAATATCCTCGACGAGAGAGAGTGCATTTGCAATATCCACAGGGTAGCTTCAGTTCATCATCTTCAGAGACTTGCCCTGTCCGACTCAGAGAAAGAAAAATCAAGCAAATGGCTTTTTGGCACAAGCTGCTCATCAGGGAAATGGTTCTGAAGCTCGAAGGAGCCATTTTGGGAGTGGCAAGCGATAGAACTAGGAGACGGTTTTCAATGACAAAGTTTATCTACCTACAGTACATACTTTTGACATCCA
This sequence comes from Gobius niger, assembly GCF_951799975.1. Taxonomy (NCBI): domain Eukaryota; kingdom Metazoa; phylum Chordata; class Actinopteri; order Gobiiformes; family Gobiidae; genus Gobius; species Gobius niger. Next base: position 13,654,435 of record NC_136855.1, on the reverse strand, counting down.
GTTTGCCCTGGTTTAGAAACATAAAAGTAGTTTGGTTCCTGGCTATTTGAGCCTATAAACACCTTTCAGGAAGCAGAGTCTCACGGCAGTGTACCTACAGCAGGCCATTGATTGCTCAAATACGACACACACCGCTAACAGTGCCCTCTATTTTCACAAACATCTGCGAACATACAACACTACAAGGTGGCAAGAAGATGGATTTTACATGACTTCAAATAAAAAAAAAAGCAAAAAGCGTGCTGTGTGCTGCAGTCTGCCTTTGAACCGACAGTAGGGGAACAGAGACACACAGCGGTCGTACCTTGCGGGTCCCAGGCCAGGTTGTAGGTGATGGCATCGAGGAAGAACTGTCCTGTCTTTTGCCACTGATAGTTAAGCTGCAAGTTAGTCACAGGAGAGCAACACACACACCATGCTTGGTTATTGGCACACTCCCATTAATCCCAGACACATTTTTTGGGGGATTTTTCTTAAAAATGAAACGTTTGTGGAGTCTACCTTGTGGCGTTTGTTTGGGTTGGTGGAGAGAGGCTCGAAAATGCACACCGTGTTTCCGTAAGAGGCCGCGATCTAAAAATAAAGACATCGTCACAACATTACTCACCCCATCAGCAGCACTCACTCAGGCCGCGGGGAGGAACGGAGGAGAGAGGAGGGGAGAAGGGGCGTTCAGAAGAGGGGGAGAGAGATTAGAGTGAGAGGAGACGGACTACTCCACTGAGCTGCTCCATCTTTCATCATCTATTCCCTTAATCACTCCATCCGTCTTTCCTACTCGCTTATCTCGCTTCTATTTCCTTCATCCTATAATTCATTTTGGGGAGACTTTGTTTCTCTGTTTTTATTATTGATTTCTCTCCACTCACTTCTTTAGTTTACTTCCCCTGGTCCATCCTTCCTTGTTGTTGTTTGATGATTCTGCAAAGCTCCTGCGGTCCTTTCACTGCGTCTTGTGTCTGCTTTGTGTATTTGTTGTCTAGATTATTCTTTCTCAGCTCCTCACTCGCTCTCACTGTCTCTTCATTTCTCCAACTCGGCATTATTTAGCATTCATGCCACAAGGGCAGCGCACAGTCTAAAAAAGAACCCCTTGATATCATAAAAAAAGTTCAGTTTTAGTCATAATATAAGCGTTTTGGTGCGTGCTGTATTGAAATAATGCCATTTTTTTCATCTCTTACCCTTTGTTCATCCGTCTGCTCTCTTTGCTTTTCCTTCTCCCTGCTCTCTATCCCCTCGACTTCTGTGTTCTACTCATTCACACATCGTCCATTCATTCTTTACATCTTAGTTCGGGGTATTTAGTAATATTATTGTCTTCTTTCAATCCTTTTTCAAGCCTTACTTCACAAGTTCAGCGTTCCCCTGCTCCTCTTCTATCCATCTGTCTATTAACCCTTCCTCTGCTGTTTCACAAAATCTCACTCGGCTCCAGCCTCCTCCATTTCGCTGTAGTTACTGTTCGCTGCAGCCCAGAATCTCACTTGGTGGTTCTCAAGTACTACTAAAAATAACGTTTTTGAAGCTAAAAGAAGATCTAAAAGTGGACTAGGGTAGTGATATTTTAAGAAGAAGAAGAATTGTCTGTGAGAGCTAGGAACACGGTTGGGCAGCAGCTGAGAGATTTTACTAAATGACCTTAAAAAACATCAACACAGAATTGGAACTAAATTAGGAAAGCACATTTTTTAGTTCCCATTTTTAGCCTGTAACTCCAAACTACAACTACTGTCTCGCTGTGTATTCCTCCATCGAGCAGACTGACTGACAATCTCCTGGGACGGCGCACCGGCGCAGAGCAGCAGCAGGCGCACTGAGTTCTATAGTCTCAGAGGGGGTTTGGGTGAGGTGGAGACTTACCCGTCCGAGCTGGTGGGAGCACTCCACGCAGCCCACCTGGATGTTCCCGTTCTGGGCCCCGGGGATGATCTGCACGCACTCGAAGTCGCTGGCCAAGATCACCACGTCGCAGCCCGAGCCGTAGGCCTGCCAACAGAGGGAGGGGCAACGGGGTGAGTAGTGAGGGGGGGTGTAGCTATCGCCGTATACTAATGAATACAAACTGTCATGTTCTGACGGTCTTTCAAAACCACCGTTGCCCTTTTCCGCAGCTCACATCAGTTTGACTGGACCACAGGGGTGTAACCTTTGGGCTGATACTGACAAAAGCAGATTGAGCGCCCCGAAAAGGCAACCGTATATCCCCCGTCTAACCAGTATTTCTAGATAATAGATAATGGATAACTTCTAGATAATGTCTCTGTGTGTTTGCAGTGGTAATGTGATGAGAATGAGTGATAGTGTAGAGTCTGGGGGTTCAGGATCAAATGTTGGAAGTTGAACACGATGGAGGTGAAGCAAAGTCCATTCATAGATTCACAAAGGGCAAAAACGTGTAAAAGTAAACAAAAGACACGAGGAACAACTGCTCGGTCAAAGGTGAAAATATTGAACACATTGTGGCGTCTACAGTTTTTGTGTGAACAATAAACTTCCATGTTCTATTGTTCACCAAGAGAACAGGAGAGTTTAGTCGATCAACGTCAGTTTATTCAGAAGAGGAAGTGCCTCAAAAACCTGCTCTTTGATCATGTACAAAGAGCAACTACATCAAAGGTCACATAAAATGCAATAATCTCCTTCAGACTGTTTGGTAACATTTTTAAATACATTTTCTATGTGATAATCAATCAATCCAATCAGCTCTCATGTATAGTTACACACAGATCAATCGCTGGGCGCCCCGTGTTTGGACGTACGCAAAGATCGGCTGTTTGCTGGTGGTCAGGTGTGTAAACAGCAGCAGTGCAGAGGCGACTGAGGCACAGAGCTGGCCTCCAAGCCGAGTGTCTGCGTTTCATTATTCAGGAGAACAGAAGAAGAGGCTGAGGCCAGGGCACACAGCGGGGCAACGTCACTCTCAAATACAGCCGCTATGGAGAGCTCCCAAACATGAGCGCCATATGAGATTTACAATCATCCACCACACTATTTACAATGGAATTAGTGAGAAAAGGAGTGTCAGGTTGAAAAGCAATCAATATACGATCTGCTTCTAATGAGAGGCTACATTTGACTCGCTTTAACACACATTTGATTCACATGTCGAGGCTGATCAAGGGACAAAGCACTGAACATGAAACAACACTATGTCACAAATAGAAAACGACAACACATCTCGACTGAACAAATATCCAGGTGACAATGAACAGCGCAGCCAGATGAATATGGCAAAATAAAATAATGTAAAGCTGTGGGGGGAGACTCAAGATGGTGCTTCGCTGTGACTGCAGCACTTGGTTGTGCGCATTACGGCTGGAATTAAGAGCGGTCACCGTCACGGGCCCGAGGAGGAGGACGACGGCGCTGCTCCTCCTTCACTGAAACAGGGGCCATGCTTCATCACGGGAGCACACAGGAGGAACAGGGGTCACAGCGGCATATTCCACACTCACTCTAGGTCAGAGACGGATAAAAAAAAAGGGGAAATCTACAGCCTGTGCTGGAAGACGAGGAAGTATTTATGTTATCACACTAGCGCAGCGGTATTCAAACTTTTTGAGAACGGAGACTCCTGACTAACCAGTGGAGCATTCAGAAGGAATAGTTCACTTGATAATAATGTTGCTTTGAGGATGGACAGATTCAGAAAATGGTCAAAGTCTGAGGCTTTTTCACCCTTTGAAACTGTAGTTTATTGCAAAGAAATTCTATTCACGTGACTGGATGATGTCAAAATTTCAGCTGGAGTGCAGTGGCCTATAAAATGTGTGATTCAGGCCGTTTTTCTCCAAACAGAAAATCCTGTTGAAGCAGATTATTTGTTAGGGATTAGGTCCTCAAACCTGCCATATTCATTTTACGGCCACATTTTCTTTCAACTGACAACAATCATGCTAATGTTAGGTTTTTGATTAAATAGTCTAGATTATATCTTGTGTTGACATAGATGGAATTGAACTTCGTGTCAGTTTTTGTATTGTGTGAATAGGCCGAATAAATGATTGAATAATCATAAACCGGGTGGAAAGAGCTGCAACATGACATTATTACATTCTGCCATAGATTTGTTGCTAAATCTTCTCGTCTCAATTAGGGCAGGGCGATATGGCCTAAAATCTCTACCACGGTATACGAAAGAAATATCACGATATACAATATATTTGACAGCATAATTGACAACGGGCAAATAACTTCAAAATTCCAGCCTTACGCCTATTCTGAAGATTAATGCAAAGATATTTCATTTGTTTTTGTTTTATTTAGCACCAGACTAGTTTCCTCACAAATATGATCTACTCAAGCTTTTTACATCCTCCATTTCATTTTACTTTTGAGCACCTGATCCTTTGTCTGACACTGTCAGTGTTTATGCTGCTCTGATGGAGCAGGGCGAAACATAAATTATATCGTGACACAGCGATATCAAAATTTACAACGATACAAACATTATATCGCGATAACGATATGCGATACGATGTGGCCCACGCCTAGTCTCAATGGCTTTTTTTTCACCGTTAAGATGCAGCAATGGTTTTCAAATTTAATTATTATTCTAACATGGCAATTCATGGAAAAATGATGCCAGTGATTGCCTCCTCCCACAGCCGGAGAAAAAGTCTGCAGTTTGCAGTGAGGTTTGTGAATGTGCTGACTTACAGGGCGCTGTCCACCTTTCCTCTCTGTGTCATCTGAACTGCTCACTCCAGACATCAGCTGCTGCCTTTAGTAAACATTACCCCAATAACACCTCAGCCATGACAAAGCACTGCGACTTCTCCTGAGGGCATTGTGCATTTACAACAGGGCTACTACACCAGGCACTTTCAGCTTTATCTTCTACAAATGAATGAAAACCAAGTGAGGAATTCATGCTATGCAAAAATATGTGCAACCGATTTAGTCCTATTTCACTGTAGCTGGCAATTTCCTCAAAAAAAAAAAAGAAGATCCGCAAAAGCTTTATCCCTATGTGAACATTTGTACGCAAACTAAGGCACTTGCAGTTGTGTGGATCGTAAATGTAGATCTAGGGGAGTCTACGCGGCCATAAGTCCTGTGTCTAATGTAATCATGCAGGCGTGTTAGACCACAGCTGCTCCAATGTGCTGCTGCATTTGTCATGTTTGGGCTGGCTTTGGCTCTGAGTCAGCAGCCGGGCGGGAAGAAAAAGAAAAAGAGACGGTTATTTTTACTCATATCGAAAGTACAAGTCTTTTCACGTGTGTGTGGAGAAGCGTTTTCACAGATTTCTAAGGAAGCTTTGTACTTTGGTCTCATAAAAAAAAAAAATATAGACACTAAAGGAGGAGGTTAAACGCTAAACCAAACAGACAATACATTCTGTTCTTGGCCATTTAAAAGCGAGGGTTTATTGGCAAACTCTCGGCCTGCACACTATGAGAAGAAATATTTGAAAACTGTCTTCAATGTTGCCAGTGATAATGCGATATTTCATTGACCCATTTCAAAACACGACTAAATTCCAAACAAATTCAGAACAAGGGTGAAAATGAATTAGTTTAGAACATAATATGACCAAAACTGCTCTACGAATTCCCACAAATTACAACTGTCATTTGCCCGCTCAGTCATTCTTCTTTGTTTATTTTGTATTTTGTAATATATTGTAAAAGTAAAGCAAACTGCTCAGTTTTATAGAGGAATGCAGAAGCAGAATGAAGCACTTTCTCTTTATTTTTTTGCTTGGCACTTAAAGGTGCATTATGCAACTTTTTATGTGGAAAATAAAAGTTCATATTTGTGCGTATTTGACCTTGTAGTGACCCAGCGGCTGTATGAGCCTTTACTTTCCATCACAGTGGTCTTTAGGACGCTCTAGGATCAAATGCTTGGAAGGTTTTCACTGCTGACAGACCAGAAAACCTACAAAACAATTGATCCTGGATCTTTTAAGAGCACCACGATCAAAAGTAAAGGTGCCATGCTAACCATTCATGCAGCTGCTGGGTCACTACAAGGTCAAATACGCACAAATATCAACTTCTTTTTTTGTTTAAAAGGAAACAGACTTGTTAGAATGTGCGATACAAAGAAAGTCGGATTGGATTAAAACGCGATTACACTGCAATATTTCATTCCGTTTGAACAAAAATCAGCCTGCATCACATGGAAGACCTCAGAGATTTCATGATGTTGTGCAGTTGTGGGATGGATATTGTCTCACCAAATAATCAAAGGCTTAAAACACAAACAGCATGTAGCCGATGACAACTTTCCTCCATTATGCTCAATTATCAAAAGACATGTGTGAGAGTGTGTAATGTGTTAGTACGTTGTGGGCTGTAATGAAAAATATATAAGCGAGATTGACAAGAGCCCCATCCTGTCAAGCACAGTCATTGAACAATATGAGCTAATATCCTGAGTGTACCGCTGAGAGGCCAACGCTCCCTCATCTCTCTTCCTCAATCACTCTCTCTCCCTCTCTTCCAGCGACATCATTTCCAGGTTTGCTATTTTTAGATCATCACACATCTGAAGCGCTGCACATCTAACTCGGGAGGTGCTTTTCATGCCTGTACCTTTCCTTAAAAAACACAGGCAGTGGCCGAGGTAGTGCATCATGCATGGTTAGTTTGCTGCTGTGTGAAGATGCGAGGTTCCCCTTTCACCGAAGCACACACGAATCCAGGACAGACGTCTAATACTGGAGCGGCGTATTGTAAAATGATATTAAGTCCCCGTCAGGTATTTTTAGTACAGGTAGCTAACTGGGTCACTGCCGATGAGGGGCTGCGTCGTCGTGGCAAATTAATAAAGGGTGGGCGCCGTAGGGGGAGATAAAATCAGATTGTACGTTTCTTAAAACCAAGGTTAGGGCTGTGCAATTAATCGAAATTCGATTACAATTTCGATTATTTTATTTATTTTTTCCACTTTTTTTTATTTTTTATTTTTTTTTTGCAAAGCAGACTTGCATATTTCATGGCGCTGGGATTATTTCCCCCTTCACATTTCACGTGTCATGGCTCATGTTTTTGCCGCAGGTGTGAGGGCTGGCCAGCAGGGGGCAGGTGTGAAACAGAGACCTCTCCTTAATCGATTTGTACTTTTATGACTGTTCAGAAAACAGAAAATATTCAGCATAGTTTTTTTGTTATTAATAAATTAATAAATATATAAATAAAATCAAGACCTTTTTTTATAGGGAACAAATAATCGTTTGAATAATCGTGATTTCAATTATGACAAAAATAATCGTGAGTATTATTTTTTCAATAATCGAGCAGCCCTAACCAAGGTCATAATATAAATGTTATATCACTGTTGTGTTTCCTTCACGATTAAACTAAAGTCTCTCTGCTTCTTATGAGAGTTTGCATTTCACTGTGATCTGAAGTGCAACACCTTTGTTTAGACCTTTGTTAAAACATGGGAGTTATGTAAAATTGACTTATTATGTCGCCTCCTTGAAAAAATAAACATATCAGAGTTGTGTTTTTAGTTAATCTCTTAACTTTTCCCCAATTTGGTTTTACCCAAATGTAAAAGTTTCCCGACTGGAGCCTAACACAGCTTCATTTGAAAGCTAAGACCTACAAAACTGATCGAAACAGATCTTTTTTCCTTGCGTCACATTTTTTGTCACTTTTTTGTTAATCTTTTGTGTTGCATTTTCATCACATTGTTGTCATTTTTTTTTTGACACTTTTTCTTCAAGAAGCTTTTAAATTTGGGCAATGCCAAACTGGAGAAAATGTGCTCGGTTTAGGCGGGGAGTGAGAGGTTAGATGTTTGAGTATACTTTGAATCTTCCTGCAGCAATTCTATTTGAAGTGCGATGATACATGCCTATTTGTTCCCATTCACACATAGCTTCTCCCATGACGTAACCGTGAAGCTGTGAACCTTCCGCTCCGTAGCATTGCTCTGCTCAGCTCCTCTCCGCAGAGCAGCAAGGGGTAAAAACGTTGTCTTTTTCATTCAAAACTTGTCGAGATTGCATCAAACACAAGCACATTTCTGTTTCATATTTTAGCCATTGCGCTGCTAAAAAACACAGACCAATCCTCTGCTGTAAAAATGTCACTTGTAAGCAGTGGCCTGTCTTCAGTGAATACATATACAGCGTATTACTGAAATATTCATGCAGCATCTCCAGACTGAAGCCGAGGCTATTTTTATCAGACGTTTAGAGAGAACAGCTCCTTGGCTCTGTTTGAGACTTTCAAAATACATCCTCAAAAGACTAATTTCAATATGGATAAACCACTTCTGTGACTGTGACCTTCCACAAAAGCCACGGAATATGATGCAGATGTCATCCATATCATTTCACAGTGACATTCTGCAAACTGCAATGTACCTGAATGATCGCTAATTGTTTGTCCACAGCCTACATGCACTGAAGGTAAGGCAGGTGAAGTGTCTTACCCAAGGAAACAATCGTGTGACTTATTCACCCAAAACCCACACGGGCAACGTGACCCCAGGCCTGGCATTAAACCCACAATCGGCCACTGTGTGCCCCATAGAAAGTAATGATAGTTAAAAACAGATCCTCTTATGGTAATTTTGTTATACCAACTGTCACTGTGACCTACCTGGTAGAAAACATCTGAATGTCCTTCCTTTACTACAGTAGATTCAACAAACTCACTGTGGTCCAACTGAATCTGTCCCTGGACGCGTTTAAACAGAAATGTAATCACCAAAATTTAACCAACATGGCTTAATTATTTCTGTGCTAATGAGATTTGAAAACCATAATCTGAATTTCTCGAGGGCATCACATCTGAGTCCTGCGCACAGGGCGAGTTGGACGAGGGACAACAGGCCATCTGTCGCTATACTGTCGTGTTTTATGAGGCCACATATAAAACCTTTTTGGCTTAAAAATACATTTGTGATTTCTAGTTACAATAACAATGTTAGTACTGAGCTGTGAAGTAATAGACCATAGGAACACTGAAATCGTAATTTTATAGCTCCAACTATTAATTCAGTCATAAAATATCAAACAAAAAATCGTTTTGTTTTTTATTCATGCAGCTCTACAGCATTTCAATACAAAAACCCTTCCCAAAATGTGCAATATATATATGCACCATCTCACCGAAGCTATAGCATTGCCATATAGCCTCAGTGCTGCTTATTGGTGCACATAAGCATGCTATTGTATGTCAGATATGACAGTGACCTATAGCTACAAGGGTCTAGGCTTGACTGTAACAGCATTGGACAGGACGTCCTCTTGCTCTTCTCGAGGAAACACCAGGCTGACGGTGGTGAGCCCACAGACGAAGGCCAAGGCTTGCCTTCCCTAGGAGGTTTGTCTTATGGAGCTGAGCAGATGTCACCTCTTTCTTGACCCCTGCTGTGACCCTTAGATACAAAGCCAGTTAACAGCTTTGATCCAGAAGCCATTGTAGACAATATGAAGACACCCGCTCTGATTATCACACATAATCACACTCTTGAATCTAGTAACCTGCCACTAGCTTTATCCTTCAACCTAAAACGTGCACAATAGGCTCTCCAGCAAGGTAGTCTTGACCAAATCTGGAGATCAATCCTTGAAAGGCTTCTGACCGCTAAAATGCTGTCTGAGCGTGAGCAGCATTGATTGATAGGTTAAATGCAGAGGAGAGAGCTGAACGAAAACACAAGCTCATCCACAATCTAAAAAGTGCAGAATCAAAAAGAGGTAATCCTTACAATAGTCGTAAAAGAAATCTGCACAACATTTAAGTTATCCCACTCACTGAGAGAACAAAGGCACTGTTTCTCTAAAGCCTTTATGAATAGAGTAGTACTGCATGAGACAAAATACTATGAAATAGTTGAGAAAACAAGATTGGGAGCATATACTACATGGAATGCTAGCTATGACAACTACAGTATACTAGAACAAAGCAAGTAATCATTATCAGCAGAGAAAGTTTGTGGAAAAGACTTCTGGCTCAGAGTGAATGCAAAACATAATGTAGATATGATCATTAAACGGCAAGGATCCAATAAAACGCTTTTTTTTTTTTATCTAAAGCGCAGGTTCATTGCGTCAGAAAGGCTATAACTACTTTGGATACTGTTAATCACATGACCTGACGATGAACTGTGCTACCTGCAAAGATGAGGAAATAAAAGATAAACACCTTGAGGAATGTCTGAAATGTTGCTGAGTGAGGAGCTCAGAGCGACACTGCCAGCTGAGAGGATGTCTTTTGAATGCCACATGTGTGCAACTAACCACCAAAGGGGACAATATAGCGCTAGTTTTCATTTAATTGAAGCTCAGTAAAGTAATAATCACCTAACTTGTAACTAAAAACCAAAGACCAACTTCCCTTCAAGGCTCTGTGTACTTGTACTTTCAGTTTTTCAACATAAAATCATCATGTTGTTAAAACTATTATCATTACTGAACAGGGGCGGACTGGCCATATGTCCATTATGGAAGAGCACAGAAGGGCCACTGGCTCTAGGGCCACCGGTCCCGCCTCAACCGAGCTTTACCCAAATCTAAAAGCTGAAAAGAAAAGCATCAAAATAGCGAGAAAAAGAGGATGAAAAGTCAACAAAAACATGAGAAAAACACGGACAAAAAAACCCTACAAAAACGTGAGAAAAACACAACAAAAAATGATAGAAAAAATGATTAAAAAAACAACAAAAACACGACAAAAATGTGGCGACGTGACGAAAAGTTTCCGTCACTTTTGTAGGTCTTAGCTTTCAAATGAGGCGTTACATTGTTGATCTCCAGTCGAGAAGCTTTTAGATTTGGGTAAACGCCCAGTATAAAAAAACATGAATCTAAAAGGAATTCCGTGGAGTATGGTGCACCACAAGGTTCAATTTTCGGACCTTTATTATTTATTATTTATATTAATGATTTTGCTTCTGTTTCTACGACCACCTTTCCCGTTCTTTTTGCTGATGATGCCAATCAAAAAATAATAATAATAAAAAGCCGAACAGGTTAAAATGCACTCGTTAATGTTAAGGCGGGTGGTAAGAGGTTAAAATATGTATTTTTAGAAGTGCACAATTACGCTAATTTGGGCCAGGCTGGTCAGAGTCCAGGGCTGTTTTTCAGTCCCAGTCCGCCCCTGTTACTGAAGGCATGTACCATTGCTATTTCGAAAGCAAGACAACTGATCGTCTGATGCAGCTTATTTCGACTCTACTCCATGTCGAAGGCTATTGACAAACAATAAAGACAAAACATTCAGTATCATGTTGCTTATTACATAATATGTTCTCAATAACACCTCGGTGGTAGGCAGCAGCAGAAACAGAGCCGGCTCACAATTGGCAGCCACTCATCTCCTTAGTGTTCACAGCATGTAGCGCTCCACAAGACTGTAGCACATTTAGCTAAGATCTCAAGTGAGAAAAGGGTGGGTGACAGGAATAAAACTCTAAGTCTATAGCTGATGAATTCATCTTAATTACCAATGCAGGTCATTAAGAGGAATTCATAAGGAGGACTCATGTAGGAGCTTTCAATCTTGTCTAGTATGTATATCACAAACAATAAGGACATGAACAAGAATTATGGAGACAGAATGGTTTGTTTGCAATCAACGCCTTTATAAACTCATCAAGGACTATTTTGGCAAGATTTCAGTATGTCACCGACACATCAGCAATCTATTAGGATGCCGGTTTTACTGCATCTCACATAGATTTGAGCATGTCCTTTGAGAATCACACACAATAATACTTTGAAGATGAATTGGACATTCTACTGTAAATGTGCTCTTGTCTGGGGGCTCGGGCCGCTTGTCTCTGTCAACATGAGACACAGAAAACAAGGCAAGATGCTGCCAGACTCTGGACACTGAGTCAGCCCATGAATATGCACAGGTCACAGAGGTCACTACGTCTCATATCAATTAGACATTTGACAGACAGCGACACAGCGCATTAATATTCAAACTGTTCAGCAGTGCAAGTATGTCCGTGTCAAATAGATGCACCTTACTGGCCATAATACGGCATCCTACATCATTATGTAAAGTTTTGTCCATTTATTCCAGCGTGACACCCATCCTCCAGCTCATGTATCCATATATGGCTCTCTACGTCATGCCTGGCGCTGCTGATGCTGAGATGACAGCGGGCTAATGATCCGTGAGCAGGATTTAACGCCAAATGGTAGCGAGCTTAGCAAGTTCTGCAACCAACAGACACGCCGCCTTTACATTCTGGCGAAGTGCGCAATTTTACGCACGACCACTGCACTGTGAGAGTATCCAGTGCGGTGCTTACTTTGAGCGGAGCGTGCCCCTTGGCGATTTCCCCCATAATGTTATGGCTGCGCAAAGGGATTCCCTTACAGTCATTCTTGCATTTCAAGATGAAGCTAAAGGTCATTTGAGAGACGAGCGATAACTCTCTTAGTGTGGGGGGACATTACTGTAATGGATATTATTTGGAGGGATGCTTTGCAGGATGCAGTGCTACTCGTTAGCTCTGTAGTAGCCGTGTAGCCGATGGCAGGAAGGGCACCGGAGCTCCAGCAGAGGCAGGGCTAGCAGCTCCATCGGTGCGGCAGCTTGGCTAACAATCACCCGGACAACCAGCGCTTTAGCTCGTTAGCCGCGGTTAGCCAGGCAGCTAGCCAACGCACTGCTATCCGGGATCCAGCTAGCTACTCAGTCCCAGCCTCAGTGGGTGTTATCCTGGTCAGATAGAGAGTATAAAGCAAGAACTCACCGTGAACGGAATGTCATTCACGCTCCCCACCGAGTAGCAGCAGTCTCCCGGGTTCACAGCCCCGGTCAGCACCTGGTGCAGATGCATTTTGATTGTATGTTAGCAGCAAATGGTTTTTAATTATTTATAACGAGTCCACCCTTTAGGTTTCTCCATCTAGCGACGAGTGGGAATTCCATCAGTAATGTTCACGCTGTCCTCGGCCTGGCGGCTCTCCTCCACGGCGAACAGGGGGCTGTCGGTGGACCGCTGCTCGTCCCGTGTGAATGTAATTTCAGCCGGTCGTGTCATCTATTCAAACGTGTAAAACCGAGCGTCCGTCGCCTCTCGCTGTCAACACCATCCCTGCGATTAATCGTGAGAGCCGAGGAAGCAGGATCTCCGCAGCGAGCGAACCTGACATGCGCGCTCACGACGCGTCCAGGCACGACTGGATCCACATAGACAAACACACACTACAGCGCCTCCAGCCCCGCGCGTTTCCCTCGATGTTGTGCTGCTGGTAAACTTTGATACCTGACACGCAGTAGTCAGTTACTAAATGTTGTTTTTCACTCGAGTTATTCCCAGAATGAGGGAAATGCTCTGGAGTAGAGTTCTTAAGCGGTCGTTATGCTCATGGCGCGCCTGTGACAGGGTAGCCTTTGCCTGTTTATGGATGCCGGAGTTCATTCATTCTACATAAATGTGGTTCAGGGTAACCTACTGCAAGATAACACGATTTTAAATGCAATGGCCCGATTTTAGTTTGTACATTTGTGAAAATGTGTCATTTAGGCTATTCTATAATAATCACCCCCAATAGTCTAGATTTGTACGCAGTGTTGGGGGTAACGAATTACAAAAGTAACTAGTTACAAAAATATATATTTTTTTTTTTCAGTAACTAAGGAATAACATATTACTGAGACAAAATACGGGAATATATTAGTCATTAGTCATCCAGCTGGACACTGGTGTATTAGATAAGCATTTACATAACACAAGGGAATGGGGGAACGCGAAGGAAAAAGAAATCTCCTACTGCACTTTTGCTCGGTGGCATTTTTGTATTCAGTTTACATTTTGCCAAACGTAACTCAAAAGTGACTCAAAGTAGTGTAGCTCAGCTACATTTAATAAGTAATATGCAATACACACTGATTACATTTTTCAAGCTGTAATCACTAATATAAAATATATAAAACATTTTCAGAACTTGCCCAACACTGTTTGTATGTCCAATGATTACTTATGTTCAGTGTTGGGCAAGTTAAAAATTGTAATAAATCCTACATATATTAGTTACACTTCTTGAGTTATTTTTGACAAAATATAAACTGAAAATAGTAATAATGCCACTGAGCAAAAGTGCAGTCTGAGATTTCCTTTTCCTTTGCTTTCCCCCATTCTCTTGTGTTTTGTTTTGACGACATTAACTACAGACTGCATTACATGACAACATTATTTTGTTTAAGTAATATGTTATTATGTTATATTCCGTAGTTAGTGAAAAAAGTTTGAAAAAAATATTTTACTAACCTGTTACTACAACGCTGCTTATGTTAGCCTACTTGCTTAAGTCTCAAGGCCTGAAAAATAACTTTTTTTTGTTTTCATTTGACGGAGGCCTTCGTGGAATAGGGCTGTGCACATTTATGTTAGCAATGTTTTAGTCCATGAAAAGCATGCTCCTGTAAGATATCCTAATGTTAAGATGGGGCGGGAAATAATATCATATTTTTGTGGTGTGGTTTAACTCAATAAACCTTGTCACTGTTATAAATGAGCAGATCAGCAATTTTCTTACAGAAACTTACACAACTAACACCTACAATAACCAAACATAAAATCTAGATGCGTCTATATTTTGTTCTAATATGTTGCATGGCTTGCTGTCGTCACATCACACTTTGTTGTGCAATGAGAGACCTGACAGGGCCTCACAACTCAGCCCCCCACCCCTCACGGGACTGGCCCAGATAGAGGGGCCCCAAACATCATGGTCGACCTGCCAGTTCGTGTGACACCGTGGACAGGAGCAGGAGTCCCACGCGCATGGAGGGGGATGACACATGCATTAGATAAACTGTGTCAGTCACAATGGGACGGTCCACTCATCACGGGGGTGTATGAGACCGAATGTGCCTCAGCCAGCCCTTAGTCACCGGTGTCTTTAAACTGACAGTTAATGTTTACTACAGCTCTGTATGTAAGACTATAGCTAACATGTGGCAAGTTCAACTCAGTCCTTTGAGTCAATCATCTTCTTATCTTTTATCATTTGCATTCATCTTTATTTGTTAAAAGTGTTGAATGCAATAGTTCAACAGATCAATCATTTTGTAAAGAACTGCAGACGACAAACTACAGCGTCAAAGTAATGCACGAAAATGAGCTGATAACAAAGTGCAGCGTATGAAAGAGTCCTCAAAGAGCCCCATCCGGTTTCGCAGCAATCATGTTTGTGTCACATGCAGCAAATCTATTACATTTTTGTGAGCGGCAGCTTTCAGACATTGACCTGTGGTCACATGTGATCTGTGGAGTGCCTTCCTCATGAAATCAGTGCAAAGTCATGCTTCCTGTCGGGGTGATGAGTTAGCAGTCACACCCCAAAGTCCTGACAACACTCTGGCTTTATGGAGGGCAGGGAATCTAGTTTGTGTTGCGCTTTTCACATGCCACAAGTTACCCAATACTAGTACTAACCAGACCCATCCCTGCTCAGCTTCGGGGATCATGAGGAGACTCAACGTGGTATGAATGAGGACTTGTCAGTGCAGGAGAACAACAGTGAAGCAAGAGCCTGTAAGAAATACACACACGATATTTAAAGGTGCATTATGGAACTTTGTATACAGAACAAAGTTGTGTGAGTGGTTTAAGTTACTATTTAAAGCTTAGAGAATACTTTAAATGACCAAATAGCTCCTCGGTTCCAACAGGATCTCAGTTGTGAAAATAGCCAAATCTGTTTTTCCGTCAATTTTAACTCTCCAAACAAACTCAAGAATCAGCCCAATAGTGGAGCAGGCCACACAAGTGAAAGCTTTTTGCGCTAAAGTCAAAGCTAAATGCACTAAAAATGATTTGTCAGGCAGTTGCAGCCTCTTTTATGCGCACGATTTTATTCACAAATATGTTCTTCAAGCATAATCAGTTCCATTGTAATTCTAGATCATTTAAATCAGAGAACAGGAAAAATCTCTTGCACACTCTATACTTGCAACACCAGTGTTCTTAATGCAACGTTTCGGCCAGTGGCCTTCGTCAGGCTAGAATTATTCAAATTTTCTATGAAAAAGAGCCAGTCTTTTGAACAGCTCGTTGAAATGAATGGTAAAGAGCCATACATCCCATCACTACACTAAAAAGATCACACACTCTAATATTTTGTTGGACTACCTGTAGCTTTGATTATAGAATTTGCATTGTTTCAACACGCTTCTGCAATGTCAACAGATCCAGTGTTGCATTATTTTTTCACCAAGATCTTGTATTGATGATGGGAGAGTGTGACCACTGTGCAAAGCCCTCACCAGCACATCCCAAAGATCCTTAATGGGGTTAAGATCTGGACTCTATGGAGGCCAAACCATGTGTGAAAAAAAACCACAGCTTCCTGAACCACTCGTTCACAATGTGAGCCCCATGAATCCTGGATGTTCAGGTGGCCGGCTGACCTCACTCTTTGGGCACATAGTGTTGCTGAACACAGACCTGACCAACTGCAGCAACAACATTTAGTCCTTATTCAAAACCGGAGTGCTCTCAAGTTTAGCACAAATGCCTTCACAGAGAACTATTGATTCCTTGCAGACTTGTGCTGGTGTGACTGAGAATACTTGCGTGGCCATTTTGGCTTTACGTCGCACTCTGCTGACAAAGAAGAACAATGGCTGCCACAGTGAGTGTTACGTAAGTACATTTGATTACATCCTAGATAACTCACGTACACAGAGGAGAAGAGGGGGACAGAGAGGACGGGCCAGGTGGCTTGTGTTGTGGTGTGTGTGTGAAAGTGACAGAGGCATTGAGTAATAGCCTGAGTATGCACACACGAGTATTGCAAAAAAAAAAAAGAAAATGGCTCGGACAAAGGTTGATGCAGTGTTTGTAGTGGCGCCGCGGCGTTGGGAGACACAGCCTTGATCTCCGGAGAGCTGAATTAAATGCATTATAGATTTTCTCATTTCATGGATGGCTACGAGAGCTGCAGACTGCTCCCAGGGCCGGCCCTGGGACACGAGACGCAGCTGCCCAAGATGAATGTAGAGTCTCGGAGCTATTAGTAATGAAGGAGCTGAGATGTAAGTATGGAGCAAGCTGCACGTGAAGGTAATACTTTAGCAACTTCATCTACATTCTGACACTCAATATCGTCTGTTAGTCTAATCTTTTGTTTTATTTTGCCAAGTTCCTGCACGTTCCATAGATGTTCAATGGGACGTAATGAAAAAAAGGCCAGGTGTGTCTAGGACAGCGATTCTCAAACTTTTCTCTCCAAGGTGCGGCACTTTACAAAAGATTTGGCTTTTGAATGATTATCAATGGTGCTGCAGATGGAGAAAAACCACAGTCTTTACAAAAACGTATAATTCACAACTTGATTTGCATAAATTGCTTTCACGATCTAGCTACAGTCTGTCACTTTGATTGGCATTTGTTGAATCAAACAAAGAGGTTACAGGCAGCTGTTGTTACAAACACTGTACTTCAAAAGTCGAATGTATAAATTGCCTCTGAATAGGAAAAGAAGAGGCACTTCATTCACAGCTGTGCGTCTCTGGTTCAGTTCTTTTGTCGAATACAGCACCCTGTAATTTTGACGTCTTCCCACTTAGACAGCTTTTAGAAAGATGACATGGATCGAATACCTACTGCTGGACAAACGTCTCCATCAACATGACGGCTGGTTATTCACACTGAAAGGTTCAAGCTGTGATTCCAGATGTCAAAAATGAAGAGGAAAAACAAACAAAATAAATAAGATATTTTTATACTGCAAATTGATGTCTTAAGACTTAAAGGAACAGGCCACCATTTTTACATTCTGAGATATGTTCTTACCTGAGCTTAGACGAGTTGATGCGTACAGGTCCCCATTAGCCCTTGACAATGGCTAATGGGGACCTTAATAAACAAACCTGTCTGGTCTTTGTGCGTGCCCTCAGTCACGCATAACAACAAAAGATGTTGTTAGCATTTGGCCTCTCCCAATGTATTCCTATAGCTCTAAACGGGGGTGAAGCTGGAAACTACCACGCTCTTCCACGGGCACGCACAAAGACCAGACAGGTACGTATCTACTCGTCTAAGCTCAGGTAAGAACATATCACAGTATGGAAGAGC
The DNA here is from genome assembly GCF_951799975.1 of Gobius niger. Lineage (NCBI taxonomy): Eukaryota > Metazoa > Chordata > Actinopteri > Gobiiformes > Gobiidae > Gobius > Gobius niger. Next base: position 13,636,411 of record NC_136855.1, on the reverse strand, counting down.
TGTGTGCCCTCAGTCACGCAAAACAACCAAAGTTGTTGTTAGCATTAGCCTCTCTCAGTATATCCCTATAGCTCCAAACTGGATGAAGCTAGAAGCGACCACCACGCTCTTCCACGGGCACGCACAAAGACCAGAAAGATATGTATCAACTCGTCTAAGCTCAGGTAAGAACACATCTCAGTGTGGAAAAACGGTGGCCTGTTCCTTTAAGTGTAACCAAGTTAAAAAAAACTGTAGCATTTTGACGGTTAACACAATAAAAATCTCAGCTGCACCAACTCAATCTGAAGTCATCGGCTGTCAAAAATGTTATTATGTCACGCGAACGCAACCTATTTGAATCCAGTGTAAGGAAAACCTTTTAACACAGAAGATACGAAATCCTTATCTGCGAAGTGCCTAAAGCAGTTTGGATTTGTTTGCCCACGTTGAATCTGAGGAGCAAACAAAGACCTAGACACGAGAGCCTGAAAGGTATCATCCAACATGTCAGATGAACCAGATGATTTTGTCACCAATCTCTTCCCTAATTGCATCAAGGAGGGCCGTAATTGTAATTTTGTGAAATGAATGCAACCTTTTCAGAGTGTGCTTTTCAGCCGGAGCCTTGTTTTGTTAGCGAAGCTGACAGACCGCTGTGTTTTGATTGATGGCTGTAGTGCTCCACCGCGCACCCCTTTGACACTTTCATAACAGGCTAGTTTTGTCTTCCATCGCTCAGCATTTTCACTATAATTGAACATGATTAGCTATTTATTCCCCTCATTCATAGCCTTAACAAGCGGGTGCATTTTTTAGATAGAGGTTTGATGTTGAGTTTTAGTGTCCTCTTATCCCCCCGCAGCAGCGCCGAGTGGGAGCGGGCCTTAGCGGCGCGTCACAGATAGCTCAGATTGATGAGGTCTATTCCACAGAATGGTTTGGTGCAGACGCAGGCTCCCGTTTCTCAGTCTCTTGTGCCAGAGTCGACTCGCATTAAAGAAGGTCACATCCTCTCCTCTGCTGTAAGCTCATTTGCTGACATGTACCAAGTCTGAGGCCAAGGAAAACTTTTTAAAACTCAGAAAGGGATAAAGGTGAGCGCTTCAGAGGGGTCTTTGTATTAAGCCTAGCAAACAGGTGCTCTCCGAGGACGAGGCGAAATAGCTTGAGAAGTAGTTGACTTTAAATCTTACTGTAGCAAGTGAGCTTTAAAAAGTAAGTGTTGTGTCTGAGGCAGTTAGAAGTCCTTTTCAAAGCTCATCTGCTACAGTAAGATTTTGACTCTATTAAGTCACTTTACAATCAAACTTTTCTAAAAAATTGCTTACTTATTGCTAGTGTATGTTGTAATGTGTGGGGGCTCGTCCGGGAGAACTTTTGCACTTACTCGTGTGGCAAGAGTGGGAGAAGCTCAAAATTATTTGTTATAGACTTTAGTTGTTTTGTCTAAGTTCAGCAAGAAGTTCCTGGCTTTGATTTCCGAACAGTGGGCCTTTATGATCTGGAGATGGGTCCTCGGGTGTTTCACTGTGGTCGCTCATTGCTCCTGACAGGTTGCCCCAGTGGCCATGTGGACAAACTTCTGGAATCAATAAACCCAATTCATGCTTTCGTCTCCAGCAGGTTAGACAACTGTAACGACCTGCTCTCTGGCCTCTCCAAGCAAGCTGTAAGACAGCTGCGGCACATCCAGAGCACTGCGCTTGAGAACCAGGAAATATGACTATATTAGTCCAGTACTCAGGTCGCACTGGCTTCCTGTTGCCCAGAGAATAGGGCCCTTTCTGAAACTGCATCCTCCTTCATTTTCCTTCGCACTAACACTCAAAATGCATGTTCCTGCAAAGGAAAAGTCTGTCTGAAACAGACCCGGCAGCAGGAGAAGTGGCTTATAAGCGAGTCAGCATTGATGCAGGGTCACAGTGTGTGTTACACCGGAGAGCAGCCCCACAAGCAACACGCGTCAAACAATTTCAGTTTATTTAGAGTCAAAGTTATACAGATAATTGTTGATGAAAAAGAAACCAGAAATGAAACCTAATATAATTTTAATGGCAAGTTTGAAGAAAAACATACGTACCGTCCTATTTTGATATTGTTTATGTTAATAATGTGGCACCTGCTAAACACGAGTACTCATTTAATATTAAGAACTGCTTTTATGTAAATGTGTGTGTATAATTTATTAATGTATCTCTGCGGACAATGACACATTTATTTTCAAAAACATGCAAACGTATTCCAGGAGATTACTGCAGCATCGAACTGTAGTAAAATAGAACAACCAAAAGAGGGCAGCACTGACCTGTAAAATACAAGCCTCTGCATTTGTGTGCAACTAGATGTATTATGGTAAAGGTGCTTCATGCTTATTTAGTAAATGCTTTTTTCAGTGACATTTTAAATAGTTGCAATATACTGCTTTGACTTCTTCTTTGCAATTATCCAGCGATCCATAAAAACGTTTCACAAATAGGCCAACTCGCTGGCAATTACAATAACAAGCACTTCAAAATAAAGGTTAAAAAAGCAAGTGTAGGTCAAATATTTTCAGTTAATATGCACAGCTGAAAAGAACAATTTTCAACCTGGATTTTAACATTGTCAGAGTTGAGCCAGTCTCACATTTTCAAGAAGATTGCTCTAAAGAGGTTTCATTGGACTTTAAACCTAAAAATTACAACCATGACTAACGTTAAAACTGGGTATAATTTAGTGTGGATTACTGTTTCTTAATTGTGTAACCTGCTTCCTACCACATGGACTCTTACTCCTTCATCCTAAACCGTAGTCAAGTCATTTTTTGTAGTTGCACTGTTATTTGGTGAGAAAAGAGAAGCAACGTACACCAAATGTTATATCTGAGGTGCAGAAGCTGAGGAAAATCATCAAAATAGAAAAAAAGAGAGAGCGGTCACACAATTACTCTACACATACAGTTACAGCAGATGACCATTCTCGCACTCGAGCAGGAGCCGACCGAGAGGAAGGAAGAGACAGTGATAATGGCTCTGTGCCCTGTGTCCTGTGTTTGGCTGAGGCAGAGGAAGCACCATCAGCAGGACGTCCCACACTCCTCCCAACTGCGAGAGATTATCAGTCTTCTTCGGCCCGTCCGTGGCCAGGATGTCATGAGGGCAGTGGACTGAGCAGGGACTCCCAGACTTCCCTGACCTCTGTAACCCTTGGAAAATACAATTTAAAAAATAGATAGAAAAATAGACATATAAAAGTTGAGTGGAAATCAAATAAAAAGGCAATGAACAAAGTGTGCTGATATGCTGGGATAATTGACCATATAGTAAGTGGATGTACTTTTGGCAAGTTTGTGTTGTGGAGCGGCAACTTTTTCCTCCTAATCAATTGTAGTAGAAAGGGCCAAATATTGCGCAGAGTCCAAAGCTGACTAACCACTTTTCTGTAGTACTAGTTTTGTACATCCAAAAAAGGAACTTTCAGGGAGTCCTGCCTGAAATTGAATTTTTAAATTGTAATCAAGTACTAAAATATTACTGAAATAACAGTTCTCAAAATGATCTTGAGAGCGGGCCCCTGAATTAGTATGCACTCCCCCTGGTGCTCGTATAGTCACCCAATGTGATAGTGTTCTCCTAATAGGGCTGTCCAAACATCCGGGGAATCACTGATATTCCCGCAGGATGCAACTGGCCCCAGATGAAAACAATCACTATATGGATGGCGGTTTTGCCTGTACATTGAATAAAGTTCTCAGTAAATCATGCCTAAAAGCTGCTGTGCTGTTGGATGTTCCATTTTGTCAGAAAGATATCAATCTTGTAAACTGAGTTACTGATTAGAATCGACATCTGCAGATCTAAACAAATTGTAAGGATTATGTTTCAAAGTTTAACATAACTGTGCAGGACACATCAGGCTCCAAATTGTACGATTTATTTAGCTTTAAACATTAAATGAATTGTTCATCAAGTGTTTAATGTCATGACATGCTTTAGCTAGATCTAAAGCCGAATAAACTAGAAAGAACGTCGCCTAAGAGCGTCTATAACATTTTCTAGTCAGCATTATGTTAGATCATGATTATTTCCTGAAACGCAAACATAAATGCATGAATTCATCATAATGTTAGATGGATTAGTCAAGCTACGTTTCTTTTGCTAACTTCATAAATATCAGAAAAATGCCACAAGGTACTCTTGTCCACACTGAAAACTCATTGCCGTTAAACATTAAAGGATCTGTATCATGCTATTTTAGCCATCCCAAAGTAAAGTATAGGCAATAATATGATATATTGTACCTCTACCACTATGGAGAACTATTTTTTGTGAGAAATATAAGTATTTTCTGAGGGTATTTTGCAAACCCGGAAGACACAGTGTTTTGATTCAGTTAACTCCACCCCCTCTCTCCGAGCTAATCCGCCCATGCATTATTAGCAGTATAAGAAATATAAATATCGCAGCAATAAGTGAAGTTACTTCACAATGCAGTTATAAGGAGTTGACATCTGCAACACAGCTTAGCTAAATGGCTAACACAGAAGCTAACACATGTTTTGACTCACCACTCTGTCCTGGTCACTCCATCACATTATGGGACTCGCGTTGGTTATAAAAGTTAATCCACTTTGATTCTGGCGAAGTTTCACCAAGCATCCATCCAGCCTCTTCTTTAGGAAGGTTGAATAAAGTCCCGTACCTCGCAAATACGCATTTTCTCCATGACATTATCATTAGGTAAGAAAAAAGAATAGGCATGTCCAGAGTAGGTTTGAAAGAGCTCCTTCTTCACAACTTTCAGTGCAAACATGACATACGTTTAGACCAGGGGTCTCCAACCATTTTTACCCAACAAGCTACTTTTACACAATATGAACATCGGAGAGCTACTTGTGTTCAAAAACACTGAAAAATGCAACTTAGGTGGTTCACCCAGAAGAATTACTTGGCAAAATGGTATTTCAAAGAAAGTGACTTGAGTTTAGTCCTCACTTTACTATATTGAACCAACTGTTCACAGATTGTGTTCAGCATATTCAGAACAAACAGAAAATGTGAGTTATCAAGCGTGTAGAGATGTAGAAAGTCTTTGGCGAGCGACCTGGAGAGGCTTGACGAGCTACTAGCTCCTGAGCTACTGGTTGGAGATACCTGGTTTAGACGCTCAAGGGGTGTGTTTGTTTTTTCTGCGGACACCTCGGGCACTTCCTTTTTTTAAACAATTCTTTCTCTCTCTCTTATAGAAATAATGAGAAAGCTGTTTTATAAATTAAAATCAGCCGTAAGGCATAACATTACAGATGTCGGGCTCTTCCTGTTTGACCCTATGATGTAAAAAACGCGTCATAAGTCAGTCGTTTTCCAGGAGAGGGCGGAGCAGCTGCTCAGGGAGCAGGATTCAGGAGGATTGTTGAGAATGAAGCCAAAAATCACTCTGGGGGTATTTGTGGTAAGGAAATAGCATGACAACATGGTTAAAAGCTCCAAAAAGTCGATTTTGCATGATATAGGACCTTTAAAACAGATTTTAAACTTTATAAAACTGCTGAGAAAATGACCTGGTGTGTCAGTGAGAAAGGTCTACAGGTCGCGACCTCCAAATCTGAACATTTAGGTCGTTACTCCAAGTACTGGCAGTTTGTACAAACATTCATTAAAACCTGTCAAGTGCAATTTGTGTTTATATCAGACTTTTGCCTCAATAGGCGGTAATCAAATGACAATCATTCAGCTTAATAAATCCTCTCAGGTCCAATAACAACCGCCCAACGCCAGTGATCTGCTGGTGTTTTCAATGAAGCCGAGGCGCTGCTTTCACCTTTGCTAACCGCCATTTTGATTTGTGACATAACACCGGAGAGCCTACTTGACAAACTGTGTGAGCAAAGGAGAGGATTGACCATTTCAAGTTTTGAACGGAAAACATAGATTTGTCTATTTGATCATACATTGTCCCAGCTAAGTTACTGCATTGTTTCATCTAATTACTGGAGGCTACAGTATCAGATCAAAAGTACGAGATAAAGAAAGGACTTCTTTCCAGGGGCCTCTTTAAGTGTACAGTTTAATTAGTGTCAAAGTCTTCACACATTTTGCAAGATACATCAAAAATACAATGTTACAAATCGACTGTATAGTATGAATGACCTTAAAGATATCCAAAGATTCTCATTGGAAAAAGGACAATGGAGTTCGTCGGGTGGAGAATTGGACTTGCTCTGAAAAGTCTAACAGACAGATTTGCGAGAAGCACTCTGTGATAATTAATGATGCTTTTGACCAGACTCTGTTTTCAAAATGGCTCTGTCTGCGCGTCTCTTTGTGCTGGAGCCCGTCATTAATCTTCAGCTATCACCCGGCGCTGATAAGATGGTTTTAGAGGGACTAAAGAGCAGTGTCAGAGCGATACGGGAGGGTTGGACAAAGGCAGGCGGAGTGTGGAGTCTGAACAGTGCAAAGAGGACCTTGGTTTTTGGTGGTGGACAGGCCTGTAAAATGTAACAGAGTGTCGTAATAGACTCTTATTAAGAGTGAGGAGACAATGGGGAGACAATGAGGAGGTGGGGCAGAATAGAGGGGGGGCAGACATCTTGTTCATTTGTCAGATGATGATACTATAAGGGTAAAACTCCCAAATATTTTTCATAGTAAGTTGAAACAATCACTGTTGTTTGGCTTGCAGCCTTCCATGATGCGTCAAAGGTGGAAGCAACATAGAAGTCTGTAAATAAAACATTATGAATCTCATGCGGGGAAGGAAAAAAAACAACTTCAGATCAAAGTGCTCCTTCATCAGAAAAAAAAAACAGTGGAATCTCGTGGTTCATTATCACATCAGTCCCTTTTGCACCAGAATCAGAGATTGGTGGCACTGACAGCGGATCATTTCCCTCGACAGAGCGAGATTTGAAACGAGGTCACACATTTGTCAGTTCAGCTGACTCAGGATCAGTCGACGGCGCACACACTTTTGTTTTATCTCGGTGTTACAATTACTGAACCATTCCATATTACAGCATATGTACTTGAAACTGGCCGATAGGGAGGGTTTTACATATTGAAATGATGATGACACAAGAACTGAAAGCTTATAGGCATGTACTTCGGCAATGTTTCTCTAGAGGGCGCCAGAGACCAAGACAAAGCACTATTTTTGAAAGCAGCGCATTGTGGGGAGTCCCCTATACGCTGTCCACTTCAGATAATATATGTTCAATATTAATCATCATTTGCTCTGTTATTATTTATTTTCATTCAACACATTTGAAAGTGACCGGCTCAGTTGGAAGGCTGAAGAGAAAAAAACGATTTTCTCAGATAACCTTTTGTGGTGAGAGCATGTAAGTCTGTCAGAAGTAGGCCGCTCCATTAGTTCTCAATTAAAATAGCAAGTCCTAAACAAGTGTGGCCCATATTTTTCAGCCTTTGTAAACTGCTTTTAGGTTGATATCATGTATGAATTTGGATTCTAATAAAACAGCCCACTATATAAAAAATAAATGGCTCATAATAGAGAATGAAAGTAATAAATATATAAATAACTGTGGGCTTCTTCATGGCCACTGCTGGTCCAATGGCCCGCGGCGACTTCCCCCTTTCTCTGTCGACGGGCACGGATGAGGATATGGCATTATAATAGGTGTATTCTCTCTGTTTGGCTCAGAAGCGACGGCTGTTCCCATAAATCCTTCCATAAAGAGCTGAAGGACAGAGACGAGGGGTTGCGCGCCGGGACGTTCCACTTCCACACGAGTCCAGTTCAATGATGTTGTGATGGTTCAGAATTGTTTGTGTCTGTGATAAATATGAAAAGCTGCTCGTCTGCCCTGGCTCCCGCCGACACGGAGTAGGCTACAGTACAGGGTTTCAGATCGAGTTTCTGTTTTGACTCGGAGGAGCTGTGACTCAGTTCAACAGTGATTCAGAGTGACGGGAGGAAATATGGACGCCCTCGGCATCATCATTCACTGATGCGGCCTCGATGTCGTCCTGTCGATTTTGTTTTTGTTGTTGACTTTGAAATCATTTGGTCTTTGCCAATGTTGTATAGACAGTTCAGACACACTGCCTTGTGTTGGTTTTATAAGTACTGTATCTACATCAGTGAAAAGGTTGGCGGTGTATGCACGACTGAGGAGGGTTCACTTTTTAGAGTAAATAGGTCTTTATTTTGAGACTTTCTTGAGACACTAAAAGAAAATGAATGCGAGCTGTCTGTCCCGCCACTGTGGCTAGTGAGGGGCGATGGTGGTGCAGTTGGTCTCATGATAGGAAGGTTGGGGTTCGAATCTCAGCTCCTGAAAGTGCCCACTGTTGTTGTGCCATTGGGCAAGACACTTAACCCACCTCGCCTCCAGTGTCTGCATAGTTACTGTATTGAAGGGTGTGAATGTGTGACTGGTTCCTTGCTGTAAAGTGAGCCAAATGAAGGTAGAAAAGCGCTGTATAAGCTGAGCCCATTTACCATGTTATCATTTAGTGAGGGAGATGGCGGGTGCTAATGTCAAGCCCTGCAACCAATGTACCAGAGGGGGTAATGAAGAAGGATGAAGACCCGGAGATCCTATTGTGAAGCGGACAGCTGTTTTGTTTTAATGAAGCTGACCTTCAAGGCAGATGACGAGAGAAATGACCATGTAGAGAACATTTGTCGGTCTTGTGTTACACTTCTAACTGTAACTGTAGCAATGTTAAAGGGACAGGCCACCGTTATTCCACACTGAGATATGTTCTTACCTGAGCTCAGACGAGTTGATACGTACCTGTCTGGTCTTTGTGCGTGCCCGTGGAAGAGCGTGGTAGCTTCCAACTTCACCCCCGTTTGGAGCTAGGAATATGCTTGGAGAGGCCAAATGCTGACAACATCTTTGGTCTTTGTCCTTGACTGAGTGCACGCACAAAGACCAGACAGGTACGCATCAACTCGTCTAAGCTCAGGTAGGAACATCTCAGTATGGCCTATTCCTTTAACGTAAAGGGCTTGCCTGGCATGTCATTTGGACATACACCATTAAAACATAGCATTGACACGCCAGCTCTTGTTAACCACTTGTTTGTAGCATGTTTATTATACCACTGTTCAACATTGTTCCATTGTTTGTGAATAAAGCAGAAACAAAAAAAAGCTTGTGAAAGTGAGTATTTTGAGCTCACATTGAGCATGCAGGATAAACACACTATAAATGAAACATGCAGTTTACATGGGGCCTGTGGGACTCCCCGCTCGGAAGAAATGTCATTGTACAGAGTCAGAGATGAATCCGGACAGGGACAGGTAAAAAAATCACATTATAGCCACAACCTAAATTCTGCTTGGCCACATTGGCCTGCCTGGAAACCTGGCTCACCGCTGTACCAGTGATTGAGTCCAGTGACCGTAGCATGAATACGCCCGAGGACCCATCTCCAGATGTGGTGCCATGCTGATGGTCAGAAACACCTGGCTGGAGGATTCACCTGTTGCACATGTTTTTAGTGGTCGGGGAAACCGAAGCACCCGGAGGACATCTATGCAGACACGGGAGAACATGCAAACTGCACACACACACCGTCCAGGTGGGAATCAAACTTGGGACCTTATGAAGCACTTGTGAAAAAATGTGTACAGGTCTTCTCTGTGATGAGGAACCACTCATATCAAAGAAACACAGTTTTGCCCCAGGGAGCAAAGCTGTCTACGTTTTTTGCACCATTTAGAAAGAGACACTGTCCAGCTAAAGAGCGGATCACGGTCAATTTTGCTGACTTCATTCTCCGCTCTTTTGGATGCGCACCTATGTGCCTCGGGTGCAAATTTTTTTTTCGTAGGTGAGTTGGTATAAATAAATAGGAAAATCAGCAAAAACAAATGGCTGAAATAAAATTGATCAAACTACGAACAAATAATGGCACTCTGGTAAAATAGCAAACACATGCCACAATAAAACATAGATTATATGCTAATGAAAATATGTATATTTTATCTAAATGATCCCAAGGGGGTCTCGTGACCCCCTTGGGAGTCCCGACCCCAGGTTTAGAACCACTGGTCTAGATGATATGCAGGTATACGACATACGTATAACCACTAGATAAGCAAAGTAAATGGTAAAATGGTAAATGGTCTCAACTTATATAGCGCTTTTCCACCTACATTAGGCACTCAAAGCGCTTTACAGCAAGGATCCACTCACCATTCATACACCAATGTACGCAGACACTGGGGGCAATGTGGGTGAAGTGTCTTGCCCAAGGACACAACGACAATTTGCACTTTCAGGAGGTGGGATTCGAACCCCCGACCTTCCGATCATGAGACGACCCGCTCTACCATCTGTGCCACTGTCACAGAGGGGTGATCAGAATCTCCTCCCTCTTTCTCTGTAGCTCTTGCTCGATACACTGACACATGTGCCACAGTAGGGATGGGCGATACCACATTTTTTGGAATCGATACGATACCGATACTTTTGGGGTCATTTTTCTCTATACCAATACCTATACCAATACCGATACCAATACTGATCATTTTTATATGGGTGAATGTGTTTCAATCAATATACATTTCTAAAACTGGTTTTATTTATTTATTTAATATAATTAATACGTAACTTAAAATTATATTACTTTAACTGGTTAATTAAACAATGTTAATGTGAATTTAAATGCATAAACAAAGAAAATTGATACTTTAATGACAGACAGAATCTAAACCAGAATGATATGGCTTAGTTCAATCCCCTGCTGCTGTGGACTGTTTTGGCTGTAAATCGTCCTTTTATGTTTAAAATTGCTGCCACGCCTTCTTTTTACATACTCAAATTAGTATCGATACTTTTTGATCAAAATCGATATTTAAAAAGTAGCCGTTTGGTATCGATATCCCTATACCACAGTGCAGCTCTGACTTAGACATTAACAATGACACAAACTTTTGTTTTCATTTACAAATGCAACTTCACCACATGGCCAATTTGCCTCCGACATCTCCCCAAACAGGGTCATCAGGTCTGGGCACCAGGGGGAAAAGTGGTCCGCGGTACTTGGCCTCTATCTAGCCAAAATGTACCTTGTTTGATAGAATTATTATTTTCAAATCCGAAGATCTAAAATACAATGTTCTCGCAGGGCTGTTTTTTCAGTCAGAGAAGACTATGGGTGACATGTACTATCTGAGTTGAGGATATGCGTGGAGCCCAAGAGAAAATTCTGAAATCTGTAGCTCTTCATTGTCTCCACTCTCACAAGCCTGTGTCTGGTTTTGGAGCATTTATCTCATCTCTGATGTAAGCCAAAGTGAACTGATATTCATCTATTGGACTGGTATTAATTCTTAAATATTAAATGTAAAAAAAAACTCCACTGCCATGGCTTTCAGAAATGAAAACCATTGTAGTTTTGACACTTGTTTTATTCTAGTCTGGGTCAGGGTTTCTGTTAGCCGGCTGTAGCTGCTTTTGGCCGGTTTGCAAAGCAAATGGCCGGTAAAAATAATTTCCATCGGCCAAATTGGCCGACAGTAAAAAATATGGAGAGAATATAGAAAAATATATTAAATACAACATGTCACCTGAGTCAGTGATCAACATAACAAAGTGTTTTTGAGACAGCCCCAAATATTAAAGAAAGGTTCAATGTTTTTATTGAAAAAGTTTTGATTTACGCCCATAGCCCATTTTACAAAGTGCAGTTGAAGCGCCATCGTCACACTGGAAATGAAAGGATTTTCTCTTCGTGCTTTGTCACATTTTCCAAGAAAACAGTGAACTACAGGTATATTTACTTTTATAAAAGTGTTCTAAGAACTCAGCGGCTAATACTTTTGATTGGGATTCTTTAAACGAGCGTGTGGTCAGTCAGACTGACGTACTGTCCTGCACCGGCTCTTCCTGGGAGAGTGGCCGGGTATAGAGGTGCTTCCCTGGGTCAGTCTGCGCAGACGCCTCGGCTTAGTTACTGGTGTTGGAGCCGGTGTTGGAGTCGCTCTAGAGCGCGGCAGAGCTGGGTCCATGGTCAGTCGATTTGTCCATAATATTTCAGCGGTGACAGACTTAATCATTATTTTACACCTGATGTCACGTTAAAGCCCAACCCTCATGTGGTCAGACCTGGATAAGGACAGCGTTAGAGTCATAGATATCAGCTACTTTCTGTCTGAGTTGAAGTGCAGATGAGTAGGCTTCGTCCGCTTGACACCTGCCACTCTTCATCGTCTCCACGCGTACAACTTTATGTTTGGATTTGAGCTGCATTTTCTCACCTCCTTTTTTCATTAGCAATAGCCGTGTTTTGGACCCACTAAAGCACTCATGTAACGCTCTGTCTAAATGTAGATTGTTATTGATAATAAGCTACGTTCATTATGTATATATTTTCTAATGGCCCGTAATTCTTGTGAATGGCCGACATTTTACGACCAAGCTGGCCAAAGTGGCCGACAAAAAAAAAGTCTAGCGGAACCTCTGGTCTGGGTCCTGGACCGCTGTCTTTAAGATTTGATCCGCAGAGTCTTAAGACTGTGGTTCTGGAGACCTCAGCCTCTGGTACTGGGGTCTCCGAGGTTTGAAACTCAGCCTCTGGTTCTGGGGTCTCCATGTTGGACTGGACAGTAAAAATCCCGAGTTGACATAGTCCTTTCCGCCCACAGCTATCCCAGGGTGACCCTCATGACAAAGTGCCACCCGCTGGCAGAAGCCACAGCTGAATCAGACTGTGCCTCACCCATCAGGCCTCCGCCACCTCAGAATGATAAGAACAGGGGTCCGAGTCCATGTTAAATGGCTTCAGCCACCCCTGTTCAGGAGCAGATGTTTATTCAATTGGGGAAGCATGTACTGAATGCGCAGAATTGGCCCACACAGAGTTTTACCCAGAAGGTCCCATGGCGAGAGTCCACTTGGCCCTCAAACATGTTTTTGGGCCAGTTTGTTCACCTGTGAAGAGACAATATGGTTATTTGAAAGAAGTACATGTTGAGCTGTACATTTTAATTACTATACAGTGAGTTAACAAAACGCCTTATGTTGATATATACCAGGCCTAAACAAAATTTAAACAGGTCTTAACCAGGTTTTATCAATGTTAAATCTTAATTTTGCTACCAAATAAATTCTGATATTTAAAAGAATGGAACATTTATTTCTATTTATTTAACCAGGAAAGTCCCATTGAGATTAAAAACCTCTTTTTCAAAGGAGTCCTTGCCAAGAGGCAGCAAAAGATACAGTTACAGAATTACCTGCCTCTGTGTTCAATGTTGCTTCCTTGTGTGCTTTTAGTGACAGCCCCCGGTTACAAAATGACTCGGCTGGTCTTTTAGAAGACAGCAGTGTGATAGATGTGTGAACATTTTCAAGTATTCAAGTTTATTTTTTACACAAACGGATGTTCATACCTGAAATTGGAAATGTACCAGTTGCCTGCTGGAATTGATACGTTTTGTGAAACATGTTTTCAAGTCTGATGAAGGGCATGTGGCACCATTTACACTATAAATGGTGTAATTATAGATTAAAAATCTTTTTGGGAGCTCCAATTGCTGTGCTGACCATTTTTAATTTTCTCCATTATTTCACTTTTGGATTCAGCATGCAAGCCTAACCTGCTTTTGGGTGTGCGTGTCTTTTTCTATTTAGCTAATTCAACAGATGAAAACAGATGATTGAATCATATTGCAATACAGAATTTCTACATTCTCTGCATAGTTTATTCCTTGATGAATAAGTGAATAAATCAACTGTAAAAAAAATATTTATTTTTAAAACATCAGTCAAATGTGCAAAGGCCACCGTGTTGATTGGAGTTTATGTTGTTTTGTGGCTTTAGATCGTAAAATCTCTACCGACATCCAACTGCTGCAAACAGTGTCATCAGCGACGTCAGGCGCACACATTTGATGCATTAACAGGATGAGGAAAGGACGCAGCCTCGTCTTACATGTATATCGGTGACTCACATTTTGACATGGCCGTACTGAGATGAGTTCAGAATATCTGATTAATACAAGCATTAAGACTGCTGTGGCGTTGTAGTGAACAGGTTAGCTCAGCTGTCCAGTATTTGACTCCGATCCAGCTCAAGTTGTCTCCACAGGGACTCGTTTTCTCTTTGCAACTCCCTGGCCATAACCCCAGTTGCCGGTGAAACACAACAATCGTGGTCGGGAGCCATAACCTCCGTTTCCGAAGAGTCGTCGGTTGGATCTGCAGCCGTAGGGCTCTCCTGCCGTGGCCTACGTTCCCACACACCGGGTCTTGCTCAGGTAATTCATAGTTGTTCCACTCAAAAAGAACAGTGAGCATCCCCTTTTTTAGCCTCTCCCTGTGGTGTAGGTACAATATCACCAGGTAAAAAATGCCGGCTACATACTCGTGTGTCCCTTCTTTGAGTGAAGTTATCTCTCCGGATATTAGCTAGCCATAGCTGACGTGCTACATTATCAGTAGGGAAGCAGTGGAAACTAAGACACAAAATGTACCATGAAGAACATGTACATTTCGCTGCACAACAGTGTAGTGACCCATTGACAGGCCAATCTCCTTCTTTGGACACCAAACAAACACATTTTTCCTCTGCTCGCTTGCTTTCGCTGACAACAATAATCCAAGTTGATTGACAGGCAGGCAGAAACAAGTCCCGTCCATCACCCACTGGGACCGGAAGTTAGTGGACGCCATATTCTGCACGTAGCCAATTGCTGGGATGTTGCTTTAGTTTTGCAGCAAAATATAACCAAAAGTGAAAAAATAGCTAAAGTGTGTTGGCAAAAATCTAAGCGTAAACGCAAAATTCACACTTAAGTTGCTGTAGAGACCTGCAACTTGTCCTTAAAGACTTCATTTGACTCAGACTCGTGGTCTGAGCCAAAATATCTCCCAAAATCCTTTACATACACTTCATCTGTCTATTTCAGGATCTATTCATGGTCACAGATGGGCCTATTGCCGCACAGTTAGCTGCAGAGGGTTAGTTAGAACGTGAGTCTTAATGTAGTTGCACCCAGACCAACACAGAATGAACAATGAGGCAGGAAACTGTTGTGTGCGGCGGCCATTACAGGGCTAAAGCGCTGGCAGTGTGCTTGATGAGGGGGAACAGAGCATCCTCGCCCTGGGACATTAGCACTAAACTGAAACTCTTTGTCTTTCTGTCTTTATTGCTGACACAGAAACACTCAGATTCAGATGGGACTGTGGAGGGGTCCTGTACCTGACCAATGAGCCTGGGTTCCTGTGGGAACACACATTACAATAGGCTCTCGCACCGTCTACAGCAGAGATGTGAGAGCCAGGGTTTTGTAGTTCGAATTAAAATAGTTGTTATGTTGTTTAATACAGTTGCAATGATGTAAGATATCGGTGAAAGTCCATACAATGCTTTGGAAGGACTCAGTGTCCAGAATAGAGCCATCAAAGCAATCAGCTCCACCTCTCCTCCTTCACACTGGCCCCCGGTTCCCTCTGCTGTCTGTGGGGGTTCAGGTGCCCCGCTCACACGCCCCTGGGGCAGACTCCAGGGAGGGGCCCCACTGGCGCCAATCTGAGAGGGGCAATGGATCTTAACACTGACACTTCCATAACAGAGTCGTCTGGCCCGGGGACCTTTCTGCCTTGGACCTCATGTTCACGTCAACAAAGCTCCCAGGATCAGGGGCGTTAGAACGATTAGGTGGCGGTGAACAAAATAATGTGATTTATTGTAAATTTGATACATTTCAGGATGTTGTTGAAGGGTAGTTTTATAAAATACACAAGCTGACGATATAGTCACCGTCGGAGTTGGGAACAGCGTTTATAAAGTTAGATCAGATTTTCTAGTAACTAATCCAGTTCATTACTATTTCTTCCGTAGTAATGGAGATAATTATTTTATTAACCCCTTAACTCCCATCTGAACCGAGCACATTTTCTCCAGTTTGGCTTTACCCCAGTCCAAAAGCTTATGGAAAAAAGCTGTGAAAATAGCAACAAAACTGAGACGAAAACAATGATGGAAATGTGAAAAAAAAAGTGTGAAAACATTGACAAAAAGTGATGAAAAGTTTATGGAAAAAATAGCAAAAATGTCACAAAAAATGGACAAAAAAATGACAAAAAAAAATGACAACAATGTGACAAACAAATGATAAAAATTTGATAAAAAATTTACAAAAAAATGACAAAAATGTGACAAAAAATGTGACCAAAAAAATGACAAAAATGAGTTGAATACCCAACAAAAAAAATGATGGAAAAAAAATCTGATGACGTGAGGAAAAAGATCCTCTCGGTTCAGGCGGGAGTTAAGAGGTTAAAGGAACAGGCCACCGTTTTTGCATATGTTCTTACCTGAGCTTAGACGAGTTGAAGCTGTCTGGTCTCGACGCATGCGCTCAGTCACGCAAAAAGACCAAAGATGTTGTTAGTATTTAGCATCTCCTCGCCTATGGGACCAACGGGGGTGAAGTTAGAAGTGACCAAGCTCTTCCACGTTTTCCCTATTTAAATATGGTTACATGAGCAGTTACACAATCCAAGTATAGCTACACAAAATCAAACATGTTGATGTCTATATTGTAAGGCGTAATAACACCTTAGGAGCACTTTGACATCCGCACAGTAAAGTCTAAGTTATGTTCTTGCCTGAGCATAGACGAGTTGATGCGTACCTGTCTGGTCTTTGTGCGTGTGCTCAGTCACGCAAAACAACACAAATATGTTGGTAGCATTTAGCCTCACCCAGCACATTCCTATAGCTCCAAACGGGGTGAAGTCAGAAGCGACCAAGCTCTTACACGGGTCGGGCACGCACAAAGACCAGACAGGTACGCATCAACTCGTCTATGCTCAGGTAAGAACATATCTCAGAATGGAAAAACGATGGCCTGTTCCTTTAAGATAACTTTTAGTTGTAAGAGGGATGAAAAATCATGTCATAGCTATTCTATTCAATGGGCTATATGCACAGTGACCCCACGTGATTCCCGCCTGGACAGTCAGCCAGAGGCTGTCCTTCCTGTCTGTCATCTCTTCCCATTAAAAATTAGCAGGTCCCACAGAAATGAAGCAATAGCTTAAGATTTGGTAAAGGACAGCGAGTAAAAGTTCGGATGTGGCTGAAGCAGGTTAAAAAATATTACGTGAGACGCAACGACTTCACTGGAGGAAACCTCCGTGTTCATAACGGTGGAGGTTTTTGTCTTGAAGCTAACGCGGCTAACAAAATAAAAAATAAAACTAGCGCAAAGTTTAGAACGAGCCTGCGCAAAAAAGAATCGTCCTGTTAGTAGTTTAAATAATATTTACTTGTTTACATGTTATATTATCATTTTTCAACACTAGCCTTTAGCTCTAAGATAAAAGCTCCTACCTTACGACAGCTGGCGTTTCCTTTGGGTGCTGGATTCACAGCGAACATGATGTTTGTAATACGTTGCTGTGACTGTCCATCAGTAACTCGTTGTCCTTAACCAGATCCTGAGCTATCGCTATTTTTGTGTGGGAACCTGCTAATTGTGAACGTAAACGACCAGCGACAGGAAGTGCTGCGTCTGGCTGACTGTCCAGGAAGACGTCACGTGGGGAAACTGTGCATATAGCCTATTACAACACTGTAGAAACAAGGTGTGTCAGAATCCCAATAGTTCAGAAAAGAATAGAGGCTCAAAGAAAGTAAGGAAGAAGGTACTGTACATAAAAATGACGTCCAGAAGGCATCAAGGTGAGAGGCTGACCCCAGATGTATTTAGCCTCCTTTAGCGCCTGCTCCTCCCATCGAGAATGCACTTTGTTCAACTCTAATGATTTAAGAGCAAGTTTTAACCATGTTTAGCAGTTTGTGGTTATCTTTCGCAGACAAACCCTTGAACCTTACACCTGCTTTTGCGGCTATTTACTCTTTTTACACACACACCCAAAAAATCGATTCTCTTCCTTCTCACTGGTAAAAAAAATGCCCGGCCTCCCGCGGCTCGTGGAGGTCAGATCAAAAACCCAAATGCCTGTAATATTTTCTGGTATCGACTGGATGTAAGGTTGAAGCCGAACACTCACTTTTTAAGAGGTCTTACAGTGTAGTCATAAACCGCAGAGAAGACGATGCCAAATCGGGATCGATGTGGTACTCTGGTGAAGAAAAAGCCCTTTGGAAATGCAGACGGATCACCTTTCAGAGCGGAAAAAAATATTGATCTAAAAAAAGAAAAAAAAAGACGCTTGTTTGCAAACAGTAAAACCAGAAGCTTCTTAATCCACTTCCTCGTTGCACACACAAACACATTATCTGACAATCAAAACAGAATTGGCCAACTCTGTTTTGCTTCATGGTGTGAGGTGAGAGCACTAACCCATGTGCCAAACCTCCACTGACTGGGAAGATGTCGGATGATATTGATGAGAGCTAACAATACGCGCTTAAGAGTTCACCCTCTTCTCCGAGTTGCAAAACGATACACGAGCTGTTAAAAGCGTATCTTTGAAACGCTTCGGAGCGCGCCTCGACTTCCTGCTCCGGTGCCTTTTATTTGTTTGCTGTTGAGCATCTTTTTGTAATTAGCGCGGCAACGTGTGAATAAGAGTCAGCCCCCTTCCTGCAACTCCGCTGTTTGCGTTAGAAATATGACAAAGTACTTTTTAATGAGCCGGCACCGGTGTTATTGCATTTTATTAGACTCATCTTTCATCATAAAGAAAAAGTTATTGGAAAAATTTGGGGAGGCGATTTCGACGTCTTTTTTTTGGGGGGGGGGGGGGTGGAGGAATAATTGAGTTCGATCAAAGACTAAAATTATACGCGGAGAATTGCCCAGAGACAATGAGAGTGTTGTGTGCAATTGCGGCGCTGCTCAGGATTTCCTTTTAGCGTTAAAACTAATTAAAGACAAAGCCATATTTCAAAACATAAGAGAAGGCGGTATGCGATATTAGTTTTAAGCTGTTCGTTCAAAATAGGATAAGTTTCCCCCCAAACTCTGCCTCCTCCTAGACTTGAAGCGTGGGAAGGAGCTAGTGTGAAAGACGGTGTACAGTGAACTCCCATAGGCAGAATGTGTGCTTGTTTATATTGAATTTGGTCAACTTTGGACCCAATTCAAGATGGTGGCACCATCTTGTGTTCATAGTCAGACTGCAGGTCTAGCTTTAGCTGACATTGGCTTTAGTGTATCACATTTCTGATGCTCTGCAAATATATAATGTTCGGCTTCGATTCTTTATGAGTCCTCACAGCTAAAAAGTTACAATTGAATTGAAATTTGAGCGGAAAAGTGGGCTGGACTGAGAAAGGTGAAGAGTGATGTCAGTTGTTTTAAAACGTGCATTTTGCAATTTTTTAGATGGAAAATAAAAGTTACCGTAATATTTGGACTATTGAGCGCACCTGAATATAAGCCGCACAAACTGTACGTGTATTGTATTGCAATTTTGTGAAGGACTTTGTTACTTTCCTATCTGTGAAAGGTGCTAAATGGTAAATGGTCTCAATTTATATAGCGCTTTTCCACCTACAGTAGGCACTCAAAGCACTTTACAGCAAGGATCCACTCACCCATTCATACTGTCATTCATACACCAATGTACGCAGACACTGGGGCAATGTGGGTGAAGTGTCTTGCCTAAGGACACAACGACAATGTGCACTTTCAGGAGGTGGGATTCGAACCCCCGACCTTCCGATCATGAGATGACCCTCTCTACCATCTGTGCCACTGTCGCCGTTATATAAATAACGTTACTTACATACTTACTTACTTCTAACTGGAACTTACAGTCTATAGGCCAGTGCATTTGAAAGCTAAGACCCACCTAACTAATCTAAGCTTGTTGCCCATTATGATTGTCGTCTTTTTTGGTTGTGTAGTAGCGGCCTATGTTCTGGAAATTACGGTAATATTGATGCGTACTTGACCTTTACTCTCCATTCTGGTGGCCTCGAGGATGCTCCAGGGCCAATTGTTTTTTGGGGGTTTCAGGTACTTTTTCACTGCTGATATTTTTTCTTTTGCCTAAAAAGTTGCATAATGCACCTTTATTTTCGTTCTATTTTTATTTTATGTTGACCTCTATTCAACCGGGAAAGTCCCACTGAGATTTCAAACCGTCTTCATCGGCGGATAGTCTTTGTCTTTTGTCTTTTCATAAGATTAATTCAATATCTCGGGCATAATCTACATACAAAATAGACTACATGTAGAAAATCCCCTCTGAACAGTGCAATCCATTCACACATCTGAAAGCACATTGTAAATTCATAGTGCTCATTATTGCCGTGTTATTCAAATGCATATAGTCTTGAACAGTGCGGCTACACCTTCCATATGAAAGAGGTTCTCAGTGACTTCCCTTTACTCAGAATAAATGCATCCATGGGTCGGAAATAAATCTCCCTTCCTGGATTATGATTAGCTCCAGTAGCCTGCGTCTGTGGGATGATGAATTGGCGACAGATTGATCAGATATTCATTACTTTTACGTCCTTGAGTCCTTGAAGATGTGAAATAGTGCACAATGCTCCTGAATGTGCTGCAGCAGACTGTGCTTACTCAGACTCCGCCACATTTGGGGTGTCCGTAATGTTCTGGGAGTGCCTATATGCCAGTTTTTTATCAAAGCGCTCTTATGATACATTTCAGAGGCTTGTATTTGCTTCAAACTGCTGATATACTTGATTCAAAGGAGACACATCATGCAATATTGAGTTTTGAATTTTTTAAACATGTTATAACTCCTTCATGTCCTTCATCACAGACATATGACAAAGGAAGAAGGGTTTTCATTATTTTATAATTCAAATTCAAAATCCTGACCAGCCCAGTCTCGCAATCCATACCTACCTTTTCTTTACATGGACATTGTTTTAAAATAAATAAACAAATAAACATCAAATATCAAAGCAAGAGTATCTCGCTTACAATAAATAAACAAATAAATTGCGCATGATATTTCCACTTTCAGACAGGTCAAACATCAGAGTGTGTTGCAAACCTGGGTTCGTTGCCAGGAGAATTTGAAAGGTCAGCTCTGTGATCAACAGCTGGACATTGTTCAGTGACCCTCCCTTATAGAGACTAGATGAAAGTTGGTCATTTTATACTCACTACTGACACCTCAGGTCTTATGCGTAACTGCAGTCTCCATATTAAGCTTGTGCATAACGCAGGAGCGTGAGATCGACAGACGGATCGGTGCGGCGTCAGCAGCGGTCGCTGTATCGGTCTGTCGTGGTGAAGAGGGAGCTGAGTCGGGGGACAAAGCTCTCGATTTACCGATCGATCTACGTTCCCACCCTCACCTATGGTCATGAGATTTGGGTAATGAACGAAAGGACAAGATCGCGAATACAAGCGGCCGAAATGAGTTTCCTTCGCAGAGATCGGGTGAGGAGCTCAGTTACCCGGGAGGAGCTCGGAGTAAAGTCGCTGCTCCTTCACGTCGAAAGGAGCCAGCTGAGGTGGCTTGGGCATCTGTTCCGGATGCCTCCTGGCCGCCTCCCGTGGGAGGTGTTCCAGGCATGTCCTAGTGGGACAAGGTCTCATGGAAGGCCCAGGACACGGTGGTGGGACTATGTCTCCGAGCTGGCCTGTTGTCGCCTCGGGGTCCCCCCAGAACAGCTGGAGGAGGTGTGTGTGGATCGGGAAGTTTGGGCATCCCTGCAAAGACTGCTGCCCCCGCGACCCGGCCCCGGAAAAAGCGGAAGAAAATGGATGGATGGATGGATGGATGGCATCACTTTGGACCCGAATTAATACCTTTTTGCAGGATTTTAGAGGCTGTTGTGGTGAACAAGTCTGGCCTCATTCTACACATTAGGACATTGATGGATCATGTAGGGGGAGGAAAATACTTAGTTTTAACATTTTTAAACTCTGTATAGTCCCTTTAAGTAGTTCACATTGGGTTCTTCACTAAATTTTGCCCACAAGCCATAGGACTATACCACCCATCGCCCAGACAGATTCATCATATTTGGAATTGACATTCATAGGAAAGTTGGCTCTGAATGATACAGAGATATTTGAAAGACAATGTCTTCCTCCGCAACAAGAATGATTCTAGATGCTCAAGTCGAAGGCTGGCGTGCTGGTAACACTGAGCATAAGTCGCCCAAATTCAGACCAAAAGTGGTAGGGGTAAAGTTGTGCCATGATATAAACTACATTATGTAATACAAATTGGCCATCAAACGTGTTTCTACTCCAAATCAGAAAACTCCCACAACTTCAAAATGCATTTTGTCTCAAAAACACGCTGACCTATACTGACTGGACACCTACACACCAATGATACATCAATCAAGCCACACATTTTGTTCTTGCACCAACGTCCTGGCTTTGATAGAGAAATATGATTGCACCGCGCAAGGTTACAAAGGTTTCTGAAGAATAAAGGATTACAATCATCTTCCACAGAGAGGCATCTAAAATGCAAATTACCGTGAAACACATCAAAATGCATCTCAGAAACGTTCAAACAGATGAGTCTATTCCTCCGGAGGTGGCTGCACTTGGCACGCTCAAATAGCTTTCATATAAATCACAGAGGTCGTGGTGGAATAGAGAGAATCAGATCCAGAACCAAACTGGCCTCGCGGGTAGAGGAAAAAAAAAAAAGAGCTGCCTTTGTCTTGTTATCACTATTGGACGTGCGTATTGATTGTATGTTGCGCTTGTATCCCTGTGCTAACTCTGGGATGCGGTTTTAATTGTATGTGATAAGCAGATGTGTGCTATTGTGGAGGACATCGGAGGGCATCACCATCTAATCGTTCCCATGGTGCTTCATGCCACGCTCAGCAAAGACTCACAGAATAATACTATAAACTGATGAAGACTGGGTTATGCTCCATAGCTCTTGCCATTCAAACAAAGCATGGGAATAAACAAGCTGACGCACTGGTGTTGAGGTTGCTACCATTCTTGGAACAGCGGCGTTTGTTCTGCTTCTACCTAAATTGGAACCCCAAGTTAGTTATTCCTGATTTGGATGGTGGCTCAAGATTTGGAGAGTTTCCGATTGTTGTATTGTGGTCACCCATTGAAGCCATGTAACTCCTCCTCGGTAAGACCGAACGACATTCTGGCATCAAGGCCTTGAGGGGGTTCCTATAGGTGCTGCGATCGCCCACTGGTCCCTGACAGGCTGTTGAGTCACTGGTTAAAGGAATAGGTCACCGTTTGTACATGCTGAGATATGTTCTTACTTTAGCTTTGACGAGTTCTTTAGGACCTGTCTGATCTTCACCCGTGCCTTCAGTCACGTAAACACAGCGCAGACGGCGTTAGCGGCATTTAGCCTCTCCCCCTCTCCATTATAGCTCCAAAACAGGTGAAGATAGAAGCTACCAAGCTCTTCCACGTTTTCCCTATTTAAATATGGTTACGTGAAGTGTTCCACTACAAAGTATAATTACACAAAATTAAACAATGTGGATTTTCTAAGCGGATAAAAGGGGGAACTATATTGTAAGGCGTAATAATACCAGGAGTAGTTCAAAATCCGCGCAGTAATCTTCACTTTACAGCGCAGAAATCTTCACTTTACTGTGCGGATGCCAAATTACTCCTGGTATTACTACGCCTTACAATATAGTTCCCCCTTTTATCCGCTTAGAAAATCCACATTGTTGAATTTTGTGTAATTATACTTTGTAGTGGAACACTTCACGTAACCATATTTAAATAGGGAAAACGTGGAAGAGCTTGGTAGCTTCTATCTTGACCAGTTTTGGAGCTATAGAGGAGAGAGGGAGAGGCTAAATGCTAACGCCGTCTGCGCTGTGTTTACATGACTGAAGGCACGGGTGAAGATCAGACAGGTCCTAAAGAACTCGTCAAAGCTAAGGTAAGAACATAGTATGTAAAAACGGAGGCCTATTCCTTTAAACATGACTCTTGCCTCGCACCAGTTGTGATTCCTGAACGGTTCGCGCGAGATGAGATAGATGAGTTGGTTCGTCTGAAAATCCCTATCGAAGTATCTAGAATTAGCCATCCCCGACCATGTGGAGTTTGCATGTGAGCTACCTCCGGGTGCTGTGGGTGATCTTCTTGCTTTGGTGCACTATAGTTTCTGAAGAATGGGTCAAATCCAGAAGACAGATTTCCCAACATAGACTATAAAGTGTTCACAACCTGTTTCCTTGCCTTCCTTTTCTCTCACTGTATCAAGCAGCGATATCTCCCACTGTTAAATATCTTCCCGTCCGTTGTTGCTGCATCACTCATGATTCAGTCAGTGCGCGGTTTGAACAGGCCAAAACCCGACTAAACATCATTTTCCAAACTCAAAACGCCGCAGAGTAAACACATGATGCAACACCGGTCCATATGTGAGCAACAGGGACACGGGCTGGCTGCGCTGGTATCTGCTCTTCATCTCATGGACGCAGATTCTTAAATAATTCTCTGTCATGCTTTGGGAACCCCGGCTGAGAATTCCTCCACTTATGAAATATTAAAGTCAGGTTAAGAGCCGCTCGACCATTGATCCCGGGCACGTCTTTTGACTTTGAGAGAGCAGCGTTTTAAACTAAACCCCCCCCAGCAGAGAGCAGAGTGACATGACAGGAGCGTTGGTTGACGAGAGTCCACATAAAAGCACAGAGGGATAAGTGTGCTAAAGATTCATACTGGGAGGGCACTGGCGCACTGTAAAAGTATGTACAAGTTAGACATTGATTTAAAGGAACAGGCCACCATTTTTCCATACTGATATGTTCTTTCCTGAGCTTAGACGAGTTTATTTGTACCTGTGTGGTCAGTGTGCGTGCCCATGGAAAGGTGTGGTCGCTTCTAACTTCACACTGTTTGGAGCTATAGGACCATACTGGGGAGGCCAAATGCAAAGAACATCTTTGGTCCTTTTGCGTGACTGAGGGCACACAGTTCTTCCATACTTTGATATGTTCTTACCTGAGTTTAAACGAGTTGACTTGTACCTGTCTGGTCTGTGTGCGGGCCCGTGGAAGAGCATGGTCGCTTCCAACTTCACCCCGTTTGGAGCTATAGGAATACGCTGGGAGAGGCCAAATGCAAACAACATCTTTGGTCGTTTTGCGTGACTGAGGGACCAGACAGGCACGCATCAACTCGTCTAAGCTCAGGTAAGAACATATATCAGTGTGTAAAAACGGTGGCCAGTTCCTTTAAGCTGGTACAAAGTTGGTAGTTCGGGTTTTACATGTTTTGTGTTTACATGTTTTGTGTCAGTCCCCGCAAAAAAATCCCCACAAGCCTCTATGGGATCTGATATGTCAATATATTGTTTGTGTGTCCTCAGCCAACCCAGGTGCCATTTACTAATAGTGCATCCTTTACATCAGGCTGCCTCCAACCTGTGGGCCAGGGCCAAGACCCAGTACTGGGCCACAGTCGGGAAAACACATAAATATTGCTGTCCACTATCACCATTGTTTTATCCACAACCATATCTGTAAATGAATGTAAGGAGAGCTTTAGGCTTTGAGTAGATGTCTGTGTTGTTTTCTGCAGGACACACACCCGACCCTTGGATGTAAAAGGTTGTGGATAGTGCTTCATATCCTTCTTCTTAACTCGGTTATTTGCTCATTGGACTTAGGGACTTGGACTGGTTTCAAACTCATTTCATTCTTCAGGCTAAATGTTCAGCCAATTGGGTAAGAAAATTGTGCTTTTATTAAGAAGGGTTTTTCTTCCCAACTTCAGAGGGACATGTGCTGCTTACCAACTTTCTTCTTTTTTTATTCATTATATAAAGCAGACTTTAGCTTATAGATTTTTACCACTGGACCTTCAGAACTGATAAAGCCTGTTTGATCTGAGATGAGAGGGGTTCAGCACACCTCATCAACGCACTACAAAAGGAGTACTTTTACTAGACCATGTAAACATCTTATTTTACTAATCTTATATACAGTATCAGATTGTGTTGTCATAAATAAATCTTCACAAATGCAAATTACAGCAACAGTGATGAATATTCAGAGCACGAGTCATTTTTACAGTGTTAAACATTTAAGATTGACAGCTCTAGGTGGGGGTGAAGGTGAAATGGAGGAAAGATAGAAATCCCAATCTGCTACTTCAACATCTGCTGTGGGCTAATGAGAGAGTCCTGCACACCTACAACAGCAGAGGATGACAGAAGAAGTGCTTGGATGGAAAGAATCCAAAACAATCAAGTACAATTTAGCCTTTGATAATGTTCCATTCCAAACTATCTCCAAAATGTATTTCCACCCCAAACATGTGTATTGACTGCATTTCTTTGATTAGTAAATCTGCATCTTGCCCGTTTCACTAGAATTCAGACTTACTTAAAACTTATAGAAAAGAGTGTTGTTGGTTGGCAGTGCTGCGTTTTTAGGTATGATACTGTAAAAAAAACACTATTAAATATATTTGACCTTTGGGTTTAAGGACCAGTCCTTCATAAACTTTTCACAATGTGGTAAGTTTGATTGAAATTGAATGAGTTACCCCAAACTTTTCCATTTTCTCACTCCCACTTCTTGTCAAAGCATTTAAGTAGAGCTGCAACATATTATTGAAGTCATTTCTGGCGACAAAACCAGCCCAGCGCATTATGCAAAACATGTCTGCTGTTTGTTGTTTCATTTTGTATTTGTCTAAAACAATCAAAGTTGTCACTGTTAGAATGTTTGCTGCTATTCTCCATTTTAGTGTTGAAGAAATCATTTTGCTGACAACATGACCGGCCTACACAGTTTTTAACAGGACTCACGGTTAATGGCTGGCTTCTATATTTGTTAAAGCAACACACCACCTGGACCACCTCAGCAACACACCACCTGGACCACCTCAGCAACACATCACCTGGACCACCTCAGCAACACACCACCTGGGCCACCTCAGCAACACACCACCTGGATCACATCAGCAACACACCACCTGGATCACATCAGCAACACACCACCTGGACCACCTCAGCAACACACCACCTGGACCACCTCAGCAACACACCACCTGGACCACAGCAACACTCCACCTGGATCACCTCAACAACACACCACCTGGGCCACCTCAGCAACACACCACCTGGATCACATCAGCAACACACCACCTGGATCACATCAGCAACACACCACCTGGACCACATCAGCAACACTCCACCTGGACCACCTCAGCAACACACCACCTGGACCACAGCAACACTCCACCTGGACCACCTCAGCAACACACCACCTGGACCACCTCAGCAACACATCACCTGGACCACCTCAGCAACACACCACCTGGGCCACCTCAGCAACACACCACCTGGATCACATCAGCAACACACCACCTGGATCACATCAGCAACACACCACCTGGACCACCTCAGCAACACACCACCTGGACCACCTCAGCAACACATCACCTGAACCACCTCAGCAACACACCACCTGAACCACCTCAGCAACAAATCACCTGAACCACCTCAGCAACACATCACCTGGACCACCTCAGCAACACACCACCTGAACCACCTCAGCAACAAATCACCTGAACCACCTCAGCAACACACCACCTGGACCACCTCAGCAACACACCACCTGGACCACAGCAACACTCCACCTGGATCACCTCAACAACACACCACCTGGGCCACCTCAGCAACACACCACCTGGATCACATCAGCAACACACCACCTGGATCACATCAGCAACACACCACCTGGACCACATCAGCAACACACCACCTGGACCACCTCAGCAACACACCACCTGGACCACAGCAACACTCCACCTGGACCACCTCAGCAACACACCACCTGGACCACAGCAACACTCCACCTGGACCACCTCAGCAACACACCACCTGGACCACAGCAACACTCCACCTGGACCACCTCAGCAACACACCACCTGGACCACAGCAACACTCCACCTGGACCACCTCAGCAACACATCACCTGGACCACCTCAGCAACACACCACCTGGACCACCTCAGCAACACACCACCTGGACCACCTCAGCAACACACCACCTGGACCACCTCAGCAACACACCACCTGGACCACCTCAGCAACACACCACCTGGATCACATCAGCAACACACCACCTGGACCACCTCAGCAACACACCACCTGGAGTGCAGGATTTTAGAGGCGGTGAATAGGTCTGGGCTTATTGGGGGGGGGGGGGGGGGGGGGGGTACTTAATTTTAACATTTTTAAATTCCCTTCAACTCAGCTATAGGCACTGTGCTAACAGCGGCTAAATGCTAATATCGGCAAAATCCCCTTTTAGAACAGCGGTATGATGTTGTGAAATATGAAATCAGTATGACGTGCGTGTTAATAGTGAGGGCTGTCCACTCTCCTGCTACCAAACAGAGGCCAGCAGTCTGTTCGGGTGCATGTTCCCCTGGTCCGATTTTGTTTTTCGTAGGTTGGTGCATCAACCAATCACAGGTCATGAGAGTAAAACGTCATACATGTATCAATCAGCTTAACCCTGACCCTGCCCTAGCCACTAACCTTAAGGATAGTGGGCTGGTGCCTAATCTTAATACATCTATGTTCCCCCTCTTCTATTGACGGGGGAGCATGTGTACAGAGGAACATAGGGCTAACCCTGTCTGTTCACGTCACATCTGACATGGGTTAGTGCGCTTTGGCCACTGCCAGAGGTCAGTCCCAAAACATATACCTGGTCAGACCTGATTGACCCGGCATTGGGCTGATACGCGCCTGCCTTTGGAAAGAAGACTCAACGAGAAGAGAGCCTTACTTGCAAACACAAGTTCGCAAGATCAAGGTGTCAAGTATTTCTGAATTTCCTGGAATTAATCAAGACGCTGCACTTTTTCTATCAAATGATATTGGATTATTTATTATGAGATTTAATATGTACAAATATATATGACTCATAATGTTGGGTTCCATCTGGAGCAAAATCGTGAACAGAACTGGAGACTTTTTTGTGCGTAAGTGTCCTCCTGACTGTTCTTAGGATTCGTTCTTCCAGAGGAACGTTTTCAGCTAAGAACAGATTTTGTGAATGCCGAAACACTTCCCAAGAAGCCGTTAAAAACAGATTTGTGCGTAATAACGTATCGTGAATGAGGCCTCAATCTCTGTCCAAGACTGTCTGATATATTTCCAATTTGCTACCACTCATCGTAAAACATTTGATGAATCTACAAAGTGCCGTGGCAAAGGCTTCCACACAATCTTAATAAAAACACTGTTTTTATTTATCAAAGTGGTCAGTGTGATCTTATTAATTGAGAGGTAAATCCATCAAACACAAAAGCAAAGAAGAAAAACGTGGTCTTTCTTGTGGAAGAAATCAGGATCTTTTTCTGTGTTTCTTCACTATTGTGCGAGGGACATATTTGGAGCATCCAGACCTCCAGTTGATGTGATAAAAGCAAAAAGAAAAGAAAAAAAGCCGAAAAGCTCCAAGATTTGATTGTGTTTCTAAAGGCAATCTTCAGCTGTTGTGTCTCGTTTTGCCCTTTAAAAATGTTCCCCATCTGTTGCTTCACCTCGCCTCACACAGCTTTAAGGACTCGCCTATTTTGGGTCAGTTGCTTTGGGATATTTACCCATCTTTCTCCCCCTTTTTAAAAATAAGACGAGACATGCTGCACCCATTTAGAAATATAAATCGTTTGCTCTGTGACAAAACCCGAAATACTGCCTCTCTCACCTCAAACATCACCCCAATTATCCGCTCACTAACCCAGACTCCGACCGTCGCAGCACTGCCAAATTAGCCTCTCCGACACGTTCTCTTTGACCTTGCTCCTTTGACCTCCTGGCTAATAAAGCCCGGTGTGAGCGCGCGCAATATCTCAGCCGACCACCGGACGGCTCGCGAGGCATAAAACAGCATGTGCAAGACGCTGAAACATCGCGAAAGATCTAATCAGCAAAACTAAAATTAGGCGGCGCAGTTGTGTGCGCCGTGTCTCGTGTCTAAGCAAGGTTATTTCGAGTGTATGTGGAAGTTTGGGCTGTGTCTGCAGTTTGTTGCGTGTACTTTTGGGGATAAGAAAAAAAAAATCTAAACAGTTTCTTGGCTCATCACAAAATGCTGTTTTACTAAATCTGATGTGAGGCATTTGCATGGCTTAGCTTGGCTGCAAAAAGAGCTAAATACTGAACGTCTTACTCCGCGGCAGTCTGCTTTGGAGAAGTAAACAAGAGCCGGAAGAACTGTCAAATCACATCTATGTCTTCACGAATAGCAGCAGTTATTATATTTTATTAACTGTGTCGATTTGAATGGTGAAGAAAAGTGTTTACTGTATGCATTTACGACTCTAAATCAGGTCGAAACCAAAGCCTGGCTCAGGTGGTAGAACTTGCAACTTGGAAGGTTGCCATGGCGTCCTTGCGCAAGATTCGTCATCCATCCATGCTTCACTGGACCAATCATATAAGTAGTCGTATCGACAACTGTAATGCCCTGCCCTTTTGGTCTTCCCAAAAAGAGTATCTCAGGTCTACAACTTTTACAAAATTCAGCAGCTCGTGTCCTTACGAAGACCAGGAGGCGGGACCACATTACACCGGTTTTAGAATCGCTGCATTGGCTCCCCGTGTGTTTCAGGATTGATTTTAAAGTTCTTTTAATGGTTTTCAGAACTGATTTTACCTTACGAACCTTCACGGCCCCTTCGCTCCTCCGGCAGGGGTCTCCTAGTTATTCCTAAAGTCAACAAAAAGACTCATGGTGAGGCGTCTTTCCAATATTACGGCCCTCGCCTCTGGAACCACCTGAGGAGGAGCTCAGGGCTGCAGAGAACGTTCATGTTTTTAAGAGCAGGCTCAAGACCCACCTTTTTAGCTTAGCTTTTAACTGACATCTATTTATTTAATCCTAATATATAAAATATATATATGGGAGGTTGTGCCAGGCGTATTGTTTTAAAGAGGGGGTATTATGCTTTATTCAGTCACATAGTACCAGTCTATATCACACTACAATGATGACCAAACCTTCTGTTGGTCTGTAAATGCAGTAAATTAGAATAACTGCCTTGTATAAAATTGCTCTCTCAAAATGGCTGTAGTGAATGTCTTGAAATAGGCCTCTGTCTCTTTAAGAACCTCTGACTCTTTCCGACACGCCCCCTCCACACGCTGTCTGTGGCATCAGTGGGGAGGGGGTTCTGCTGAGGAGCAGTGGTTGGTTACTCGGCTGGTGATGAAAGCTCGGAGGCGTCTCCAGGAGGTGGGGGCGTTCCTAGGAGGACTCAGGCAAACCTATCCCTTAAATGGCCGCCATCAGAGTTTTTACAGATTACTCAAAAATACGTGAATGTGCCAAGGCAACACTTCAGGCATGTTTTTAATGAGGGAGTGACATAATAACATGATGTAAAGCTTGAAAAAGTCGATTTTGCATAATACCCCCCCTTTAAATGTTGTAATCTGTAAAGCACTTTGTGACACCTTTCGGCATGAAAAGCGCTTTATAAATAAAGCTTGATTTGATTTGATAAACAATTGACCCAGGAATCTGACCGAAAACCTTTGAAATGCCATAAGCTGCAATAAAAAATTGCAGGTGGGTTCAATTTGCCGCTATAAATACCAGCGGCGATGGCGTCAGCAGACTACGGCATTTATCTCTATCTTAAAATGGGGCTGATGAGGAGGAGGTTTAAATTTAGCAGCAGACAAATGAAAGGTTTCCCAACAGCCAGAGATAGAGAATAATGACCGTGACTCATATGGCAACAGAGAGGCAGAGGACAAAATAAATAAATAAAATAAAATCTACGTCACAGAAAAGGCCTTATCTGCTTGCAAAACATCGTTATCTATGAAGGTTCTTGACTATTTTTACACAAAGACAAGAGCCGGAAGACGTCTCTGAAGATAGAAGTGACTCTGCCTGAACTCAAATCGATATCGGGAGCTTTTTGCTTTGAGGCGAGAGCTCTAACCATATGCTACCATGTCATCCAAAGGCCAGCTTTAGTATCTCTGTATCTGCTGTAATCTGTGCAATACTGCTTTTTTTTAAAGTTTGTGGCCTTTTTGACAAAACACCACATTTCCATACACATACCTGTATTTGGAGTTTCTCCCACAGACCTGGATGCAGCTGACAACAACTCGAATTGGCCCAATGCTGCCGATGATGTGAGCAGTAGTGAGCAGAGCTAATGGAAGGACGCAGAGGTGTTGCATTGAAACCGCGAATGGGTCATTTTCCTCTAAAAGCCTCTCTCCCACTCCAAGTCAGTGTGGGAACTTATTGTCTACATTAAAATGGAGAGCACATTTTGAGTAATAGCAATCTGGGATATTCAAAGGTTACATAGCTCAAAGCGCTCAGTGACAGAATTGTGCGTCACAGACATGTGTGTGCAGTGTAGTGCTTAACATTTTCTTGTTTTATGTGGTTTTCAAATTCAGCTTTGTTTAGGTTGCCATGACTATTTCACACAAGGCGAACCGCTGAAAGCTGATTGGTCCTTTTATATTAGGTGCTCAATTAGGTGCTTGTATGTCATGGTGATGTGTAAACAATCTGCGAGCTGAATTTGTGGTTTCTGTGTTTCACATTGCTCGGTGGATTTTTTTTTACTGCAGAGAGTCCATAATGATCCTGAAGAAAAGTAAAAGTAAACAAACAGCTAGCTTATGAGCTAAAGACATTTAAGACCTACACATTTCTTCTTCTGAAACACTGAAGAGGCACCAAGAGCCCCCACACCTGCAGCACAGTGGAGGCGTCTTAAGAGATGCTACAGGAAACAAAAAAGGGACAAACCAGGAGGTATCCGGACAAGACCCTAAGCTAATGGAAGTTCACTGGAGAATAAAACAGATTAACTGCTAAGCTTTTCCCACAAGATGGTGAAAGACTTTTGCAGGGCGGAGGGAGCTGCACCGGAGGAAGAGGAAGTAGAGCTGACCAGTGCAGGACACCACGCTCTGAAACAGGGACAAACCCTGGAGGCGGTGCACTGTTTCAGAGGAGCACTGAAGGCAGCCAGCCAGGTTTCCTCCGGGTGCTACGGTTTCCTCTACCTCCAAAATTATGCGGGTCCGGTTGGCCCACAGTGGCAGCACGGCTCAGTCGCAGTGGCTCAGAACTAACGCCTGAACACAATTTTGTTGTGCAGTTGTACAATGACACATAAAGCACTTACTGTATTACTATCAACTGTTTCAAACCATTCATAATGGGAAAATAAAGTGAATATGCAGAAAACCCTGTTTGGAAAATCTGATCAACACTAAAGAGACTAAACTGGAGATATCCTTACAGTGGGTCCAATGCACTGAGATCCCGAACTGGTTTCTCTCCTTTTCAATCTGTAGAACTGTACTAAAAGTTGTTTGAAATTGACCAGCTAAGCCCATCTCCTGTTCTCGCCTGCGGTTTTGAGCAGTGACTCTCTTGGGACTGGGCTGATACATGGATCTCCAGGCGGCACTAAAAAGAGAGGAACAAATCCATGTAATATCCACACAGAAACTGAAACATGCCCCTGTCCGATGTGCCCATACATGTGTGAAATTAAAGCCATCACGGCCGCTCATCTGACTGAGGACGCCATTTCTCCTGATGAAACATTTCAGAGAAAACTATGGGGGTACGTCCCTGTGCTCGGGTAAGGGCCTTCTGTAACATCCACAAGATAAAAGTTGATTAGCCTTATCTCTGTTCCATGTCGTATAAAATTAGATAAAAAATATAGCAATTTGTCGTCTGCTTTTGGCCCATTCATCAATGCCACTGGGGCGACCTGTTGGGGATTGGCGATCCTTCTTCTGATATAGAGCTAGCTTTGGTGAGGACTGCCCTTAGTTGTACAGATCTAGCTAAATGAGCATGTGTTTAAATGATGGGGTAAACTAAAGTCACCATAAAAAAACTCACCCAAACACAAAGAGAACATGAAAACTCCACCCAGAAAGGCTCGCACAGTTCACGAATTGCACCAAGGATCAAGCTGTGAGATGAATTACTTCATTTAACAGTGTGGCAATCATCTCAAAGTTTTGAAATGAAATCTTTGAGTATTCACTTGTTCTGCGCTGGCGCATGGGGACTTCTCTGTCAGTTCCTCCTAAATGCTCTGCTGCATGTGCTCAGCTGCTCTGTCACTAACATCTGGTGTGCGGCTCTCACAAGACGAGCACATTATTTTCCTATAAATCAGCCGTGTGCACCTGCGGCGAGTCGGGACCACGGAAGAAGTGCTGTGGCCACAAAACAATGAAACAGAAATAGAACAGGCCCCTCAGTGAAGCAAAGGCTAGTGAGTCAGATACATGTGGCGCTTATGTGCTGATTTTGGTCTACTGGTATTATGGCACCGTTTACACTATAGAAATAGAAAAGAAACACCATGCTCGAGCAAGTAGGCTAGTCCACCTGGCTTCCTTATTAATTTGTATGGGGTTAGAAAGTGAATTTAAATCGTGTTTCGGGATTCAATAGCTAACAAAATGCACACATTTGTAGGAACAGGCTTAGATAGCTCAAGGCATATCTGTGATTTTTATGGTTACTGTTTTTGTTTTTATTTCTGTGTTACTAGGTAAAGGGCTACAAATGGATACAATGTGTGGTTGGCTCAGAGCTCGCAACAGGTGAGTGAGGGAAGGTTGGTGTCTGAGATCCATCAAGCCCAACTCCTCCCAGCCCTTTCATGCCCTGGAGTCAACGGCAGCACCTTCAGTCACAGGCTGAAAATGCAAGTTTGAGCGTTTCATTCCAGCTGCTGCATCTGTACTTTTATATATAGAATAGGTCTTTCCCAGGGCTTCCTTCTGGACATGCCTGGAACACCTTCCCATCCAGAACATGTGCTCGAGACACCTCAGTTGGCTCGACTCAATGTAAAGAAGCAGTGGGAGCTCCTCCGCGGTGACAGCAGCTCCTCATCTTGTCTCTAAGGGAGCACCCAATGTTCTGTTTGTTTTTATAAAGAAAAACATAATTATGCTGTCTTGTGCCAGTGTTTCGCACAATAAAAAAGATGAAAACACTATCAATGTCAATGTCAACTTTATGTCTATAGCACATTTAGAATGCCAAAAGCACAAAGTGCCCAAATTGACAAGAAAAAACTCATGTTAAAAAAGCCAGTGAGAAAAAGTAAGTTTGTTATGGGACTGGAAGCCAGTGCAGTGATGCCAGGCCAGGAGTTATGTGTTGAAAGCGTTTTGAACCCGTCAACAGGTGCGCTACTTTGAACTTCCTGCAGTTGTTTTAGGGCAGCCTGGTCTATTCCAAAATAAAGGGAATTACAGTAGTCCAGGAGCGCTGTGATGAACTTGTGCACCACTCTCTCAAAGTCCTAAGCAGGCAAGTACGTTTTTGCCTGGGTGCCTTCTCACCACAGCATTTATCTGTTTGTCAATTTTGAAAGAAGAGTCCAAAAACATGCCAAGATCTTTCACTAATGGCCAATTTAAAAAAGACAAAGGTCCTAACATACTGTTTGCACCCTCTAAAATGCCTAGATCGCCAAAAATTACAATTTCTGTTTTTTTCTCATTTAGACAAAGAAAATGTTGTCTCTTTGACATCTTTAAGACAGTTCAACAGAGGTTCCAAGGATGATGTATTTGACTTGAGTGGCACATACATTTGTATGTGTATGCCATCCCTAAAACAATGAAATGCAATATTGTACTTTTCAAACATGGATCCCAAGGGCAGTAAATAAATAGCAAATAAAATTGGTCCCAAAATGAAACCCTGAGGTACACCACGTCTGAGAGGGGCAGATTTAGACTGGTGAGGGCCAATGTTCACAGAGAACATTCTATCTGATGAATAGGACTTGAACCAATCTAAGTCTGAACCTCTAACACCAGCAGATGTTTCAAGGCGGGACAACAGAGTTTGGTGATCTACTGTGTCAAAGGCAGAGGATCTCTAAACGCAGAAGAGCAGCATGGTTGTGTCAAAAGGAGGTCATAAAAAACATGCAAGAGAGCAGTTTCAGGGCTGTGCTTTGTATTGAATCTTGACTGAACTTTTTCTGAAATGTAATTGCTTGTAAGGTGGGACTGCAACTGACAATACACAACCTTTTCCAAGACTTTTGATAGGAAAGGAAACTTAGAAATAACACTCATGGTGGTATTTCCACTCATGCGTGGATTTTGAGCACATTAAAAAGTCTCCCAACAAGAATTTGATAGGCCCGAGAAACTGCCCAGTGAAAGAGTTAATTTCGCGCCGGGTGCGTGCTTGGCCACAAGGCTGCACAGCACAGTGAGGCGCAACAGAGAGCAATACCGGAAATTGGTCAGAAATGTGTGGTTCACAAATATCATTTGTACACACAATGCAACTTGAAAAGAAACATCCTGGTTAGCCACGGCTGCACGATTCAGCGTGCAAAGATTCTCGTAGTTTACACCACAACCTCGATTCCAACGTCTGGGAAAGCAGGCCGGCCCTGGAAGCAGAACTTTTTCCGTGTTCGGGGAGTCCTCTCCAAGGGGACGCAGCCAGCACACAGAATGCTCCACCAAAGTCGGGACAGCCATGTGGATTGAGGATCAGGGAAAACGAGGACCACAACCTCGAACAACGCACAAGTGAGCGCGGGAGTGACGCAAGGCAATCACCGCAAAAACGTATGTATGGAGGCCCTCTGTCTCTCCAAGAACGATGATCAGTGGTGCGATTTAGAAATAGTTCATAAGACGCAATATGCAAGAGAGACTGGTGATCATACGTGAGTAGAGCTGAAACACCCAGATAAATTATCATTGGATAAAGAAACCAAAACAGGACAGAGAGACGCATCGCCATGCACAGTGCAGGTGCCATCTTCCTCAATCTGTAAAGCACTTTGTGTTACATGACATGTAGGAAAAACGCAATATAAATAAAAATTGATGGATTGATTGATTGATTGAACACTGTGTTCTTGAAATACTTCTTTCTGTTTCAAGCTTGCTCTCAGTTATTGGACGGGACGTGTGGCTGTGGAGAAATGACAGAGAAAAGACTGACAGAAGAACAAAATACTCACACAGCCGCAATTTCAAATCTGAAACGAGTTTTGCCCGGGTTAAAAGATTGTTTAGACTTACAAGGGAATAGGAAGTAGGAAAGAATGTTATAACATATTCAAGCAAGCATGGATTTGATCTGTTGTCAGATAAAACCTTTTAAATCAAGTCAGGAGTCTTTGTACTTTAATCGGTTGATTGGACTGAGGGTGAGACCGTTTGACACTGTATGAAAAGTTTATCAACTCAATAAATTATCAAATGCACCTCACTCAATTGTGTCCAAATCTTTCCTGGTTGCAAAAAGTGTCGAATCGATCGTGGCAGAAGCACTTCAAAAGTTTGCATTTTGTTATACCATAGTCACTGCATTTTCTTTGATTGGAACTTTCAGTCAGGCTAGTCTTAAGCAGAGCCGTCCTCCCTGACCTTCCCCTGCTCTTCTTCTTTCTCTGGGGGCAAAATGAAAGCGACCCGCTCGAATCAATGCTGTCCTGTCTCTCATCAAACGCACAGAGGTCTATCAGGCTGATGTGTGGTGGGGGGGGTAACACTCAAGACCCCTCCCTCTGCCATTGTCCCCAAACCAGAGTGACATTCAGAGCAGCCCCAGCCCATCGATCCACCACAACACCGGGAGGGGAGCGATGGAGAGATAGCCGAGGACAGGAGAGGTGGATAGGGCGCGAGGGAGTTGATACTGTGCCATCAGAAAGAGAATAGGGCATGGGGGGAGGGGGGATGACTGGTGTCCTGCCAATGAGCTGTCAGCGCAAACAAAACACGGAGCTTAAAAGATATGGAGGTGGCGAGAGGTTGTTGAGAGTGCGGTCAAAGAAGTGCTTTTATGGCAGATTTTAGACT
The DNA here is from genome assembly GCF_951799975.1 of Gobius niger. Taxonomy (NCBI): domain Eukaryota; kingdom Metazoa; phylum Chordata; class Actinopteri; order Gobiiformes; family Gobiidae; genus Gobius; species Gobius niger. The sequence goes on along the minus strand of NC_136855.1, from coordinate 13,598,695 downwards.
GATAAAAAAGGATGATGGACAGCATTCGTATCCAAAGGCGTGAGGAATGGGGCATGGACAATATTGTTTTTCTCAGTTTTATATGTTTCTGGAACATCAGGAGTTGACGTGCCACCTTGTGAATGCCTGATCTCACCTGATCCCGGAGTCATGCCACGGCGGTGACCACGATGGGAGACTGGGTAGAAATACGAGTGGCACGTGGCTCAGTTCCAGAGCGTTTCCCCACAAATACAGAGGTAAAAAAAAAAATGCAGCCTTTACACCACTGTGCGGTGTATGAATGAGTTCTTGCTTTGTTTTTTTGAGTGCAAATGCAGGACAAGAGTTTGCATTTTGAGTGAAAATGCAGTCATCATCAAATCTAGTTCTCTATAGTTTTAGTAGCCTAGCCCTTACTATTTCCAGTCAGAGCAGAGTATATAGAAACAAATGAGTTGTGAGGAATTGTTAATTATGGGGATGAAATTGGTGCTTTTCATTAGGAGTACATGAAAAATTAGTTGGAGCCCACTGGTGGTTAAAAGATTGGTGACCGAGTTGAGGTATATTAAGTCAGAGGTGGTCACATTTACTCCAGTACATGTACTTGAATAACTTTTTGAAGTAACTATAGTTTTATCACACGGTACTTTCCCCCTCTACTTGAATAATGTTATGATGCAGTCTCTGTACTCTCGAGTAAAAATAATAGTTATTCATTCCACTGTGAGTAAATCTCCCAGAAGCAAGAGCTTCATGTAAAATAGACGCTGTTTGTGAGTTTTGGAATTTATTCCTCAGAAATGTTTATTTATTATTTATTTATGGCATTTTAAGTGGAAATGTGCCGATTTTCACAGTGTTTCATGTTTTGTTTCTCACAATTGATATATAATAAATGCAGATAAAAATGCAAAATCACAAAAAGTAATTGGAGGAATCTACAAAGTATTACAGGAGAGTAACAAGAGGTGCAGTAACATTAAAGGCAAATGGGAAAAAGACCTGCAGGAAACCATTCACGAGGATGACTGGTACCAAAGTAGCAAAGCAAATTTTATCCATATACGATCGCCATTCTGGCAAGAGTTTGCTTGGAAATTCCAATTAAGGTTCTTCAAAACACCCCACATGATATCCAAATTTTCAAAAAATAAAGATATGGCCTTTTGTTGGAGGAAGTGCGGGGAGAAAAAAGCCGACTATTTGCATATTTTCTTTACTTGCCCAAAAATAGTAAACTTCTGGAACAAAATTATATCAAGCATAAAGCAAATGATGGGTGATAAAGTTACATACGACGCAAAACATCTATTAATAGGCATACCATCAAAAAGAGCAAAACAAAGTGTGCAATATCTCTTTTGGATCTTCAGAATCACAGCATTAAAACAAATTACAAGGAATTGGCGATCAATAAAACTCCCAAACTTTAAGAACTGGCTCGAAACTATAGAAAGCATACAACATATGGAAAGATTGACCCATGTAATAAATAACAAAGAAGCTGAGTTCCAAAACAAATGGTCTCTCTTCAACCAAGACAGATTCATATAGTAACATAAAATAAATGAATAAATAATAATAATAAAAAAATAATAATGATAATAAAAATGTGTATATAGGTGTATATATAGTATATATTAGAATATACACATTTTAAGAATCAGAATCCCATGATGGGGAGTCCCTTTCCATTTTTTCCAAATACATGGCAGCTTTGATGTAGTATAAAACAAGGAATTACTTTTTTTTATTTTTTATTTTTTTATTTTTTTATTTTTTTATTCTTTTTTTATTTTATTTATTTATATATTATTATTATTATATATATATATATATATATATATATATATATATATATATATATTTTTTTATTTATTTATTTTTTTTCTTCTCTAGCTATAATGTATGAACTCGAACCACTGTCACAGCGCATCAGGTATGTAATAGCTCCTTTTGTTTGTTGATTTTATTTGCTACACAAGGGGGAAAAAAACAAAAAAAAACAACAACTAAATATTGTGTGTAATAACAGAAATGTAAAAATGTACACATCTGAAATGTAAAACCACACAATAAAGTAAAAAAACAAAAAAAACAATTGATGTCGCTTCTGAAATATAAATCTAACTTTTTCGCTCATACATGCAGGTACTCATTTATCACGGTGCTCAAGTAACATTTTCACTAATTTTTACTTCAATTTCAGCATTCAACATTATTTTAAAGTTAAGTTATACTTTGTTAATCTCTGTAGAGAGATTTGTGCACTTTTGGATATAATGTTAATGTCTTTTATTACTGTGATCTTTAATTTCGATAGATATCCAAATGAAAGTGTCCCTCATTCTCCAGAGGAAGCGTTCTGAAGCCCCATGATAGTCCGTACTGTCTGCTTTCAGCCTCTTACAGTATTTTGCATCATGGCCCGATGTTGTTACTTCCTGTTTAAAGATTGTCCCTTTTTCAGAAGCAGTCTTCGTTTTGTTTTGTTTTGTTTTGTTTTTCTCCTTCTCATTATTGATGCCTCCTCTCTCTGCGGTTTGTACTATCCCGCGGTCAACCCAGACGAGCTAGATTTATCTGTGTAATGTCTCACCAACCCCTCTCGCACGCTTTCATGAATAATTTATTTTGAGAAGGTTTGTCTGAAAAACGTGTTGTGAAAATTATCCTGCCACCTGGTTATAGATATGTTTGCGAGAGCCGTGACTCTGGGTGAGGCAAACAAAAAGCACACGGCTTCATTGATTTATTTTTTCATCAATTACGGCACTGATGGGTACGCAGGTGGCTGGAGCCTATTACAATCACTATGTTGGGTTAGTGCACTCCGGGTAGCAATGGGAATATCAAACTGAACTTCTGATGTAGATGAAAAAGAAGAGGAAGATGACAGAAGATGCCCTTCAAAGTCTACACTTAAAGGGTTTTCTAGAATACATTAGTTGTTAGTTTCCTGAAGTCCATGACTCTTTTTTTTCCCACGTTTTATACTGCTTTTAGCTCTGGACAACATTTGCTGGTTCCCAACAAACATGGTGGCTTTCCATGTGTAACCGTGTGGGAGCTATGGGGTGTTACGTTGTGATTTTGAAGTTACTGATTTAGCTGTAGCACATACACCCCACAAGGCTCACAGATACGTAGACTGAAACAACAGAGACAAATAATAATTCTGTCAATTTATTTATACGTTCAAGTTGGTTTCGAGTTCATTTCAGGTTTCACAAAAGAAACAAACGCTGCGCACATTGGAGCGCGTGTACGCACACAGTTCATCCATTTCCGTTTAGTTTGTCCATGCTCCCAGAGCTCCATAGTTTTTTACCTTCGAAGCAGAACAGTCTTTTTCTCGGACATTGGTTACTCCAGCCATGTGAGCGGTGTAGCTTTGCGTCCTGAGCCACACGCCAAAGACACAGGGAAGCAGAATCACAGGTACACATGGAGAGTGGAAGTCGACATAAAAACAAAGAGGAGGCCCACTGCCAGCAGGAGCCTAAATAAAACAGACTAATTGTAAACAACTGCATTTTGTACATGTTAATAGTAATCATAACCAGGTAGATTTAGCGACATACCGAGGTCATGGCGCGCCCCTTGTGTTCCCCCGCACCAACACAAGCCCTCACGCCGAGCCACCCAGAAGCTATAAACAAACCCGCATTAGCCACACGCGAATCAGTGAATGTTCACAGGATTCTAGCCCTACTCACCCGATACTCGCGACACTATGACATCGCTGAGCTTGACGCTTTTACAAACAGCGACAGTGCGCCTAGTCGTAGTAGAGTGGACAGCTGTAGTGCCGCCATGACACCGGCTCGCAGCGCGTGACGTCAGGGGGCAGAGGTGGGTGGGGCGGAGTAAGGTAACTGAACCCCTTTTATAGTCCGCGGGGCGCACGCAATATTCACACCGTCCCACATGGGAACAGTGAATTTATATCATTCCATCCTGGAGACGATCTGGTGATACCCTGCTCACAACATACAAGTCAGATCTGAGGAGACACAAGCCCACTTATTGTATGCATTATTTGTTCAGTAAAAACACCTGTAATTAAGCAAATGTATCTACTGTTATTTATTGGATGGGTATGGCTTTAACCATTTTGACAGTTTTACTAAATACCTTTCTCAGGAAACTGGTACAAGAGTTTTGGTTTGTGATTTGTAGCTGTACAAGGAACGTGTTTCATATAGAACTACCAATGCTTTACAACATGGCATCCATCCATCCATCCATCCATCCATCCATCTAACTATCCATCCATCCATCCACCCTTCCTTCCTTCCGTCCATCCATCCATCCTTCTGTCCATCCATCCTTCCATATATCCATCCTTCCATTTATCCATCCATCCTTCCATCTATCCTTCCATCCTTGCATCAATCCATTCATCCTTCCATCTATCCATCCTTCCATCAATCCATCCATCCATCCATCCATCCATCCATCCGACTATCCTTCCATCTATCCTTCCATCTATCCTTCCATCTATCCTTCCATCTATCCTTCCATCTATCCTTCCATCCTTGCATCAATCCATTCATCCTTCCATCTATCCATCCTTCCATCAATCCATCCTTCCATCCATCCATCCATCCATCCATCCATCCATCCATCCATCCGACTATCTATCCATTCTTCCATCCTTCCATTTATCCTTCCATCTATCCTTCCATCCTTCCATCTATCCTTCCATCCTTGCATCAATCCATTCATCCTTCCATCCATCTATCTATCCTTCCATCCTTCCATCTATCCTTCCATCCTTGTATCAATCCATTCATCCTTCCATCCATCTATCTATCCTTCCATCCTTCCATCTATCCTTCCATCCTTGCATCAATCCATTCATCCTTCCATCCATCCATCCATCCATCCATCCATCCATCCATCCATCCATCCATCCATCCATCCATCCATCCATCCATCCATCCATCCATCGCTTTATAGCTCCTCATGCAGGTGGTGTACCCATTGCAGAACAGTCCCACGACACTCCTTCGTAGCATGAGGCGTTGCCAATCCAGCCTTGTTGTTCTCTCATCATAAGGAGCTGCTGACCTGCTTGCCACGAGACACCAAACCACCACCAGGATCATTCAGGCGCTCAAACCCCTCTACCACGGAAAGGAGGCAGTTTGTGGAGGGGAATGCAGGACATATCACAAAAACTTTTTTTTCAACTTCTCAAAGACACTCAATTAGCTTCCACTTATCTATGAAAACCATTTCCACCAGACGGATTATATAAAAACAGAGATGTAGCAGAGTGTCTTCTCAAACCAATGGCCTCATCAAAGTAGTTAGTCTCAAACGGCCAGTCATTTGAGCCCGAGGCAGGAGGGATGTTCTTGTCATCTTCCCCACGGTTAGCTCCCAGACAGGGCTCCACTAATGGCTGCTGCTGTCACCTCCTCCACCCGCCGTCGTGATGAGGCCCCTGACCTTTAGCAAAGACACATAATTCAACAGTTAGCGATTCTTTTTTAGCCGCCAAGAAAGAGAGCACCAACAAGAGAAGGAGTGGCCGTGAGGGACAGAGACATAAAGAAAGATCGAATAAGCGCAATGTCAGAAACGGGCGAGATTGGTGAAAAATGTACAAACTGTTGTGTATGTTTTGAATGGGGAGAGACAATTGCAACCATAGAAGAGACCAAAAGGGAGTCGAGGTATTCTGAATTTGCAAAACTGAAGTCTGAGTTGCACGGCCCACAAGAGCACCGGATTTGTTTTTTTTCCTTTTATTTTTTTGCTATTTCATGAGCATAAAGGTGGAGTTTTATTGTCTGTGTTGTGTTGTTGATATTTCAAGTGGATGTGTGAAACCTACATAGAGAGATCTAATGCATTCAGGAATTTTCTTCTTCTCTTCTCTTTTTTGTTTATCCTCTCAGCTGGTTTTCCTTAAAGAGGGGGTATTATGCTTTTTTCAGCCACATAGCACCAGTCTATGGCACACTACAATGATGACGAAACCTTCTGTTGGTCTGTAAATGCAGTAAATTAGAATAACTGCCTTGTATAAAATTGCTCTTTCAAAATGGCGGTAGCGAAAGACTTGAAATAGGCCCCTGTCTCTTTAAGAACCTCTGACCCTTTCCGACACGCCCCCTCCACACGCTGTCTGTGGCATCACAACACTCCGCTCGTTGTCTCAACTGTATTGAAACTACGATCGGTGCATTTTAATTTTTATTGTTGGAAAGGAGCTACTGTTTATCACTTTGTGAACAATGGCCACACAGGATATTATTTGGAGACAAACCTTCCACACCGGACGCTTGGAAGGGGCTCTTGCCTGAAAAATAACTGCTGTTTGGAGGCTTCTCTTTGCATCTGCCATGCCCTATGGATCTCTAACTATACCCCCATGGACGACACCAGGATCTGCAGGAGCATACGATTCAAAGACGGACATTATCTGTGCAGGTGGACAGTGGTTTTTCGAGGTTACCCGTTAGCTTGTTATAATCGACTACAGCTCATTGTTGATGAAAAGTCTGCAATAAACCACAAATGTGTAAAGCCAGGCTCATTGTGTGATCATCGTAAAGGCTGCTTCAAGTAGTTGCTGCTTTATTGACGTTATTTGTGCATAATATGCTGCCTGTTTTCAATGAATGTTGTGAAGGTGAAGGTTGTTAGCTTGTCGTGGCTAATAGTGCCTTAGCTCCGGGAGAAAACCACTCGGCTACGACTCACTGTAGATGAAATGTGAGCAATAAACTACAAAATCAACAAGCCAGGCTCCGTGTGTGATCATCATAAAGGCTGCTTCAAGCAGTTGCCTGTTTTAGTGACGTTTTCAATGCATAATATGCTGCTTGTATTCAGTGAATTTTCCCGTTAGCTTGTCGCGGCTAGCTTGTTAGCTCCGGGAGAAAGCCACTCGGCTATGACCCATTGTAGATGAAATGTGAGCAATAAACTTCCAAATCAACAAGCCTGGCTCCGTGTCTGATCATTGTTAAACGGTTCTTTATGTGTGTGGTGGTTTTATTGACTTTATGTGTGCATATTTCTCGTTTTCACGTGATGACTCGAGGTTTAGCTTAGCATTAGCTTTCTCCGGAGGCTCTGTGCATCATCAAGGCCCAGCGCAGAACCAGACACTGAAATAAGCGTTCTTGTCACCGGTTTTAATCCTGGGTGTTTCGGTAACAGAAACACTGATGTGTGTCTTTGTAAAAGTCTGCTGTGGCTCCGGTTCACAACACATGAAGCTAATCCTCCATGATGACTCTGTTTACATCTTAGGGCTAGACACTGCGGTGAGGGGGTTCTGCTGAGGAGCAGTGGTTGGTTACTCGGCTGGTGACGAAAGGTTGGAGGCGTATCCTGGAGGTCGGAGGCGTTTCCTGAAGGAATCAGGCGTTTTATCCCTAAAATGGCTGCCATCGGAGTTTTTACAGATTACTCGAAAATACGTGAATGTGCTAAGGCAACGCTTCAGGCATGTTTTTAATGAGGAAATGACTTAATAACATGATGTAAAGCTTGAAAAAGTCGATTTTGCATAATACCCCCCCTTTAACACCGGGGAACACACTTCTCTGCGCACTGACATTTTGTGGGAAAGACGATTGAAGGGAGAGGTGAGACACAAGAGGCAGGAAGGAGATACTACAGAGGAATACAGAGCAGTAAAATGTATGTGCACGCTCTTCATAGCGTGACATTTACACTGAACGGGTCTCCTGCTGGTTTTTCCAGAAGACGATCACAGAAGAACGGTCCGCGCAAAGGCCGTGGCTGCGCAGTGAGACCAACACGAAAATGGTCGACATGACATACCTCCATTTTCAACAATAGCCCGGCTATCTTCCCCCTTCAACCAATCGCCTCTCATATAAAAACATTCTCGCTCCCCTTATTGAGCTGCTGAGGTGTGCACACACTGGCACATATCTAAGTAGAATTGATCCCACGAAAGATAATGACCATTCAATTGTAATTCAGAGAAACAAAATCCCCCGAATATTGATGCGGTCAAGGCAAGCTATAGAAAGTAAAAAAAAAAAAAAAAAATCTAGCAGGACATTTTCTCCTGAGATTTTTAGCCAACTACAACCACCAAATAAGGGTTAGGAGTAGGCCATGTGTAAATATGGAAGAATGCTTTTAGACTCCCTCTGCTGATGACCGAGAAACGACCTTCCCAGTTGAAACCTGAAAATGACCTCTCTTGTTTTTAATAATTGAACAAATTCCATTCCACTTGGCAGTGCTCCTAGAGATATTGTAAAAAGGTGAAATGTAGAAAAGAATAGAAAACAAAAACGTAGTATTTTACTGTGAAAAGCCTAACATAGGCCTATAACTAGGCTTATATCATAAAATATGATATAAGCTTTAAAAAGATGTACCTTAGATACATTAGACACGGCGTACGGCGTATGGTGTATTGGGAGTAAACAACAAATTAAAACCAGTTCATCCCCAAACGATTGCAAATGTTTGGTAACTGATCAAAAATCAGAACAAACTAATGCTTCAAGTGTGTCAGAATGCAGAAATTATGTGATACACACAAAAGGTAATCTAAAAATGGTCAAATTTGCTTGAAATTAGTATGTTTCCTTTGATTTGGGTAGGTAAGTAAAATTATCGGCCAGTGGAGCAAGTTTTTTTGCACATAAAACAAGAAAAAAGATTTCTTTATGTGTAATGCATGTTTTTTATTCTTAATTAGGGCAAACATTAAAGTAATTTTAACATGTTACTTTTTTGCAGTGTAGGCGTTCAATTCTGTGTCAAATTTCGCCAAAAGACTGGGAACTGTTCACAAATTCTTCTGTAATAAAGTCAAACACAAAGCTCTTCTCTTTTACCAGACGGATATTGAGCAAAGCGGTGGGATATTATTTTCCATCCAATTTTTTTTTTAAGGCTACGCCGAGTTATGATGCTTAAAATCCCGTGAAATCCCAGAGCCTCGGTGCACCCAACTGCTCATGTGGAAAACAGCCTGTCAATGCCGTAATTCGCCCTGTCCATTAAAGCGGATATAGCATCATTATGAAACCCAACACCAAATCCAGTCAAAGGCTATCGCAATTTAGGAGAGGGGGGGGGGGGGCGCGCCTTTAATTGCACGCTTCAATGGGACGCCAACAGCGCCCCTCCAGACTCACGTGATAATAAACAGACGATCCGCAGTCGGCTACAGCTAATTATCCAGTCATCTCGAGGTGCGGATTCAGCACAGCGGGCCGAGCCGAGCAGCGCGACTCATATCATTTCGTCCTGATTAAAAGCCAGCGGTTCGAGACCCAGTCAGATGCCACGCCATTAGCCCGGTTGGCGCTGGGCCAGATGTGCAGCGGGCGAGAAGCAACGGGGCAGATCCAGGAGAGGGGCTGCTGTTCCTGGCAGATAGATGAACATTATCAATCTCACTGGCACTGAGGCGCGAGGGGCAAGAGTGCACGGCAAATAGAGCGGCGGAAAGACCAAAATAAACAGGAGAAATTACTGTCAAATGTACTTACTTTTGGATGTTGAACAGTAGTAGAGGACATGGTGCTTGTTATTTGGAACCGAGAAGGAATTGATTGATCAAAATTAGCCCACTCAACATAAAAATAAATGTATAATGCAAAAAGAAGGCTTGGATTAAAAGGCGCTTTATGCAACTTTCTATGTAAAAAGAAAAGAAAAAAAAGTTGATATTTGTGCATATTTGACCTTGTATTGACCCAGCAGCTGTATAAGTGGTCAGCATGGTGCCTATACTTTCGATCACAGTGGTCTCCAGGACGCTCCGGGATCAGTCGTTTAGTAGGTTTCCTTGTGAGAGGGTCCATCAGCAGTGAAAACCTTCCAAGCAATTGATTCTCAAGAGACCACTGTGATGGAAAGTATAGGCGCCATGCTGACCACTCATACAGCCGTTAAATATGCACAAATATCAACCTTTTTTTTCCCCACATAAAAAGTTGCAAAATGCACCTTAAACTTAAACACTTAAAGGGGCTGGATGCAAGTTGGCCATTTTATACTTACTACTGCCACCTCAGGCCATATATGTAACTGCACCTTCTATATTAAGCTCGTGCATGACGGCACTTCGGGCCGAAGTGACACCTTTTTGAGTGACAGTGCAGGATTTTAGAGGCAGTTGTGGTGAACAGGTCTGGGCTCATTATACACATTAGGACATGGCTGGAACATGTAGGGGGAGGAAAATACATAATTTTAACATTTTTAAACTCTGTATAGTCCCTTTAAACTTAAACAAGGAATTGTGAAAACCATTTTTTTTTTGAAAAGCTTGAAATAAAAATGTGCTATTTGAGGAAAGTGTAGCCCTTGAGAAGTACAGTACTGCAAGAAATCAAATTACTTAGAAAATTGTCACAGTAGCTTAATATTAGTGTACACAAATAATAAAAAGCAATACCACTAGCTAATAATAACAACGATTAAAAAAATACAATAATTAGTAGAACAGAAAAGGTACATATGTTAAAAACATTGAAAGCAGTCTCTTCCATCAAAGGTTTTTCTTGGGTACAACATGCAGGTGATGGGTTGCAGAAGGTAACCTCTTGCCCAAGGAAATAACAAATATAAAAACATGGAGAGATGCCTGATCAAAAAAAAACAAAACAAAAATTGTCCCCTGGATTTAACTAACTGTTATGATCTAGAGCAGTGTGTTCAACCTTTTTGAGCCAAGGCACATTTTTTTCATTGAAAAAGTCACACCACCATATTCACAATATAAAGTTATTCTCATCAAAGTGTCTTGAATATTAACACAGTATTAGTCTCGCGAGCCACAATGCCACCTGTCGCATCCATGCATCACTAATTCTCTCGTCTCAAAGAAATTATCGACCTGCGGCCAGCAACACTACGTGCCCAAAGAGTGAGATCAGCTGACCATGAATATCCAGGTTATTCCATTAATGTTTTTATTTCTTTCCTGATGGTTTGGGCATATTTCGAGATGACAATGCCAGGATTCATTGGGCTCACATTGTGAAAGAGTGGATCAGGGAGCCGTATAGTAGACTTCATTTTCACACATGGATTGGCCACAGAGTCCACCCCGTCACCCCATTGAGAATCTTTGGGATGTGCTGGAGGAGACTTTGCTCAGTGCTCACACTCTCCCATCATCGATACAACACTGGATCTCTCAACATTGTAGAAGCGTATTGAAACAATGTCACAGTGAATGCACCTGAACCAAGCACATTTTCTCCAGTTCGACTTTACTCAAATCTAAAAAAAAAACGTCTTGGAAAAAGCGGCAAAATAGTGTCAAAACAAGACGAAAACGAGGATGAAAACGCAACAAACAACGTAAAAAGCAACAACAACAAAAAATACAAAAGAGCAACAAAAAAGTGGCATAAAAAGGGATGAAAAGGTGGCAAAACTGCGATGATTGTGGGTCTTAGCTTTCAAATGAGGCATTACACTATTGTCTGCAAGCTTCAGTCCAGAAGCTTCAATCTGCTATATTTCGGAGCTCCCCCCGCCTCTAGTTGAGAACGCCGTTGTAAGGCCCTTCGCATTCACACACGGGACACTTTTCAGTCTCCTCCTTTTTGAGCTACACCTAAGTTTCACTGAGAATGAAAGGCATCTCAAATAACCTCTGTAATAAGATCCATTACAGGCTCCTGAGAGGCTGCTGAGAGGGGACAGTAAATATCCGGAGGTGTGTTTCTCCGTTTGAACAACAACACGGGGCTTTGAAGTGCGCCTCTCATCGGCCCTTGTCCCCCCGCAGTCAGAAATAAACCTGGATGATAACACGGCAGTTCTACAGCGCAGCGATGTAGAGGCTGATCATTAGGGCTAATATTCAACAGCGAAGGCTCAGGAGGATCACAGAGAAACATATTTTTTATTTTGGGGTTGGTGGTAAAATGCGCAGAAAGTAGATATAAAACAGCTTAGTCATCTCCTTCGGGCCGAAAGTGACTTGTTGAAACTCGAAACTAAATGCAAGACTGTGGGGTTGGAGTTTCTTTTTCTCCAAGTCCATAAAAAAAGTTGGGTTGGCTCATGGGCAGAGTAAAGAATGATACTTTCAATGAATCTTGCACACAAAAACAGACAATTTGGTGGACTCTTTTGGAGCAGGAGAAGAACGATGCCCTTTTGCTGTGACAGTAAAGAGCAACATAAATGTGTCTGCGCAGTGTTTATCATCAGTGAGTACTTTTACATGAAACACGACCCAAGGCAAGTCGAAATAGAGCAGTACAACGTTAGAAAATGAAAAAATAGTTTTACCAGCAACGTGAGGCAGCAGAGGTGTGTCAAACTGACTGGACAGAGACATGTTTATCAAAAATAGTTGTGCAATTTATTTATGCCGAGATACAGTTAAAGCCAGTGTGTCGGCCGACTCTGTTTCCCACAAATCGAGAAAGAAGATTTTTATTTTTTAGTTGGTGATTTTTGCTTTTTTTGCAGTTTCTTTTAGTTGAGGTCACGAAGAAGCCTCACCATGTTTTAGAAAACAGTATTGGTATATTTAAAAGCGTGAAATAGTCATGTGTGTGTGTGTGTGTTGGGATAATGTTGCTAGTTGTCATTGTGTTGCTAGTTGCTGTAGAGGTAGGCTCTATGGGAAGTGGATTTATGCAAGAGATATTTATTTATAATTACCTGTTTGCAAACCTTTTTGATGGCACATTTTTCTTGCTTTTTGCCCTTTTCTCCCCGCTGTGCTTTACAGCTTTACGGGGGGGGGGGGGGGGGGGCTTTTTAAGAGTTGTTAAATTCAACTTGCCGCTACGTGTCCAAATATTATCTGATTTTTATGTGTTACACACTTAAATCTGTGAAAGGCTCAAAATGCCCCAGAACCAACTTGTGTCCCTGATTCCTGTGACTGGGCACATTTATCCACAAGCCCCGCCTTAACAGAGGACATTTTTCTTATGTTCGTCTGTACCCATATCTAAAAGTTTCTTACAGCCTAAAGGCCAGGGCCTCAAAAAACGATCAAAACAGATCTTTCCCAGGAGCTGTTGCCTTGTTTGCTGCATTTTCATCTTGTTTTCGTCTCATTTTCATCTTGTTTGCGTCTCATTTTCCATCTCATTTTCGTTGCTTTGTTGTGGCTTTTTTTCATTTTTGCATTTTCAACGCTTGTATCGTCATGTTATTATCGGTTCATTTTCATCTCTTTTTTGTTGTGTTTTCATCTCGTTTTTGTCGTTCTATTTGCGCTTTTTTTCAATGCGTTTTTATCTGGGTAATGCCAAACTGGAGAAAATGTGCTTGGTTTAGGCGGGGGTTAAGAGGTTAAGAACGTGTCTATATAGATGTGACCCGCACCACTGCCTCTATAACCATGACACTCTCCCGCTGATTCGAGCCGATCTGTCCGTCTCTCTACAGTATAGTCTTACATTCTTATTCAGTTGAAGACACTGAACAGCACTTTCCTGTTTTGTCGTCTTTGTTCTTTCAAATAAACAGCTGTCTCTCACAAACACTCTGCACACACTGATGAGGTCCCCCGGTCTGGAATTATTGCGTCTGCCAATCAAAGCTGCCTCTCAATATTCAGCGGTGGTTCACATCTTATCGCTGAGGATTTGTTTGTGGAGGTGGACGGACAGGCAGTGATGAAGATATTTCTTTTTATCTCTTTATGTTGTTTACTTTGGTTCAAACATGGATCATTTCTGTTTTTAAAATGTCTTTTCTCAAAAACTTTTAGCTTGAATTTGACTTCCACCAAGACTTTGACTGCAATGCATTTCAGTACAATTCCTAGTTCATTTTGTACATTTCAATGCCATCCAGTGTGGGAGCCTGACAAGGAAGTCAAGCAGTACAGTAATTGGACAACAAAACCAAAGTGGTGACAAACAAAATACAATAATGTCAATGATATAATCGAGACAAGAATTACACTGATGTTCCAATAAGGGTTGTTGTTTTGACTGACAAAGCTCAGTCAACATGTGCCGTAGACAAATGCTCTCGAAAAGTGCTCCAACATCGAGGCTAAAGATCTGGGAATGAGTCTTTGGCACAGCCCTGGAGGAGGAACAAGTGACATGCAGGTGCTCGTCGTATTAATAGAATATCATGAAAAAGTGCATTTATCTCTGTAATTCAACTTAAAATGTGAAACTAATATATGATATAGACTCATTACATGCAAAGTGAGATATGTCCAGCCTTTGTTTGTTATAAGTTTGATGATTATGGCTTACAGTCCATTTTTAAATATACTAATTTTCGGGTTTTTACAAGCTGAGCCATAATAATCAAAATGATAATTAAAGGCTATGCATATCTTGCTTTGGATGTAGTGAGTTCATCATATATATGTTTCAAAGTTTGAGTTGTATAACAGTAAGTAAATGCACTTTTCATGCCCGCGAGTTCCATTTGTAGGTACAGGGAACAAGAAAGTAGTTACACATGTTAGCAAAGGTAATTACACATTGAAGTGGAAGGTTTAATAAATGTGTCCAAAGTGCAACAACTGTATACAATGTGTAATAATGGTGCACAACATGTAACAAAAGGCTACTATGTATCAAGGTGAGTGTAACCAAGGTTTAGAAGCTAACAGGCTAATGGGCAAAGCTAACTGTGGGCTAGGGCCACTTAAACAGTATTTACAGGCAAGTTTGAGTGAAAAAAATGATCTCCATTGTGTAATTGGATGTACAATATCCCTCTCTCCCTTTGTCTTTTCTGTCAGTGTGGTATTTACTCTCACGGACAATAATGAGTAAAAAACTGTAACATGCTACGACACCTGCAGTGGCGCTTATGGCCTGTAGGGGCATGAGTTACCTAGTATTGCTTTAAGAACATTCTATCAAACAGAGGAAAGAGAATTGGACCAAACGGGACGTTTTTGAGCAAAAAAAATAAAAATAAAACATAAAATCCAATTTCAGCCAAAATGAATATGAATATGTTTTTGAACTTGCACGGTAACAATTGTTTTAAGGCCTTGATTTTTGGCCCAATTTAATGACTTTTAATGCCCCGCAGACACCCTGTAATGTGTAACTACACATGAGCGAGGGCTGTAATCTAAAGTGTTACATATACAAACATGTTGTACACCTTTATTATACTTTGGACACCTTTACTAAACCTTGCACTTTAATGTGTTTGGACGTTGCAGGCTGCAATCTAAAGTGTTACCAGTGACACTATACTAGGGCTTTAATGTACCTATGAATGTGTGGAGACTGGGTTGTTAGTAAGATAAGACTGAGATAGCAAGGTGACATAAGGATAACAGCTCCCTCATTTCCATAAAGTCAGTCTTGAATGTTACAGATGTTGCAGGCACAGCTGACCGTTATTTCACTATAGTGCCATTTTCTTCAACAGTGTAATGCTCACATCAGATGGAGTAGAAAAGTGCTAAAACAACTGCTTCAGCAAAGCCGCAGGGACGGAGCAGCTCTTAGCCTGGCTCCTGTTGTTTGGCGCTGTTTCTGGAGGGGGGAGGATGTACAGTACTGAAGTGGGGGGGTTACGCCAGGGTAAGTGTGCCAGAGTGGACCAGCCGATTGAGCCGTATCTCGCGCTTCCAGCGCAAACGGGCCTGTTTCGACGAGGGACACCGGCTCAGAAGTGCTGCCAGATCGCACAGCTGCTGGCATGTTCATGTGTGGGAGTGCTAGACATGCATGTGCCTGTCGGGGGGGTGCAGTCAACAGAGGCCGGTTTAGAGCAACTCTGAGAAGGTCATTCAGGCTGTTTTGTACCATTTTGAACACGCTTACAGTAGGCTATTAGCAATATGAAGATAAAGCCATTTCCCTTGTTAAAGGAGATCCAGCCAAACCCATGATGTTGGTTTAAATTGGCTAAAAAGACTAATTCGAAGTAGCAGCAGTGACAACCATAGTAGCAGCTAACATGTTTAGATACTTTGTAGTAACAAAAGTAGTGTTTGTCCACAGTTTGTGATAGAGCACTTTTGCAGATGCTTCCAAGTTCCTTTCTAATGAGTTATAATAATTTTGCCACAGCTGCCTCGGGATACAGACTGATCAGACCCTTTATTGCTTCTGGAGAAAGCTTAAAATGATAGAACTTGAATATAACAAGCCACAACAGATGCCGTATTTGCAGTGCTTTATCTATCTTCTTGGCATATCTGAAAATGTAAACAAAAGTGTCAGCAGACGTCCAAAGAAACTCTTAGTGAAGGACGTGTTTGGATGAGAGAAACAGTACAGCAGAGAGAGAGAGAGAGGTGACCTGATCATTTACTCTGACACTGATGGCGCCATTAGCCAGCTGTTTGGATATGAAGGCCGTCACACACACACCCTCAGACACACATCAAACTCCACTTCCCATCATCCTCCGCCGCTCTCTATCTGCAGTATTTGTTTATTCAATTATGCAAATGTCAACAATCAACGCAGAAAAAGCCGAGGACTGCCAAAAGTGAGACATGACATTACACTGATGCAGCGGCTCAAAGGAACGTGTCCTTTACAAATGACATTATGAACAGGAAGTGTTTGTCAAGGCAACAGACATCTCCACAATCGGAAGAAAATTAGTTTAAAAGGACGCCTTCGTGTTGACTTTTCTGAGGACACGCAGGTCTACCAACACCTTGTGTTTAAATTTCAAAAAACCTTCGCTCATACTAAAAAGTTGCAATAGCATTTACCTGCCTCAGATGATAAAATAACAAAGACTCCATCTCATCCACAGTTATACTAATAAACCATAACAGATAGTCATAAGCACTGAGATCTTTTGTTTGTCTCAGAGCTTGGAGATTGGCGTTTGGTGCACATTTGAGTCCAACCTACTCTGTCACTATGAATTGACCCCAGAGTTACACTGTAGGTCAGACACCATGGGCCCGATCTTGTGCATCAAAACGGAGACGATAGCGTGACATTTTGCGCTCAGTAGGAGCGCACTTTGTGATCTTGCCACTCCAGACTTGGCGCATTTAAGTGGGTTGAGACTCACACATTTTCCTTCAACCAGATCGACTCCGCGTCCAGGAGAGTGGTTGTGTGGGAGTGGGGGGTGAACATGTGCTTTTGTTTTGCTTCGCGTTCACGCCAAGCGCGGGCCGATCCGCGCCACAGCGGACGCTGTAGCTCTATTTCTCTCGAGACGTGAACATCGTTTAGCTCACGATGGGGTAAATAAAGTTTTTAGTTTGACCTGTGAGAGCCTAAGGCTTAAGAAAGAACGCAAGACAGCGCAATGTAAACGAGGAAGTGAATGTCAGCCGTGTTTCCATCAGTGCAGTCACCTCCTCTTGTGACGCCCCCTCACAGGTGGCGGAGGCGAATGGCACATACAGCGCCGCCACTCGGAAAAAAATTCGCCAAGAGCCTGCGCCGCACTGTGCGCCGCCACAAGATCTGGCCCCATGAGTGACAGTAACGTGACACTAAATAGGGTGCCCAGAAAAAAATGCCCCACTTCAGTCTGTGAAGACCGAGAAGTGAAGAAGGAAGTCGTGGAGATTCTGAGACACTTCTGCTAGATGTGAGAATAAAGGATTGAAATTCAAGTATTCCTTAGTCAGAAGTGCAAGTGTGAAAATGCTTTCTTCAATCAACACATATAAAACCTTATCTATTATATTTGCTGTAGTGTCAGAGTAGTTTGTTCCAGTTCCTTTCACTTTGGTGCATTAGGACGGATGTGGACACGACCAATGTTACAAAAGAAGCACATGAGTTAATTTTTTCAGCACCAGTTCAACTATAGCAACTATTTTCTTCAAAGTAAAAAAAATAGATCTACCATCCTGTCCACAGCTGTCATGGTCCACCTCGACTCAGAGGAACTGGAACACAAATGACCCAACAGCTAATAATATATCCATATTTTTCAACCTTCAGTGCATCAATTTTGTTTTTTAATTTGCAATTCTAATTTTAATTTCCCTATAGTTCAAGCTTCTACTGCATACTCGAGTTTCAGAATTGGATTCTTCCCTCCAGCAGAAGTATGAAGTTCTGTCTAATACAGACTCCATGACTTCCTTCTTCACCTGACTGCAGAGCAAAGAAAAAAAGAAGAAAAGGCCACAATGTATTTAGACTGCTACCAAGAACAGAAACTAATGAAAGGATCAAATGTGACGAGTTCTAAGACTGATCACAACATTTTGAGCATTTAATCTTGATGCCATTCATTGATCAATTCATTTCCACCAGTTCCTAGCAATTAAAAGATACTCAGGCCACGAAAACCAAATTTGCCTTTAGCTGATCATTGTGGTTGATATTGTTTGCAAATGGTGCTAAAAGTGTAGAGCTTTAAACTTGCCATGTTCAGGCTAGTTCCCCACATTTGTATAAAGACACATGTCACCTTTATGTAATCAAAGTGCGTTGTTAACATGAGTCACTTCCTTCCTTCCACAAGTCAAATTGTGCTAATAATTGGGGACAGCAGCAGTTCTAAAGGAGGATTTCTCTGTGGGCAAAGTGCAATTTAAACGGGTGACTCATATGCAGCATTATTTAATGCTAGAAATGAGAAAGCGGAAGCATTAAGCCTGGATTTATAAAAAAGTGTCCAGCTGCAGCGCGGGCTGGTTGGGGATAGTAATGCGTTATAAATGCAGGTCTTTTAAAAGGGGATTGAAACAAGCTGAGGTTTATCACGGTGGGTCAGAAATCCATTGAGAGCAGGCGCCAATGAACACAAAATTCTTAAAGTTGCTGTAACATTATTGTTTGTTTATACTAAAGTCTATGACTCTATATCACTGTTGTATTGTAATTAAATGAAAATGGTCATTTGTTGAATTTGTACCATTAGGAGGTCATATTTACTGAAATCAAAAGCTATTTCAATCAAAAAAATCTTAACAGGTCAAATTATATTTTAACATAGGAGCATCCAGGGTTCCACGGCATCATCAGTGAACAAGACTGTTTGAAAATGAGTCTTCATGTATTTCTGAGCCACTGCAGCCGTTTCTGTTCATGAGTATCCAATTAACGGTTTGGGGGAGGCCAGATAGACAGTTTATGCACAACTGCAGCCTCTGGAGGGTCCTACACCTTGATGTTCAAATCAGGTATTTGAATGAATTATCCTGCTTTGTAGCAGCTGCTCTCTTAATCTGATGTGTTTGTCTGGCAGAAACCGTCCTTATTGTACCTTTATCTGCACAAACCTGTGTGTGTCTGAATCAGCCACAAATCTCTTATCTGTACGATGATTACATTTAATCTTTCATGAAATATCGATGGTTTTCATACCTAAACCAAGGCATTCAACTATTTCACGCTTTTCATCAACAGAGAGATCCTTATTCTTTCCCATATTGCTTGAAAATGATGGTCTGCATAATAATGTGGAACGTCCTTTTTCAGTAGTTTTTCCCTTAACTGGGCTTAACCTGACAACTTCTCATCCCAGGTCTCTGAGATTGATGTCAATGATTCAAAGAGCCCTGAGACACAATACCATCCATGAGTTTCATTGAAAAGCTTTTTTTTTTTTTACCTTTTTGGCACTGAAATACAATTTGCATAATAATTTGGAATGCAGTGTATATAGCAGCTTCCTACCTGCTTTAGGCATTCAAAGCGCTTTACATCAAGAACCAGTCACCCATTCACACACCAGTGTACACTGACACCAACTAAAAACATATACAGTACTTCTCCAACTATAGCGACTTTCTGACCAGGAGATCCGGAGATGGTAAACATTCCTTCCTTACACAATATTGTATCAGACCTGTACAGCATCCTACACATTTGAGCATGACCTCCTTCCTTCTGGCAGGCTCTATAGGGAATGTTTGTGACGTCACAGCAATCGCAACAGCATGGAAACCGAATCCAACTGAGTGGTAACCGTGTAATTGTACAGGAGTCTGCGAAAGCAAAATGAAAGTAACGTATTTTACCCTAACCACTATGTTTGCACTCAGTAACTGAAACAAAATATCAGTTTATGAGCACAATGCGCGCACACTACGTTAAGTGGATTGAGTGCCAGTTTATAGCGGCTCAGTTTTTTACTGCCTGATAGCCTTGCGGTCATCTGTGCTCCAGAGTGTTTATGATCACACCCATGACGTGATACTGGCACTCCACCGCAAAACAAATGTAGCATCAGGAAGTGCGTGATCTGCTCCATGTATAATGCATGTGCCTGACCTCATATTACAACAGGCCTGTCCTCTTGGGAAACTCTCGCTCTATTCTCTGCAGTTTATGTAAATGGAGACAGGGGCCAGGCCGTGTGTCCATCGGGGGGCGACAAGGGAACTGAGCCACGCCATTAAAGCCCAGTCCATTATCTGCACTCCGAACACACTCTCTCCAGTGCGGCAACACAGTGTTTCAATGCAAAAACCACGGGCCACTTAAGAAGTCCACCTTAAGTATCTTCCCTCCACGCCACGCCATGCATATTTCATAACGGCCCGCATTAAGAGCCAAAGGAATCAGGGATGCCTGGCTTGGCAGCTGGGTTAGCGCCATGCCCTACTTCTTTTCTAGTTCAGACGCTTTTGTTTTTGTGGGCGAACTCAAAACGCAGAGACGGACAAATGAGACGCAGCGACGGAGAAGGGAGGGATGTTGAAATTAAGGAGAGAGATGGATGTTTTTTCTGTTGCTTTAAGTGAAGGCACCAAAGAAACTTTACAAAAGGGGACAAAAATAATGGTCGGCAAATCTTTTGTGGAATTGCAATACTGGGCGGCTGTATGTGCAGAGGTACCGCTATCAGTGCGTGAAAGACGTATTATTCCTGAAAGGGTTGTTCTTAATAAAAGTCAAGTTTTGAGCTCAAAGCCGCTTTTCCAGTTGACTGAAGTGAAGTGCTGGTCCTCCTTCCTGAGGCTAACAGCGCACTGCAGCAGCTCCCCTCTATACAGTGAGCGTGAGGAGGACAACAGCTGGCCCGAGTCTGTGGGTTAAACGCTGCCTGCTGGAGTGTGCTACATGTGGCACAAAATCAAGCAGAAACAAGGCACAACATCCTGTCAACATCTTAGCTTAGGTGTTGTGTGCAGCGTTACCACAGGTTATCCACGCAATGGACGCTGAGACGTGGGGTTTTCCTGATAGACGGGTAATGCAAGGGTCAAACTGCGCGGTCTGCGGCGCCTCTGGGTTCAGGACATGCTTCACGGTTCTGCTCCAGGCTGGTGAGCACTCAACAGCAGTGAGGCAGTGGTGTCAACAAGAGGGGGCAGTATGGGCTCTTTGGAACATATGTTTGGGGTTTCAGTATGATTGCTCCCCGATGCAGAAATAATCTCGACACACGGGTCCACAGCACCTCCTGGCCAAGGTTCTAGACTGGTTCTCTCCCAGACGGTGGGAAGCCCCTGCCTCATGTGGAGGACCTGAAGTATCCCGGGATGTGGTTTATGAGTGAGGGATGGATGAAGTGTGAGATAGACAGACTGATGTGCAGTAATACGATCGCTGTATTGGAGCGTGAAGAAGGAGCTGACTCAAAAAGAAAAGTCATTCTAATGTAATGTGATGTTCATGAGCTCTGCGTCCTGAAGGAAAGGAACATATTCATTCCTCTGTAGGCAAGGCATTCCACTGAAGGAGCTCAGTTTCCCGGGGAGAGCTCAGAGTAGCGCCGCTGCTCCTCCACATTGAGAGGAGACAGCTGAGGCGGCTGTTTGAGATTACTCCTGCCTCTCTGGGGAGGTGTTCTGGACGTGTTGCACCAAGAGCTACGACCAAGGGGGGACCTAGGGGGGACTACATCTCATGACTTGCCTGGGAACGCCTCGGGATCCGTCTGCAGGCGCTGAAGAAAGTGTGCATGAAAATCTGGACATCTCTGCAGAGACCGCTGCTCCTCCAACCCCGAAAGTGGAAGAAGACGGATAGTGTCAACTTGTTTTTTCCAAAATAGAACATGAAGAAAATCAGAATTTCTTTTTTTAGTGATAACAATACAGTTACTACAGTCCAGATTATCCCTTTTGTCTAATTAATTTCACATCCACATTTTTGCACTGAAATGTGTTTTTCTCAAATTACTGGCTTTGTTTACTCAAGAGAAACACAATTCATTGTGTGACACTTTCATTTAACAACCTTCATAACGGATCATATCCTTGAAATAAAACCTAATTTAATTTCGCTTTCTCCTGTGAGCAATAAAGGAGAATAAAATAAGACTTTTAGCACCAGCAATTATGCTGTAATGTAGCCTGCTAGGATGGTTATTATCGGTGGATTGAAGTGATCCATTGGGAAAACGCTTACAAGTCAATTGCAAATCCTGAACATGATCGTGCCGCACATGGTGGTCTCGGGTTTGTAGATGAAGTAAATATTAATGTGATCATAATGTTCCAAATATTCATAATGAAGGCAATTTGAGCCCTAAAATTAGGAAGTGGTCTGTCTGGGCATTAATTTTTAAGCTTAAAGTAGCACTGTTCCTTTATCAACATTACCTGGAGAACTACAGCTACACTTACTTTAGTCATAATGGGCAAACTGCCTTTGTCATGGCGCCATTGTTGCTTTGACATGGTGGTCAGCCAAACATCGTAGCTTTGTAAAAATCCCCTGTTTTCCAGAGGAGGGCGTACCAAGCAAGATACAGGATCCCCCATAATGAGCACATCTTCATTTACTATTTACTATGCGCACTCATATGACTTATCAAAGCATTTTTTTTGCCATGTTAAAGACCATATCATGCATTTCGATATGGTCGGTCTGTTTGAATGGGCTATTTGCATAATAATTCATTTACTCCGCTTTGTGAGTCACACATTTAGCCCTGTTGACCAGTGTTGTCCCTTAGCACAGGTGACTGCCCCCCGTGGCGTGGAGTGGATGGAAAAATCACCTCGCAGTTTGATGTAGCTCTTTTCGGATCAGAGATGGCAGCTGGGCTTTTTGGACTCCCTCAGCCTCCAATAGTGCCGTAACCGGGCTCTGGGATCTTCGCCCGAGTCCAGAGCTGTACATGTGTATGTGGTTGGCATGTTCGGCAGCCATCTGCATAAACCCCAGGAGCTCTGGCAAAGGTGCGCACAGGAAATTATAGGCACATACTGTCAGGGCCACGTCTGGTTTTGAGATGGCCTTATGCAAAAAACAAAACAAAAAAAAAAGTTTCAGGGGTCCCTATTTGTCAAATTACAACACTGACAGAGATGATTCATGAACATGTTCCAAAATATTCATCTTTATCATCCTTTATTTTAATGCAGGTGGTTTTATTGGTTGCTATTTACTTGCTATTATACAGACAAAGCTCACCATTACAGAGCTGGAGAGTGAATGAAAAATCTGCACAGCTCTGTACAAATAATATTTCTTTTGTTATGTAGCAATATAACCTGGTTAGTGTCATAGTGTAAGAATTGCCCAAAACAAATAGGCAATTCTTACAATAGATAAAAGTCTCCCCCCAAAACAGCTGGATATTCCTGAGCAGAGGTTACATCAAATGAATTCTCCGTCATTTACAGAAAAGTGTAAAAGTGAAATAACTCCTGCCCAGGACTGCCGCATACTAGCAGTGTTTACTTCCACGGAAAAGTGCTTGGTTAGTCCTATTGTGTTGTGATTCTGGCGATGCAGTGCGTGCTTATGTTGTTTTTGGAATTTCTACCCACTTTAGTAAATGAAAATAACATTTGTTAGAAAATGTTACGTTTGTGGGACCGGATTAAACAACTCGGAGCCGTGTATTCGCTGGTTATAATGCACTAACCACTTGGTGTTCTTGACTCCGTGTCGTGCATTATAACCGTCTAATGCACGGCTCCTTGTTGTTTAATCCTTACCTAACTAACTAGCATTGGATTGTATCATAAAACACGCAGGACAGCGAGGAGAGAGGAGGTGTGGCCCACGGAGGTAAGAGATGGACCGAACCCATCCTGTTTACCGTAGGCTTCAGAGCAGCAGGATGAAGAGCTGCATATTGACCCAATTGTTGCCTGGCCTGACAAGCTACATGGTTGTTCAAAGACATGTAGTTGATTTCCCGGTGGCCGTGATTGGCTGATGGGATCAACCAATTAGAGAAACACTGGAGATGATGCAGGAACAAGCGACAGGAAGCCTTTTCAAAAACCTTCTTCACCAGGAATGCTTCCAACGCTGTTTCTTGCTCTGGGATTTTATATTTGCCCAGTTATTTAAAACAGACGAAAGAGCAGAAGAAAACAGTATCTATCACTGCACCGCCATCTTTAATGTTTTGGAAGAGTGCAGTGACTTCCATCTCTTGGTGGATGAACTCCCGCCTCTCGGTCTGTGAGTGGTCCGATATTGGCAACAGTGGGAAATGATTGGCTGCGAGCAGCTGCCCAGATGGTTCTTCTTTTGAACAGAAAGGAGGAGCGACTGGCAGGCCAGGCAAACCCAATTGCACATTGGTTTTCTGAAATTAAAATGGAAAAAATGCAAACGATATCTTTAAGGTAATGTCGGGCGTTCTCTTATATCTGTCAGCAGGCTGTTCCAAAACTGACCTCTGATGGACAGTACAGTTTGTCCAAATGTTGTTCCTCTGTGTGGGATCTTCACAGCTCCGGTTAAGGTTTATTGTAGTTGTAATTCATGAAAGTTTGAAAAGGAAACAATAAAATATGAGCCTTAATATTGA
Source organism: Gobius niger (assembly GCF_951799975.1). Taxonomy (NCBI): domain Eukaryota; kingdom Metazoa; phylum Chordata; class Actinopteri; order Gobiiformes; family Gobiidae; genus Gobius; species Gobius niger. Next base: position 13,574,110 of record NC_136855.1, on the reverse strand, counting down.
CCACGCATGCTGGTCATTCCTTTACTTTTACGCGCAAGTTTAAAGACATTTATGTTTGCAAAATTCATTTTTCATTCTCATGTTCAGTAACCATTTAGTTTATTATCAATTTCACCAGAACTGGCCCTGATCAAACCTTGCTCAAGATGTGGAGACACTACATTCTGCTGCAGCAGCATTGACGCATGGGTCAAATGGACTCATTTCCCAACGGGGACAATAAAAGTGGACCGTATTCTCCTCCCATCATGGCTCGTGCCCCCTAGTGGTTATTGGGCCCCGTGTTTGAGCATAATCTGCTTATACCAGGAAACGACTCTGCACAATCTTTACGCGCACATTGAAAAGCCTTGTTGTTGCAATCCTTAAAAGTTTTGGTTGCCACAGTGTGCAAAGCATAATCACTCTTGCAGCAAAAAGATCAAAATCCTATTTCGAGGAAAGCTGGCAGAACCGAGGCAAAGCCCGCAGCGAAAATCTTTTGCAAAGCCTTATTTCTTTTCCCTTTGCGTCAAACAGAGCCGTGATATTATTAAGGAATGCACTGAAGGCAAATGAGTTTTATTGGCCTAAACGCTGATCACGCTGTTTTATTATCTGCCCGCGCCGGAGACATACATCACTCTATGAATAATGTCTGAATGTTAAGTGTGATTGATGCACTGAGGAGACAGAAGTTCATTAGTGGCCTATTACTGAATTGGCAGAAATCAATGGTTTTACTGCCAGCCTCATTGTTTTGACTGAAGATTAGTTCCTCAGAGCAGGCCGAGTAATGATAAAGATTACGAGCTTAAAGAAGTCGGCCATTGTTCAAATTCAAATGCCAAAGGAGTCAAAAGAACAATGCAAGATCTTTGAGTGGTTTGAGTGCTCCACACAGAAGCAGAAATCTTCTTGCTGTGAGCGAGAACACTGTGACCACTGTGCCACGGTGCCGCACTTTTTTTTATTCAAGGCTCAAGACCAAAAATGTTCTTTTTGTCGAGTAAAATCCTTTTTGCTGGAAAATAAGAAAGCCCAAACGTATGATCCTCAAATGCATCTTCTTTCTGATACGCTGTGAGAATGAGAGAAGTCAAGTACAGGACCAAAGGTGACCAAAATATATTTCATGGTTTTACTCTGGCCTTTACAGTGAGCCCATGAGAATCCCAGCACAAAACAATACCGTATATCACCAGTCCACTTCCCCCATTGTTTACGTTCTTGTTGGTCCCAGTGCAGACAGAGAAAAAGACACTTCTTGATCATATTTGTTGAATTTTGCTGAAGCTGATTAGAGCGAACGTGCCGAAGGCCAAAGCTGCTTTCCCTAATCCCGCAGATTAGTATGAAATTATAAGAGCCGTCCTCGTCTCCCGGTTCAAAGCCACCACACTCGCAGGTTCTTTGGCAAAGTGCGCTCAGACAAAGTCCTGGTATCTCTCCTCCGTCACCGCTCTCCCTTTGGCCACCGCAGCGACGGGACGAACCAGAGGACCCCGAGCCGGTGCCAGGGCGGCCCGCTGCCAGAGCATGTTTGGAGGCGAAGACGCGCTGAGGATGTTGGGGAGGAAGTGTGGCCCAAAGCTGGTGGAAGATTAACCCAGAAGCCCATTTGAAAAGGCTCCAGGTTCCTTTCTCTTGGGACAATGCTGGTTTTGTGTTGTTCTGTTTGGGACTGTCGGGGACTAAGGACAGGCTTTTGTTCCTGGAGATTCACTCGGTCAAATCTGGCCGGGATGTGATTGCGAAGAAGAGCCTTCACTCAAAGTTCACAGAGGACACAGAATAGTAGGAAGACACTTTTCCAACACATATCCAAATTATTATTAGTTTTAAATCCTTTGCATTTATGGAAACCCAGATTGTACAACAGTGACTCCAAAACATTCAACTTTTATCGTCCATTTGGACGATTGGAAAACTTCCAATAAGGATGTGTTTAAGTCTCATCATTTTAACCTCTTAACCCCCACCTTAACCAAGCACCACACTTCAACCCGACAATATCCTAACCTGAATTTTCACAACAGACTTGATAAACTTTACTTTTGCTACAAAGAAAAGTACAAGGTGGATAAGGTCGCCAAAATACATCTATGAGCTACTATTTTTTTCTGAAATGGCAGTAAATTGCAGACTGAACAATACTCACAGAAGCAAAATAAAAAAAAATTAAAAGTGAAATCTTCAGCAATAGATGGAAGACAAAAAGCCCATGCCCTACTTATATGTTTTACAATGTTCGTATATGTTTCCTGTTGTTATATGTTTTTTAATGTTTGTATATGTTTCCTGTTCTTTCATGTTTTTCAATGTTTGTATATGTTTCCTGTTCTTTCATGTTTTTCAATGTTTGTATATGTTTCCTGTTCTTTCCTGTTTTTCAGTGTTTGTATATGTTTCCTGTTGTTATATGTTTTTCAATGTTTGTATATGTTTCCTGTTCTTTCCTGTTTTTCAGTGTTTGTATATGTTTCCTGTTGTTATATGTTTTTTTTTATGTTTGTGTATGTTTCCTGTTCTTTCATGTTTTTCAATGTTTGTATATGTTTCCTGTTGTTATATGTTTTTCAATGTTTGTATATGTTTCCTGTTCTTTCCTGTTTTTCAGTGTTTGTATATGTTTCCTGTTGTTATATGTTTTTTTTTATGTTTGTGTATGTTTCCTGTTCTTTCATGTTTTTTAATGTTTGTATATGTTTCCTGTTCTTTCATGTTTTTTAATGTTTGTATATGTTTCCTGTTCTTTCCTGTTTTTCAGTGTTTGTATATGTTTCCTGTTGTTATATGTTTTTCAATGTTTGTATATGTTTCCTGTTCTTTCCTGTTTTTCAGTGTTTGTATATGTTTCCTGTTGTTATATGTTTTTTTTTATGTTTGTGTATGTTTCCTGTTCTTTCATGTTTTTTAATGTTTGTATATGTTTCCTGTTCTTTCATGTTTTTTAATGTTTGTATATGTTTCCTGTTCTTTCCTGTTTTTTAATGTTTGTATATGTTTCCTGTTCTTTCCTGTTTTTTAATGTTAGTATATGTTTCCTGTTGTTATATGTTTTTTAATGTTTGTAAATGTTTCCTGTTCTTTCCTGTTTTTTAATGTTTGTATATGTTTCCTGTTCTTATATGTTTGTATGTTTCCTGTTGTTATATGTTTTTCAATGTTTGTATATGTTTCCTGTTCTTATATGTTTTTTAATGTTTGTGTATGTTTCCTGTTCTTTCATGTTTTTTAATGTTTGTATATGCTTCCTGTTCTTATATGTTTGTATGTTTCCTGTTGTTATATGTTTTTCAATGTTTATATTAGTTTCCTATTGTTATATGCTTCCTTTTCTTTCTTTCTCTTTAGTCGTATTTTGTCCGTTTTCTATTTCTGCACTGCCATCGTAATGAAGCCACATCAGTAGGAAGTGACTCGGTAAAGCCAGTGTCAGTGACCTCAAGGAATCAATGCAAATGAAAACGTTTTCACAAACACGACAAAAGGCAGATGTTGACGGCCTTTTCTGTCCAGAGCGAAAGGCGGAAGTTATACGGCGCTCCCTCCCACTGAGCGGCACAGAATACAAGGGACCAAGGCCAGAGTTCAACCGCCAAACCAACACAATGGACGATACAACGAACTGATGAGGGACGGGGACACGCCTGCTCCTCTGTCACTGCGACTTCACCAGGTCATTTAGAACTTTTCAAACTTTTTCTGCCTCATTCTTTACTGAACTTCACTGGTCAATTCACACGCCCAAGTTGATGTTTTTTTTCCCCCTATCATCCATCATTTTCTAATATTAACAAAAAAACTAATTTCTGTTTTTTAGTGCATTAGTAATGAACAGAGATGTTTGTAGTTCAACAAGTACATTCTACAAGTGCGTTGTTGTTTTTTTCTGGACAAAACGAGTATGAACAAATAACACAGATGGATGTTTATATAATATTCATTTTAGAATCACACAATGCACTATTACACAGCTTCACCAAAAAAACAGCCTATAGGCCAGAGTAATGCCTCATTTGAAAGCTAAGACAGTTTTTATTTGTGGAGAAAATGTGCTTGGTTCAGGTGGGGGTTAAGAGGTTAACTACTGTAACTGTTATGATCTGGAGTTGCTGCCGTTGATCAGGTGTAGGTGAACATCCTGAAAGACCAGGTTATTCTATCAGAATATTTCTTCTTTCCTGATGGCACGGGCATATTCCAAGTTGATAATGCCAGGATTCATCAGGCTCACATTGTGAAAGAGTGGTTCAGGGAACGTGAGACATCATCCTCATACATGGATTGGCTTCAACAGAATCCAGATCTTAACCCCATTGGGAAACTGGTTTGTGCTGGAGAAGGCATTTGCACGGTGGTCACACTCTCCCATCATCAATACAAGATCTTGGTGAAAAATGAACGCTGCACTTTTGACATTGCTGTAACCAAAGCTAGAGGTGGTCCAACAAAATGTTCTTTGGGGGGCTCAGGCTGTGTATGGATTGTTTTCAATATTTCTTTGGTTCTTTGACTCTTACCAACATGAATCTAAATGAGAGCATAAAAATGCAGAACATCGGGCTAGATGGAGCAGATGATTGAGAAGCGATCCATGAAGGGAAGTGCATGAAAATACCATTCATCAAAAATCTGCGTCAATGTATAGTCAAAATCTCTAAAAGGTGAACAGTGAGCGCAGTTCCTCCGTTTAACCCGGTTCTTCTGGTGACATTGAGATCGCCCACTGAGAAAATACATCGTGCATTTGTCTCTCTGCGTTTGACCTCAGGGGACCCTCCGGATAATGCGACTGCAGCTAATTCAGTTTCAAAAGGAGGGGAGCTGGATGTAAAGCTCAATTCACGGCGGACTGGGACCATGAAGAAGGCCCCATTGGAAACAAAACAAAACCCTGCCGCTTTGCTCCTCCACACAAGAACCGCCGCTTTGAGTCTGACTGAGGCGCCACGGGTGAAATCAGCCTATAAATATATATATATATAGACCTGTATTGCTTTAACAAACAGGAATAGATGTACAAGATACTCAGAATTTGTGAGGGTGTTCATGTAAAAACAAAATAAAAAATGTACTTAATAAAGCTGCAACTTGGCTGTAAAGTGCCATTGGGTCTTCCATGAATATTTTAAATTGTATTGTTTGGCCCTTTAAATACATGTTTTGAATACGTTTGGGGATTTTCCTCAAATTGTTGTGATGTCTGATGTCAGCTGTTGCTTTCTGTGCTTTGTCTTTGTACCTTGTGGACTGTGGAGTCTGCAAACCAAGATGAAGGGGCATACATGCTGTTTTACTCACTAATTGGCCTGTAGAGGGTGCTGTTGTCCACTGTCTTCAGGATAGAAAACACTTCAATGACACAAGAGTTTTATATTTACACAAATTCTAGATCAGCAGAAGAAGAAACAATCAGAAGGAAATGAAGTAAAGCACTATGCTATGATTGTGTTTGACAAGGGAACATGTGCTCATGCGTTACTCGTGCGTTAAAAAAGTAACTAAGGTACACAAAACATGTTACACTCTCGTTACTTAACAAAAACCCCTGACACTGATTTAGCCATAGTTAGATGCTCAGTTTATTTCACTTGATATGCCTTTTGTTTCTGAACCTAACTCACACTATCTTGTTTAATGGTGTCCATAAGCTTTAGGAGGGGGGACCATGTTTGTGAGGATCCCCCTGAAGTTTGCCGCCCTGTGTGTGTATTCATGTATTCTTTTTAAACAGCCCGACTCGGTGAAGCGTGAACCAGCCCTTTTGACTGAAGCCCATCTCGCACTGAAGTGAAATGAGCTGAAAATAAGTTGACTTTAAAGAGGAGACTTGGCGGGACGGCCCCCTGAGTGGAGACAGACAGTTTGAGGAGGCGGCCTAAACAAATTCGAGAGTAAAGGAGTCAAGGCTGAGGTCAGAGCACAAGCACTCGCTGGAGCATCTTCAAATGTGTGACTAAACAGACTTTTTCACTAAAGCTGGCAGCGTTCTTTTAGTCAATATCTTTCATTTCAGTTTTGGTCAAAGTCGTTCTTTTGCTGGACTATAAAACTAACTAAAAGTAGTTGAAAATGACCAACTATCTGCAGATATTTTTGTTTGTAAGGTGAAACTGAGTAGAAGTTGTCTAGTACTTTCAAAGAAAATTACATTTGTTTTTCAGTAGAGTTTGAGTATTTTAGCTACATTTTGAACATTACACTCTACTAACTCCTGAATACCGTTTAGTTGCACATTTTGTTAAAATGATGGCAGGATCCTCGAGTTAGGGGATACGTGGAGCAAAAATGAATGCCTGATCATGGTACAGTTTAGCCTTTACCACAATTCTACAGAGAACACAGTAAAGGGATCACTCTATGACTACATCCACACGAAGACGAAGCGCTTATATTTTCAGAAACTTTCTTTGTAAGCACAAAGCCAGCTTAGTAAATGTGTGCATCCACATGGGTTGACTCAGGTCTATGAAAATGGAGTGATTCATCTGTCAGGCCTGTGTGAGGCGCTGTGACGCTAACACAGTTAATAGAACAAGATGTAGGGCGCATGCGCAGTAAACTTTTGTGGAATATAAACTGTGGAAAAGAAACTGATTCAAGGATTTCCGATCTGCAGAAGAGATGAGGAGGCGCGTTTATTCTTCAGACGTAACAGGACTAAAGCAGAAAAACCTCAGTGACCTTTTACTGTCAGTCCAAAAACACAGACTGACGTTCGTGTTTTTCTACTTGTCACCTGTGGCTTGTGGACTGCAGTGGAGCAAAGAGGAGCGGATTAAAACCATCATAGATCCATGAGTAAAACTCATTGTAAGGTCAGTAGATAATGGATAGCAGACATCACTCTGGTGCTGTGATGTCATCGTTTTAGTAAAAGTTGTGGAGACGTTGTAACAACGGTGCCACGTAAACGCCGTTTTGAGATCTTTCCACTCTAGGATCTAGGTTGGAAAATTTTCATTTACAGACCCCCAAAACACCGGGCTCGTGTGGACGATACACTGGATTGATAAATTATCTTTACGTTTGGTCCTCTGCTTGACTTCGTACAGACAGGGCCTATATCAACCAAAAATGCATACATTCAGGGCTGGACTGGCAGAGATTATCGGCCCGTAAGTTTTGGGCCAAGAAAAATCTGTCATATTCATTGCAGTAGCCAAGGCCAAGAAGAATACAATCTGCACAAAACCAGTAGCTGCATGTTGTTTCTGCCGAATTCAAGCGAACGCCTCATGGCACTCACCATTTTAATCTTATCGTTTTCAACTTCCTGCAACATAAAGGGGTTCCTCTCACGACTGCGACACAAATAAACTTCACAAACCCAACCAAATGATCCCACTGTAGATTTAAGTAATGGAATGGTAAAACTCACCGCGGAGTTAGGGAGGTGTGGAGTGAGAATAGAAGTCCCGAAAAGGCAAACACATTGTAAATCCTTTCAATGGAAACCAGAAGCTATTTCCAAACTGTGTGCACTGAAACGAGGGGCAGCAGTGTGTGAGTCACTTGACAATTCCTAACATGCACTTCTTTACATAAGTTCGTCTAAAATGTATAAAAAAATAGAGGTTGGAGGTTCCGTGGGTCCTGGAGGGTGTTGCAATAAACTCTTTGGCAAATATGATGTGAGTAATGTTATATCCAAGAGGCCCATTGCTCATTATGTACAAGATTATCTGGGAACCATAACTGAAGAAAGCATGCCAGCAGAGGGGTATAAAAGGCGTCAGTTAGCTCTGGTGGAAGAGTTGTGTAATTGCATCTAAATAATGATCGGAGAGTCAGTGAAATTGACTCTGTGCATTATTTCAAATCATATCAACGCCGCTCAAGAAGTGACTTCCTGTTTCGATCCAGCACACCGAAATAAAAGCACCCTCTTAGTCATTAGTTCAGCATTTCATTAGTTTAACTTTCTTTCTGCCTACCTATCAACGCCCAAAACACTTAAAATGTGTGTATTTCATTATATTCTTGTAATGTTGAAAGTACCTGCTGAACTAATCCATGACACGAGCTGTGTGCTTTTATTCTGAAATGCTAGATCAAAACAGGAAGTCACTTCAGTTGGAATTAGCAGTGTCTATTGTGGGCCCATTCTGGTCTGACCGGGCCAGTCCAGCCCTGAATACACCGATGTTGACTCACTCCCAGGTTCCTGTGGACAGTTGCCTGTGGCCCGTGTTGCCTGCAGCCGAAATGAGCACTTGTGGTTTGAAATAAGACGACTGTTAATTGCTTTGTTTATGTGAGTTGATTGACAGGTGCAGCAACACCCACGGCATACGCAGATGACTGTAAACTCGTCTGCTCCGCCCATCTGTACACAAGCCTCTTTTGATAATGATGTCGCGCGTAGGAGGAAGTTTTTGTTTGACACATAATATAGCCATTTTTCTTTGATTTATACTTACATTCTGTCTGCCCACACACAGCCACAGACTTATGCTCTCAGCTCCGACGCTCGCGCTGTGAAAGATTTTCATTCTCCGTCATCTCTTTAGGAGGTTTTGTTGAAAAGTCCGCACCGGCACTTCAATTAAAGTTCTGACAATTAAAAAAGATTGCGAGGAGCAGGATTTAAAGTTGGGGTCCGGGGCGCCGGGTTTCCATCGCGAGGCCGCCCCGAGCGCCGCAGATTTATCAAAGTGACAGCAGGCGTCAGGCAAACAGGGCTGCAACACAACCACTTACTCACTAATGGCTTACACAGGCACGGATCATTATTCCCCCACCGCATGCACGCACACACCAAGGGAGAGCGGGGCGAGAGGCCATCAGTTCTGCTGCAGAGAGGAGTGAAGAGGAGGTGACGGAGATATTTAGCACAACACTTCTCCAGTTTCCTCCAAACTCTAAACTCCGGGTTAAGTGTGAGACGCTGAGAGCTCTTACTAAAGTACTAAAAGTTCTTTTTTTTTTTCCTCTGGGGGAAAGTTTGCGGCCTTAATTTGGAGTACTTCAAATCTGTGCCAAGTGATGCGGATGCTGAGATCTTTATAGAAGCATCTGATGACAAACTATTGCACACATCATTGCCATCCTCATTATTAAATATATAGTTTAGATCAGAAGTCTTTTTCCCCAAACCATAGATGTGTTTTCCCCCCAACACACATATCTGAATTTCCAGCCAGAACCTTATTACTTTTGCGTTTCATCATTTTCTACTATTTCTCTCTTGTTATTATAATCTTGAGAGTCATTGGCATCGCCTTCTTTTCCAGATAATGAAGAGTTGCCTCCACCACGGCAGTAAAGTTGATAAAGCTCCCTTTACAGCAGCCTTTCACAAAGTAATACGCCGTTTTGTCAAATTGTGATTCCTCGAGTGTTCTGTTTTGACTTACAGAAGCCTCATTCCATTAAGCATTCGCGCTGTCCCGTGTGTGCGTCTCGAGATGAGCATTTTCATTTCTGAATCAATTAAGCAAGCGGCTGAGGAAGAGGATGGAGGGAGGAGGAAGAAGAGGAGGAGGGGAACGCCCTGTGAAGAGTGCGACTTCGCAGCACGTCCAGTGTGAATGGCTAACAGGCTGCAGCCGAGGTGACGGGGGCGCGAGGTGAGAGAGAGACACGGAGCAAGGAACTTGTTAGATGTGAGATTTCCATTACATCTTTGACCAAAAATGACTTCTCACTTACAGTTTTGGAAGTTTTGTTTGTATCTATTTATAATTGTGCTGTACAATGGTTCAAAACCGGTGCTAAATAGCGATTGATGTGCTATTCTGTGGGCATGTTGCACCTAGAATTTACTATGTGATATTGTCTGTATCACAGTATTGTGGCCCTACATCTGATGAATAAATAAAGAATTCTGCGCGAGTAAACATTTGTTTTATAAATTAACCTCCACTTTTGCACATGAGCAAAAGCTTGGTAATGACCCTCAAAGACTTAGAGGGTCACTTTCCAAGTGTTTGCTTCGAGTCAAAGTCAGCATTACTTGGAACCCCTCGAAAACAAGACGGCACATTCATCGATAAAATGTAATTGAATTGTATTTGTAATTTTTAAAGGGCAGCTCCTTTATGCTTGTTCAGTCTCCATTATCAATCAATCGCTAAATTATTTTGTATAGCTCAACATAATGTCCAAATAAACGTCGGCAGCAGACGATGACGAGCCTTTCCTTTCCCCTTTCCTTAGACGCTCCCACACATCGAGGAAAAACTCAAAAACGCAGTGGGAGAAAAAATAAACCTTGGGGTGAAACACAGAGGGAGAGATGTTCTCCTGTGGATGGACAGGCTATTCACCTTATTCCGCCCCGCCCCACTTTTGCCTCTTTTTGCTTTGTCTCGGCACTTCCGTTGTCCTGACACTTCTGGCCGAGCGCGAAGCCCGTTCCTTCAGTGGAGAACGAGGGGAAATGTTCACCGCTCAAATCTGACGTTCATTTGCACCAACATGGCAACACTGCACCGTTTCTCTGCGCGGCCTGAAAACGGCTTTGTTTTCGTGTGGTGACTCTTTTTATCTAGACTTCTCCAGTCCCATTTTTAACTGATAGGAGAAAAGAATAAGATGGAATAAGATGAATAGAGACCCAGGGCCGACGGGAGCCCCGCAGCAGGCAGACGGGCCAAGATCGCAGAACGTCCAGTCCTTGTTGGAGCTTCAGTTCTTCTTGTACAATCCCTGAAGACTGCGATACTGACTACCGACCATCTGAAACAGGCACTGCCAAGGGAGAGCGGCACAGAGGACATCATGTGAATAGTGATGAACAGACTTCAAATCAAAGAAATACTGGATCATAATTAAGACAAAGTCTGCAGTAGGAAGAACTAGGCTTGCGTACTTCAGTGTACCGTACTTCCCACAGCAGTGTTCCTCCGAAGCCAGTATTGAATCCCTTGACAAGACACCTAAAGGCTGTCAAAGTAATAAAAACATCAACGCAATAAAAAATGCTTTATAATTAAATGCACAACTCTCAGTGGTCTTTAATCACACTAATATATAAGAATAATGTGTAGGCTACAAGGACATTCACCATGCATCATTTTAATACAGTGATTCTGCCGCAGTATTTTTCTTTTATAAATCTTAGGAAACTTCTCAAAGACAGCTCACACATGATTACACAACCTAATTAGTTTTTTTGACACCATACTGTAAATGACACACACAAAAAACCAAACCCGGTGTTACTTACGCACCGTGTTGATTTACTTAAGTGGCACTTCGCTCTCTCTTTGTAAAGCCCCGACATGTTTCTCTTGTGCAAACACGTGCAGCTCCGTTGGGTATAAGGACGGGGCAGAGAGAAATGGTGTTAAAAGTAAATAGGTGTTTTTCCAAAGTGAAATCTGCAGAGGGACTCGGGCGGAGTTAAAAAATCACACTACAAGACTTTTACCCTGACAAGCAGCGCACAAGTCAAAGGCAAGTTCACCGGTGACCCATGTGGCACTCGGCTGCTGTTTACAGTTCACTTCATGATCAGCGCTGGCGAATACATCCAGTACTATTTCTTTTTGTCTGTGGATGTTCAAAGGCATTTACTGTAGCTTTCTAACATTGATGATATTGTATGGGTGTCCTTGAGCAGAATCACTCAAGGTATGTTCTTGTCACTTTAGCTACGAGCGTTTGATAAGCTTGTCAAGAGCAATATCAATCCGAGCTAATTTGACTATTTCATACAATGGGCTTTGATGTCTGAGAGTTTTGAGTTTGAAATTCACTCCACAAACGCTGTCTCTTTAGCGTGACAAATCTGTAACTTTGTCTTGTGAGTATGAAAGATGTTTTGATTTTTCTCCTCTGATTGCCAATTCCCTGGAATCCATTACCAGGCGTGATTTTCAACAAGGCTATTCCCGCGCGTTTATCGTTTGTAGCTCGAGGATGTTGTAACCACTGACAAATAAGGAGAATAACATCTTAATGGGCCTAATTTAATGATGTTTTTTTGTTTTTTTTTCAGAATCATACCCTAAGACACACTTTTTCTAGCGTAGTTCAAACGGGTTATAAAAGATGATGCATCATTACGCGATACAGGCTGAGAGAAAACTATATTGTGCTTTACTTAGACACATATAAGAGAGTTTGTCATGCCCAGGATCAGAACAAGTTGGCGACGGTTTCTAGACTCTAAATCGATAGAACTTCATGAGTTCTTCCTTAAGATGTATATCAGAGTCAAGGCTATAACATGGATGAAAGCCAAAAGGGAATCTTGATTTAGCATATCGAAGGCTTAAAGTGATAGTCCGGAAGTCTAAATGTATTACAATTTTTTATAAAATGTGCAAAATCAACCACCTGGTCTTGCATTTTGTAAGTTATAATATATGTATATTATTTTTTTGTGAAGTCCCTCCTTCCCGGATCTCAGCAACTAATCAGAGTCTAGTATCCTCCCGCGTCGACCAATGAGACAAGCTTTACCTGTGAACCAGCCTGTCAGGTCCAATCAGGAGACGAGGGGGAGGAGCTTGATTGTTTACTTTTGAAAATTCTGTTCCTGCTCTCCTCATTTTGCAGAGAGGAGAGAAGGGCTTTCTGGTTAAAGAGGGGAGGAATTTGATTGTTAAATTTCACTCTATCTCTCCTCACTTTGCAAACTTACAGACTATCACTTTAATCAATTCACGATAACGTTACGAGGCCAGTGCAAACCAGTCTAAGTTACAAGTTTATTATAAAATAAAATGGTGCTTACAGACCACAGCTGTAGGACTATTTTCAACCTTGAGGCCAAGTCACAGGAGATGGTAATTCGATATCAGTCAGAGGTGATTGAGAGAGATGGACAGGTGACATGAGGGAGAAAATGAAACAGCAATCGTTCCGGCTTAAATTGATGCCACAGAACTGTAATTAAAATCTACTTTCTCCACAAAATCCAAGGCTGGTTTCTCTATCAGCGATGTGTCAAAGCATAAGTTCAGCAAAAGGCTGCGATTTGAACAGAAACCTAACATTTGTTCTGGCATTTCTTTCTGCTCCAGAGCTGGCCGTGTGAAAAAGACAATCTCTGGAGTTGACGTGAGGTCTCAGTCCCTGCAGACGCGAGAGCTAATTTATAATGACATTTCTGACAGGGGCTGGGAGAGGTGTGACTTACGCAATAGCTGAATTATTGAAAAAAATCACTTGGCAACGAGTTTATAAAGGACTTGAAAATAACTTTGGTTGCAACAGTAATTATGGGAACCTGTTTCCACTTCTTAATGCAATATTTCAATCCGATAGACAAACAATCTAAGCAAATTGAAAGTGTATTATGTTTTCACTCGTTAATAACTGTAGTATTATGTGTCATTCTGTACATATGGACCTTAAAGTGGACATATACATAATTGAAGCTTAAAAACATCATTTTTGGTTTACCTTAAAAACATAATTGAAAACATAATGCACACAACATCCAAAACAATGACAGTGAGGCTCACCTCAAGGGTGTGTTCTGAGCCCGTTATTGTTCACACTGCTTACTCACGACTGTACTGCCACTCATAGCAACAATTATCTATCTATCTATCTATCTATCTATCTATCTATCTATCTATCTATCTATCTATCTATCTATCTATCTATCTATCTATCTATCTATCTATCTATCTATCTATCTATCTATCTACACTTTATAAATTGAAATAATGTCATAAGGCAAAGGGCAGTAAGGAGTGAGAGACTGGGCTGGTCAGGATTTCAAATTGGCCTGGAGCTCCCTCTGCAGGCAACAGTGGGAATGACATGTGATAAAACAGCGAATACAGGACTTCACTTTTTGCTAACTGGAATCGGTGATGTCAGGATGAACACACCTAGAAAGCAGAATGGGTTCAATGATGTATTGCTCAATTTCAAAGTGTGTCGGATAGTTTTGTGTTGCAAACAAAAAACAGGAAGTACAGATCGGAGCGCTCCAGCAGCAAAAGAAGAAATAAACAAAGTGAACAGGATTCCTCCAAACTGTGCGAATAAAGCAAAAATACTCTACTCCAGTTGTGTTTTTTGTCAATTGAACATCATAACAGCATAACATGGTTAAAAGTACATTACTTTTTCCTCAATACGTCATGTTTTGCCAAATCAACACAAGGCTTTTCATCTATTTTACTAAGTTTGTCTTCCTATTGCAGCAGAGGCCTTTTGTTCGTCCACCCTGCTGATTCTCGCTGTGTATAATAAATGCGCTTTGGAGCTGGGTTGAGGGAGATCCGCTCGCGTTACCTGTGTGTCCCGCTCGGAGCAGCTGTGTCCAGGATGTCCCGCGGCAGGCGAACAGCCCACACACACGCTCAGGACAGGAAACACATGGCCCCACCTGAGCCAACACTCACCTGCCCTCCCACCTCCCCCCTGCTCCTGAGTCAGCCACTACAGCCCCGCAGGTGGGACAGCAAACAAAAACAAACTACCCGCCAAACCCATCGCTCTTGTTTGCTCCTCCTCGCTTCATGAGAGAGCATGGGAAATGTTTATTCACTTATTTGCATAAAACTCGCTTCCAAAATAAAACGTGTGGCAAAGCACATAGGGCTGCGGGAGGACGAACTAGGGGACTATTAAAAAAAACATGGTGTGTGTCACAGCGGCACTTTGAATAGCTGCCGTGAAAGATTCAAACGATGAGGGAATAACAATAAGGCAGAAGAAAGTCGATTACGTATCATTTTTTAACCCAGAAAACTCGAGATTGTAGTTGCACAGTAAACTTTTTTTTTAACACATTAACAAATCTTTCTCAAAAATGTGAGCGCAAGTTCCAAAGTGGAGTACTTCTCTCTCCTCGGGTATTCTCACCTCCATAAGCCCAAAGTTAAATCCTATATCAGTGTAATCAGCCTATTTGTACACAGACTGACAGACCTGCGGCTGAAGCCTGTGTGATGTGATAAGGCCAGGGCACAGACAGACTCCTGTATTTATAGAAACTTATATTTTAGAGCGCTCGATATCCCGACTATGAGCCCAGCAGATAATAACAGTATTGGCTTTTCCAGATCGGAGCAGAATGAAAACGTGTGGATTCTGCTGTAAAGAGGAGACTGAAAAAGCAGCATAAAAATGGGTTTAAAGAAGGTTTGGCAGCTTTTTTCTTTTTTTCACTGACCATAACTAATTGTGTACGAGCACTCGTGTAGCATTGATTCTGATATTTGATCAAGGTGATATAGAAATGAGGATGGTGGAAGTGAGAGATTACAATCTTAGACGTCTGCCATCTTAAGTGTTTCCAAAGTTCAGGAGCTGTTTGGAAACCTGTAATGACACAGACATCAAGCAGCTACAAGAGAAGAGGCACCAACCTTCAAACTTAATAGATAAAAACAAAAATGTAAAAAGTACTCAAATGAATACTATTTAGAATAACTTTGACAGTAGGTTTTGACTTTACCTGAATCTGACTGAAGGCATCATTTATGAGTGCAAGCTGAAAAATAAGAGATACTATTTGTGTGGTCATGTTGCACCTTAAAGGAACAGGCCACCATTTTTCGATACTGAAATATGTTCTTGCCTGAGCTTAGACGAGTTGATGCGTACCTATCTGATCTTTGTGCGTGCGCTCAGTCACACACAACGACCAGAAGATGTTGTAAGCATTTGGCGTCTCAAGGTGTATTCCTATGGCTCCAAACGGGGTGAAGTTGGAAGCTACCACGCTCGTCCACGGGCACGCACAAAGACCAGACAGGTGCGTATCAACTCGTCTAAGCTCAGGTAAGAACATATCACAGCATGGAAGAACTGCGTGTCCTCAGTCACGCAATTAGACCAAAGATGTTGTTAGCATTTGGCCTCACCCAGTATATTCCTATGGCTCCAAATGTGGTGAAGTTAGAAGCAACCAAGCTCTTCTGCAATGTTACGTGATTCATTTCCCTCCAGTGTTTTTTTTTCTTGCATTGATAATGGGAGAGACCACTGTGCAAAGCCTTTTCCAGGACATCCCAAAGATCCTCAGTGGGGTTAAGATCTGGACTCTGTGGTGACCTGTGCTCCCTGAACCGCTTTTACACGACTTGGGACCAATAAATCTGGGTTTTGCCATCTTCAAATATGCTTATTCAATTATTCAATTATTTGGCCACATACTGTTGCTAGAACTAATCCAGCCCCAACCCCAGCTACAGGTGGCGATTTTTAGATACAATTAGATAAAAATGAAACCAATCTTGCGATTCTCGAATTAAGTCCATACACAAATACACAACACACAATAGCAATAGCCCAAGTTGATTCGAGTGCAACTAGAGTGTGACTTGGTCTAGCTGTAGCTTTCCCCGACAAACCCACAGAAATAACCGTTAAAACTAACAAGCCGATATATGGGAAAATGAAGTCCCGGTGTGTGATAACCCTGAATGACACTGCTCTCTCAGCAGGACGTGCGTATTTAATGGATGCTCACGTCTCCAGCCTGACCCCTCTGTCCTCTCCCCATGATCAAAGTCCCGCTCCGATCCACATGCGTCGCCGAGGGTCCCAACCTCTCGTCCCGAACCAGAACAAAGAAAAGACACAGGGCAGAGGTGATGTTTGATGAAAACTCACACTTATTCACAGAGAAGGAGACAGACAGAGGAGAAAGGACGTCTGGGCTCACGGAGAAGAGTGACAATTAAGATTAAAGCGCCAGATAAAGTCTTTACTTTACTTATGTCAAAAGCATTAATTATATAGGTTAATGGAGGACATGCTTTACTCTGTGGATCTGGTATGAAATCTGTGATGTTTAATTCTGGATGGTTTATTCCTTCCTTCACCTATTTTAAAAATTTTCGTCAGCTTGAATTGATTGTTCCTAATGTGAACATTATCATTTGCTATGGACCCACCCTTCAATGAGACTGGAGGACGCTCCAGGGACTCCCTCTGTAGAATGGAATTAGCATTTATAATAATTTAACGTGCAAAACATTGGTTTAATTATGTTCACTAAAATGTGCTGTTTTCAATCAAAAATACATCAGATTCAATGTCAGAAATGTTAAAAAATATTGTCTTAAAATCATCTTGCGACCCCTCCAGAATCAAGTGTTGAATGGATGAATGGAGCCAATCTCAATGTACTTTAAACAGAATAAAGAAATATTAATTATCCTAATCATTTGATGGATGAAAAAGAGGCTACTCAGAATTTCAAGAGGCACTTGAATGTGTACAAATTACCATATAACATTTCCATAATAATTATATTAGTGCATTTAAATCACAAGTGCTTAACAGCCTTAGTGCTTTAGTGCTTTGCATTTTAAACATTGTCATGTGTGCATCGGAAATCATTATTTTGATAGAGATTTACATAAAATCTGAATTGTAAATAGCGTGATTATGTACATTGCTGACTAGCATAAAAGTAGTCATGCATCTGAAGCTTTCCTCCTGTTTCCTGTTTGGTCAGATTAAATGTCCAAGGGGTATTTTTCAACCTTATGAATAATACGCGGGTGCTGAGATGGTGCTTGGATTTGTAAGGAGTATCCACTTGCTAATATATAAAGTATTTTTGTGTGAACGATTAGTATATTCTTTATTTAGTATTAGTATTTTACCATAGTCTCCATAGTTTTATGATGGAATATGACGCTAATCCCAGGATAACGGTTAATGGTTTGTCAATGCAAGGTAACGCTTTATATTAAAGGAACAGGCCACCATTTTTCCATCCTGAGATATGTTTTTACCTGAGCTTAGACGAGTACCTGTCTGGTGTTTGGGGGGGCCCATGGAAGAGCGCGGTCACTTCTTACTACACCACGTTTGGAGCTATAGGAATATACTGGGAGAGGCCAAATGCTAACAACATCTTTGGTCGTTTTGCGTGACTGAGCGCACGCACAAAGACCAGACAGGTACACATCAACTCGTCTAAGTTAGGTAGGAACATATCTCAGTGTGGAAAAACGGTGGCCTGTTCCTTTAAGAAGTGCTTGTTAAGTGTTGATAAGGAATTGATGAGTAGTAATAAGCATTAGTAATTAATAGATCATGGGTAATATTATGTGGTGCTGATATACCATCAATAATATTCTTATTCATGGCCTACACCCTAAGACTAAACAGATTACTAATGCTTATTAACACCTCATTATGAGCTCCCCTTAATATAAAGCGATTCCCAATTAAAACATGAACTATTTAAGAGACATGAAAAATATCCTCCTAAATGGCACAATATTTCATAGACATTAACCATAGTTGTGTTTGCACTGGATCTTCCTACATGCAAAACATCAGCCCCACAGTTGGGACAGGGCCTCAGCAGACACCGGCCAGACAGTGCATAACTACAATAGGTTTTTCTAGACTGTAATAATAGTAGGCACTTCTGTGATCTTCTCCGCATGTGTTGCTATTGGAGACAGCGGTGAGGCCCTGAAGGACATGTGCACAGTGACATCCCCCCCCGCAGAGAGCTGTCCTCCTCTGCCACCGTCTACCACACTGTCTCTCTTCCTCATTTCCTACACTGTCCCTGCTGTTGTCAAGGACCTTGTCTGCCTGCCGGGCATCCCTTTGTTGGTCGCTCTAGTAATTCAAGAAGTCCAACTGTGGCGTGAAGAGTACAACACAAAAGACAAAATCCTTCAAAACATGTATGATTCCAAAAATACAAGAAGCCGTTCTGTGATTCCATATGATGCAATGTTTTTATGTTATTGACGACAGATACCGTTTTAGATCAGATGTACCTAAAAGCACAATGCAACTGAAACAGAGCTAACCCCAAAACTATATTACACTTTGATTTGATGGTTTTATTATAGATCTTTAATCATGCTTAAGCCCCAAATCCTCTAGACTCTCCGCTGTTGGAAAATACATGATATTTGTCAGTGGCAAACAGCTCATATTGAACGAGAAAGCCAAAGGGCAGCTGCAGAGGAGAAGGCTCATCTCCAGGAAATGTCCCGAGTGAATTAAAGCCAGGGCAGAGCATAATGCAGGGGGCTTTAGGTAAACCACACATCAATGAAAATGTCCAAATACGGCCAAGAAACGTCCCAATATTTTGTACATTCATGATTTTGTGTTCATGTGACAAACTTCATCTTTAGGAACTTTTGATCAATTGATCAATTTGATCTCTTGAAAGTTACTATGCACATTTGAGGTTTGAATTTGTTTTAAAATAGGATACAAAACGCACAAATGCATGATTAGTGTGCAATCCAATAATCAGTTAAGTTATTCATGTTGCCAAATCACTGCTCTCCTTGTGTCCCCGGCTTGTGTAATTGGAGTTTATATTAGGAAATGTTATCCTATAGTGTTAGTCTCCCCACGTCACGTCCATTTCACATACACACACTAAGTCAAAGCCTTCTCTGGCTTGACACTGCTGTATAAATCTGTCCAGTCTGTGGGATAAATCAGTATCAGTCTGTCTATTACATCATACAGAGTTGACCCACGTCTCCAAATGTCCATCAACACTGGGACATCGGTACGGTTGTAATAAAGGATTTTTATTTAAGTCAGAGTGCCTCGGATCGCCTTCTTCTTCTCAAACTCCTGTCAAATACTTTTTCACCCCTCGCTGCTCGACTTTGATGACAGCTTTAGCCCGTTGGGTCGGCATTTTGCGTCGCCGTACGATGATGATGCAAACATGAATCCAAAGCACTTCCCTATAGCTTTAGCTCATTCAATTACTCACTCTGCCTCGAACCGCTTCAATATCCCACACTCAATTGTTTCCAAAGCCATTTAGTTAGTTTAACAGTGAAAGGAATGAAGGGAGGTACAGTTTTTTCATTTTTTTTTCCTCCAAGTGCGTCACCAATCATCAACATATGCAGCCGTTGTAGATCCTTTTTTTCTTTTTATCAACGCTGAAGAGTCAATTTCTTACAACCAATGAGTAAATGTTAATACATTTGCTTTGTGGAACTTCATCCATGTGTTTATGCTGATAATTTTACAACAGCCAACAGTTAAGTGCGTCAACACATTGGCCTTTGCAGACAGCGCCATGCGATTGTGGACAAATGTGATTAGGTAAACATCATTTAAGGGCCTCACTGCAGAGAGTTTTAGTTTTAGTCTCAGAAACATCTCCACAACTCGGACTGATTGCGCGCCTATCTCTCCGGCCTAGATACTATGAGACTAGAGTCGCCGCTAGTCACAGAGATGTCTCTGTCTCTAAAGGTTCGATTTCAGCTGAGTCTCCGCATGGTTTCCGAGAGCTCTTTGAGAGGTCTATATGGTTTCAAGCAGATGTGGCAACGTTGCGAACACTATTTGTTGTCCCCAACCTGTGAGACGCTTTTGACGTCCCTGCAATGTTTCTGATACCAAGGAGATCACAAAGAGTCATATGGAGTCTCTTTGAGATCTCCTTGGAATCCGACAGGTCTCGGAAACATTGCACGGACGTCACAGAAACGTCTCACAGGTTGAGGGCAACACATTGTATTTGCAACACAACTGCTTGACACTGCACTGTAGGCCTCTCGGAGACCATACGGTCTATGCTCGAATAGAACCGGTTTGTTTTCACCAAGACTACCTGGAGACTCGCCATTATCTCCAGGGACGTCTCTGAGACATCTCCTTGAACAGCGGCAACTCGAGTCTCCAACTAGTGTCCAGGCCGGTGAGATAGCCTCTTGAGTTTATAATGATCATGAGCACAAAGACGAAAATGAGACGCTCGAGATTCCGTTCGCTGCTCACTAATTTGGAGAGATGACATGCTCTAAAAAAATATGTGATAGTTTGGAAAAGTAGCTAGTGCAAGATTATTCTAAAGGCACTCAAAACAAAGAAGTATTGGTGATAATATTTTAAAAACAAATGCGTTTCCCCCGGATTGGTTGTGGCAGGACTTACATCTGAAGCTAGAGACCAGCAGAAAGCTCTCGGGTGTTCATCTGACGCTTGGTTCTAGAGACTGGCCAGGCGGGGGTTGAGTGAGGTAATGGGAATAGGCAGAAAATGCAGGTGTTTCTGATGGCACTGACTTGAAAAGCCCAGACACACATATATATATATACTCCACTGGCGTCTTTGCAAAAGCATTTGCTGTACGCCAATTAGCCGCCGACGAAAGGTCGCAGGGGGTCGCGGGTGTTGAGCAGAGATAAGTTTCCTATTAACACAGCGGCACCTGGGCCTGAGTGCCACACACAGAAAGGCGGCAGGCGAATTGTAAAAGTGCAAATGTTTCAATATTTTGCAGAAGAATACAGAGATCGATTACTAACACGGGGCTTCCTTGAGTCGTCTGAAAGGTTTTTTTTAATGAAGAAAAAGTCTGGCAGAAAATTGCAAGCAACAATGTATTTTGAGACTTTCAAGTCAACTCCATGAAATGCCCGTCTGTAGCTTATTATTCACATTCAGTCACTGAGGTGAGAAACAAACTCATACCATGCCAAGATAACACAAAGAGTCTGCATACATTTTCCCATAGCATTGATGGTCATGGATCTGGTCACTAAGAGATATACCTGATGCACTTCTTGGAGCGACTGTATTTTTTCATGGTACTTGTTGACAATCGTCAGCTCCATCCTCTGCAGATGCTTCAGGGCAGAGAGTGCTGAAGTAGTGAAACCAGAAGAGCTCTTGTTAAACATGGCGGTGTGTGCTCCTGCTTCAAGTGGAGAAGTTCAAGTGCGTCAGGTCCTGTTTCGTGAGAGAGGGGAGGATCGAGTGCGACTTGTAGATGAGCACGTCAAAGCTCTTCCATTGTTACGGACTAAGCACTAGTCGAGGAAGTTCGATCGAAAATGAAACATGGAGGGGAAAAGCTGTCACAGTAATCTTATTTTCAGTTGTGTTCTCTGCTCTTTTGTTTTTCGATGATTTTGCCCAGAGACAAACTTACCCGAACTGACTTTTATAGGCATGCACCAAACTGTACACCCTATGTTTAAGTTTATATTAGGCTACCTTATATTGCTCCACTGAGATTGTGAATTTCCTTTGCACAGAGGTTCTCGTCTCAGAGGGGACACTAGTTTTGATTGAAAATAGGAGCACCGGGAGCTTGAAGGAAACCATACGCAGACACAGGGACAACATGCAAACCTTCTAACACAAACTGGAATCCCTGAGGATGGCTGTTCTGTTGTCCACTCTGCATGGGATAAATTAACACCCAACAAGATGTGCGTAGAGAATTTCGACGCAGGGAGAGAGAGCCTTTATTCTTCTTTTCTTTCATGAGAACAAAGAACTTTCTGAGCGCTTATTTGACTTTTCGTCTGGGAATTCATTGGGGATCTTGTGACTTATCAAAATCCAATATGAGACCCCGCAGGCTATGTTTGTAGTTCTCACAAATGACTTGTTTTGCTCAAGGATACAGCGACAGTGTGCACTCGTTGGAGCCGGGATTGAAAGTGGCAAAACTTTTGACGAGTCCAACTCTTTACCGTTAAGGCGCCATCACTCGTGAAATGATTCAGGTCCACATAATACGCCAAACAATCGCAGTGACTAATGATAAATCTGTGTCTGGCTTTAATGGCGCACTTGCTTCTTTGGGCATTATATCATATCGGACACATTTCTGCAGTTAAAACGTCCACCTACTCCTATTGTCAGACAATGCGTTTCGACAATATTCCGCACAAAAGCTCAGATGTTTTGCACTCGCCTCTGGTCCTGTCCCGCCTACGCACTTCCTGCCTCATATTTTGAGTTTAATCACTTACATTTCTGAAACGCTGCTCCTGCCCCCGCCATGTTTCATCTCTCCATATATTTACTGATCGCAGTTAGGCCTCAGAGGAGCAGCAGGTTGGCTTCACCGCGGCGTATACGCGGAGAGGGAGGGAAGGGGGGGGGCACGATCAATAGAGTCTTATAGGGCGGCCTTGTGGAGCGCCTACAAATCAATGGAGACGGGAAATGAAGATGTCTCTGAATAAATTGGGAACGCCGGAGCATGCGAGAGCGTTAGCCAGTGTAAAGAAGGCTTGTTATAGGATGAGCACTTGAAATAGGAGTGTTATTCTGAAGCGAGGATGGTTTTTGTTTGATGCATCGTGGGTTTTGTTATCCAGCAGTACGACGGAATAACAACAGTGTTCTTTCTTCTTTACAGTGAGAAGTGTGCACACAGTCATGTTTACATTGCCACTTTGCCCACTCCAGAGGCAGTATGTTCCTGGTGAGAAGGGATTCCGGTTTTTATTCTGCCTTTGTGTGATTGCATCTGTAAATGGAAACAAGCTCTGAGCTGAATGCATTGTCCGGTTGCACCATTCAGATACATGAAATGAGCTTTGTGTTAGTTTGTGTCAGTCTCCTGGCCTTGGTCATCTCCTATCTGCTAATGCTTTTCCTTTTCTTCTTCTCCTACACTTTACAAAGGAAGAGCTGAGCTGGATTTATGAGGTTCGACAGACGAAATTAGTCATTTCACATCTGAATTCATGTGCACAAAATCACAATCAGTTATAATCATCTTCACCATTGTGTTTTCCGCACCATTAAATTGACTTGACACGCCAGGGCATAGGTGACCCAGGCGGCCACCTTGGGCGCTATCTACTGGAGGGGGCTCAAATTGCGATGACATTTTTTAACCCCATGAGGGTCTGATTTTTAGGCATAACTTTGGTGTGACATCACGCACAACATCAAGCTACTTCCGGGTCCAAACTGTTTGGCAGTTCCATAGACAAACACAGCAATAAAGCAACTTTATCTGAAATACTGCTGAAATAACAACAGATAAAAGGTCACAAACTGTTTTACTCTGAATTCGAATAATATATCTCACGATATTGATATTTTTATATTTAAAATAAGCCTTCATCGTGTATAGGTAAAATAATTTGACAATTTATGCCAGAAAAGCATTATTAAAGAAAACCCAGAGTAAATGTAATATTTTTGTAGTCGGCTCCCCAGCAGGTTGGACCTGGAAGTAGAGTGATGACATCATCACTTAAAGGATCTGTATCATGCTATTTTAGTCATTCCAAAGTAAAGTATAGGCATTTATATGAGATATTGTACCACTACCACAATGGAGCACTATTTTTTGTGATAAATATAAGTATTTTCTGGAGGTATTTTTTATAACCTGGAAGACAAAACGCTTGGATTCAGTTAACTCCGCCTCCTCTCTCCACTCATGCAACTTTAGCAGTAGTAGAAATATAAATACCACAGCCAAAGTGAAGTTACTTCAGAATGTAGTTATAAGGAGTTCACATGTGCAGCACAGCTTCATAAATGGCTAACACAAAGGCTAATACACAAGCTAACACACAAGCTAACACACAAGCTAACACACAAGCTAGTACACAAGCTAGCACACATGCTAACACGCGTTTTGATTGACTCACCGCTCTGGTCCATTGGGTGTTGTTGACGCCGGTGTGATTACAATATGGCTGCATACGTGATTCAGCTGAAAGTCGCTGAATCACGGGGAGAAATTCCAACTTCATATAATAATAATTATTAGCCTATACCAAGTTATTATTATTATTATTATTTCAATACTGTATATATCTATATATATCAACATAAAAAAAATTATCAAGTTAAATAATACAACTCAAAGTCTATAGCTGTTAACCAAACTCCAGTGCAAACGTCTCTTTTATGTTAAGAATGAAGACATCATGGGAGGAAATGATGCATTAATGATTTGGGCCCATCCGCTGCAAATTAGGGATAAGTGCGTCTAACTGCAGGGCGCGATTAGCAGGACTTTACCAAAAGCTCCCAACGTGATCAATAATTCATTACATCCACACAGTTTATTCACAGGGATTCATGGCAAAAGCAGTGCAACAAGGGGAGACACACAGGACGCAATATCTGAAGAAAATGACGCGGCGAGTACACATTTGAATAAAGATTTTAGCTGAGTTTAGCCGAGGTAGACAGTGTTATTCCTCCGTGGAGCTGGGAGAGTCAGGCCTCTGGCTCCACTTCACTCCGGCAGCCTAATTGCGGTCCGATGGGAGTGAAGAAGCCTGGTACACGCCCAAAGGATTTCTGACAGTGGGTTGTGTAACAAAAAAACAAGTCAAGGGATTTCCAGTTTTTGATAATGCCTTTAACCTTGATCTTAAGGTGAAATGCGTTGGAGTAAAGAGAAAATATGTATTATGAACGTTGCAGATAAGTTAAGCGTAGTCTTGTTTTGTTTTGAACACACGCTGTATTGTCAAGAAAATCCTTGAACCCTCCTGATCGATATGAGGGAAACTCGTGCTTCTAGTTTTCCAGCTGTGTTTCAGACAAGGGATGAGACAAGTGATGCTTACAGCATGTCAGTTACTGAATAAACCAGAGACGCACAGCACGGTGTTATCACATGGAGAGATACAGCTGTGATATGACACGCTTTACTGTGTACTGTAGTGTCCACACGCTTTGTAACGTGTGCTTAATGTGTTTAATTACTGTGAAAGGAACCTGTGTTTTGATTTCCTTTCTTTGGAGAGAAGCACCTATGACCTTTTATTTGTTTTGATCTGTTTTAATAGTTGTTTTAATCAGCTTTGCCTTGCATGAATACAGTTTGTATTTATAGACATTTCTTTTAAATTACATGAAGTTGTTTTGTTGTATATTCTACCGAAAGCTACATGGTTAACTAGGAGAGAGAGAGAAAACCCTTTTCAAGCATACACAACAATAACACTAAAATATAGCCACAAAGCGGCGATTATCGGCCCTCGTAAGTCTCATTTATGCTCCCATTTGGTTTGTGTAAACAGACCCGTGTGTTACAAGCGTAGTTACCATAGTTATCATATAATAAAGGCTTGATGTGTTAAGGCGGACTCACTCCCGGCATTCCCGGCGGCCATCTTGCCACAGGGAAGCTTTCTGGCAAGCTCTGTGGTATCTGAAGTAAGATTCGAACACAAACCCACTTATCTCTCTGAAATCTTGATGGATTTACAAACGGTTTGGTTTCTTACAAACATTATTATATGTTGTATGTGCGGACGCGTCGACCTTCATTGGCCAGCAGCACGTAGGAGACATCTCGCCTTTATTATATGATATCTACGGAAGTTACTGTCACTTCACCTGTTGTGCAGTAGTGTCCCCGGTGGTTAGCTTGTGTACTGCTACGTTGACTCTGGACAACCAGAGCGTCTGAAAGTGTGGACAGACAGAAAGCCACACGTGTAAGTGTATGCGTTTGTAATGATGAATAATAACAACACCTTCCTCTTTCACTGACATTTACTTTTTATGGCTTTGTGGTTTGAGTGTTTGTCCCCAGCGCCGGCTATAGTGCATGCTGCCGTTGTGTCCTGGGGCAAGACACTTCCCCCCATCTTGCCAGTGTAGCATTGCAAGAGTGAGTGATTGATGGTGCTCGGAAAGGCCGTGTAGCCATACCTCCATCAGTCATACACTGACATTATTCCTGTTGACTGGACTTTTAAACCCCCAACGTGTCGAAGTCAAGACCCCAAGACATTCACTGTGAGCGCAATATATATATATATAGTCAATTTACTTTGTGTTTCTCATTTCCTGTTGCCCGTGCATTAGGAATAACCTGGTTTGCCCCTCAGTAATGCTTATAAATGTGGGGCCCCCGTCTCCTGATGAGAGTTTAGTGCCTGGGGGGGTGCAGGGTTGTGAGGTTCCCATCTGGAGGTAAAGGATGGAGCGAAGACAGAGCTCCGGGGCCGAGGGGCAAACACAGTGTGAAAAATGACAAAGATATCATCAGCCTTGTTTTTTCTCCATATTCATCCAGTCATCCCCCACATGGGACATCTGTGCAGGGGGCTGTGGCTGGGCCCGGGCCAGTGCCGCCGCTCCCTCTCCGTGTGGGGGGGGTGAGAGCCATGTGCCGCAGCGGATAGAAAAAGTGGGGTAAAGCGGAGGAGGTGATGAAGAAGATGAGCGAGCGAAATGGGGGGGAAGTGGATCCAGGCGACATGTGACCTGGGGTTCACGGGGGAATCCATCAAATACAGCGCGGGATATTTGTGCAAAAACACACAGGAACAAGAAAGAGTTATGCTTATGTTAGAAGTTTGCATGTTCTCCTTGCTCACAACTATTCTGGTTTTCAAATAAACTCTCAGCAGCCGCTCCAACTCATTTCTGGTTACATACTGTATAAGAAATTCAAATTCTTCTCATGGTTTGATTATATTTCAGCTACGTGAAGCAGGCCGGATCATCAGGAGAAATATATGCATTTACACTTTACTCTTACATTGGATTTGCAAATAATAACATTTCTTTTCTTTTTTTTTAGGTAAGTCTTATCCCCAAACTGCTGCATTTACAATACAGGCATGTAGCATTAGGATAAATAAACTCTTCAGAGATAATGAATAAATTAGTGGTGGGACTCGATTACATTTTTTAAATCTAATTAATTACGGGTCTGTAATTAATGAATCGCATTTTAATCGAAAACCAAAAACAACATTTTTTTTGCACCTAAATTATTCGATAAAACATGAGTTCAACAACAAATGTATTTATTGTTGTTTATCTGTATAGTTATTCAAGTAACAGAGGCAAAGTGCATTTATAGCTATTTAGCTTTCAAGTGTTTTAGGAACTCTGATCACGCATGTAACTTGTAGAGTTCATTAAACAGTAATTATAATGCCACATTTATATAAAAGTAAAAAATAAATAAAGCAAAAGGGCCATAAAACAGCGCCTTTAAATGTTCAACAATTGCTATAAACAGAATTCAAATTGCCATTTCTTATTCTGACAAGGGTTAGGGTTATTTTGGCTCGTAAGCCCGTAACGTTGTCCGGAGTGGGCTGGCTGGATTGGTTCAACTGTTAGCTGAATGCTAACATTAGCATCGAGGACGTCTCTGTGTTTGCACCAACATGTTTTGCATTGAGATGGTATTTTAGACTTTAGTAACTACGGTGAAAGGAGAACTCTCTTTTGCACAACCTGCACACAGCAGTACAGCCGTCATCGTCCCATCAGGATGTTTTTTAAAACAAATCCCCAACGGGCCGAGTGAAACATCTCCGTCCATTACTGTTGTGGGAGGACGTGCGTCAGATATATACGGGCGTACCAGAAACACGCAAATAGAAAGTTTCCGGCTCGGGAACTGCGTTAAAAAAATTAACGCGTTAAAATCATTGTAATTAATTAATCGAAATGAATGCGTTAAAGTCCCACCCCAGAATAAATACAGAAATTAGTTACCCAAGCCTTAAAAATTGAGCACATCCTATCTTATGACATCTTATCTCAACATCAGTGTGAAAAAACATGGAACTGGAACCAGGAATAAGATGTAATGCTTTCTGAAAATAACTGTTTCTCACGCAAGGAATTTCGTATGCAATGACCCCAAACAGAGTAGTGCAACAGATAAGATCTTTATATCAATAAACAATGTGTAGTTCATGAGTCAATTATTCAAATATTTAGCTAGTAATATGAAGTTACTCCTACATTGATTTAAGTTGCAGCACATGGACGCCCAACTTTTCTTACAACAGACTCACTCGAGAGCAAAAGCAAAACCGGAGAGTGTGGGAATATGGCTTGTCTCCGTCTGCTGAAATCATTGCCGCGATGGCTGTTGCGCTTGCAGCAGTGCCCGGCTCCACACCGGCGGAGTGCTCTGAGAGTCATGAACTGGTACCGAGATGACCACACACAGAGAAAGCACACAGAGACCGGGCTCGTGTTACAATTTAATGATCTGAACTGTCTTCTCTGTGACTGAATCAGCCGCTGCCTGTGCACCGCTCTCACTGATAACTCTGGTAACAATACTCCACCAGATAATATCCCTCAAAGGTGTGATCAGAAAAAAGACGGAGCTGGTGTGGTCTTTATAACACTTGCGCAAGCCTTTAAAATTCAAACGCATTCATAAGGCTTTTGCTCCGCCTGCAGCAAAATCATTTTAGGGAATGGATGTAATATTTCTTTTGGCGCACTCTGTTCAGTTCTCTCTCTCTTTTGCCAAGAACTCTACACTTATTACCAGCAAAATGTGTCTTTCACAGGAAAATGGTGAACTATAGCCAGAACAACTTTGGGCTTCGGCGATCACTGGTTAATCACAGAGATGGGACTTATCGGTCAATTATAGTGTACAGCCCAATGTGACAACAGGAAAACCGGTTGGAAATCAAGAGGCAGATTCAGTGAAACAAACTTTTATGATTAACCTCTTAACCGAGCACATTTTCTGCAGTTCGGCTTTACCCAAATCTAAAAAGTTTCTCGACTGGAGCCTCATTTAAAAGCTAAGATCTCGATTTTTCCTTGCGTTGTTGCTGTGTTGTCGTCGCTATTTTGTCTTATTTCTGTCGGGTTTCGGCACTTTTTTTGTCACATTTTTATTGCGTTTTTTGTCGTCAGCTTTGTTGCTTATGCATATTTCTATTATTATTGCATATTTTTGATGCTATTGCGGTGCCTGTTTGTCACATTTTTTTGTTGTTGCCATTTTTAGTTGCCTTTTTGTAACTGTTTTGTTTTATTTATTTTGATTTTTTTTCCTGCTCTTCTTTGTCACGTTTTTCGATTCCTGTTTTACTGCGTTTGAGTTGCTTTTTATGTTGCATTTTGTCATTTTTAGTTGCGTAATTTTAGTTGTATTTATCGCTTTTTGTCACTTTTTAAATGTTTTTTTCCAAGAACCTTTTAGATTTGGGTAAAGCCGAACTGTAGAAAATGCACTCGGTTAAGGCGGGGTTTAAGAGGTTCAATAATGTACAAATACATGGATTAAATATGCAGTAAAAGTAATAACACAATTCAGTGCCCATATGTTTTCAACTGCAAATGTCTTCCTTAAGTTACTCTGTTTATGTTACTGGCCAATTGAAAAATAAATAAAAAATCCTCATACAGGAGGTGCAGAGCGGTGGATATCTTCACTTTCAAGGCTGTAACAAAGTGGTTCAAATAAGATCCCGACCTTTCTTTTCTATAATTGATAAGTGTCTTGTACAAATGGCCCCCACTTTCCCTAATGCGCTCCATTGTCTTCATATTGTAACTTGTTAGCGGCGCCTATGTGAACGATGTAAATGATATTCATAATCACTGCTCGTCCCGCAGACAGCTGTACACACACATCCATATTTCATTTGCCGCGCTCGCGCAGAGTCAAGGAGGCTGCGCTTTGGAAAACGTCTTCCTCCACTAATTATGGGGCTGAAGTTAATTTAGTTAGAAGATAATTAGTATGAATAAAAGATAGCCGGGCGTCCCTCTGGGCAGCACACTCTGTCATCCCGCTCCGTCAGACGCTCGGCCCTTCCTCCACGTCGGCACATTTACATTCAGCGGTGACGGCGCCGGAACAAACAGAGATGCAATTTAAAAATGTCAAATACACATCAATCTTGTGTGTTATTCAGGCTTTTATTAATTCATAAAAACATCAAAACTAGTAAAGGATAATGAGGGGGAAGGGATTTTTTTGATCAAGAAAATATCAGCCGTATTCTCTGATAAGCCTTTATGTTGGTTTAATAATATCCATGAAATCAAGTGGGTGTGTCCTTACAATTACCATATTATTACACGTTTATCTCCATTCTATCACCATACCATGTTGAAAGCCTGATTGTCTAGTTAGCTTGTCCAGTTACTTCCCCTATAGCCTACGAATTTCATCTTGTTTCACCTAAAACCGTGTACGTGTGGAACACAGTAAAAGTAAGACTCTAAAATCACAGAGAAGCACCACTTTGTGATATTTGTGGAGAACAAATCATGCAAAATCTGAATGTATGTATAAAAAGACGTCTCCTGCTCACTCCTCCCCGTTTACCACAATGACCACGTTCGAGGGGTAAAATCATGGCTGATTTACAGACTCCCCCTCCCCAGCTCTGACGAAGCATGTTCCTAAAAAGGGCATCAGGGCGGGATCTTCACTGTAGACTTGGCCATTGTCGCGCTGCTCCAATACTAACAATCCAACCCTCATTAAGTACGAGATTTCGAAAAACCAGCCTGGTCCCCAGAGTTATCACAGGAGGAATATCTAGCTGTAGAAAGTTTAAGAAAATTAGGAACCAGGCTCTAAAGTTGTATTTCATGTGTCTAATGTTCAATGCATTCCAATGGGAGACTAGCGGCTGTATGGAGGAACTACAGCAATGGCCGCCTCTAGAGTCGTCATCGCAAAGCAGAGCAGCCAGCGGCCATTGTAACCACTGTGTTACCATGCCACAACATTGATTTGTTAAAATGATAGACTGTAAGTTTGCAAAGTGAGGAGAGATAGAGTGGAACGTGAAAGTATTTCTCCCCTCTTTAAGCAGAAAGCCCTTCTTAGTTTGATAAATAAGAAATCTAAAAAGTAAACCAGCAAGCTCCTCCCCCTCCCTCCTGATTGGACCTGACAGGCTGGTTCACAGGAAAAGCTTGTTCCGTAAATAAGCTTTTTTTAAATCCGTAAATAAACTACAAGCTTCCGTATGTCGAATAGCGCTTCATCGTCTTGCCGTCCCTCCTCGTTCTGTGATTGGTTCCCAAATCCATGCGAACATTTCGGCCATGGTCCCCAGGCTGCTGTGCAGTTAGAAATAGTTCGAACGCACACAGCAGTCTGGTGTTAGCCAGGCAATCAAAATGCAAGGCCAGGTGCCCAATTTTGCACATTTTATAAATAAATTTGTAATTTAAAGCAGTACTAAGTAAAGTGTTTACCTTAATAAATCCTTTTCGTAGTCCGTGTGGGGGTAATACAAGTGTTTATGGGATGATTGGAGGGTCTTTCATCTCCCCCTGGTGTCTCTGGACAGAAAACCATGTTTGCAACTTGACTGCCACCGGTGCGGAGCAAGCAAAACACACTAATGGAATCACGAAGAAGAAGCTAACATGCTAACGGGCAAAGCTAACTGCGGGCTAACGTCACTTTAAACAGTATTTACAGCCAAGTTTGAGTGAAATTTTTTTTTTCCATTGTATAATTGAATGCACAGTAACCCTCTACCCCTTCGCCTTTCCTGTCAGCGTAGTATTTACTCTCCAAGACAATTAATAAGTTAAAAAATCGTAACTTGCTACTACACCTGCAGTTGCGCTTATGGCCTCTAGGGGGAAGAGTTACTTAGTACTGCTTTAAATCACTTTAACAAGCCAATGACTAAATCTACCAGTTTGTATAACAGTTTATCCCAATTGATTCTCACATAACATGCAAACTAAACTAAACACAACTAAAAGTAGTTTTTTCATGAGCCTAATAACAAGTTTAAAGCTAAACACACACAGAAAACCACAACATTACCAGAACAGTTTTTTTTTTATAAATGTAAGCTGAAGTTTTGAAGCGGCACATTCTGAAACTGACAGCAGTGATATGTGGATCCACCAACAGCTGCTGCGTCGAGTCACGCTCTGAAAACACCGACAGGATTCTTTTATTGCTAAGTCAAGCTCGTCTGTCACGACGCGCCCAGCAAAAATCTCACTTCATTATTGTCGCCCGGAGTGACTATTCCAGGCCCTTGCATCCCGGTGATAATTACAGATGTGCGCCTCCAGGGGTCACGCTAACGGACACACGCGGGATGCTTTATGGCTCTCGTCGCGGAGTGTCGCTCGAGGAAGGTAATGTTGTGTGGAAGGAGGCAGGCCGCAGCAGATGCAGCCGCCTCGCATGTCGTAGCTCATGTCTTATACAGCGATTTGTCTGATAGTTGTGATTTATCAGCGGCGCTGGGGAGAACGCCGCTCCCCCGCCACATTCGCAACCGCAATGCTCCGTCTGTTCCGCTATTCCCAATCCGAGCATCTCATCGCCGCTGTTTCTCATTTTAGTGGAGATGATTTTCACTACAAGTCCCTTCTGCCCTTACACGCCGCGGATCGCAAAAGTTTTATTAGCTTTTTGCTTTTACTTGAAATTGCAGACGGTGTAGCCTTTTAATTTTGGAAGGGACTCGATCAACAAGACATAAATCTTCTTTGTTTAGTCCCGAGCCGGTGTAAACATGAGGTGTTGTGTTGTGTGACGAGGAACAATTGATGTGATGGATTAAAAAGTATTTGAAAAGTAACAGCACTGTAGAAGAGAGTGACCCAATATTAAAGGCTCTATATGAATACATGAATAAGTGAATAAGTGTAATTACATTTGTAATGTTACTGCGAGCGGGGACATCTCCTGCTCGTCTCCATGGAGATGATGAATATGGCTGGATATCGATTTGGATTTCCCACATCGATTCGATTCACTTCACAAGGGCCCGATTCGATTCAATTTGATTGATTTTTGATTCAGTTAAGGACATCACGCAACACCAATTTGACTTGGATATGGAAGAATTACTGCTGCAAATAGGAGAAACTAACTCTAACTTAGTGTATTAGGTAAAACATGAATATTTACATATTTACAATCCAATGCCTGTTACATCAATCATGCACTTTTTATTCAACCTCTTAACTCCTGCCTTAACTGAGCACATTTTTCTCCAGTTCGACTTTACCCTAATCTAATAGCTCAAAATGGCAACAAAATTTGGACGCAATGCAACAAAACAGGCGGCAAACAGTGATGAAAAAACAACAAAAAGGCAACAAAAAGTGACGAGAAGGAATCTCGTGTTCTTCATTTTTGTAGGTCTTAGCTTTCAAATGAAGCATTTCAATGGACTTTAGGCTGTAAGCTTTTAAATTTGGCTAAAGCAGAACTGGAGAAAATGTGCTTGGTTAAAGCGAGGGTAAAGAGGTTAACATGACCTGACTGAAACAAAAATGCAAAAAATAAGTCACATGGCATAATAATGGGAAAAAGAGACGGATTAAAGGAATCAATTAAAGTTTTTTTTAATCAATATCCGGCGATTCAAAGGAAAACTGACTCAAATTGATTAATTAAACCCAGCCCTATTGACTAAAGGCAACCAAAACCATTAGAATTAGGCTAGGTCCTCATCCAAATCCTGTACTGCAAATATAGCATTTTTTATGTCTAACTGATCATTAGGAACATATTGTCTATTGCTGGCAAAAGAATAATCCAAATGTTATACAGTTAGAAATGAGTTTGGACCACAAAGGGACAGGCTCGCTTTCATTGTCCGTAAGCAACATGACATCACAAGGTGACAGCATCGATCAGCCATCAGAAATGTCATGATATCTATTTGCAGGCCTTACCTGAGCATAGATGAGTTGACCAAAGATGTTGTTAGCATTTAGCCTCTACCAGCATATCCCTGTGGACCCAAACGGGGGTGAAGTTAGAAGTAACCAAGCTCTTCCACGTTTTCCCTTTTTAAAAACGGCCACATGAGTAGTTACACGATCCAAGTATTCGCCTTATTCTGCCCCGCCCACTTTTGCCACTTTTTGCTTTGTTTCAGCACTTCCGTTGTACAGACACTTCCGGTCGAGCACAAAGCCTGTTCATTTAAACGGAGAACGAGGGAAAATATTCTCCGCTCAAATCTGATGTTTAGTCGATTGATTTGTGTAAAATGGCCAATGTTCATTTGCACCAACATGTCAACACTGCACCGTTTCTCTGTGCGGCTGAAAAACGGCTTTGTTTTCGCGTAGTAACTGACTTTTTGTGGAAAAGGGGCGGGCACAATTCATGGTGGCACCCACGCAAACCTCCAGAATAAGGTGAATAGTTACACAAAAATAAGCGGATAAAAAGGGGAGCTATATTGTAAGGCGCAATAACACCTTAGGAGTACTTTGACGTCCGTGCAGTAATATTTTCACTCCTTAAGAATTCTCAAGATATTACTGCTCCTAAGGTGTTATTACGCTTTACAATAGTACCAGTTTTTTATCATGTAGGAATATGCTGGGAGAGGCTAAATGCTCACAACATCTTTGGTCTTTTTGCGTGACTGAGGGCACGCACAAAAACCAGACGGGTACGCATCAAATCGTCCAAGCTCAGGTAAGATCATATCTCAGCATGGAAAAACAATGGCCTGTTCCTTTAAAGTCAAACCTATGAATGAGGTTCTTTACTGTCCCCGGAAATGTGTCCTCTGCATTTGACCCATCCTTCAAGCACGTGAATGGTGGCTCAGGGGCAGCTGTGCCAACTCAAATTGGTCGTCACCACTTAGAACAGAAATGAATAAATAACGCTGTGGTGCTTTGAGAAGGTTCTCCTGAAGTGCAACATGAACTTAAGTCACCGCGCTGTGTTTGTGTGGTTGTTTTCCATTTCTGGTCAGCAGGTGATGTTTACCTGCATCACGCACTGGTCTCGTGACTGCAGCTCTCAGTTGACTCTGGTTCTTGTTATTCCCTCAGCTACTGTAAGTGCGGTCCAAGCACCAGCTCTGCACCTGTCACACCAATCACAAAGTGTTTCATTCTCCGCACAATCCTCTCCATCTCCCTCTCTCCCTCACGCACTTGTCTCTGTCAGTCTGTTGCTGTCTGACGTGAAGGTCCATGCACACACACTACTCATCCTCCTCATTATCATGATCGATACAGGCTCATAATGGCTGCTGTATTAGATGCTGAGGCAGACAATGTATTCAGTAAGCACACAATAGCCTGAAGTATAGCATAGGTGTGTCGCAAGATGTGTTGTTTTCCATCATAACCATTATTGTTCAATGATTAATTTATCAAAGAAAGTTGTCTCAATAACCTTGCTTTCTTGAAACCGGTCCATTGTTCCGTTCACAGATGAAGGAAACTCTTCAGGAAAGAAACTCAATAGAACGCCGGGAAAAAAATAAAACGCAACATGAAGACAGTATTTTATTTTTCTCAACACTAACAAGATCTTGGTACCTTTTGATTCCTCTAACACAAGCCTTGGCGGTTTCGTTGTATAGATCAAAGCGAGGCAGAAGATTGAACAGCGCGAGTGTTGTTGGAGAAGAATGATTTTTATTATGAGAGGCGAGAGCATCCCAGTGGAAGACGACCTCCCTCTGACAACCCGCTGCAGAGCTGATAGAGACAAGTCGACAGACAAATGACTGGACACTGAGTCACAAACTGCAGCACACGAGCCGAGCACAGGGGGACACTGAGAGGGGCACTAAACCCATCATTACAAAAACAATTTCATGGTTTTACTGTGCGGACGTTGTGCTTTTATTAATGTCAGTCTGAATATAAATCTGGAGGGAAACAGCCTTGCATTGGCAGTAAACCAGGACAACAGCAAATGGCGTGTTGGGTAATCGGGAGAGTCGGGACGCTTCCCGGTGGACCGCGGTGCTTTTGGGCCGCCCAAATAAAATAATCGATTAATAACAGGCTCCCACCATTGAGGTATTCCAGAAGAAGAAGAAGAAGAAGAAGAAGAAGAAGAAGAAGAAGAAGAAGAAGAAGAAGAAGAAGAAGAAGAAGAAGAAGAAGAAGATCACTCCATACTCGGTGGTGGTAGTCTACGTTTGTAGCTTCAGCTTCCCTTGGGTGAGACTGACACTGAACGACACTGAACTGCGCCAACGGTCCCTCTGACCACCACCATATATTCACTCGCACACGTCATTCATCCTGAAGGAAACCTACGCAGACACGGGGAGAACATGCAAACTCACACACAGAAAGGCCCCGTCCTATGTGTAACTGCACCTTCTATATTAAGCTCGTGCATGACAGGGGTCTCCTTGTCAACAAAAAGACTCATAGTGAGGCGTCTTTCCAATATTACGGCCCTCGCCTCTGGAACGACCTGCCGGAGGAGCTCAGGGCTGCAGAGAACGTTCATGTTTTTAAGAGCTGGCTCAAGACCCACCTTTTTAGCAGAATTGTAACATTTTTAAACTCTGTATAGTCCCTTTAAAGAGGGTGTATTATGCTTACATAGCACCAGTCTATAGCACACTACAATGATGACGAAACCTTCTGTTGGTTTCTAAATGCAGTGTAGTAGAATAACTGCCTTGTATAAAATTGCTCTCTCAAAATGGCTGTAGTGAATGTCTTGAAATAGGCTCTGTCTCTTTAAAGTGCAACTAAACGGGCGTGGCAGAGCCTTTCCCCACCCACAAACTAAAGTTAAAAAGTGCTGAGAAAGGGGTGGTCTCGGAGGCTTTGGGGGAGACGAGGGGGGTGAGTTTGTGGGCGGGGTCTGCTCTGTTGACAGTCTCAGACCAAGCCCCTCGATCTGACAGGACTGACAGACGGCTGTTACCACTGTCACGACTGTGCGCAAGGTTTATTTTTTCGTAGGAGAGTTGGTACATTCTCATGACTTGTGATTGCTTGATGTAGCAACTAGTGATGCGCGGGTCAGGGTTTTTTTCAACCCGCGGGTCCCGCATTTGGAGCAGGTTCTAACCCGAGCCAGCCCGCCCCGCAACGTTGTTCTATTTTTACAACCCACCCCACCCTCGCAACCATTAAATATTACGCGTTACAAATATGATCCGTATGAACAGTACCGGCGTGTCATAGCGCGCTCTCTCTCTCTCTCCCTCCGAAGAGCGCGGGCAAGAGGGAGAGAGGAAGAGAGCAGAGGTCGGCCTAACCGAAGTCACACCATGGATCTATAATAATAACAGTCGCACATACGGTGGAAAACAGGAGACATGCGCTCCACAAAAGCGTTCTCTGGATCACAAGCTGCAAAACGCTGCTTGTTTTATGAAAATCCGACGTATATTTATGCCAAAAACCTGCTGTAAAGACGACGGTGGAACCCGCAACCCGCGCATCACTAGTAGCAACTATCCTACGAAAAAAAGAAAAAGATGGCCGCCGGTAGACTCCTCGCTCGCTGTCAGTGACTGCGAACAGAGAGAGAGCATCGCACAGTAGCTTTTCTAAGGGATTTATTCCTCTACACTACCTCAGCCGAAGTGTGAGCATCGCAGGGGCGCCATCTACTGGTTTGACTCATGAGCTCAGGCGGTGTGTGCGCGACGCGTGTCCTGGTTGCTACGTGACGGAGGCGGAGGCGTGTGTGGGCGGGGCCACAGAGGCACAGAGGCAGAACCACGGGCAGAACTGATGACGTTTTGTGGACGCCGTGGACACACTCTCCTCCAACCACAAAATATCAAATGTAGTTGCTGCGTGAAACCAGTAGAGGCGCTAACCCTGCGGTTTTAGACACAAAAGTGAGATTTTGAACAAGTTTGCCCCAAATTGTCAACATATTGACTGGGACATGTAGCTAACTCTATTCAACAACCATTTAGACCGTTTATCAGCAAAAAAAAGTGGATTTGGTGTTTAGTTACTCTTTAAGAACCTCTGACCCTTTCCGACACGCCCCCTCCACACGCTGTCTGTGGCATCAGTGGGGAGGGGGTTCTGCTGAGGGGCAGTGGTTGGTTACTCGGCTGGTGACGAAAGCTCGGAGGCGTCTCCAGGAGGTGGGGGCGTTCCTAGGAGGACTCAGGCAAACCTATCCCTAAAATGGCCGCCACCAGAGTTTTTACAGATTACTCAAAAACACGTGAATGTGCCAAGGCAACACTTCAGGCATGTTTTAATGAGGGAATGACATAATAACATGATGTAAAGCTTGATAAAGTCGATTTTGCATAATACCCCCCTTTAAGCTTTTGAAGCCAATGCACTATAGTTGAGCTATAACTCCGTGAGCATGCGGGACAGTCTAAATCACTAAATTCACGAAATGAGGTCCCAACACGCCCCTGAGTATGACAGTCATACAACCTTGAGAAATTAAAGTTCTGATGTGCTACACTGGCATTACTGACTTCGACATAAACAGATATAAAGCCGGAAGCTGAAGCCCTTGACTTAATGGTCAATCTACGTTTAGTCCTGAGTGGATCTTAATCTTAGCCTGGTGCTCACTGGAGGGTCATTTATTCATTGTAGTGGTACTTGGTCAAATATTTTTTTTTAGAGAACCACTGATCTACAGCTTTTAATTACACTTATTTCTTATATTTCTAGCGTTATATATTGATTGGTGTAACTTTTGGAGTGTTGTGTGTACAGAAGCACAGAATAGTGAGGAAAGGGGAAGTCAATTCATGGAACCACTTTTTACCTTGTGTTTTACTGTGAGAAAACCCACCATATGCACATATTTTATATTCCACATTTACGTGTGCCCTTCATTATTTGCTCTTGGGAGAGACTGGGTATTTCCGTCCTTGTATTGTAGAAACTTCCCAGAGGAATCCCTCACTCACACAGTAGTATCTGTATTAGTGGTTTCTACTGTAAACATGAAACAGGTAAAAGTGGGTTAAAAGTACGAAGTGACAGCGAGGAGACTGATGGAGGAGGCTGTGCACTCACTGTTTTCCCAAATGAATAAAACGAGGAAATGGAGCGAAGATTAGAAGAGACTCTGACATTTTAGTGCCCCTTCCTTCCCCGCGAAAAACACTCACCGAAACGCGGCTCGGAAACTTTTTCAAAGCGCGGCAAACACCCTGACAGATTTACTCGAAGAGACTGCAAAGATACACATTTCATTTAAAGCCATTTGCGCTCAGTCCCGCTCCCCAAAGTAAAGCAAGCCTGTCTCACTTGGATTTAATCTACAGATTTTTCGCAGCGAGGAGACGCATATCTGAAAAGGATTTTTTTCAAACCTTTCTGTAGCTTCACCTCATAGAATGTGACTAACCTTAAATTTAGGTGGTTGTAATGAACTTTACAGCAAAGTGAACATTTCAATATTGCTCGACATTCACATAATACGACCCACAATGCATTTTGCGGCCCTATATGATTACTAGCTACGTACAATATCATGAAGGACCTGTGGTGGCGCTCCTTCTTGCACTAAGGGTGCCTCAGTCTGCCACTGAAGAAGCTGCTCAGCTCCACAACAGTCCCGTGCAGCACATCCCAAAGATTTTCAAAGGAGTTAAGATCTGGAGTTGGTCAGATCTTATCCATGCGTGAAAATGGTGTGTCATGCTCCCTGAACCACTCTTTCACAATGTGAGCCAGATGAATCCTGGCGTTGTCATCTTGGAATATGCCCGTGCCATCAGGGAAGAAGAAACCCATTGCTGGTACAACCTGGTCATTCAGGATGTTCAGGTCAGCTGATCTCATTCTTTGTGCACATAGTGTTGCTGAACCTAGAACTGACCAACTCCAGCGACCGCAGATCATAACAGTGAGTTAAATACTGTAGGTGGTTTCCTGATCTTTTTTTTCATACCATGTGGAGTGACTAATGTGTGTCTTGTTAACAGTTTCCTTATTGTTATATTTTTCCTCCCAACCTTGTTACGATGCCATTTATGTGCAAAATTGATGCCGCCATCGAACCTTTGACTCAATGAATTTCAGTCCACGAATGGCAAACTTGTTTATTTTATTTTTCTGTGAAAAGACAACGATTGAGTGGGTCCAGTTTTTCCATTTCCATGTTTCAAAGAAGAATGCGTCATCCGCAGCTTTTGTCGAACTTTCAAGGTAGACCAGATTTAGTCCCAGCGTGATGCAGTTGGCTCAGTTTAAAAAGCGTGAATTATATCAGACTCTAGTGTGACTAAAACATCTTCTCAAATAAATAAATCACTGCGCAGAAGCAGACATTTTGTTGCAGCTGTACTTGTGTAATAGGCAGAAGGGGAAAGTACCTTAAAAAGGCTTAGGGCATAATGAAAACATTTTGCTTTTGTGTCGTTACATTTTGGAGCTAGAGTGTGTATTTTCTACACTATTACATGTTTCTGTACTTTCTAAAATTAATGTGAAACACAGGAGGAAATGGGCAAAGAAAAATAATATAGCTACT
The DNA here is from genome assembly GCF_951799975.1 of Gobius niger. Lineage (NCBI taxonomy): Eukaryota > Metazoa > Chordata > Actinopteri > Gobiiformes > Gobiidae > Gobius > Gobius niger. The sequence goes on along the minus strand of NC_136855.1, from coordinate 13,533,525 downwards.
AGGTCTGCATAAATAAATAAATCTATATAGGTTTTTATTTTCTTGCATCTGAGAGGGAGGAATTACTGTTTAGAAACCGAAGCCTAAAGTTTCTCATAGAGAGAAATCCTGCGCTTCTTATCCCCATAGGTTTTCATAGTCTTTGACCTTCACTGACCAAAGCTAAACAGTGTTTTCAGCACGGCCCACTAACCCAGTGGGCAGGCAGAGCTTTTTGCCGACTTTACAAATACTACACACTCTGCAAGTCTCCAGGGCGCTATGTGCTGCTTGGTCTGCCTTTGTAGATCCGGGATACATTTCATCAACTGTAGTCGTTTTTCTATGTGATCATCCACAGGTGGGCTAACCAGGAGTTGTGTTAACACCATTGTGTTCATCTTCGAGAAATCCATTAGTTAACTAGCTCAAATGTCTCGGGATTACAGGAAAGCAGTGCATTGTGTCATGTACGAGATCATAGATGATGATAGCCACTGTCCCAAACCTTTGAGCTCCTCTCTTCAGGGCAGAGACACAGACAGTAAGTCCTTTGTACCCTGTGCCATTATAAGGATTGTACCGAAATCCGAACAAGCTTCTGACTCATGCTTTGCTCACACGCGACAGAACATGAAGACCATGTCAGTGAGATGAGCTCATAGACAATGGTCAACACCATAATCATTCAAAACATAACGTGAAATACAGATAAAGTACAAACACATAGACACAAACAACTGATTCACTGGTAGGCAGTCATCCTCTCTGCGTAGAGAAGTGCAAGACTTGGATAAAAGGCAACTGTCAACCGAGGCCTGGACTTCACTTCTTCTGTTTCTCTGAAGTCACCAGCTGGTTATACTGCTTTGTAACTAGGAACAACGGCAAATAAACGCCTTTTCTTTGAGACAACTTCTATCCCCAGTGTATGCTTTGGCTATATCCAAATATCTCTTCTCGCGTGATACAAAAGAGTCGGGTCCAAGTCATAGCCAGAGATATTGATGGACCTCTTGTGCTCATCTCTTCCATTTACATGACTTATTCCATTCGAGAGACAATGCAAGATGGTTGCACAATCTCCACCTACAGCGCATGTTCCAAAAAAGGACAAAAAGGCGAGAAACTCCACAGCAGCAACAAGCCTCCACAGTGCTCCAGAGCCTGTCAATCAAAGTGTCAAGCTTGAACTTTTTTAATTATAAAGAACAAAAACCAGCGTGGTTAAAAATGTGATACCGGCGAAACAAGAAACCTTTTGGAGCCAGGCTTTTAAGCTGTGTTTGGGAGGTGAGAAGACTCCATTGGAATCCGTTTAAAAAAAAAAGTGTCTTTTGGAGTCGCCCCACCAGGGGGGGTGGTATTGCAGGAATGTCAGCTCCCTGCCATGAGGACCAAAGAGAAGCACACCCAAATATCACTCAGTCAGTTCGATTGATGAGAAGAATCTGCTGTTCTGTCTGCAATGAACATAGATTGATTATTGAAATGTGCTTGTATAAATGTGTTTTTGTTATGGGCTGCTGCACGTACAGTATATTAACAAGCTTGCCCAAGACATATTTCTGCCATTATTGTGTCGCATTTTTCTTTTTCTTATCTTTGTTTTTTTTTTTTTAACTGTTTTGGACTAACTTTGTGAGCGCACAAAGAAGACAGGCAAGAGCTAGAACTTGAAAAGATTTTGTGCACATGAGGGATGAGATAAGGCGACGCTAAAACCCCGAAATGGCAAACCAACAGTGAAATCTGGGTCGACTTTATCTCAATTTGGCAGAACACAGGATATGGAAATTTCATTGGATCTCTTTGCAGATTTTTCCCCAAAATTATTGCTTCCATTGTCAATTAGAATGAGTTATGTGCAGCTTTTGGATAACTTAAGAGGTATTTCATCATCATTTACCATGACATTTGGTGGCATTCGGGCCGGATAAAGTCTTGGTGCGGTGCAGATGGCTCGATTTAAAAAGTGTGAATTGTGTTAGACCCAGGTATGACTAAAACATCTCCTCAAATAGATTCTTCCCCACCTCCGCTTCACCTGCCACTCAGTCCATTATAGAAAAAGGATGCCACTGAGATCATAACAAACCTGTGGTTACTGAAACGTTATTAAAGTGATGAATGGGTTCATAGTACTCTAAAGTTAATCATTTAACTATTTCATAATGTTTCTCCTTAATAATAATTCATACCTGGAGTTGTGCTTTGTTACATTTAAGTAAGTTTGCATTTACAGTCTGTCTCCTTCACCATCCACCCATCTTCTTCCACTTAAGGCGGGGTCGTTGAGGCAGCAGTCAAAAGTAGCGACTCCAATATTCACTCACTCCAGACACTTCTTCCAGCTCCTCATTATATCCAAATGTTCACTCGTATATGGTGAAGTGGTCCAAACAGCTTAATTTGACTGATATGTTCAGGGCTCAGATTGCATCCGCTTCAATACATGTCTTTCTGATGGCTAACAGCAATTGTTTTGGCCTTTTCTACACTGCTTCACTGGCCTCTGTGTCAGTAGAGGATGAGCCCAGGTGTTTTGTGTATGCTCAGGGTGAATTGCTTTTTACCTCTTTTCCATACACATATTATTTGGGGTCTTTTGTCCCCTTCCTCGAGGCCTACTTTTACGTGACAAAGATTGCAAAAAGCTTTCACATTGGAGACACTTGTGGAACTGCAACTTAAAGGTGCACTATGCAAATTTGTATACTTTAAGGCACATTAAGTTGCCTTGTGTCCGAAATGCGCGGTATAAATAAACATGCTTTGCCTAAAAAATGAAAAAAAAGTTGGTGTTAGCTTTCAGTGACCCAGCTGTATGGGTGGTTAGCATAGCACCTTTACTTACCATCCCAGTGGCCTGTAGGATGCTCCAGGAACAATTGTTTTTTTTGTAGGTTTCTGGTAGGTTTTCACTGCTCTATGGTTACATATACAGTACATTCCATTCAGAAAAACCTACCAAAACCCCTAAAAAACCTGAAATACAATATATCCTGAAGCATCATAGGGGCCACCGGGATGGAAAGTAAAGGCGTTTATAACCACTCATACAACCACTGGGTCACTGAAAACTCAAATATTCAATAATATAAACTTTTTTTTCCCATAAAAGTTGCATAGTGCACCTTTAAGTGGTGTCTATACACCACTTAAAGTTGCACTATGCAACTTTTATGGATGATATTCCAACGTAATGAGACTCATCAAGCATATGTAGAACACCTTATCTTCTAGGAAAGGCTGGACTGTGACAGTAACGGCTTATGATGAACCTGCTGCGATCAGGGAGTTAGGGTTAGGTTTAGGGTCAGGGGCTAGGGTTAGGTTTAGGGTCAGGGGTTAGGGTTAGGTTTAGGGTCAGGGGCAAGGGTTAGGTTTAGGGTCAGGGGTTAGGGTTATGATTAGGAGCGGCAAATGTGATTTAAATTGTGTTTCACTCACACAGATCTTGCACACAGTTTTAGAGATTAGAAGATCTTGGCTTTCAAATGAGGTTTCACACTTGTATATAGGCTGTAAGCTCTCCTGTCAATAAGCTTTGAGATTTGGTTATGCATAATTGTTAACCCTAACTCTTAACCCTAACCCTAGCCCAAAGATGGCAGATAACAGGTCATTCACACACTGCCTGATGCCTTCTATTTGCCTCAAGATCGTAAACATATGTCTTTCCACCCGGTGGAAACCATTACGCCGTGCAGTCAGCTCCCAATCCTCTGTTGTGCTTCTTTTGTGAGTGATATCATGTTGCAGTGATAGTACTAAAGTAGTTTGATTCTGGTGCAGCGCCAAGGCTCTTGTGTGACTCTTGTGTGACTCTTGGGAAGGAGACAATTAAGCTGGCTTTGTGTGTCCTCAGCTGGGAGTGCGGGGACTCGTCTTCCATGCCACCCTATAATTTGCATACATTAATATCCCGGTAATGGTTGGACTGTACTCCCCCTGCACTGGAGACCACCTGTGATTAAATTACAACCTCTGAGATGGATCAGCGTCATCCATCTTCGAGAGGAGCTGTCAGGGCGGAGCTGGCTCCTCTGCACCAGTCCCTGTGCACCTTAAACACATGGAAACTGTCATCATCATGTTTCAAAGGGTTATACAGGCTTTTACTTCTATCTACGTATCTATCTATCTATCTATCTATCTATCTATCTATCTATCTATCTATCTATCTATCTATCTATCTATCTATCTATCTATCTATCTATCTATCTATCTATCTATCTATCTATCAGCTATCTACGTATCTATCTATCTATCTACGTATCTATCTATTTATCTATCTATCTATCTATCTATCTACGTATCTATCTATTTATCTATCTACCTATATATATCTATCTATTTATCTACAAATCTATCTATCTACGTATCGATCTATCTATCGATCTATCTATCTATCTATCTATCTATCTATCTATCTATCTATCTATCTATCTATCTATCTATCTATCTATCTATGTATCTTTTTATCTACCTATCTATCTATCTATCTATCTATCTATTTATCTACGAATCTATCTATCTACGTATCTATCTATTTATCTACGTATCTATTTATCTACAAATCTATCTATCTATCTACGTATCTATCCATCTATCTATCTATCTATCTATCTATCTATCTATCTATCTATCTATCAGCTATCTACGTATCTATCTATCTATATACGTATCTATCTATTTATCTATCTATCTATCTATCTATCTATCTATCTACGTATCTATCTATCTATCTATCTATCTATCTATCTATCTATCTACGTATCTATCTATTTATCTATGTATCTATCTATGTATCTATCTATTTATCTACAAATCTATCTATCTATCTATCTATCTATCTATCTATCTATCTATCTATCTATCTATCTATCTATCTATACAATTGACATAGACCAATTGAACTGCTTCGCTCATGGGTGGAAGCAGCACCTGAGGCGACTAACAAGTTGTTTCATTGGATATTGGATTACTCACAGTGACCTCCAAATGGCTTCAATTGTCACATGAAATTAATTGCGGCCTTTGTCACAATAATTTCACTCACTCTTCCCCCAGGGTGGTATTCAACGTGAGCATTTGTTGAAGCTGCTCTAAAGGGTGTAAGGTCAGAAAGGTTCACACGGGCTCGACATAATAAATGGGAGATTCCGTTGTCACTTTTATGCATATTTGCACAATGTGATGGAGGTGTGCTCTTTTTACCCCAAATCTGCATCTTCATTTAGTCCCTCATTGATTGTTTGATATTGTGTTAGGCCCATGGCAGGTTGTATTTGTTACCCCCGACATCAGTTCATGACCCTAATGTTTTAACCAAGAGCCTTTATGTCCATTCGATCCACGACACCATGACATCACATTTTCAGCCGCATTCCTGCCTTGTAAAATCTTCTATTGTCATCCAGCTCACAGGGAGGAGTTAAACACAGAAATAATTACCCAAGTCAATGGGCTCTGCTGCATATCTCCATGACTGGTTGAGTGCTCAGGCAGAAGCTATTAACTTCTAATTTTCTTCTTTTTTTTTTCCTTCTCTCCACTGGATTTCAATTAAAAGCTTGCAGAAAATGGCAGCTCTATCTTTAAACCATACACCCCCGAAATCCCTTCTCGGGGGAGGACCTATTGTAACGTCCTCATCATCACTCCAATTAAGGGGCAGCCTACTATCGCTATATGATAAAATTGGGTATTACCATGAAAATCTTATCCAGCGCTCCTAAAAATAACTCTTTTCACCCCATAATTTCATTACAGGAAGATAGCCATTCATCAATTAGAATGGTAATTTCTAGTAATTACTTGGGGTTGCCCATTCATGGAAGTATCATGTGTTGGTTCAGCAATAACGTTTTGAATTTGAAATGAAATGAATACAAATACAGAAGCAACCAGATTTATATATATATATATATATATATGTGTATATCTTGGCCATATATATGAAGGCAGTGAAATGTGAGAAGGCATTATTATCCGTTAAGGGCAGGCTCTCCTTAATAGATAATGCATGAACTGGGGGTCTGGATGGATGAGGTCATTTCCTTTCTGTCACCCCCCTGGAGTTTAAACCTCCTTTAGTCCGGATGAGGACAGACAAATGCCAACTTTTAAGTCTGTTCGCACTGTAATGCAGCATTGAAAGAAGTTGATGCGTGATTAGTGCTCAGATTAGCGTTCGGCTTCGACTCGACTGATGCTATAGATCCCCGAAGCTTAGCAGAGTGAGAGAAATCCTTTTATATTTTTTCTCCATGATTGATTTGCAATGAACCTATGAATCACAATGTTAAGTTTATGTCTCACTGCAACAATGGACGTGTGAATTGTTTTGTTTACTTGGATGATTTTTAAGGAAGGGAAAACACGCTCACTGTCATTGACATGGTGGCACAGTGGTTAAGCTGTCCCCCCTGAGGGAGTCAGGGTTAGTTTTAGGGTCAGGGATTGGGGTAATGATTAGGGTTTAGAAGGTTTAGAAGGTTTAGAAGCTAGAAGGTCTTGGCTTTCAAATGAGGTATCACTCTGGAATATACTGTAGGCAGTAAGCTCTCCTGTCAATACACTTTGAGTTTTGGTTTTCCATAATTGCTAACCCTGACTCTAACCCGAACCCAAAACCTAAGCTGGCAGATAACAGGTCAATGCTCTTGCTTTACAGCAGGGGTGCCCAAAGTCCGGCCCGGGGGCCAAATGCAGCCCTCAGACCATCTCTCTGCCGGTCTCTGCGGACGTGTTTTCTCACTTTCGTGCTTTTTCCTGCCTCTGCGAGTCTCTCGTCTGACTTTTATTTTTCCTCGTGGACCACCTGCATGCTGTCCTCCTGAACCACTAAACTATGGAATTGATTAACTGGAGTCTCAGCGCAATTGAGGTGAAGAGGTTGTCTTCCCTGACCGGATTTTCACAGCTCATTTTGCAATGGATGTCGTTTGCCTAACAGTCCTGTCGGTCGGAGACATCAAAGATATTTACTTATTTGGACTCTTGATAACAGGGTTCCTGCTTATTGGATGGACTGCTCTGGATTATTGGAAATTTGGAATGACAGCAGCTTGCAATGGGACCCCGCTGCTGTCGATTGAAATTAACAAGCACTTTGGAGCAGGGAGTGACCGAGTGATGGAATTACACCGGAAAGTAACGCACAACAACGATGGACTGTACGACCTGGCAGCTCGCTGTGGAGACGGACAATTGATATATTTCTGAGAGGAAAAGGGATGAACTGTGAAGGGAGCTAGCTGCTCTGGAGAACTGAACTAATGCTGAGACCTAGAAAAAAGCTAATTCATTATACATTTATGAACTATTACTGGAATAATTCTCTTCCTCCTGAGAGAGGAGGTTTGAAGCAGCTGGACGTCTTATCTCTCCTAGGCCGTTAGCACTTCCCTTCAAGGCCAAGCTACAGAGCCAAACCATTCCTGCCGTGCATGTGAAGATTGCCTCCAACTTTGTGAATCAGTACTTTCAGGAACGCTGATGGACTATGGTGTGATGGATTGTGAATGGTAAAGCTGCGGTAAATGGGGCCGTGACTTTGACATTTCTTTTGGGAGATGACGCACACTGCGTTCGCTGAAGTTCACAAGCGGCTTTGTTCATTCCATATATACATTCATCTCTATACTTAGCCGCAGGTGAGCCTATAGACCACTATAAGTGACTTCCAAAGACAGAGTGAGTCATAGCTAATGTTCTATTTGTACCACTTTGAAGATTAATTGTGCCATACAAAATGCACTGGATTCATTCTAGTAAGCTGAAATATTAACATAATAATGGCAGTGCAGGGGAGATTCTTAGACTGGAGACATGTGTGTTATCGGTCCAGACGCATGCTGTTCATTTGTTTGAGAGAGTACGGCGGTGCATTGATTCCCCACAGCAGACGCACTGAATGCATGGCTAAGTCAGTGTTGTGTCGATGTGCCAGGCTGGCTGCTGCTTATTGGTCCCTCAGAGCAAAAGGTTCTCAGCCACATTCAAAAGCTGTAGTGCAGTGGATTGAAGAGTCGTCTTGATCTCGGAGAGCTGTTTACAAAATCAGATTTCCGTGCTGTTCAAAATGTTTATATGCAAATAAGGCTATGGCTCGAAGCTATACATTACACGAAAGAAACAACTGTATGCAAGAAAAAAGTACATTTGCAAATTTAATCTTGACAGTGGCTGCTTTCTTTTGCAAAGTGCTAAGGAAGAATGTATAATGTAGCAATCTTTATGCACTGAACCGTATTGAGAACACCACACATTTTGTACTTGAAGCAATGATATATGGAGATAACCATGACAGTATGACGAAATGAAACAGAGATCAGACTAGACTAGAACAATTCAATTAATGGATGCAAACCCGTGACGTCTTGAGGGCTTATGGCCAGCTATGTGATTTATAGAGAAATACATTTTTGATAAAGTACTATGCCTCTGTCTAATCCATTTAAAGGACCTGTGTTGTCTTATGTTGCGGGTTTAAAGATAAAGCAACTGACTCGGTCTACATTTTGTAGCTCCTTCCCTGTCGCAAATCTGCATTGTTTACAAGTTCTACCAAGGAAGCTGAAATCTCTCAACATTTCAAAATGGTCATGTATGAATCACTGTGAATTGTCAGAAAAATTCAATGCAATCGCAAGGAAAATCCACAGCCCACATTAAGCTGTGGTTCTTAAGCTTTCATTTCAAAGTCCACTAGTAGGAGCTTTTACAGATTACAAACTAAGAACGAATTGTCTGGCTGCTCCATTTTTCGGAGTAGGGTGAAAATAAAAGTAGCGTAAGGAAAAAAATTTAACAATGTAGAGCGTGTTATGACAAACATGTGGAGGTAAGAATGGCAGGCCTGTCGTCTATATTGAGCCGGAGCCTGCCGCCATTTCCTCAGGGCTTCAGGAAGAGGGGGACCACATTTAGTCCATTCTTAGTTTACAGTCTACAGCTTTAAAACAAGGTCTAAGTGAGAACTAACAGGTCTACCAGCCATAAAACTACAGTAACAAATATGAAACCCAACAAAACCATCAGATTGTTTACCTGACCCAGTTTTGGAAAAATACATTTCTCGAGCACATCAGTCTGTAAACCTCCTTTTGTTCCATTTAAAATAGATGGATTCTGTCTGAAAATCCTTAAACTAGACCTTTGAGACGCAGCTGATAAATGTCGCCCTGATTCAATTTTCTCACCTGCCATGGGCTCCTGGTGGATCTGAAGATGGATTGAGACAAGCTCCATGACCCCACTGACCCCTCTGTCCCGAACCTGTGCATCTCTCCATCACCCCTACAGTCCGGTGCTTAAGGGCCAGACACCTCTCTCACCTGTTTTTGCTTCCCCCTGTCGTCATGGCAGCGGGGAAGCGAGAGGAGAGCGAGGCGGTGCTAATGGGGAGAGAGTATATACGCTCCCCACACGTTGGTCCCGCTGCTGTCAGGGAGAATCATTCTGGGACACTGAGGAGGGGGACTGAACCCTCCCTGTACCAACACCTGCTGCTGCTCCATCTGCCGCCTACCCTATGTGCATCCATACATACAGAGCATCTATAGAGTCACATACACACGAGTTCACAGGCCTTCTGTGGTGGTGCAGAGACACTCAGCTGGTCTTCAAGAGGCAGCGGAGAAGTTGTTAACAGAGAATAGACTGAACAGGCTTCTGCAGCTGTGACTGAACAATGTGATGGAGGATTTCTAAGAGTCCTCTGTGTTTATGGGTATTCTGTAGAAGAAATACTTCCTTACATTTTACCTGGGCATCTCATTGCAAAATCCAAACCAATACGATTCAAACTGGCTTTAAATTGGAGGTAATTGGAAGCCACATGTATTCAAGCTATAACATAAACACAACCTTACACCGCATAGTGGGCTGAGTAATATTTACAGTTGCCCAATGTGGCCTGTATACCATGAATAACTCTCTACTTCATCCATAAAGAAAAAGGAAAAAAAGCTATTTTCCCTCCATAGCTTAAAATCTAGTAACATTACATTACTGCCTGATGCAATCATATCACAGCATCGGTAGTACCCGGCATTCCTTTTCATTAAAACTCCCATGGAGCCTGTATATAGCCATTGTCAAAACCTCAACATCCCGGCACACAATGAGTGAGTGAGGGATGTGCCGTCTCAGCTGGATAGGGCTGATGAGGATCTTATCACTCTGATCATGTTTCCACAGGGGCTGCACTGCTCCTGTTATACTACATTAAGTCCAGCATTCACCGCAGAGATGGAGCTGGGAGCAGAAAGGCCATCAAAGAATATCATTACACACCGAGGAAGTGTGTGTGTGTGTGTTGGTCTGCAGCAGGGTTTGGTAATGTTTATGGCTGCATTTCAGATGACGTCATAGCTTTAGGTGTGTAATATTTAACACAAGTGGGGCAGGTATCGATTGTAATATGTGTGGATTTTTGACATGCTATAGTGAGGAATAGTCACGTCACTTACTGTATATAATGATCTGGTTTAGAAATCTTTTGAAATAGTTCTCTAAAAAAAAGCAATACAATCAATAATCTGAAAACCAACAATTGATAGTGACATCACTTTGTTACACAAGGTTATAGACACCTAACAATACAGTAATACAGTAACTTAACTACAGGGATAAAACCATGGCTGTAGCTAATAATACAATAATGTTGTCCAAACTTTTTTCCTCGGGGTATATGGAAGTATATATGGTTTGGAGGACAACAGATTGGTGGTCAGTGCAGTCAAACATTCAGCTGGGTGCATTTAAAGGAATTGGCCACCATTTTTAAATACTGAGATATGTTCTAACCCTAGCTTAGACGAGTTGATGCGTACCTGTCTGGTCTTTACGCGTGCCCTCAGTCACGTAAACAGAGCAGACGACGTTAGCATTTAGCCTCCTCTCCTCTATGTCGCCAAACGGGAGTGAAGTTAGAAGCGACTAAGCTCTTCCACGTTTTCCCTATTTAAATACGGTTACATGAGCCTGTACACGATCCAAGTTTAGTCACACAAAATTAAAACATGTTGATTTTCTAAGCGGATAAAAAGGGGTACTATATTGCAAGGCGTAATAACACCAGAAGCACTTCGACAGCCGCGCAGTAAAGTCGGAGTGCTCCGAAGATATTACTACGCCCCTTTTTATCCACTTAGAAAATCGACATGTTTAATGTTGTGTGACTAGACTTGGATTGAGTAAAGGCTCATGTAACCGTATTTAAATAGGGAAAACGTGGAAGAGCTTGGTCGCTTCGAAGTTCGCCTCTGTTTGGCCACATAGAGGAGAGGGGGCCACATGCTAACGCCGTCTGTGCTCTGTTTACGTGACTGAGGGCACACGTAAAGACTAGATAGGTACGCATCAACTCGTCTAAGCGCAGGTAAGAACACATCTCAGTATGTAATAACAGTGGCCTGTTCCTTTAAGAACGGTTTAAAACCCACAACTTTAGGCTTGTAACCTTAATAAAATGTTACTTTTTGGGGTTTTAATCATGTTGAATGAATAAACTTGCAGTAAAATTAGCACTTCTAGGAATGTGTGCCGAGTTATCACGAATCCTGAGGGCCACCAAAAACTGGTCGTACTCTGGGCACCACAGCTCTACAGGGAGTTGAATTACTAAGTCAGTTCATGATGAAAAAGTGTCAAAACAAATACTGTGATTAGCACGAGCTTCAGACACTTGTGATCTACCCTTTATGAAATGCATAAATACTAGCAGTAGTAATAATGTACATGACACCTATAAGTAATATCATTTTGAAGCAAGATCCGTTGGAAAACCACTATCATTAAAGACTATATACATTTTGACACCATTCTGTTTAAGCGGACATCCCATATCTTAATGATGCAGAAAGAGCTACTTATTCTTCACTGAGTACCAGTGAGTGCAGCATTGGTGAAAAATTAATGAAGCGCTGAAGAAACAGCAGTCGTTAATACATGTTGATGGGTTGCTGTAGTGCATCATTTCTGTGACTTAACATAGCAAAAATACAACAATATTTAGCAACAGTGTGTCATACGTGAGAAAATTGGTTATCTACAGTGAAATATAGTGCTGAGCCTGACTCACTTCATTGCATAGTGCTATGCAAGGTGCAGTGAATCAGGTCAACTGGTTCAATACATAGGGGCATTTTTTCTATTAGGCTCCTATCAAAAGTATGTTGAGGCGCCGTGTTCTGAAGTCAAAAGTCACATCAATGTCACTCGGCAAAGGGGTTTCATAGCGCGGGGTCGACTGGGGTCACCTCTTGCCACTGCATCTGTTATAAACTCATCTATGAAAGAACCATTTGAGCCTCTCAGCCAGTATTATGCTTAAGTGTAGACCTGACTTTATTGATCTTGCAGTGGAGAAATGCACTTGTAAGAGCAGCTCCTCGAAACACAGTAAGGTGCAGATAGTTCGAAAAATGTCCAAATGAAAAACGTAAGTCTTATGTCTTATGTACGAGGAAAATAGACAAAAGAAATAGACAAGACAAAAACAATTGCAGTGGGAGATCATTGATAAAGTGACAATAATGGCACTTTTTAACCATGCTTTATCCAGCCAGTTTGAGTAACCTCCACACCCTGCATAGACCTATATTTCAAGACGTTGTGATCCACGCAGCTCCTCCGTGTTCAAAAGTCCAAACCTTCATCAGATTAGTTGTGATCTGTACAGTGCCACTTAGCCACTTCGTACTGTACTTACAGATTGCTCCCTGCTGGCATTTTTTATACCCACATTTCATAACAACAAAGTCCTTGAGGAATTTTCTTGCACACACAAGAAACCAATGCTGAAGTGTTGAAAACGCCCCGAATAATGCATGATTGGGTTTACATTGCATCGCTCCAAGCCGGCACGCAATATAAAACAGCAGTGACATCCCGCAATGCCCCGAGTTTGAACTGGGAACTTCCTGCAACACAAACAACATCTGACAGAGTGAACCAACCGGCTCAACACACATCTGGCTCCGAGCTCCTACTAGTACATGCAAAAACACAGTCACGAGAGAGGCCCTTTGGAAGCAGTGGACTCCATGCCGGTATTCGAAACTGCTTAGAATGTCAATTTTATGCTGATTTTCTGAGCATCAGCATCTGAGCTTAGCATGTTTGTATCTCGGACCTGGTAATTAGCATTTGAGGGTGAGGCTTGGCTGACGAGTACTGCATGATAAGAGAGCGAGAAGACAGTACACACTAGAAAGGAGAGGAAGTAACTTATAACAAGAAAACAGAATGCCTGGGCTTACATTGAAAAGAAGTGCCATTGTTGTTGGCCACCATAAGGTTTTGGTACCGGGCCATTTCTGAAATAAATCAAAACAAGCAGGATCATAGAAATGTTCTGTTGAGAGGTAAGGATGACATTGCCGCAGTACTAATAAAACATTTCTATACTCATGAGGTCAAAATTGAGTTTAAACTTTGATTCTGTAACTAAATAGAGCTAAAAGAACTAACCTGTCGCGCGTAACAATTTAAAAACATGATTCAGCCCAGGACTTCAACTGATCCTTGCTCCACATCATTATTCATGGCCTTTAAAAGTTAACAGGAAACGAGAGGCTGTCAGTCACACACAGTGAATAAAGTGTACCAGCCCGAAGATACAATCAAGTGAATAAAATAGGAATTACAAATGTAAAAATGACAGACTGCCACCACTATTTTATGACCTCCACCCCCATCACTCACCGGGCTTTTTATTTCAATAGGCGCAGGTTTCTCGGGGCGGTGATATTACAGATTTAAGATACACATCTATACGTAGTATGAATAAAACATGCTAAAGCCGCTGGTGGTGGGGGTGCCGTGTAATGAATGTGGAGTTATTACACATATGATGGGCAGTGTCAAAGGCAGCAGGTGGAGGAGCCGTGGTGAACCAGAGGGAAAGCAAATGTGAGGGCTCAGCCTCACTCATATCAGTAACACGACCAGCACAAAGCATAAAGATGAGGTAAAGACCATTGTATTGTTAATTCACAGAGAAATTGAACTACACTCAAGCCCATGGTTGTGGTGATGGTGGAGTGTGAGAGTTGAGTGTCTTTCAATGGCTGGAGAGGACCACAGTTTGTGAATGTCGGTGGAAGCAGAAGCACGAAGGGCAGAGAAGGGAGAGAGTTAAGTTACCTGACGGCCTGGTGGACGAAGCTGCACCTCTGTTGGCTGGACCTATCCCTGAAGGCAGTACACCGATGAGACTGTGAGGGGTGTTTAGGATCACCAGCGATTCTGAAGGCTTTGCGGTTGACACAGGGAGTCAGTTTCTCGAATAGAGGGGAGGGACATCGATGATCTTCCCTCTCTGCAAGGTGCTCATGATGGGGGCCACTATTCACGCCCTTCTCAGAAAGAAGAGATGCTGATGATCTGATTGACCAGTGATGTGGACCAGGATGGAATCTTTATGAAGCGGAAACCCAGGAACTTGATCCTGGTCACCCTCTTTAAAGCAGCACCGTTGATTTTCAAAGGAGCATGCTGGATGTCTGCTCTCTGAAAGTCCACAACAATCTCCTTTGTAGTCGTGTTATAGTGCACCACATGGCCCGGCTGCTCACCTCATTCCTGTAGTTTGTCTTATCTCCATTACTGATGAGACCCACCACTGTCCGCAAATGTATTGAATTGGTTTGAGCTGTACATTGGAGTCCAGTCATGGGTCAGCAGAGAGAACAGTAGAGGGCTAAGCACACAACCTTGGGGTGACCCTTTTTCAATGTGATGCATATTATTATTTGCTTCAAAATTACATTAAATACAAAATTGAAGATGGCAGCCATGTCACCTCTTCAGTATCTTTAAAATAAAAATAAAAAATCTTTGATAGAAAATGCCGTTGATTTAAAATTGTAAATCTTGTACACGTTGTAACTCACCTGTGTCCTTTTAAGAAGTCCCCTCTCTCGATTTGCTTCTAAACAAACACAGGTCTGCTCCGTCAAAGGGATTAGCACCCTACATCAAATTCTTAAATTACTGTCCATCCGATAATATTTTAAAATATACTTATTTGAATGAGTCTAAGCTAATCCCCATGTCTGATTCTCTGGCAAAATTGCCATTCAATTGTATAGGATTTTCAGATTTTTTTTCCCGCTGCAAAGTCATAGAATTGTAGCTTTTAATCTTATCAGCATCTGGGAACATTAGCACTTGACCTTGGGGTGGAGGTGAAACTGTTATTAAGTAAGTTAGAGAGACCTTGACTAATTCAGATTCAACACAATCTTCTCTCTTTGGCGATCTCATTCCGTTTCCAAAAGTGTTATAAAGCTCCATGGGCTCAATCCGTGGATAATACCGCTGCTTTATATTGAAATAAATGTACGCCTTCAGAATCTAATACAGACACGATTTTGTGTGTGCCTGGGAACTCGGGAAAGATGGCGCGTCCATGACCTTGGCCCGGCCTGGATAT
Organism: Gobius niger; assembly: GCF_951799975.1. Lineage (NCBI taxonomy): Eukaryota > Metazoa > Chordata > Actinopteri > Gobiiformes > Gobiidae > Gobius > Gobius niger. The sequence continues at coordinate 13,518,092 of NC_136855.1, read as the reverse complement.
GTGTGTGCAGTTATTGTACCGGTTTGGCATGTGACATGTAGCTTTGTCTTCATTACGCTAACATTAGCCTCTTGCTGTCCAGAGCTGCAGGTTCATTTAGCCTGTCAACGTGCAGCAACAACATGACCGCTCAGCAACAACACGGGTCAAGACATGGGAAAACAATCACTAACCTGCAATGAAGTGATGGAGGAAGCTGTCTATATTCAGTGGTGGGAGAAGAACTCCAGCTGTTGTGTTCAGATGCAGGAGCAAAGACATAACTTATTTAAAAAAAGAATCTACATAAGGAAATGTAAAAGTAGCCACTTGTACTTTTAATAAGTAAAAGTACTGACACAGATTTTAAAAAGTATTTAAAGAGTTAAAGTGATAAAAGCAGGTCTAAATCAGGATTGGAAGGACCTAAAAAGCATTCAAAGCACTGGACTTTATAAGCCCACCATTCACTAAACAGCCAAATAATCAAGTGCTTCCAGGCAGGGAAAATGAACACTTCGAAGTTGAATATGTAGCCATTTTTCATTACAATGGAATGAATGAAATCTATCTTGTATTAGTGATGGAGAAACGAGCTGTGGGTGTCTGTTCTCCTGAACTTGAGTTTGGTTCAAAGTAAGAGTACAACGCTGGTGAATTAGCCTCTGTGGATGTTGACACTTCATAGAAGACGACATACAGTCTCAGAATCAACCCCCAATCATCTTGGTTAGAAAACAGTGCCAAACGCAACTATGTGTCGTGTGCTGTTTTGACATGCACCTGGCATTTTTCTGGACAGTTGAGTGGACTGGTTATTGCATGCAGTGACATGTGTCGTTTCCCCCCAAGAATAGTTAAACATTTAAGACATAGTTGAGACAAGAAGCATATTAAGCTGTCATTCATATGAAATTGCTCTGAAATCCATAAACAAAAAGGTCATGACTCTCGGGAACCACAAGTTATTGACATATATGGGCCCAATATGATTTTTATAGCCATAATAGCAGGGATGTAGTTTTCGTTTGCCAGGCTAGTGTAGTTTAGCCAATTAACCAAAACTTGTACTTGTGGTAATGTTTCAGAAATTATAAATTAAAAAAAAGCTCAAGTGTAAAAGCACAAAAACACAGCTGTCACAGTTGTTTCCCTGCAGCCGAAGTGGTCAGACTCTGCACTGCAACAGAATGTTAAAGCGTTAAACTCGCCGTGACATTCTCTCTGTCCCGTCTCAGTATGTGGTCGCCACAGAGACTCGGCCTGCTGGGGGCTGCTCGGGGTAAGAAAAAACAAGTTTCTACCCTCAGTATAATGTGTATTCAATAGTCTGACAGGACAGCAGTGCCAAAATGTCCAAATACTTAAGTGGTAGTACTGTATTAACAAAAACTGACATTTCCTTTTCTAAATTTAGACCAAAGGGCTTTGAGTAATTCAGGAAGAAGAGTTTATCACTAGTTTTTCTCATTGAGGCAGATTTAGGCATGGTTCAGTTATGTTAACCTCTTGATTTAGTTTAGACTTGGTTGATTTGCTCCAGTTTGGTATGTTCTAATCACACAAGGCTGTAGATTTAACAAGGTCACACCCAAGAAAAGGACATATCAATCTACAGGTTGCCAGCTATATAGATCGATGTTTACATTATTTCTTGAATTTCTTTTCAGGGTTGGTAGTAGAATCGTTGTCAGATTTTTGGGACATACTGTATTTGTATTTTGTACCTCATGAGTTACATGTAAGCTGACAGTGCAGTAGCTGTATTTGATCTCCAAAGAGCTACTGGACTCTCGTGACAGCTTTCAGAGCAATGACTCGGGACAGAGCAGACAGCTGAGCTGCACAGACACTGGCTCATGCATCATTTCAGAGTACTCCACCGTCTCCAGTGTTGGGTTGATGCTGAACACTTGGCACAGGTCAAAACAAAGCTGCGGTTGGAAATGGACCTCAGAGAAAAGATGACAGAAAGATGCAAGTTCAGTCAGCAAATTGTCTGGTGATACGAGCAACTCAACCGGCCTTTAACTATCTGAACCTGTTCCTACAAATGCACCATTGTGTTAGCCATTGAGTGTTCTATATATCCATACAAATAAATGGAAAATGATTTAGCATTAAGCTCCGAAGCCACTTTTTCACGCTAATTGTTGATAAGTAAAATCTAATAAGGTCTGTACATTCATAAGAGATTTCTAACAAGGTTTTGATCTCACCTAAATGTGGTTGATGGATTAACAACAGCTGAAAACATCTGGATCTTGAGCAGGCTAGCAAACTCTGAAAAGTTTTCCACAGATGATCGTAACTAAGATCTTGGCTCAAGATATCGATATGGATTGCCTAGTGCCGCACTACCGGTCACCCACTCCTCCTGACAAGTTTCTCTGGGTGAAGGATGGTACAAACGCAGAGGACAGGAGAGTTCTACGAAGAGTTCTACAAATGAAAAAAATACACCATGTAGGAAAAAAAAAACGGTTTGCAGTTAGATACATTTCATTTTATAATAGAGGTCACTATCAGTTCTACCGTGTCATTGGTTTATACCGGCATCATCTGACCGAGTGACACCAAGAGGCTTTAAACGGCGTCCGGGGAATCGGTGCGAGGGCGGAAAACCCAGAGATATCACCATAGGAACCATGTGAGACAGGGAGATAGAGGCAGGTGGATGATTTTTTTTTTTTTGCTGGCTCTGAGATTGTTTGTGGGTCGGGCCCTGGGGACTGGCTGCTCCTATCTCCTCCACAGTCATATAACCTGTCTACTGTCGCTCCCCAGTGCACTGCTGAGTCCCACTGGCCATGCTGCTAAAATGCACAGGCCCGGTCTCTCCCCTGAATAGCATTAGCTCTGGGGTTGTCATAAACTGATACAAGCAGCAGCCCCTGAAGACACACACTCCCTTTAAAAGAGCAGGCTTTCATTTTTACTCCAATTCTGTATGCTCCGAATCAAGAAATGCTGCCGGGAAACATGGTGAATTAGTCCAATAAGGTTCATTTGGTCTTCTAGTGTTAATTATTATTATTATTATTTTTTTCATGCATTACTCAGAGTGGGAAGACTGCAGGAAGTGAGCAGCCGCATGTGTCAGGAATGAAAACCACACTGGTCGGTGTGAAAGAATCTCAAAAAACATCAACACGGTGAATTGTGCCTTCACCCTTGAAAATATTCCGCTTTTTTTTCTTTTCTTTTTTTTTACCTTCTGGCACAACTGTTTTCTATTTCATTTGGCTCAAGAGGAAGAGGAATGTAAAATGAAAGAACATGTAAAATTAACCATTTTTAGTCCAGATGGCGGAAAGAAAAGCAGGTGAGCGCTGGTATGTCTAAATATTGTAGTAATAACGACATAAATAATGACGCTAGTTTTGTTTCTTTTTCTCGCACTGCTTTAGACGATGTTACGAGAAAATGTTCTGAATGTTAGATGGACTTAAAGTAAGTCCTAAGTAACATGTGTACCTTAATAAATCCTTTTCGTAGTCCCTCTGGGGGCAATACAAGTGTTAATGGGATGATTGGGGGGTCTTTCATCTCCCCCTGGTGTCTTTGGCCAGAAAACCACCCTTGCAACTTCCCTGCCTATGAGTCGGAGCCACCAATACACACTAATGGAATCACGAAGAAGAAGCTAACAGGCTAACGGGCAAAGCTAACTGCGGGCTAGCACCACTTAAACTGTATTTAAAAATGATCTCCATTGTGTCAACGTAGTATTTATGATGAGTAAAAAAACATAACATGCTACGACACCTGCAGCGGTGCTTATGGCCTCTAGGGGCACAAGTTACTTAGTTCTGCTTTAAGACAATTCCTGATTTTGAGTTTGGACTATCCTGAAATAAGATTGCCAATGGAACAATCATTGATTTGCTTAAAAAGAGACACAAATACATCAAATGACACAGTTAAGTCATTTTCTCAACAAAGCTGATGATTTGTTCCAGTGTGAGAGATTGTATGTCTGTAAATGCAACAATAAGTGTAGATGTTGTGCCTACAGTCCTTGTTTTAATGTGTTTTGAGAAAGGTTCTTTCTCTTTTCAAAGATGGGTTCACGAACCTGTGTTGCTTGATTCACCCAAAAATGACGGTACAATAAGACCAATTTTAGACATTTATTAACAGTGACACAAAAAGTGCCAATTCAACAATGTTTTATCACTCTCTGACAGTATATAGGCTTACATGCACGTTCACGTCTCGGAGAAGGGGCTGACAGTGACCTAGAAACGATCTGCAGATTCCACACGAAAGTGAATTGTGTGATGTGCCATAGCTGTACGATAAGAGCCATGCTACATCTCAATAAAGTTTCCCGCAAGGCTTGCTTTAAAAAAGTTTTAAATCTCCACCAGAATCGCTAAAATGTTCGTCGGCTTCTAGCGCATCATGTTAAACCTGAAACTGTTTATTGCATCTCTAAATTAAGGTGCCACCTCAGGGATCACATCTGCGCTGAGGGTAGAGCTTGTGTGCAGGGACCATTTAACTATTTCGGTTTCTGTCATCACTATAGGCGGTTTCTAAAGCGTGAAAAAGGGATTCTCATACTTTTTTATGCTAAGTATGATAATCCCATCTTTAGTTAAAAACGTGGTGTAAGGGCTAAAGGTCAAACTGTACAGCAATAGCTCCACGGTGCAGCCTTTGGGTTTGTGCTTCGATCTCATGGAAATACAGTGTGCACGTACTGTAAGCCGCTACTGTTTTTGAACCCTGTGGCTTATTGAACAATGCGGCTAATTTATAGATTTTTTTTTACGGTCGTACTGAATATGTCATCAATAACAATGCACCTGGGTCTAAAAACACTCGGCTATATCTGACGAAAGAACACGAGAAAGAAGAAGGAGAAGATGGAGAGCGGCAGGTGTCACGCTGTTCCTTTCGGATGTACCCACTCATCTGCACAATAACTGTAACTAGCAAACCCTATTGCTGTCTCCTGCCGGCGGTGTCACCGGATCAGGAGCTGGCGGCTTCGGAACAGGTGCAAAATGAATGCGATTATTTCTCTCACCGCTGAAATATTACATAGACCAGACTTGCACTGCCTTTCCTCCGGTGTCTGCGTACACTGAGAGAGTGACTTGTTCTTTGATGGAACAGGAACAGGAGCTCGGTGGAGGTGGAAAAGCACAAATATACAGTTCATCACCAACCCCATCTTTCAACATTTGTGTGGACCTATTCTCAATCACTAGGATTTCAAATGTGAAGCATTGTAGCCGTGCTTGCTCGCCATAGTCCCATATATCTGAACGTCCCAGTCTCCTGTGTGATGGTTTAAACTTGTTTGACTGGGTAATCACATGTAGCGCTCAAATACACAGCGGGCGTGTTGCCTCTGACATACATTAAACATGGGTTTTAATGAACTCTACCAAAACGGTTCAAGGTTGCTTTGATCCACACTTCGCAACATTAGCATATCTGCCTTTGAAGATGTCAAGTAATGGCTGTGATGGCAAAAGTGTGTTTCTCTATAGTGCCATGCAGAGTGTTCGTTGTAGCTTATTCATGACTGTTGCTTTAAAATCATGACTTAATCTCACAGAACAACACGTGTAAGCTGGCCAGAAAGACAAAATTTGGATTCAGAAGTTCTGCAGGATTGAATTTTGCTGGTTGTATCCTCACAAGTAGCCAATAATATGAACTATGTTATGGCAAAAAGCATGACATGAAACAAGTACTTTTGTCTTTGATTTCAATAAATCTGTCCACAGGAAAAGATTTTTTACACTTAAATTAAAGCAGTACAAAGTAACTCATGCCCCTAGAGGCCATACGTGCCACTGCAGGTGTCTTAGCATGCTACATTTCTTTACTCATTAATTGTCCGTGAGAGTAAATACTACGCTGACAGAAAAGACAAAAGGAGAGAGGGATATTGTACATCCAATCACACAATGGAGATCATTTTTTTCACTCAAACTTGGCTGTAAATACTGTTTAAGTGGCGCTAGCCCGCAGTTAGCTTTGCCCGTTAGCCTGTTAGCGTCTTCTTCGCGACTCCATTAGTGTGTATTGGTGGCTCCGACCCGGAGGCAGGAAAGTTGCAAGTGTGGTTTTCTGGCCAGAGACACCAGGGGGAGATGAAAGACCCCCACAATCATCCCATCAAGACTTGTATTACCCCCAGAAGGACTACAGAAAGGACTTATTAAGGTAAACACATTACTGAGTACTGCTTTAAGAAAAAAAGATTTAATCGCACACAAAAAAATAATAAAACAACTTAATCTATCTTCATTTAAATTAAATTAAACTGTTGTAGATGTGTTTTAAAGACACACAATGTAACTTTATGCAGAATAAATAGATAGCATAAAATACATAAGTGTAAAAATCTTGCACCATGGACAGACTTCTTGCTCAAATCAAGGACAAAGATAACTTTTTGCAGTGAACCCCAAACCAGTCCCTACAACAACAACAACAACGGTCCCGCTAGAATTTGCGACTATACACCAAAGAGAGCCCCTATCTATGTAAGGCCACAGTCCCAGTTGAGAGAACGGTGACATGTCTCCCTCAGTGCTGTCAATCAAAGCCACTCACTCCTCTCTGACTCTAATACACTCAACTTAGCCCCAGTTTGAAGTAATCCATTGTGCTGGAGGAGCGATCATGGCTGACAGTATTCCCCTGAAGCACAGTGCTGGAGAAAGGCGGTTGGCTGCTTCACTTTCTATGCGCTGTTGCTAGGTTAGCCCCCCCCCCCCCCCCCCCCCCCACTCCAAATCACTATAGGCCTTTATCATGGGCTGGCACCATCAGAGCTGCGCCGCCTCTGACTGCTCCCAGGCTGCAGGCGCTGGCGAGGGAGACGGAAAATCACTCGGGGTGGCGTGCGAGGACTTCCAATGCAGCCCACATCAACTCCACCAACTCCCACAGCAGAGGAATCTTCGGGAGTGGGTGTGAGCCACTAGCCCCTCTGCCGGTGCTGGAAAGAGTTGAAGCTTTTGAAGCTCACACTTGCTGAAGAATTGCCTCTGTTAAATCTCTAAATCAAGGTTTAGTTCACAGGGCACAGTTTGCCCAGGAGCTGTAATGCTTGAGAGAAGGCCGAAATATAAATTGCTAAACAAATACATGAAACCTGACTCAAAACTCAAACTGTTGTGATCTGAGGCTTGCTGCCGCTCCCCATTTTTAACCACAGTTTATCAGATCTATACTATTTATCCAACGAATGAGATCAGCTGACCACCTGACCATCCTGAAGGACCACCTGACCATCCTGAAGGACCACCTGACCATCCTGAAGGACCACGTAATGCCAAGATGACAATGCCCGGATTCATCGGGCTCACGTTGTGACAGAGTGGTTCAGTACAGGGAGCGTGAGACATCATTTCAGCGTTCAGATCTTAACCCCATTGAAAATCTTTGTGATGTGCTGGAGAAGGATTTGCACAGTGGTCACACTCTCTGATCATCATCATTATAAGATCTCAGTGAAGAATGAATGCAACACTGGGGCGACGGTGGCGCAGTTGGTAGAGCGGGTCGTCTCGTGATCGGAAGGTCATGGGTTTGAATCCCAGCTCCCGCAAATGCACACTGTCGTTCTGTCCTTGGGCAAGACACTTCACCCTACTCACCCGCCTCCAGTGTCTGCATACATTGGAGTATGAATAAGAGTGTGAATGGGTGACTGGTCCCTTACTGTAAAGGGCTTTGGGCCTGATAAAGGTAGAAAAGCGCTAAGTTGAGTCCATTTAAGCTTCAATAAGCTGGATCTTTTGGATCCAGCTTATTGAAACAATGTCACAGCAAATGCTGTAATGAGAGACAGTGTACCCAGATTGATTTGGTAGATGATAAGTCAACATCATATAGCTGGTTAGCTTCCACCATGCCTTTAAACGCTTAACATTATTATCTTCTTCAGACTGGAAACAGATTTTTTACTTGCAGAACCCATGTTTGGACGTGGACTGCTGAGCTCCATGTGCTTTGATTCTTTACTCTATCTCACCATGATTATCATTATACAAATAGCAATAAACCTGGTGCCGACACTTTCATCCATCCAGCCTTGTATCTGGCACCTACGAATACAGAGAATATTTCCCCCATATGCACCAAGCTCTAACTTGACTAATACTCCCGTCTTTGCCTATTTTTAAACTCCCCTCTCCACAAGTCTGATGGCCAGTGCTTCCGGAGTCTGACCTCAATCCGTCTACAAAGCATAATTGGAAATGAGCGCGACATTTAGCGCTGAGAAAATATCTATGTGCTTAGTGGCCCTCTCTGCTGGGAAATCTGTACCTGCCTGCCCTTTCTGTTAAATCAAAGCCCGGGTTTTCTCACCTGCAGCAAAAAATCATTTAGGCAGATCTGAGTCCGGCCCAACGTGCGGATTTTTCAAAGGCTTTTCGCTCAGGGCAGTATTTTACCGCGGCACCGGGTGACACGAGCCTCCGCGCCGTATTCTTCCATTTGACAAATCGAAGGTGAACTGGACGCCACACCCCTCACTGCTACATAAATTATTACTAGACATAATTTTAATCATTGCCTGGAAGACATAGCAGCCGCGCAGTGTGCTCCTCTGCATATTGCATGAGGAAACATTGGGAGAAAAAAAGAGGGAAAATCTCAGCACCCCGAAGGCAACACAAGCTTTTACATTTTTACAGTCATCGGATAATTTAGTGAGGCACAAGACTCTGATCTAGTGAGCTGTAAATGCTCTTTTGGAATGGCTATGGACGAGAACGAGAGTAGATTGTAACGTAGTATTAGTGTTAATATGGGGGAAAAAAGGCCATAATTCATGCTTGCTCAGTGTGACATGTATTAAATCTAAAGTACACACTTATTTCGACCCAATCTTACATTTGAATCAACACCTATGAATAAGTTAAGACAGGGATCTCGCCTTCGCCAAAGGCTTTCTCCATTTCTTCACACGCTAGTCATATTTCAGAGGAATTTGCTTTTTGTTATGAAGATTTGAACAGAATCCGCAAACATAATAGTGCAGGATTGACTTTTCAGAGCTCATCACCATGTTACACAGCTGTTTTCTTGTTAAAAACACACCTGGAGCTGTGTTTTGAGCCGTTGGCGCATCTTTCAGTAATCTCTGGATCTTCAGTGGCTATTCTTGGCATCGCTCACATGAACCTTCACTTTGTGCCTTCAGTCTTATTTTCATTGATTCATGTTTAAGTCCCATCCAGTCCCATTTACACCATGAAATCTATTCAGAAATTACTTCATATTTGACTAAGGCTGGGTACCGTTACCTAGGTACCTACTTGGTACCGACCGAAAAGCTCCGGTAAGGGGTGGTATTGAAAAACTATTTTTTTTGGTGCAAATATTGTGTGTTTTTTCTCTGTGTTTGTCTAAAAGAGTCTAAAAAAAGCAACCTGAACTCATGAGCAGCTTCAGGGCAAATGCAGATGTTTTCTTTAAGGCGCTAAGTGCAAGTTGGCCATTTTATACTCACTACTGCCACCTCAGGTCATACATGTAACTGCACCTGCTATATTGAACTCATGCATGGCGGCACTTCGGACCCAAATTAACACCTTTTTGAGTGACAGTGCAGGATTTTAGAGGCAGTTGTGATGAACAGGTCTGGGCTCATTCTACACATTAGGACATGGCTGGAACATGTAGGGGGAGGAAAATACTTACTTTTAACATTTTTAAAATCCATATAGTCCCTTTAAAGCGAATAAGAAACTAGAGCAGTGACAACACGGCAGTGACAACAAGAAACACATCAGCTTTTTACCTTTGGCGAAAGCCCCGCAGAGCCTGAAGTTACGTGCTGTTGTTTACTAAACTCCAGCTGCACCAAATGGCTGCACCGGAGGATGAGATGAAAGATTGTTTCTGGAAAAATCGAGCGCTCACTCTCCCTTAGCCATTTTTGGAGCAGTTTTGGTAAATTATTAGCGGCAGAGTGAGCGCTCGCACGGTGTAACAGATCTTTGACATGTGGGTGCGCAGTGTGTTTAGAAAAGATTAGCTGAAAGAAACCGTGTCCTGATGTGGATCTGTCCCTGCAGCTCAGGCGGTAATAGTGTCCTTTCTCTCTTTGTATTGCTGCTTAAGTGGGAATTCTGCTCAAAAACTGAACTGTTCTTTCTCTCGTGCCGTTTTTGGACTTTCTCCTGCGCGACATCATTTTAATTCAATTAAAATAGGTATCGGAAAAGGTACCGTTAAGGCACCGGTACCGAAAAGCAGGTATCGCAAATGCATGACATTTGAAACCATGTATTTATTGTGGAAACTCAACAACCCATTTCCCTTAGGTTTCAATCGTTTTAAAAGGCTGTATGAGCAATAAACAAATCAACATACGCTTGAAGAAGTTAGGGCCTTCAGTAGCAACCTGTGTTCAAAGCCAAACATGTATTAACAACACAAACCAAAGCAGCAGTGCCAGCAGTGCTGCTTTGGCACGCAACACCTGACAGGCGGATTCGAGTGCATTGTAATGTAGAAACAGGCAGGCCCTGATAAATCCACTTAAGGCGAGACACGGCAGGTGAAAGTATTGATTATTCACGTAGTGGTCGAAGTGGAGATTTTTATCTATTTTCCTCCCTTTACATCTTAGTTTTCATGTCAGATATAAAAATGACAAAACTCAACCCGCATGATGTTTATTTTATGATGTTTTGTCTGCGAGGTGCGGGCAACCCGGAAGTAGTTGCTGCGCCGCGTAGAAAGTCCGTCTTTCTCGTGGGTATCCATTCATAAATATTGACAGATTTTACATCCACGTGTGCTGCTAAGGGGCCTCGTGATGACGCTTCCACCCAGATATGGTATTTTTTCCTCCTACGAGAGGCCTGGTCAGGCCCGGTGCGGAAAAGTCGGAGAACGGGCCGCGCATGCGCAGTCGTTACAAAACTTCAGGGCTGGTTTTCTCTGAATGAGAGAAGCCGAACTCGGGCAGAGCCTGAGCCCTTATAGAAGCTCCCACAGACTCCAAACTTTCCAGTCTGAGACCTAACAATATTTTGAAGGTTTTTTCCGAGGGATTTTTTAATATCTAATTCCTAGCCTGATTTGTTCAACTTTGAAATAAAAAAAAAACAGGCGGAATTTGAGTTTTTACATATTTTTTCACTGATGATTAGTTTATTGAAAAACTAAACAAAATATCCAAAATCCCCTGTGAAAAAATCTTAGTTACTAATATGTCAATAAAATAGAACCATAAATTTAATCTGGCTCAATTCATTATTTTGATTTCGTTGCCCAAAATATAGGCAATTTTGGCCATTTTAATGCTCAAAATGCCTTATTTTTTTGTGAAAACATAAAATGACAGAAAAAGTGCAATACATTTTTTTCTCATATTTATATCTGTAATGTTCAGCAAAAGTTTCAAATTGATATCTCTGTATTTTTTTTTTTTTCCCTATTCACCTGCAGTGTCTCGCCATAATTTTGCCTCGATGGGACATTTCACAAAAGGTTTAGTTGAGCTGAGCCTGCTCTTCTGACTGGAACATCTTGCTCATGCGCAGATACAGCGGTTTTCCCAGCCGAGGAAGACGAAGGGGGCGGCTGCTGAGACACAGCAGGGCCTGGGGGAGGCACTGTCATTGTATGTCGAATTCTGATTGGCTGATAATTCTGTCAATCACGCTGGCTGTCAATCGTGTGCGCGGCCTGACAACACAGGGGGAGCTCAATCTGTAGAGCTGAGGAGGAGCAGCTCGCCAGAGGTGTTTCAGGCACTTTTGGAGCATAATGGTTGTTACGAATAAGAACAAATTTTGCAAGTTTGTCATTATGTCCTGTTTTTGCTGCTACAGCGACCAACAGATACTTAATCTCTTTAATCACTCTTTGTGAGAGAAGTTCGATATATATGAAGAATGAATTTGCCCGTGATAACGCTCATGGCCTTTGCATTGCAGTTTCCAAAGCTAAAGTTGTGACCTTTCGCTTGTGTACGGTGGATTATTGTGTGCTTGGAAGCGTAATATGGGTGAAAATAGTAAAAGTCCATTTATATGCGCCGCCTTCACTTCCCCGTACAGTCTATTCCCTTTGGGCAAAACGCCGCCTCTATGTGTAAGCCCGCAGCGCCGGCACGGAGCACATCAATTTTACAACAATCCCGGCTTCATCTGATAACACCTGTGCGAAACTGCTTACACCGTGACATTTTCTCAATCGAATCGGTTCTTATGGCTGAAACAATAATGGAGACAAAATATGGATTAGACATCAATTTATATGCCGGCAAATGAGCGCGCGAGAATGTGCATATAAATGTGTTTTTCTAAGCCACGGAGATAAACAAGTCTATGTATTAGTAGAGAGAAATACGGGTATTGCTATTCAAGCATGAGATTCATATCAGGGAGCGGTTTCTTGATAGAAAGCATTGTTCTTTGATGTTTCGGCGTCGACATAAAAGACCCATTGTTTCATGTTTATGACCATGAAAATGCGGCGCCTACTGTATTCAGTTATGCTGCGTTTTGCTATGGGGAATTTGTGAAGGGGAGTACAGTAAGCAAAGCAAAACAAAATCATGTGGTTCATGCAAAATGCTACACTCAACTATCAAATAAGTGGGATTATCCAGTGTCCCAGATATCTGCTCGATGCAGTCCAATGAAAAAAATAGACGATGGCGCGCAAAAAAGCAGCTGAACGGTCGCAAAGGTGACGCAGCTTGGACTCGTATGATCCGCAATGGTGGGAAAATGGGAGGCAGAGAGCAGTGGCTTCTCACGATGTCCCGCTGTGTTTAGGCTGCAGAAAAGCACCGGAGGAGAAGAGTCAAGACAAGTTTTACAGCAGTCCAGACAATAAAGCAGCTTGTGTGTGTGTGAGAGAGAGAGAGAGACTGTGACACTGGGTTGCCAGAAGCTGAGAGCAATCACACTCCAGACTGGGCTCAGGTTTGGTGCCACTTGGATACAGGACACTAAAATGTGGAGGCAAAAAAAAAACCCTTGCTGATCATTAACCTCTTAACCCCCACCTGAACCGAGCACATTTTCTTTTCTTTAACCAAATCTAAAAGCTTCTTGAAGAAACTTGCGACAAATAGCGACAAAAATGAGACAAAAATGAGGATGAAAACGCAAGAGAAAAGTGACAAAAAAAGTGACTAAAAAGTGATGAAAAAGTGACAAAAATGTGACAAAAAGGGACAAAAAAGTGACTAAAAGTGACAATAAACGGACAAGAAAGTGATGAAAATGTGACTAAAAAGTGACAAAAATGTGATGAAAAAGTGACAAAGTGAGGAAAAGTGACAAAAAGTGATTAAAAAGTGATAAAAAAAAAAGTGATCAAAAAGTAACAAAAAGTGATGACAATGTGACAAAAAGTGACGAAAAAGTGATAAAAAAGTGATGAAAAAGTGATGACAATGTGACTAAAAGTGACTAAAAATGATGAAAAAGTGATTAAAAAGTGATAAAAAAAAAGTGATCAAAAAGTAACAAAAAGTGATATAAACGTGATGAAAAAGTGATGGAAAAGTGACAAAAATGTGACTGAAAGTGACAAAAAATGATGAAAAAGTGACAAAAAAAGTGATTAAAAAGTGATATAAAAGTGATGACAATGTGACAAAAAGTGACGAAAAAGTGATAAAAAAGTGATATAAAAGTGATGAAAACGTGATGAAAATGTGACTAAAAGTGACAAAAAAGTGACTAAAATGACGAAAAAGTGACTAAAAGTGATGAAAAAGTCACAAAAAAGTGACGATAAAAACGATTAAAAAGTGATAAAAACCCAAAGAAAATGAGGCCATCTGGCCTACAGGCTGTAAGCTTTTAGATTTGGGTAAAGCTGAACTGGAGCAAATGTGGTGAATGCATGAAGTTTTTTTTTTTTTTCTTGTATCCTTGTGCTGCAAAACTGATTGCCATTGGGAACATGAAATAAAGTGAAATGAAGTGAAGTGTTCTTGGTTAAGATTAACTAAATGTTGTTGGGTGCGGTGTGTCAGAGGTGGTGTGGAATGGAGTGTTACCAAGATTAATAATGTACCTCACTGTTTTGTTTTTATTTTTATTTTTTTGTTAGTTTGTTATAAAAGACAAAACTCAATAAATGTTTGAATTATAAAGATTAACTAAATGTATAGACCAAATGATTTATAGACAAACAAAACAAACAGAAGATGAGTGAGAGGATGATGAGGCTTTTTCTTTCTGGGTGAAAAGGCACAATTTGTTTGATCAAATGTTATTTGTCGAACAAATTATTAGAACTAAATGGTAATTGTTCGACAGCTTTTATTGAATCAAGGGCAAATTATTCTTGGTTTGCTCCACTCTCACTAATTGCTTGCTTTTTAAGTAAAAATTGCCCGATCTAACAAGGCAAACATGAGGGAACGTACTGTACTGCACGTGAACCCATGCAGCATTATCCATAATTTCACCTGGATTGCGCTCTCAAAAGGAGCAATTATCCAAGTTTTGTTTTTCACCTCTATGTTGTAGCTTCTCTTCTCACAAATATTCATTTATTCCCTGCTCACATGTTTTACCACTACTAATCAGGGAAAAGAAAAACAGCTCTAAACCTGGACGGAGCAAGAAACAAAACAGGTGTGCACTTGAATCGTAATATTCCATCAGCTCCCTGTGTCCAATAGAACTGTCCCTATAAAGTCCCTATAAAGACCAGTCTATGCAAATGAAAATGATGAACTGACAGCCCGGTCTAAAATAAGAAAAAAAAAAGCATTTGTCAGCAATCCCCCCTCGCCCACACAAACATACAGAAGGCATGTACACAGTGCACTCAGAGACGTGCACACTGCAAAAAGTAATTAACTAGACTAGTATAAACATCTCAATTTGAGCATAATAATCCATTTTGTTGTTGTTTTGACTGGTTAAGATGTTGTTGGGCATTTGTCCTAGATTATTTCACTTGTTCTGAGATGTTTCTGACTCATTTCAACACATTTCGTCCTTATTTCAGGTAATTTTCTTTGCCAATGGGGTAAGAAAATTGTTCTTATCTCATTGGCAATATTACTTTCTTATTTCAAGCGAGATTTACGTTAGAACTGGTCTGAAATGTCCTCAAACAAGCAAAAGTAAACTTGGTCCGATCAGGAAAAGTGTCTAAATGAGTGAAAACCACTCAAAACAAGATACATTTCCTCAATTCCAGTCATTTAAGCCGATGCTTGATATTGACTTTTTGCAGCGCAGATGTGTCGACAGAGGAGCGTGACCTTGGGCGTGTTGTCAAGGACGAGCCGGTGATCTTATTGTGGAGGCGGACGGTCTGCAGCTGCACGCAGGCAGGGAGTGCACAGTGTAAGGGGGTGAGGAGGGAGTCCGGGCCAAGGCTTTCCTATTCTAACGCCATGGTAACAGCACCACGAATACTGCTGTCATTCAGGTTTTGAGAAGGGCCGGTAAGTAAAAAAAACAAAAAAGGATTTGTTGCTTAACGATAAGATTAATCAGTAAATAAGATTTTCAGTATACCTATACGAGTGGTTCTCAACTGGTAATGCATGGGGACCCACATAAGAATGACCATGAAGCCCTTACCTCTACCGAGCGCATTTTCTGCAGTTCGGCTTTACCCAAATCTAAGTGGAATGCCTCATTTGAAAGCTAAGACCGACAAAAGTGAACGTATTGATTTTTTTTTTCATCACATTCTCGAACCGTTTTTGTCTCTTTTTTGTTGTTGTGTTTTTATTGCTTTTTCATTGCTCTTTTGAGGTGTTTTGCCCACCCTTTTGTCACTTTTTGTCATTGCTTTTTTGTCGTATTTTCGTTGCTTTTCATTGCTTTTTTGTCACTTTTTTGTCACTTTTTTGTCACTTTTTCCTCATTTTTTTCATAGCTTTTTTGTCGTTTTTTCGTCACGTTTTTGTTGCCTTTTCATCCTCATTCCCGTCGCGAGAGAATGCGCTCGGTTCAGGTGTGTTGCGACAGGCTAAGCTTTGATTTGTGACATATAATGTAATACAAAACATTTTCCTGTAATTCATTGTGGATTCAAACTTTGATTAGTCCAAAAAACTCAAATCTGGACTGATTGTAACAGACAGCTGTCACGATAATTACTATATCGACTTATCGCTCATAACAGATAAACGATACATTTTTACAGATAAACGATACATTTTTGGGCTCGACATTTATCGTCTACATTTATTAGCATTCCCTCCATTTTTTTCTTTGCAAAACAAATTGAGTTAAAGTATATTTCATGTTTATTGAAGCTTGTGTGCTATTTTAGGATATGATGATGCACCTTTAGAACAGAGGTTTACTGTCATTTTTTATGCCTGAGAGTTGATTGTTTATAGTATCGTTAGAGTCAATAATATCGTTTATCGAGATACTTTCCTGCCTCAATATATCAAACTTCATATTCATTATCGTGACAGGTCTAGTCCCGACCAACTAATTGAGAATGACTGTCTTGTCTCAATCATAATGCCGTCAGATCCGCTGTCTTATCTGTACTTTAAACTTAAATCTCATCTCTGTCCCGTCTACGGCTCTTCATATTGCACGGGGCCTTCACACAGAGCCGCCCGCCTCCAGACCCCATCATGACGCTGGAGAGGGACACTACCAGTGAGTCACTCCACATAGTCGCAATACATGTGGATGTGTTCCCTCTGCTTAATAGTGTGTATCCTGCACGGTGCTGCCCACGGCCCCAAATGAAGGTTTCAGAAAGAGGAGGACGTTTCGTTACTGGAGGAGTGAGCACGGCGTGTTATTAGAACGCTTCAGATTAGGACAACGAAAACGGTCCAAAAATGAAAAAAAAAACATTGTGGGGAAAGAACAATACGATAATGTTGAAGAATATTTCATTTTGTACTGTTGATCTACACTGTCATCAAAGTGAATGAGACGGGAGAGGAATCATGAAAAGTTATTGTGAGTAGAGATTTGGACTGGGATAAAATATCAGATTGGATTTGGATTGCAATACCAAGAATCAATGCTTTATCAAGTATCGCAATCCTTTCTATATTTGTGTTTGGAGGCATTTTTTATCACAAACTTTGTTTTCCAGTAACAACACTTTGTAGCACTTTGTCTTAAAGGTACAGGCCACATACTTTAACATATTGAGATATGTGGCAATAGGTTAAACTTTTGGGTTAAACAATCTCGACTAGGTCTGGGACGATCCCCTTTTGTCACGATCCGACAATGTATCAGTCACGCAAAAAGACCAAAGATGTTGTTAGCATTTGGCCTCTCCCAATGTATCCCTATAGCTCCAAACGGGGCTGAAGTTAAAAGCGATCACGCTCTTCCACAGGCACGCACACAGACCAGACAGGCATCAACTCGTCTAAGCTCAGGTAAGAACATATCACAGAATGGAAAAAACGGTGGCCTGTTCCTTTAAGATAAACATATTTCTTACCATAATTACTTTACTTATTGAATCGAGATATGTATCGGATCGGCCCCTGAGTATCGTGATACGCATCGGATCGTGATTAAAGGCTATCGTCCCAGCTCTAGTAGAGATTATTTAACCCAAAAGTGTAACCTATTGACCTCATGACGCCGCCCCTTTCAGAGATGCCGGATATCAAAACCAGCGGATATAGGATGCGACCGTAATTATTACCAGTGCCTTTTTCTCGATAATAGAGCCACCACGCTCAGCTGGTGATGCAGAACCCCCCTCTCTCCTCTCCCATTAGAGTGCAGAGCAGCCCTGATGATGGCCATAGAAAACAGGGACATTATTTCGGCCACAGACATTCTCAGAAGCCACTCACTCGGCAAGAAAAGGACGGACCCCACTTCTTATCAGATCTGACACAGGAAGTATGCACAACACATAGATGCTACTTTTAAAATATAATATGCATGTACAATTGCATTTCATTATATGCGTATATATTTTTGATTGCAAATGGTGGGACAAAAACAATCATGTCCCACACAAGCATTCAGCCTTATCCTCTTATTACAAAACGCAAATACACTTGAGTCCATAATGTGGCACAACCTTAAAGGATACACTGACAAGAAGCAGCAGTGCCCTGTTTGCCGTGGCATGTGGAAACAAAAGCCATTCAGTAAAATCCCTATTCAACGCGCCGCATGTATCGATTGCATCATTTGGAAAACATCGCGGCCAATCCGTCACAGCTCTTTCCCGAGCCCCTCACCTTATTGACAACGGATCTAAAGCTTTTTATGCGGCAATGCAATCAATGAATTTGGATTGCCACATGACAATCACTGTCGAACGGAAGGGGAAGAGCGGATTAGTCCATGTAGATGTGGTTAGCTGTTGTTCTGGGGACTACGGCAGGACCACACGTCGATGAGTGAGTCAGAGCTGACACTCATTTACACTGGATTCACAGAGAAGAGGAGTGAGAAGATGATGATGACACAGGGGCATTGAGTTTATACAATCCAACAAGGTCAGAATGATTAGCTCACATGGAACAACTTGACAAATCCCTATGACACTAGCTAAAGTTGGCAATATTGTTTTTGTACAATGATGATTCAAAAGGTGAGTTCTGAACATATAATCGATAGCCGCTATTTTAGTGGAGCACTTGTCTGGTGTGCATGGGTTGTTTCAAGGAATTCTTTCAATGCAGTTTCCCAAAATTGGACAATGCTGTATATTGCTATATAAGATGCACAATACACTTCAATTTTGCATGAGCTGGCTCTTGCCCCAGAGGCACGTTTGGGCTTTGGAAACTGCCTCGGTCGCCTAAAGGCATATGCTGAATGTGAAATGTACATTTGTCATCATTGCAAAACTATTTCTCGCCAAAACATTCAGACATTTGTAGTTGTAGACTGAATTTTTTTTTTGCGACCTTATAGTATATGGTAAGGCAAACATTTATGAAGGAAAAATAACGAAGCATATCACTATGAAATTTCTGCTTTCATGCCTATTTAAGAAGTCTGAAAATACTGAATCGAGAGAGGGAAAAAAACTCCAGTATATCATTTTACTGACACCAGCGTTTAAATCAAGCATGGATCTCATCGTGTGTTGTATATAAACATTAGTCATTGTGATTACAGTTAAACCGTTGCGAACACAAATGTTCCTGTGCGCCTCGGTCCACAGCAGTGGGACAGCCGGAGCTGTACATGTTCTTGACAAGAGCCATCTGCCTCTCTCCTGTCATTAGCTCCTCATTCAGATCACTCCCAACACAAATCACTGCCGCAATCTGTCTGTGTGCACCCAACGCCAACCACACTCCCCACATGTGAACATCTGAGCTGGGCCCAAAGGGTGCAGGCCCGAGACACTGTCAGCCACTGTCTCAGGCTGGGTAAACTATTACCATGGTGATTTGTAATAAGGCGAGACACTGGAGGTGAATAGGGAAAAAATGTATAGTTACAGATATCAATTTGAAACTTTTGCTGTAGATCACTGGCATATATGCGAGAAAAAAATACTTTGCAAGTTTTCTGTCATGTTATCTTTTCATATAAGAACAAGGTGTTTTATGCCTAAAAATGCCCCAAATTTCCCATCTTTTCGGCGACGAAATCTGAATAATGGATAGAGCTACATTCAAATATATGGTTTCATTTTATTGATGAATGAGTTGCCAAGACTTTTTCAGAGGGGATTTCTTCTGGATATCTTGTTTAGTTTGAAAATAAGCTGTTTTTTAGTGTAAAAATTAGTAAAAATGTAATTTTCGCCTTATTTTTTGACATTCAAAACTCAATAGATGGGGCTTAGGGATTAAATAATAAAAAATCCTTCTGAAAAAATCTTTCAAATATTGTTCAGTCCAAGGCTGGAAAATGTGAAGTCTTTAGGTCCGACTGACGTGGACATAGTGTCGCCACAATGACAGAAAAATGTGTTTTGAGCAAAAAGGCCCTTGAAATTGCATTGTCCCATATAAGTCTACTAGCTGAGACCCGGCCTTCGGCCGGGCCTCGCTAGTCTCCACATTTGATATTCTGAGATTATGAGTGATTACAAAGAAATGTCCAACCCGTCACACAGTTCAGCTGTAGACCAGTGGTTCCCAACCCATTCCAAAAACTATGGCCACTACAAATGTGTAAAAGAATGAATGCAAAAAATAATTTCAAACAAACTGCAGTTGGAGTGTTTGATGCACCCGTACTCCTTTCTTATAAACTACAACGACAATATGTTCGCTAAACTCAGGGAATAGAATTCAAGAGACAGTGGAATAATGATGGATAAATATTAGGGGTTCAGCTCTAACGGTTTAGTTCATGGTGCAGGACCCGTGGTTTGGTGCATCACGGTAGTGTACAATCAAAAAAATAATAAGTAGGTTTTGAAATGAAATAGCCTAATGATCATAGTTTGACAGTATTTATAACCTTACAATAAAATTGGCAATGCTTTCCAAGCTGCTTTAGAGTAAAATGTACCTCTGGGCTCACAATACGTGAAAGCAAAATAGAAAACAAATGGTCCAGCAGCAAAGTAAAAAAAAAGGAAAAAACTACGCAGTGCAGGCCATGCGCTCGTTAAGTGGTAGTTTCATTTTCGCTTTTACTCACACGGAGGATAAATCAGTCGGAGCAGCGCGTTTGATTAGAGGCTCGGGGTGTGGGCAATGTTTTGCGTGTACTTTTTTTCGGAGACCAAGCTTTGGAGACGGAATACGTTCAGGATTGGATCTTGCGCATTTGTCTGCGTCTCTGACTTTACGCAGCACTGGATCTTTAATTAACCACAGCCTCGGTCACTGCAGGAGAGACATAAACAAAGACACGCAGATGTGTTTTGGAGGAGGTAACTGTACCTGTGCGGAGCGTCTGCAGCTGCAGGTTAGGGTGAGTGACGATGGCACACATCGCCCTGTTTGGATGCGCGCGCGCACACTGACACACGCGCACACGCACGCACGCGCACACACCGCCCTGGTTGGATGCACGCGCGCACACATGCACGCACGGACGCACACACGCAGACCCAAACATCGCCCTGTTAGGAGGCGCGCACACGCACGGCAGTCAGATCTCGTGCACTCGCGTTGTTACGGCGGATCAGCCCCCAGCACCAACCACGCACAAACTCACTACTCTCGCCAGGCTTCCTGGTGTTCCCAAACGGTCTCCCATCCCAGTCCTAACCAGGCACTTCCCTGCTTAGCTTCAAAGTCGGTATGGGAAATAAACATGGCGGCGCCCAGGCGGCGGCCATTGAGATAGCGTTTTCTATAATAGATGGGGGAACATTGAATCAGCGCAATATTTAAACATTTTATTGTGAAGATTAGGTATATTTTCTGTTTCCAAGGTGAAAGCTTATATGTTCAGAGACCAATTTGGCCCAAAACCTGAAAACTGATTTTTTTTTAGTTTTGCCTGTAGTGTCTCCCAGGGGTGGTGAAAAAGCACAGTCCACCAATCTTGGTTTTATTAGTTATAAATATGAGTGGAAATGTACACACGCATTTCTAGTATTGTCATTGATCTAAATTCAATTCATTTCCAAAACCTTTAAAGAATGATATGTGAATTGTTTTTAAAAAGTTAAACAAAGCCACAGAGATGGACATTTTTGTGCTAGTCTTTAGCCCATACAACAAGCATTGGGTTGGGAATGGCTCCGATTACAGGTCTGAACTCCACCAGTGAGGCGCTGTATATAAACACCAGTCTTTGCTTCTCTCTTTCCAGTTCGCAACTTCACCTCTTTCTTCATCTTCCGCCAAAAACAAACTTCCACTTTCACGTTTCGAGTCATTGTCCCTGATCGGTGTTTTTTGGCTCTGTCACAATGCTCGCCCCTGTCCCATGGTTGAATCTGGGGGGAAAAAAAGTGTGTGTGTGTGTGCGTGATAGAGAGAGGGCTGTGCATGCGTCTGTCGCCCGTGGAGACGAGGAGCAGCAGAGCCTGTCGTGAACATACGCTGCGAGGGCTCCCATTTAAACTGCGGCTAATGAACAACAAGGAAACAGCGCACACACCTCCGGGAAGTCATTTTCTCCTGCTCTCAGTATGAAGTGGAAAAGTCAAGATGCATACTAATGGTCCTTTTGGCGTACAGTGATAAAAGTAAAAAGAGGATGGAGCTTGCAAGGTGCTGTGACGCTTCCCTAGTTCACAGCCTGGCAGCACTCGGGGACGGTTCCACAAACTTAGCCGAGCGTTTTACCGACATTAATACGAACAGTCTTTGGGGCTACGTGCAAAGTAAGAGTGTGTGTGCACAAACAGGAATCTCTGATCATTAAAACACAGCAATGCAAATAGAAAATGACATTGATGTTGACTCTTAACGCGTGCCTGTAAAACGGGAGGATGTTACTGAGAACAGGCACCGTTGTTACTATAAGGAGACTGGTAGATAGCCACCACTCCTCTAAAAATCATACACCCTTTGGACGAGAACACGCAGGCCAGAAAACAAACTCATAAATTAAGTCGCAATGCTTTTAAGGACACTTTGGGAAGATAGAATCGCGCCAGGCAGCTATCACCGAATTTTGGAAGCTGAAATCTGCCAAACAGTATTGGCAATTGTCCTTGATTGCACCTCATCCTCAAATTTTGGTTTTAATAAGACAGCGTCCCTCTGTTCAGCTGGCATTCTGCCAAGATTTGAAAATTAGTCAAGTCAGAACCATTTCAGCCACAAATTATTGTCCTGGCAAGTAATTAAAGTGATACAAACGGACATTCTGTTCCACCCTTGTCAGAAACGGTTCTCACGAGAGGATCGGGGCCACGCGGAGGTATTTGCTTGAATATACTATCCAGAGTCATCAGGCATTTCTTTAATTTTACAAACAAGCCTGTTTGCATTTAAGAAATATCATCTTTAGAACTGCCCAGGTAAATATATAGTCAACAAACAGGGTAAAGAAGTTGATTATTCATTATTCGCAGATGAGTTCGAAAGTTGAATGGGCCTATTTGCATAAACAACTTGTTCTAAAATGATCTCATAAACTATGAAATTAACACTTTTGACCAAAACATCATAAGGGTCTTTCCGAGTGTGAGCCATGGATGGATGAATGAATGAATGAATGAATGGATGGATGGATGGATGGATGGATGGATGGATGGATGGATGGATGGATGGGTGGATGGGTGGATGGATGGATGGATGGAGATGGATGGATGGATGGATGGATGGGTGGGTGGGTGGATGGATGGGTGGATGGATGGATGGATGGATGGATGGATGGATGGAGATGGATGGATGGATGGATGGGTGGATGGATGGATGGATGGATGGATGGATGGAGATGGATGGATGGATGGATGGATGGATGGATGGATGGATGGATGGATGGATGGATGGGTGGGTGGATGAATGGATGGATGGATGGATGGATGGATGGAGATGGATGGATGGGTGGGTGGATGGATGGATGGATGGATGGATGGATGGATGGATGGATGGATGGATGGATGGATGGATGAGATGGATGGATGGATGAAAATTAAAAAAATGAATAAAATAAAATGGATTATATTTGTCTGCTACACTCTTCCGATAAAGATGACTAAAGACTGTAGTGGAGCTAAGGACGCGGAGGAAGAGGAAGGAGGTGGAGGAGCTGACCAGTGCGGGACACCATGCTCTGAAACAGGGACAAACCCACAAGGCGGAGCGCTACCTCCAAAAACATACTAATCAGATTGATCCACAATGACAGCGCGGTCAGGACTAACCCAACACCGCAATGCAATTTCACTGTACAATTGCTGTTCGTTAAATATTCAATATTCAGGCTTGTATCTTTTGTCCCTCCAAACATCAAACTAACACAGTCTTTTGTTAATATTAAGTCCTTTTTTGCAAAGATATTATTTTAAGCCAAATTTATGCTTGATCTGCCATTCTTAATCCCAAATGATGATCCTGTAATAACATCAAAACATCCCTTAATTGTTCAACAGCTGCCAGCCCACTGCCCACTCCACATCCGTCCTCCCCGAACCATCCCCAGTGCAGGGGCGAGAGCGGGTTAATTAGCAGACAGAAAATGTCGTCCGAGCTCAGACACTCTGGGGACAAAACAGGAAGTGCCCTCTGTCTCCTTGGCTCTGGCCACTCTGCAGCTGCTGATGGCGCGACCCCACTCAGAACCAACTGGACCGAAAACACACTCACAGTTGGAGATCGGATTGTAAGTGGATGACAGCAGAGGTTTGACTGTCCCGGGGAAGGACTGGGCCGGGATGGCATTAATTACAGAAGAGGATGTGGCAATGGCGTTAGAGACCAGACACATATGGTGACATAATGGAGGAGGTAACCTACAATATGCCAAAAGAACCTTGGGCAAGACGCCTTACCCACTCTAGAATGTGGTTTGTGCATGAGTGATGGGTGGTTGTTGGAAGGGCCAATGGCACAGATCGGCAGCCTCGCTTACCGTTAAGCTCAATGTGTGAAGCTAGGACTGCTATTTCAGTAATGACTAGAAGCTAAAGATGTCATGATCATTGCCTCCCAAAATTCTCTCGACTCGTTCATTTTACTTCTTAGTGATTAAAGTGTCTGAAACAAGTATTTGTTTTTTTTTCCGTCCATAGCAGATGAGGCGATTAATGGATCATTTATATGTAACTATTTAAATTGAACTCAGTCAGATCCATTCTGGCAGTAAAATCCATTTAGAGTCATCTGTCTGTGTAGATGCATGTGCAAATGCAGTCAATGTGTCATGAATCCTCCAGAGATCCGTCACCAACGCACAGTGGGAGGTTCTTCCACATGCACAGAAACTGCCCCACTCAGTGTTGATTTATTGAAGCATGTTTTGGTCCATTTGACTCTCATCTAGCCATCTGTCTCGCTGATAGGCTCAATATTTCATGCACATAAAGACCACCAGAAAAAAACACTATACGCTCAGAGACCAAACAACGCTAAAAATTCAACTCAATGGGAAAAATAACCGTATTCTTATTATTATATTATTCTAGCCATTTTCTGAGGAAAAAACGCTACTCAACAAATCCTCACCACAGTGAGCAGTGAGCAATAACAGTCTAATTGTATAACCTTTCTATTAGTTTGAATCAAATAATATCATCCGACCATCCACTGGGTCTCAACAAACTCTTAACTCTGTATAAAGGGTTCCAAGCGCATGATACAGGTAGATTGAGCGTTATTAATCAGCCCATGGTACAGTAGCTCATGGCTCAGTGTCCTGTGGGGGCGGAGTGAGCCGGAGCTGGGGGCTGTGATGGACTGGCTTCATTACCTCCACTCAAGTGCAATCTGGCCCCATACAGAGAGGCAGGAACAAGGAGATGTCTGGGCCATTTTCTCACCATCGGACACAATGAGCAGATCCGGTGTTCAGTGGAACCCAAGGACTCAGAGAGAATGGAAGTCACACAGATAAAATCTAACCCCGCTGTTAATTGGACGTCATTGGAAGAGCTGATTGATTAGCCGATGAACTGAGGAGAAATTATATCCGCGGGCTCGGTACTTCCTTTGTACATCCGCTGAAAATGAACCTGTAATTGTATCAACCTTGTGACTGGGAGGTAACTACCACAAAGTTAGGCCAGAGGAATCGTGGTGTAGTGGAATAGCGCTATGAAATAGTGTTCAAAAAAAATAAAATAAATAACAACAAAAACAAAAGTGGGATAAAAGGGCAAAGGCTCAAAAATGACGTTTTGCATTTGTGTTTCAAATGTATTTTGGGGGCAATAAAGCTATTACAGTGAAGTGTCAGGATCTCGTCAGGATTTCAAATTGGCCTGGTGCAAATCGGTACATCATTGGCAGTAACTGCTTTTCTGTAGTTCTGTAAACGCTCACAACGATCAGGATGAATCTTGGACAAACCCTCTTTGCAGTTCAGTGAGATTCAGGCGGTGTACTTACTTTATCCTCCCCGTCCTGTCAATGTTTACATGTTATGGCCATTAAAAATATGACAAAATGTAAACATTTGGGTGGTATTAGTTTAAGCAGACACTGTTGACTCATTCTTATGATTTCGATGAAGATCAGACCACATTTTCTGACCAATTTAGGCAGAAGTGTGAGAAATTCCAAAGCGTTCACATATTCCCCCCACTGTATATGTTTAGTCTTTTCAATGACTAGCTCTTTTAGATGTCTTGTCTGACCAACCATCACAGGCATTATCATTATTAGACCCCAGAACACCCCAAAACACATGACAATGATAAACATTTAGTGGATAAGGCCGATGTTTGTGTGACAGCATTGTGTGTATGATTTATTTATGCTCATGGGTAAAATGTCACAGCATCATTGCAGATAGCAGACTCAGTGGTACATTATAGATACCCTGTTCTGTAACCTTTTAAAACAGTGATAGCGCCACGAACTTCATGTGTTTATCTGTATTGGGGTTTAATACTGTATAGTGTAGCGACGACAGGAAATAAAGGAGCAACAAAAGGTCTCCGGATATTGCTGTCATGAGTTGCATCTCTATTGGAAAATCTGCACCGTGGATTATGCTGTAAACAACTGAGCGGTTGTCGCAGATCGCTTCATACAAGCTGTTAAGGCGAGACACTGCAGGTGAATAGGGACATTTTTTTTTTTTACAGATATCAATTTGAAACTTTTGCTGTAGATCACTGGCATAAATGTGAGAAAAAAAATACATTGCAAGTTTTCTGTCATTCTATCTTTTCATATAAGAGGTGTTTTATGCCTAAAAATGCCCCAAATTTCACATCTTTTTGGCGACTAAATCTGAATAATGGATAGAGCTACATTCAAATTTATGGTTTCATTTTATTGATAAATGAGTTACCAAGACTTTTTCACAAGGGATTTCTTCTCTAGTTTAAAAAAAAATCTGTTTTTTAGTGGAAAAATGTGTACAAATTTGATTTTCGCCTTATTTTTTGACATTCAAAACTCAATAAATCAGGTTAGGGATTAAATAATAAAAAATCCTTCTGAAAAAATCTTCCAAATATTGTTCAGTCCAAGGCTGGAAAATTTGAAGACATTAGGTCCTACTGACGTGGACATAGTGTCGCCACAATGACGGAACCATGTGTTTTGAGAAAAAGGCCCTTGAAATTGCATTGTCCCATATAAGTCTATGGGCAAACATTGAATCAGCGCAATATTTAAACATGTAATTGTGAAGATTAGGTATATTTTTTGTTTCCGGGTGAAAGCTTATGTGTTCAGAGACCAATTTGGCCCAAAACCTGAAAACTGAAAAAAAAAATAGTTTTGCCTGTAGTGTCTCCCCTTAAAGTAGCTAGAACTTATTATTATTCGGCAAAGTTTTTTTTTTAAAACGAGTGCCGACTCAGACCATTCCAGACCATCCAAAAAATTGATGAATGTACTCCAATAAAACCTTTTATGAATTTATGAAACTATGCCACATAAATTAATGATATATATAACACTTTATTTCTCTAGTATTGTCAAAAGTCCATAACGCCAAAAATAAACACATTCTTGAGACTAAAAATCATAAATATCTCCCTAATTTGCCCACATATATTTTTTGCTCTACCCATCCAAAATGGTACATGCAATACGGTAATTGCTCATTACTTTCCCCCATACTAAAAATATGCAGCATATAGCCAGCTCTAAAAATTGACACTCCCATTTCTCCACACCCCCACGGTTTTGCTTTCGACATCAATACTTTGCTGCCATCATTACTGCAAACCAGGAAGTGATGGCGTCGCAGGCATCACCCCACGCAGTCGCCAAGCTTCTGGTTACATTTCCTTACGCACACACACTTAAAATGGCAAGACGTAAAGCTATACCTCGGCACGCGAAGATCTGTCTGCACATAATGGGCTTTCCTGATGGCAAGGGACCGTAATATCCCCTAAAGAGGTTAGCGCTGCCGACTGGAGTATGAAGGATGGCGTGCACAATGGGGGTGGGTGTGGGAGAGGGGATGAAGACAGACTGTAAAACACCTATAGAGGAGGTAGTTTAATATTTATGCACGGTTATAAATTGGAAACCATGCGGATTTTTTTGGTCTTTGTTTCTTTGCTCTTGTGTGCAATATACAGCCTTTGTGTGCTTGGTAAAAAACAAAAAAAGAGTAATGGTGTGCCCATCAGCGGCTCGCGGTCACAACTCATTTGTCTGATGACAGAAGAGAGAGAGAGAGAGCGGGGGAGAGAGAGACAGGAGAGGGGCGATCAAACCTCATGAGAATAATCAATGCTGCTGGATCTGATGACTTCATTGTCTTGTTTTGATGAGGTTTCATGGCACGACGACGAGTGGATTTACAAGCATATTTCACTGTTGTCGTAAAGTCTGCTTTATGGCAGTGTGCGTATAAGGACATCTATGCAGTCCTCCTCCTCTTTATACAACTACCCCCTAGGTATTACGATTACAGTAAAAAGTATGGATGTTATCACTGCAAAAAGTCACATCTAGGTAAGTTCAAATGACTTTAATTAAGAATATTTCACCCTAAATTGAGTAAGTTTGACTTGCCAAGTAGGCAAAAGAGTAAAAGCAATCTTTCTTGTTTTATGTGCAAAAATACTTGTCATGATTTGTCTTTTGTTCCTCTGTTTTGGTATGTTTTGTCTTTGGTCTTGTCCTGTTTTATTTTGACATGTGTTCTGTCCTTGTGATTTTGCTTTACTTCCCTTGTTACCTGCCTGCCCCGCCCTTATGTGTTTCACCTGTGCCCTGTTTCCTCTTGTATTTATACCCCTGTGTTTCCCTTGTCCTTTGGCGCGTCATTGTCCATGTCAGCCCCGGTCTGTTGCAGTTCTGTCATTTTGGTTTTCATCGTTCATTAAACATTGCCAGTTTTTGTTGCAGTCCTGCATTTTGGGTTTTACTTTCTTCACTCCACCACCATCCATGACAATACTTCCATCGGCAGATCATTTTACTTACCTATCAAAATTCAAGGGAAAATATACTTATTTACTACTAAGTAAATGTTGCTATTTATTAAACTAAATTACTTTTTGTAGTAGCAGTTGGTATAAAATGCAGGGTGCCTTCCATTTATTTGGAAGGTTTCAATTTCATGAGGTTTACTGTAGATTTCAAATTTCGCTGTTGACCTTGGGGTGATGTAAATCTCGTAGTCACAAAAGCATCATATTGCTTTTAGTACCAGATTACGGAAAACGGAAATCTAATGTCAGAATATCAACAATGGAATGGGTTACGCACGTTAAACTTGGCACAAAGTCTGAACACAGTTACAGTCACTACACACTTTGTTGTAAAGGCCTGCGTGTGGGTCAAAATCAGACCCAATCCTAACGATGGAATGGGTTACACACGTTAAAGAGACTAGATGCAAGTTGGTCATTTTTATACTCACTACTGCCACCTCAGGTCTTACGGGTAGCTGCTGTTTATTAAGCTCGTGCATGACGGCAATTCGGACCCGAAGTAACAACTTTTTGAGTGACAGTGCAGGATTTTAGAGGCAGTTGTGGTGAACAGCTCTGGGCTCATTCTACACATTAGGACATGGCTGGAGCAGGTAGGGGGAGGAGAATACTAAATTTTAACATTTTCACACTGTATAGTCCCTAACGAAGTTGTGTCCAGGTGTTGCCACTGAGCCGCGCTGCCACTGTGGGTCAACCTGACCATGAGCATGTTTATGGAGGTAGTGGAAACCGTAGCACTTGGAAGAAACCTTGCTGGCTCCCTTCTTTGCTCCTCTGATCCTCTGAAACGGTGCAGCACCTCATGGGTTCGTCCCTGTTTCAGAGCGTGGTGTCCTGCACTGGTCAGCTCCACCGCCTCCTTCCTCCTGCGCAGCTTCCTCCTCTCCACAACAGTCTTTCACCATCTGAAAAGCTTAGCAGTTAATCTGTTTTATTCTCCAGTGAACGTCCATTAGCCAGAACAATAGAAGGCATGCGTGGCTTAGCTGTGAGTCTCACCCGGATACCTCCTTGTTTGTGCCTTTTTTTTGTTAAAAGTTGACACAACGTCTTAACACAGTCACAAACACTTCATAGCTTGTTGTAAAGGACTGCTTATGGATCCAAATCTGAGCCAATCCTTTCACATGTTAAGCAAATCTGGGGGAAAATAGACACCTCAGAAAATGCAGATGTGGTAGTCGGTGCAGAAATATCCAGTGTACTGTACTTGTTGAGTTCACATGGATATTTAAATATTCCAAACAAGATGGTGACTATACAAGAACAAAACTTGACGTGGTTGAGAATTTGTCCATTTTTGGGCTGTAGTTTCAAGCCAGCACCCTCTGCTTGAAACTGACTGACTGTGTGGAGGTTATGGTCAGCGGTACGTGCTGGGCAGTTGAAGGTATAGCAGAGAATTGGGGCTCGGGTGTGCTCTCTCCGTCTCTCACGCTCGGCTGAATATCATCAGTGTTGAATTACTCCTCAAAGTGATTCAGCAGCAGCTCCTTCACTCACTGCTGTAATATTTGTTATGATTGCAGCACGAGTGAAACCCATCCACGACGCGCGACTTACAGCGTCCAAATGGAAAGGCACTGGACTGGCAAAAAATACATTTGGGAAGTTATTTTTTCTTTTCCCCTATGTGGGAGTGATACACTTGGGGAAAGCCTGTTCATTTTACAGTGAAATGGGGGTAAAGCCGACCACTACAAATGTGCTAATTATGCTATTGTGTTGGTCTTAATTTGGTCTCGGTTTCCAAATGGTTGATAATGAGTAAAGGCCATTTTAGTCAGCCAGACAACCAGCACTTTTCCATTATTATAAAATGTTTTCAATAACTGTACTGGTTTGCTAGACTTTAATAAATCCCTTTCATCCCTCTGGGGGTATTACAAGTGTTAATGGGATGATTGGGTGGTTTTCATCTCCCTCTGGTGTCTCTGGCCAGAAAACCACAATTGCAACTTTCCTGCCTCCAGGTCAGAGGCCTCAATACACACCAATGGAATCATGAAGAAGAAGCTAACAGGCTAACGTGCAAAGCTAACTACGGGCTAGTGCCACTTAAACAGTATTTACAGCCACATAAATATTATACAGGCCCAGTAGGAGATGCTAAACTTGTAATGGTACAACTTGTTCAAATAAATGGGCTTTATTTAACAAGGTGAGAATAGTTTTTTAGTAGTAATAGTTTTTTTTTTAGACTCCCACACTCAATTACAGGTACACAATGAATGGCACAACAAATACTGCCGTACGTAATCCGCAAAACTATGCCATCTCTGGATTTCCTTTGATCTCTATATCATTGCATCTATAGCTAATGCCTTGGTAGGGGTCTCAGTAGACCATTTTACAGAACACTAGACTCCCCGTCCTGTTAGAATTGCATTTGTAACACATTCGTATCCCTTGAAACCAAACCCAGCCACGACGCGAAGCCCGCTCTACGAGTTTGCAGCTAATTTCACATCGCATCACCGCCACAATACGTCACCCCACACAGTACAAAATCGAAATCTCTCGGAGGGTGTTTTTCCTCAGCCTGCCCAGTGTGAAGCAGGATGTCCTTAACAAGGCGTGGCGTTTAGAAAGAATAATAGTAACCCGGCTCGTCCTCTTCATGGATCTGGCGGTTGTAGCTGTGAAATTTCATTAGCTTTTGCTGCCTTGGCTTGACGGCTCTCTCTGTCACTCACCCCCAGCCGCAGATCACTGTTCGAGCGCGATGCAAATCCAGTTCTTGCACCACAATTGCCTGGCCCCACTGTATACTCTTTCTATCGTAATTAACCCCTAATTTGCGCAGTTTCTATTCTATGTCTTCCCGTGACATCTGGCTCCAAGCTGCATCCTCGCTGTGCCACAAACCCGAGGCAGAGGGCTGCATATGAATTGCAGGGCAAGAGAAGAGTGTTTGATTCAATGAAACACCATGTTTTCTGATAAAATGTTAATATAAGGGTGATTCATCGCTCTTTGTTTTTTTGTTTTTTCTCACAGAATAGTTTTCCACCAGAAGAACAGCGCGCAGCTTTTTCTGACCTTGCACAAAAAGGCTGCCTGAACAAAATACATTAAAGAACAAAAATGCAATATTCATGCTCAATGGCACAATTCAAAATATTACAGGAAAGCATCATGTCGTTTCAAATGCAAGAAAATAAAATATTGTTATTTTTTTCCCATTTGATCCATCAAATGTGGGCTAAGGAGCATTTTGAATATTGGGGAGGTTGATTGGGGAAGATAGTTCGACTTGGTTTTGGCAGTACCCATGGTCTTCTAGTTGTTAGGACTTCATGATACACTTTGGGCTCGATTTTCTGACTGGCGCAACAACAGTGTTGCTCAAAGTGAGGTTGCTATCTTGCTCACAAACAACAATGTGTTAGAGCTGTTCGCCGGTAGCCAGGGGGTGTGGCTTAGGGGGAAAAAGGGGGTAGACTGAGGTGTGGTGTGCTTCCTCTTCACTCTCTTTACATTAACATCATGCGCATCTTAGACACTTCCACTATTAGTTAAACACTGTCCATGTCCTGAGAGAGATCAATGGTCCCATAGTGCTCGAGTGCGTGGTGCTCCACGCCGCAGAAACGTGATCAAAACAACGGCATGTGCAGCCCCTCACACCACCCCCACACTCATCACCACCCACAGAAGCAGAAAATATTCCAGTCTGGTATGGTTTGTCGGAGGTAAAGCTTAGGGAGGGGCCACTGCTGTAACATCGCCATGGGTGTCTGTCCAGCCCAGGTATGAAGCTACAGAATGCACAAAGCGCCTCCCGTCTGCGTTTAGAAATGCAAGTTCAGGCCCAGTAATTCTAAGTCTTATCCTCTATCGCCGCTATAAATCATTATCCAAACATTAAACATATGCATATGCTTTCAGTAGACTTAGTCTTTTTTTGCTGTCACATGTAAAAATAGGACCGTCAGCACTCAAGAATTCAAGACAACATCTTCAACAAAATCCATCTTTTGAAAGTAAAAACGTAGTTAAAATGTCAAGCATAACACCGAAGTATGTGAATGATGTCTGTCATTGACGACTGTGTTATGAAATGTGTTATTTCAATTCATAAAGCTGAGAATTCTGTTCAGAATAATGTAAGTGCGCATCCTCTGCACATTTGACTGAGCTCCATTTCAGAGTTTGATCTTGATGAACAGATCCTCTAATTTCAGGGTCAAAATGATTTATTGGCACTGAAAAGTTTGATGGAACTCAATGTCAGTCTTAAGCTGTTTGTTAATGGCAGCTCTCACTCTCTGTCACTTTTCCAATTTCTTGACTCCAGTTTGTGTCATGTGGCCTCTATGGTTCCATCCCCAATACTCCTCGCCCCTCTCTCCCTCATCTCCCTCCTGCTCAGCGCTGACATCCTGGGCCACACACTCGCTCTCTCCCCAGTGGGGCCCTCTCCTTCCCTCTCTGCTGAAACCTGCACATCTCTCATCTGAACTGCAGTGTGTCATTTGTCAAACTCCTCCAGTGTCTCAGAGCAGAGGAGGATGCTCGTACAGCGGTTGGGGGGTTTGGGGAGTTTGCGGGGTGGGGAGATAGATAGAGATGGATGTCCCATAAGTCTAAGGACTCTGGGACATTTAGTGTGTGTGACACACAGTCTATCAGAGCAGATGAGAGTAATCCCACACAGACTGAACAATTAGTTTTTCTTTAGAGACAAACTGAAGAAGCAACAGCAGAGGTGTTTTAGTTTTCTCCAGTCAACCCACACAATACAAGATTGAAGTTGGGGAGTTTTGAAATGAAAAATGATGACTGAATTACTCTGAAAAGTCTAGACCACAGGCTTTGCCTCCTCAATAGCAAAAGGCTGGAACGTGAATTCTAAACAGGGAATTTCTGTTTTTGGCAATATACCATTTCCTATGCCTTGAATGAATCCCTAGTAGAATGAAAAATATAACTATATTGTTCATTGTGCCATACTCCAACCAATCTAGCCTCATAGTTGTTGGATAAAATAAAGGTCATATTAAAGGACTAAATTAATAAATAGTGCAAGGCTTGGATGTGGATAATTGAAGATCATGCCCCAACCAAGCTGTAGGAGGAAAAATCTTGAAACCTATCTTCATAACATTACATTACATAAAGAGCTAACCCTGGAAATGAACTGGATTTTAATGTTCATCTAAACTTAATCTATGACCTGAGACCACATTTAATGTCAGCTTTCTTGAACATGATGATGTTTTGACTGTAGTATTACTAGGCATAGATAGAATTCAGAAACTGCTACGATGTAAAAGCTAATGTTTTTAAGCAACTTAACCAAGCTTTTAAATATTACATCCTTTAACTATTCTTTACCGAGTGGTGTAAAATATTTTGAAGCATTTGGAAAGTCTGCTGGATGAATGACATCAATGAACTCCTTGTTAACAAACAGAAAGTCAGACTTTCAAAGGCAAACTGTCTCGTCAGATCTGTGTCTGGAAGGGCACCAACACATCTGCAAAACAGAGAAACTTATGTGGTCCTCGGGAACTGGGGGAATCATTTTCCCCAGTTGGAAAATGCACACGGACGTTTGCTCAACTGGGGAAAACAACTGGGGGACTCAGGATAAAAAGAAACTTGTTTATTTATCGTTTAATGTGAGCTCTTTGGTTAAACACTGTTTGTTGTTTTCGTAGTAAATAATGTGACAGAAATGCCCGACATAAATGCTTGCAAAAAGGAAACTTGCATGATCTTTCATAAAACCAACAAACCAAAGTTTAGCTTTCGAGACACTGATGCCAAATTTAATGGTTTATGGTTTGCTCAGTTAAACAATAATCATTGATAAAAGATTTTTATTTTGTGGAATCAGAATCCTCACTTTGCAAAGCACTTTCCAAAGCACATGAACACAATCCAACTGGGAACAAGGACGTTGCATCTCAGAAAAACAAGCTCCCCAGTGCACATGAACGCAGCATTACAATCAGTTACCATGGCAACCTAAAAAAAAAAAACTGGAAACTGGTAAATCTCTGACCTATGACAAGGAAAAATGGCTTTGCACGCCACTCTAACTGGGTATTACAACATGTGCTGTGCACTCAGAGATGATCAGAGTGGTCCGAGTTCAGATCAGAACAATGACAACAATGGCGGCCCCCAGTGGTGAAATGCAGCAATACCAGATACCTGTTGCCTGAAACGCAGCATAATCTTGTCTATCTGTACAATTGTAAAAATGTACTTGCATAAGACCGTTACAAAACCAAACTATTATTATAATAGGCTATAGAAACTTCCAAAAGTTCCCCTCCGCAGAAATGCTGTTGACTGTTGGGAAAGACAGCGATTTGCATTGCGGCTCTCTTTCATGTTCCTCTCTGTTTTGCCTCCTGCCTCTTTGCTGTAGGTTATAAATTTGGCTGTGGTTTGCTTGTTTATCTGCGCTCATTTCTCCTGCTGGGACCAAGGAAGGAGGAGGTGGAGATCTGGCCCTTCAGAGCTGACTAATGCTGGGGAACACTGCTCTGAGCGATGAGGGGCGGCCTGGATCGTTTATATAGAGCCGTGCTATCAGAGAGCCATAGGAGAGACCAGAGGGTTTGAGATTATCACAGGTGAACGTGCGGGGACGTGACCTGGCGCGCTACCTTTTCAAGGGCAAAACAAAGACAGGATTTAGGATAGAGACCAGCGGTTCTGAAAGGTACCACACTAAGTACCAACAGGCCAAGATCAAAACTGGACTAAACTGAATTGAAAGTTCAGATATTAGTGAAGAAAAAAAACAAAAGCATTGAAATGAATGAAGTCATAAATTGTAGATGACTCGGAGTACCACATGAACAAGACCAAGTAGCCCAGTGTGAGATATCTTATTGACTGAGTCTAATGAGCCAGGCTCGCCCTGTAGTACTTTCCTTTTGAATGCAGGAGTGTTCGGCTCTCCTCTCACAGCTAATTGTTGCCATGTCTCATTTTATTACAGTCCATTAACGGTCGTTATTTATAGCATCCATGGTCTGAGTAAGAATGTCCTCACAAATATCCCTTTATCATTCAGAGCATGTGCAATTTCTGTTCTGTATTTTAATAATCTATTTACATTAATGGCTTGATTTTCACAAATACGAACTTCAAAATCTTACAAAAAAAAGTAGATGTGTAGTGCTGTTTCATAATTGTCATCCCTTTGTATGATTTGTATTTGTTATTTATTTTATTTACGTAAGCCGCTATATTTGTGGCTGTAATGTTGTCCTGGGCAAACAACTTTACATTGGCCCTGGACTCTTAATTACTTGGTGATATCAGATCGACCCACCTTCCAGAGTAAAGATCCTACATATCTGTGTATGGAATAGGAAAAGAGTGTGTAGTCTTGGGTGGCCTGGCTGCACATAGTTCTTTTTCCCTGGCCAGTCTGATCTGTTGTGCCAACGTCAGCTCTCATCAGGAGCAGCACTCAGTGGGCTGGGGCTGTTGTCCATATAGGTCAGCGCTTGTTCTTTTCTTGTTTGTTTATTTGGTTTACAGCTAAAGCACTGGATGATCCCTGAGGTTTCCAAACTGTGGTCCTATCTTAGTCTTTGACCATCATACTCACTTACTCTGGATGTGAGCTGCAGCCTGTCGCACTAGCTTAACACACACATAGTTTTTTATACTGCTCTATATACACTTCATTAAACAGACACATGCACTCGTCCTCTCTGTCATAATACACTGTTTACATAAAGTCTAGATGAGATGCTTCGCCTTGAATTGTCTCAAATCCAAAGAGCATGACACAAAAGTGTCAACTTTACTTTGGAAAATTGAAGTTGCATTCAAAAGAAGAAAATCAGTTGTACAGTGTGTATAACTGTATAATTAATTAAAACTCAACTCAAAAATGGTCATTCAAAACAACTGGACTGAGACAGCATCCTCAGAGCTGTTGTCTGTGGTGACCACACCCACCAGATATACTGTAGATTTGTTTTGCTTTATTCCCCATGTAAAGCGTCTTTGAGTGTCCAAAAAAGCGCATACATGTTTGATGTATTATTAT
The DNA here is from genome assembly GCF_951799975.1 of Gobius niger. NCBI lineage: Eukaryota > Metazoa > Chordata > Actinopteri > Gobiiformes > Gobiidae > Gobius > Gobius niger. The sequence continues at coordinate 13,481,191 of NC_136855.1, read as the reverse complement.
TAGATGTGGTGGGTGTGGATGTTGAATACCCAGGTGACGTCACTGGCGGGGGCTCCTAACATGGCTTGGATCCAAGCCGTATTGGATCCATCCACACCATGTCTATATCTGGTGGGCGTGGTCGCCATGGACAACAGTTCTGAGGAAACTCTCGGGCTGAGCAGCTACACTGTCAGTTGTTTTGAGTTACTGTTTTATTTTTAATAACTTGTTATATACAAATCGAATAAGTGTAATTAATATGTTGCTCAATAGAGCCAAATACATCCACAATATATTACTAATTCTGTACACAATAACTGGAAGTTTTATTTTCTGTATTTAGTGCACCTGTATTGGTGACAAAATGTGACAAAAAACATATATTGTTTTATTTCATCATGTTATAATATTATAATATATATATATATATATATATATATATATATATATATATATATATATATATATATATTATTATTATATTACATTATATTATAAATATTTAACTCTGATGGAAGAAATGTTGTGATACTAATATTCTCGCTTCTTGTGATGTGGATAATAATGCAATAAAAACACATGTGTGTGCAGCCCTACTTCCTTAACAGTTTGAATGACAGATTTTGTCCTTGCTGCAGACACTGTGAGCTGCTTCACTTTTCACAGGTATCACTTTTGTCTGGTCCAGTGTATGTCAGTTGCACTGAGATACTGCAGTACAGCTCTGAACAACACACAGGGTGTACTTCAAACTATCACAAGATGGTGTCCTATTGCCTCGGGGCTTGTACTTTCAGCCATTGTCGCTGCAGGGCACTGAGATATCCCTGAGCCTGTACAAAAGGCCATTTGGATATAGAGCTTGCACCACATTATAAGTAATAGCTGCTGTATGAGAATTACTATGGGGTTATCACGGCCACACAATACCACACCTGCAACGTGCTTTATATGAGCCCGGAACACAATAACATCACCTGCCCACGCGGCATACAGGGATTAATCCTCGCAATAACAGCCTCGCAATATAAACACAAGCCAAAATGACAACAAGTAGTCAAGGAAACACACTATATTGTTGACAACATAATACGTAGTAGTGAAATGGTGGAAAATACTACATTGCAAGTTCATATAAACCTTAAAATTTGAAACACTGACTTGTCTATGAAAGTTTTCTAGCAAAAGTAATAATATAGTAGCAGTGGTGGTGGTGCATGGTCACGGTGGCTTATCACAATACTTCTCCCGTAAAGTTTCTTCTACAAAAGAACATTGTTTCTTGACTCCTAAAACTTCATGAATGCTGAAAGTCTGTCCCATTGCAGGTGTGTAATTACTATCCGACTTTCCTGTGGGTAACCTTGACGATTCTCACACACTGTGAGAGCCTGCCTTCGTCTGAGACTGAGAGAGGGAGAAGTGGGTCAAATGGATTCCGAATTAAGTTTTGATTATCGCAGTTTGTTTAATTACATTTCAGTTCATTTCAGTCAGCTTTATTGTCAATTCGACTAAATGTAAATGCAGACCTATTCATGCAAAAGACAACAGAGCCACATCAAATCCAAGAGGAGAGTTTGGCTTCTTGATGGCTTGTTGGATGAAGATGCCCTTCAGTCAGTTGGACCTGTCACTGAAGACTGTGAGATGGATGTGGTATTGAGATAACCCTGTCCTGACCACTGTCACAGAAAAGACGGTGGAATGGGCCCTGTCCAGATCATGGTTGAGCCAAAAACACAAGTCTTTAGACCGTCAACAGTGTGTCGTCCATGGCTTGATATCCAAAAATCGCTTCTACCAATAGGGACAATCGGCTTGTTTAGCAAAAACGATGCTCTCCAAAGCTGAGAATGCTAAACGTTCAGCTATAGGTACTCTTAACCGGGATCCTGGACCCTCAAGACCTGGAGAGGCTTCCTCTGCGCGGTTGCTTCTGTAACGCTGAACAATGGATCCAACGTAATGCACTTTTCCTGGTTTACAAGGGACCGCAACAACAATTAAACCTGGGTTGCCATAAGCTGCACGTGCACAAGTACAAGTTCATGCCATACAAACTCAGAACCTCCAGAATTGCACTGCACTCGCACTCAGAATGACTTTATTAGGGACAGATGCTGGGATTTTGGTAGTGTGTGAGAGTCTTTATAGTTATTAAAAATGGGTTTTAGCCATATCATCTGGCAAAGTGTGTGGGCTCATTCTGATTCGATAATTAAAAAGCACCAAATATCTAAGAACCAAAACTGAGTATGAAGTCTACTAAAATGAACTCTATACAAAGGTGGTGCCACCATTTTTGCCTCTTACCTGTTGGCATATTTGCTCTCAAACATTCAACAACTCTGGAAACAATAGGTCCCTTCTTCATTGCTTATTAAAGGTTACATCAATAACTCCTATTTGCCCAGTGATGATACTTTGCTTCCTTGTCCCGTACCAGGTGTGCTCCGTATAAACAGGAAACAGGTGGCTCATTGTTGCTGTGACAGGATGAAAACGTGTGCCTGATGCCTCTGTTTGCTGCTTGAATGCTATTCCTGTTTCAATAAAACCTACTGTTATTTCAATATTCATGCCGTCCATTCAAAGAGAGAGGTTTTCATGAGCTGACAGACAACTCTCTTTTGGCATTTACTTTTTACTATCTCCCTACATGCATCTGTTTTGTCAGCTTTCTCCTTGTTAGGCTTGTGAATGCGTATTTACATAAACTTCGAGTGACTCCCATGGGCGCCACTGGATGGTCCTAAAGACAAGGACAGGCTAATTAAGAGTTTTGAATGAGCGGAATGGGAAGAGCAAAATCCCACATGTGGACAGCGCTGCCACTGTCGAAAAAAAGGCCAAGTGGGAGAGCGGCGGGCACAATGCTGTTGGCCATTGTTATGCAGGATTATCCACAACCTGGCAACACGCAGCTGTGCCAGGTGGTCCTGTCAAAACAGCAGAAGAAGATGAGCTGGACTGGTGCATGCTGGGCCAGCGCTGGAGGACAGAGGAGGTGAGGAGTGAATCTATTGTGGTCGTGAGACGGATGTGTCAACTGTGAAGCAAAAGGGGAATCGCTATGGACAGGATTAAGCATTATGTCACCGTGGGATGAATTTAAGGGGACATGTTTTCAGTTTTCGGGTGACAGTGGCTCAAGGGATCGAGCGGTGTCTAATAACTTAATGGTTGGTGGCTTGATTCCAGCTCGAATCTCTGTGTCCTTGGGCAAAAAGGATTTCTAAATGAAAACTTCGGCGCGTTTTCACAATTAAGGTGGCACTTTTCCACCTACATTAGGCACTCGAGACACGTTTCATCAAGGAACCATTCAAACTCTCATTCATACAACAGTGTATGCAGACACTGGAGGTAAGGTGGCAGCGCTGTCTGTTTAGCTATTGCACCATTTACTACTTTTTTTGTTTTACAATTTTTCATGTCAACAGAGTCTCAGTCTGAGTCAGTGTTTAAGCTGCTCAAGATGTTAGTATGCTACTGGTTAGCAACTGTCATCAATCAACTGTCAATGGCTTCAACAAAATAAACACATGTGTGGCTCACATCCATAGACTGTAAAAAATAATGGACGTCTGCTGCTCACTCCTCCCCGTTTACCATAATTACCACAGTCGTGGGGGAATTCATGGAGGATTTACAGACTCCCCCTCCCCAACTCTGACGAAGCATGTTCCTAAAAAGGACATAGGAGCGGGATCATCACCTTAGACTCGGCCCTTGCGTGACGTGTAGCTCGCGCTGCTCCAATGCTAACAGTCCGACCCTCATTAAGTAAGATTTCTAAAATTCTTCTTACGAAAACCAGCCTGGTTTCATATATTGTGACTAACCCAGCGTTATCTCAGGAGGAATATCTAGCCTAGTCTAGTGTTGAAAAAATTGAAACCCGGCGTTAAAGTTGTTTTTAAGGTGTCTAAACCAATGCTTTTCAATGGGGGCCTAGTGGCGACATGGAGGTACTACAGCAATGGCGGAGCAATGGCAGCCCCGTGGTCATAAAGAAGAGCAGCCAGCGCCCATTGCTCACATCTATGAACACTGAGGAAATACTACAAAAGCTCAGCTCTGACCTCTGTCACATGTTGTACCCAAGGCTAGATGTTTGTGGTTCAGGGCTTTCTCTTGGAGAGGTCAAAGCTGAGGTGTTGAAGCTTAATGCTAACCGGTAGCATGCTAGCATCTTGAGGAGCTTAAAACACTGACTCACTGGTTTCCTCACATAAACGTGCGTATCTGGGGCCGTGTTTTAACTGCCATCTTCTTGAGCAATGATTACAAGTATGTAAAAATGCCTCTGTCAATCAGTTGTCCTTCATTTTCATCTTGAGTAGAGATATTGTTACATGTTGTAGTACTGCATGCTTCTACGTCGGTATTCAAAATGGCCGCCAAAACAACAAAAGTCACATGACTGTATAAGACAACCCGCTCTATCATCTAAAATGGCCGCCATAACAACAAAAGTCACATGACTGTATAAGACAACCCGCTCTATCATCTAAAATGGCCGCCATAACAACAAAAGTCACATGACTGTATAAGACAACCCGCTCTATCATCTCATTGCTATCTAGGGCCACATAACTTGTCCATAAAGTCTATAGAATCGATATCAGTGTTTTAGACGATAACAATATCATTTTTTTTACGTACCTTTTTTAATGACATAACAATAATAAAAACACAATGATGACAAGCTAAAAATAGCTCTTTGAGGACTAAAATCAATGAGATGAGACAAAAACATGAGAAAATTGTTTGTCAGACCGTTCGCAAAGAGAGCTTGTGTGTGAAGCGGTACCTCACGTGGACTCAGCTCATGACATTTCTGCCAGTGCCTGTTTGTGGTGTAATCAAAAGCGATATAAAGCCAAGAGATTTTTATTATTTATCCCAATTTCCAAAACTACCAACCAACCAAAAATAAAACTTAACCAAAACTTTTTTAGTTTTGGCAGTGTAAAATGTGACTAAAACAGATCACAGCCACCAGGCAGAGCTCTAGTTCAATTGCACAGGGAATCTCAGACATAAACAAAGTCCATTAAAGGCACCCTAGTTATGATGACTGTCCAACCGTAGAAGGAGACTAGTGTTCGCTCTACCCTTGGTCATGTTTTACACAGTCTGCTGAGCCTCTCTAAAAACACCTCTTGACCCCTAAAGAACAGTGAGGTCAAAGCGGTGGTTTCTCGTTGAACGGTGCCGCAGGATTGGTCAGTCGACTGTGGCGTGGTCAAAATAAAGGCCAGAGAGAAAAGATCCTCTATAAGATTGAATATGACCCGGACCAAGGGCAGAAGCTAATATGTCAGAGAGAAACCAATGTCAGACTCTTAAATTGCTTTCAGTTACACCCAGAGAAACCTTTTATCCGTATTTCTCCAATTTCTTACTTTCATAGACACATTTCTTACAATCACAGGTATGGTTTTACATCATTTCCATGCATACTTCTACTTCTTTATCTGAGTTTAAGTCTTTTGATTACCGCCGACAGTCTTTTCTTCATTCCATTAATAAAAACCCCAAGACTGAATCTTACAAAGCACATGATGTTTTTACAGTCTGCAGTCTGTAGATATCTGTTGACAGTAAAATCTCAGTCCTGACATACCCCCTGCTCCACGCTCCACTGTTCCCGCCCCGGGCCCAAAGCGGCTTGGGGGGGGGGGGGGGGGGGTTCTGTCGGAGAATCTGCCCATCAGGACGACTGGGGGGGGTCAAAGGCCATGGTAAAAATACAGGAAATGGACGAGAGCAGCTGAAGGGTTGAGCGTCTGTGGAGTTTGTGGGCGTCGGGTCGGCACACTCGCTTCCTCACTGGCTGCCAACAAGACGACTGCGATCCGGGCTTATTCATCAGAGAGCCCCGTGGAGGCCGACGGAGCAGTGGAGCGAATGTGGACAGAGCCATGTAGCCCTGGAGGATGAGAGGGGGGGAGAGGGTGTGAGGGGGAGGAAGAGGAGGCACAGGATGAGTGGACAAGCATCGACACAGCAAGGTCTTTTAGGCATCTTTAGATTGAGGCGCAGTCAAGGAAATGTATGTTTGGTGGAAAGTAGCCTATATTTTTGTATTTTTAATTAGGGTCCTCGGCGTCTCGGATACTTGGGACTGAATCCACGCCATCACAGCGCCGCCAAGTGGTGTTCCATTTCACTTGGACCACTCGCCCCCTCGCAGCACGACTCCTCCGGTTGGTTCATTTACGAAGGGTACACCTGTGGATCCTCTGCTGCCTCATAGAGCTGATATTACCCATGATGCACTGCAACATTGTTTTTTTTTTCTTCCCCTTTCTCCCAAAAATGTACTTGTTTGTACTCACTATTAAAGGTTTTGTTCCACGTTTGTGCAAAAAGTAATCATTACAATAATAAAATCATTAGGAGAAGTGCTGTGAGCAAGTAAAGATGTACAAATGAGGTTTATATAAAGTTAATCTTCATGAAAAGCCTAATATATAGGTCTATTTATCGAGAAATTATGCCTTTGGTTGTTAAGTCTGCAACTGTAGGCGATTAGCGAGAAACTGGACCTGCTAAATACATTTAAAGGGGGGGTATTATGCAAAATCGACTGTTTCAAGCTTTACACCATGTTATTATGTCATTCCCTCATTAAAAACATGCCTGAAGTGTTGCCTTGGCACATTCACGTATTTTTGAGTAATCTGTAAAAACTCTGATGGCGGCCATTTTAGGGATAAATTTGCCTGAGTCCTCCTAGGAACGCCCCCACCTCCTGGAGACGCCTCCGAGCTTTCATCACCAGCCGAGTAACCAACCACTGCTCCTCAGCAGAACCCCCTCCCCACTGATGCCACATACAGCATGTCTGAAAGGGTCAGAGGTTCTTAAAGAGACAGAGGCCTATTTCAAGACATTCGCTACAGCCATTTTGAGAGAGCAATTTTATACAAGGCAGTTATTTTAATTTCCTGCATTTACAGACCAACAGAAGGTTTCGTCATCATTGTAGTGTGCTATAGACTGGTGCTATGTGATTGAAAAAAGCATAATAACCCCTCTTTAATATTTGAATTGAATTCCTTGTAAATTCTTGCAGAAATGTTATTACTTTATTCAGGCCAAAATATTCAAACAGTAAAGATATTCAACCAAATCCAGTTGTTATTGCAAGCATAGATTGACATTTTAGTATATGACACGCAGCCGCTCGCTCTGGAGGCCATTCCAATCGAGCTCAAATGCGGCGGTGAGAGGACACTCGGCTCCGTTTTGAAGGGCCCACCACCGAGGACGTCAACGAAGTGGAGAAACGGAGGAAGGGTCCTGGCAATTGAGAAACAGACTTTGTTTTGGGTCTACCCGGCGTATGAGTAAAACGCATGGCACACCGTTTGCTGTCGCCGGGCTTCCCCTGGGTCCTAGTGCCCCATCACCATTGTTGAGAACCATATCAAATCCAATGGCGGTAATTATTGCCAATGGCAGTTAAACAGTTTACTATTAAACTATTTCCTGCGGGTAGATAAACTTGTAATCACTGCTACAGTGCGCGGCTCTGACCTCTAACTTCAGGGTACAAAAACACAGCAAAATGAATAATGTTAATGACAAAACTATTCTTTCAAAAATGAGGAACATTATTCAGACAAAATGTTCAGGAAATGGCAAAACAAAGCAGGGAAGCCATGTCTGAGAAACCAAACATCTGGCACTTGTTTCTTTTGCAACTTCTGCCGAAACTTTCTCCACGTAACTTTTGTAGGATGTACTTGAGTTGCTGCAGTAGTCTCTGAAAGGAGGATAGAGAAAAGAAAAAAAAGAAAGAAAGAAAGAAAGAAAGAAAGAAAGAAAGAAAGAAAAGGGGAAAAAAAACTTATATTGAAATGTGAATACGCGGAAACACAAAGGCGCTCAATGGCAATTACCACACACTGGCGGGCACAGCTGACAGTTGGAGAGACGTATTCTCAATGCATTTTATTCTCAGACAAATGACAAAAGATGAGCTCGACACAAAAGTGCATCTGCCGGTGCGGCCCAATGAGCTGCTCCTAATGACCTCCTCAAACACACACTGGTTTCTCGGTAACTTTTGACATTACTCTCAGTCGAAAAGCATAGAACATTTTGACAATATACATGCGAGTGCCGTGCAAAAGTTTGGGTCAGAAATGTGATTTTCCGCATAAACATATGGTCAGTGATGCAGCTGTAGAGCAACGTGGATCACTAATGTAATGTCATTTCAATGTAATGAGATGAGTTGTTTTGAGAATAAAGCTGGAATTATCTCCTCCTGCCACATCTGAACATAAATGCATTTGAAAGTATGAGCGTTGCCGCCTAAAGTCGCAGAGGGATTGTTGTGCATTGACCGTATTGCGCTTTTGATCATGTTTGTTGTTGTTCCCCTTTCCAAAATCATTTCTGGAATAGTGCCACGAGATATCTTGTCACAGTGTAAAGTAATAACTCTTTCTTCTTTTATTTTTTTATACAGGCTGCAATTTAGATATACTGGAGACCTATTTCCTGAAGACTGCTTAGGAAATATTTAGACAAGAGTTCTCTAATCACTTAAAAAAGAAAGAAAACTTGGGTCTTGGGCAAGTTGGTCATATTATACTCACTACTGCCACCTCAGGTCATACGTGTAACTGCACCTTCTATATTAAGCTTGCGCATGACGGCACTTCGGACCCCAAGTAACAACCTTTTGAGTGACAGTGCAGGATTTTAGAGGCTTGTGAGGTTGTGGTGAACAGGTCTGGGCTCATTCTACACATTAGGACATGGCTGGAACATGTAGGGAGAAGAAAATACATAATTTTACCTTTTTTTTAAAACTTTGTATAGTCCCTTTAAGCTTTGAATTCTATTAAATTATTATTTTCAATAGCAATTTGGATATCTAATCACAATATACCTGTCAAAAGAGACACATTTATTATCCTTGTTCTAATATTAAACTGTATGCACACAGCCTGCATGATTTTATCCATGATATTGGTCAAATCTTATCAATTCCCATTCTTATTAGTTTGTTGATTTTGTTACAAAGAACACCATCCAAAGAAAACATAAAAGGGGCCCACCCCTAATTATTAGTATTTAGTATTTTTAAAGTCCAAATGTATTTATTTATTTATTTATTCATGTATTTTTTTGAAAATGGCATTACTACAGCATTGGACAAAACAGATTCAATGTTTAAATGTTATAGGAAAACTGCTCATTTTCAACACTAAACTGAACCATCACTGCACCAATTCTGAGCAATTCTGCACTAAAAGATTGCATTGGAGGCTTTTCGCATGTTTAACTCTCTTTGCTCTGGGTGAAAATTCCCCCGTACACACTCCGTACATCTGTCCCAACATGAAACAAAAAACATCAATGCTATCCGATTATTTTTTGCACATCAGTATGGTGTCTGTACCAGTAGCCTTTGTTAACAACATTTCAGTGTGTGCGTGCGTCCTCCACTCGCTCCCATTGTGGCCTCTTCAAAACCCCATTGGTTCCCGGTGATTCCTCTCAAATTATGTCTTCACGACTTCATCAGCGGCTGACAAACTGTGAACACTCTTTGTCTGTCTTTCCCCAGTCCCCCTAACCTTCCCATCTTCCACCACCTCCGCCATATTTTTTTTTTTGTGCCGCCGCGGCGCTCGGAGAACAATGTGCGAGGCAGAGGGGAGTCGGCTGTGGGCTGCGCCGCTGTCGTTAGCGCTAATGAGCGGTAATCTTCAGCAGTGGGGTGCTCGCCGCTCCACTGTATTTGGGATCTGAGAGGCTGATGCCCGCAGAACAAAGGAAGAGGCACCTTCTGAACTGTGTCCCACGGAGGGTAAGGGTTTGTGCACAGCTGGGCAGATGTTGCATGTGTGTCTTTTCCTATCCTTGTGACTTGTGTTTTATCCCATAAAAGTTTCATAATGTTGAAGGTTGACAGACGGACTTGTTGGTGACCTCTACGGTGCGACTAAAATGTGCATCGGCTGTTTTGTTGTTCTCTTTCGCCGCAGCTTGTGTGAAAGCTCATCGGAGACACTACACTGACCAAATGGAGAGAGAGTCTGGAGAAGTGGACCTCTGTTTACTTCACAGTGACTCCACTCTGCTGTTTGGGCATTTAAAGCAGGCCAAGTTGCCAACCCGGAGTCGGAACTGGAGCAAACATTGTCAACTGTGGCTACAAGAGCGCACACTTTCAGATAAGCATGACAACAAAGGAGAAGCAGAACAAAAAGGGAAAAAAGTGTATAATTATGTATGTGTGGTGTTTGTATATAGAGAAAGACCTTATGCAGCTTGTAGACATATAGCATAATAGTCATTTTGTAGCATTTTCCAATCCGATACTGTATCTGTGTGCTGTAACGCTGAATACTATAATATGTATCAATGTGGCATATGATTCCAAACATGTAGGTTTGAATTTATGAATTTATTTACCACAAAATAGGATTGCAAAAATGCACTTTGCAAATGCAAGGAGTTTTAAATCTTTATTTGTATTGTGGGAGGAGTTATGTCAGTTTTGGCATTACGAAAATCTAAAAGCTTCTTGAAAAAAATGTCAATATATATATACATATATATACACAAAACCAGGATGAAAACGTGTGAAAAATGTGACAAAACAAAGATGCAACAAAAAATGTCAAGAAAAATGTGACAAAAATACCAAAAAAAATGAGTGTAGATCAGTGGTTCTCAACCTGGGGGTTGCGAGATAAATTTGGGTTTCAACAGATCTTGTTGATAGAAAATATATTTAAAGGGACAAGATGAAAGTTGGTCATTTTTATACTCATTACTGCCACCTCAGGTCTTATGCGCAACTGCAGCTTCTATATTAAAGAGGGGGTATTATGCTTTTTCCAATCACATAGCATCAGTCTATAGCATGGCATGTTTTTAATGAGGGAATGACATAATAACATGATGTAAAGCTTGAAAAAGTCGATTTTGCAAAATACCCCCTCTTTAAGCTTGTGCATGATGGCACTTCGGATCCGAAGTAACAACTTTTTGAGTGACAGCGCAGGACTTTTACATTTCTAAACTCCGTCTAGTCCCTTTAAAGTAGTGCTAAGTAACTTGTTTACCATAATAAATCCTTTTCGAAGTCCCTCTGGGGGTAATACAAGTGTTAATGGGATGATTGGAGGGTCTTTCATCTCCCCCTGGTGATCACGAAGAAGAAACTAACAGGCTAACGGCAAAGCTATCTGCGGGCTAGCGCCACTTTAAACAGTATTTACAGCCATGTTTGAGGGGAAAAAAATATTTCCATTGTGCAATTGGATGTACAATATCCCTTTCTCCCGTTGTCTTTTCTGTCAGCGTAGTATTTACTCTCACGGACAATTAATAAGTTAAAAAAAATCGCAACTTGCTACGACACCTGCAGTTGCACTTATGGCCTCTGGGGGCAAGAGTTACTTAGTACTTCTTTAATGTAGCATGCAATATAATATTTTATTGAAACATATGTGTGCTATTTTACATGACATTATTTGTTAATTGTTAATTTGATGACTTTATACTTTAGTCTTTTTTTCTTCGTTTTTAAGAATTATAGAGGCTAATGTTTCTATTTCTCATGGTGTGAGCTGGGTGGGGTTCACAAACCCCTTTAACTGTTATAATGGGGGCCATGGCTCCAAAAGGTTGAGAACCACTGGTTTAAATCATGTTTTGACGGTTATAGCTTTTAAATTAGGTGTTACACTGGCCAATAGGCTGTGAACTCTTTAGTCCAGAAGCTTATAGATTTGGGTAAAGCCAAACTGGAGAAAATAGTCTCACTTAAAGTGTGGGTTGAGAGGTTAACAACAATATAACAATAGGCTGCATTATTTATTCCAACGCTGGAAACCAATATCAGGTCCAGGGCCTTGAAAGTTGTCCAATTACTCAACTGCCGCTTACACCACAGCTATGTAACTCCAATCCGAGCAGGTGCTTTTTCAGACGTCCCATCTGTGCAACACATGCATATCCTCCGTCTTTGTTTTAACATTTGTTTTGACAGGGAAGAAAACCACTCCGCCCTGCGCCGCTGCATGTGTCCCTGGGTTTCATCACTCGCCGGGCCTGTTTGCCATCGAGCTTCCCACAAGAAAACACACAAGTAAACAACACAAGACCATCATCGCCCCACAAAAAACAAAGAAAATACTGTCACTACAATACCTTTTTTATTTTATTTTTTTACTCTCTTCAAACCGGGATATCACCACCACCTGTGAGAGAGCAGCGATGCCCCGTAATGCGTTTCGATGACAGCTCTTGGATGGAGGAGGATTATGTCCGCAGACCCGAGGATGTGAAGCGCAGGAGAGAGACAGTGAGAGAGAGAGAGGGGGGATAAATTTATCTCAATCCAGGCAAAGAGAAAATGTCAGAGGGTTACCAAAGCAAAACAAAACGCTCTGAAGATGAAACACAGAGGCAGGAGGAAGGAAGAAAGGCAATAAAACGGTAAGAGGAGAGCGATGGTCCCGGTGTATAGTGCCTGGTACCTTGAGGCTAAAAGCAGTGTGTTCCCCTGGTGACAAAGCGCAGCGGTAGTGTCGAGGGTTTAGGGGGGGGTGTAGATCTAAAATAGACACATGAGCTACCAAGGCAATTTGTGGTCTAGCATGGAGTATTTTGTAGAAACAACGAGGCTATTAGAAGATACAGTGTATGGGAATGATTTAGCTGTTTTCCAGTTTGTTGGCTGCATGCTCTTCTCTCTCTTCAACACTCTTCAATGTCCTCTTTTTGTCTTCTTGGCCTCCCACACCGTCAAGACATGCACTATTCCTCCTCTGAGCCAGTCCAACAAGCATCTGCCATGAACTGTCCTTCTGATGCACTCGTTGCTGCTCTTCGTCATTGTCAAGGCGAAGCTCCACATCTCCAGCTCTGGTGTTTTCCAGCGGCAGACATATATATTACGGATACTTTGTGAGAACAGGCCACAGTTTGACCTTGGCTGGAGTTGCTATCACTTTATTATCTGCATCTGTCGGTCTCTAATGTCCTCTCTGCTCAAACACAACACCCAAATCACATCTGCTTTTGACAATATCCTCTGTACCAAGCCGGGTGCCAAGAGGTGAGTCTGAGCAATAATGTGGAGATACGGTATCTGAGCAAGGTTTACTGAGGCAGAGTGATGTGCATAATGTTATTTCAAGCCAAATACATACAACTATTTATCAGCAAACTCAAATATCAGAACACGTTGTCCTATACTTCTCCATTGTTAGATCAATAAAGGCTTATCTTATCTTATATGAGATTGAATTACATTACATGAATGAAGGCTTGTGTAATCTAAAAGTTGGAAAGCGAGTTTGTGCTGTGGTGTGTGGAGTATCATTGCTCAAACCACAGGTGTTACTTTAATATCTTCTTGGACGTGATGAAGGATGTAGTGGGAGTCTGGGCTTCTCAGCTGCAGGGCAGATTCTCTCACTTTTAGACAAAACCAATTTTATCTCTCCGTGCACCATATGGTGCTGCCGATCCTCACAGCCCCCTCCCAGAGTGAAAGGCCACTTCCTCATTATATTCTGCCCTGCTATTACCAGATTCATCAAAAATTAAAGTTGAAAAAAGGCTGTCAGGAAACAGGAAAGTCCTAATGCAGAATCACAGCTCTGTGAGGGAGACGAGATGAAATCTGGTGCCTTTTACCATATTCATATTCCACATACTCTATGGTGAGACCAATCTGCGGTGCCTGACAGGCTGTTCAGCTCCTATCTGCTCGGCTCCTCTGATAAATACCAGCAATATAAGGCACACATTAGCAGAAGATGGTCTTTTTTCCATTTGCTGATGACAGAGACAGATACTCATCATGTTGAAAGAATCTGGATTCCTCTTTTGTGGCAATAATGTACAGTATCACGGCAGAGGAACATGGCTCTGAATACAGATACATCTTTTACTCTAATTTACTTTAATGTCACCATTCCCATGCAAATAGCAGGCCATGTATCTACAGCTGAGCCTGCAGCATCAGCCAACAGCAATAACAGTGAGGATGGATGTGTGCGTCTTCCCATTGCAGGGACATTGGGCCAGTCACGGTGTTTTTAATTAAGAACATAACATTAAATCTATGGGGTCTAAAACTAAATAATGTCTTTTATTGAAAGCAAACCCATAATATGATTGGATAAGAGGATATGCTTGTTCTTGAACTCATGCCTTGGCTTGTTTGTGCTAGGTGAAAACGTTAAGACACTGATAAAACATTTAGCAGAAGACCTAATCTACTGTATTCATTCATCATGTTTGGCAAGCTGATGTCCCGCTCCCAAATTTACCAGTCAGGTCTCACGAGAGGCAAGTCCCCTCTCAGTAAAGACTACTTTTCACCAAAACAAACATAATAAAGTGCTTTCATTTTATTCTATGCACAGGGTTTGAATGTTACACACGATGGGAGAGTTCTTGTTATTCTTATACTAAATGTAGAAGAGATCAGCTTGTGCTCCGTTCACAACAAAGCCTCTTGTATGAAACACCCGCAGCATCTGCCTTTTCACGTTCTAACAGACAGTCGTGGTACGGTGTGTTCTCTTCGCGGCCCAAATAAACAGTGTGACAGTGAGCGGGCCCCTGACAGGTAACAGGGACGCTGCCTGTTCCCTGTCGCATTGAAAGGCGGAGGATTAAACCACTTCGAAACAGGTTTTTACAGCTGCGGCAAAGGGATCCAGGTGCTCCACACTGACCTCTGCTTTGAAGCTGTCAGGTGCGGGGCTCAGGTGGCAGTCCCATGTTTAGAGAGGGAGAGGGAAGGGCTGGAGCTGGTTTAAATGTTCTTGAATGTGTGAGTACGCATGTCTGTGTTCTGATACACGGAAGTAAAATAGGTTAAATAATAAATAAAATGACCTTGTGGTTGAAATAGGCAGGCAGACCCTACACAAAAAGTATGGTTCTTACCGAGCAAGTCATCACCTGGATTTAACTGTTTTGATCTTGGGTTGCTGCAGTTTGTCAGGTCTAAGTTCAGCATCCCCACAGCCCAGGCCAGAGGCAATTTTGGCTGACAAGACATACGTTTTGGGACCTGGTTCAGGCCGTTCAAGAACAGACTGCTGGACGATGATTGGTCAGAGGAGAGAGGACAGCCCTCACTCAAACAGGAATTGAATATTTCACATACCGCTGTTGGAAAAGGTGATAATAGCATTTAGCTGCTGTTAGCACAACTTTAGCTTGTGTTAGCATTACATTAGCATGTAGCATACCTTCATAGTTCATCTTTTAGCTGCTTCTTTCTTGTAGTAGTTGCCTTGGCACCTCAGAAGAATTCCATAAACTCCATCAAAAGGCATAATTTGCCATCATTGTTCTCATCGCCGTTCTGTTTATCCTTCAGTAATGTGTATTCTAGCATGTGCATCCGTGGGAGCGGATGCACATGTACACAACTGCGGTCCATTACTAAGTGGAAACCCTTGAGTGTACTGAGGAGAGTAGATATGTGAGAAGCCGAGTACTTCGACCGAGCCGCGTTGAATAGAAGCACACTATATGGATCCGTGACATAAGAGCCCAAAGAATAAGATCAGCCGACGACCTGAACATCCGAACATGACCAGGGTATTCCATCTATGGATCCCTTCTTCGGCACAAACATATTCCAAAATGACAATGCCAGAATTCATCGGGTTCACATTGTGAAAGAGTGGTTCAGGGATTTTCACACATAGATTTGTCACCACAGAGTCCAGATCTGAACCCCGTTGAGAATCTTTCTTCAACACTGGCCGGCAATAAATCTTTTTGCATTGCAGAAGCTTATGCAACAGCGAATGAATGCAGCAATCAAAGCGAAAGGCGGTCCAACGAAATATTAATAAGTAACCATAGTCCTTCCAAGCTCGTAATAAAGAAGTATTGTATATCATAATAGACAGCTGCAAAGAGAGAACGAGAGAGGGAAGGAAGACAGTGTGAGTGAGAGGCGTGAAAGGGGGAGGGGATGAAGAGATGTCCTCGCCGGTTGCCATGTGCACAAGAAGCTGTTTCCATCTTGTTGCTCACATCTGCACACCTGTCTGCGTTTGTGGCTCCCCCCGTTTGGCCGGGCCGACGAGCGTGCAGCGTGTGAAGGATGGACAGAGCTCAGACGGAGGTCAGAGGCAGCGCACGCACTCAGCTGTGACCACCAACAGTTGCAAACGAGATCCACCATCGCCATCAGACACGTACAAGGACTCTCGCACCACACCGCCTGTGTCTAAACGGGACGGATTTCCTTATTTACAGCCCGGCTTTCCAAAGTAGCTGTCAGAAATACATATGTTCAGCCTTCACCGCGTGCACCTCCGTCGATTCATGGGAGCTTCATGGACTTTGGGTGCAGCCATTGGCGCCGCGACGAGGAAAGGCTGAGCAGCTCATCAACATGATTTGTGCCTTTACAAACTATGCAGCAAGAGGGATGATTTTAGTCATAAGCTAAGCACACATTCAGGGGAACACATCAGACTTCTTTCTGTATTTATGGGACAAGTCTAAACTAAAATGTAATGATATTATTCATTTGTCACATGAATAACTGAAGTTTCAGAGTGCATTTCACAAACAATACTCTTTTTGGATGCATAATATTAAACCCTTAACCCAAACCAAGCACATTTTCTCCAGTTTTACCCGAATCTAAAAGCTTTGCGACTGGAGCTTACAGCCATAGGCCAGTGTATCGAATTATTTGAAAGCTAAGACCAACAAAACTCATCTGAGACGACATGCTTTTTCAAAAATATTTCAAAGACATGTAGTCTGGGAGTGAGCTACATTTTTCCGGTGGCCGTGATTAACAGACGGCATTAACCAATCAGAGCAAAGCTGGATATGTCACAAGCGGCAGGACGCCTTTTCAAAAACCTCCCTTTTCACAAGGAACGCTTCGAACGCTTGCGTTTCTTGCTCGGGTGACGGCTCCCGTCTCCTGGTGTGTGATTGGACCGATATGGGTAAAATCGTGAAATTATTGACTGCAAGCTGCTGCCCAGACGGTTCTGCTTTTGAACAGGAAGGAGGAACGTCTGGCTGGCCGGGCAATGTAATGTAACTGTGATCAAGTCACGAAAAAGTGAGCAAAACATGATGAAAACACTACCAAAAAGGATGCAAATGTGTTGAGTAACGATTCAATTGAGACGTTACTCTGGCCTATATACAGTCGAGAAGCTTTTACATTTTTCGGTAAATTGGACTTGAGAAAATGCACTCAGTTAAGGTGGGGGGTAAGAGGCTAAGAGGTTAAAGCAATACTAAGTAACTTAATAAATCCTTTTTGTAGTCCCTCTGGGGTTCATATAAGTGTTAATGGGATTGTCGGACAGTCTTTCATCTCCCCCTGGTGTCTCTGGCCAGAAAACCACAATTGCAACTTCGCTGCCACCGGACCGGAGCAACCAATGTACACTAAGAAGAAGGGGTGTGTACCTATGTTCCTCGGGTCCTATGTTCCTCGGGTGTATTTGTAGGTGAGCTCATACATCAACTGATCACAAGTCATGAGTAAAATGTCATAAATATATCGATCATCTTAAACCTGACCCTGCCCTAGCCACTAACCTTAAGGATAGTGGGCTGGTGCCTAATCTTAATCAATAGTAGTGGGGGAACATAGGGTTGACCCCAGAAGAAGCTAACAGGCTAACGGGCAAACAGTAAAAACAACAAACAGTATTTACAGCCAAGTTTGAGTGAAAACAAATATTTCCATGGTGTAATTGGGTGTACAATATCTTTTTCTGTCAGCGTAGTATTTACTCTCTAAATAATCGCTACGACACCTGCAGTTGCGCTTATGGCCTCTAGGGGCAAGCGTTACTTAGTACTGCTTTAAGGATAAGAGGTTGTCTGTCTAAAGCAGTGTTTTTCAACCTTTTTTGAGCCAAGGCACATTTTATTTCATTGAAATAATCACGCGGCACACCACCAGCAGAAAATGTTCTCATCAAAGTGTCTTTGCTGGAAACACCGTATAGTCTCACTAGCCACAATGCCTCAATACATCACTAATTCTCTTGTCTCAAAGAAATTAACTACCTGATATGGAACAGTATAATATGGTTACTCTGCCGATCACCAGCATAGACGCTCGAAAACGGTACATTATTTGTGGATAATAATGCATTTGTTTAAAAAAAAAAGAAAAAGAAAACTAGGTGAGATTGGATAATTTCCCAAGGCACACCAGACAATATCTCACGGCACACTAGTGTGCCACGGCACAGTGGTTGAAAAACACTGGTCTAAAGAACCAAAGAACTGCACCTCCTCTCTCTATATCAGGGGTGTCGAAGTCGTTTGGGTCGAGGGACGAAATTCACCCCCCACGGCGGGCCGCATATATTGTAAAGGACTGTGGCCTCATAAACAACGACTTAAACTTGTTGTGCTTCATCCGACTGTGTCACATGTTTCTCAAAGTTTCTATTGTAGCCACAGCTGGGGCAGACTGACCATTTACCACACGGCTATAATACGCTGTTTATATCCTAATCTCTAATCATGTCAGTGCCCTCTTCTGAACACTTGTGGAATTCTTTCCTTTTTTAAATTTAAGCTGCCCCCTAGTGGCTGGAGTGAGCAAACTGGTTATTTCTTGAAAAATCCATAACTCCGCACAGGAATGGGCTAGAGACTTACTTTTTTTTTTTTGACATGCTCAGGAATTCATGACACACAAACATTAAATCATCTCGCGGGCCGCATGTGGCCCACAGGCCTTGACCTTGACACATGTGCTCTATATCTATCTATACCACTTCTCTGCGAATCTGCAGATGAACCAATAGCCGTATGAGTACGGTGCAGGTGCCTGGACTTTAATGACAAAGAAGAAAATGATATCAGCAGGTTGGGTAAGTGATGTGGGAGCTCTTGAGAAGACATGCATTGAGCAACATTTTAACATGATTAAAAGCCGTACGAACATGTTGCCCACTGTTTAAAGCTACAGTATACGCACCGCAGTAATAAGATTACTGCCTGCACGATTGTTGATAAAGAGAAATAGCCAACTCATAACGGCATTAGGATGTAGCTGATAAATGTAATGTTACAGGCTGCTCATGAATATTTTAACTCTGAACTTTACGTGTTAGAGATGAGGCTTATTTGCATCGACGGCTTGTGTGAACCTTCTCAATAAAGACCTCTGCACTATTGCACATTCCCTTCGCACACTTGCAAATGCATTTTTTCACGGCCCAAAAGGTTACATGCTTTTGAACTACACGGTGCACATTGGTCCATTTACATAAAAGAAAAAGGTGTCAAAATAATGTAGAAATGTAGCCTCTTAGCAACTATAGAAAAAAAAAAAAAGCCTATTTAAGTAGCCCAAACCAGGACAGAAGATGAACAGTAATTCCTGTCATAAACCCCCTGCGCTCTCCTGACACACTTGTCGTGATGCGGCGCAGGCTATAAGAGGGACCATAGCGTGGATAATTGGAGTAACCGCTGTGCTCTGCTCCTGAACGCAGCGCATTACAGTAATCAGCTCCGACCTGGTGGCCTGGTAAACCTCCGGACCGGAGCAGGTGGGAGTTAAACACATTTAACTACGGCACCTGTGGGTTTAGACCTACAAAACACGAGCATTAGGAAGAAAAGCAGGTGTGCAAAATCCATTTGTTGGTTTTGAACTAACTTTATTTGCAGAGGAGAGTTTGGGGTTTGCAGATCTTCCATCAAACACAAACACTAAACGGATTTAAAACAGAACTCGGATCTTGGCTGAGCTGCTTTAATGAACCACCGAAAATAAATAGAAATGTGCGCCAAGTACAAGTGTTTGTTTTTGCTTTTACAAATTTAGGAAGATGGCGTCCGTCCTTGAATTAAAAGTCATTGTGGAGATTCTTGTGTATTGATATTTGGGACAGTGCAAGTCAACACGCATGCATCCTATACTCTGCTGCTGTTTTATGACAATTAAAGTTAGGTTTGTTGACATTAGCATAAATCTAACACCTGCCCATAAGCAATAGCAGGCTTTGCACTAAGAGTCCCCCATCTGTAATAGTTCTACCTCTATATATCTTTGGATCCTTCATTGAAATACAGCAGACAGACATAATCTGCTCATGCGGTTAACAAACTGATCATTATTCTGGTCCAGCTCGCGCCCTAATATCAGATAATGTAGCGTTTGGCTGCTCCAAATTTACTCAAGGAACTTAAGGCGCTCTTATATTTTATGTGTCTGCCATAGATCCACCTTTTGTGCTCAGCATAGATTTGGATTTATCAGCGGTGCCATCTTTCTTGAGGCTGAACAGAAGGCGTGTTGATTTAAATGGGCTCTTAAATGATATATAAAGTCGTAAATCTTGATGCGGGGATAGGAGCAGGATGCCGAGGCTGCCAGGTGAAAGGATGTGAGGGGGAAGAGGCGCATGTTATTTATGGAGATGGTGATGCGGCTTTTTCCGAGCGTGGAGACTTTCCAGCACAGAGAGAAGCTCTGTGGGGATGGGTTTCCATTGACTTTGTTGTGGGGGGACAAGTGAGACAGCGTTCCCTTATTATCTGGAAACAACAAGCTACTCATCAAATGTCTTGAGGGACTTCTTCTGCCTGAGGTGGTTGAACTGTGTTTGATTTTGACACGTTAGCGCCAGACTATTGACTCTTTAGCAAAAATTACAAGCATTGCCTTATATGCTAGATGTAGACTCTCTGGCCTACCATGCCAGAAGAGTTTATATATAGCATTCTTAAAAAAAAAGCCTTATATACAGTAGCTCTAATCACATTGGCTGAGATTGTAGATGAAATACCTTTTACTCATGCCATTCATATAAATGTTGACTTCATGCAGGCATTTGATCCTTGTTTGGCACCCCTCCTCTCCCCTATCTTCAATAAAACAGCAAATCAGCCTCTTCAGAAGAGTGAAGTAATTGTATCAAAAAGTAAACATGAAGTAAAAGTAGCTGAAGTTTTTAGAAAAGTCAGGTTCAGAACAAAAGGAAAGGTCTATTTCAATCATTGAAGTCAGTCTGTGGAGCGGTCTTGATCGTAGAATTCAAACTTAACTGTATAGCGCAGTGGTTAGTGCTTGTGCTTCACAGCAACAAGGTCCCGGGTTTGATTCCCACCTGAATCCAAACTTTCTGTGAGTTTGCCTGTTTTCCCTGTGTCTGCGTGGGTTTTCCTCCGCGTACTCCGGTTTCCCCTACCACTAAAAACATGTACAATAGGTGAATCCTCCAGCAAGTGATTCTGACCATCAGCCTGGCTGCACATCTGGAGATGGGTCATCAGGCGCTGCACTACGGTCACTCACTGCTCCTTACGGCGTTGAAGGATGGGTCAAATGCAGAGGAAAAATTCCCCTATGGGGACAAAAATGTATACCTTAAAGGGATACTTCATGATTTTTGACATAGGGCCTCATTTATCCAGCGTGTTGTTGATTTCTGAAGATATATATATATATATATATTGTTTTGATTCATGCAGTCCTTATATTTGAAGAGTGTAGTTGTGCTAGCCTAGTGCCCGGCGAGTGTATGTCTATGGTAACTAGTAGCCTGCATTAAAAACAGTCTGACTCAAGTACAGTGCACCTGAGGAAAATCACTTATAACACAGACCAGCCACATACATGACTGAATATTTTTTGAAATATAACCTTTTTGCATTTAAAAGAACTTATATTTGAGCAGCATCAGCTTCCTGGCTACGCAGCGGCGGTAATTCATGCGATGCAAGGTCAGTTATATTAAAAAAATTATTCTATCAACACAGACATTTATATGGGTAGTGTGGTGTTGTAAGTGATTTGCCTCAGGTGCACTGTGGAGCGGGTCAGACTTTTTTTTAATGCAGGCTAGCTGTTACCATAGCCATGTGCTAGCCTAGCACTAGCCTAGCGCCACTAAACTCTTGTATGAATTAAACTAAAATATCCATAAATCAACAACACTCTGGATGACTAGGAAATGAGGCCCTGTCAAAAATCCTGAAATATCCCTTTAATGTAACTTCCAAGTCCATTTATGTGTTATAAATGTGTGTTATAAATGTTCATGAACATGACCCTGCGAAGTCGCACATCAAGTTTTATGTAGATGTATTATTGTGTGTTGATGTGGAACTCATTCAACCAAATCCAAATTCATTATTTTCACCTCTCTAACTCTGGCCTGAAAATGAACAGAACTGTACCCATGTGTAAACAGCACTGAGTCTGTGTGAGAATGAATGTTTTGTGCTGCGCATATGCAAGTTTTAGAAAGAATTCGGTATCAAATGTGCTGCTTGTTTTCATTCATTTATTGAACGCTGTTGTTGCATTTGCCTTTTAAACGTAAATAATTTTCGCTTACACACTTACACTACACGCGGCTTGTCGTCTGTTCTAGTCTCCAATCACTTCTTCTGTATGCGACGTGCCTGCTCTCAGATATTAACATTCTTCGCACCACTGCTCTGCCAAATCCTCACGTATGACTTTTTTAGTTGGAGAAGCGCCATTGGGAAACCAAATCTGTACATTTCCTTGACTAACTCTCAGTGAAGTATGATGTCCTTTTCAATCTCGCTCCGACAAGTGTTCAGACAAGTGCAAGAGCGGCTGCCTGACTCCCTGATGGAGGCCAAGGTTCACGCGCATGCCCCGCATCTCAAAAGCCATATCAATATTCAGCCCGTCCAAGTGTCTACCACTGCCATGATTGATGTCTTTTCCCGCCGCCGATTTGGAAACCCGGCCAGAAGAGACGTGTGTGGATGGAGAAGAAAACATGAACGTCAGACAAATCACGCTATATACGGTCCTGTTTTTTTTCTGATATAGATGGCATGTATTTGCTGATGGATGTCCGCAAAGTGTGCAAATGGGAAACATGTTAGCGCTCGGGTGATTCGGCGGCTAAACATATGAACTTATGAGCTATGGGCAGATGTTGCTGGTTTGCTAATAGCGCTTTCGACGACGATTAATATTTAGCATTCGCGAGCCGGAGCAGCCAACTCGTCAATTAATAATTCACCAAACTATTCCAGCGCGTGTGAGTCCGGCGAGTGCGTTGGGGAAAGCGTGTTTATAATTACGGTCATCTGTTACTGAAGCAACACGACGACGCGCATGCAAACCGCTATCGAGCACGACGGCGCGTACGGTGATCTATCAACGCACTGTAAATTACAGAGCCAGTAAATATTTCATGGCATTTGTTTAGCGCGCTTGGCAAAATTACAGTGAAAAATGGTTTAATCAATTCGTCCAAATGAGCTGGAAATAGCGCATTGTTTATAGTCTGTGTTAAATGGGTTGTGTTTTTGCTGTTTCATTTTTTAGGATGTGGTGTGATTCCTTTTATGAGCTGTTGTCGTAAAATTGAGTTTCTCTGGGCGCTAGACCGTTGGCGGCATCCGGCACACTGACAACCTCTCGCACGTTTCTTTCTCTTGGGGCCTTTTAGCTCCTCAAATTCACCAATTTGCATGTCTTCGGATTAAAAGGAAGAGACCGAAATAACGCAAGGAGGACATGTAGCAAGGGAGCTGACCAACTGTGGGATTTCTTAGATGCACGAGAAATGTTTGAGTGTTGATGCTTCGTGGCTGTTAAAGGAAAAGGTAAAGGAAAGGAGATCAGCAGACTCGTCGACCTTGAAGTCTGTTCCAGAAACTTCATGGCCCTTAGGCGTGATATAGGTGTCTAAATATTATGCTTGTTTTTGATGGTTTAATGAAGCTCAGTTGTATTGTGTGACAAAGGCAAGGGTTTAAAAAAGGCTACGCGTGAGCTAACATGCTAACTCAAAGCGAGGAAGAACACTTTGGCAACGTGCAGAATCAGAACTAGTTTGTTAGTGAGTGAAACATAGCGCATACCCCAGGTATGTTGTTGATGATGCTTTTATACTGCAACATGATGAAAATGCACACATTTCTAATATTTAAACTTTTATTTCATTAAAATAATTGTGCTATGGTTACCAAGAAGCTTTATGGTGCCTATAAACCCTTAATATGTCAAATTTTGGGGACCAATGTTTCACATACAAAAGGATGCTGAGGAGGGCGGGACAGTTTGGTTTGTTCAATTGTGTATTGAATGAATCATGAGCAGCAAAAGTCTGGCCCTCAACTGTTTTAATGTTATTTTTGATGGGACAGTGCATGTTAAAGAACATACATGGATCTCATGCATGTAAACAAGCCATACCGGATTGTAGCATTGGGCTAATTTCCATCCGTCGTCCCCCATGCGCACTCTCTAACACACTCTCATTCATCCTGGCCTATTGTACATGTTTTTAGTGGTATGGGAAACCTACGCAGACACGGGGAGAACATGCAAACCCCACACAGAAAGGCCCCCGTCCCAGGTGGGAATCGAACCCCGACCTCCTAGCTGTGAAGCACGAGCGCTAATCACTCTGCTACCGTGCCGCCCAAAAAACTCTATCTGAGCTGGAGAACAAGTGTAACTAAAGTGTAATTAAAGGGCAAACCTATTTGGTGACACTTTATAATAACTACACCTTGATTAGCCTCAATACATGATGAATTAACACTGAACAAGTGTGACCAACATTAACTTAACTACAACAGTCAATGCCTAACTCATTATGAATAGTTCACATCCTTCACATCCTTTAGCGTTATTTGTCATTGTACAGCCACACAACAAAATAGTGTTCAGGTGTTAGTCATGAGCCACTGCCACTGAGCCGTGCTGCCACCATGGGCCAACCTGAACCGCATGTTTTTGGAGGTCGAGGAAACCGGAGCACCCGGAGGAAACCTGGCTGCCTTCAGCCTGCTCTGATCCTCTGAAGTGGTGGGTTTGTCCCTGTTTCAGAGCGTGGTGTCCTGCACTGGTCAGCTCCACCTCCTCCTTCCTCCTGCACAGCTCCCTCCGCTCCACACCAGTGTTTCACCATCTTCTGGGAAGAGCTTAGCAGTTAATCTGTTTCATTCTCCAGTGAACGTCCACTAGCCAGAACAATAGTAGCTGTGTGTCTTGCCCGGATACCTCCTCGTTTGTCCCTCGACTGTTTCCTGTCGGTGTTGTTATTATAAAGTGTTACCCACATTTTTAAGTAATTTGTTCAAATACATATGCACTGTCCGTTGATTTGGGCCTTTGAAAGTTAAGCAGAGGAAGCTTCACTTTGCAGCATATAGTAAAGTTTAATACAGACTTTGTGACACTGATAGCCCATGCATCACTGGTTTGCAGAGGTTTTATGTTTGGCTGGAGAGAGCGGTAAGTTCCTGTACAAGAGACAGTGCAGGAATTTGAGCTACTACAGCTAAGTCTAAGACACCTCTCTGAAAAACTCTCTCGACTGTGAAATCCCTTTTAAAGTAACCAAAGTACAGAGCTCAGGGAGGGATAAAAGTTGATATGACTTTTTCACTCTGATATTTTACAAAATGACTTCACAGTTGCCAGTGTTCAGTTAATCGGCTAGTACATTTCTTGTTTTTGTTCCGTAGATAATTCCCATCCCATCGTGCATGTCATATTTTTTTTAATATGGAGAATTATTCAGGATCCTTCTTCTATTGGAAGTCGGTTCCAACGACAAGTTCCAACACCTGACTTTTTTCAAGTACGTCTTTTCACTCAAGTACACGGCCTTTTCAGCAAGCTGAGGTTTTGTTTAGATGTTACTTTGAAAGCTCGCCTAAACTGAAGGTTGAGTCGGGACAACCAGTCGTCTAAGTGCACAAGAACAGGCCTAATTGCAGTCATCCGTAATGGGTGTAGGCATTAGCTGGTCCTGAGCGCCTAGTATCCTGAGGCCATACCAGAAATAACATGGCACCTGCAATTGTTTTGATAAATATTAAAATACAGCTGAGTCCAGGAGGCTCAGCTCACAAGAGAGGAGAGAGAGAGAGAAAGAGAGAGAGAGAAGAGAGAGAGAGGAGAGAGAGAGAGAAAGAGAGAGATAGAGAGAGAGAGAGGAGAGAGAGAGGAGAGAGAGAGAGGAGAGAGAGAGGAGAGAGAGAGAGGAGAGAGAGAGGAGAGAGAGAGAGGAGAGAGAGAGGAGAGAGAGAGAGGAGAGAGAGAGAAAGAGAGTGAGAGAGAGAGAGAGAGAGAGGAGAGAGAGAGAAAGAGAGTGAGAGGAGAGAGAGAGAGAGGAGAGAGAGAGGAGAGAGAGTGAGAGAGGAGAGAGAGAGGAGAGAGAGAGAGGAGAGAGAGAGAGAGAGAGTGAGAGAGGAGAGAGAGAGAGAGGAGAGAGAGAGGAGAGAGAGAGGAGGCTTCAGAAGAAAACAAGCTGTCTGTGAAATGTGACAGTTCTGAATAATTCTCAGTAAACACATTACACCTAATGAATACATTTATAATGTCATGTCACTTCCTTTTTCTCATCACAGGGATATGTTGTTTCCACCAAAACAAGCTGTTGCTCCTTGCCATCTCCAAAATGCGAAGTGAAATATTTGTATTTATCTTAGTTTCTGCAAATTCATCAATCATCCTCCCAGCTGGCTCCAGACTGTGTTTTGCAAGTCAGAGTTTCAATTTTAAAGTGAGACCTTTACTATTGACAGTTTCTTACTTATTCAATAGTTATTTCACTTGATTGATTTTAGCCTTGAGTTTATGCAGTTTTAAAGCAGGTTTTCAAAATATGACTTGGAGGCCGGTTGCAGCCCTCGGATTCGGAGGATGTGCTTTTTATGCAGCTCACATAACACTTGTAACCAAAGCAAGACTAATGCGAGCAAATTATCCAGATCGCCTATTATTGTACCTATTAGGTGTGTGCGAGTTTAGTGTGGTATACATCTTTTTTAAAAAGTGACTTTGTTTAAGTTGGGATTCAGGTTAACTGCACTGAAGAAGCTGATTTTCCTGGGCGTGCAGCATTTCACTTCTGGTGGATCAAGTGTGAACGTGCTTGTAAATACTGAAATATCCACTCCATAAATGACCTATAGCCGCCTCCTTCAAACTCTAATACAGATTTATTTTTTTCAAAGGAATTTGTTATTCATTTACAGCTAAGATGACATAAAACAAGTAAGACTGTAAGCTGCAGTATATACTGATTTAACGTAATACATTTGGTATCGCTCTAGATTAAGGTGCGCTCATTAAGTATTAATAAGCATTAGTAATCATTTTAGGTTTAGGGTAAGGGTCAAGGGTTGGCTATGAATAAGCATATGATTAATGGCCTATTAGTATGTTAACAAATAAAGTAAAACAAGCAGTGTGTTCATATTTTACAAGCATGTTTTCAATGGTTATTAATACCTTATTAATACTTAACAAGCACACCTTAACACACTGAGTGCTGCGCTGATTTTGGGGATTTACCTGTTGAGTGCCAACAATCCAGACCATTTTTCATGATATTCGTAGCACCACAGCGTATTCTATGTTATAGCTATGGACACACGTTTGAAAGGTGAGACTCTAAGCTCTCCGTAGGTGAAAAGGTTTACAGTTTTTCAGCCTGGTTCTTGGATTGAAGGCTTAACCCAGATTTCACCCAGACGTTTTTCCGTTTTTGACACTCAGTGTGTTAATATAAAGCGTTACCATGTATTTTAGTAAATAAACTTACATTTACATTCAATATCTGTCCTCTAAGAACCCCACGGGGCCGTTTATACCTACAGCATAAAGGAAATTTTGTCTTCACCTTAATATATAAACACATAAGCATGACTGGTCTTCAAAAAGTATGTGGTGCTTGATGAAAAAGTATGAGCACCTCTGGTAAAATCCAGAAGCAATGACCCATCAGTTAGTGTAAGCTCATCATGATACACAGTCTGGGAGTCCAAAGACTGTCCTCAGGTGCCCGTTGTGGTCAACCTTTAAGGGTATTTGCGGTACTGAACTGACATTACTTCTCCACACTTGATAAAAAGAAGAGAGATGAGAATAATATTAAAACTACAAAGCACTTGGCCATTGTTTTGAGTGAAAGTCTTTTCCTGTTATTCTCTGGTGTCTGTGTGGTTTCAGTGGCAGTGGTTGCTGTCAGCTCCCTGAATGCCATGTGAGTCCTCGCCTCTTCAGGGCCTGTCCTCCTACCTCCGCTCAGAGCACGCCACGCGGCATTGTTCGTCTCGGCTGCAGCTTTAGTCGACTTGTTGTTTGCCCTGTGTCTTCTGACGTTCCTGACACGCCGCCATATTTCTTTCACCCCCAGACAGCCCTTTTTTACCAGAGCCTGCATTATGCAAGAGATTGTATAAAGTAGCTCCTCGATGTATTTCCTCAATCTCCAACAACAATGGGACTAAAAGGATTTCCAACTGCTTTGCCTTTAGCAGCGACAAACAGTACGGAAAAGTGGATGCATCACGGGAATGAACCTGTTGAGCTTTCTGCCATGTCGTAATGTTTCTCCTTCATTCCAAAAGAAACCTACCTGACATGTTTAGTTGTTTCATTTACTCAGATAAGATGGAGTAATCTTGTATTCTATGCTGGATTTCTCAAACTTTTTGGTGTGCTTTTCAAACACACAAAACAGATTGTTATATATACAATCATTTTTGGCATTTTAAGTGTTTCCCAGTGGGGCCCCCAAGTCCCTCTGCTGCCCGTGTCAGCTCCACCCCTGCTCCTGCTCCGTCTGTAGCTTCTTCTCACGCTGAGCTGAAGAGGAGACACAGGCTCCTGATAAAAGCAAAGACAAACTTAAGCCAGGATTCTTGACTTTTTTGTTGCTTTTATACTGGGCAGATTCTGAGGATCAGATCAGAGTAAATATTATGTGAAAAAGCCGACATCGCGCTCTAACCCGTGCAGTAAACTTGTGCTGTTTTATCGCCTGTCTCTTCATTACACCAGTGTTAATTTGGTCGACTAAAATATTTAGTCTTAATTTTAGTCAAAGTGATATTTTTGAGGACTAAAATTGGACTAAAACTAAATTAAAAGTTTTTCATGAGACTAAAACTCTGACTAAAATGTCCAGATATTTTAGTCGACTAAAATAAGACTAAATAAAAATGAAAGGGAGAGACTAAAATCAGCCAAACTTGTATTGACCGTCTGAAAGAGCCTCAGATCATGTAAATTCTCTGCCAAAGGATCAGCTCTGAGCTTTGTTCATGTGGAGCAGCTCCATGAAGCAGAGGAACCAGATTAAATATGATTATAATGAATATTGTCAATGCAAAGTCGACTAAATTAGTCTTAAATTTAGTCGACTAAATTTACTTGCAATTTTAGTCGACTAAATTTACTTGCAATTTTAGTCGACTAAAACTAGACTAAAATTGAAGATATTTTTTCGACTAAAACTAGACTAAAATCGAATTACATTTTAGTCAAAAGACTAAGACTAAAACTAAATTAAAATATGTTGTCAAAATTAACGCTGCATTACACATCATCCTGAATTAATCTGTAATTATTAGGCTGACTGTTGTGAAATAAAAAGTGGGCCCAAGATTGGGAAGAGTAGACTCAGTTTCTGGATTAGTTTATGTCTGTAGAGTTCATGATTTCATGATAAATGCTGTTATTTTGAGGTGCATTAAGCCTGGAGCTTCTTCCCTCTGTGTGCACGGAGAATGGACTGAGCTGCTGCTCTTTTCATCTGATTATTCCTCCAGTCTGTCCATAAAGTGGACTTCTGTGCAGGGCACATTCAGCAAATTAACCATAATCTCCATGCACTCCTCTTCTTGCCTATTTATTTGGTATTGATGACTGTCTGTCAGATGCAATTTTATTATTTTATTTTTTTTGTCACACTGTGGATAGTTCTGGATGGCTCCGACCCATTTTAACCCCAGTTTACGAACCAAAATATGAAATGCAAACATAAACATTATTTACATCATGTACATTTTTTAATTGTGAAAATATCAATAGAACATTTAGGCTGTGTCCGAATGTCCACCCTAGTGCCTAACCCCTCATTCACTATAGGCCCGCACTATATAGTCGACTATATAGTCACTGATTCTCTGTTGGCGATTCGGACAGAAGCCATTACTTTCTCCGAGCTGCATGGCGTCACGCGCGCTGCGGCGTGCAGATATGTGTTTTTAATTTTTTTTAATCTGAATTTATTTATTGTCACAAACGTTTATTTTATAAAACAGAACGACTGTTTTGGCACTTTTACAGGCATTTTATATGCCATTTAAATAAAAATTAAAACTATCATTACGAAAAAAAACAAAAACTCTCCAGCGTTAGCTCAGAGACGTGCTGAAAGAAGGTCAGAGCCCGGTGTCTGAAGCGCCAGCAGATTGAGTGACTATCTGCTAAAAGTTCGCTAAACTCCAGGAATAATGCATTTCTGTGATAAAGACCAACCACACAGTGGAATATTTATGGATAAATACAAGTCAGATGCTTTATATTTAACATGGATTTTACATGAATGGCTTGGATTATTCGAGAGGAAGCTATCGGTCATTTAACAGCTCAAGCTAAAGGTAAGCAGCTAACGTTAGCATTTTTTCACCGTAACCGTTTCTATTTAGGTCGTTTATTCATGAGAAATACGCAACACACGACTGAAACAGCTGATTTCATTCAGTCTGTTGTTTAGTTCAAAGACCTGTCGCCGTCAGGCTCTTTTCCGAATCTCGCAATGCATTGTGGTCTATATTGACCCGTTTAGTGACCATCGATGCTCAGTACTTTTCGAGATGCATTGTGGGAAATCTTGAGTGCCCTACTTCTTTCTCTCTGTACATTCGGACACCCCTACAAAATGGCGTGAGCACTATATAGTCACTATATAGGGAAGAGTGTGGACATTCAGACACAGCCTTAGTGTCACAAACGATGCTTCTTGGATTTGAGGCAAAACGTCCTACACATCAACTACAGAGTACAGATGATGACTCCAGAACCTTCATCCATAATGGACAAAAACAGTTGTTATCAGCAACAGTAGCTACTATTATCAGTTCTTCATACCAAAGATTTATCAAATTACACATTTTATATAGAGCCTACCTGTAAAAAGGCGTTTTTAATGTCTTTTTTCCTGTAATAAAAATAATAATATACTTCACTGTGACTCAGCTTTCACTGATGGATCACCAGTGATATTTTGGTGAAACAGGGAGCACTCTCTGTCTCTCCTTTTCAGATGTTTTCTGTTATTCTGCTAATATCTGAGCTAGTCAAACTGCAGTTATGTTCCGGGGGTCGCCGCGATAAGTCTTAAAAGGTATAAAAGGAAGCACATCGAAGCTTCCTTACATCATGTCCTTGTGAGAGCTCCACCAAAATCTATTTCTGTGTCGTCCCGGTTGGGTCCTCATCAATCAGCCCTGTGTTTTTGTCATTTCTCAAACGCTGTATCTCTGAGTGCTTCATCTTCAGCGACTGTCAGCACCTCTCTCTCTTTTATCTCGCAGGTTTGGAGTCGTTTCGGAGCGAGTGCCATCTGGCTTTGTGGAGTTCAGCCCCTCTAACTTCCTGGCAGGCCTTTGAACCGGTGCTGTTTACCCATTAGCCTTTAGCACAGCTGCTAAACTGCTTGTTTCCACATTTCACGGGGACCAAGGACACACTAAAAGTTTACATACAACCATCTGCTGAAATTCATGGAACGCAGCCTCGGTCCAAGTCATAACCTCGCTCCTGAGACAGTCACAATAAAGTCTGCCACAGTGAAGAGAACGGCACATGTTGATCGAACGGTGCAAAAGGCTCACGTTGTCAGGATTCATCGGTGTTTAGCCAGAGCCGTGGGAAGATGCTTTGATAAGGGGGTGCTGAGGGACAAGATTTATGACAGAACATAGGTTACACATCACCTTATAGCACAGTAATATATATAGTAACTGCCAATAGCGAGGGATCATGAAGCAGCCTTGCTTACGTAAAATGATCAAGAAAACGCTGATTATTTTCCTTACTTACGGTCTTTAACACAGTTTCAGGATTCAAAAATCATAACAAAACAAGTTATGAGGTCCCGTAGGTTATTCACTTCCAGTGCTGTAAACTTCAAACCAATCACACACAGAAGAAAGTGGACCTGCAGAGCAAAAGGAGAAGTCGTCTCTGCAGGAATATGGGTGAAACCTGAGATTAGCCTCCATTAGAACCATTGACGACCTTCCGTCCTCTCCGTTTTGGGCGCGCGCTGCTGAGGTATTGGTTTCTTGTCTGGTCCAATCTCAACTCTCATCTGTTTGTCTCCAGTGTGATACAATGCAGCCGATAGAAACCCACCGATAATCAGAGCCTATAGCAATGTATTGACCGCTTGAGTTATTTGATCAATCTGTTAGAACAAGCACTAATGAACTCATTTGGAAAAGAGCGTTGGTGTGTTATGTTTATTCAGGCTTTTACAACTACTTTATCGTTGGTGTTTGGTATGTAGCAATAATGGCGTAGTACTGTTCCTGTTGTTACGTTAGAAGTACCGTTATTTCTCACTGCTCGGTCTCTGACTTCTTTAATTACTTTTTCAAACTCGGTCAACGGTCAACGGGCCTTGAACCCTTTATGTTTGAGCATCGGACAACACGCGCGAGAGGGACTGTCCAATACGATATCTGGCTTTGTCTGGAGCTCGACGAGTAATTAGCGCTTCTCCCAATAGTCCATAGGAAACCAAAGTGGTCTGAAGATCGATCGCTCGTGGTCGGCGCGAGCTATTTGTGGAAACGCCGCTTCCCACAGTCGCCGGTTCAAGGTGCGGGCCACTAATTAACATAGTTCAATATCGAGCGCTATACCTTTTTACCGTGATAAATAGCACCGGCTTTATCTCGCACTGGGCTGTTTTCACCTAATTGAATCCGCAAAGAAATTGACATCCTTTTTTTTTTTTTTTTTTGTTCTCGCTCGTTCGATCTCTTTGTGGTCGGACGGAGCAGAGCCATGGGGGAATGAAGGGAGTGAAGGGTGGGAGATGACTTTGGAGAGGTGCACGTCTGTGACCTTGGACTGGGAACTGGGGCTGAGATAAAGAAATGGGGAAATGATAGACCACAGTAGGATTATGTTCATCAAAAAGACACGTGTTTCCAAAAAAGCACTTGGTAACCTCATTTTCTCCACTTCAGCTTTACCCAAATCTAGAAGTTTCATGACTGGGGAGCTTATAGGCCAGTTTAATGACTCATTTGCAAGGTAAGACCTACAAATCTGATGTGTTCTTGCCGTTTTTTGTTGTGTTTTTTGTGACTTTTTGATTCATTTGTTTATTTTTTTGCTTTTTTGGCATGTGTGTATATTACTTTTGTGTTGAATATTTGTGGCGTTGTTGTCATAATCATCACCCTGGACTTTTTGTGTTTTTTGTTGCATTTTCATTGCTTTATTGTTGTGTTTACATTGCTTTTTTGTCACTTTTTTTGTCACGTCTTTGTCAAATGTTTGTCACATTTTTGTCACGTCTTTGTCGCTTTTGTGTGACTTTTTTGTGTGACTTTTTTTTTACGTCTTTGTCGCCTTTTTGTCACATTTTTGACGTTTTTTGTCACTTTTTAGTAACTTTTTTGACATTCTTTTGACACTTTTTAATCACTTTATGGTCACTTTTTTGTCGCTTTTTTTTGTCACTTTTTTGTTGCTATTTTGTCACATTTTTGCTGTGTTCTTGTTTCCAGCCTAGAGCGCAGAGTCTCATTTGAAAGCTAAGACCTTAATTGTTCCTGAAAATATGTGTAAGATCTGTTTGAGTGAAACACAGATTACAGGCGGTGGATGGCAGGAAACTGGATGCATGATTAGCGTCCTGTCGATACGATAAGAGCCTAATTCTACCATTTTATATTTTTCACTTTTCACACAGATATTGTGCAGTAAAATAACTTTGAACTAGGAGTATTTTTTTTGTTTGAAAATACTTTTGAATAAAGATTTGTGGTCTTTGTGGTCTCCGGCTGCAAAGATGTTGACAATGAAGCATCTGCTGCTGACTGAACTGGCCACAGCAGCACGACCTTGCTCTGTCCAGGATGTTACTCTGGAATAATAGAAAGCTTCTCAAGGCTTCCTCGCTGTAGATAACACCGACTGGATTTGTTGTTCAATTATCCCTTAAGGCCACCACTGTTCACTCCCCATGCAGTTGCTCGTCATGCTTTAATCCAACTCATCCTTTCAACAGGCAGCCAAGGATCCAACACCTTTACGCCTTTAAGGACATGACGGATGTTTTAATATAAAGAAGCCCGGAGGTTGTGGGTTTGATCACCAGTCCAACTGACATTGTCTCTTTCTAAAAGTCGGCATGACCTGTGTATAGGGCTGGGCACTTGATGAAAGTATCCAAAGCAAGTACGGAAAAAAAATAGATCTTTAAAGAGAGATGTTCTGATGCTGCTCTAATATTTTCAGTATTTTCCCCCTTTTTTGTTTTTTTTTACATAATTTTCCACGTATTTTGCCACAATTTCTCCCAATTTGGATCCAAATTAGTCATTTTTCACACATTTCTTGACATTGCAGATGAACAAGATATTGCATGTTTTCCACAAATCTTTGTTCTGTTTTTCAACCTACCTGCAGACTTCGTCATCCAATCATCCAATCACGGCCCCATCTCGAGCCGCGCCTTCGAGTCAGTCAATCTCTGCAGCAGCTCGGACGTTTCCCAACCGTGCTGCGACCCTCCTCCGCCCCTCCTCAGCCTGGCCGCGTCGCCCGGGTCTCTTCCTACCACCACCAGTGTCCGGGCCCCGGGGGGAGATTCTGGCTATCAGCAATGCAATCTACTGCCGGGGTCCGAGCCCCAATCATGATCAATGTTCAATAAAACTTCCTAACACTCTGTGAGTCTTTTCAGGTGGAAATATTTCAGAATAGGTATTGAAAATGTATCGCTTAAGTACAGGTATCGAAAAAAAATTAACGGCGTGTACATGGTGACTAGGGGTGGAAACCTCTGGGTACCTCACGATTCAATACGATACACGATAAATGGCTTTCGATAACGATTATCTCACGATGCGCCGATACTGCGATTATCGATATATTGCACAAAAATAACCTACGATACATCACCAAAAAAAAAGCATGCCACTTTTAACCTTTATTTTAACATACTACATATTATTCATCGTTTACATTTCTGTTCATGTACTTTGCACCCCTTTTTCTGTGTCTATAAATGATCCACGACTTACTCATTGAAAATGGGTCTATACATGTATCAGTGACTTCAGAAACCACAGTCCTATTTAAAAAGGAATAAATCAACCCTAAATTAATCTTATATACTGCTGTTCTGACTGAATTCTTGATCATGCCTCATTGACTAGCATGACAGCGCTCATTAATGTGCATGGAATCATCAAAAGTATCGATATTGGAATAAAAAGTATCGGTATCGCATTGTCCCGTAAAATATCGTGATATATCGGAATATCGATATATTGTCACACTCCATGGTGACTGTTCAGTGCCCTTGCGATAAAGTATCAGAAATTTTTTGACCTTTGGATATTCACTTTTTGCACAGGCTCCACAATGAGTGAATGTCAGATTCTCTTTCTTCCCCCATGTTCATATCGACAACTTTTTCATAAGTTATTTCCCTGTATATTTGTCAAGTTTTGTTTGGCATTTTTGAGGAAAAATGTCATATCTCAAATGCCTCGACGCCGCAAAAGTTATTAAGCACTCGCGTTGTAATAAATATTAAATGCATCTGGTAAAAACATAATCAGGAATCCGCCCGAAGTTCCAGTCTGGAGTGATGTATTTGCAAGCGTCCGTCTCTGTAATTTCATTGTTGTCATGGTGATTGATAGAGGAAACCTTTCCTTATGCCTCAAATGAGCGCGACCGAACACAATTTCACGCGCTTCATTTTGGGCAGGTTTGCCTTGGATAAAACATTGTTAATAAAAAATCGATTATGAGCAGACTGTTGTTTGTCACGATAGTGCAGCGAACACGGGGATGAAGAGAGCAGGTGCAGTGTAGTGATTCAGAATCATCCGCGGCATCTGCTAAACGCTGGTTAAAAACATGGCCGTGCGTTCTCCTCCAGATGTTTGTGAGATTGTACATGCGTTTAAGCGACATGGAGCACGTTCGCAGTGAGTACATATGCCCTGTTTATCGACGTAACACATGCTGGGCCCAGTCGTGCACCTGGAGACTGTCAACGTCTGACAACTTGAGAAACGTCTCTGTCACAACCTGGCAGCAACAGCAGCGCTTCCCAACCAGGGGTATGCGCACACTTTAAGATTAATAAAGAAGGTGGAACTGGATATTATTTGAACATTATTTGTAAATGAAGGCTATTTATGTGATTTGGGGGCGACAGAGGCAGATGATAGAGCGTGTTGTCTCATGATCGGAAGGATGCAGGTTCAAATCCCGCCTCCTGAAGGTGCACACTGTCCTTGGGCAAGACACTTCACCCTCCTTGCCTCCAGTGTCTGTGTACATTGGTGTGTGAATGAGATCTCGGACGAGCCCCAATGTTACGACTCTGGCTCAAGATATAGAGCATTTATTCACACAATAAATGTAGCAGAAACGTGCAAGGCGGCCGGCTCGATGTGGCATCTTGGAGGCCGGGTGGAGATGGCCAGAGGAGTGGGGAAGGGGAGGTTTTGTAGGCGGCCTGCAGGATGCACCGGGGGCCTGGCACATCTGGAGTCACCTCACAAACCTCACTCCGGTTTCCCCTACCACTAAAAACACGTGCAATAGGTGAATCCTCCAGCCAGGTGATTCTGACCACCAGCCTGGCTCCACATCATGGAGATGGGTCCCCGGGCGCGGCACTGTCGTTGACCACTGCTCCTTGCGGGTTGCCCCAGTGGCATCGAAGGATGGGTCAAATGCAGAGGACAAAGGATGCAAACAAACAAACAAACAAACAAATCAAACATGATTAGTACTGACAAAATCAGACGGCACCCCCAGCTAGGGGCCGTTACAAGTGTGAATGGGTGACTGGATCCTTGCTGTAAAGCGCTTTGAGTACCTAATGTACTGTAGGTGGAAAAGCGCTATATGAGACCATTTACCATATTCAGATTATTTTAGATCAAAACATTTATATTTTTTTGCATTCTGGTAATAACTGGTCACAGGGGTAAAAAATTAACTGAAAATTAGTTGGAAAACACTTTTTTTTGCATTATCAGTGGTATTTTAAAAAAATAAATAAGTTAATTTGCCCCAATAGAGCTTACAAGCTGGCCTGCCTTTATAAACAGAGACATGTCTCTGTCATTACTAAGACAAGCCACATGAAACCGAAAGATTCTCAAAGTTCATTCGCACATGAGCTATGAGAGCTCAAAAGCTGGCATGTCCTGAACTAATTCTTTTTAAACTAATAACTAGCCCCAGCTATTCCAAATCGAATGCTTTTTTAGGACCTTTTGGTCTTTTGAAACTCCTTTATTCCATGTGGAATTGGTTTGCATTCATGCCTTGTAACATCCAACAGATTGTGCGCTGCAATATTGCAGGACATTTTTTCATACATTTTTGGAAATGAGTGGATTACCTTACATCCGCCTAAAACCCTCTCTGGGATTTGTGTTTCAACAAAAGCAGGAGCTGTCTGCAAACTCCACAACAAGGGAGTTTCTGGTCCAGATTTGCTCTAATCCAGCCTGTAATTAGCGGAGTGTCTTGTGGCATGAAGTGGGAAAAAGAGCAAGAGTTCACCCACACACTCATTCAAAGCAGGATCGAAAGCCTCAAAAGCAAAAAAACAGCGCTAAAATTACACCGCTTTATTTAAACAAAGACAGCCACGGATCACTGTTTCTCTCATACTCACGCTTCTGGAGTTGGGGATTTTTATTGGCCACAAGAATTTGCAGGAAATGGCAGTTTCACATAGCGAAGAAATGTGACCACTGAAATAGAACGGCAGAAGAAGAGATGAAATGGTAGTCTATACAGGACAGTTCAGTGCAAGCCACTTATGCTGTGTCCTGAGCTTGTCCCAGGGCAGCTGTGGCTATAGAAAGGGCTTACAACCTGGCATAGCTGAGCTACATCAAATCAAAGTGATAAAATGTTCAAAAGTTCAATCCCACACATAGAGAAGTTAACTTAATGTTTTGACAGAAAGTTATTGCATCTAAAACAGTTCTCCTCACAGATGCCAAAGTCCAAACGGTTTGTTGGAGCAGAAATAACTTTTATTATATCAGAGCGTTATTTTAGGACAGGCCTAATGAGCCACCTGGTTTGTTCTGCCATGTCCAAGCCGTATTTGTCTGCAGCCGAGAGAAGCAGCCGACGCCAAAAAACACAAGTGAGTGAGTGAGCGGCGATAAACAAACATCATGTGATCGTAGAATTAATTTTACAAGTTCAGAGTTTGGGCCACACTTACAGATGGTCCAGTAAAACACTCTACCAAGGAAATGCACTGGGATAATATATGCTCAAAGTTGGACTAACTAACATTTTATTTCACACACTTGGTGAAAGTTTTGAGGTATTCAGGCACGGCTGTCGGGTTTGATTCACCCTGGAGTGGCCAAATCTTTGGGATTTGTCAGTTTCAAGGAGCCGTCGATAAGGCTGCCTCATCTGTTTTTTAAAAGACGCCAGATACAGTCAGTTATTCATATCATTTGACCTCAATTCACAAAAAAATATGTATGCTGTTTACCCACCATTTCCCCAAGATAACAAGCTGCGACCCGAAAAAGATTATTTATTAAAAACTATTAAACGCTTTGCAGTTTGAATCTGCTAAAGCAGGACTAAGTAACTTGCTTAACCTTAATAAATGATTTGTGTAGTAATCCAAGTGTTGATGGGAATATTGGGGGGGGTCTTTCATCTCCCCCTGGTGTTTCTCTGGCCAGAAAAGCACAATTGCAACTTCCCTGCCCAGGTTGGAGGCATGAATACACACTAATGGAATCACATAGAAGAAGCTAACAGGCTAACGGGCGAAGCTAACTGCGGGCTAGCACCACTTAAACAGTATTTACAGCCAAGTTTGAGTGAAAAAAATGATCTCCATTGTGTAATTGGATGTACAATATCCCTCTCCCCCTTTGTCTTTTCTCTCAGCGTAGTATTTACTCTCACGGACAATTAATGAGTAAAAAAACGTAACATGCCACGACACCTGAAGTGGCGCTTTTGGCCTCTAGGGGCATGAGTTACTGCTTCGAAATACTACGTTGTTTTACTGGTTTAAGCATTGAATAAGCCTGTAAAGAAATCATGGTCAAAAGAACTCATCAGCATCAATATTTTATAACTTTCCCAGTTCGTTTTTCAGCTCTGATACAAATGTTCCATAGCAAAGGCTTGGTACCCACTGAAAATTGTTTGGCGGCCCACCATCCAACCCCACAGTTGAATATCACTGATATAAACGGCGAAATCTTTCCTAGGCCAAAGTCCTTAGCAGCACCAGACTTGCTCTGATGAATGCTGGATGTTTGGCAGTGACAGAGATAGCAGCAGAACCGAATCTATCACCGCGTTTAAAGTCTGGCATTAGAGAAAGAGCGGAAGACTTGGAATAAAGACACATTCAATTATACTGCCAGCAATTCAAATTAATTCAAAATGAGGGCGAAGTTTGTCATTTTTATCCGTGTGATAACGGACCTAAGACCATAACTTTTCTTACAAATGGCTCTAAGCATGAAATTAGCTGTCAGATGTTATATTATAGCACCTTGACCCTGTCTCATAATAATAAATCTATCTAGGATTGTGAATAGAAATGTTCAAATAATGCACTATCATAAAAAAGAAGAAGGGAAAAGAAGGGGCAGTGGCAACTTTACTGAAAAACAATCATCCAAAATGAGACCATGTTAACAGCTTGTACACAAAATACTATCAGAATTTGAACGCTGTGTAATCCACGAGATCGCCCGAGGTCTGTTACTTTGTCTGCATTATTAAGATGGCTGCCCTGCCTCTTCTTGTTGTTTACCGGTGCATTTAGGATGATTTCTCCTCAGTGCCACAGCAGGATCAAACAGTCTTCCACTCTAATGACATCAATGGCCATTACAGAGCACAAGTGATTATGTCTGGGAGCCTTTTAGGGCCTTCTCTTTAAATGCCATCATCAGGATTTAGTCTGTCTCTCTAGACCGTCTGAGTAAACCTCCCTCATACATAAACAAACTGCACCAAAGAGGAGGAGGCAGCCATCTTAGTATAGCCTCACTCAAAAGGGCAGCTTTAAAGGTTATATTCACGGTCCGGTTACTTGCTTTATGTACCCCCCAGAGCCAATTATCAAGAAGTTCAGCAAAAGTTGAAGTGTGAATGATTGAAAGGGAAGAAGTATTTCAATGGCAATAACTGGGTCAAATCAATAATTGCCATGACACAGCAGGAGAGGCAACAGCAACTGTTTCCCCCTCCTTTGTCCATGAGCAGTTCAAAATATGTAAAAGCAGAGATTTCATCTTCTATAACACGGGCAGGGCAATCCAAAGGCATTCCCTGCCAGTCAACAGACAGACCCATTGATTATGACTTCAAATGTATATACAAAGTGTTTGGTACAGAAGGGTTGGTGACTAGCACTCGCACCTCACAGTGTGAAGGACACAATACAAAAACATATAGACTAGGGATTTGAGAGGATCATGGCAGGAGTAGCTTCCGGTCAATTATAATTTCCCTGCATGTTATATCTGGGTCTGATCTCAGTGGTCACGTTACATTGTATGAATTTCAACCTACCATTCAGCGAGCGGGGGAGGCGAGTGTTGTAGGTGACATCAAGCATTTAAACCAGGTTTGCTGGTTGTAGTTTGGCAGTTTTACTCACTCGGCGCATTACATATGCCACGACCAAACACTAGCGATTGGGTAAAATCAGATCCAATCGTTTCAAACTTTAAAAGGAGTTCATCCTCCCACCTGAAAACGGAGCTCAATTGAGAAGATCCAGACCCTCTGTGCAAAATGAGTATGAGGGTATGGAAAGACCAGGCTATGGCAGGAGGGCATCAAGTCCAATTTAATACTGCGCACGTACAAAACAAGCTGCTTTTGCTAAGGGAAATCAGCAAGCTGGACACGTTTGCTCTTATTAGAATCTACAAATCTCATTGTAATCATAACAAACACAACATGTACAAGACAACATATATCTGTTGTATGACCTTAAGTAGTGTAGATTCAGCAATACCTGAGCCAACCTCACACAGTGATCCTCATTATAACTGTGGTGCATTAGATGCATGAGCTGGCCATTCGTGCCAGGATTTAGCTTCAGGGCAGAGAGCAGACTGGACATGAAACATACATTATTCCCTGTACTCCTCTTTCCGTTTGGTCATTTCAGTCCTGAGCTGATAATCCAGTCTATACCATTTTTAAATGTGAATTTGTGTACCGTATTGTACTGTTTGTTTACGTTTCAGTTGAATATAGATACAATCATTGTAAAGTCACCAGTTTTCAAGTCCAGGGCACTTTCAAAACCTCAGTTTATTAATCTGACAGGAAATAGAAATGTGGATCTCTCAGTGATCTGGAATGAATTTGGGATAG
Source organism: Gobius niger (assembly GCF_951799975.1). Taxonomy (NCBI): domain Eukaryota; kingdom Metazoa; phylum Chordata; class Actinopteri; order Gobiiformes; family Gobiidae; genus Gobius; species Gobius niger. Next base: position 13,439,754 of record NC_136855.1, on the reverse strand, counting down.
AGCTGCTGTTCCGACATCAAGAAGCTCAGATATCTGCTCTCAAACCATACCCTCGGTTTGACGTTCTGGATATTAAAACACTTTGGGTGGATTGTGACTCCACTGGCCCTGGTAACACCTCAGGATTCCCCCACGAGGAGCAGGAGGAAGTGTCCGGGGTGAGGGAAGTCTGAGTGCCTCTGCTTTTGTGCACCAGTTCTGGATAAGCAAAGGAAGATCCGTCTCAAGTATATCTCTGGATGACAAGACACATAATATGCTTTTTACATAATGGAACTCTACATGACTAATTTTTATATAATTAGCACACTTCTGAACTAGTTTGTGTGATCGCTTCCAAGCGCGGAACACTCCACTAATCCGCTCGCACTTGATCTCATTTTTAATAAAGCCATAAAAGACTACAGCGTATGACTCACCAGCGCATCAATAGCCTCGCAGTTTCCCCATTACGCTCTGTACTGGGCCTTCCCCCGGAACAACCACCACCGCAGCTCTTTCCCAAATCAATGAGTTACATTTGAGTCGGAGCTGCGTGCCTCCCACATGTTCACAGGCTCCACAGCCAAGGACGCGATTTAATTAAGGCAGGCTTCAAACACAATCTAAACAAACAGGAAAGCCACAAACAAACAGCACGTCCAATTACAGCTGTGTTAATATGCAGGGCAGGACCGGCGGCGAGGCACGGGGAGGGAGGGGCTTTGATCCATACTTCTGAACCCATTGCTGCAGCCACAGGGTTCAATGGGGATTAGTGTTCACTTGAGAACACACCAAAGAGACAGTCATGTTGGTGGAGTTGTCCAAATGTTTTAAGCAAACTTTGAAATTGTATCAGGTGAGGATTTTCGAAGCATGGGGAAATCCACTTTGGCTTTTTAAGTGGTGGTAGGAACTGGTGAATTCTGCAGTTTTCCTACATGGTTTCCCTGCCTTGGGCTTACTATCCACTTGTTGCCCTCTGCCCTCACTTTGAGATCTAATGCCGGGGCTCCATATAGCATGATTCTATTCAGTACAGCTTGGTCAAAGAACTCGGCTTCTCACGTATCTACTCTTCTCCATATAGGGTTTCCACTTAATAATGGACCGCAGTTGTTGTGTTGCTCACACTGGAATACACATTAATGAAGGAAAAAAACAACGGCAATGAAAAGCTTTGTAATGATTTTGGTGGGGTTTATGGACTTCTTCAGAATTCTTCTTCTTCTTCCTCAGGTCATTTCCGGCAGACAAGGTGCCTCCTGGCACATTGCTACCTCTGTTGGTGAAAGCCGACAACGCAATAAGACTACATTCGCAACAGCCCGATGGCTGCAAGGAAGTCCAGGAGTGCTATTCACCTTATTCCGCCCCGCCCACTTTTGCCACTTTTTGCTTTGTCTCGGCACTTCCGTTGTACAGACACTTCCGGTCGAGCGCACACAGCCCGTTCATTTAAACGGAGAAGGAGGGAAAATATTCTCCGCTCAAATCTGATGTTTAGTAGATTGATTTGTGTAAAATGGCCAATTCTCACTTGCACCAACAAGTCAACATCACACCATTACTCAGCGCAGCCGAAAAACGGCTTCGTTTTCGTGTAGTAACTAATTTTATGTGGACTTCTCCAGTCCCATGTTAACAAATAGGAGAAAAGGGGCGGGCACAATTTATAGCGGTGCCCACGCGAACTTTCGGAATAAGGTGAATAGCAAAATCCTGGCCCTGGGAGGGACTTAGCAGTGATTGAAGACTGACACAATTGTTCTGAGACAAAGGCGCAACAGTTCAAAACAGCTCTGCTCGTTGAGTTTTAGTATACACGGGATAGAATTCTTAAGAATTGCCAGGGCAAATACTACAAGAAAGAAGCAGCTAAAAGACACCTAGGAAGGTAAGCTACATAGTGTTATGCTAACACCAGCTAAAGTTGTGCTAATAGCGGCTAAATGCTATCATCAGCAAAATCACCTTCATCAACAGCGGTATGATGTTGTGAAATATTAAATGTGTATAATCTGCATGTTTTAGTGAGAGCTGTCCTCTCCCCTCTAGACATTCAGAGACCAGCAGTCTGTTCACGTCATGTTAGTATCAGTTCAGTACGCTTTAGCCACAGCCTGAGCCAAGTCCCAAGGTGTGATTTTCTCACAAAACATAGCTTTAGCAGTGTGTTATAGTATTATAAATTTTACCAGCGCCCTTTTCTAACTCAAGTCTTTATCCCTTTCTACTACTGACTCATCTTTTTATCTACCAACCATTACATCAGAATTGGAGTGTGAAAAAAAAAAGATCCATTGAATTTCCTTCCACTCTATCCAATGACACTCAAAACATGGACGCGGTGGTGGTGCTGCACAAAACGTGTGTGAGGTAGTGCTGCACCATCCACTTTCTCCACAGGCCAACACTGTGTATGGGTCTTCTATTGATTCCACAACACCTGCCCTTGAACTGGTAATGGCTTCATGGAATTGGCTGGCTAATATTGTCCAACTTTAAAGGGGAACCGAGGGGATTGTGTAGAGAGACTATTGATTCTTCTGATTGGGTGTCAGAGGTTTTTGAGCTGAACGATAAGGTGATTCTCTGATTCATGCACTTTCTTTCACGGCTGCGAGCACAACCGCAACACAAAATAGCCTGGGTCAGCGCCGGTGCAGTCTCCAGAGACAACACCTGTTCAATGTGTTCTTATAAACGAAACAGCGGTCATGTTGAAGTCTGTGATTGGGTTCTCTCAGGTTTAGAGATTAGAGTTGATCGTGTCTTCAATACTACCTTTAAGTTCCTTTTTGGAAAGTGGGGTTGACCAGCGTATAGAAGAGGGGGAAATAATACATACATAAATGTGATAGTTGTGGTTGTAGTACCAATGGGATATCAGGGTCAGCAATGTTATCTAATGGATGAAACAGCAGTCAGGGTGCTTGCTGTTATTGGGTTAGCTCTTTGCTTGGGGCCAGAGTAAAACTGTGCCACGGCTCCATAATAGTCAAAAGTGAGCAGCAGAGAATAAGCAGTTTGCCTGAAGCCACGTCTGCCCAAGTACTGACCTAAACATGAATCAGAGTTGTGCAAGTGACACCAGGGCCCATCTCCAGTGAGTTGTTTTGCCTATAACGCCGAGCTGTGGAGGTTTATGTTCATATGGCTGTTCTCTGCGCAGAATGTAGGTCGCGTGTGAAAGTGTCTCATTGTATTTTGTTGTAAGCGCTGTGCTCAGACTGGAAATTGGATCTGATGTTATTGACCCACATGGAATTCCTCACGAATGGTTAAGCCTTAAATGAAATCAGTTCTTTACAGCAATATCTCACGACGTTTAGTATGGGATGTGGTGTGGGGGAAAACAAAGGTAGTGGCTTTGCAGTGGAAGACAATAACATAAAAATACAACCATTTACTGAGGCAAAGGCTTCACATTGATTGATTGAAGCTCAAGCGCAGGTTGTTCTGGACAGAGCATTGTTCATGCCAAGTATTCATGAACATGTACGCCATAAATATGTAGGGAAAGCCTGCTGATTGTTGGCATAGCAATTAGTGCGGCAGCAGCGTCTGGCTTCACTTGGACATGTATTCCCAAGGTTCAAAGAGGTTTCTTTAATCAGCCGGTTGCTGCTCCGAGACGGCTGCATACATCTGCGTCAAACTGAAGATATAAGTAGCTTTGCATCTTGGAAATCTGGTTTGATATTTACTGTCTCGCTAATACATGCTTTGCTCTGTCTATTTCATTGAACACATTTCTTATCCTGTGCAGATTGCATTACAGCAACTGCATGCAAGTGACAAGCAATTAGTTTTTCTGATCCCTAACCCAGTTAAAAACAGGCGCCTCAATGACATCTGGAAAAAAAAAGTGATACGCCATGGTGTTGGGTGGTATGACCAAACATATATGTCTGTTTTCTTCCTCTTATTAATCAATTTCTATGATTAATCTTTGACTGAATTTCAACTTTATTCGTAGAGCATATTTGAAGCTAACTGGAGCTGCGCCAAAGTGCTTTACAGAAGCCGAAATTCTTGCAAACAATAAATCATGTTCAAAGAAAAAAAAGTAGACATTTAAATTTGGCAAAAGGGAAGGTATTTTTTCCATATTTTTGGGGGCCAAAGTTGAGAAAGCCTGATCTCGCTTCGGTCGACGGCAAGAGTTGGGAACTGACAGGAACTGTTGCTGAGATAAAGGCTTAAGTGCAAAAGGAGCAACATCCTTTAAAAAAGAAAACAAATGTGGTTTCAAAGTAAATCACACTTCTGCTTTGCAATTCATGACCATTTAAGACAAAATAGTTTCAATGTATTCCTCAAAGCCTAAAGGTCTGATTATACTTCCTGCAGGTCAATTCCGTGCGGAGTTTAGACGCACAGACGGACGCTAGTGGCCTTTCATTCTCTTTTTGGCAGTTGGGACTGTCCGCACGGTTTAAGTAGGTATTCTCGCCATTGTTTTCCGCGCGGACCGTCCGCGTAGTTAGACATTTTTTTAGGACGCCAATGCTGAAAACAGACCTACTAAGGGGCGGACCTCGCAGACGCGTCAAGTATAATCCAACCTAAGCCCCCCTCGAAAACCATTGGCTGTTATTAACACAGGATTGGCTGGAATAGACCTTCAGAAGTGTCATGACAGTTATTGATTTTGACTCTAGATTTAATCGCAGATCAATAAATAACATACATTATTTGCCAAGCCCTAATACGAGAGGTATTTAGAAAAAACGTCTGGCACCAACATGTATCGTTTTAAATACTTAAAGCAACAGGCCACCGTTATAACACACTAAGATATGTTCTTGCCTGACCTTAGACAAGTTGATGCGTACCTGTCTGGTCTTTGTGTGTGCGCTCAGTCACGCAAAACAACCAAAGATGTTGTTAGCATTTGGCCTTTTCCAATGTATTCCTATAGCTCCAAACGGGGGTGAAGTTGGAACCTACCATGCTCTACCATGGGCACGCACAGACCAGACAGGTACGCATCAACTTGTCTAAGCTCAGGTAAGAACATATCTCAGTATGGAAAAATGGTGGCCTGTTCCTTTAAATACTAAAAACAACAACATAATCAGAAAGAAAAAAAAAAAAGCTAAAATTACAGTTGCGCTTTGAATACAAGTAAAAGCAACGGTCCCCTTATAAAATATCAAACCCAGTCATTAGTCCGCACACAGCCGTGGATAATAGGGTTAATAAATAGTATGTCGAGCGTGATTTATTTTGAAAAACTCATTTGGGCCAAGAGGCTTGAGGATGGCTGCTGTGTGATTGCGTCTTTGTGCGTAGCGTTATCCGTGGCCTCATTAGCAGCGAGTTGATGGGTTGGCAAGGTTAATAGACATTCACAATCCGAGCGCAGCCCCCTCTTCGCCTCAGTCAGCTGCATCTTCCCTTGCTATCTCCTCGTATTTGTGCTTCCTCCACTAATCTGGTTTACAGGAAGCCAAACACACACGGTCAATTTCCTTTTTCCTCGTTGTATCATTAGCTGTGGGCATAATCCTCGCTTATAATTCAGACGACGGCGCCTCGCTGGTCGGGGGCCGCTAATAAGTCAAATAAATCGCTGTGGGGCACCCGGACGGTGATGGGATTCTTTGGTTCTTTAATGGGAGATGAATCTTCGGGATCTGTTGATTTCAAAGAGATGCTCGAAAGACTGGGTTATTTTACCGATGAAGCCGTAATGGAAAAAGGGTATTTACAGAACTTTTCAAATGGTACAAGCTCCGGTATTCCGCGATGGTCTCCAATATACTAACCAGGCCCAATTTATCTTCCGAAATCCGACGGGATCGCGCATTCACAAGCCGGTACGACCGTCCGAAGTCATCCACAAAAATGTCATGAAATAGATCTGCTCAAGCCGTTAATGTTCAAAAGCTGTTCAAGAGATCCAACTAGTCATGCGCATCACATCACTGGCGTAATCCTCGGTTGTAAATCAGATGATGGGGCCTTGCCGGTAAGGGGTCCGCTAATAAGCCGCGTAAAGCACAGTAGTGTCCCGCGACCTGCAGGAGAAAATGAAAAGTGGCCCATTTTGTTCTTGTGTGCGTCTCCGTGCCTCTTCTTGATTACCAATAAGCGCAGAAGAAAAGGGCAGTTAGCCGCACACACAAGCGGCGGTCGGAAATCCCGGGGTCTCCATGCTCTGAATACTGAGCGCGTTGAAATACCAACGGGGTGTAGCCGCCGTCGCAGTGGGGCCGGGTGTGAGCAATTCTCACAGAAACATTTACTCACTTTGCAGGCGACATTTTGATGAAATGAAATAGATCGAGTTGGAAAACAAATCAATAATATTTGGGCAGTTTTAACCCGCGCAAGAGGGACTCGGTGAGAATTATTGTTGACATTTCGGCAAACATGAAATATGAAATTACTTTGTGATTAAAAATAGCTCCTAGATGTGACGTGAATACACGGGAGCTAAAACAGTGTGAACACTCTTTCAGCTTGCGAATGCCATTCCTAAGGCATCCACTGACAACATCTGAAGAAGAAATCAATTAAGAAAAAAGTGAAATGGAAATGTGTTCATTGGGAAAGTTTGGTTAATTTGTATTGATTTGGCCACTTTTCAAAGAGAAGAGAGAATACACCGTTTCATATGGGCTCCATTTTGACTTTTGACCATAGGAATATGGGGACAGACTGTAAATCTGGCTTGTTCTGGAAACGTTTCTGAGTTTGTTGGCGTGCTCAATGCTTTTTTCCTACAGCCGTTAGCATCGCGAATTATATGTATATTACATCGTGAATAATCCAGATAGGGCTGGGCGATAAATCGAATTAATTCAATTAATTCATGCTTTTAAACGATTTGGAAAATGGCTAAATCATAAAATCGAGTCCACCGCTCCATGTCCCCCCAACGTGCGGCGTGCGGCCAATACGAGCGATCGCTATTATTGTTTACTTCCGCAATTTTCGCCGGATGTTTTTGTGAATGGTCGGCAACAGCTGATGCATACAGGTCTCTAACTCGGTTTTATAAAATGATAGATCTGTTACAGCGCAAGAGAAGCAATGCCCTGTTTATGGACATTGTTTTTGCTGATCATAGGATTTTAATAAAATGTTTATCAAATATGAAAATGTAAAATGCCTACCACGACCAACGGATGTGAAGACATCGCGATCACTCGTATTTAGCAGCGTTTTCAACACTCTGTAGAGAAATGACACCAGCGGAGAAGCCAGCTACTTTCTGACGACCTCTGCTGCTTCACAAAGGCCGCGTGTTGTGTTTTAAGAAGACGCGGTGGAGTTTTCTTCGGCTAAAACTTTCCTCCGGTCTGCTCCTGTGCCTTTAAAACTGTGACGATAAAACTAAAACACTTTTGAAAACTCCATGGCTTATTAAGAGGTTTTTTTTTTTAGAGCAGACAAGGAATATCTAAAACAAGGGTTATGTTATCTTAATGGGCCTAATTATAGCTACATTATGAAATATTAATGAGCAGGACTCTGAGCAGTTTTCTTCATATGAAAAATCAGGAGACTTTTTCAAGTTCATCAAAAATAAAATCGATTAAAATTGTAATCGTGTAATTTTTTAGCCATATCGCCCAGCCCTAAATCCAGATGTTTTAACTTGTTACCTGCCGTCTCCCCTGATCAGGGGGCTAGAGTTAGGGTTAGGCAACCCTGATCAGGGTTATGATGAGGGTTAGGAACAGCAAATGTGATGTAAGTTGTGTTTCACTCACAACGCCAGACTAAAACCACAAGTGATATTTAGTCTGGAGACCACCAATTAATTTTCTCGTAGGAGAAGTGTGGTTTATGATCGTCCATAGTGCGTCTGCACGTGGCCACAGCCAATCATATCATCGTATCCGATGACGTATGACGTACCCGCTAAACTTTCGAGCGAAACTATTTAGAACACCTAAAGCTCGATCCAAAAATAGCGTCGCGTCTGCTGCTGTCATGTTTGATCCGTAAATACACTTTTCTTTTTTTATCCGTAATTAAACTACAAGCTTCCGTATATCGAATAGGTCGTCATCATCTCGCCGTCCCTCCTCGTTCTGTGATTGGTTCCCAAATCCATGCGAACATTTCGGCCATGGTCCCCAGGCTGATGTGCAGTTCGAAATGATTCGAGCGCACACAGCAGCATGGCGCTAGCCAGGTTACAGATCTCACACATATTTTTAGAAAATAGAAGGTCTTGGCTTTCAAATGAGGCATCACACTGACATATACGCTTTGAGATTTGGAGATCAATAATTGGTCAAGCTGTTGTCATATTTACGTGATATGAAAGCCGAGTTAGAAATCATCATTGTACAGATCTTTTGAGATTTTACTTTAGAAACCAATTACTGTTTAAAAGTGACCTCTGAGCTAAATGCTAAATCATATTCAGCCATGTTTTTCTTTTTCGTTTGGTTGGGATCCAGTAGCTACTGAACATCATCTTATAATCATAGAAAAGGTCGAATCGAGAGACTGTGACTAGAAGGGAAACGTCCTCAACTAACTTAAATCCAGGAAAGTCAATGATATTATTATCCTTTTCTACGATGGCTACTCCCTGGATGAATGAGAGCCTTCACAAACATCATCTTATAATATGTTAATGTTAAAAAAAACACATAAATGATTTACTGTATATGCCACGAAACAGACAAACATACCTTATCTTGACATACTTTTAATAAGGGCCTGGCTTCACCATTCATTTGTATGGGGATAGAACGCTCATTCCAACAGGTCCGGCAAGTTCGCATTAGTAGGAACAGGCTCAGATAGCAACAACCTTTCTTTGATTTCTATGCTTTCATTGTCATGCTTCAGTTAATTTCTGTGTTTCATCACATTGGATCCATAAATAACACTTTTTAGAAGGTGCTTTACATTAATAATAAACTACTGTAGCTATCACTTTTGTTAGGAAGCTTTCCTGCTCAAAGACACAACAGCAGTGAATGTGCAATGCCAATAGTGGGTCTGGAATTGCTAATGGCTAAGTTAGCTTTCGATGAAGCTTAACTGCTGATAATGGTCAGGAGTGAATCCATTGCAATGCAGTGGTCTTTGTGCTAAACGTAAATTATCTTGAAAAAGTATCCAAACGTATGCAGATCTATACATGGATAAGAATCCCAAACATTTTAAATATAGACATGCAGTCATTTCTTGCTGACGTACTGTATGCACACTCAGCTGCAGTCGTTCTCTGCTTGTATTGTTTATCCCTCCCCCTGCACATTATCATCTCCAGTCCCATACAGCCTCAAACACACTCTTGTATACGGGGCCTGTTTATTCCTGTAATTGCCGCGGCTGGAAGACTACATCTGTTGTGTGTTTTTTCACTCCATTGTCTACACTTAACTTTAATTACGCCGCTTCCGCATTGCCGTTCGCTGTCAATTTCCTCTTTTTAACCAATGCTTTTTACATTTTTTTTACTTCGGCGAGAGGCAGGTAATGGCACTCTTGCAGGAGGGAAACAACTGGCGCTCGGGAAAGATGTGCCGTACTCAAAGTGGTTTGTGTTTGCATGAATCATAACAAACACAATTTTCATATGCATTGGAAGACATGTTTTTGTTTGTTTGACCAGACAATGATCTGAGACCTGGAGTAAAGGAGCGGAATAACATCCAAAACATACCTGGATTTTCACTTTGGTTGTTGTTTTTTTGGACTTTGTTGCGTCATGGGCAACACGAAACTCTCCACCATGTTTTTAACCCATTCTGTGCACAATGTGTGTTCATCACAATGCAACCTTTGCTAGCATGGACACAATCAACCTCTCTAACTGTTTTGTAAAGTAATCTAATGGTTGCGGATCCACCGATCTGATACTGGTATCAGATATTGGAGCCGATACTGGAAAGAAATACCATATCGGGTATCGGCTACAAATATCTGATACTGAACCAATACCAGTTTCGGCTCTCACCGCTTTAAAGAGGGGGTATTATGCTTTTTTCAGCCACATAGCACCAGTCTATAGCACAGTACAATGATGACCAAACCTTCTGTTGGTCTGTAAATGCAGTAAATTAGAATAACTGCCTTGTATAAAATTGCTCTTTCAAAATGGCGGTAGCAAATGACTTGAAATAGGCCCCTGTCTCTTTAAGAACCTCTGACCCTTTCCGACACGCCCCCTCCACACGCTGTCTGTGGCATCACAACACTGCGCTCGTCTCCACAGTATTGAAACTACGATCGGTGCATTTTATTTTTTATTGTTGGAAAGGAGCTACTGTTTATCACTTTGTGAACAATGGCCACACAGGATATTATTTGGAGACGAACCTTCCACACCGGACGCTTGGAAGGGGCTCTTGCCTGAAAAATAACTGCCGTTTGGAGGCTTTCTCTTTGCATCTGCCATGCCCTATGGATCTCTAACTATACCCCCATGGACGACACCAGGATCTGCAGGAGCCCATACGATTCAAAGACGGACATTATCTGTGCAGGTGGACAGTGGTTTTTCGAGGTTACCCCGTTAGCTTGTTATAATCGACTACAGCTCATTGTTGATGAAAAGTCTGCAATAAACCATAAATGTGTAAAGCCAGGCTCATTGTGTGATCATCGTAAAGGCTGCTTCGAGTAGTTGCTGCTTTATTGACGTTATTTGTGCATAATATGCTGCCTGTTTTCAATGAATGTTGTGAAGGTGAAGGTTGTTAGCTTGTCGCGGCTAATAGTGCCTTAGCTCCGGGAGAAACCACTCAGCTACGACTCACTGTAGATGAAATGTGAGCAATAAACTAAATCAACAAGCCAGGCTCTGTGTGTGATCGTCATAAAGGCTGCTTCAAGCAGTTGCCTGTTTAGTGACGTTTTCAATGCATAATATGCTGCTTGTATTCAGTGAATTTTCCCGTTAGCTTATCGCGGCTAGCTTGTTAGCTCCGGGAGAAAACCACTCGGCTACGACTCACTGTAGATGAAATGTGAGCAATAAACTACACAATCAACAAGCCAGGCTCCGTGTGTGATCATCATAAAGGCTGCTTCAAGCAGTTGTCTGTTTAGTGACGTTTTCAATGCATAATATGCTGCTTGTATTCAGTGAATTTTCCCGTTAGCTTGTCGCGGCTAGCTTGTTAGCTCCGGGAGAAAACCACTCGGCTATGACCCATTGTAGATGAAATGTGAGCAATAAACTTCCAAATCAACAAGCCAGGCTCCGTGTGTGATCATTGTTAAACGGTTCGTTATGTGTGTGGTGGTTTTATTGACTTTATGTGTGCATATTTCTCGTTTTCACGTGATGACTCGAGGTTTAGCTTAGCATTAGCTTTCTCCGGAGGCTCTGTGCATCATCAAGGCCCAGCGCAGAACCAGACACTGAAATAAGTGTTCTTGTCACCGGTTTTAATCCTGGGTGTTTCGGTAACAGAAACACTGATGTGTGTCTTTGTAAAAGTTTCAGAACTGCTGTAACTCCGGTTCACAACACATGAAGCTAATCCTACATGATGACTCTGTTTACATCTTAGGGCTAGACACTGCGGGGAGGGGGTTCTGCTGAGGAGCAGTGGTTGGTTACTCGGCTGGTGACGAAAGGTCGGAGGCGTATCCTGGAGGTCGAGGGAGTTTCCTGAAGGAATCAGGCGTTTTATCCCTAAAATGGCCGCCATCAGAGTTTCTACAGATTACTCGAAAATACGTGAATGTGCTAAGGCAACACTTCAGGCATGTTTTTAATGAGGGAATGACTTAATAACATGATGTAAAGCTTGAAAAAGTCCATTTTGCATAATACCCCCCCTTTAAAAACACACCTTTCACCAACTAGATCTAAGTGAATATGGACATCTCACAAACATATTTTTTTTATCACCGCACAAAATGCTGCGCCTAGCAACAGCATGCTAAAGCTAACAGCAGCATGTTAAAGAATAATTGATCTAATTAGTGATATGAAGTTCGATTCCATGATTTGGGGATTAAATTATATTTATCTATTTTTCCCAATACTGAATTGTCCACTCCGCTTGATTTACACTTTAGCGCGAGGCTAGCTTAAGCGGGAGTTAGAAGTTGAGTCATTTGATTCAGACGTATCAGTGCCTTTGTTTGAGGTGAACCACAGAGTGACTCATCCTCCCAGTTCACACGAGTCAGTATCATAGACGGTGCTGAATGAGATGAACGATTCGTTCAGAGCTGACTGACTTGAAGGGAGCGAGGAGGGACTGAGCCAGAACCACAGTGAGTCGTTCACTGCTCGTACGGCTCGTACCAGCAGGCACGGGCAGGCGGGAAGGAGGACGTCAGAGGGAAATAGTTACTAAGCTTTTGGTTTCTGTGCTCAAATGAGCTACACACACGTAATATTAGTGTGCCACTCATTGTGACTCCAAAATAAACCAGAGACCACAGTTTAGAAAATGGTGGACGGACGAGTTAGTGAACGAGTTAATGGAGGCAGGGAATCACGACTCCTGATCAGTAAAGTGAATCTCGAGTTTTGAACGATTCATTTACGAATCGCACATCACTAGAAGAAGTTGCAATGATTAGATCACTTGAGAGTTGTTTATATTAATGCAACCCAAAACACTGTCATGTAGCAAAGTATATTAAAAAATCCATTGAACCTTGATAAATATTTTCCATCAATTTATTAATAGATCTAACTGATAATTGATCTGTAACGCCATGACAAGAAAAGATTTAAGATAAGACTTTATTGATCTTAAAATGAAGTAAAGAGGACTTGATAGTCTCTTGGTATTGGTTAATATCAGATATCGGCAGATACTCAAACCACCAGTATCAGGATCAGAAACAAAGAAGCTGGATCGGTGCATCTCTACTAATGGTTAAATGGTTCGGTTATTGATCTAAAAAGTGTCTAAACTAAACTACTACACTACTGCCTAATCCTGGCATAAATGCCTGGCAACAACTGGAAACTCTGCATATTACTAAGGATTTGTGCCTGTTTTCTACATGGCATCTGAAGTGAAAAAAATCTCTGCAGGCTACAGATCTCGGAAAAGGGTTTATGACGTATAATTGATTTCTTTTAAGTATTAAAACATGAAGCAAATCCACCATGAATAACATTAAACAGTGTAAGACAACATGTAAGTGGGTCAGGGCATGTCTCAGCAAACGCGGGAGGCAGAAAACATGCCTGTTAGCAAGAAATGCCTGATAAATGTGCAAAAATGAGGACATCCATTGCAAAGTGCTTTGAAATACTCCTTGGGCTAATGGCTTAACTAGTTACCCTATAATAACAACAATTTAACGTCATAGAAGCAACATGGGGCTCATGTATAAGACAGGCTATTATCCCATTGTAGAAAGGAAAATCCCGTGAGATTTGAGGATTGATCTGTGCTGAGAGATCTAATCCAGTGACATCCTTCAAGTTCTCGTGGGCCGCCGTAATCCTATATTAGTGACGCTGCTAAGCTGGCTCATAACACTGATGTACATTTTGTGATCCTCCAACAATGACAAGGTGACTCAAGTACAAAACACAAGCACTTACATCCCTTAAATCCAAAATAATGTGATAACACGGTGTGTTTGCCATATTATTGTTTACATAATTACATGTACTTTTAGTCTCAGCGGCTTGGTGCGCGTCAGATCCATATTTTCAGAAAGCCACTTATTATACAGCAGGTAAAATCACTATTGGCCCTCAGTTGTTGTTGTTTTTTTTAGCCACACGTGATTTTGGGGAAGGGAATGTACTTGTATATCATTGGATAAAAGGAAAGATATTATTATTATTATATTTGCTGACTGGAGATTTGTTGTTTGCATGTGGTTCAATTGTGGAAACCTGTCGGGAGCAGAAGGCAATCATTGCTGCATCTCGTACCCATCAATTTATCCTGATCGGAGTTTGGAGAAGGGTTATTTATAATTACTTTTTAATTTGGTCTGGACTGTGGAAGTTAATAAACACACATGCATGAAAGCATGCTGTGCTTCATTGTACCCAGGAGCTAATTTGCATCATTCATACACCAGTGTGTCGTGAAGGACACAAAGACAGTACGTACTGGCTCCCCCACCAACCTTTGGATTGGTGGTTCCTCTCAGCACCTGAAAGTAGTCCTGGGCTAACTGAGCCGAGGTATCGACACACGTAGCAAGCACAGAAAGCAAGACCTCGGCCGAGCTGTGTCACGAGTGGATCATTTAAAGAAAAGTCACGTGACAAACACTTTCACTGTGTCATTTTGTATCATGCAGTGTCGTACGTGACGTGTGGCAGCGAGCAGCAGGGCGCGCCAGTTCCACGAGAGCAACACCTAGCTCACTTTGTCATTTGGGATTTATGCACCAGGCACCGATCCCGTGGGTGCTGTTGGGCTCGAGTGCTCGCCCCGGGCTGCCCATCTTTGGGAACCAGGCAAATCTGTCCTGATAACAAAATGATTTAATAGAGTGTGTGTAAAAGCAAAAGAACCATCTCTTTCCCTTTCACGGCCATATTGAAGTGCAAAGCAAAAACATTCACATAGGCTTGTACATAGTTTAATTGTTCTACTGTTCGTGTAGCTTTGTAAGTATGTGGTTAATAATCAGAGGGTTGTGAGTTCCAGTTATATGATGGTTTAGCCTTTTGACTTGACATCCACTGGTAAACAAAAGCTAAGATATGCCTGGTGCTGTATTATTGTCACAAGCACAATCCTTTATTAAATCCTGGTCAGTGACTTCATTTTTAGATGGTCAGTGGGTTAATTCTCATTCATTTGTTTTCATTTGATTTGGTTCAAATTTCTGAACAAGAATAAATGATTCCTGTCGGTGTTGAGTTTGCTTTTTTCAGGCTGTAAGGCTTTTGCCCACCAGATGGCGCCTATACAATGAAGCGTACCAACACTGTGTGATACAGTGCGACACAATTTTGAAGTAACACTTTGAGGTATCATACCCATCACTACCTGGAACTGCCACATCAATGAGTTCTGACCTAACCCTGATATGTTTTTTGCTGCAGAGTGAAGATGTCAATGCACATGGAGAAATCATCTATCACAGAGGGAACAAACACCTTTGAGGAAAAACCCGACCCAGCCGTCTTGCTCTGAGGCAGGAATACAATCTGCTTTTCCACTGTGCCGTCTTGAACCACACAGGCGTGCGTGTGTTTCAAAGAAAGTTGTAAATTGCTTGTAATATGGCTAGTCTGCAGTCTTCTATTGTCTGTGACTGTGAATTAAAGTCACCATTAGTGCACAGCTCCTCGGTGGAGTTAAGATAAGCCCTAAATGAGAGCAGTCTAACGCGGGTCATTATTAGCACAGTGGAAGTGTCCGCAGCTCGGCTCTGTGCTGACGGAGGAATTACTATCTAATGCTAAGTGACATATAGAGGTCTCCAGTGCAGTAGTTATACAGACCGAACAGGATTAAGAGAACAGCTCCAGCCGCACGCAAATATCCTCGTGCTTTCATTAAGAGAATAAACCTCGCTTCAGTCAGCGGCGTGTGGTGGAAAATCAGACTTGCATGGGGCCACAGGAACATGAAAACCAGGACCGGACAGACAGAGAAACGCAAACTTTAATTTTCCAAACGTGGCTTAGCCTAATCCCGAACACGGAGAGGAGATCTGACACACGCTGGATGTGACTCACCAGGAATTAGCCAGCGAGCATTTGAACGGTTACTGTGGATCAAAACTCCAAAACCGAACGTGCCGGATAGAGTTACATTTAAGCTGCAAGCGGACCATGTTTTACATATTTATGCAAAAATAATCAGGACATGAAAGACGCATGTCAGAAACGCTCAAGAGTTCAAGTTCTCCACGAAATGAGTTGATCCTTTTTCCATGTCTAACAAAATATCAGGGTATAAGGACTGTCAAACTGTGCATTTTATGTATAAAGTGTAATTTTACAATATTTTACAATGTTCAACAGCTGGAGTTGTGGGAAAAGCCACTGAATTCTTGCTTTGATTATCAGTATATCCAAATGAAAATAAAGAAATAAAGAAAAGTCAGTCAAGATATATATATAGTATATATATATATATATATATATATATAGATATATATATATTAGAGGTGGGCATAGATAAAAAAATTTAATCCAGATTAATCGAGATTAATTTTGAAATTAATCTAGAACAAAATTAATCTAGAACGAGTTTCTCAAGTCAGGTGGTGCGTTAGACCAGGGGCTCATCTCCTGTTTCCAAAATGCATCACAAACTGCTACTACAAACATTAATTTTGAACTGTAGGCCTACTACATAAGAGGTTTACAGTCAGTAGCTTTGTGTCAATCAATTTTCTGGTGACAAACTAAATCTCCTCTTCTGCACAATATGACCTGCTAAAGAAAAAACTCTCGCATGGGACAGTTGTGGCAGGAGTCCCCAAGTATTTATTTACGGGTAATGTGGGCCATCTTACCAGATAAAAAAACAGGCCTCAGTTTGTGAGCGTGGGAAACATGTGCGCGTCTCCTGATTGGTCAACAGTGTCACGTGATCACTGTTGACACTGTGATCACGTGACAACGCAGTTCAGTGCTGCTGCAGCTACTGCTACTACGAGCTTCAACTTGGCGATAGTTCTGTCAAAATGGAGATAGATTTGATAAGAAAAGGAAACGGGCCTCAGCCGCGAGGCGGAGGAGACAGCAGGGAGCGGAGAAAGAGAAGCTAACGGACTCGGAGAAAAGTAGCTGTAAAGTTCGTCTCCAAACTCAGTAAGTGCTGCGGTTAAATTCTGGTCGCGGTTGAAATTTACCTGGAAAAGGCGGCTCTCGTGAACTTGGTGATAAAGTTGCGCTGTTTCGTGTGGGGCTGTGGCCATGGAAATGAGTTGTTTATGTCGCTGTTTTGAAAGAGGGAGGCGCTGCGGTGTTTTTCTGTCTTTTTTTCACTCTGTCATTGGCCGCTGCTTCTGTGTGTTCGCTTTGGAGACGGTATATTCACTCACGTTTCTCCTGTGCGTCCGAAATTTGGCATAAAAGTCATGAGTCATAAAATATCACGGTGAAAGTCATCATAGCTTGCAGAGTATAGACCCAGCTCCCAACCCAGCTTTGAGAATAGATTAACGGCAATATTTTGTTTATTGCCCAATAAGAGTCTCGATAACGGCCCACCACTTATATATATATATTTTTTTTTTTAAACTCTTCCTCACCCTCCGCGGCGGTTTCTTTTTCCTCCAAACTCCAGAGGCCAGTATCTTTTGTTCCTAGAACTGCACTTTTCTGGACCGAGATGTATTTCCTGGGATCTGCTGGAGCCACTCCTCCAGGTTATAAATATAATATTATAATATTATATTATATTAATATATTATATATATATATATATTCCCAGCATGTGTTTTGGGACTGCTACAGCTGGCTGCCCACATGCGAGGAATACCTAGCCACCCTGCTGAGGAAACTCATTTCAACCACTTGTATCTTGGATTTTGTACTTTCGGTCATAACCCAGTGCTCATAAGTGACATTATTGACCTTCTGAAAAAGTATCATGGCCTAATAAAAAGTTTTAAAAAAAGACCCATGCCACCTCTGTTGACAGTAATAAAGATACATTTGCTTTCCTTGTAGTTTTATTAGTCTCTGTGCTCGTTTTTATATTAAGTTTCTTCTGCAAAGCTACATTTTGACAATAGGACCATTCTGATGCCTTTATTGGTTTTCTTAACTTGTATTTAATTACATTGGTGCCTCTATATACACAGCCTTTTCCACAATAATATCTGGAGTAAATGAGCGAGACAGAATGTGCAGGATTTATCTAATGCAATCACAGCTTTGGCGGCAACAATAAGGTGCTAATTAAAACACACCAGGAAGAAAAATCATTTGTGCCTCAAAAGCCTGGCACACACATCCCTCGCACATCAGGCCCAGCGCAACAGATGCCATTAGGTATGTACTAATAGAAATGATCTCTGCTGGAAATAGTGCTTGTGAAAAGGCGTTGTGAAAGTCTTTATGGTCGGTAAGGCGGATGACACGCAGATGTTGTGTAAATGTTTTGCTGAATGCTTGCACTTCTTTCTCCTATAGGGTCAAGGCGTGAATATGAATTACCCGCTTATCGGATCACCGTGTGATCATTATTACATCGGATACCACTTTTACAGAGACCTGCACTGTGCACCGCACAGTCCAATACACGGTTCATTGTTTAGTCATGACTGTCAGGTTCTGGACCACAAAAGAGCCAAATACACGATTTTACTGCAGCTTTGAGTGGCTTTGGTTACAGACCGACAGTAGCAAATAATCAAAACATCGTTCAGCTTTATCCCAAAGTCCTGTAATTTGGAGCATGAGATCGAAACATGGATCGGTGCGGCGACGGCAGTGGTTGCTGTATCGGACTGTGGTGAAAAGGGAGCTGAAGGTGAAAGCTCTTGATTTACTGATCGATCTACGTTCCCACGCTCACCTATGGTCATGAGATCTGGGTAAGGATAAGATTGCGGATACAGGTGGCTGAATTGAGTTTCCTTTGCAGGGTGGCTGGGCGCACCCTTCAAGAAAGGGTGAGGAGCTCAGTTACCCGAGAGGAGCTTGGATTAGAGTTGCTGCTCCTTCACGTCGAAAGGAACCAGCTGAGGTGGCTGGGGCAATTTTTAAATTTTATTATTATTTCTTTATTTGAATTGGGACAGTGCACATTAATCAACATGTGCATCTGTTCCGGATGCCTCCTGGTCGACTCCCTCGAGAGGTGTTCCAGGCATGTCCTATTGGAAGGAGGCCTTGTGGACATGCTGGAGGGACTTTGTCTCTGAGCTGGCCCGGTGTCACCTCGGGGTCCCCCCAGAACAGTTGGAGGAGGTGTGCGTGGATCGGGAAGTCTGGGCATCTCTGCTGTGTTTGCTGCCTCCGCGACCCGGCCCCGGATAAAGCAGAAGAAAATGGATGGATTCAAGTATTAATTCAAAAGCATCCATCCAACCATTTTCTATCACTTGTCCGTTGCTGGGTCATTAGGGCAGCTGTTGGTGCTTCCCAAATCACATTGCACCAGCCCTTTATGGCTCCTCCTGCAGGTGGTGGGTCCACAGAAGGGACGGCCTCACGATTCTAACCAGTCCTGTTGGCCTCTCAGAAGCTTCTGAACCGCTCTTTGTCTGACCCGTCACCTAGGACCTGTTTGTCATGGGAGACCCTACCAGGGGCATGAAGCCCCCGACAACAGTTCCAAGCGGGGTGATTCAAAAGCAATCACAAATAATTCATTAGTAGTTTTTTTCGAAAAAGTCTCCCAAGTCTCCCAGTCTCCCAAAAGTCTCTCAAGCACCGTTGAGAACCAGTGCTTTGTGCCCTTCTTTCCGTCTTCATTGCATGCATATGTATATGAAAGGTACAATCATTTGGCCTCAGTGGCTAAATCGGTTATCCTAAAGCCAAAAGTTGGTAGTCGCTCAAGGTCCAACCTGGGCGCCTCCTTCTGAGTCTTTGGGCAAGACACTTGACTATGATTATAGGTGGTTGAATCGACGGTTGGTCTGGATTGGCAGGCTGGTTTCTCTCAGTCAGCCTCAGGGCAGCAATGGTCAAAGTCACCACCACTGAGTGAGGAGAATGAAGGAATAAATGACCTACTGGCAGTTTGGGAAGTTGTAAAAGCTTGTCGAGCATGATATATAAATAAATGCATCAAATCCATTAGTATTATGTTCTCAGCAACAGCAATGCCATTAGATTAATTTAATGATCAAGAACTCATACATTACACTCTAATTAAAAATGCATCAAATCACGCTGCAGGGCTAATGACGGAGAAATCTGGGAAATGCACATCCAACGCTATAAAATGTTCTCTGTGTGAGGCGAGCTTTTTTGTGAAATAAGAGCCCCAAGAACCCAGCCTTTCTAACTATTCATCGTCATTTAGCCAATAAACATCCTCCCACACTCCCCGCGCCCTTTGTCAAGCCCCAACCCTCTGCAAATCTCTCCCACATTGCCTCAATTCTTTTTTTTCCTAACCAACTGTCTCTCTTGCCTTTGCCCCCGTTCGCCATGGCTTTCCTTAATGATAATTACAGGAACATGAAATCGTTAGGATACCCATCACAGTCTGTGCCATGGTAATTCTATTATCATTAGTGCAGGCCTTGCAGCTACACTCCGCTCGGCACCGGAGTCCGACTCACTGACTCCACTTGTGCACAACGGCAATTAGCCAAGCCTTATTGCCTTGAATCTGTGTCCCGCACCAGTAAACATAGAAACTAATGTTTGTGTATCTGTCGCTATAGCCAGGGGATGGTTTTGTCTCAATTATTGGTCAAACAAATAAGAGGCCGAAAAAGAGAGGCGCTAAATGCCCACAAAATGCAGTCGTAAGAGTGCTTTTCCAGAGTTGAGTAGCTGAGAACTTTCCTGAGCATTTTAAGCAGTCTGGGAGCAAGATTTGAGACGATACACATATGTTGTTGTTTTTTTTTAACCAACTGTTTGAGAAAAAGACAATGGTGTCCAACAGGATGACGAAAAATATGCAGGAGCCTGGATGTTTTATGCCGGAGAAGTTGGTTTGCCATCTGCACGGGACCCAGAGACCTGAACTGAAGACATTGCACTAGTCTAATTAATTCAAGTGTGCCTACACTTCCACGTGAAGAGGGATACATAACCTCTGCTGTGCGACACACTGATATGCAAACCAAAACATACGATGCCTGAGAGACAAAATTATGGCTGTACGAGAAGGATTGGCATTCTCTAACACCGACCAGATACTTTCGGTTTTGGAACACTTTCACTTATTGGATTGTCTGCGTGTCTTTATTTGCAGCGGGTCATAATGTAAAAGTTGGCTCACTTTGCATTGACTAACAACGTGTTGATACTGGAATACGTTGCTACGGACAATCCCGTTCAAACCACTATGGACTTGATCATATTAAAAATATTAAAAACTGCCCTATCCAGATGGCTTTGTTGCAATACATACACCTTTTTCATTTCGTAGAGGTTCCCGAAGTTCCCGGCGAAACTTCCTCAACTCAAATAACCCAGTCTAGTTGATTACTTTGGGAACCATGTATTAGTGAACCCTTATGCGTAGGACATTTCACCTCTCTTCCAAGATGCTTTGTCATTGGTCAGCGATACTAAAAAATGGATCACAGGCGGACTGAATAAGACCACTACGAGGGGGTTATTAACATGTATATGTGGCAACTGAGGGGTTAACAGACTATAATTTGTAATTATAATCTTAAGAATAAGAATAGATTTTCCAACAACGCCACCCCAGACGTCCTGGGGAAAAGAGAGTACTACAGCTTAGAGGCTCGCAAGTAAGTGTACCGAAGCAAAGGCACTGGTTCCATTTAGTTTACAAAGTTTATTTTGCATCAATAGGAAACATTTCATTTAATTTCAGTTGTGTTCAATGTGTTTACAATGGTTAATAAAATACCATGGGTTTAAAATGAGCTCACATTACTCAAATAAAAAGAGGTTCAGGCATTTAAAACCTCCTGCCTACCTGGCAAACAGAACCCAGGGCATAGGCAGTGGATGCACTTTAGCGGTCTGGAGTGCGGTGCCAATCTCCAGGCACACCAGAGACCTCAGCAGGACGTGTCCGCTTTAAGACACCAGTGCGTAATGCGCGAACAAGCGCACAACGGAGCAGAGCAAATCAAAAACATAACACAGAAAAGAAACAGCAAAGAAACAGCGGAGGCAACGTGCCAGTGCCACTGCAGACCACTGAGGACACCGCTGAGGATGCGTGGATGCGCACGGACCACGGCTGGTTGACGTGGAGAGCAGCGTGCTAAGCCGTCGGCTGGGCCTCCAGCGTGGCTATGACCAAAGCGCTGGTTAGTAGTGACTTAAGACTGTTTGAAGTCCGCATGGACGAGTGAATGGGCAGAGGTGATAGTTACCTGCACGAAGGCGTCACGCTGCGCGCACAGAAATGGTGCCAAGCGATAGAGCGCAGCGATGCGGAGCTCACGGCCAACAGCGGCACTACAAAGCGACACAAAGCAGCTGCTTAAAGAACGGATTTTGCTTCAAAAGCGTTATGTTAGGAATTTGGACATGGATTGGAAACTACCTGGAGCTGGAGGACAAGGCGGCCAACACAGAGAACCCGGAAGAGCGTGTGGGGCAAAGACGGAGCGAACGAGAATGGGAGCGCTTATATAGTCCACCAAGCCAGCGCGACGGGGCGACAGGTAAGAGCGCACCCAAACACAGGCCTCCAAAGCCCGTCTTACCACATTCTACCCCCCCGGTTTGCATCGTCGCCCCGACGATGGACATACTCACCTAACACCATGGCCTGAAGACTACACCCGCTGCGCTGGACGAAGAGGAAGCAGACTGTCCTCCCCTGGCCGGGTGGTGTGATGACCGTGGAAGATGATGAACGTTAGCATGATGTCCAGCTGTTGAGCGGGCGGATCTACGCAGGGTCACCTCATTAGGGTCAACCGCTGGTGCAGGTTGACGATTTGTCGCTCCAGAAGTAGAAGCCAAAGGTCCCGAAGCTGTCGGAACTGGGCATGAAAGCTGCAAGGGCTTTGGAGCGGTCCGAGTCACAGCAACATGTTGATTTGGAAGAACGGAGGGAGGTTCCTGAGAGAGCTGTGGCCTTAGAAACAGGTCACCATCCAAGGACTCCAGAGAAGATTCATCACCTGTTGGTGGCTGCTCACCAGAACCACCAGATGAAGTCTCAACAACAAGGTCAGGTCTGTCAAGGCTGACCAAGGCCTTAAGCAGAGAGCGATGCACCCGCTTAACCTTACTGTGATCATCGACAGGAGCCACCGTGTAGACAGGACCTTGTTCCTTCGGTGCCTGCATGACCCGATAGGTCACCGAACTCCACCAGTCCTGAGTCTTCTGGCGACCACGGAGAGCACAGTCACGCAAGAGAACAAGCTGACCTTCCTGCAGGGGTGCGTCCCGCACATGTTTGTCGTGGTTGGTCTTTCGACGATGGGCTGAAGCCCTCAAGCGCTCACGAGCCCCTTCGAAAGCTACTTCTAGTCGTGCTTGATGTTCTTGAACCCACTCGTTGACACTCCCTGCCACCGGTTCCTGCACCTGACCCAGAAAGAAATCAACCGGGAGCCGAGGTTCTTGCCCGAACATCAAGAAATAAGGCGATTCCCCTGTTGACTGGTGAGGGGTGGTGTTGTAAGCGAACAGAACCTCCGGTAAGCAGGAGCTCCAATCTCGTTTTCGCGAGGTGGGCAAAGCACGCAACAGATTGTGAAGCGTCCTGTTGAAGCGCTCGCACTGCCCGTTACCAGCCGGATGATAGGGCGTAGTGCGAGACTTCGTGACCCCATACAGACCGCACAACTGTTGAATCAAGGCACTTTCAAAGTTGCGGCCCTGGTCCGAGTGGATACGAGCAGGGACACCAAGCTTCGTAAACCACTCGGATACCAGAACCTGAGCTACGGTGGACGCACGTTGGTCCCTGGTGGGGATGGCCAAGGTATACTTACTAAAAACATCGGTCATCACCAGGACGTTTTCCAAGCCGGATGGAGTAGGCTCAAGCAGGGTGAAATCAATGGCAACGATTTCATTCGGCCGTGAGGCCAACAAGTGACCCAAGTAACTGTGAGTAGCAGGGTGGTTGTTCTTGGCGAACTGACAACGCTCACAGGCATGGCACCAATGAGCTACCTCTCGTGACATCCCGGGCCAGTAGCAGCGAGAGTGCAACAGGGCCAGGGTTCTGTCCACTCCTTGGTGCCCGTGTTCTTGGTGCACTTGTTTTAGGACATCCTGGATCAAGGCCCTTGGCAACAGAACTTGATAGATGGCTCCACCACCATCCGAACGGAACACCTGCCGGTACAGGAGCCCGTCCAGTTCCGCTAGACGGTCCCACTGTCCGAGCAGGGTGAGAGCAGATTGGGAAAGCCCTTTCCGCTCGTCAAGGGTGGGCCGTCGTTTCTGTCGCCAAAAGGCCATGACTTCCTGGATGACCGGGTCTCCCCGTTGGAGAACATGGAGGTCGGCAGGAGCACAGCGCGGGAAGACCGCTATCACGGACTGTGACGCCTGTGTCTGCTGACCCTGCAGGGCTTGCTGAAGTGGAGAAGGCAGAGAAGTACCTGGCGCCAGTGGTGCCAGTGCCTGCGAGGACCAGGGTTGCCGAGAAAGGGCATCAGCGTTCTTGTTGCTCTTCCCTGACCGATACTTAAGCTCGAAGTCGAAGGAGGCAAGCTGAGCAGCCCAGCGCTGTTCTACGGCCCCTAGCTTCGCAGACAACAGGTGGCTCAATGGGTTGTTGTCTGTGTAGACAACGCACTTGTGCCCCAGCAGGTACTCCCTGAATTTCTCTGTAAGAGCCCACTTGAGACCCAACAGCTCCAACTTCATCGAACTGTAATTCGACATGTTCCGCTCAGTCGGTCTTAACCCACGACTGGCGTAAGCTATTGGTCTTATCCCGCCCTCGTGCTCTTGCGAAAGCACAGCACCCAATCCGCTGTGGCTAGCGTCGATCTCCAGGATGAAGGGATGGGAGAAATCGGCGTAAGCCAGGACTGGAGCCGAGGTGAGCTTGGCCTTAAGGGCTTCAAAGCTTTGTTGGCACTCCTCGGTCCAGTCCCCAGCAGTGATAGGGGCCGTCTTCTTTCCTTTAGAGGGCTTACCATTGAGCTCTGCTACCCTGCGGTGCAGAGGAGCAGCCAACTTTGCAAATCCCTCCACAAATCGCCGGTAGTAGCTAGCAAATCCTAAGAACGATCGCAGCTCCGTGGCCGTGGTGGGCGTGGGCCAATCAGCTACTACCTCGATTTTGCGCGGGTCAGTGGCTACTCCTTGATCAGAGATGACATGCCCAAGGTAGTTCACCTCTGTCTGGAAAAAGCTGCACTTACTCAGCTTTGCCTTCAGACCTTCCTTCTTCAGCCGACCCAGCACCACGGCCAGCCTCTCCAAATGTTGCTGGACGGTGGACGAGTACACCACAATGTCGTCCAGGTACAAGAGGAGAGACTGGCACTGTTGGTCCCCAAAGATGCGTTGCATCAGACGTTGGAAGGTGCTGGGGGCATTACAGAGCCCGAAAGGCATGCGATTCCACTCAAATAACCCGAACGGCGTACAAAACGCCGTTTTGTGCCGATCGCTCTTGGTGACGGGTACCTGGTTGTACCCACTGGCTAAATCCATGGTGGAAAACCAGCGGGCACCCGTCAGAGCATCAAGGGATTCCTCGATACGGGGTAGTGGAAACGCATCCTTTCGGGTCTTGTTGTTCAGTTGACGGTAGTCAACACACAGTCTGAGGCTTCCGTCCTTTTTCCGGACAAGAACGATGGGGGAGGCGTAGGGACTAGAACTTTCTGTAATTACCTGCGCCTCCAAGAGCTGATGGATGTGCTCTTTAACGAGCTCATACTCGGAGGGAGGTATCCGACGATACCGCTGCCGGACTGGCACATCATCCGTGAGAGGGATGTCGTGGGTGACCAAGTTGGTGCATCCCAAGTCCTGGTCATGGGCAGCGAACACGGACGTATACCTCCTTAAGAGAGAACGCACCTGGTCCTGCTCATCAGTGGACAAAAGAGACAGATCTAATCCCTCAAAAGCATCTGACACTGAGGTGGTGGCAGTCTGCGATGAGACGGACGCGGCTGCAGCTGACACCTCCGTCACACCCGCAGGCAAGCTCACCACGTTTACTAGATCCAGTGTACCTACAACGGTGCGAGGATGCAGCAGGACCTCAGTGGTCCCTACGTTAACGACTGGGACATAGGCAGTCCCACGATCCACCCGGACCAACGATGGAGAAACCAGCAGTCCAGCCGGTAAGCCAGACTCTGAAGGCTCGAAAAGCGCGGATGTACCACTATACTGCTCCGAACATGTAGTAGGCACTATCTTCATCATACCAGCCGGAATGCGGCACACTTGCTTTCTCCGCACCCTGACTCTACCTGGTTGTGTTGGGGTTGGCCTCTGATAAGCCGAATGACACTTCTGAAGGGCATCGACCAAAGAGTTGGGGGACGCAACTACGGGAGCTGTATCAAACAAGGAGGGCCCGTATTGCCCGAAAAGCTCTCTGTAGCACTTCTGGATGACATTCATACCAAGCACACCAGGAACCTGCACAGGCATACTGGGTGGATCTCTTACAACCAGTACACCGCACCGAGGCATTAACTTCCCACAAAGCTCAACGTCTAGCTCTAAATAGCCTAGATAGGGAATGGCCAAGCCATTGGCAGCTCTGAGCTGTAGCCAGTGACATGCCTGAAGACGCTCTTTACCCCAAGACTCAAAATGCTCTCGAAAGAACCCCTCTGTGATGGTGGAAACCATGGACCCGGTGTCAAGCAAACACTGAACCTTTACGCCAGCCATGCCTACGTCAATGTGTGGGCAGGAAGCTATAAGTTTGGGAACTGCAACAGAACTAGAGACACTTCCTGAGCCAGTAGGAACCCTACCCGAGCTGTGGCTCTGCAGCTCGGTGGGCGCTAGTTTTCCGACTGTTGTTCCAAACGGGGGTGATCCGGCAGAGAGGACTGTTGATGAGCAGGACCATGTGATCCTCGGCAATTCCTAGCAATATGTCCAGGTCGGCGGCACCGGTTACAGATGACAGGCGCTGAGTGACGAGGGGAGTGACTACGTGATGACTCAGTCTGCAGAAGGGCAATGCTCTGCGTGAGCCGATCAAGTTGTTCTTGCTGACGTTTCAGGAGCTCTTTCAGTTCACTTACCTCTGACTGGGAGGGGTAGGTGGCTCTCGGTGGTCCACTGTGCACGGCGTATTGGAGGCCATATGCTGAAGGCACTGAGTTACTCCGACCCCGCGCGCTGGCCGGAAGACCCTCGCGCTCCCATCTCATTGCTTCCTCTCTGGCCACAAGCAAGGTCGCTGTCGGGTTTTGACGAACGTGTTGTTTTAGCATACGACGCAAAGCACCATCGAGCACATGCTCGATAAATTGATCGCGCAACAATATTTCAGAATTGGGCATGTTGTTTGGAGCACGTGCTTTCACTTTTTCCATTAAGCTCAACAAGGCGAGGGAGAACTCTTGCAGCGTCTCCCCCTCCTGTTGCTTGCGAGAGAAGAACGATTCCTGCAAAGCTACATAGGAATCGGAGCACCCGTATAAATCTTGCAAGATAGAGATCAATTTGTCTGGGTCCCTTTGCTCTTCACTAGAGCGATACCTAATTTCATTTCGGGCTTCTCCCTCCAAATGATCGTACATGAAGTAAGCCTGATCTGCTCGGGACAGGTGACGCGCTCTCGTGCAGGCCCCTACCTCCTCAACCCATTCACTCAAACCGATGCCTGTATGACCCCTGAACATAGGACATTTCCTGTCCCGGGGTATGTACATAAGCCTCTCTGTTACAGAGGCAGTTGACGCAGCAGGCCCAGCCGAAGACCCCGCACCGGAGCCTCCAGGGATAGCCCGGTCTGAACGCAGCCTGTCATTCTCAGCGGTTAACTGGGCCACCTGATCTTTAAGAACCTGAAGCTCTTCTGCCATTGGAAAACACGTAGGGGGGAAAACAAGGGGGGGAAAAAAGAAAAACCCTACACGTTGCCAACCACTGCTGCTTTGCCTGAAAACTGTGCGAGTGTAAACAATTGCAAATTTCACCTTGTAAAATAGGTGTCAACAACATACAAGGGATCCAGCTGTAGAGAAGTAGTAGTTTAGTTTAAGCTTTTCAGCTCCGCAGCAATACCAAACCAGTTAGCAGAGTACCAAATTCCACATAAATAATATGTACACAGCAAAAGAAAACAAATGGTTAAGTCACAACAAACCACTACATGCAGAAATCAACAATATCTATAAAAATAATCATGCATTGAATTGGCACAACACAAAACCAGTAGGTTTAGCTTAGGTAGTGAGAAAACCTTTTTGGAACTACGGAACCTCCGTAGCTAGACATTCATTGCATTTTCTCAAAACGTAAATGGAAACCAGGCCTTTTTTTTTTTTACTTCAATAATCCTGCCAACATACCGACAGAATGTGGCAACTGAGGGGTTAACAGACTATAATTTGTAATTATAATCTTAAGAATAAGAATAGATTTTCCAACAACGCCACCCCAGACGTCCTGGGGAAAAGAGAGTACTACAGCTTAGAGGCTCGCAAGTAAGTGTACCGAAGCAAAGGCACTGGTTCCATTTAGTTTACAAAGTTTATTTTGCATCAATAGGAAACATTTCATTTAATTTCAGTTGTGTTCAATGTGTTTACAATGGTTAATAAAATACCATGGGTTTAAAATGAGCTCACATTACTCAAATAAAAAGAGGTTCAGGCATTTAAAACCTCCTGCCTACCTGGCAAACAGAACCCAGGGCATAGGCAGTGGATGCACTTTAGCGGTCTGGAGTGCGGTGCCAATCTCCAGGCACACCAGAGACCTCAGCAGGACGTGTCCGCTTTAAGACACCAGTGCGTAATGCGCGAACAAGCGCACAACGGAGCAGAGCAAATCAAAAACATAACACAGAAAAGAAACAGCAAAGAAACAGCGGAGGCAACGTGCCAGTGCCACTGCAGACCACTGAGGACACCGCTGAGGATGCGTGGATGCGCACGGACCACGGCTGGTTGACGTGGAGAGCAGCGTGCTAAGCCGTCGGCTGGGCCTCCAGCGTGGCTATGACCAAAGCGCTGGTTAGTAGTGACTTAAGACTGTTTGAAGTCCGCATGGACGAGTGAATGGGCAGAGGTGATAGTTACCTGCACGAAGGCGTCACGCTGCGCGCACAGAAATGGTGCCAAGCGATAGAGCGCAGCGATGCGGAGCTCACGGCCAACAGCGGCACTACAAAGCGACACAAAGCAGCTGCTTAAAGAACGGATTTTGCTTCAAAAGCGTTATGTTAGGAATTTGGACATGGATTGGAAACTACCTGGAGCTGGAGGACAAGGCGGCCAACACAGAGAACCCGGAAGAGCGTGTGGGGCAAAGACGGAGCGAACGAGAATGGGAGCGCTTATATAGTCCACCAAGCCAGCGCGACGGGGCGACAGGTAAGAGCGCACCCAAACACAGGCCTCCAAAGCCCGTCTTACCACATATAGTGTAATGCAGTATTGATTCAAAAAGAAGGTGAAATTGATTAGAATTTCAATATCACTGTCAAAGAAAAGCTACTTTTAATGATGTTTTTCAGTAAAAGGTTTGACTTTGAGAGTATTTTAGCTATATTTTCAACATAATCTAGGTTTAGTTGCTCATTTTGGCAGGATTTTGAACAAGTTTGGGGGTACTCGGAGTATAAATTAAATGCTTGAAGGGGTACCCGCTCAGTATTACTCATACATGCGTTTCACCCTTACTGCTCGCTTGAAAGAAAGGACAACATAATAAAACAGCCAAATCAAAACCCATGGCAAGTGAAAAAATATAACAAATGATTAGTTAGTTAGTTAGTTAGTTAGTTAGTTAATTTATTTTCTTCGGTCATTATGAACATTTAAATCACATGTCACATGTTTTCCAAATATCTTAGACATTATACAATAAGAAAACACATACATTAAGAATTTAATCTAAATGATGTCTGACCAAAAGGGGTTTAGGCTGAAGCCAAGACTTATTCTGCCTAACCCCTTTTACAACTGTGACTCTGTGTCCAAAGATGACACACTATACACTTTCTCTAATACCAACGATGGTAACACTTAAGCACAAAACTTAAACTCCAACAATCAAAAATTATGCTATGCATCCTCGATCGACTTCTATTCTAATGGTCTTCATTCAAGTGTTCTATACTTCTCTATCATGTTTAACTTATACATTTTCTTAAATGCTTTAATAGTTTTGGAGCCCTTAAGTTGAATAGATAAACCGTTCCATAGATCAACGCCTTTGACTGATAAACACCTCCTCTTAGTATTACTGTGCACCATAGGTTTTTGTAGCAGATCAGTTCCTCTGAGGTTGTATATAGATTCTCTAGTTTGAAACATCTCCTGTAAACACTGAGGGAGCATGAGATTGTGAGCTTTGTACATCACAACTGCTGTGTAAACATCAACAAGATCATGCAATTTTAAGATATTTAGTCTAATAAAAAGTGGATTTGTTGGAGCCAAGTATTCTGCATGGCTGATCACTCTAACAGCTTTCTTTTGCAATAAAAAGATAGGTTGTATATTAGTTTTATAGGTGTTCCCCCATATTTCCACACAATAGCTAAGGTATGGAAGGATGAGGGAATTGTACAGTATATATAATGCGTTTTGATTCACAGAGGTTTTTATTTTACATAGTATGGCAATAATTTTAGAAATTTTAGTCTTTAGTGTATTTATGTGCGCTTTCCAATTTAACTTGTCATCAATATTGATTGATATGAATATTATATTTTATGTCTTCATCCTTCATGCTTAATAGTCGTCAGAAAAAAGCGTCTTCTAGTATTACTTTTTTTGCAAAACAAACCAAAGCTGAAAACAAATCCAGTTGGGCTCCGTTAAACAGTTGTGGGACTGGTTCAGTTTCTCCGGCGTCTAATTGGCTCATTAATACATGCAAAGTCTTGATTACTTGATTAGCCGTGATTAGCTGATTACGAAGACGTGAGCGCTGGGACAGATCATGAATACAGTGGGCGAGTAAGGCGGTAACAGCGGCGGCGGGAGAGAACAGACTCATTGAGCGCTGACCCCGCTCCACATGTGTCCACACACAGTGTCCATGACCGCGCATACATTACCCTTGAGCAACAACACAACAGTGGCATCTCAAACAGGCCGCAGGCTGGTGACACACACACACACACACACATCTCTCAGCCGCGCCGCCGTGAAATTTCTTACAATCCAATTTAGTTTTCATGAGGTGTCAGAGGCAGGCGCAACACAGGAATAATGCTGTCAGCAGGGACACTACGATGTGCCGTGTGCAATATGCATCAGCCCTGCTGGCTGAAGTACACACACAGGTATATGCCTATCGCAGCCAGGCTAAGGTCTAAATTTGGGGCTGGGATTTTTTTTTTTTTTTTTTTTTAAATATGTTGTGGTAAGGAAGACGTTGTTTGTTTTCTTGAATGTTCAGAGCAACTTTAATGTTTCATATTGGCTGTCGAAGATGATAACTTGCTTCATTCCAGATCAGAAAGCTGGGGATGTTTGCAGGTTCTCAAGAATTGTTTTCTGCAGAGTTGGAGACCAGGATTTGACGTGTTAGTAGGAGAAGAGCCCAAATCTGTTTTGTACCTGTCCAGCTTTGAGTCAACTTCAGAAAGTAACAGTTGAGTTTTGAAAACAGGGATATCTTATTATTTGGGCAAAAGTGTTATTTTTACAACATCTTCATACTGTTGTGAACATACTGCTATTATATTGAAAGAGGGGGTATTGGAAATAATGTTGAACACAGCTTTATCGCTGCACTTTGTCAGTTAGAAAATGCCACATTGATTTAAAACAGCCATAACAAAATAGTCAGTAGTTCCACTTTCTGATAGACTAGAATAGAATAGGCTAGACTAGAAAAGAAAAGAAAAGAAAAGAAAAGAAAAAAGAAAAAATAGAAAAGTTTACAATAGAATACAATAGAATCGAATTTATTGTCTACTGAGGTGAAAAATCCTCTTTGGCTCACTGACACATAAAAACACATGATTAGGGACAATACAAACATGCCCAGTAGAAAAAATACATAAGAAAAAGAAACAAAAATAAAACTGAATTACAGAACAGCAACATTCTCGTCATTTTGCTCCCCTTCTCTCTGCAGCTGTTTCAATAAAAAGGAAAACAGAAGAAGAAAATACACTGCTCAACCCTTGTGGCTGTAGTGAAGCCATGGCAAGTGTTTTTACTTTGCGATGAGAGGGTTTAAGCTTAGCAAGAGAGGCAGGAGCTAATGCCACGGTGCTAAAGGTCAGCACACATTACACGATTTTGAAGAAGTGAAAAAAAGGAGGCGCGGCGGTGTTTTTCTGTCTTAATATCACTCTGTCATTCACATTTGGGACGGTAAAATCAGCCATGTTTCTCCCGTGCGTCCAAAATCGGGCTCCGAGTGACTCGAAACACAACTCTAGATATGTTTTAGGCGACAGAACAACACTTAAACATGGTAGAAAGCTCTAAAAAGTAGATTTTGCATAAAACCATCCCTTTAAAGACGTAAAAGTGTGTTGTGTGTAATACTGTTGTGAAAATAAAGATCAAAGCATTTATTCAGCGCAACACGAAGCGTTCCTTTCCAAGTTTCTGTACAAGAGATAAAGTCACCTGAAATAAAAACGACAGTGACTGGAATAATGTCAGAACCTGTTGAAGAAAAATATTAGTCATGATGTTGTTCTCTTCTCAACAACAAATGTATGCATAAAACATACCACCACCACCACCTACTACCACTACTCCAACTGCTAATACTATGACTAGTGCTATTCTGATATAAGCAGTTTGCTTGCCTCCCAGCACTCACCAGGGCCTGCGTTTCCCTGTAACGTGTGTGACAGAGAGGAGCCTGCTGTGTTGACAGGTGATGGACCGGTGTGCGTTAAATCACTTTCAAACTAACACTACCTGACACAGTGCTAGCTCACCATCGCGGAGGCCATATGCTGAGTGGTTACAGCTCATGACTGCAGACTGTCACATCACGTTTTAGCAGGTGAGGCAACCCCTGACACTGTGCCTCTCTTTGAGCCTCCCCTCTGCAATACTGTCTCTATGCTTACAGTAATGATCTCTGTAATAATGTGCAGAGCTGTGGACCATCCGTTTTCACGCACAACTACTACTACTACTACTACTACTACCAGGCAAGGCAAGTTTATTTGTATGCCACATTTCACGTACATGACAACTCAATGTGCCTCATAGCAACACCAAACACAATAAAAAACACAATAAAAAGAATTTGTATCACAATCAAAATAAATAAAACAAATCATTCGAAAAAAATGTATATACTGAAATTCATTAAAATACAATCGATCTCCATAGGCAGCAGTAAAAAGGTGTCCTTTCAGCCTGGACTTAAAAATACTCCTCACTGAGGCTGCTCCAGACTTTTGGTGCATGAACCTGAAACGCAGCCTCACCGTGTTTGGTGGTGACTCTGGGAACCACCAGGAGACCACTCCCTGAGGATCTCAGGGCCCGAGGTGGTTCATACGGCTGTAACATGTCAGAGATGTACTATGGTGCTTGACCATGAAGGGACTTATACACAAGCAGGGCTGTTTTTTTAACTCTATTCTCTGAGCAACAGGAAGTCAGTGCAGAGACTGGAGCACTGGACTAATGTGGTTGTATTTCCTGGTTTCGGTCAGGACTCGACCAGCAGTCTAACTGGCTAGAGACAAAAGCATGAATTAATCTCTCGAAATTTGGTTTTGACACTATGTTTTTTTTTAAAATTTTAGCAATGTTTTTAGATTGTAATAGGCCGCTGATGTAATGGACTTAATATGACTGTTAAAATTCAGGTCTTAGTCTATGATTAACTCTAGATTTCTAATTTGACTTTTGGGTCCCAGTGAAAGAGCTTCAAGTTGATCAATGACAACCTCTCTGTGTTTTGTGGGCCAAAGACCCTTATCGGTAACACTTTACATTACGGGCCAGTAAGTCCATGGTACTTCCAGTGGTAATTACTAGTAATAACTGTGGTACTTAGTGTGGTACCTAGAGTAGTAAGTACTAGTACTTACTGTGGTACTTACTGTGGTACTAAAAGTGGTAAGTACTAGTAATTACAGTGGTACTTGTTATGGTACTAAAAGTGGTAAGTACTAGTAATTACAGTGGTACTTATTGTGGTACTAAAAGTGGTAAGTACCAGTACTTACAGTGGTACTTATTGTGGCAATTACTAGTAATTACTGTTGTACTTCCAGGTACTTATTGTGGTACTTTAAATATACTATCGTGAGAATTACAAGATATGTACTGTGATACCCTAGATACAGTGGTAACTCTTAGTGAAAGTGGTAGCCTACTTCTTTGATCATCAAGTTATAGTTTCTAGTAGTTACAGTGAAACATCTACTTGTATAAAGGAATGTGTATAATATAAAAAACATAAAACAATATTAGGGAATACAAGTTTCTTTATTAATATGGGACAAGAAGCAAAGAGAGGACAGTAGCAATACAGAGCTTACCATTTAATGCATATTTCAAAACAAGTTTCAAGCACAAGAAAAACACTGCAATACTTTACAAGAGTTAAATAAAACACCAGTAATTACACAGTAAGTACTAGGTACCCAACACAAGTTACAGTAATTACACATTAACACACCAGTAATTATACAGTAAGTATCAGGTACTTACCACAGGAACTGGCCCATATTATGACAAGGGACTTTACCATAAGTACCAGTGACAACACCAGTAATTACATGGTACTTAACACAGTAAATGGCCCATATTATGACAAGGGACTTTACCATAAGTACCAGTAATAACCAGGTACTTCCCACAGAAAATGGCCCATATTATGACAAGGGACTTTACCATCATTACCAGTAACAACACCAGTAATTACCAGGTACTTACCACAGGAACTGGCCCATATTATGACAAGAGACTTTACCATAAGTACCTGTGACAACACCAGTAATTACACAGTAATTACCAGGTACTTACCACAGGAACTAGCCCATATTATGACAAGAGACTTTACCATAAGTACCTGTGACAACACCAGTAATTACACAGTTATTACCTGTTACTTACCACAGGAACTGGCCCATATTATGACAAAGAACTTTACCATAAGTACCAGTAACAACACCAGTAATTACCAGGTACTTACCACAGGAACTGGCCCATATTATGACAAGAGACTTTACCATAAGTACCTGTGACAACACCAGTAATTACCTGGTACTTACCACAGGAACTGGCCCATATTATGACAAGAGACTTTACCAGAAGTACCTGTGACAACACCAGTAATTACACAGTAATTACCTGGTACTTACCACAGGAACTGGCCCATATTATGACAAGAGACTTTACCATAAGTACCTGTGACAACACCAGTAATTACCTGGTACTTAACAGAGGAAATGGCCCATATTATGACAAAGAACTTTACCATAAGTACCAGTAACAACACCAGTAATTACCAGGTACTTACCACAGGAACTGGCCCATATTATGACAAGAGACTTTACCATAAGTACCTGTGACAACACCAGTAATTACACAGTAATTACCTGGTACTTACCACAGGAACTGGCCCATATTATGACAAAGAACATTATCGTCATTACCAGCCAAAACACCAGTTATTAGGCAGTAAGTGCCAGGTATTTACCACAGGAACTGGCCCATATTATGACAAGGGACTTTACCATAAGTACCTGTGACAACACCAGAAATTACACAGTAATTACGTGGTACTTAACACAGGAACTGGCCCATATTATGACAAGGGACTTTACCATAAGTACCAGTGGCAACACCAGTAATTACACAGTAATTACCTGGTACTTAACACAGGAAATGGCCCATATTATGACTAAGAACATTATTGTCATTACCAGCAACAACACCAGTTACTAGGCAGTAACTACCAGGTATTTACCACAGGAACTGGCCCATATTATGACAAAGGACTTTGCACTCACTGCCAGCGACAACAACAGTAATTACCAGGTACTTACCACAGGAACTGGCCCATATTATGACAAGGGACTTTACCATAAGTACCTGTGACAACACCAGTAATTAACAGTTATTTTTCAGGAGGGTTAATCATTTGCCACAAATCTCTCTGAATCAAATTTTACCATCTTTTAGTGCGAGCATCCATTAGTTTAATCAGACATGCAAACACAAACATGGTGTCATAGCGCGTTGGTTTGTGGGAATTTTTTAAAAGACCACTTACATTACAGGACTATAATTAGGCTTACATTTTTTTTAAGAACTGCAGTTCTACTTAGGGCTTTGGTTTCATCACAGAGTGGACAGAAACATAATAAAACGGTAAAAATATTATTACTGTTTTGATTTTTAGAGAGACAATAAAGAGTTTAAAAATGTTAAAATTATGTTACATGTTCCAACAATGTCCTAATTTGTAGAATGAGCCCAGACCTATTCACCACAACTGCCTCTAAAATCCTGCACTGTCACTCAAAAACATGTTCCTTTGGGTCCGAATTGCAGTCATGCACGAGCTTAATATAGAAGCTGCAGTTACACGTATGACATGAGGTGGCAGTATTGAGTATAAAATGGCAAACTTGCATCTAGCCCCTTTAAATATAGATGTTAAACTTGTATTGACAATTTGTAGGAATATAGAATATACAAAAAAAATACATTGGTAAACAGTGGTCTCTCGTTTACGAAGGGGGTTACGTTACAAAAAAAACCCGCAATAGGCGAAATCCGCGAAGTAGAAAGCTTCATTAATTTCAATTATTATATACATTTTAAAGCTGTAAAACACCTCACTACACTTTTTATACACTTTTCTCACTAGTTCACACGGGTTCTCCCTCATGCCTGGTGTACACTGTGTGATTTCATTTGTCTAATAAGATTTTTAGATGTCACATTACAGATGTAGGGGTGGAAACATTGTGAGCTGCACTCGTCTCTGCTGTGCGCTGGTCAGTTTAGCCTCCACCACACAGTAAATTATAGCTATCTGTTAGCTTTATAATTTAGCTTGTTGATGCACTTACGTTTCATGAGGCTATTGTCAAATATGAAAGCTACAGTCATTGCAAAGCTTGGTGCTCATGTCCCATGCACAGTTGCGCAGTGTCAACGTAACTTTGCAGACTGCATTTCGCCCGCTGCCACTCGATACTTCATGAATCCAAGCAGCAATAAAGGTTAACATGCAATATACAGAGGTATAACTTTCACCTCATCCCCCCTTTTAAATTGCAGATTGACACGATTCACGTGAATGGTATTGCAAGGTCAAAATGGTGAATTTCGCCAAAAGGTGACAGATTTGCATGTATGTACATCCTTTTTCTGATTCTTCTGCTTTTGATGATTGTTGTCAGCCATGGGACTTTAAAAAATTTGTCAGTCGTCCTTCACTCCACCACCACCAAGGAATTGATAAAAGGTTGCCTCTGCAAGAAAAAGGTAAAATGCATGTTAAAACATGATTAGCCAGGAGTCAGGACCATAGCCAAAATTTAAAAAAATACTAAGGTTCAGTTCCCGTCCTCATTTAACATCCACATTAGGTTAAACAAGTCTTTTTTCTGTAGATGATGACGCCTCGTTAGAGCTCTGTAAATAACACTATTTTTGGCGGGACTTAGCATCGTAAAGCTTAAAATGATGCTAGCGCCACTTAATTTTGCACTCTTTATGTAATAAAATCGCCTTTTTTTCCAAAGTCCATTTGCGTTTTTATTTATTTATTGGTTTATATGGTTGGGATAGTGCATGTTAATAATACCTTTCTTTTAACCAACAAAATGTAGTTCAGCCAATCAGTAAATTAAAGGAACAATCCTGGGAAGAAGGGTCCTATACTATGAAGTTTTGCTCAAGGCAATATGAACGGTAGCTTTTGAATTAAATTAAATTTGTATTTATTTTCTAACTCTGACGCACAAGGGATCGTTGAGGACAAAGGCTCCTGAACACTTGTTCAGGAGCCTGAACAAGTGTTCAGGCTCCGCTATGCATCCGAACACTTGTTCGGATGCATAGCGATATGTTTTAAGTAAGGGATAATGTATAGAACGCTGGTCATTATCGGGAAAATAAGCACCGACAGGGCGAACCGGGGTCTTGTTTCGCCCTGAAGGTGCTTATTTTCCCGATAATGACCAGCGTTCTATACATTATCCCGCTTATTATACGGCCATTTGCCAACTGAGAACACAACATAAACTTTGTACACTTTTATGAAGGTCGAAAGGTTTATTTAATGACTTCCGCGACAAATAGTTCCCAAAAGTTTGCGCGTTGCTAGGCAACATTTTGCTAGGCTAGAAGCAGCAAGGCTAGTAGCTAGCCTAGCTGCTAAGTTTAAGGCGCAGTTGGAGAGGAGAAATGGTGGTGAATCTCTGGGTAAGTTGAAAGTCAGACTCACGTTAACTTCACGAGCAATTCCCCCAACTTCTCTCGCAGTGACGGGGACAGATAGTGTCGCAACTACGTACGCGCGGAGTGATATGAAAGCACCAACTCCGTTGCCATGGGCAGCGGTCATTATTTTTCTCAGAGGTCCTTTATCAGAAAATAATGACCGGTAGAACGTTGGGAAATCCCATTCAAATCAACGGAGCGTTCTACTTACGTTATGAAGAGCCGTATAATAAGTTGCTAATAAGACTCTTTTAACAAGAATAGGAATATTTTGTATTCACTTGTACAATCAAAGACTTCATCATTCAACCATAAAATAAGGGGAAAAGCAATAACTAGGTCTGGACATTGGTGACCTTAACCTCTTAATCCCCACCTGAACTGAACACATTTTCCCCAGTTTAGCTTTACCCAAATCTAAAGGCTTCTTGAAAAAAAGTGTCAAAACAGCGACAAAAATTAGACAAAAAAAAGCATTGAAAATGTGGCTAAATGTAACGAAAACCCAATAAGTATAAATAAGTGTAAATAATAAAAAAAGTAGAAAAAAGATACAATGCAGCTACAACATGAGGAAAAAGTTTAGTTAAAATTAGTTTTGTAGGCCTTAGCTTTAAAATGAGGCATTACACTGGCCTATAGGCTGTGGTGACTATGGATTTGGGTAAAGCCGAACTGAAGAAAATGTTGGTGCTGGGGGGTTAAGAGGTTAATGATAATAATAATAATAATGCATCGGTTTTATATAGTGCTTTTCTGGACACTCAAATATGCTTTACATTGCATTATTCATTAACTCCATACCAGGTGGTGGTAAGCTACTATTGTAGCCACAGCTGCCCTGGGGTAGACTGACGAAAGCGAGGCAACCAGTCGGCCCCTCCGACCACCACCAACCACTCACTCACTACATTCGCTAGGCTTCCTGGTGTTACTAAACGGTCTCCCATCCAAGTACCGACCAGGCCTCTCCTTGCTTAGCTTCCAAGGTCTGACGGGATTGGGCATCGCAAAGGCGGTAAGCCAATGATGGCTATGACCATGTTTTTAGTAACAGCATGTCGACAATATTCAATGTTTTTCGGGTTGATATTGGTATACATTAGTGATTGCTTTTCAGAGTGGGGTCACCCTCTTTATTTACAGGGAGGTTGCGGTCTTAAAAGACAAACCAAACTAAAACATAACAAAATTATATCAAAAGAAAAACAATACACTAATTATTTATAACACTGTTTTAACAACATGATCTAAAAATGGAAATATTTCTCATAAGCATTTAGTATATAAAAGTTAAGTAAAATTCTAACCTACCACTCAAGAGATCCACTTGTAGATGGAGTTGACTTGATGAGGTGACTGATGAGGCAGCTGATGAGACTGGAGCAGGGGAGGAGACAGATTCATCGGTTTCTTCAGTGCACGTCTCCCGGCTGCTCCTGCTCTGGAATGTTAGGCCTCGAAGTATTTCTATACCAGAAGTGTCAAATTTTTGACTCTGCAACATAAACACAACAGACATTTGGCCTCAGTTCTACCAGTTAGGGCAAAACATTTATAATATGTTTTCTTAAAAGGTTTTCTAGCCCAGGTCTCGCCAATTCTTCTTAGTGAAGCAGGGCAACACGGCCATCTTCACACCAGCGGCAAATTTTAAAAATAGTTATTGTAATATATATGCCAGCGCATTTTCTCCAATTCGGATAATACAAAAATCTAAAAGCT
Source organism: Gobius niger (assembly GCF_951799975.1). Lineage (NCBI taxonomy): Eukaryota > Metazoa > Chordata > Actinopteri > Gobiiformes > Gobiidae > Gobius > Gobius niger. The sequence goes on along the minus strand of NC_136855.1, from coordinate 13,399,995 downwards.
TCTCGGCTAGTTGTTCTGAAGACAGCAACCTGCCCTGGGACTACAGATGAAAATTAGCCATTGTGGCTAACTCTGGCATATTTACATGTGGACTTTGAGGACTCATGTTAATTAATATGCACTGTCCCATCTTAAATAAATAAATGAATAAAATAAGCCTCATTTAAAAGCTAAGACCTACAAAACTCATCTAAGCTTCTGCCTTGTTATGATTTTCGTTTTTGGTTGTGTTTTCACTACGCTTTAGCTGCTTATTTCACATATCTTGGTCACATTCTTATGGCTTGATCGCAGTGACATTACACTACATAAAAAAGGCCCAAACCCGACAAAAAAGCAATGAAAAGGTGAAAAAAATGTGGCAAAAATGCAATGACAAGTTTATTTATAAACGCAACAACAATGACTAAAACGTGAAAACAAAAAGATAAGATAAGATAAGATAAGATGGTACTTTATTGATCTCACAGATGGAGAAATTGCATTTGATGAGAGAGCATCCGGCAGCAGCACCCATTCAGTGCGCACCACTCTCAAGGAAGAAGCTTAGAAGAGTTTTGTAGGTCTTAGCTTTGAAAGTAGATCTCACATTGGCCTATATGCTGTGAGCTTGCCAGTCTAGTTTAGTTTATTCATTTATTGAAACATGGACATTGTGTACAATATACATCACACTCAAAAAGGAGAGATGCTTTGTACCAGGTTGTGCTAATTTCCACCTGCAGTCCCTGGGCAGGCAAATTCTGAGTCTGAATCAAGAAGCTTTTAGATTTGGATAAAGCTGGAGAAAATGTCCTTGGTTCAGTTGGGGGTTAAGAGGTTAAAGCTTCAACTAAATATTCAGCTGTGCAAGTGTACATGAGCTCTGTTGATTGAAAAAGAGCTAATGTACACTGACATGAAAGAAATAATACTACTGACAAAACTCATGAAAAATATTATTAAAAAATTACCAGTACCACACATAAAGTGCAAGTACCAAATGTCAAGGTTAAACACAAATCAGAAGTTCTAGTCTGATCACACAAATCGAATTAGGATATGCAGGGCTGCCAACTTTTCACCAAACTTTGGAGTGAGACTTTGGTCGGTCCTGAGCTGGGTGGCCTTTTTCATGACGATAGTGTCTCATAATCATATTAAATTCTAAGCCAAAAACAAGTATACATTTTACATGACTGAGCACATCAGGAGCTGCATGATGGATCAGAGGGGGTTTGGCACCACCCCACATGACCATCAGAACCAATTGAAAGTGTGGGAGGACACTCTGAAGGGGGGGTTTGGGGGTCCTCTCCCAAGAATTTTTTTATAATTCAGATATGATTTCCTGCAATCTGGTGCATTTTAGATCATAAATAATAATTGTAGCTGGTCTATTTACTGGTGTTAAAGAATTATATTTCTGGGCCCATTTCAAATGGGGCCTCTCAGCAAATGCCCAGAGGCCCCTTCATCGTTACAGCCCTGCCAAAAGGTACAATGACACAATGTCTCTGTTTCTCTGCGTCAGTCATTCCAATTATTACCAACAAAAAGCAGCACAAGCTTTAGAAAATATGAAAATTTGATCTCTGTATTTTGCAGTATGTTAGAGCATGTTTGATGATTAAACTTTGAATGATTATTCATTGTAATAACTACTTTTTCGGAACGGAAAACGGAACCCACGCGCCTTTTTCCCTCCCATGGCCCGGGAGAGCTGGCGCTGGGAGCGTTTGGGCGCGCTCTCTCGCTGTTTCCCAGAGCCGCGCTCCGCAGGCCGCGCTCACGTCCCGTGGGTCATGCACTCGCAGTCCCTCTGCCACTCCTCTCTCCGTCCGCCCCACTCCAGCAGTGACTTTTGTTTTGCAAAATAAGCATGCACAACTTAAATGATGCCCCTCCTCCGAAAAGGAATAAAATAATAATACAAAAAATGAGCCGTTCACGACCGACACATCACTAGAGCCGCCGACAGACACACACACGCCAGAGGAGCCGTGGACAGGCACACAGACGAAGCAAAGCGTCTGCAGCCGCTCACTTCAAAAAGTCAAGGATATTTTTTGGTTGAGCGTGTGATATGAGGAGTGTGGCGTGAGAGCGCGTGAAGGCACGGTGAAAGCGTGAGTTGGCATCCCTGGATATGCTACGCGCTAGTTTATTTTTTAATTTAGCATGTTGCAATAAACGATAATACACAAATTTTACCTGTTCATACGGAAACTGATACACTGTCCACCTCTGGATATGTTTCATCAGCCCCATCTTCATCCATGGTGGATCTTCAAGTTGTCTAGCAAAAAAAAAAAAAAACGTGTAACCTGAAAAGATCAAATTTTGAAATTTAACGACTGCCCCTTCGTACACCGCCAAGTCGGCGCTTCTGCTTTGTGTTGGAAGATACCAATTCACTGAGAGGGGGGAGTGTAAAGTCAATGAATGTCATATCGCCATAATCACTACTATGTTAATTGTGGTGAAGAACACTTTTTCCTTAAACCTACATTACGTTTGGGTGATAATGTGACAGACAGTCGCATTAACAGCATATCATACTTTAAACACGTATAGCAATATTGTACACCCCCCTCCCCATCAGCTAAGAATGTACGTATCTAGCTTTGGTGAAGTGCGCGTGCGATTGGGACTTCGTGTTATACAGTCTATGGTTATTCCTCACTTTAACTTATCAAGACATGAGCTTGCTCTTTATTGAGCCATATCAACAGACTGCACAGCCGCAGTCCGGGCTTTTGGCTGCTAGTGGCTAATTCCTGCTACCACCGCCCATGCCACCGCCACATTAAAAGAAGACACCCGCTGTACTTACGTGATGATATCCAGCCAACTGATGAACAAACGGGAGGTCAGACGTCGGTGGAGGGCGAGACGCAGGTGCACAATCACCGGAGGAGAACAGATCCAGCTGCTGGTGCTGCAAGTAAGTCCTTTCGAAAGCTAGCGTTAGCTTGTTGTGGTAATGAAAAGTGGCGCGCGATGCGCAGTTTGTTTACGAATGTGATTTCGCTGTAGCTGTGTTGTCTTTGACACACATTTTTCTTCATTCCTCTTCCTTTTTGTCTGTCCGAACCTGACTTCAAATAATTGACAAAATCCAAACACTTTGCTCCAATATAATATTTTATTTGTTTTACATGCATAACACCCTTTCTTCAAATTTAAAAATGAAAATACTGTATTTTTCTAAATGTCATATCTTGGGTTTTAACCTCTTAACCCCCGTCTGAACCGAGCACTTTTGCTCCAGTTTGGCTTTACACAAATCTAAGAGTTTCTTGAAAAAGTGCGAAAATAGTTACAAAAAGAGGATAAAAACGCAACAAAGAAGTGACAAGAGAGTGACAATAACAGGAAAAAGCCACACAAGAATGTAAAAAAGGGGCAAAAACGCATCAAAAGAGTGACAAAAAGAAAGAAAGCCAGAAAGAAACAATAATACAACAAATAAGCGATCAAATGTGTAGCTATGATAAATACCACTTGCTGAGTGGGAAATTGCACATGAACTCCACCTCATCTCATATTTTCCACTGGGAAGATGTTATGATGCCAGAGATGAGATAACCTTTGATACAACAGAGAGCAGCAATATTTTACTAATAATTTAGAAAAATTAGAACATCACAATACAAAAGAGTGCAGTTTTGTTGATAAAAATCTATATCATTTATATATGTTGCTTTTTCGATATTAAAACATTTAATGTTGTTATATTGTTATTGTATCAATATCGAGATATCTTTCAGCCCTACTTCTACCTGTAAAGCACGAATGCTAACCACTGCCACCCATAAACATAAATGCGGTGACAAAAACATCTACATAAGCATTTTAGCTTTCAAATGAGCCGTTGACATATAGGCTTTCAGCTCTCAGGTCAAGAAGCTTCTAGATTTGGGTAAAGCCGAACTGCATTTAAAGCTGCAGGGGGAAGAGGTTAGAAAGAATCACGTAATTTTGAATATTTCATTTGATGCTGGTAAGTATACTACTGTAATTTATTCACTTGACTAATGTATTTATGTTTTTCAGACCAGAGGACTTTGTACAGCCTGTCTCACCTCCAGCTGAGCAAGATGATATTGATCAGCCACTTCAGATGTCTTACTCAAATGAAGAGGAGCTGAACATAGAACAAGATGGAACTATTCTACTGAAGAAGTATGTCCTTACATAAGAGACGAAATCTAAATCTCTTGAAACAGTAGTGGGTAATAGTCAGTTTCATATCTAATTTTCCTTTTTTTATTTTGAAATGTCAATTGAGTTACTTTTCCAACATTGAGTAAACGTTTAAGTGACGCAATGTTTAAAACTAACATTGGAAAGATTATTGGACAATACCTTAACATTAATTTAAAAATATTTGTACAATTTCTGTCAAATTATATTATTTTAGTAGTGACATAATTTACTGTTGTCACTTTAATGCACCATTGTCTTTACTTGAGTACACATTATTCTGCCTAATGTGCCAACTTATGTAGTTATTTGTCTGCATGTACCTAATTAGATTTATATATTTTTTCCAAGAATCTCAGAAGACTTGCCACACTGTTTGTGATACATACCAGGACCAAGTCTAATATATCACAGGTAACTGTGGTCAATTGTATTCTGTTGCACTTATGTTTTTAACATGAAACAACCTGATAACAAATCTTATTATTATTTATCATTGTTGTACAGCAGTCTTCTCTAATGGACAACCTCAAGAAGCAGATGAAGGACCTGCTATAGAATCATTCTGGAAATGCCTCCTCAACTCAACTGGAAAGGGATGCCCTGGATGTAATTTTGACCGGTTTGCTGATCCATTTGCTGAGGTGGCAACAACCTTTCTACGGGACAGTATCATGAAGAAACGGCTGGATTCTTTGGAAGCAGAGTAAATTCCTGTTGCTCAAATCCTATGCAGAAGAAAAGGTGTGGATTACTCTTACCAAGAGCAAATTGTAAACTGAAAGACATCCCAGGATTTGGTCAATGATTGATGGTGAGCTTTTCAAGTAATACCTCGTGTTTTCTGCCAAACCCGATGCACTGCAGATAATTTTGTACATTGATGAATTAGAGATTTGTAATCCACTCGCGTCCTGTGTTTCAATAAAGAAACTGCCAATGGTGTACAACACATTAGAAAATATAAACCCAAAATGCAGATCAAAACTGGATGCTACTTGCCATGGCAAAATCTGTAGATCTTCGACAGCTTAGGGTGGACCTGGACCCCATATTCAACAGAATTAAGGAGGACTATGGTGCTATATGGTCTTTCTCCGTGCAAGTGCAGATATTGTGAGTGTTCTTTCAGGACATGCAGTTCAAATTCACTGCGGATTCATTTACAAAAACTTTCCAGAGGTATGTGAGACAATGTGATGAAATTGAAAAGGCACAAACAGACTTGCTTCACAATATTACAAAAAACTTCTGGAATAGGTTGCGTTCACGTGACGTCACAACATTCTAAAGAGCCTATAGTTTAATATTGAGGTGGAGCAACTGACGGTAACTATATTAACTGTGGTAACTGACAAAATGCATGTTTTATGTCTTTGTTTTTCGGCTCATATCTCAGTCATTACTAGAGGAGTCCACATGAAACAAAAACTGTCACAAAGTTCATTATCTCCTCTGTCAGCACATATGAACTAATGTCCAATTATTTTCTCTGAAAAGCATCAAAAAGTGATGACAATATGACAAAACATGACTGTGATCTTGTCCAATAGAAAGGACTTTCAGACATAAAAATAATATCACAGGTTTGTGAATCCAATCACGATCAAAAACTGATGAGGAAAAGCATTTGTCAATTTTCGTTTTGGAGATTTCTTACAAAAACTGCATTTCTCCCATTGAGTTGTATTGGCCCTGCCCTCCATCTGACATTATGACATCATCACATTCTAAATCGTGAACGCCACCTATTAACAGGAGGAAGCTAGTGGAATTTCCCGTTTTTGATATGTTCCAACAAACACCACAGGACATTATGCATGTGATCTTAAAGGGTGCAGCACCACTTAATAATATGGGCCAGTTCCTGTGATAAGTACCTGGTACTTACTGCATAATTACTGGTGTTGTTACTGGTACTTACGGTAAAATCCCTTGTCATAATATTGCCCAGTTCCTGTGGTAAGTACCAAGCACTAACTGCATAATTACTGGTGTTGTTGCTGGTAATGACGATAATGTTATTTGTCATAATATGGGCCAGTTCCTGTGTTAAGTAGCTGGTAATTACTGGTGTTTTCACAGGTACTTATGGTAAAGTCCCTTGTCATTATATGGGTAAGTTCCTGTGGTAAGTACCTGGTAATTACTGGCGTTCTTACTGGTAATGATGGAAAAGTCCCTTGTCATAATATGGTCCATTTCCTTTGTTTAGTACCAGGTAATTACTGTGTAATTACTGGTGTTGTCACAGGTACTTATGGTAAAATCCCTTGTCATAATATGGGCCAGTTCCTGTGTTAAGTACCAGGTAATTACTGGTGTTGTCGCTGGTACTTACAGTAACGTCCTTTGCCATAATATGGGCCAGTTCCTGTGGTAAGTACCTGGTACTTACTGCATAATTACTGGTGTTGTCGCTGGTACTTACTGTAACGTCCTTTGTCATAATATGGGCCAGCTCCTGTGGTAAGTACCTGGTAGTTACTGGTGCTGTTACTGGTCCTTACGGTAGCGTCCTTTGTCATAATATGGGCCAGTTCCTATGGTAAGTACCAGGTAATTACTGGTGTTGTCACAAGTACTTACGGTATAGTCCTTTGTCATAATATGGGCCAGTTCCTGTGGTAAGTACCTGGTAGTTACTGGTGTTGTTACTGGTCCTTACGGTAGCGTCCTTTGTCATAATATGGGCCAGTTCCTATGGTAAGTACCAGGTAATAACTGGTGTTGTCACAAGTACTTACGGTATAGTCCTTTGTCATAATATGGGCCAGTTCCTGTGGTAAGTACCTGGTAATTACTGGTGTTGTCGCTGGTACTTACAGTAACGTCCTTTGCCATAATATGGGCCAGTTCCTGTGGTAAGTACCTGGTAATTACTGGTGTTGTCACAAGTACTTATGGTATTGTCCTTTGTCATAATATGGGCCAGTTCCTGTGGTAAGTACCTGGTACTTACTGCATAATTACTGGTGTTGTTGCTGGTCCTTACGGTAGCGTCCTTTGTCATAATATGGGCCAGTTCCTATGGTAAGTACCTGGTAATTACTGGTGTTGTCACAAGTACCTATGGTATAGTCCCTTGTCATAATATGGGCCAGTTCCTGTGGTAAGTACCTGGTAATTACTGGTGTTGTCGCTGGTACTTACAGTAACGTCCTTTGCCATAATATGGGCCAGTTCCTGTGGTAAGTACCTGGTAGTTACTGGTGTTGTTACTGGTCCTTACGGTAGCGTCCTTTGTCATAATATGGGCCAGTTCCTGTGGTAAGTACCTGGTACTTACAGCATCATCACCGGTGTGTCAATGTGTATTTACTGTGACTTTTGTTGGGTACCTAGTACTTACTGTACAATTACTGGTGTTTTATCTAATTGTTGTAAAGTATTGCAGTGTTTTTCTTTTGCTTGAAACTTGTTTGGAAAAATGCCTTAAATGGTAAGCTCTGTATTGCTACTGTCCTTTCTGTGCTACTTATTCCATATTAATAAAGAAACTTGTTGTCCCTAATGTTGTTTTATGTTTTATATATTTATACAGATTTATTTATACAAGTACCATATATGTTTCACTGTAACTACTAGAAACTTGATGATCAAAGAAATAGGCTACCACCTTCACTAAGAGTTACCACTGTATCTAGGGTATCACAGTATATACCTTGTAATTCTCACGCTAGTATATTTAAAGCACCACAATAAGTACCTGGAAGTACCGCAGTAATTACTAGTACTTACCACTTTTTGTGCCACAATAAGTACCACTGTAAGTACTGGTACTTACCACTTTTAGTACCACAATAAGTACCACTGTAATTACTAGTACTTACCACATTTAGTACCACAATAAGTACCACTGTAATTACTAGTACTTACCACTTTTAGTACCACAGTAAGTACTAGTACTTACTACTCTAGGTACCACAGTAAGTACCACTGTTATTACTAGTAATTACCACTGGAAGTACCATGGACTTACCGGCCCGTAATGTAAAGTGTTACCAATTATCTTAGTTGTATCTGTATTTACCTGGAGGAAGTTGCTTTGCATCCACAAACTAATCTGTTTGATACAAGGACACAGTGAATCTACAGGCCCATGTTCACCTGCTCTCAGTGAAACATAGATCTGCGTATTGTCTGCGTAATTGTGATAGGACACATTGTTGCTGGATATCAATTGACCTAATGGAAGCATGTACAGATTGAACAAGAGGGGCCACAAAATCGACCCCTGGGGAACCCCACAGGTCAATGCCATTTGGTCCGAGACACACTACCATCTCTCCTTTATGACTGCTTTATATCTGTAGTGCTTTTCCTCACCTCCAGAGTACTTAACAATTATTGAAGACCGTATAAGACAAATTCAACGGTAAACAATACATTTGGGATCTTGTATTGCTCTGTAGTTTCCAGTATATTCAAATTGTTATGCCCAAACTTTGTCATCAACTGAACAATTCAATTTTCGCTCCGATATTTGCCAAGTTTTCACGCCGGAATCACTCGGAAAATGTGTGTAATGTGAGCGAAAGAATCCAGATTGAAAAATAAAATGCACAACAGACTCGGTTGAAGTTCGTGGGCCACTTGATTAAAAAGCACATCTGTCAAGAAGTAATTTGATTATTACATGAACACAAAAAAATCACATTCAATTTCCTGCGTCGGGTTATAGGTTGCAGGCAAAGCTGTGAGATTAATAAAAATGTAATCAAATTTATTGCTGATTGGAACAAGCTTTTTAATCAACAACCAACAGCTCATTGTTTGAGTTTGGACGAAAAGGAGTAAAATGGAAACTATAAAGTTACAGGACTATAAACAGAGAAATATCTTCCATTTGTTACGTACGCGATTGGCTCCCATCGTTTGCATTTCTACCAGTCTTTTAATCCTTTCTCTAACATTTTAAAGGGTCAGTTTCGGGTGACGGTTTCGTCTAACTTGGATGATATCTGGGGATGACTGCACAATGACAGAATTATAATAACCGATGATATCACACTTATCTTTGCCCGTCTTTCCTTGGTAATACCCGGTACGGAGCTGTAATCCCGGTTTAAACCCGGGCTCAGCGCTTGGCAGAGGATTAAGACTTGCTTCCCCCCCTCCATCGCCGCGCCCCTCACATCTGTGTCTCAAACCCTACCCCCCCGTATCCGCTGTCCTCTGTCTGTCACCTCCACATCTCCTGATCAGCATTTTCACCTGACAATCCTGTTGACTCTCCAGTGCGTGTGCTTACATCAGGAGCGGCGGGATTAAAGGCTGAGGATCGCCTAATCAAATGTGTTTTTTGACCTTCACACAAACGACAAGGACGCGCGAGGCGTTTTAGTCTGATGTGGTTAATCTTGAGTTTTACGAGGTACCGCGGAGAAGAGAGGGCTCGTGTTTACGTGCGTAAGCTCGGAAAGCCGGTCAAGATTAGCCATATTTTTGCCATAAGGAGACGAGAAGTTGTGGCGTGTTGGTGAGTGAGGTGACCACGACAAGCAAATACCTATTAAAAGGCAAGTCAAGGCGAACGAGGACATGATGACGTCAGAAAGTACGCCTTTCTTCTCTGCGTTTAAACACTATGCACTGGGATTATAGAAAAACGGGATACGAGTATGACCATATCTTCAGAGCTTTTTTCTCTATGTGGGTCATATTTTACCTGTGGATGCATCATGACTTTTCAGGGTCGCTGTCACAATACTAACGGCAACTTGCCTTGAAAAACCCACAACTTTATATTAAAATGCACATTGTCTTTTCATATTGTCTGTCATTTGATTCGGGGTGGGCGTTTATAAGATTTTGCTTCGGCCCACTCCTTTTGAGCAGAATTTCAACTGCTCAAATGAACAAATAAACTATAAATGTCTAAGTTTACAATTTACTGAAGGCAGGACAAAACTGATTTCATTCTACAAGCAGAATTAAAAAATCAGGTACAGGAAGTCAATACAAACAGGAGGAATAACAATATCCCACTATTTTCAGTTTTTCAGGATAAAGGATCGGGCAAAAAATGTATCTGATATACTGGTGTTTAATGAGAGCATTCCAGCAAATGTTTTGGCCTGTTCCCCCAATCCATCACATCCGACCAAAAGTGTTGCTGAAAATACAAATTTACAAATTAAGCACTGGATAAATGTAGCTGTTGGATTGAACTATAGGCAAAATTATAGGCAGTGCTGAATAATTTGAATGTATATTAACATGTTTGTAACTTGGAAATGGTGATTGGACTGATGCAGAATGAAATGTAGTGATTGTGTGGTTGACTTTGTGATCGACTGTGAGAATAATGCATTGTCATATACTGTTATTTATGTCTCTGCAACCAGGGACCACGTATGGAAATGAGCTACTTAGCTATCATCTGGAGCAGTACATCTCTGTCTCTATGAGCTTAATATCTCTGTACATTGTCCCTTTAATGAAGATTAAAGTAAAGTACAACACCATGGCTGTGGTCACGCATGCACAGCTGCGCCTGTTCTCCCTCCGAGAGCACATCTTGCCCCTCCCATCCTGTACAGAAGTGGATTGGACGGTCCTCCTGAGAGTGGTGAGGACAGCAGGAAAATAATCGCGAGTCCTCTTCCCTCCATCAAGGACATCGGAGGCAAATGTTGCCTGACCAGGGCACAGGGCATCGAGAAGGACAGTACACACCTTGAATGTCAATAAAGTTATCTATCTACAGTTGTGCTCAAAAGTTCACATACCCCGGCAGACTTATTGACCATTTTTGGACAATTTTTCAAAGAATATGAAAGAAAGTGAGTGGTTGTTTGAAGCCATTTATGGTGAAACAGCTGAGTCAGACCCTGATCAAAAGTTTATGATCAAGAGGAATGGGCCGCTTTTACATTAGATTATATACAGAACCTTATCCACAAAAGACTCTATCTATCTATCTATCTATCTATCTATCTATCTATCTATCTATCTATCTATCTATCTATCTATCTATCTATCTATCTATCTATCTATCTATCTATCTATCTATCTATCCATCCATCCATCCATCCATCCATCCATCCATCCATCCATCCATCCATCCATCCATCCATCCATCCATCCATCCATCCATCCGACCCCCAGGTTGGGAATCTCCACTGTAGAGCATGTGGCTTTTCTATCATTCCATCAGTAACTGCATCTCTCTTTAAGGTTGAGGGTTGGGGTCTCGACACGACGGCCCTTTTGTAACCTACACTTGCTATTTAACTGTCACATCCATCAAAACCAGACTTTGTGCAAGGAGCCAAAACGTGCACACGATTAAACTCGGTGAATCTCAGTAAAAAAATAAAGCAGGAGGCATTTCCCTCATTATGTCATTAACATCCCAGTGAATTTCTGAGACGCACAAAAGTCAACGAGACCATTATTATCCACAAATTATGAAGCAGAATGAACACGTTGAACTTTTACACCGGTGACATTGCTAATTACAGCGCTCCTCATGTTCAATTTCAAAGTCTAATTGAAGTTGCGAGCGCTGTTATGTGGTATGTTGATGCGCTGTAATGTGAACGGACAAGAGCTTTATCAAGGGTCAGCGGACACGGGCTTTTTACAGAGCGCTGAATGCGAAACAAAAGCCAATCCGGACTCCTCGCTCTGACGTCTTTATATATTTATATTCCACAGGCAGACCATTGTCAGAGCATGTGTGTCAGCGTCGAGACACGATAAATCAAAACCAGAACGCTCCTCTTGTTGAACTCGGCCATGCAAATCGACTTGTGTTTCTGCGGTGCTGAAGCGGAGCCGGGGCGTCACTGTGGGACTTACACGCGAGGGCAGCGGCACCGGGGGGAGGCCAGGGGCAGCAAGGGGGGGAGTGGGTCTGGCACAACAACCACATGCATTAGAATAAGGATTTTCAGATGCTCTAGCGCCGTGTGAGGAGGAGATGCAAATCAAAGTGCATTCCCGCAAAGAGTATATCGCTCCATCAGTCTCCTGTAACTCACCAATTGCTTCATCCAAGATCATGGCTAGTTTATGTGCTTATTTTTGGAGACTCCTCTGCGTAGCCTCCGACACTAAAATCACACCATCTGTGGCAATGGTAATTAAGACGTATTCCAAAACTGTTTATGAAATAGAGATGTGGTCAACAATAAAAGGCAAATACAGCAGTCTAAGCGGTTTATAAGGGGAACAAATAAGCTCTTTATCTTTCTGTATTTATTGACTCCTCGGGCAGCGATTAAACACTTTTGTAGCCACAGCTGCTCATGGGGCTGACTAATGAGGAAATGCCAGTCAGTCTCCATCCTTTTTCGACCCCCACCAGTCACATCAACAATACTACAGAGCGTTAACCTACAACCCCTCGCCTGAACTGAGCGCGTTTTCTCAAATCTAAAAGCTTCTCAACTGAATAGCAACAGTGTAGCGCAGGGGTGTCAAACTTATTTTGGGTCGCGGGCTGAAATTCAGCTCCCACGGCGGGTCGCAGGCCGCAAATAATAGAGACATTTTTTTCCCCAATAAATGAATAATAATAAACTGATTTGGTCAAAGCCCCAACTTGACTGTAGCATTAATAATAACGGCTTACATTGTATTATAGTAGTCAATCTTCATTCACTCCACACTCGGTGCTGGTAAGCTGTTACTGAAGCCTAAGCTGCCCTGGGGCAGACTGTCCGTTTACCACGTGGCTATATAATGTGTTGTTCATATCCTGAGCTCTTATTATATCAGTGCCCTCTGCTGGACATGTGTGGAACTCTTTCCTTTTTATTTTAATTTAATGCCCCCTAGCGGCTAGAATGAGCATTTTGGATATTCTTCAGAAAATCGTAACTCTGCACAGGAATAAGCGAGACTTACTTCCCCCCCCCCCCCCCCCCTACATACTCTGGAAGTTATGCTCTACAGGGCAGGGGTTGTAGCGCCTCATTTGAAAGCTGAGACCTACAAAAGTGATCATATCTTTTTTGTCACGTTAATTATCAGCGTGCTTTTTTGGCATATTTTCTGTCTCTTTTTTGTCATGTGCTTTGTTTTGGTCCGTTTTTCTTTTCTTTGCAGTACCTGTAGTACCGACCTTCTGGTTATAGCCAGGCTCTACAACCTGAGTTACTGTCGTGCTGTTGTTTGACTGGTGGGCGTATGCACTGTATGGCATACCCTTTATTCTTCATACCTGCTGTTTTGTTTAGCATAAGCAGATGGAGGCGGGTGTTGAAAGGGCACAACCTTCAAATGCTTTTTCACACAAAGCAGTGGGTTGAATGTTCCCCGTAAATCATCATTGTCAATTTGTATCATCACACCGCCCCAGAGGACGCATGCGTTTGGTGTCACCATGGTTGTTCTTTGCCATCAATATTCTCATTTTAAAAACAACACATTCATCTTGCATGTGGTCTGCGTGCGTGTGTCATTGCATAAAACACTCTTAAACATTGCCTTGAAGCTGGTATCATCTGAAAGGTAAATGTATCACGAAACGATTGTTATTGCTGCAAACCCGTTTACTGTTACAGCACAAAGTGTCTGCAGAGCACTTGGGAAAAACTCCAGGGCACACTGTGAAATAAGGAACACCATTACCCGCAGAAATGAACAAACAATGCAGACTTGCTCCAAGCCAATCCGGCCAAAAACCACATGGCATTTAGTCTTTAGTTTCGACTATTCCTCTTGGAAATGATGATTTAAGTCAAGTTCTTTAGTGTGAAAGCTGACTCTGGGTTTGTTTGTTTTTTGCTCTGGTTTACTCTTACCTTAAACAGGAAGTGACATCACACCCTATGACCATGGCCTCTCAGTTTTTCCCGGTCTCTCTTTTTAGCTCTGAAACACTGCGAGACTAGCCTGGCCTTAGCCATCCGAAAACTCCGGTCAATTATCATTTCCCTGCATGTACGTCTGGGCTTGATCTCAGTGGCTGCGTTACATCGGTTGACGTTCCACCTACCATTCAGTGAGCGGGGGAGGCGGGTGCTGTAGGTGACGTCAAGCATTTGCGCTGATTTGCGGGTTGTAGTTTGGCAATGGCGGCGGATTCAAAAGTAATGGAAGCTCTTCAATCCGTCTTGGCTCGGCTCCCAAATATCCAGAAATTAAAATTGAAGTTAAAATTGCTTCACTCACTCGGGCGCATGACGTCACGACCAAACGCTAGCGAAAATCAGATCCAATCGTTTCAAAGGAGTTCACCCCTCCCACCTGAAAACGGAGCTCAATTGAGAAAGTCCAAACCCTTATACGGAACGAAGTACGAGGTATGGTAAAAACCAGGCTACTGCGAGACCGACCCCTTGACCCAGCCCTCCTCGCTTTCCCCTACACATAAAATCCGACAGAATGTATAAGATTAAAATAAGATATCTATAATAAGATTAGATAAGATATATTTCTCTATATATTTTAGTATGGCTTTAAACGTTAAAGTTGTCCGAGAAAGTTTGAGAATTTCCCAACCCCTCCACCACTCCCAAATAAACTCACGTCTGGGTTGAGGATATTAGTCCAAAGGGAAAGGTCTGAGGGATAGTGTGTGTGTGAGTGGGCAGTGACAAGTGAGCCGAGTGGGGAGAGTTTGTGGGCTACAAAGCCCCCTACCGGCCCGGCAGGAGAGGTGTGATTCGGTTCTTCAGTAGTTGACAGACTGTAGGCTCTAGGCCTGCTCCATCAGCTCACATTCAGATTAGAACCTGGCCTGCAGAACAGGAGCAAAAGCTCTAATAAATCACCAGGTAATATACCTTTAGTTGTAGCTGTCTGCTAACATGTTCTGATGTGCACATAAATCTTGTGTTAATAGCACTAGCTGCACTATAAAGAAATTACGTTGAAAATCACAACGTTCAAATATCATTACACCATTCTGAATTATATTTTTGTCATTAATATTGTCTCTCGCTACTATCACGGGAACTTTCTGTTTTGCAAATGTACCCAATAAAGGGTGAGCTCAGGTGAGTCCGTTTTTAACACCGTCACAATGAACAACTACAGCAGTGTCTGTGTGACCATTGCTTCATTAGCTAATTTAAAATGACACTGAATAGCTACAGAATTTGCAAATGTGAAAAATAAGATCAAAACAACTATAGAAACTACTATGCAAAACTATGTGCAATAATACAGAGATTATTGCACGTAGTTTTGCATAGTAGTAATTGCACATGAGTTACTTTGCTAATATCAGGATCTATAAGACACTTATATTTAACATGGGGGTCAATATTTATACCATTGAATAACATTTTATAGGAATAGGTGGTAGCCTCTCTCCAATGAAGATGATAAAAGTAAACTACCGGCTACCCGGTAGCTTACAGTTTCAACTTTCCACATATTTCCACTCTTTTAAGCCATTTTCTGGTGGAATATGAACTTATTGATCACACATAAACAAAGTCAAGTCTAAATCGGGTCCATATAGATATTTATTCACAACAGATTGTTCAGTAGAAGCGAAAAGCTGCAGTCGTAGCTAGCGCTAGCATGTAGCACGATGCTAACATGACGCATCATGTTGGCATTCTCCGTTATTTATGTAATTAAGGGCTGATGAACCACTTTACTCCTCTCCATGTCTTTGTATCTTTATTGGGTAGAAAACTATATCAATAATTGTGCATTTGTTAAAGTAGTTTTGAAATATTGGCGAAAGTTCAGATTTTTCTCTTCTTTGTTTTCCCCCTTAACTTGGTCAAACATGACCATATATGGGCGATTCCAGAAATGCTGTGTGTTCCTATGCTAATGTTTGCTAGCTCTCCTGAAAAGTGCCCATGTCCATGGTAACGTTGTAGTCATGGACGATGTCATGATGTCATGTTCTACAAAGGTGAGTGTTCTAAATCCTTCATTTGCAAACTGCACTTCAACGGATTAGACACATTTTTTCATCTTCTCCAGAGATCTTTAATTTACTCTCACCAAAATGTTTCGACGCCTCGTTTGGTTTAAGGTGAGTTCTCTTGAGTTAACCACTGTGTTTAGCGTGTTTTGTTTAATGTAAATACAAGTTAGTGAGGTGTAGTTACAGTTTAGAGTTGGTTGTGAACTTTCTTAACAAAGAAAACGTTGACTATTGCATTAACCATGTGTATTTTTGTGATTTTTCAGGTGGCGCCCTCATCTCCAAGGCCAGATGACCGAGGGGACAGCAGCCCTTGCCCGCCTAAGAGGTACGATAAATTTACTAAAGCACATTTTGATAGAATGCCAACAAATAGACGCTTTGTCATAAAATGTTACATCTTTGCTCTTGTTTACAAAAATATAACGTGTTCCTTGTTCTTGTTTTTCATCTACAGTGGAGGCAAGGAGGAGACAGAAAGAGTTGGAAGCCATTTCTCACTGAAGCGCCTCACCAAACGTCTTTGGGTAAGTCAAACAGTCTCCTAACCTGGCTAACGCCAGACTGCTGTGTGTGTCATTTCGAACTGCACATCAGCCTGGGGACCATGGCCGAAATTTTCTCATGGATTTGGGAACCAATCACAGAACGAGGAGGGACAGCAAGATAATGACAAGCTATTCGATATACGGAAGCTTGTAGTTTAGTTAGTATTTACGGATCAAACATGACAGCAGCAGACGCAACGCTATTTTTCGATCGAGCTTTAGGCCGTGTTTTAAATAGTTTAGCTCGAAAGTTTACAGCGGGTACGTCATACGTCATCGGATACGATGATACGATTGGCTGTGGCCACGTGCAGACGCACTATGGACGATCGTAAACAACACCTCTCCTACGAGAAAATGAATTGGTGGTCTCCAGACTAAATATCACTTGTGATTTTAGTCTGGCGTTAGCCAGGCTAACAGTCTCCACTAACCATCCATTTATGTCTACAATTATGCTATAGCAATTCATTATTGTTTAGCATAAGCAGATTGATGTTGTGTGTGTGTGTGTGTGCGTGCGTGTGTGTGTGTGCGTGCGTGTGTCATTGCATAAAACACTCTTAAACATTGCCTTGAAGCTGGTAGCATCTGAAAAGTAAATGTATCACAAAACGATTGTTATTGCTGCAAACCCATTTACTGTTACAGCACAAAGTGTCTGCAGAGCACTTGGGAAAAACTCCAGGGCACACTGTGAAATAAGGAACACCATTACCCGCAGAAATGAACAAACAATGCAGACTTGCTCCAAGCCAATCTGGCCAAAAACCACATGACATTTAGTCTTTAGTTTCGACTATTCCTCTTGGAAATGATGATTTAAGTCAAGCTCTTCAGTGTGAAAGCTGACTCTGGTTTACTCTTACCTTAAACAGGAAGTGATATCACACCCAATGACCACGGCCTCTCAGTTTTGCCCGGTCTCTCTTTTTAGCTCTGAAACACTGCGAGACTAGCCTGGCCTTAGCCATCCGTAAACTCCGGTCAGTTTAGAGTTGGTTGTGAACTTTCTTAACAAGGAAAACATTGACTATTGCATTAACGATGTGTATTTTTTGTGATTTTTCAGGCGGCGCCCTCATCTCCAAGGCCAGATGACCGAGGGGACAGCAGCCCTTGCCCGCCTAAGAGGTACGATGAATTTCCTAAAGCACATTTTGATAGAATACCAAAAAATAAACGCTTTGTCATAAAATGTTACATCTGTGCTCTTCTTTACAGAAATATAACGTGTTCCTTGTTCTTGTTTTTCATCTACAGTGGAGGCAAGGAGGAGACAGAAAGTGTTGGAAGCCGTTTCTCACTGAAGCGCCTCACCAAACGTCTTTGGGTAAGTCAAACAGTCTCCGCTAACGACATGCGTTTATGTCTACAATTATACTATAGCAATTCATTATTTACTGAGATTATGTTTAACATTTGTGTATTTTCCCACCAGCGCAAGGCCACGGCTCCATCCAAACCAAAAGTCAAGAGAAACCAAGTCTCTCCTGCTCCGTTCGCTGAGTCGGAGCAAATACTCGGATTGCAGGCAGGAGACAAAAAACAGACTAAGGCATGCACAAGGTAAGGTTTCGAACTGCCAAATTTAAGAGGAGGAAATGTGGAGCATCATGTTCTGTTTAAGAGTGTTAACTTTTATGTATCTTTCCACAGTAAACAAAAGACGAAGACGGTCGAACCAGAGAAGACGTCAGATGATTCAGGCGTTGACAGAGGAAGACGGTCGTGAGTATCTTTAAAACCATCACATCATGTTTATATTGACATCATGTTTATATTGACCCCAACTGCTCATTGTAGTTCATGAAATATCTGTTCTGTTTAAGAGTGTTAACTTTTATGTATCTTTCCACAGTCAACAAAAAACGAAGACGGTCGAACCAAAGAAGACGTCAGATGATTCAGGCGTTGTGTGAGTATCTTTAAAACCATCACATCATGTTTATATTGACTCCAACTGCTCATTGTAGTTCATGAAATATCTGTTCTGTTTATGAGAGTTAACTTCTACCTCTCTGTTCACAGTCAACAAAAAACGAAGACGGTCGAACCAAAGAAGACGTCAGATCATCCAGGCGTTGTGTGAGTATCTTTAAAACAATCACATCATGTTTATATTGACCCCAACATCTCATTTTAGTTCATGAAATATCTGTTCTGTTTATGAGAGTTAACTTCTACCTCTCTGTTCACAGTCAACAAAAGAGGAAGACGGTCGAACCAAAGAAGACGTCAGATGATTCAGGCGTTGTGTGAGTATCTTTAAAACCATCACATCATGTTTATATTGACTCCAACTGCTCACTGTAGTTCATGAAATATCTGCTCTGTTCATGAGAGTTCATTTTTACCTCTCTTTCCATAGTCAACAAAAGACGAAGCCAGTTGAGCTGAAGAAGACGTCAGATCATCCAGGCGTTGTGTGAGTATCTTTAAAACAATCACATCATGTTTATATTGACCCCAACATCTCATTTTAGTTCATGAAATATCTGTTCTGTTTATGAGAGTTAACTTCTACCTCTCTGTTCACAGTCAACAAAAGAGGAAGACGGTCGAACCAAAGAAGACATCAGATGATTCAGGCGTTGTGTGAGTATCTTTAAAACCATCACATCATGTTTATATTGACCCCAACTGCACATTTTAGTTAATGAAATATCCGTTCTGTTCATGAGAGTTGACTTTTACTTCTCTTTCCACAGTCTGCAAAAGACCAAGACGGTCGAACCAAAGAAGACGTCAGATGATTCAGGCGTTGTGTGAGTATCTTTAAAACCATCACATCATGTTTATATTGACCCCAACTGCTCATTGTAGTTCATGAAATATCTGTTCTGTTCGTGAGAGTTAATTTTTACTTCTCTTTCCACAGTCAACAAAAGACGAAGCCAGTTGAGCTGAAGAAGACGTCAGATCATTCAGGCATTGTGTGAGTATCTTTAAAACCATCACATCATGTTTATATTGACTCCAACTGCTCATTTTAGTTAATGAAATATCTGTTCTGTTCATGAGAGTTAACTTCTACCTCTCTGTTCACAGTCAACAAAAGAGGAAGACGGTCGAACCAAAGAAGACGTCAGATGATTCAGGCGTTGTGTGAGTATCTTTAAAACCATCACATCATGTTTATATTGACTCCAACTGCTCACTGTAGTTCATGAAATATCTGCTCTGTTCATGAGAGTTCATTTTTACCTTTCTTTCCATAGTCAACAAAAGACGAAGCCAGTTGAGCTGAAGAAGACGTCAGATCATCCAGGCGTTGTGTGAGTATCTTTAAAACAATCACATCATGTTTATATTGACCCCAACATCTCATTTTAGTTCATGAAATATCTGTTCTGTTTCTGAGAGTTAACTTCTACCTCTCTGTTCACAGTCAACAAAAGAGGAAGACGGTCGAACCAAAGAAGACATCAGATGATTCAGGCGTTGTGTGAGTATCTTTAAAACCATCCCATCATGTTTATATTGACCCCAACTGCACATTTTAGTTAATGAAATATCCGTTCTGTTCATGAGAGTTGACTTTTACTTCTCTTTCCACAGTCTGCAAAAGACCAAGACGGTCGAACCAAAGAAGACGTCAGATGATTCAGGCGTTGTGTGAGTATCTTTAAAACCATCACATCATGTTTATATTGACCCCAACTGCTCATTGTAGTTCATGAAATATCTGTTCTGTTCATGAGAGTTAATTTTTACCTCTCTGTCCATAGTCAACAAAAGACGAAGCCAGTTGAGCTGAAGAAGACGTCAGATCATTCAGGCGTTGTGTGAGTATCTTTAAAACCATCACATCATGTTTATATTGACTCCAACAGCTCATTTTAGTTCATGAAATATCTGTTCTGTTTATGAGAGTTAACTTCTACCTCTCTGTTCACAGTCAACAAAAGAGGAAGACGGTCGAACCAAAGAAGACATCAGATGATTCAGGCGTTGTGTGAGTATCTTTAAAACCATCACATCATGTTTATATTGACCCCAACTGCACATTTTAGTTAATGAAATATCCGTTCTGTTCATGAGAGTTGACTTTTACTTCTCTTTCCACAGTCTGCAAAAGACCAAGACGGTCGAACCAAAGAAGACGTCAGATGATTCAGGCGTTGTGTGAGTATCTTTAAAACCATCACATCATGTTTATATTGACCCCAACTGCTCATTGTAGTTCATGAAATATCTGTTCTGTTCGTGAGAGTTAATTTTTACTTCTCTTTCCACAGTCAACAAAAGACGAAGCCAGTTGAGCTGAAGAAGACGTCAGATCATTCAGGCGTTGTGTGAGTATCTTTAAAACCATCACATCATGTTTATATTGACTCCAACTGCTCATTGTAGTTCATGAAATATCTGTTCTGTTCGTGAGAGTTGACTTTTACTTCTCTTTCCACAGTCAACAAAAGACGAAGACGGTCGAACCAAAGACGTCAGATCATCCAGGCGTTGTGTGAGTATCTTTAAAACCATCACATCATGTTTATATTGACCCCAACTGCTCATTGTAGTTCATGAAATATCTGTTCTGTTCGTGAGAGTTAATTTATACCTCTCTTTCCACAGTCAACAAAAGACGAAGCCAGTTGAGCTGAAGAAGACGTCAGATCATTCAGGCATTGTGTGAGTATCTTTAAAACCATCACATCATGTTTATATTGACTCCAACTGCTCATTTTAGTTAATGAAATATCTGTTCTGTTCATGAGAGTTAACTTCTACCGCTCTGTTCACAGTCAACAAAAGAGGAAGACGGTCGAACCAAAGAAGACGTCAGATGATTCAGGCGTTGTGTGAGTATCTTTAAAACCATCACATCATGTTTATATTGACTCCAACTGCTCACTGTAGTTCATGAAATATCTGCTCTGTTCATGAGAGTTCATTTTTACCTCTCTTTCCATAGTCAACAAAAGACGAAGCCAGTTGAGCTGAAGAAGACGTCAGATCATCCAGGCGTTGTGTGAGTATCTTTAAAACAATCACATCATGTTTATATTGACCCCAACATCTCATTTTAGTTCATGAAATATCTGTTCTGTTTCTGAGAGTTAACTTCTACCTCTCTGTTCACAGTCAACAAAAGAGGAAGACGGTCGAACCAAAGAAGACATCAGATGATTCAGGCGTTGTGTGAGTATCTTTAAAACCATCACATCATGTTTATATTGACCCCAACTGCACATTTTAGTTAATGAAATATCCGTTCTGTTCATGAGAGTTGACTTTTACTTCTCTTTCCACAGTCTGCAAAAGACCAAGACGGTCGAACCAAAGAAGACGTCAGATGATTCAGGCGTTGTGTGAGTATCTTTAAAACCATCACATCATGTTTATATTGACCCCAACTGCTCATTGTAGTTCATGAAATATCTGTTCTGTTCGTGAGAGTTAATTTTTACTTCTCTTTCCACAGTCAACAAAAGACGAAGCCAGTTGAGCTGAAGAAGACGTCAGATCATTCAGGCGTTGTGTGAGTATCTTTAAAACCATCACATCATGTTTATATTGACTCCAACAGCTCATTTTAGTTAATGAAATATCTGTTCTGTTCGTGAGAGTTGACTTTTACTTCTCTTTCCACAGTCAACAAAAGACGAAGACGGTCGAACCAAAGAAGACGTCAGATGATTCAGGCGTTGTGTGAGTATCTTTAAAACCATCACATCATGTTTATATTCACTCCAACTGCTCATTGTAGTTCATGAAATATCTGCTCTGTTCATGAGAGTTCATTTTTACCTCTCTTTCCACAGTCAACAAAAGACAAAGCCAGTTGAGCTGAAGAAGACTATCGATCACAAACACTTTGGGTGAGCGTCTATAAATCCATCACATCCTGTTTATATTGTCCAAAACTTCATTATATTAATGTTGTGTTTCCATTTCCAGACTCCCCAATATTGGAAACTCCTGCTACCTCAATGCAAGCGTCCAGAGCCTCATGAACATCGCTCCTTTCGTGGACAGCATCAGTGCACAGGAGAACATCTGGGAACACAACAGGAATGCAGAGCTGCTGAGGTATGGACGAGTCTGACTTTCAAAAGCACTAACTAGACTTCAAATCTAAAAGTGAGTGTGTGAACTAACAGCATGTTTTCATTGTGTTTCAGGCATCTTCAGGGCATCGCGGAGCTCAGAAAGCCTCACTGTCCTAAAAACTACAACTTCCAGGTTGAACGTTTGATCTCATTCAAACAGGTCATCGCCGCCAAAGCGCCAGAGTTTCGTGGACGTCAGCAAAAGGTGAGAGACTTGTTCCTTTAGAATAGCATTAAACAATATGAATATTTATCTTATAACTATAACGTTTTTGTGTCATTGTGTTTCAGGATGCTCACGAGTTCCTTACAGTTCTAATACAGCAGATTCAAAGCTTGGCACCGACGCTGCAAATGTCTGCCTCCAGCCTGGGCACGACGTACCTCTGCCCAGTGCAGGATCTGATGTGTTTCAGCATGAACTGGACAAGGACCTGCCGCAGGTAAAGACTGTCACACATTTCTTGTATCTTCTGCTCACAGCTTTATGTCATTTTCTGTTTATTTCTTTACAGATGTGGGATCGGTTCTTCTAGGCGAGAGGATTTCACTAATATCTCTCTCAACATGCATTCCCATTCAACAATTGACCATCTCCTGCAAGACTATTTAAAAGTAAGATATTCAAGAGTTTTCTTTTGATGTGATGTATTATTCTAAACTTCTAACGATATTCTTGACTTTACAGGAAGAAGAGCTGGAGTTCAAATGCAGCTGTGGAGGCCAAACGTCCTCTCTGAAATCATCATTTGCATCACTGCCAAAGTAAGTAGAAACCAACACAAAATGCTTTGACAAATTATCACTTGAAACATTTATAATTCATTAATTTGTTTACCTTTACTCTCTTGCAGAGTTTTGATTCTTCACCTGAAGCGGTTCAGGTTTACTCCTGGATATCGACTGGAGAAAGTCAATGATGACGTGCATCTCAACAGAGACCTTGTTGTGTCTTCAAGTGGAGTAAGTATAATGTCTTCAAGTTGATGTAAAACAAAGCTTTGAATTGTCCAAGTAACGCTTGTTTTTGTGCTCTGTACAGGATGCTGGCTGTTTCAGCCTCATGGGAGTCATTTCTCACATTGGACTGTGTGCTAACAAAGGTGAGTAAAGACCTACATCACTAAACACAAATAATCCTGCCTTTTATATAGATTTAACTTTGACTTTTGTCTGTTCTTCTAGGACACTACATTTATGAGGGACGCTCTCCAGCCGACAGTCCCCATGAGGTGGCCGATAGGTGGCTGAATTATAATGACTCCACGGTACAGGAGACCACAGGGAGAGCCGTCTGCAGGGACAGGCAGCGTACAGCGTACATCCTTCTTTACCAGAGAGTCTCGGGAGAGTAGACTCACCTGGGCCAGTGGCTCAGTGGCAGAGCAGCCGTCCACTCATATAAGGCGCAAATGCTTCCAGATGCTCAAAATCCAGACTTGGGATGTTCTTTACATGGGCCATGCGGTGGTACAGCAGTTAGCACTCATCCTTCACATCCAGAAGGTCTCGGGTTCCATTCCCAGGTTGGACGGGGGCCCTTCTGTGTGGAGTTTGCATGTTCTCCTTGTGCCTGCGTAGGTTTGCTCTGGGCTCTCCGGTTTCCCCTACCACAGAAACATGTAGGTCAGAGGGGCCAATTTTGGCAGCCTCGCTTCCCTCAGTCTACCCCCAGGGCGGCAGTGGCTTCAATCGTAGCCAACTACCTCTGAGTAGGAGAATGAATCATGACTACAGTGTAGCGCTTTGATAAACTTGGTAACACAGGCTTGTAAAGCGCATTACAAGTGTACGTCATTATTGTCATTACTCCTACTTGCCGGTGGTCAGCTACATTAGTGGCCACAGCCGGCTGAGGGTAAACTGACCCTATAATATTTTTGGTGGTAAAGGAAACTGGAGCACCAGGAGGAAACCTAAGCAGGCACAGGGAGAACATGCAAACTCCACACAGAAAGGCCCTGTTCAGTCCAGGGATTGAACTCAGGACCTTCTAGCTGTGAAGTGCGAGTGCTAACTGCTGTGCCACCGTGCCACCCACATCAAAAAATCCCGTGTTGGATTTTGAGCATCTGAAAGACGGATAACTGCTCTGCTGCTGCTGCTCAATGAGGACGTCTGGTTTGATTCCTGTTGTATCCCATTTGTGAGCCCAAGTGTGGGACAATATGTGTCATGCATGGAATGTACATGTAACATATGTGCCCCGTCGCGAGAACCAGGGACACAAGTCGGCAGCCCAGGTTTTAATTTGTGATTTTTGCTTTTTTGCAGATTCGTTTAGTTGAAGCCACGAAGAAGCCTCTCCATGATCGACAGCCTTATTCTGATGACTTAACGTGCTGAATGAAGAAAACCGAGCGGTCAAACTTTGGAAGAGAGAGGGCGCAGTGGGCTGAAAACAGTGTGCTGAAATGCAAACACTGCGCGCATGAAGACACATAAGCGCTGTTAGTTTTTGTGCTCACTTTTAGTGCATGCGCCCTCGATCCCTGTGTAATGCGCGCGTTGATGTTGTATTTGCGCCCTCAACTTAAAGATAGTTGTCTGACGCCATAGAGGCACTGCTGCTTTGGTGCACATGCTTTAGCGAACAAGTGCCACGCAAAAAAGGCAGTTTTATACATACGCCTATTGTTGATCTGTTTTTCAGGTTGAAAAGTCTTGTTTTGACGTAGAAATAGCGCATGCTGTGGAGATGTCTGTGTAAGCTCTCAGTCGTACAGGAGTTGTCCATCTTCAATGAAGGTATTCAAGTCGTCTTCTGTACTCAGTGGTTGAAGTCTCGAACGTTTCACCTCTCATCCAAAAGGCTTCGTCAGCGAAATGCGGTTCTGTTCAGCTCGCAGCCTAGATAAAGACCAAAAGGGAGGAGTTGGGGTAGGCCCGGCTCCTCCCCAGAAACGACCGGTACTCCTGTGAGTAAACACCTTTGAAGTAGAGTGTCTCTAACGACCTGCTCACTCCAGAGTCTCTCTGTGTCACATGGAGGACACATCAAGACTCTGGAGTGAGCAGGTCGTTAGAGACACTCTACTAGGGTTGCCAGGTCTGGGCAGCCAAACCCGCCCCAAAATATCTGAAAATCGTGGAAAACCCGCAGACATACGGCACGGCTAGAATTTTCAATATTGTTTACTAGTTAACAGAGCCCATGTGCTCCTGCGATGATGAGAAACCGCCCCATCTTCTCTCCCTTAATGAAAAAACAGCTTACAGAGCCTTGGATTTGCCTTCGAAATAGTGATTTTGATCAATTCGACATTGATTACAGCAAGGCAAAAAATCGCGGACAGTTTTTTTCACCCGCGGAATGGCTTTAAAAACCGTCCAATTAACTGGCAACCCTGCACTCTACTTCATAGGTTTTTGCTCACAGGTGAGAGTACCGGTAGTTTCTGGGGAGGAGCCGGGCCTACCCCAACTCCTCCCTTTTAGTCTTTATCTAGGCTGCGAGCTGAACAGAACCTTATTTTGCTGACAAAGCCTTTTGGATAAGAGGCGAAACGTTCGAGACTTCAACAACTGAGTACAGAAGACGACTTGAATACCTTGATTGAAGATGCACGCCTTGGAGGCGTGTCTTTGTGCGTGTGTGGCTTATGCAACACTTCCCTGTGTGTCTCACGGAGGCCGGCTGCTGTTGCGAACGCTCTGAATTAGGGCGTTCTGCTCTCCCAAAATTTCATCCGATGGCCGGGGGAGTGACTGAATTTTGCGGTGCATTATGGGCAGGGTTGCCAGGTCCGCTGTGGAGAATATTTTCCCTCGTTCTCCATTTAAATGAACGGGCTTCGCGCTCGACCGGAAGTGCCGAGACAACGCAAAAACTGGCAAAAGTGGGCGGGGCGGAATAAGGTGAATAGTCTTGCAAGTTTCGGTACTGCCGAAGCGTTTTCGTTCGCTCTGCTTGCTGCATCTTTTGCTAAGAGAGGAATACAATTCTATAGCTGATATTTGATGATGCAGACTTTGACTGTTCCGACTCTCTAAAGAGGGAGCTAACTAGCTCCTTAGCAGCGCATAGATCCGGTGAAAACAAGTATTATGCAATAATGATGTCAATACAGCCGGTAACTATATAAAGCAGCCTTTGAGATGATCACACACTGAGCCGGGCTTGATGCATTGGTGGTTTATTGCGGACTTTGCATCAACAATGAGCGATTGTAATAAGCTAACGGGGCTAACATGGAATAACCATTGTCCACTGGCACAAATAATAGTCCTTTATTTGGACATATGGGCTGGATATGTGTTTATATACTAGGGCAGGGGTGCCCAAACTTTTTGTCTCCGAGGGCCAAAATGAAAAAGTGCCTGTGAGTCGCGGGCCAAACACGGCAATGTCAAGCACGAAAAACACATATAACTGCAAATTATAAACTTACTTTATTTTATTTACTTTTTATTTTTTCGATAGCCTACATTTGCATTTGATTCTATCTATGCAAATAACATGCTATATTAAAACGAATTGTAGCCATTTAGTTTAGTTTACTTTAGTTTAGTTTAGTTTATTTGAGCAACAGATGCATACAGGTATAGTATACATATAACATACAGAATTTTTCACAACATAAGAGGTATTAGTGCTGCTCAAAGGGAGTAGGAAGAAGTTAGTTATAACTTATCAGGCCCTACCCCTCCTTTCAGACTTACACAACTTAAACTACTGCTCACGGCACAATCATTTTAATGTATATTTAGGCTTTAACCATGAGATCTATGCGGCAATTCCAGTCTGAGGAATTGCCTTAGTAGCGAATTAAATCAACAAACGGCTCCTCTCAAATCCCAAACAGTAAAGTAATTAGTTCATAACATTCTTATGTGTGCACTTGCACACATTTAGTGCAAAAAAAAATCACCTGTATCTACAGTAACTTTACCTCATTCGTTCACTCAAAGATAATGCCACATTAGACTATTTTGATATGTCAGTTCAGCATCAATTCTTTTATAAGTCAATTTTTAATATATGCTGTTGTTGAGGTCAACAACATTTGCAATAAAAGTTGGAAAACTGTGAAAGTTGCTGTTACAACGCTCTGTGATTGATAAATACCAAGACACCAAAACAGTGTTTCCCTAACTTTGCAAAAGGAGTGAAACAGTGCCCCCAATTTGATGCTCGTGGTCAAAAAATATATATATTTAACATTGAGAATGAATGGAAGAAAGTTAGGCTAGTATTAACCACACACAGCGCAAAAGTAGGTCACTCTCTGGCGGGCCAACAGAATTGTGGGCCACACTTTGGGCACCCCTGTACTAGGGGATCCTTGCATAGATCGTGTGTATAGCTATAGTTAAAGATCCATAGGACATGGCAGTAGCAAAGAGGGACTAGTTAGAACCAAAACAGCAGTTTTTTTTTTCAGTCAAGAGCTCCTTCCTACGCTTCAGAGCACATTCAAAATCACTCGCCCCTGACGTCTAAATCAATCAGTGGTTTTGTTCAACCCAATATCACAACAGGAGTTGCCTCACAGGGCTGCACAAACCATTAAGGCAATAAAACAGAACAGAAAAGTCTCCATCGCGTTCAGTATGAATGCAGTATAACAGCAACAGGAAGTGTGCTAGGCCACGAACGGTGTCATTTTTTGATCACAGCGCCGCTCAGTGGATGACATTTTGGGAGAGCAGAACGCCCGAATAGCTGAATGCTAACGCTGCTGGAAGACTACTGCATGGATTACTACGACACAAGATCGTTTTTCTGTGTGAAATCAGTGAACTTTTCCAGGCTAACTTTCCCAGTGCGACTGATGCCCTGGCTGTAAGCATGCACAGCCCTGCTGTTTCCCGAGCCAACTCCCTGCCTTCAGAGCGTGTTTTAAGACAGAAGGATGTTACACGGAAAATGGATTTATCATGAGTTTGCTGAGCAGAAGGCATGCAAAGGTTACTTCAGACGGGTGAGGGAAAGTTTGTGAGTGAATCCATAAATGCAGTCAGTGTATCCCTAGCTTTCATCCACTCCTTATTTGAGAGAGATCCGCTTCATATTTTCTGTTTTATGGTTAGTTAAAGCTACGCTTCGTTTGTGCAGTGAAACGTAAACAATGCGATCGCATCAAAACCGAGTTGAGTCCCTGATTCCTGTGACTGGGCACATATGTAATGTATTTAAAGTAATTAATGCATGGAATGTATTTCATGTATATTATGAATGTATGTTTGTATCTATATACATATATACTATTTGCTTTCTTTCCGTTGCAGAGGCTGTTCCGTGCAGAAGGTAAGTGTAATACTTAGGACTTATGTCCAGGACTCAACCACATCTTCAAGAGAAGAGAGACGATCTTTTAATGTTTATCAGGTTGTTGCTTTACGTTGCATTACTTGTTGGACTGAAAAAACAATTAAAAAATACTTAGCTGTTGAGTTTTGTTTTCATTCTTAAAACCTCCTTCAAAGCTGAATGATTCTGGGAAAGAAAATAAAAATCTATATATAAAAATCATATTGTGTTTTTCTTTTATAACATAACCGACATGACTGGTAATATTCTTCTAATCTTCTACTCAATTAAAGGCCCTGTAGTATTTTTTTTAATGTATGTATACAAACAATCAAACTTTGTTAAGTAGTCCAAATCTCATGAGTTCATAATGAGTTACTGGAGCATAAACCTTAGATGATAATAAACTAAATTACAGTCAACAATTCTGAGTTTTGAAGTGGAGTTATGAAGACACAACTCCGGCCAATGCGCATGTTTATTTCTTGTCTGGGTTATAGTTTGCTCACAACTCAAAGGCCTGCGGGAGAATAGGGTGCAAGAATCACACTTTTTTCCTCCTCTGCCTCTTGAGACGTTGGCTTTATGTTTAAAGTGTATAGTGCCTTTGCATTATTTATTAGTGTTCATACTAATCATTAGCACAGAGCCTTATGATGATGACTTCATAGGACGAGGATTTGCTGTTTATTATTAGGTCCACATTTTATTCATTGTATCTCCAGCTTTATATCACTGTCAATGTCAGTGTTATAGAAAATAAATAAATCACTTTTTTTTGTTTTTTCCGATACACATAACTGCCAAATGATTGTGGATTTCGATGAGGGGACTCAAGCACTTAAAGACAGACTGTTGTCCCTGCCAAAGCAGCAATCTCATTCATTATGCACAACTCATCCTTTTGGAAAGTCGGGTGTTCGGTGGCAAGAGTCTGGACATTTGTACAACAGTGTACTTTAACTTCAGTGGCCAAATTATTATCATTATCTTGAAATATTTAAAGCATGCATGTATCGTATGTTTGGAGAGAGACCATGAAGTGCATCCTGCCGTAGAGTGAGAGCAGCTGAGATCATCGGTGCCACTCTGTCAGGACCCAGCCAGAAGACAGCTTCATCCACAGATGAACTCTCTAACTGGGCCCAGGCGTGATTTGTTCAATTTCCCGAGGGGTGGGATTGTGAAGCATATTAACCAATCCAAGAAAAGACGAATATGACGCAAGGGGCAAATGTGAACAATCTATGTAATTTTTACAACAAAAACTTAGGGTACAAAGAGTTATTCGCAACTCGGTTCAGATTTTTAAGCATATGAGGAGCATTAAAAATGGGCTTTTGTTGCCATGCTGCTGTGACATCATCTGCACACGCTCTACAGTATATTGCCCTTGATGAAACCTTCATGACAAATACCCTTTTCGCTAAAGAAATTGACAATCTATGCTAGTATTTAGTGAAGGTAAATATTTTTGAGACCACTTAACTAACAGAATGATTGTCATAAAAACACCAAACTCATTAGAATAATTGATTTCATTATGCGCTACGGCAAATCATATTAAACCACACCCCACGTCGATGCCTAAAACACACCTGCTGTTGTTCTCTCCAGCTGCTTTCCCTCTTCTTGCCTTTGGCTGTGCAGGGCGAGGACGATGCCACTTGACCCGCTTTGTTCTCCAATATTCATGAGGAGCCAACGGGACAATGCCTCAAACTCCGTCCTCTCCCCTTCCTTCTGTTCTCTTCGCTCGCCCCCGTGCTGCCCCCCGTGGAGGTGTGCACACGGGCCGCCCCAGCAGGAAGTGGGGTGACAGACAGCCTCAGCCACCCCTCCTTCGCCCCATCTCCTGCCAGTCAGCGCTTGTCACCCATCCCGCGGGAGAGTGCGCGTAGGTGAGGGATGGTGCCGCGCTGCTATTCACACACATACATTCAGTTATATGTACGATAATAGTTGTAGACTGCTGCTGTAGCGCGTACTTCATTTTTTGGAGGCGAACGTGATGTTTTTGAGTGATGATGTCATTTGGATGCGGCATTCAGAACCTTGAATCGTTTTGTCTTCATAAACATCATGGTCTTTTTCTAAGTCTGTCTCGTTGAACGCCAGCGATTCTTCTTGTTGTGACATCTGTAATGTTTCTGTTTGAGAGAAATGCTCACTGAATATGAATATATACAATAAAAGCCCCATATTATCCTTTATCCAGGCTCTTTTAAAATACTGTTGGATACATAGAAATGTTATTTTTATGTTGCAGGCCTTTGTGGGGAAGAATGACGTTCCCCAGTTCATCCAAGAGACTTTCTCAGTTCTTCTTGTTTGCAAACAGGGACTTAATAGATTTATAAGAACAGAACCGTTGACATAGTAGACATGACAGAGTCATAGATATATCTAATGCCGGGTCTCCATACAGCCCATTTCTATTCAGTCTGGCTCGGTCGAAGTACTCGGCTTCTCTCTACCCAGAGGGCTTCCACTTAATAATGGACCGCAGTTGTTCCTCCCACGGA
Organism: Gobius niger; assembly: GCF_951799975.1. Classification (NCBI taxonomy): domain Eukaryota; kingdom Metazoa; phylum Chordata; class Actinopteri; order Gobiiformes; family Gobiidae; genus Gobius; species Gobius niger. Next base: position 13,368,577 of record NC_136855.1, on the reverse strand, counting down.
TGTGCATGCTAGAATACACATTACTGAAGGAAAAACAGAACAGTGATGAAGAGTTTTGTGAGCCGCAATGAGAACAATGTGGACAAATGCGGCCTTTTGGGGGAGTTCATGGAAATATTCAGAGGTGCCAAGGCAAATACTAGAGGAGAGAAGCAGCTAAAAGACAAACTATGAAGGTAAGCTACATGCTGATGTAATGCTAACACAAGCTAAAGTTGCGCTAACAGCGGCCCAAATCTATCATCGACAACTTTTTTTCAACAGAGGTATGTTGTTGTGATATATTAAATTCCTGTTTTAATGAGGGCTGTCCTCTCTCCTCTGGCCAATCAGAGGCCAGCTTTCTGTTTACGACACATTAGTATCAGTTCAGTGCACTTTGGCCGCAGCGCAAGGTCGGTCCTAGAACGGCTTTGCTCTTGCCTGGGAAATGGGGACTCTCGCCTAACAGGGTGGACCAGGCACTGGGCTGGGTAGGGATTTGCCAGTGGATACGCTGCTTTGATGTTTTTATTCTACAGTATTTTTCCAAATACCAATAAAAATATCTGAGATCTAAGATCTCTCTCTCTCTCTCTCTCTCTCTCTCTCTCTCTCTCTCTCTCTCTCTCTCTCTTTCTCTCTATCTCTCTCTCTCTCTCTAATTGTAAGAAAGATGCATAAAATGTGCAGGTCAAATTTTCGGATCATTTTGACCGTATTGGTGTCTAACATAATCAATGACATCAGGAAATGACCTCTAAAACTTTGCTTCCCCGCCTCCTTTTCTACAATCAGCAATGAGTGGGATGTGTACCATGAGCACATGATGATTAAGTGGATTGCATTAAGGTGGTTGCCATGGCAGCCCTCGGAGGGTGGCAAAATTGGGGGAAGCGGCCGTTTTGTGCTCAAAGCAGAAGTGCGAGCAGCAGGGAAAAAAAGTGTGAACATTTAAGTGGCTGTAACAAGGGCAAAACCAACATTCAGCTTTTTCCCTTCTGTCTGGCTTCAGAAAAAACTAGCGCCTAAATGAAATGATTACGTTTCACTATTTTTTCAACCTACATCGTTAGCGTACACTTGCTTGTATGGTTTTCGGGAAACGGATCTGAAGTAAATAAATGGTCACAACAAACCAGACCAGATGAAAATACTCCAGTGACCATGCCTCTTTCTACAGTATGACTCATCCCACAACAACTAAAATATAGGAGGGCCTGGCATTATGCAGTGTGCAGACAGGCAGGAGGCGAAAGCATATAACTCAGCGGGATAAACTGTGAGGCCAGCTCTGCTCATCACTGAAGCCTCGACACGACTCACCTTTGTGGGCTAAACACTTCCCGTCTCCGCTCTCCTCGCCCGCTACTGCTCCAGTCGGCCCGGTTATGATCCCTGTCGTCCATCAGTGACAGAGCACAGTCTCGCCCTTCCCAAAACAAAAGCGTGTGTGCAAGAGAGACACTATATTTTCAACGTTTTAGCGTGTGAAATTCTGATGCATAATTGCGCAGTGATTGGGGATCCACTGCGCAATTATGCATGACGGTCCGCATTGCCAGCCGTCGCTGTCCTGCACCTGTGACTGCCTCAGCTCGGAGTAAAGTGTCCCAGACTCTTTGAAAACCTTTGCCAGCTGAATAAAACAGCTTGTTCTTCCTTAACGCAACATCAGCTGAATGTAAAACTCCCAAACAATGTCCCAATCCCCTTTGCTATTTTTCAATTCAGCGCTTGTTGTGCTTTTTATTGAGTCATAAAACCGCCTCTGTATACATTTACTTGGACTGTTGCCTTTGTTAAGAAATCCCGGCATGTTCCTGCAAAGTCTGGGCCACAGGTTGTAATATATCAAAGGTTTTCAGTATCCTCAGTAACGCGGATTGTAAAACATTGCTCTGCTTTATTTGAAAATCCACCGGGGCTGCATAACGTGGCGGTGTTGATGTATCGGCCCATATTCCAACAGGTATATTCACTATATGACACTTAGGTGCGTTAAAAATACCAGCGCTCAGGACCATTGGTGGGTTACATCACCCCATCTCCTTCCTAATGGCTGTTTGTCCTTACATCGTACGTGATAAGGTTTGCACACAGCCGAGTCTGCGTTTCCTGTGGGAGCGATGTGGACGCGCCATAGACGGCAGTTCGATTGAATAAAACATCTCAACATGGCGGCTGTAGTGAATACACAGCGGGCGAAGGATTTACACCTCTGCCCGCGTGTGTCTATGTGCGGAATAACAGCTACAATCCCGCCACAGGAAGAAGACAGCTCTCATCCGCCATTGGGACGGGGCCGCGGTAAAGCTAAGGGCCGTAAATCTTCGCACCCGCGGGAGAAAAACGCGGGCCTCGTTACAAGGGCAGTGTCCGGCCCAGGCCAGAGTTTGTTTAAAGGCAGCAGTAATAAACATACAGCAGGAGACGAGGGCTGCTGTGACTATGAAGATAACGCGGTTGGCACGAGAGGGAAAGTCGGTACTGAGCAGCTGAAGGTACTTTGAAGAAGTGACGTTCATGGTGGAAGCAAACCGTGAAAACAGATGCTTATAAGAAAATAGAAAGCACACAAAAGACGATATATTGTCATGCTTCCGGAAACGTCAGGAACAGTGGTGTTGCTCCTCACGCAGAATTGCAAAATTTCCGATCTTTGGTAGATTTCAACATGAAAACCATGCACACGACAAGGAGTATATTATGTTGGTCTTCCTTGGCTCATTGGAAAGTGTGAGATAAATGAAAGTTTGAAATGTTTTTTTTTTTTTTTTAAACAAACCAATAGATACAGACGGCATTGCGTCATAGAAGGGGGCGTTTTGGGAAACACAAATTTCGACTCTTTTTAGCTATTTTCTGGTGGTATATGAACTTATTTACCACACTTAAATAAAGTCAAGTGTAAATCGGGCCCATATGGATGTTTTCTCTCAGCAGATTGTTCAGTAGAAGTGAAAAAATGGCAGTCGTAGCTATCGCTAGCTAGCCGTTGGCACGATGCTAACATGAAGCTTTATGTTAGCATTCTCTGTTATTTATGTATTCATGGGCTGTTGAACCACTTTGCTCCTCCCCATGTCTTTGTATCTTTACTTAGTAGAAAACTATATCCATAATCCAGCATTTGTTAGTAGCTTTTGAATTATTAGAGAAACTTTAGATTTTTCTCCAAATTGTTTTCTCCCTTAACTGTTGAAACCCATTGACCCACTAACAAGGCCATACCACCTTTGCTCTGTCCAATCCGACCTTGGAAGCTAAGCAGGGAAGGGCCTGGTCGGCACTTGGATGGGAGACTATTTGGGAACACCAGGAAGCCTGGGTGAATGTGGTGTGTGTGTGGTTGGTGGTGGTCGCAGGGACCGATGACACAGACTGGTAGCCTCGATTTTGTCAGTCTATCCCAGGGCAGCTGTGGCTACAACAGTACCTTACCACCACCTATGGAGTAAACGAATAATGACAACAGTGTGGCACTTTGCAACCATAGACATATTATTGATAGACCGTCATTCCTCACTCCTCCCCATTGGACAAAATAACTACATTCAAGGGCGAAATCATGGCAGATTTACAGACCCCCTCCCCAGCTCTGATGAAGCATGTTCCTTAAACGGGCATAAGGGCGGGATCTTCACAGCCCGGCCCTCATTAGTACGAGATTTCGAAACATTTTCTCATGAAAACCAGCCTGGTTTCTTTAATTGTAACTAACCCAACGTCATCACAGGAGGAACATCTAGCTGTAGAAAGTTTAAGAAAATTTGAAACCAGGCTTTAAAGGGACTATACTGAGTTTAAAAATGTTAAAATTAAGTATTTTCCTCCCCCTACATGTTTCAACAATGTCCGAAGGTGTAGAATGAGCCCAGACATATTCACCACAACTGCCTCTAAAATCCTGCACTGTCACTCAAAAAGGTGTTAATCCGGGTCCGAAGTGCCGTCATGCACGAGTTTATTATAGAAGATGAAGCTACACGTATGACCTGAGGTGGCAGTAGTGAGTCTAAAATGGCTAACTTGCATCTAGCCCCTTTAAAGTTGTTTTTAACGTGTCTATAGTGCAATGCCTTCCAATGGGGAACTAGTGGCTACATTGAGGTACTACAGCAATGGCGGCCTCTAGTGTCGTTGTCACAAAGCAGAGCAGCCATTGGTTGCAACTAGAGTGTGGATTCAATAAAACTCCGATAAAAAGTGACAAGGTTATCAGCTGTTGAGTTCGTAATATGCTGCTGTATAACAAGGCATGTCATCACACATATGTTGAGAAAAATAAAATTTAAGAGAATCTGAATGTGCTATAAGTAGCTCACCGTTCAAGTGGAAGTTCTAGATTAAATGTGCTGCATATGCAATGTCTACTTTAAATTAGCTTTTTATTAGGTGCAAGAAAATCAGGATTTTGCACATTGGTCAATTAACCTCATAGAAATAGCCAAGCACAAACATTTCACAATGGCTGGATCTAAAGCTTTTGTGAGGCTTTTCTTTCAGTCGACTGACTCGCATTGTCATATTCTGGCCCATTTTATGCAGCGTTTTCACCTCAGTGTGTCATATGATGCAAATATATGTAAATTCCATGTTGGAGCCCATATGTTAAAAATGCACGGGGCCAAGACTGAAGGTCGAATTTATGGCACGGACATGTGGGTTTATCGTCAGCATTTTTCACAGCAGATAAAACAAGGTGCTTTTCACGACCACACGGAGCGACCCACAGGCGCGGAGCGAGAGCGATAAGCCCCCCTCCTGCACTCGCAAAGTTAATTGATATTAATTACAATGTTGCCCAGCTGACATCTTTGTTGCAACTTTCTCATTGAGGCGTCTAGATTTGCCTTGAAACTTGAGAGAAGATTGTTTTTGAATCGCTTCCACACACGTCAGAAAGACTAGAGACTAATTCGCACACCTGCTGCTATTATGCTGGCGAATTTTCATAGCGTCCTTGTGTTCCCCGCAACAATAACGGCACAAAGGGCTAATTGCAAGCAGCACAAGCGCAGTCTCAAAAGGCAAATTCTCTATACAAAAGTCTAAAAAAAAAACAGTTATAATAGCAATGACGCTGTAATCTTTGTGTATGAACCGTTTGAGAGAGAAGAACTGAGCAGAGGCAAAACTTTTTTTTCTTCCGTTTGGGCTAATCTTAGTTTGGATTCCCATCGGACCAGCAAAAGACTGAGGGTTCAGGGCCTGCTCTATCATGATGTTAATGCTACAATGTAAAGTGCCACTTTAAATCTCTTAAAAACATCTGTTTCCCTACAGATTATTGTTGAAGTGCTGAATAAACCCATCAAGCTGAAAACATTTTTTAACAGAGAAATTATTAAAGGAATAGGCCATTGTTTTTCCAAACTGAGATTTGTTCTTATCTGAACTTCTGACGAGTTGATACGTACCTGTCTGGTCTTTGTGCGTGCGCTCAGTCACGCAAATGTTGTTAGCATTTAGCCTCTCCCAGCAAAAGTATAGCTACAAACTGGGGTGAAGTTAGTTAGTCTAGTTACACAAAATTAAACATGTTGATTTTCTAAGCAGATAAAAAAGGGGAAACGTGGAATAGCTCGGTAGCTTGTAACATGTGACTACAAATAGTGGCCGTACACACAAAGACCAGACAGCTACGCATCAACTCGTCTAAGCTCAGGTAAGAACTTATCTCAGTTTGAAATATGGTGGCCTGTTCCTTTAACAGACACCAACACTTTTTCAGGCGATAAACATCGGAAGAAAGGCTCGCGATCCAATGAAAACGGTTCCATTTGAGTCCAGACCGGCCAACTGGGAACCACTGGGAAAGCAAGGTTATAGAAAAATAATAGAAGGAATAGGTGGAGCTAATGGCACGTTTAACTCCTCCCCACATAAAGAATTCTCAAATCCCAATGTGCAGACCCATGGAACCACAAGAACTGAAGTTGTTGTCTGGATGAAGGCACAATGTCTATAATTCTTAACAGAGAGAGAGAAATATATACGATGAAAATCAGCTGTACGACTGAAAGCTTACATGTCATCTTTAAGTGTCTTGCACAACAAAATGCATTGGTTTGAGCAAATTCAAACTGATAACCATCCAGTTTGTTGGTGACTTCTGATGTGTCTTTAGCTCAGCCAGCAACACTGAATCATGCTGTTGTAAGCACGCAATTAAAAAACAACAGAAACGATAGATAAAACTTTGACGAACATTCAATGTCACGCAATCAGATTGATATTACAATGTCAATTTCATTAGCACAGTATTATCAATCTGGAAAGGATTCGGTTTAAATTTAAATTAAAGAAGATGGACTTTTGAATATTTGGATATTAGCGGCTGATTAGATCAAGCAAATCTCGCATTAGCCTGTCACGAACCACAGCTGAACAACAAATCACTAAAGCAGATACATTTTCTTGTTGTTGCTGTCAGCTATGTACAACCTGCCTATTCACCACAATATCTCTGCGGGATTGGTTCAAGACTCCAGGGTATCCGGAGCCCAACTTTAGAGACTTGCGAGAATTCATCTTTCAGCGCAAGTTCCTCCAGCGTTCATGTCAAAACACACATACAATACATTTATAAAGATGCAGATGCTCTAAATCTTCCTCGCTTGACCCATAAGAACCATAAGACATCAGTTTGTCCCTGTGTGAACTGGCACTGGACTCCTTATCTTTTGGAAACAGTGATCTCCCTGCCAGCACGGGCCAAAAACACTTCCATTATATTAATCTGAATGATTTTGGGCGGTTTATGGGCATGAGAGGGACGAGCTAACAGAAATGGTTTTATCTGAGAGGAGCTCGACTCTCCAGCTGCGTGACACTGGGAGATAGAGAACTTGTGCGTTTACAATGGTCTCACAGATTAGCTCGCCGCCGTAGTGCAAATGAATTTGATAAACCGTGCCCATTGAGCCGTTAAAAGGCCTATGCTGGTTATCTCGCATTTGTCGAAAAATATCCAAAACATCTCTAAATGGGAGTGTAATTTGTATCGAATATTTTGACCAAATGGCTTTAAGCGTGGGTAATGAGTTTAACTATGGCAGACCGTAATGCTCTGTCAAGAATATATGCGTTTGGGATTGAATTCAAAAGTAAAGCCTTGAGGTAAAGTGGCAGCAGTTTGGATCGGTGCCCGAGCTGTGTTTTTGTGCCAGGTTTTTTCCCGTCTTTTTTTTGTTTTTCTTTTTTTTACAAGAATGCTCAAGGATTGCAAAACGCTGTACATTCTGTTCCCTGGTAAAGACTGGGACAATGGCAGTGTTCCATGCTATAGAGGGTATTGTGTTTTCAATTGCACTTTGGAGTAATGCGGGGAATAAAAGGAAATGGGAAAGAATATGACAAAGGAATTACCCTGCAGTCCCCAGTCTCAAACTGTGGTCCAGGGACGCCGCGTAATTGAGGAACACAATAAATGAACTTTAATGTACAGCTGTGGTTTACTCTACTGCAATATGCACTTCGCATGTAATAATGCTTTTGCACATTGTCGATATGTTCTCACTTTATCACCTCTATATCAACGCTCTTACTACCACTGTCTGTCGCTGAATAATAATTTTACACACCTGCATGGAGCCACTCAGGAGTTAAAGAGGTTGGAGAAGCAAGAGACAGAGATAACCCCCATCCAAAATGATCATGAGCAAAATGGGTTTCATTTTCATGCCTCAATGTGAAAAACACTTTTCATGCATATTTTGAACAAAAGGGTGAAACACAACAGTTATGCACCATTTCAAGATCTAACTTTCAGACTAATTTTATGAATAGTTGTTGAGTTGAGGAACAGGCCACCATTTTTACATACTGAGATATGTTCTGGTCTTTGTGCATGCCCTCAGTCAAGCAAAACGACCCACAATGTTGTTAGCATTTGGCCTCTGCCAATGTATTCCTATAGCTCCAAACAGGGTGAAGTTAGAAGCAACCAAGCTCTTCCACTGGCACACACAAAGACAGGTACGTATCAACTCATCCAAACTCAGGTAAAAACATATCTCAGTATGGAAAAACGGTGGCCTGTTCCTTTACGCATTGGTTGTGTACATTGTCGTCCCACCACCGTGCAGATGTTATATCTTTTAGATAGGCCAGAATAGGCTTTTCCTGGATCCTTGCTTAAAGTGTGGAAAAGAATCCTTGGCTGGACATTTCATTGCAAACGGGTTTGGTCAAATGCTTTTTTCAATCAGTCAATCAACTCTTTAGCTCACCATTCTTTGGGTACAGTATTTCCCTTTTCATACCACAATTGCGATTGTGTCTCTCTTTCCAGAATTGAGCCGATGAACCTTGTCAATGCCTCCTCTCGTCATATATCTTGGAACCAGTGCAAAGTTGGGCCAGTTCAGTTCTATATTGGGAGACCGTGTGGGAATGCCAGGTATCTTGGGTGCCTGAGTGAATGGTTGGTGGTAGTTGGAGTTTGTTTCCGCAGTTTGTTGCCTCCAAGTAAGAATTAAGACCTCACTTAGTCTTGTGTAAAGTTAAGTTATTGGCCACTCAGTCCCACAAAACACCAAGTAGCACCTTACTTTTGTCCATCACCGCCTTCGTTAACAAAAGCACACCCCCCCGTCTGCCTAAACACACATTTGGCTGTTCAATCAAACCAAAAGAGGTGACACTGGGACGTCACTCTTTCTCCCTCGGTCTGTCTCTGTGGTCTTAACTCTCCTCTGTGTTTGCCATCTCTTATGACGGAGCTCGTGGACTGACTAACAACCTGCCGATCTATATTCTGCTGCGATTACCGGGGCTTTGTGGGACTGAAGGCAAGAGAAATGTAAACAGGAAGACATTGATTAGCTTTCTGCACTCAAGATTCGGGCCGCGATTTGCTCGTTTTTTGTCTATTTATGTCAGTCTATAAATCTGTCTGGATTTGGCTGACGAGTGTGTTTCGCTTTCATTAAGATTCGTGGCGAGGCGCTGGCGGGAGTTAGTTTGGGGGAAATGAATGTTGAGGAACAAGGAACTTGGGAGTGGGGGATGTTACTCTTGTTTCTTTGTCTTGGTTAGGTACGACTCGAGAAAACCTCATCAGCAACTGGTTGACTGCACCGCACGAGCGCTTTTTCGGAGCCGTGCCACCTCCCAGATTTCTTACCAGTTTTGATTGCATTTTTTCCCCCACAGTTCACCCACTTCACAACTTTCTTTCGAGCCCCAGGACTTCAAGGACACTGGGGTGGAGAACCGATGATTACCGCGCGATCTCTCTTTTCTTTCCAAGGTACATCAAGGAGATGTTAAAGAAGTCACTTTATCCTAGAAAACTTTTAGTCATTTAAAAAAAATATATATAAAGAAAATCAAGAGCACCCGACCCAAGAATATAACAGAACTATCAAGAAATTATGTCTCAGATCATCCTTGTGATAAAGCCAATAATGCAATAATGCAATAATGAAGAAAAAAAAAGTGGACAAATCCTGCATATGGGGCTTAAAGCAGTGCTAAGTTACTTGTTTACCTTGATAAATCCTTTTCGTAGTCCCTCTGGGGTTAATACAAGTGTTAATGGGATGGGGGTCTTTCATCTCCTCCGGTGTCTCTGGCCAGAAAACCACAATTGCAACTTGACTGCCACCGGGTCGGAGTCACCAATACACACTAATGGAATCATGGAGAAGAAGCTAACAGGCTAATGGGCAAAGCTAACTTCGGGCTAGCGCCGCTTAAATAGTATTCACAGCCAAGTTTGAGTGAAAAAAATGATCTGCATTGTGTAATTGGATGTACAATATCCCTCTCTCCCTTTGTCTTTTCTGTCAGCGTAGTATTTACTCTCACGGACAATTAATGAGTAAAAAAACGCAACATGCTACGACACCTGCAGTGGCGCTTATGGCCTCTAGGGGCATGAGTTACTTAGTACTGCTTTAAATAGACTTAAAAACATTATTTTTCCATTTCCATTTACAGCCTCGTTTACAGCTTCAGCCCGGCGTGATAAACCCACTTTAAGCAGAATGGCTCAGAACTGGTATAACGTTGGATTATGGGCTTTAAAATGTGGAGAACATGGTTTCTACCAGGACGCAATTGTTAACAGAAAGTGCAGAACAACACAGTAGAAGAAGAAACACTGTAGTGAATGTAGTGAACGTAGTGAAATACTTCTCCAGATCTGTCTTTGACGAGAGAACAACATTTTAAGTAAGGGATAATGTATAGAACGCTGGTCATTATCGGGAAAATAAGCACCAACAGCAGTTGGACAGGAGGAATGGTGGTGAATCTCTGGGTAAGTTCAAAGTCAGACTCACGCTAAGTTCACGAGCAATTCCCCCAACTTCTCTCGCAGTGACGGGGGATAGTGTCCGCTACTACGTACGCGCGGAGTGATATGAAAGCACAAACTCCGTTGCCATTGGCAGCGGTCATAATTTTTTTCAGAGGTCCTTTATCAGAAAATAATGACCGGTAGAACGTTGGGAAATCCCATTCAAATCAACGGAGCGTTCTACTTACGTTGTGAAGAGCCGTATAATAACATGATTTAAAGCTAAAAGCCTTGATTTAGCATGTGTTCTCTTGTTCTCGGGTCTTTAATTAATGAAAAATGTATTTACTGTGATAGATCCCTGAGTAGCTTCTGCTGCAACTACTCATGGCATCTTGAATCAGGATTGCCTTCAACCGTAATCACGAAGAAAATAATATTTAAGCGGCCTGCTCCATCCACAAGCGGTCAGTATTGCGCCTAATGATTAGTTTTTGAGAGGCCACAGAGGGGGGTTTCTACTTCCCTTGTTTCTTCACTTGATTCCACATTCTTCTCGCTAACCTAACAACCTCATCAGTATCCAATTGGCTGCAGCACAGGAGCGCAGTTTTGCATCTCGTTCCTTATTTCATTGACTTATGGCTTGGACGCCTGGCAGCCTATCAATGCGCAGTAATTACAATAGGCCAGTGTGAGTCTGAATAATTGATGTGCTTTCAGGAGCTGATGTATGCTGAAAAAACCCCGGTGCCTTCAGTAGTTTATCAGTGGGAGAGGGGAGAGTGGAGTCAGTGTGCCGATGCTTAGCGCAGTAAAAATGGCGGTGGTCAGTCTGGCCGGTCAGCAGCAGGAACTCTGGGAGTTAGTCGCTCTGATGCTAACGGCTCTGCTCCAGACCTGCCCCGGATCAATGCCTCAAAGACAAATGGTTTCAAGCAGATGATACCGCAGTGTCCGGTCAAGGCTGTGCATTTACTGGTACAGGCCGCAGTGCTCTGGTGAAGCGATGAAGAAAACCAGTGAAAGTGTATCTTACATTCTGTCTCACAAACTTGGACTTTGTACTTGGAAGGTTGGAAGGAACATTTTCGGTCACATTTGAGCAGCTATATACCGTACAGTTATATGTACCTTTAAGAGCAATGCAAACATGTGCATTTATTGTTATTTTACCAAACACGACTTCTTAGGACTGCGTGTCAGCTTTTCAATCTAACTCTTGTGTCCATTGACAGACTTCATTCTTCATTTTGATGTTTTGTAGACCCAGTCCGTTAGACATTTCTCCTGCCAATTTATCAGCCTCAATTGCAACTACTTCAATGATTTGGCCACACTCACCCCCCACAGGCTGACAGGTGTCAATACTCCAACATTGTGACGCCTGTCTTTTGTCCCAGGGCTCACAGCTTTGACAGATGCCTATAGCTGTTACCACACAGTTATAATTGGTTGAGCTTTGACAGAGTTTTAACAAGACCGTCATTATTTGATTTTTATTCATAGTTGAATATTGGATATTTTAGTGAACTTTACGAACTTTCTGAGATACATGTCTTTGTTCACTCACACTTCACTCCACATATTGGCATTGTGAGTCTGGTGCAATAGATTGGTAAGCTTATTTGATGCAATATACTTCAGCTGGGTTATTTTGTGCAGAGGGTTTCCTGCTCTTTGAGAGCCATGGCATTCAGGCACTTTTATGCAAATGTAAATGCAAATTTAAATGCTAATCAAACACTAATATAATTGTTGCTATTGGATTTTGTGACACTCTTGAGTTATGATAGCATAAGATAGGAGGTAAATAAACACATCACCACATGAATGAAGAAATATTGTCAGCAGGAACATATGACAAAGAGCACTTTAAAGATAAAGCTTAACTTACTTTACTCCAAACAAGCTTTGTTTTGCAGTATTTGGGCGTACTCCGATGTACAAAGTTACACCTTAAAGGATACATATGCAACACCGACTTTTGTGAACTTGTCATACCATGTCATGTTGACAAAAGCATAGCTGCAGTGGAAACATTCATGTGCCGTAGCTCACATTGGCAGCGTGTTATTTGATTGATGCAGTTTTAAGTAATCCTGTTGATTTTTTTCTTCTTCTACTGCTGACTCTCTTTCCCAGACTTGACTGCATCATAGAGGAAACACAAATCTGTTCTCCACATATTCAAAGCCCACCTTCCATCACCAAGTGTGCTCTTCACACCACCATACTACTTTTCCCACTGCTGCCAAACTTAAAAATGTAAAATAACAATCCTTAGGAACCGTAAAGAATGCTTTTAGACCTGGATTGTGAAATGTCCGCTTTAAGCAAGTTTACTAATGTGTTAGACTCTGTACGAAAATAGTGATATATTGTGGTTCTATAATGCAGTTCATTGATCAAAAACAATATTTTGGTGTAACGTTTTTAACAGCTAGTACAACACTGACGGCTCTCAATAGCTGAACAATCATATCTGTATTCATTTTTTGTTCGGTGCCACAAAGATACCTTGTACATTTAGATTTCACATGAACCAGAGCTTGACCCGAGTGACCTCTCATTAAGGCCATTACAATTTCTCCTTTTCTTCTCAAATGATTAAAATGACAGCTATGAAAAAACGCCCGTTGTGCTTAAGAATAACAATTATCCAAACAGGGCACGGTGTTAGACGTATAGAATAGTGCCATGTTATCCAGTGCCCACTTACCGCCTGAATAGGACGTGAATTGTATGGCACTTCATTATGTGAGAGACTGGGGTCACCTACAGAGGTTTTGATACTGTCTCCTTCCACTCGGCTGAATAATCCCTCCTCTTTGTGTCTGTGCCAATTCTTGGCGCGGTCTCATGGTCAGTCTGCCACTCCACAGCCTGTAGCCAAACCCCTCCCCAAATCGCTCACTCAAACCGCATCCATTATGTATAGGCCAAAAATTGAAGAATAACAGGCTGCAGGCAAAAGACGTGAGATATAAATACACAACGGCAATTTTAGAAAGAGACAGAGAGAGAGGGAAAAGGGAGGTGAGTTGTAGCGACTGTCCAAATGGCAGTGCCAAGATTCACTCTGCAGAGATGGAAAAACATTGGCATTCATTCTTGAAATTACATTTTACTACACAATTAAACAACAAAAACTGATCTAAACTGATTTTTGTGAGTCTTTTGTTGCTGTCACTTTATTGTTTCCTTTTTTGTCGCTTTTGCGTCACATTTTGTCTCGTTTTTATCGCTGTTTTGAAGAAAGCTTTAAAGGAACAGGCCACCGTTTATCCATACTGAGATATGTTCTAACCTGAGCTTAAACAAGTTGATACGTACCTGTCTGGTCTTTGTGGGTGCCCGTGGAAGAGCATGGTCGCTTCTAACTTCACCCCATCTGGAGCCATAGGAATATACTGGGAGAGGCCAAATGCTAACAGCATCTTTGGTCTTTTTGCATGACTGAGGGCACACAGTTCTTCCATACTGAGATATGTTCTTACCTGAGCTTAGACGAGTTGATACGTACCTGTCTGGTCTTTGTGCGTGCCCGTGGAAGAGTGTGGTAGCTTCCAACTTCACCCCCGTTTGGAGCTATTGGAATATGCTGGGCGAGGCCAAATGCTAACAACATCTTTGGTCTTTTTGCGTGACTGAGGGCACACACAAAGACAAGACAGGTACCCATCAACTCGTCGAAGTTCAGGCAAGAACACATCTCAGTATGGAAAAACGGTGGCCTGTTCAGGTGGAGATTAAGAGGTTAAACAATACATCAGGATGTGTAATGTTGTATCTATGGCAAGGATATAATTATGATGACCGAGGAAGCATATACTGTATGTAAAGGCATGTATTCTCTGGCGCTTGTCACTATTCTAGTCACTAAGATTAAATTGTGTCTTTATTAAAGTCATTATAGGATAATGAGTAAACATTTAAAACACCCCTCCAAAAATCCCCAGATCAACAAAATGTGGGTTTTTTGTTTTTTTGTACGAGGTTTGGCTAAATCAAATGAAAGAAACACAAAAATGCAAGTGTAGCCATGTAGTTCTCTTTTAAAAAGTCTGATGTCGTCTTCTGGCACATGAAGCTTTGCCCGTGCCTTCAGTTTGCTGCGGTGTGTGAAAGCCATTATGCAGATCTATTTTCTGTTTTCTCTGCGCTTGTGTGTACAGTATTTCAAGTATCGCTGCCAAGGCCTCTCCACTTTTAGTTTTTTTTTTGTTTCATACAACGAGCAAAGCCACAACCACAATGAGCTTCCTTCCCCCCCTGTAGCCCATACAGTTTCAATGGGCTACAAGACTCCAAACCATATCTGACTGTAATTTTGGCTGAGAAGTTCTCAAAGCAGGTCGTGCATATTCATGACATCATCTCCATTGCAGATTATTAACAAACACAACTTCGGCTTTAATATATGGCAGAATTTTAATGACTTCTGCCCATCTTTGCCCGGCAACACGCCTAGAGTCTTCTTCAAAAGAGATCACCACAAATGTTTTAACCTACTTTAACTTTTTGCTTCAGTGCAACAATAATAGGCTCCGGTTTGGAGTTATTCAATGGGAAAAAAGTTCACATTACAAAACAAATCCAGGAAATAAGTTCCAATGCGCGCTCTATAAATCTACCGCCGTTACTTCCTTATGATCATTTCATTTGGATATATTTTAAGCACAGAGAGAAGTTGTCTAAGTCCAAATTGTGTCAAACCTCATGGTGGCCGCTTGGAGCAGTGCCTGACCACTGGCCTGAATCCACTGAGGCCCAGTACCTGCCCACACCAATGAACCAACCTGCTGAACCAACAACAGTCAGCGATAAGAGCCGCTAATGACCACAGCATTAGGCCCATGGTACAAATGTAACGGCTCAATGGTGCACAGCAAGCAGCACCAGCACGGTTTAGTGCAGTCAGTCTCTGTTTGGCTCATGTGGCGACCATAAGGGATGTACCTGGATGTTGCCCTGTATGACGGAGTATGGGTTTGCTTCTTGGATCATGTTGGGTCTTTCTTTGCACTTTCTGCCTGGGTTTGATTGGGTTTTCTGGTTTCAAGAGGGTTCAGCAACAGTTCAGCAATGTAGTCCTGACAAAGATTGTGGTTCAAAGTGAGGAGATGGGGTACTAAGGTTACACCATGGGTCAAAAGCCACAGGTCGAAAGTGATGAAAGTCAAATAGGAGCAATCGCTGTAGTTGTTTATTTACGTGATTTCCATTGGATGTTTTGATGAACTATGAGACAGCTGAGTTTTCATAGATTAATCAAACAGCAACATAAATCCAGACGTGGTGACTGTTTATTTAACTCAATGATCTTTTGCAATGGAAGCTATGCTCTGTTTGTGAACAATGGGCCTCATTCACATCACGTTACGCACAAATGTGTTCTTAGCGCCGTCTTAGGAAGTTTTTGGACATTCACAAGATTTGTTCTTTGCTGAAAACATTGCTCTGGAAGAACAAATCCTAAGAACAGTCAGGAGGACTCTTGCGTACAAAAAAGTCTCCAGTTCTGTTCAGGATCATCCTCCAATATCATTTTTTAGAAAAAGTGCATCATCTTGATTAATCCCCGGAAACATGTAAATATCACTCTTGATAAAACTATACATTTGCAATTAATGCCGCCGCTTATAAATACATGTGGACTGTATTGATGTTCTTTGATATAGACAAACGTCAGACTCGATCTTACGAACTCGTGTTAACAAGTCGGACATGCTCGCTATTTAGTGTAAGGGGCAGATCCAGAAGACGCTTTTGTGATTTACAGGTCTTATCTATTGAATCAAATTTGCCTGGGTGCTTGAGCCCCACTGCACCACTGGATGGGTGCCTATAGCTGAGTTCAAGTTCTTTTTTCTTTTGGGTTTTCTTGGTTATTCGTTTTGGATTTGCGTTTAGCACACAGCACTTCTTGTGTCCTTTCATGGCGAATGAGGCAGTGACATATGATAATTAGTCCTGACACGCACACGCTTCAAATTTGCCATTCACCGACCTCAAAACACAGGTGCGAATGGGTTTCCCTTCTTCAGAATGCGTCGTGAATCTGACAGTGTTTTCCTTAAAGCCACACTGTGTAGAATTTTACCGAATAAATAAAATTGAAATACAAGCATTTATTTTATGACAGATATTTTCATCATTGAAAAATACCTCATCAATGTACAAACAAACATTTATGAGGCTCACCCCTCTTAAGATATGACTGTAAACTTTACTGGGAGTGGGTACGTCTCCAGCTCGTTTCCATGGAGATGTGAGGAAAGGCAGTAGAATTTGAGATATAAACAGAATAGTTTCTCATCCAAATCCATTCTTTACACATTACACACTTCAGTAACAGCATGTTCTGTGTTGAGCTGGTCATTTAGGAGCATGCTTTGTTTTGCCGCAACAGTATAGTCCAAAATGTTACGCAGTGTACCTTTAAGTACGGATTTTACGATTTATTTATTTTTTTCAGAAGATCATGAATGAAGTTCATGAATGAGGCCCATTGTTTTGGCCCACCATAGAACTATTTGTTTAATACATTCATGTTGCCCACCAAAGCCTCACCCATGCCAACGTCATTATAAAACTATATTTTTCAAACTGTCAAAATACATAAAAAGGTGCCGATAAAATGGTAATGCGACTGAATCTAAATCACTATTCAGAATTGTTTTAGCATGACTGTGTCTGACCTAAACCAGACCACCAAAAAAACGGATGAAACCGCAAATGAAGCAGACAAAGACTGAACTGTGCGATGGTTTCAAGGCTCTCGAAACCCATTTATTATCCGGCAAGTGTTCCCACTTTACCACCAAGGTCAGAAACCGAAAGAAAAATCTGGTCTCAAATTAAGGGGAAAGAGTCAAACTCCGACACAGAAGCATTAGCTCATGTAACAACATACGGTAGACTCAATGGAAGCACATTTTATGCCCAGCTTCATTTGGAAAATAAACTTGACATTGAATGAATAAAGGACTTCCAGATGAAATGGGCCGTTAGAGTTCGGGCTTCGGGTATCACACGCGCTTCAGTCTGGCCTCAGCGAATGCTTTATGATGCTTTTATTTCCCCTGCACCGAGACTTTAAATAAGCCTAATGTAATTTTAGCCTCCCATAAAGAGACTGTGTGGCTGTGCTGCACCAACTTCTATTATAAATTTCCCATTGTGAGGCTATTACGGGAGATCTATGGCGGGCAAATTTCACAATGCAAAGACACAGACTACCAGGCCTACTCCCCAGTGCCCCTCGGTATTGACTTTCACCTCCCCTGGCTGTTTCCTATTCCACCTAATTAAAACTTTTGCATGACTTTTTGCCGCTCTAAATCGTAGGCTTGTGGATTTTGAGCCCCTGCACATAGCGGCTGTTAGGAAAAAAAGTTGCTGAGGAAGGAAGAAGCCATGGATTTTTGCTACCTGCCCTGTCATTCCCACACACTCCGGGTCGGGCACGATAAATATTAAATAGCCAGCTCCACTCTGGCATGAAAGGATGCGAGAAATAAATTCAGAAAGGTCGTTTTCAACATGGATAACGAGCCGCAAGTTGTGCAGAATAAGATTCTTTTTTTTTTTTCTTTTTTTTTTTTCTTTTTTTTTTTTTCAAAAGCCAGAAAAACAGCTGAGCTCAAACTGTGGCAGGAGTATGTCTCATGGTGCACAGGCTCTTTCGACTGAGCTTTTGAGCGGAAACTGAAAAACAATACATAAATTACACTCTAACATATATGAGCTTAAACTATAGATCTAAATAGAGATCAGCGCGTCCCATTCAGCCCCATTCATAGTAATGATCCCGAGTGGTCTGTGAAATTATTGAATTAACATGGCTGTTAAAAGGGCGTGAAGCCTCCACAGTGCTCCAGAGTCTGTCAATCATAGACTTTTTATCTCAAATATACAAAAACCACCGTGGTTAAAAACAGCGTTGTCACATGGGTAATAGAATTTTTTAGTAAAAATAAAACTCTTTGGAGCCAGACTTTTAAGCAGTTCAAACCGAGGTCCAAAAGCGCCATACGAATCCTGTTTCCAAAGTGTCTTACGGAGGCCCTGGCCACTAGGGGGTGGTATTACAGCAATGTCAGCTCCTCGCCATGAGGACCAAAGAGAAGCGCTTACCTCCCCCATTGGTTTAAACTGAGCTTGCGATAACTTTTTCCTCCTCATCAAAACATACCATTAATAAGACAGTTCCGTTGCTCTCCTCTCCAGATGATTACATAATTTACAGTGTATTCAAATAGGTTTGTGCCATCTGCTGGAGTTTTATGTGACTACAATTCCCAACAACTAAAGCACAGAGGTATTTTCAATAAACACAAGATTCTACATTATGATTCTATCTAGACTCCTTTTAAAAAATGTGTTATATGTAACTAAACAGAACGGCAAAGAGGGGCACACTTTGTGTAAGCAACCATCAAACTTTAGCCTTAAGAAATGATGAATAATCCAGATCAGCATTGTCAGTATGCATGAGTGGTAATGTTACAGTCAAAGTTCACAACTACCCACGGTGTCAACAAAGCCCAGTAAAACCATATATCATAGTGGAACAACCGGCTGTTTAGTGACTATTACGTCGCTTAAAGTGGTTTTACAGCCAGGTTATGCGAGGTTCTCATTCATTCTCCATTGCAGTCCACGTCCACGTCCATCAGTCTATGGAAGAGTTTTGCTCTATTCACGAGTGCTGCTATACAGCTGTATATGGAGCCACCATACGTACTCATCAAACTTCCTACTGAAAGAAAAGATCCAGAACGCTGTGATGGATTAAATGAGTAAATTTGACATATAGCTAACTAGTAATGCTATTTGCCACCGATATGTGTATTTGCTTAATACAACAACTGTTTTTTTATTTATTTATTGGTTTAGTTCGAGTTCTTAGTTCCACGAGTTCTATTTCTCTTCCCAGTAACACTGTGTCCCCGTTTCTTACAGAATTGTTTTAAAACATCAATATTTAACGCTCAAAATAATCAATATCTGTGTCACACTCGGTCATGTTAGCAGTTTGGGATACGATCTGGGTAGGCCTGACCTTTAACCTGGACCAGCATGCTTTGCGCTCGGTGAGATGCCGAATCCGCTTATTAACAATTCATTAGTTAAGCGTGACAAACACTTAAAGGGACTAAACGGAGTTTAAAAATGTTAAAGGAACAGTCTACCGTTTTTACATTATAACATGTTAAAAACCTTAATTCATCTTAAGAGAAATCGTACCTCGGCAAAGATGTCCAGAAGCATAAAAGCCTCATGAATATAATAAATAGTTTTTAAATGGCTCCTTTCTGCTCGACGTCACTTTGAGAGACCTTTCTCCAGCTCCTCCTGTAGCAACATGTGCTCTCTATCTGGACATCACCATCACGCTGTCAGCCTGGCTTTGCGTTAAATCTTCCATGGCTGTACAGTATTGCAGATAACTGTGAATTTGTGCTGTTTATTCAATATCGCAGAGAATAGTGGCTCTTTGAAGCCACCTGGGTAAACAGGTTATTGCCATATCAATCATTCACCGGGACATCCAATGGTCCAGACTCAAGACAATATTGACCAAGAACTGACAGAGATTAATGCCCCGGGGCGCTTCACCGTCTCCTCCATTTCATCCGCTCCCCTGTGCTGCTTTTGGTGCAATTTCCTTGTTTTGTAAAGTCCTTCTCTTCTTTTTTTTTTTTCATATAGGGCAAGAACTTAACCTCAGAGCTTGCCTTACAAAACCTTTGAAGTGCAAGCCCAAATTACAGCGTATTAACTAATAACCTCTGCGTTGGAGATCAGTTGGAACCAGCTCATTATGTTAAAATGCAAAGCGGGGTCACGATTAATTAAAACAAAAACTAAAAGCCTGTTCCAAAACCACAAGAGGCTGGTGCAACGTCTCTGATATTCTGAATCACGCATAATAACAAACATCTGGAGAGCTCTGTGCCGAATTTGGATGCCAACTAAATTTACATCTGCCGTACAGTTCAGGCACACAGAACAGAAGATTGTTAAAATGTAAATTCAGTGTAAAAATAACCAAAACTTTGATGAGGTGCAATGGGGCTGAGGTATTGAGATCGCAACTCTTTTGTTTGGCTTTAATGAGAATGTGTAAAAAAATAAAAATGAGTATTATAGTGCCGTTCATAAAAATAATATAATAAGAAACATTAATTTTCTCTGGCTTGTTTTAAAATGCTTTTCCAGTAACTTTGAGCCTGAGGCGGTGTGCGCCCTGGACAGTAGCCAGTTATCCGAGGAGCTGACACATTACAGATGACAACCATTCCCTCTCACATTCATTCAATATGTGCAATTTAGAGGAAACAATTCGTCAAACATATATAGGCTGCGTGTGGGAATGAGCTAGTGTATGTGCGTAAGTGTAGCATTCAAGTCATAAAAAGTCGAAGCGTGTGGATTTCAGTGTGTTTAGGATGTACTGTGAAGGTTAGAAGAGGAGGACGCAGTCTCTCCAATCCTGCAGTTAATGTTGGGCTTTGTCAGTGGTCAGTGGTCCACAAATGGTTTACCTCGCAGACAGGACAGTCATGGTAAGTGTGGATACCTTCTCCTCTAAGGTCCATGAAATTACATGTGGCGTGCCCCAGGGTTCAATTTTAGGCCCAGTGTTTTTTAATCTGTATATGTTCCCCCTTGGTGTCATCAGGAGACACGGAGTCAACTTTCACAGTTTTGCTGATGATACACTTAAAAACATCACAAAGATAGGATAGGTGTTTACCATCTAAAGAACATAGCCAGAGTCCGCCCCATTCTCTCTCGGGCCAACACGGAGACGCTAATGCATGCTTTTATCACCAGTCGTATCGACTGCTGTAATGCCCTGCTTTCTGGTCTTCCCAAAAAGAGTATCTCAGGTTTACAACTTTTATAAAATTCAGCAGCTCGTGTCCTGACGAAGACAGCCGTCTCCTAGTTATTCCTAAAGTCAACAAAAAGACTCATGGTGAGGCGTCTTTCCAATATTACGGCCCTCGCCTCTGGAACGACCTGAGGAGGAGCTCAGGGCTGCAGAGAACGTTCATGCTTTTAAGAGCAGGCTCAAGACCCACCTTTTTAGCTTAGCTTTTAACTGACATCTATTTATTTAGTCCTAATATATAAAATATATATATGGGAAGTTGTGCCAGGCGTATTGTTTTAAATGTTGTAATCTATAAAGCACTTTGTGATACCTTTCGGTATGAAAAGTGCTTATAAATAAAGTTTGATTGAGTTTTCATATATATTCTGGGATATTTCCGCCTTGTTCACGGACAAAACATCATAAAATAGGGATGGGCTGAGATCACATGGAACGAGAGGGTGTAATTTAGATATATACCTTAATGTAGACTGGTTATCGGGCCTCTGGGAATGTTTAGGCAATCGTTATCTAACAGTGTGTACTTGATATATTAAATTGGCACTTTAAAGCGAAAGAAAACTTGAAATTTTAAGTTCAATCGCTTATTGGGAGCATCACCTCAACCTGCAGACTGGAGCCGCTGCAGAAACACTCGCGCAGATACATGTCCCCCCTTTGTTTCTTTCTTCTTTTTTACAAACTAAAGTCTCCACTGATTTACTGCTGCACACCGCGGCGAGTCCGGGTGGATCTGTCTTCTATTTTGCAATTGTACTTGCACTGTTTCTTTGAAACTAAAATGCCTAAATGTAAATCATAGGAGCTGACAAGATGAGATAAGATTAGATAAACCTTTATTGATCTCACAAAGGAGAAATTCACTTGTTACAGTCGGAGTCAAGAAGATCATTTAGAGTTAATAAAGTGCCAACCAGTACAGGTTAGTGATCGAAGCAGACTTGGCCAGGCTTTTCTGAAACTACAACTGAAAAAGGATTCTAGCCTGAAGAAGAAGTATCAATCTACCTGGAGATTCCGACCAGGAACCCCGACCTCTTGCTCTGTCCGGGCTGGAGGCTCTTGCAGCCTCACACCTCATTCTACGACCCTCTCACACTCATTCACTCACTCCTTCCCTTGGGTCACTACATGGTCACTACCTTCCCCTGGACATTCAAAACTGACCTCGGGTTGTATGAACTGCATCAAAACCCTGTTTGAGTATTGGATTCAGTGTTCGTATTTGAATGGCCATTCTCTAAATGTTGGTTGTCTGTTTTGTCTGAACCTTTTATTATAATATATGGTGCCATCAAAAAGCAATTTACTGACTCTGCCTCCTCTCTGCGAGTCGATACCTAGTCTTCAAATCCTGGCCCATGCGAGTAGTCTGGTGTTTCTTTGTTTAATTGCATTTAATTGCAGCATACAATTAAACATGTATCCTCCTCGTCCACCTGAAATCAACCTTTAAGCTTCAAATTATGTTTAATTATTCGTTCTTTAGAATAGCAATCAGTACATTTAATCAGAATACACCTGTTAAAAGGGTCCACATCTATTGGCCTTGTTCTAGTATTAAACTGTATGCGCACAAATAGAGCCTGCATGATTTTACCCATGGTTTTGGCAACATCTTAACAATTCCCATTCTTATTAGTTTGTTCATTTTGTCACAAAAAATACAATTCAATGGTTCCATACGAGAGAAACATAAGAACAAAAGATTATTTATTATTGCAAATGATGTCAAAATCTCGTATTGTGTCGTTCTCGTGGACTAAATCACGTGTCTCGTCTCATGGGATTTGTATCTCGGCCAAACCCTATCATAAAATAAGCTTCGTACGGGGTAAGTTTAATCATTTTTTTTATTCTGTCATGAAAATGAAGATGTTTAACTAGCTCAAAATCTCCACTTAGACCACAGCGCGAAAAAATTCATTGCCGCTTCCCTCCTTTTGAGAAAGTTGTGCCAGTTGAACTGTTAACACCTTTTTCCTTTAGAGACAAGGCTGTGGGAACATATGGTGCTGTGGATGATGCAGCAGCCCCTAGTGGAGTGTGTCTACACTGCAGGCAATATGAAATATAAAGGATATAAGCACTGAAAGAGTAATATAGCAATCTTGTCCCTCAGCAGCCCCTGGAGTTCCCTGTTTGGGAGTTTCATATCAGTTTAAAATATACCAGCAATTCTCTACCCAATAGCATGTATTTATATTTTTTACATGTGACTGGCAGAAAACAATTACCACATTTACAAACAAAACCCAAACAGAAGTGTTTTTACACCAACTGCTGTGGGCCTATGCTGTACACTGTCAGTCAGTTTCACTCTTTTTCCGACATATGGTTGGTGAACATCTGTTTGAAAGATCCGCCGTCACAATTATGACAACTGCTCCTCTCGCCTCACTGCATCATAACTCCGATATCTTCCGAAGCTCCCGCTCACCACAGAGAGGGAAAGATTTTAAATGTCCCAAATGTTCTTTAGCACAATGTTCACAGCTGCACACATTACAGAGAGGAAAGTCATGTCATCTAACCACTCCCATTAGAGCAGTAATTGGCCCTATTTCCAGCTGCCAGCCACAATCACATCTCCGCGGGTCCCTGCCTCATACTTACTGCTACTTACTACTGTTAAAGCACATCCACCACCAAAGGTCCATTAGGAGGGAGAGATAGAAGTTTAATATCTTCAAGGTGCTAGAGCAAGTTAGTAAGTGTGGTTTGTCAGTGGGCATTTGCGGAAGAGGCCAGTAAAGTTGTTAAGAGCAGATTTACTGGCAAATAAAGAAACATCAGGCACTAATGGACGACTGTGTGCTGTACAACAATGTATCCCAAGCGCTCGCTCAAAACATGAAAGAGAGAATTTCTCAAACAATTGACTGGTGGTTTTGGGAAAGACTCGCGGCCTTTTTCCAAGAAACGGCTGTAATTTTGGCTCAGGAATTGCACTCATCTACTGTACATCCAGCACTGCACTTGCCTCTCATTAAGTTCTGTACAGTCTCAGTAGCCCCAGAACCTCTTTCTAAAATTGCCTTACTCAGAATATTTGCCAAAGCAGTTCAAAATGAGACGTGGAATGAACTGAAAGACGTCCATTGTCCCCTTTTGTTTCTTAATCAGGGACTGTATCTTTCTTGGCCGCTCCCAATTCTTACATTTACTCCAAGCAGATCATCTGATTGAAATAAATTATTCTTAGAACTTCTTGTGTCTTGCTTGTTGGCATTTTTTTTATTCTTTAAAGGAACAGGCCACCGTTCTTCCATCTTCCTGAGCTTAGACGAGTTGAAGCATACCTGTCTGGCCTTTATGCGTACGCTCAGTCACGTAAAAAGACCAAAAAGTGGATAGCATTTAGCCTCTCCCAGCATATTCCTATGGACCCAAACGGAGGTGAAGTTAGAGGCGACCAAGCTCTTACTTCCACAAGATGAAACAGGTATATTTTCTAAGCGCACTTTGACTACTGCGCAGACGTCGAAGTGCTCCTAAGGTGTTTTTACGCCTTACAATATAGTGCCCGTTTTTATCCGCTTAGAAAATCAACACGTTTCATCTTGTATAACTATACTTGGATCGTGTAACTGCTCACATTGCCGTATTTCGGGGGAAACGTGGAAGAGCTCGGTCACTTCTAACGTCACCCCCGGTTGGTTCCATAGGAATATGCTACCCGAGGCTAAATGCTAACAACATCTCCGGTCATTTTGCGTGACTGAGCGCATGCGTAAAGGCCAGACAGGTACTCATCAACTCGTCTAAGTTCGGGTAAGAACATATCTCAGTATGGAAAAATGGTGGCCTCTTCCTTTAAAGGGGAAATGGTCAAAATATGCAAGCCAAGAGAATAAGGCGTTTACACAATCTGCCACTGACTAAATCTCGTTTTAGATCACTAGACAAATGTGCATTCTCAGATCTTCAGCACTTTAGGTTGTTCTTTGTTGCTGTAGAAAAACCTTTCGACCATGGGGCCACATCGGGTTGGAGTCTGGAAGGTGACCTCGCAACTCTCAAATAGAATTGCACAAATAAAGGTTTATTTTATGTCAGTGAAAACATTTGTGTTCACTCTTTTCTTCAGCCGATGCATCAAAAATGGTGATGGTTTTAGTCGGGGGTTGACCTGACCTAGACTCTATTCCGTCCAGAGCTTGGGTTTTGGCGGGCTGGTACTGAAAATCAGCTGTCGTCTGTTGCTTTTAATATTAAAATAATTCAAGCTTTTCACGTTGAGCCTAATAGCTTCGTGTAAACACCTTTCTCCGGTTGTTTATGCGAGTTACTGTTTACTGTAGCAGAGATGAATTACGCTGGTTGGAGCTTGTAACCGGCGCTGTCTTCCCATTTTGTGCATCAATCAAAAATGTAAAAAAAAAAAAAAAGCTGAAATGTTCCCAATGATTCTCCATTAAAGCTCACTTCACCTCGTCTGACTGACTGCCTCCTAATTGGAAAGTGAAATTTACATATTTTAGTGCAATAGCTGAAGGGGTCCATATAGAAACAGAATAGACAAACAATGATTGGAACGAGGCATCAATCAACTCCGGGAGAAAATGAGAGAGCAGGAATTTTAGCCCGGGGATATTTTTAACCTCTTTGTTCCCGACTTTGATGACGCTGTTATGCAACTTTGAAATCCAACCACAGTCTACAGTCACCATTTCTGAAGTGTTCCCATTCATAAAAGTCACAATGTGTTTAGCAGCCGGCCTCTGGGCGGAGCAGACAGTGGAAAATAACATGGAGAATTAATGCATGCACTGTGGAGTTTGGGTCGTGAAAATGTGCCATTTTGAGAAACAAAGTGAGAAATGTCCTGTTTTTGGTCACTTTGTTTACAACAAGAATACATGCATTATTTTTAAACTGTATATGTGACATTTCTTAAAGCCAAAACCGAGGGGGGGAAATGTCATGGTCTTGTTAAACCAACACCTCAATCTTGTTGTGTAAAAATAACAAGTGCTCAGTATGTAACTGGACTTGTTTTCCTTCTTAATTTGATTATTGCACCTTATCCTCAAGTACATAAATGAGCAGTGGGGGCTCCTTGAGGTCCTCAGACTCCAATTTAGAAATGGCACGGCTAAATTGCCATGATGTACTTAAAATATGTCCCCGGAGAAATGGTAAGGGTCACGTAACTAATATTTAATTGGACTGCCTTTAGCTTTCATTACATTCGCCATGGCTTTGTTTTAACAAGCTTCTGCAATGTCAAAAGATCCAGTGTTTTTTCACCGAGATCTTGTATTGATGATGGGAGAGTGTGAGCACTGCGCAAAGCCTCCTCCAGCACATCCCAAAGATTCTCAATGAGGTTTAAGATCTGGACTCTGTGGCGGCCGATCCACGCGTGAAAGCGATGTCTCTGATCCGCTCTTTCACAATGTGAGCCTGATGAATCCTGGCATTGTCATCTTGGAATAACCGCGTGCCATCAGGGAAGAAGAAATCCATGGCCTTCCATTAACGAACTCTAAACTCTTAAACTATAAACTAATAATCCGGGTCATTTAGGATGTTCGGGTTGTCAGCTGATCTCATTCTTTGGGCACAGAGTGTTGCTGAACCCAGACCTGACCAACTGCAGTAACTCCAGATCAGAACAATTAGTCAAGTCAAGTCAAGTGATGCATCCAGTCCTTTGTCAGACGGCTCCATGTGATTAAATTAAACATGAACACTTACAGCCCAGACACGGACCACACGGAGAGGAGAGAGGAGTAATCAATGTGGGAGTGGTCAGTGTCACAGAATTGATAACCCGCTCAGATTGCTCTCCAAAGATCGACTTTACCAAGTTTTTTTTTCTTTTAT
Organism: Gobius niger; assembly: GCF_951799975.1. Classification (NCBI taxonomy): domain Eukaryota; kingdom Metazoa; phylum Chordata; class Actinopteri; order Gobiiformes; family Gobiidae; genus Gobius; species Gobius niger. The sequence continues at coordinate 13,341,602 of NC_136855.1, read as the reverse complement.
ACTTGTTTCCTTGTAAAAAAAAAAAGAAAAAAATGTAATGAGTACCGTATTGTTTTTATTTGATATGCATTTGGAATTTATCGTCGGCCTGTAAACTGGTCGAGGACACACACAGCTGGGATTTGTTGCCGTTCAGAATTGCGCTCTTAAAGGGGCTACTCACTATTGCCATCTCAGGTCATACGTGTAACTGCACCTTCTATATTAAGCTCATGCATGACGGCACTTCGGACATGATTTTAGAGGCAGTTGTGGTGAACAGGTCTGGGCTCATTCTACACATTAGGACATGGCTGTAACATGTAAGGGGAGGAAAATATATTATTTGAACATTTTAAAACTCTGTATAGTCCCTTTAAAGTAAATTCCTGCACATGAAAAAAAAACGTGATGTATGGGGGGGTGTCAGAGCTCGAAACAAGTCCGGATCATGCCGAACGGTTTGCTTTTTGCTTTTTAAACGGGATAGATTTGACACGGGAGCTTGAGTGCAAGTCAAAACACCTCGGGGGGTCTTTTATAGGCTTAATGCCAACAACAGAAACAATCAGGAGATGTCACGTCGCCTCTCACGTGTTGCTTTTATACTTGAATCCGCTGATTGCCTCCAAAGAAGTGGCTCACTTCAAGAAACTTCAAGCTCACCGCTGTCACCGCGACACCGGCACCTGCAGCCTCTCCTCACACACATGGGGGGGGGTCTGGAGAGAGAGACAAAGAGGGGATCTTTGGTGACAACAATGAAAGTAGTTTGCTCCGCGGCGGAACAATGTTGTGTCTGATTAGTTGAAATGAACCTCACAGGAATGCACCTGCACCGCTGTTTACGGGCTTACAGGCTCAAATGGGAGTACGGCCTCAATTAGAAGAGGGGTAGTGGCGGAGGCACACTGTGATGTCTTTCTCCGGATTAGAGCACGGTAATGGGCAGCACAGTCTCCCCCACGGAGCCATTTTATTCATTTGGAGCGGCCTAGTATAGAGAAAATAAAAACAAGAAACAGTAATAAAACACAAAGTCGATACAGTACCTTAAATTAAGGTTGTTGTGTATAGTACAATACCACACACATTCTTTTTTACTTTTATTTGTTTGCCATATTGGATACTTACAATAAAACAATCCTCCCGTGCAACATTATTCATACAGTATAAACACCACATTATCATTGGCATTGCCTGAAAAGACGTAAGCTGTAATTAGAAGTTGCTGAATGTTCCAAAAACAATTAGCTTTGACCAATAAACTGCAGCATGTATGTATAATGAAGGATTAGCTGAGGGCCAGTTGAATATTCATGAACACCGGGATGCACCGCTGTGGGCTTTACCATCAGAGACAATTTTCTTTGGGAGTCGTAACAAGAAATGTTCTGCCTTTCTCTACGTAATGATTTTCACATTGATCTGGCATCGGCTTCATCAGTTCTGAATTATGCACGAGGACACTTCCTCCAGCTCCTTTAGGGTGACCCCACAGCGTTTTCAGGCCCCCTGTGCGATGTGTCCAAGAGGCATGTAGAGATGTGCGAGCCACCTCCCTGTGCGGCTGAGATTCTCACCTTATCTCTAAGGGGGTGGACCAACCAGGAGCAAGGCTGGGACTGGTGTCCTTCTGTGGACATACACCCGGAGGAGCTTCAGGGACCGCTTTTTCAGACACACTGCTTTAGGGCTGTGCAATTAATCGAAATTCGATTACGATTTCGATTATTACACTACACGATCACAAAAATAGCTGTAAATAACTGTACATAATATCGTACTAATATTTTTTAGACCTAACTCTTGAGATAACGCCACTGTTAAGAGCTCACCTTGTGCTGAAAGGAGAACCGCTGTTTTAGAAGCCTCGATATCCTTTGCTCAGGCACTGGTTTTGTTTAGTAGAAAAGTCTAAAACTCTTCTTCAGGAGCAGATCTCAACGGAGCTCAAACAAACTCTTACTATTCCATGATTGTTTCTGTTCCCTTCACATTTCACGAGCTAAAGGCTCAGGCTTTGGTTTGACATAAAAACATTAGCGCTGTGTGATGATGTCATCAGGCCGTGCGGCTCTGTTGGACAGGTGTGAGGGCTGGCCAGCAGGGGGCAGGTGTCCCTATATGATTAGTTTAGAAACGTGAGCATATGTATATATATTTTTTAAAAAAATGCTCTTATTGTCCAAAGAAAATGTAGTCCATAGTTGTTTTTTTAAAATGATAATAAAAATGAATAAATATATATATATATATATATATATTTTTTTTTTAAGGCCACAAATAATTGTTTGAATAATCATGATTTTAAGTATTACCAAAAAAAATCGTGATTATTATTTTTTCTATAATTGAGAAGCCCTACACTGCTTTACTTTATATGTTGGAAATGAAGACATTTAGCAGTTTCGTTAAAGGCACACTGCGTAACATTTTGGACTGTACAGTTGCCATCGTACAAACATGCTCCTAATGACCAGCTCAACACAGAAAAGGCCATTTCTGCAGTGGGTAATCAAAGGATGGATTTGGATGAGAACTTAACCTATTTCAATCTCAAATTCTGCTGACTTTAGTCACATCTCCATGGAGACGAGCTGGAAACGTACCCAATCCTGGTAAAGTTACAGTCATGTCTTGGGAGAGCTGAGCCACATGTTTCGTTGTACATTTACAAGGTATTTTTCAATTATGAAAATATCTGTCTTAAAATAATGCTTATATTTCAATTTTATCTATAGGGTAAAATTCTACGAAGTGTGGCTTTAAGTAAGAAAACAAAATGAAAGTGAGGTGATGTTACTTTAAGAGGACAATCGACGGAGTGGAACTGGCAACCTGACCAAGAAGGACAATTGAAATCTAACCAAATGATCAAAAGTCACATGAACAGTGTCTAGACTGCTCAGTGGTGCCGGTGGAGTCACCAGCTTAAGTCCTAGAACCTTTTAGACTTCCCAACACAAAGCACTTGAGTGTAATCCTATTATAGTTCTCCAAGAGGCGCTAAGTCACTGCTACTAAAATGTTTGCACAGTTTGAGGGAAGCTTTCCTCGAGTTTCATTAAGTCCACAGGCAGAAAAAAAAAACGACGCCCCGGTGTTTCAAAACGATATTGCATATTGTTTTGTGCCACTTTTACTTCCCAGAATTCCAAAATGAAGCAGTTGCAGAGGTCTATAATCTGTGTGGATACATAGTGAGATTGCTATAATGCATGTGTCTGGGTAAAGCTTTCAATCAAGCATCCATTGTGTGGGAATGACATAATGTAGAAGTCTGCATCCTACTTCCATCTGCCAAGAGTAATCAGAGGCAATGGGCCTGTGATTTTACTTTGTTAAAAATGTAACACTTGTGGCACGTCCTCTCGAAAAACAAGAGGGTCAGGGCTTTGTTTTCCAGAGTTGAGTCTGCATGCTTTTTCAACATCTCACCAAAACATCCAACAAATTACAATTCTAGGTGCTCCATTGGACATTCCAAACATTTCCTTTTTTTTTTTTTTTTTAATTTAAGGCAGTGCAGACAAACAATACAAAAACAGTAGACAATTCCACTGATGTGTAATAACCATAAATTATATACAACAACAACAACAATGTAGGAGCAGAAAAATACTACCAATAAAAATAGTAATAGTCATACAACTAGAATAAAGAATAGTAAAATCAATCAAATAGAAGACATTTCTTTCCAATTATACAATGCTTATAATTTTATTTTATTTATTTGTTAATCATGTTTACTTATATAAGTTCAATACCTTTTTGAAATGGATGTAAGACCAGGGGCTTAAACTCTACTGCTGCCCGACCCTGGAGGGGCAGCTCGCAGAGCAAGGACTACTCCATCACCTCAGAGCAACCCACTGACCAGATGATCGAGTAGTGTTTTTACCTGGCTAATATCCACCTCTACATTTATCGTTTTTTTTAGTTTTGCATTCTTTAATTTTCAAACATTTTTTTTAATTGTTTGTAAACTAAAATTCAGGCAGAAGGCTTTTGAGAATTATTATCTTTATTTACTTTTTACAGTCTATTATTCGGAAATATTCTACTGGTCACTTCATTGAATGCTTTATCTGTCGGGGTATATGATAAAACCTAAATCAGACGTTTCCTGTACTTGAGAAACTGTTCGGATGATCTTTAGCAAGAATACATCATGACTATTTTGGCTTCTCTTCCTGCCACTGATTCCAGCTCTGAGTGTTTGAACATGTGCACGATGTCGCCAGCAAAACGCAGATGTACAAACAGCCACAGCACATGTTGTACTTCCAATAAATGTTTCCTACTTTCCTTTGTCCCCGTCCTCCCTCTCCAGGTGTGTGCCGCTTGGACTGCGTCCCAGACATTATTGTGAGGCAGGTTCCTCTGTTCACTGCTGCGCTGCTAATGAACTCGTCACCATTAGAAAGGAATCAGCATTCATCTCACAGACAGCTCAAATGGACAGAATGTGACACTGTTTGTTTGGCCCGGTATTTCACAACACAATAATAAATGAGACACGCTCACATCGGGCTTATTTCATTAGCACTGCAGCGTGAAGGACATTTACACACGTTTGCAACTTGTTTTTACAATATTTATCCCCCATTTTTTAATCACCACTCATCACGTTTCAGATTCCATTTGGTTACGTTTCTTATTTGGGTTGATCAAAACAAAGTTTATTGAAAATTCGCAACACGAATCGGGATTCAAAATATAATCCTCAGTGTTTTCTTTTGGGATTTGGGCTTGATTTGAATTTAATTGGTAATTTGTTAACTGGTCTGTTTCTCTGCCGGGGCTGCCTTAATCAAAGATAAATGGTCTGGTGCATTGTGTGTACTGTGATTCGTAAACTAGTTTTTATATATTTATTTAAGTCATTTAGGAACTGACTTGAGTTTGCAAATGTGCGTCGCCCGAAAAATCTGACAATTAGCTCAATAAATATAAAAAGTGTAGAATATAGGGCCACTAAATACAAAAACAATGTATTCAGTGCAGCTGATGATCTTGTACATGGTCTCAACATTGAAAGAGCCTCTTTGTCCCTTTTTCAAACCAAAGATAAGTTGTAAAGAGATGCGAGAGCATTTTGTTATCCACAAACAACAAAATTCATAAAATTATGCTGAAGTAATTAAAAGCACTATGTGATTGTAATAAAGGAAAGGGTCTTAATTTCATTACAAGGAAATCATTCACTGGAGCGCAGAAGTTCATTACTCAAAAACACACTGATTTACGAGGCCAGGTGTTAAAGCAGTACTTAGTAACTCGTGCCCCTAGAGGCCATAAGCGCCGCTGCAGGTGTCGTAGCATGTTACAGTTTTTTACTCATTAATTGTCTGTGAGAGTAAATACTACGCTGACAGAAAAGACAAAGGGAGAGAGAGATATTGTACATCCAATTACACAATGGAGATTTTTTTTTCACTCAAACTTGGCTGTAAATACTGTTTAAGTGGCGCTAGCCCGCAGTTAGCCTGTTAGCTTCTTCTTCGTGATTCCGTTAGTGTGTATTGTGGTTTTGTGGACAAAGATACCAGGGGGAGATGAAAGACCCTCCAATCATCCCATTAACACTTACCCCCAGAGGGACTACGGAAAGGATTTATTAAGGTAAACAAGCTACTTTGCACTACCTTAAATTACTATGCAATTTTACAGCATGTTCCACCTGATTAATCATTAGAAACTGTTACATTATTAATACATCAGTGAATGAGCTGCACTGTGGCCTTTAAGTTTTTAAGAAAGATGAAAAACTCAACTGCACCTGCTTTTTGCACTTTCTACATTATGCACAAGTGCAAAACACCACCAGTGGCTTTAAAGAGTCGCATGTGGCTCTTGAGAGGCTGCTGCGCAAATGTCGAACACTATACTTCAGTCCAGACAGATACATGGATCTTCCTGATTCACTCATGAGCCAATATTACGGAGCAGTACAGTTCCTTAGGGCTGTTGCCACATGAAAGTTCTGTAAATTGGAGATACAGTGCAAAACTACCAATATCTGTTTCAATTACTGCTATTGAGTTGATGATAAATGAATGTAATGCTAATAATAATAGATAATTGATGTTAAAACACTGTATTTCACATTATACTACATAGTTCTATCACTTCTAAGTTGGGTCATGGCTGGACATTGGTTTCTAAATTGCACGTCAAAGCCAGTCATTTCAAAACTCGCAGCTGACACTGATTTGTTTTTGATGCCAAGCTGTGACATCATCTGCATGCCCTACATACGTTTGAACATTTAGCACGGTGGACATCACGACGATTGTACAGATAAAATGCTTATCCGAAAAGGCCACTGCGCAGAGACTCGGAGCTAAGATCTAAAGCTCTGTCTTTTGTGTGTCTCGGGTTCAGACAAAGGCGTGACCTGTGGCGCTCTTTATCTCTGACAGTCTTAAACCTGGGGGGTCCCTGAAACCCCCCCTCTCCCTCCCCTCTTCTGCAGTATACTAGAGCCAGCCTGGCTGTCTGTCAGCTCTCCCCCCCTCTCCACACACTCAGACAGGTCCCGGGACAGTCGCCACTTTGACCGCTCTGCACCTCGTACTTAAGTCCCAAAGTCACTGGACCCCTCCACCTCTGACCTGCACTATCGGCTGGTGTCAGAGAGACGGTTATCTGCGGGAAGACCAAGGATCAACGCCGCAGCTTCACTGAGCATGACGCTTTTCAAATGGAAAGACTAAAGAAGGTTTGTCGAGGCTGTTGTTTGCTTAAAGGTGCATCTTGGACAAAACGTTTTACAAGAATCTAACAAACTACTCCAGTTAACATGATTCTTCAAATATGGTTAGTCTTAGTCTTATATGTAGCACTCAGAGTCAGTTTAAGTGGAAACAAGGGAAAAGGGAACTTGTTTGAATTGTGCCTTTTCACAAACCCTCGACTAATGCACAATAGCTCTCAAAAATAATTTCAAAAAACACTTATTTCCGGCACTTTTTTCTGCTCTTTGAATTGCCCTGTTGTTGCTACCGCTGCTACAGTTATTTCCTGCCAAGACACCGTTTCTCCAGTTTGTGCTCTGAAGGTTTGTAGAATTCCCACTCACAGTTTTAGAGATTAGAAGTCCCGTCCTTCGCCCAGCCTTTCAAGAACCGCAAAAGCGCGCTCACAATTTAAATGCAAAAAAGTTGAAGTGGCTGTCCGACCGACTCTGAACAGTTTGTGGAAGTGGGCAATGTGACAAATGAAAAAAAAGACAAAAAAAAAACAGCAGCTCTGGTATTTCTGGAGAGACGCTGAAGATAGACTGTCTGCTCCTCGGGCAGAGCGTCTGACCACGGCCTGGACAGTAAACACTCCCATCTCACATTCACGGACTGTTTATAACTCCATCTGATTGGGCTAATAGACAGCAGCCAGTGGAGCCGGTCTAATTTGATAGAACAATGTGCATAATTACATTTAATGGAGCAACAGTGCAAGTAGATGTTGAGGGATAGCGCTGCCGGCTCCTTTGTTATGCACATATATTAGCCGGCGGATGTAGACGTTTGGACAAGCAGCACTTGAAACATTTGACCAAACAATAGAGCACTTATCATAAGTGCGAGCCTAAGTCTGACCTGGCTGGAGCAGGCTGCAGCTGCACAGTCTGCAGAGACACAGGAACTTACTGACCTCTGCAGCACTCCAAACTGGCTAGTTAAGCTTTTTCATTATGCTGATCAACAACAAAGCACATTAACTACCTACATATAGAAAGGCTTGGGTACATTTTGTGCTATGAGATTCTTGAGAATAATAGAAATGAATCTATTCCTGGTCCAGACAGCTAACAGTGAGGAGCCACAGCAAGAGTTGCTGCAAATAGTTTTAACACACTCAGTATCAGACTGTGAGGCTAAATGATGATTTGGAGACGGGTCCCCAGCAGAGGTGTTAGCCGATATATTTACTCAAGGAAGAGCAATGGCAATGGAAATTATTTTACTCATGTACAAGTAAAAAGTAGTGACCAAAATAATTACTGAAGTAAAAGTAAAAAGTACTGTACTCAAGTACCTGTTACTGTAAGTACTGAGTAACTGTGAAAAAGTCTGATTTATTATCAATGATGCCATTAATTGTGTGAAACAAAACACAAAATGTAGAAAATTCCAAGAAAGTGGCATGAAAATGCAGAGAAACTAAATAATTCTCAAGAATAAGGTGCACGAGATGAACTACTACTGCTTAAATGTTTACTCAGGGGAAAAAGTACATTATTTTTCTCAAGTAAGAGTACAGTACCTGGGTGTTCACCTCAACAATAAACTGGACTGGTCCCACAACACCAACTCCCTGTACAAGAAGGGCCAAAGTCGCCTCCACCTTCTGAGGAGACTGAGGTCCTTCGGAGTGAGCAGGCCTCTGCTCAGGACTTTTTATGACTCTGTGGTCGCCTCTGCTCTCCACTACGCTGCCGTGTGCTGGGCCCCGGGCAGCACAGAGCGGGACAAGAACAGACTGAACAAGCTGGTCAGGAGGGCCAGCTCCGTCCTGGGCTGCCCCCTGGACTCTGTGGAGGAGGTGAGGGACAGGAGGGTGTTAGCCAAGCTCACCTCCATCATGGACAACACCTCCCACCCACTGCACGGGAATGTAGAAGAGCTGAGCAGCTCTCTCAGTGGAAGACTGAGACACCCTCAGTGCAGGACGGAGCGCTACCGCAAAGCCTTCATCCCCACTGCTGTTAGACTGTACAATAAGACTGTGAAGTAACGCCGACTGTAACAAGTGAATTTCTCCTTTGTGAGATCAATAAAGGTTTATCTTATCTCTTATATTATCTTAGATGCTTCACTATAATTGTATTCAAGTAAAAAGTACCGAATGATAAAACTACTCTGAGAAGTACAATTTCTTCAAGTACATGTGCTTGAGTGACTGGTCTCCAGACACTGCCTTGTCGTCACCCATTTCTCGTGACGGGTTGCCTCAGAAGAATACGTGAAATGCACAGTGAATTACCATACGGGGACTCTTCTGTATGAAGGGACTATACCGAGTTTAAAAACTATTTTCCTCCCCCTACATCAGGGGTGTCAAAGTCGTTTTGTGTCATGGGCCGAAATTCAGCCCCCATGGCGGGTCGCGGGCCGCATATATTGTGAAGGACTGTGGCCTAATAAATAACAACGGCTTACACTTAGTTGTGCTTCATCAGCCTGTGTCACATGTTTCTCAAAGTGCTACATAAAGTCAATAATCATTCACTCCACACTCGATGGCAGTAAGTTACTATTGTAGCCACAGCCGCCCCAGGGCAGACTGAACATTTACCACAAGGCTATAATATCCTGTTTACATCCTGATCTCTTATTATGTCAGTTGCCCTCTGCTGGACATGTGTAGAATTCTTTCCTTTAAGCTCATTTAAGCTGCCCCCTAGTGGCTGGAGTGAGCATTCTGGCTATTTCTTTAAAAAAAATCATTAATCCGCACAGGAATGAGCTAGAGACTTCCGTGTTATTTTTAGCCTTCTCAGAAATTCATGCTCTTCAAAGGGCCACATTAAATCATCTTGCGCGCCACATGTGGCCCGCGGGCCTTGTGTTTGACACATGTGCCCTACATGTTCCAGCAATGTCCTAATGTATATATAATGTGTAGAATGAGTTCAGACTTATTCACCACAACTGCCTCTAAAATCCTGCACTGTCACTCAGAAAGTTGTTCATTTGGGTGCCGTCATGCACAAGCTTAATATTGAGACTGCAGTTACGCGCAAGACCTGAGGTGGCAGTAGTGAGTATAAAAATGACCAACTTGTTAAAAGGGTCATTATATACAATATTGTTTTTATTCTCTTCCAAAAATTCTGTCAACAGTCCCTCCCTTTGAATCAACACCAGAATTTTTCACGCAGAATTTTTAAAACAGAATGTATGCAACCTGTTGTTTCGCCTTGACAAAAAGTAGCTTTACAATTGGTTCTCCTCCAAATCAATGCTTTTCTCTCTTTTTTATTATCCATATTTGTTATTGGTGGCATGATCTGTTATACGCTTCACCTTTGCAGCATAGCAACAAATAACCTGAAATAACTGAAACCCTGCATTAAAGCCTTCACCAGCCAAGAAGAATATACAGTAATGTTGTGCCTTTATGGGTAGTTTGTCTGTGCACTGGTCTCATACAGTCAGTACCAGCCACAGTGGAACAGAGCTGAGCTTGTGTCCTGCCTCACAGCTGCTGCGGGAGGAGCCTTTGTTTTGGGGGAAAGTGATCCTGGTTCCCACAAACACTGAAGCCCCGGCTATACTTTATTATTGTGGTTCTCAGACCGCAGGTTATAATGGCCATAATGACAGTGACATCACCTGCTGCTGTAAGGAGAGAGACCTGGGTGGATATTTGATAAGTGTTTATAGAACCACAAGACGTGAGTGTAAGAAAGCAATAAGGTGGAGCTGAGGAGGCACTGCCTGTGGGAGTCACAAGCTTTGAGAGTGGCAAATGCTATTCAGGTGACTTTGCATGGTGGCTGTCAGGTGGTACAACATCACATTTTTGAAAACACTTTTAGGTGTGTTTGTTTTTCATACTTTTCTGTACTGAACAGGAATCATTAAAACTACAAAAAAGCAAGCTGCTGGCAATTTACACCTGGCCTAGGTAGCTTTTTCCCCCCAGGATGGTTGGGAACAAAACTATTTTAGGAATAGGAACAACCCTAATCCTAACCATAAGGATACATGTATACATATGCACCAGCTATCCTAGGAAAAAAAATGTGCTCAGGAATTGGTGTTATGGTTGAAAAGCAGCAAAATGTTGATTGATGTGCATTGTCCCTGTTCAAATAAACTAATAGGAAAAAGTAGGATACTCTAATGTTATACAAAAGGTGCTGAATACTGAATATTATACTGTATCCATCTCCACCGCAGTGTGAGCAAAACATTTAGCATTTTCACCTCTTATGTCCACCTCCTTTCCAGAGAGAAGTCACTGCAGTTTCAAATTCATCGCTTTATATTTTTGTTTTAGTTGTTTTTGCATTTCTAACATCCTTATTCTTCATAGGTGCCAGTTACAAGCATGTTAAAACAAGGAGCTTTAAAGTCAGTGCTAACACTGCGTTATAACACACAGCGGTCTTTTTTTCCACAAATGTTTGCTTTAATGAAGGGCACAATCCAGAGTAATCAAGAGTAATGGGCCTTTAAGAATTCCTTGACTCAAACTTTCCAGTTGGGAAAGCGTCAAAGGCCTTGTCATCAACTTGTAGAAAGATTTGATTTGAGTGCTTTGATTTTTGTTGTTCTTTATTTTTATTATAAGTCTGGCTTGAGTGACCCGTGACATTAGACCACGCCCACCACTCGGACGCTCTGTCCTTTCTCTCCAGACACAGTCCTCTATTGCCCCTCTTGGTTATATAGTACCAGTGCATATCTGTGTGTATTTGCTCAAAGTCTTCCCATCGTGTCTCCAGCATCTTTCTTTCTATCTGCGGGACGGGCTGACCTATATTCAGTTGTGTAAGCACATCCATAGTTCAGCACCTCTCTGCTCTTAGCTCGTCCGCTGCTGCCTCCCCTGTCCCGGGGCAGTGGCAGTGGGTGCGGCTTTTGGGCCTGCGTTAAAATGACCACTGCAGGCTCCCACACTGCCCCCACGAGCAATCCATCTTAGCTGTCTGGAAAGCTGCCAATCTGAAAATTGCAGAGACAAAAGTACAAAAACAAGATTGGAGAATGCGCAGGTAGTGTTTTTAATATTTCAAACCGTTGTGACCAAAGAAAAATATATGGAACATGTCCAGGTATCATATAGTTATGAAAGATTTTCACAGGCCCAAAAGTTCTGACTCTTCTGCAACATTCTTTAACCCCTTTACTTTACTTTAGATTACTACATTTTGTCAGGATAGTGAAGTTATTTCCGGGATGTTTATTCTTCATAATGCAACATCACGAAGGCCACTAAACCATAATAAATTCCTAATCCTCAACCAGGCACCCACTGCTTTTGCAATGTGAAGCAAAGCATTTGGAAAAGGACCAATATAAACCTATGTTGGGCTACAGTGATGTGCACAGACATTTTGAGGGCATCCCCGTCCCGTCAGGAAAACAAAAAAAGTGATTTATATATTTTCTATAACGCTGACACTGAAATTGATGGTTATTATAAAATGCGAGATAAAATGTACAACAATGTGGACCTAATAACAAGTCCTCGTCCTATAAAGTCTATCAAAAAGCGCTTTGTGACTATGTCTGTGGAAGGCGCTATATAAATAAAGTTCTTCTTCTACTTCTTCTTCTACTTCTTCTTCTACTTCTTCCTCCTCTTCTCCCTTCTCTCTTCTCCTTCTTCTTCTTCTACTTCTTCTACTCCTTCCTTTCTCCCTTCTTCTCCCTTCTTCTCCTTCTTCTCCTTCTTCTTCTTCTACTTCTTCCTTTCTCCCTTCTTCTCCCTTCTTCTCCTTCTTCTCCTTCTTCTTCTTCTTCTTCTTCCTTTTCTCCCTTCTTCTTCTTCTTCTTCATCTACTTCTTCCTTTTCTCCCTCCTTCTTCTTCTTCCTTTTCTCCCTTCTTCTTCTTCTTCTACTTCTTCCTTTTCTCCCTTCTTCCTCTTCTTCTACTTCTTCCTTTTCTCCCTTCTTCTTCTTCTTCTTCTTCTTCTACTTCTTCCTTTTCTCCCTTCTGCTTCTTCTTCTACTTCTTCCTTTTCTCCCTTCTGCTTCTTCTTCTTCTTCTACTTCTTCCTTTTCTCTCTTCTCCTTCTCCTTCCTCTTCTTCTTCTTCTTCTCCTCCTTCTTCTTCTCCTCCTTCTTCTCTCCTCCTTCTCCTTCTCCTCCTTCTCCTCCTTCTCCTTCTTCTCCTTCTCCTTCTCCTTCTTCTTCCTCCTCCTCCGCACTCCTCAGCTCACACAGGTCTGGCCCTAGTCTACACCCCGCTATGCCTTATTTTAAAGCTAATTTTAAAACCATTTTATAATGCATCAAACAGAACTGCTAAAGTTACTGACTTCTTACCGCTGACATTGTACAAACGTTCCCAACACACGGCACTGACATCGCCCAATTGGACGTCTACTTTAAATTCCTTGTAATAATCCAGTCTCGTCGCACTAGTTCATACATACAAAGTTATCTAATAAACTTCACTTACTTTCCACTTACGGAGATGGGCTGTACCATAATTCTCAAACAGGGGAACATAGGCACACCGCAGATGCCCTTCTTTGGTTCAGGAGCACATCAGCGTTGCCACGGCTCAAGAGGCAGAGGAGAAAGGAAGCGCAATTTGAAGGTGAGCATTAAAACTGTATTTTCAGCACACACAGGCTTAGTACGGCAAAAACACCTATTTTTGGGAGGAAAAACCTGTGCTCATGAGAAAAGGCACTTAAAGGGCTCAGGGCCTGAGCACCTGCCCCTCTGTGCATGTTCCTGTTTGGCCACTTGCAGAGGGTGTGCACATTTTAAATCTAAACAGAAATAGTGCCTTCAAGCAAATTGAGTGGACTTTCTGCTCATTTGGTTCCTGCAGGATGCAATGCTGCAGCAACGGAACTAGGGATGTCTGAGGAAAGGTGAGCCCATTTACTTTTGCTTTTTTAGGTTTTTTATTTCTTTATTTTCCCACCAACACAATCAACTTTTGCATCTTTTCCTCTCACACCAAATAGGTTCATGCCCTCCTTCACTCCATCCTCTTTGGGGTTGATGTCATGTACTTAGCATGAAACTACCCATATGTATATTGACTGTCCCTCCTCTGTCTCCGCAGTCTGGCCTGCCCAAAACATCTAATATGAACCGACCGTCTTGTTCTTCCCAATAAGAACCACTTTTTACTACTTTGACTTTTTTCTTCTGTGCAAACATAGCTGTGACTCTATAGATCCATCATAGAAATGGAAACAAAAGTCCATACAGCATAAAAGACAGAACAATGATCATCATGGTGAACAGACAAAGAACAAAATGCCCACATTATGAGTAAAAAGGAATAGGTCTTGGCAGTTGAAGCAACATTTCAAACTCTTGCAAGACCCCCTTTGAAAATATAGGTCAAGTTTTGTGTATATTCCAACCTAGTTAACCTATTTTCCATGGTATGTTATTATGCCACGCTCAAACTAATTACCACTTGTTAGGGAATATCTGTAGACTAGGCGGACTAGATCAAACGGAGCATGGAGATGATTTGGTAATTAAGCTAATTTGCGAATCTAGAAAGCGCTTCTCATTGGCTGGTTATTGTCCCCGACGCATTAAAGTTTCCCCTCTCTTGTTGTTGAATATGCAATCACAGAGCACTAATCCAGGTCAGTAGGTTGCATTCTGGTCGACTGAGCCGCTGAGATAATGTTCCTCTACAGTAACTAATCACTGTTATTAGCTCTTTGCTCCGAAATGGATCTGAACGCTTCCATTTTACGCAGTGAGAAACGGCGGGATGTGGGGGCTCATTTGCGTCAAAATGCAAAGGGGAAAAGTTTTATATTTCAGGCTGAAATGCTATTCTGTTCAGCAGCACAAAAGCCATGTTGGGAATGAATGGGTTTTATTGTAGTGGTTCCTTATGCGCTTTATGGGTTAATCCAGGCTTTACTGTATCTCCAGTATATAGACCTAGTTTTGACAAATGTTGTCAGAGAATTGAAGCGACAATAGCATAAGTCCCCGACTAAAGCTCCATTTTAGGCTCTGACCATAAATATCATGATGCTGTAACCCACACTGGATTTTGCAATAACCTCTAACGCTACTGGAGGCTACTAGAAAAATAAATACTGGGAACCATAACTTAAAGCAGTACTAAGCAACTTGTTTACCTTAATAAATCCTTTTTCGTAGAGTCTGGGGGTAATACAAGTCTTAATGGGATGATTGGGGGGTCTCTGGCCAGAAAGCCACACTTGCAACTTCGCTGCCTATGGGTCGGAGTCACCAATACACACTGATGGAATCACGAAGAAGAAGCTAACAGGCTAACGGTCAAAGCTAACTGTGGGCTAGCGCCACTTAAACAGTATTTACAGCTAAGTTTGAGTGAAAAAAGGATCTCCATTGTGTAATTGGATGAACAATATCCCTCTCTCCGTTTGTCTTTTCTATCAGTGTAGTATTTACTCTCACAGACAATTAATGAGTAAAAAACCATAACATGCTACGACACCTGCAGTGGCGCTTATGGCCTCTAGGGGCACGAGTTAGTACTGTTTTAAGTCAACTGAAGATTTACATTTTGTCCAATCATGGGTCACTCACACCTTCTCACTTCAGTTTCATTATCTTTTGTTTGTTTACAGGGCCAGCTGCAGTGGACATGTGTTTTCCTGTTAGTGCAAAGATCAGCCCGTGTTTGTATAATCTGCCAGTATTTAACATGTGGGTGCGAGCGGCCATGGTCTCTAATACCCGCCGCAACATTTGCCTCCTGTTCGCTTGTGTCACAGTCCCCCGACCCTACACTCGTGGTAAATAGTTTTAAAGTCCGCAAAGCCGCCGCACTCACTCTCGCACACAGAGGAAGCAATGCCCGTGCTGGCGCAGAGGCTTAGCGTGTTTATCCATATGCTAAAAGGGTTTAATCATTTACCGTTTAATCCGCCAAAAGCTGTTTAGGGGGTTTCCCTTTTTAACAGATGTCACAACACGGCACTGTTTATCCCGCCGAACTGAAGCCTGTCGCCACCGCTCGCTCAACCAGCAGCCGCCGCCACCTCTGGCCACTAGGGCTGCTGCAGTACCACACAATGGTACAGTCAGACGCATAGGCCTGTTCATGGTGAAGGAAAAGTAAATACAAAAAACATTACACTCAGTCATGTATAGGAAATGGCTCAGTACCTAAGTAAGGGTATTGTTACTTTGAAATAATTTTACTCAAGTAAAAAATACTTGAACAAAATGTTACTTGATGAACTGTTTGAGCGAAAAAGTCTGATATATTTTCAATGACCCCATAAACTGTATGAAACAAGACATAAAATCATGTGGAAATCAGGATATTTAGAAAGAAAGTTCAAAGAAAATGGCATGAAAATACAAAAAAATACAAAAAATTCTAGAGAACAAGGTGCATGAGCTGATCTACATCTCTTTTATGCATAAAAAATAAGCATTTGCCACTTAAATACTTACTACACAGTGGAACAAGTAACAATTATATTTACTCAAGTAACAGTACAGATATTTTACTATTTTACTCAAGACAAAGTTAAAAGCACCGTGTGATATAACCACTCTAAGTACAATTTCTTCAAAAAGTTGCTGAAGTACATGTACTTGAGTAAATGTTAACTACTACCAGCCTCAGGTGACAGTTGGGAATATTCAGCCAGTATTTCCCTGTGCTTTGTACATTTCATTCCGTAATAGGTCTAAAATGGTCTAAAAAGTCTATGTAAGCTGAAGAGAGACTGTTAATAATTATTACGCATCAGTTTTATGTAGCACTTCTTTTGAACACTCAGAAACGTGTTAATCATTCAGTCCACACTGGGAAGCTACTATTGTACCCACAGCTGCCCTGCGGTAGACAGACAGAGGCGAGGCTGCCAATCGGCACCATCATCACTTACACACTGAATTCATTCCATTAAAGTGGGCGAAGTGTCTTTCCCAAAGATACAATGACAGTCGAGCCACATTCCTCCTATAAAGCAACCAGCGAGCATTTAAGCCACTGTCGCCTCTAACTGGAGTTGACCATTTCATTAATAAATATTTAATTATTAAACCACTGTACGGGCAAAGATACACAGCAACAGGTTTAAGGTTTTAACCAACATTTCCTTTGCCATATTTGTGATCTCATCAAAAGCAGAGCTGTTACATGATTGTGTGACTGTTTCTGACACTGGCAAAGATTAAAAATTAAGCAATTTACATATAAAATATCAGCGCTCCCTGTCGATTTATTGTCCTGCTGTCATAAAGAAGGACTGAGTAAACACGGTCTTTCAAAGTCACCACAAATCTCAATATTGACATAAAGATTTATTCCCCGGATGTAAACACATTAGCATTGATATTCACGGAGAGGCGCGAGACGTCATTGTTATTTATTAAGAATCGATGCCTGAATTCTTTCTGTCATTGAGGCGCGTGGGGGATCGTACCAAGGTGCCTCTCTCCTCTTTGGTATAAATTTGTTTTGCTAATGCATCTGCCCTTTGCTGCATAAATGCTGTGTCACAGTCATTCCCATAGCCCTAGAGTTTGACCCCTATTCCAGCCTGGGACAGGTGTCAGGCCCCATCCCCCCCCTGCTGGAAAACACCATAGTCCCACGCACAGGCGGCAGAAACGCATACATAAATACCTCCAGTCAAGCTTCCGGGTTATTGGGTCAGTGTGTCGTGTCGCGCTGTCAGCTTTATTAGGAGCTGAGAGATTTAATTAGCACAACCCGTGTGAGCTAAATCCCCACAGCAGCAGAAGCCAAGGAAGGTGCTACACGCTAAGCTAGCACTACGTCTTGGACCGCGAGGTTAAAGTCGTGTTTCGGCACTTGACACACTGGACCAGCTTTCCCCTGTTTGCATGAGCATGTGGCAGATTACTATGCAGTGTCCAGATGGAGAGAGCGCATAAGGCCAGTCAGGGGCAAGTGTGAGGGTGATCTGACAGTCTGCAGGGGTCATCTGGGAACAAACTGAGCAACTATTTGCGCAATAAAATGCCAACAACACGTGACAGCAGTGAAAACTTGCCAAATATCAACAAATAAAACGGTTTGTGCATCAGAGCAACCCAAGTGTTTCCATCTAAAAACAAGATCAACACTGAAATGATCCCACACACTCGTCTGGTCCATGTGCTGCCCTCAGATCTGAAGGACAGCTTCCTCCACTTGGCCATCGGTAAGCTGAACTCTCTCCCTCCCTCTGTTTCCACAGCCCCTTCAAGGACATAGAACCCCATTTTGTGCACATATGTTTAGATTTCTAAGTCGTTCTATATTGTTAGAAAGCAACATAGTTTCCATTTATTATACTTTGGATTACGTTGGCGAACAGACATACTTGTGATTAAATATAGGCAATAAGTGACATTTTTACACATAAATGCGTATTAGTATTCAAGTTAATATTGACAGTGCCACCACAGACTGAGCAGAAATCTGTGCAACACTGCTGCATTAAAGAAGAAAGGCATTCATCTCTTTTTTTTCCCGATTCATCCAATTTCTCCCCTTCAAAAGAACTTCACAAATATGCAGTTGTTTTACGTAACTGCAGTGTCAGCTATTTTCTAAGATGCATATTGGCCATTTTATGCGAGTAAAGATATAACAGAGTCTGCAGGCTCTTACACCAATGAATGGAAATAAAGGGTGTCATTCATCAAGACAGGTGCGAAATAGCAAGTGCAAACTGGAAAACAGCATGAAGCTATTTGTGGGCATGTTAGATCAAATTGATCATTTATGTAAAGGAGCGAATGCAGCATGACTGAAAAATGCATAAAAGACTTGTACAATATTGCATGCGCTACTCGTTTTGCACATGAGCTTCTTCATGTTCATCTTCGTGTTCTTCGTGTTCGTATTTTTTATTTATTTTTTATTTAAAATCTTTATTTGAATTGGGACAGTGCACTAGCCTGGCTAACACCAGACTAAAATCACAAGTGATATTTAGTCTGGGGACCACCAATTCATTTTCTCGTAGGAGAGGTGTGGTTTACGATCGTCCATAGCCGTTTATTGGGCGCTACGGAAAAAAATAAAAGTCTATCATGCGTCTGCACGTAGCCACAGCCAATCGTATCATCGTATGAGATGACGTATGACATACCCGCTGTAAACTTTTGAGATAAACTATTTAGAACAAGGTCTAAAGCTTGATCGAAAAATACCATTGTGTCTGCTGCTGTCATGTTGGATCCGTAAATAAACTTTTTTTTTTATCCGTAAATAAACTACAAGCTTCCGTATATCGAATAGCGCGTCATCGCCTTGCCGGCCCTCCTCGCTCTGTGATTGGTTCCCAAATCCATGCGAAAATTTCGGCCATGGTCCCCAGGCTGCTGTGCATTTCGAAATGATTCGAGCGCACACAGCAGCATGGCGTTAGCCAGGTTAACAGTGCACATTAATCATTATGTGTTTTTTCAACATGTAAATGTGCCGGAGTCAGCCATGCAGGCTAATTTTCATCCGTCGTCCCATGGCAGGTTGATGTCAAGACAGATAGAATATGACATACAACAGGTACAAACATACAGCACAAACACCATCACAGAAACATAACAAAACAGTGAATGAAATTCTTCTTCGTGTTCTTCTACATGTTTCTCTTCATGTTCTTCTTCGTTTCGTGTTCTTCGTCGTTTTCGTCTTCATGTTCGTTGTTGTGTTTTCTTCTTTGTGTTCGTATTCTTCTTCGTGTTCTTCTTCGTGTCGGGTTTTTCTTCGTGTTCGTCTTCATGTTCTTCTTCGTCTTTGTGTTCTTCTTCATGTTTGTCTTCGTATTCTTCGTTTTCGTATTCTTCGTGTTCGTATTCATCTTCATGTTCTTCGTGTTCGTCTTCATGTTCTTTGTTGTCGTGTTCTTCTTCGTGTTCGTCTTCATGTTCTTCTTCGTGTGCGTCTTCATGTTCTTTGTTGTCGTGTTCTTCTTCGTGTTCGTCTTTGTGTCCATCATCTTCTACTACTTCTTCTTCTTCCTCAGTTCAGCAACAGTTCAGTAACTTTAAATTGTGGCCTGAAAGCCCTCCAGTGTAGTTTGACTTTACCGTGGCCTTTGTTCTACTTCCGTCATGTCCAAACGACCGGCCGGAGCTCAGTGCGGTCCCGGTGATGCTGTTATCATTCTGCCCGGCTCCGCGCTCATTGTAGCCTGGATGTATTACTGTAGGTGAGTGTGTATCGGACAGCTCCCGCGGGACCCCTCTGTCTTTGATGTGGGTGCCAGCGCGGAGCGGGATGAGCGATCGGCTGTTCACTAACGGGACAGCGGGCTTTCACAGCAGATGGTCCTATGTACATATCCTCTCAATGAACGTGCGCAACAGAGCCAGGCAGCTGCTAAAACATACAGAGGAGGGGACGCTGGCAAGGAATGGCGATGTACAAAGGAAGTCGTGTTAGTTTAAACATGTTTAAAATAATCCCTGAGTTAAATGGGGGTTTAAGATGTACTTTAGGTTTGCTTCATATTCTAATGTGAATGGGATGATGCATTGAGAATTGGGAAATGCTATTCAAGATTTAAATTATCTGCAAGGTTGAATTAAAAAAAAGAAGCTATCTTTAAAAGTGTGTCTCTGACGGTATGATAGATACAGACGGCATCTCTGGAATTGCCCGTATATGGTCATTTTTTAAAACAGTTAAGGGGAAAAACAATTTTGAAAAAATGAAAATTTTCTCCAATTATTCAAAAACTACTGTAACAAATGAACATTATGAACATAGTTTCTACTATATAATGATACAAATACATTCAACAGCCCATAAATACATGAATAACGGAGAATGCTAACCTGATGCTACATGTTAGCATCGGGCTAATGCTAACGGTTAGCTAGCGCTTGCTACAACTGCCGTTTTTTCACTTCTACTGAACAATCTGCTGTGAGAAAATATCCAAATAGGCCCGATTTACACTTGACTTTATTTATGTGTGATAAATAAGTGGATATTCCACCAGAAAATGGCAAAAAAGAGTGAAAAATTGTGTTTCTCTAAAGATTCTATTTTCCCCCTCGGCGAAGCCACTCCACCTTCTATGACGAGATGCCGTCTGTATCTATGGCAGAGATTCCATTTTGTATTTAAGGACAAACAAGTGTCAACTGAAATATCGCAAACAAGTTTCGGTTTTACAACTTTGGTAATTGGATTTCTGATTAATTTTACTACCTTTCATAGACACCGACAAATGGTTGTAGCAATAAACATCTAAATGTCTTTGCTAATCAGGGTCCAACTGTTCAAGAAGGACATCGTGAAGTCTAATAAACCTATCAATATGCAAATCACTGCAATAAGAGGTCTAACATTTCCTAAGGCTAAATACAGTGAATCATAATGATGGTCATTTGTATTCTATATGATCTAAAGCTAAATTCGAGTAAATGTTTTAATGTGTGTCTGAAACGATAGTGGGATTTGATGTCGTGTAGTATTTCTTTGTATGAAATTGGCCGCAAATCTATTGGGATAAACGGACGCACAAAGTTTTACCATTGAATTTTCATCAATCATTATCAGTTGCCATGCTGCTGCTACAAATGTCCACACGTGTAATCAAATGTGGCCTCCATGGCGCTACAGAACCCAGTGTAAGTGCAGCGGGTCCAGCCAGGCTAATTGCCTAAACTCACAAAGGCAGCTCTGTCAGCCTCTGTAAACCACTGTTGCTGTAATTACATTATTTTGTCGGATAAATGAAATGGCTTGTGTGTTTTTGCGACGGGGGTTCACAGGTGCCTCCCTGTTTGTCCCTCTCTGGGCGGGTCCCCTCCCTGCATGGGACTGCGTCAGCTGCTCCACTGTCACAGCCCATTACCCTCCATAAGCCACCATTACACACCTGCAGAACCACCAGGCTACTGTCCCATAACCAATGCCTGCAAAGTGCCTCTTCAAACCGTATAGGAGAGAATGTGTTGTTAGCAGAGGCACTTTAGTCTATAACAGAAACAATATCAACAAAAGACTTCGATAGCTTGTGCAACTGGTGAATTATTGTATTGTGTTTTTGGGAATGTTGTCATTGCTTTAAAGCAACGTCTTTTTCAATGCTATAACAACGCTTGAAATGCACATAGTGATCTGAATGGTGGTGGTCCGGTCAGTTGGCATGAACCACTGTGTAGTGTGAAAAACACAATCCTACCCTGTGTGAAGTGCTTTGAGAGACTTGTGTCATGTGAAAAGCGCTATACAAAGAAGCCTCCATATACCATTAGCATCTGGGGTTTTGATTGCTCATAATACGCTCCAGAATCTACACAGTGGACAAAGTTTCCTCAATTACTCGCAAAACAACCATCCAACCGAACAGCAAGCATTTTGGTCAACAGTGGTTAATAATAATCTCTATTTGCATTAATTGATTAGCCTGTCTTTAACATAGACATGGTTCAGAACAGTTTTGGGGAGAGATTGGAATTTTGTTTTCTTCTTTAGTTAAAGTTTAAAATCCATCGTCTCTTGACATGTTTCGGCTGATGCAATCAATCCATCACTCTGCTTTAAAACAATATTGATAGATACTGCAGGCTGGAAACACCTCCCAGTGGCTGCAGTTTTGAAGATGCTATGACCCAAACTCCATTTCCAATCCATCACAATCTGGCCCTTGTCAAACTTGTTGAAATCTTTGCTGCTTGTCCACCCACGCACCACCACCACCACCACCTTCTGCTATAGCACATCAACTTTGGGGACGAAATGTTCTCTTTCTGCCTAATATTTCACAATCAAACAGGTGCTGTCATTTGTTGTGCAGAGCCGAGATGAAAAGACGGGATTTTTGTTTCTTGACCATGTCGGACATCACCGGCGGGAATGGGTTCAAACTTGGAGGTACCGAATGATTCTCCGTCAGTCTGCCGACTTTTTAAAGAGTGAAAGACACTATTTCACTGTATTCAGGCCATTGCAGCACATCTCGTGAGCATTTGAATACAATCTTGAGACATTTTTTCCAAACTGTGTCAAGCTTTAATTCAAGGACACATGCATTATTTACCTCTCCACTCGGTCTGCGTATCTTTTCTTCACACATGTTCCCGTGAGCTCTCCACCAGAGAAATACCAAAACTCGGGGCTTCTTCACACATGGAAACACATCAGGTAGAAGCTAAGACGCTGCAAGAGCACATATCATGCTAAATTTAGACCTTTCTTGCTGCTTTTTTTTTTACCTCCTTATTTACTCTGCTTCAATGCTATGCGCCCTCTGACAGGGATGGTGCTTTAAGTGTGCAGAAATAAGGAATGAATAACGTGAAATGTGATTGCAAATGTGTTCCAAAAGTACTTTCAAAAGACTC
This sequence comes from Gobius niger, assembly GCF_951799975.1. NCBI lineage: Eukaryota > Metazoa > Chordata > Actinopteri > Gobiiformes > Gobiidae > Gobius > Gobius niger. The sequence goes on along the minus strand of NC_136855.1, from coordinate 13,318,625 downwards.
AATAAAGTCATTTCAAATTCTTTTTTTTTTTGTTATGTATATGTTTGATCAGTTTGCTGCAGACATCAGGAGTGGCATCACGTCAGGACAGGCTGGGTCAGGAGCTCAGGGGCTTAGCCAGCTGGTCTCTCCCTGACCTGTTTAACGGCTCATAACCCTCTTAACACATCACCTGCTGAGAGCCAACGTCACCGCCAAGGTTAGCGGAAACTTTCATTTAAGAAGATACGGGGCCACGGAGTCCAGGGGAGTTCAGAAAGTTAGAGTAAAAGAAAATAAGGGTGAATCAAGAATATTTCAACAACGCGATAATCGATTCTTTTGTAACTGGATGTTCCTTGTTAAACTCTTAACCCCCACCTGAACCAAGCACATTTTCTCCAGTCTTCTTGAAAAAATGGAGTCAAAATAGCGACGCAAATGTGGATGAAAACACAACTACAAAGTGACAAAAACGCAAAAAAGGATGAAAAGGAATGTGAAAAAAAACACGGCTACAACGCAAGGAAAAATATCTGTTTAGATCAGTTTTGTAGGTCTTGGCTTTCAAATCAGGCGCCATACTGGCATATAGGCTGTAAGAAGCATTATGGATATTGACAGGTTAGAGACATGAAACAACCTTCTATAGTCGCATGAAGAAACAACCTTCTATAGACATTGTATTCACTACAATATTCGAATACGACATACAGCCACCTAAAGGGGCCTTGTGCAATTGTGTGCAACAACAAAAAAACCTTGATATTTGTGCATAATAGACCTTTTTGTGACCCAATGGCTGTATGAGTGGTTGCCCAAAGATGAATTGTTTTGTCGTTTTTTTGGTGAGGGGTCAGTCAGCAGTGAAAACCTCCTGGAGCATCATAAAGACTGTGATGGAAAGTAACGACGCCAGGCACTCATAAAGCCGCTGGGTCACCGAAAGGTCAAATACGCACAAATAAAAAAGTGTTTCCACACAAAAAGTTTCATTGTGCACCTTTAATGAGAGTTAAAGTTTCAATTGTGCTGTTAATAATGGCCAGTAAACATACCCAACTTAAATGCTAAATATATCATGAATCAATTATGTGAATGATGCAAAAATACAAGTTATGTATCGGCAGTATTCTGGGGGAAAGTAGAGTGGCTGGATCAATGCGAGTCCGATCGACAGAAACAGGTCAACTGCAAAATAAATGGTCAATTATTTAGCTTGAGATAAATCAATGAGATATTTTTTGGACGGAGCGCCGTGGACCGAACGCCGGGACGAGCGCCATGTGTATTTGGAAAAATCCATACAGCGAGTTCACAAATGGACACTCAGACACATTTCCACATTAGCTCTTGTCTCGCTGCCTAACTGCCCATGTGATTTGGAAAGTCCACGGTGTTCCTCAGCGCCAGCCAAATCTGACCATGAAAAGCGCCACACTTACCAGGACTGACTGAAATTGCACTAAACGAACTGATTAGAGGGGAGGAATCCAGTCGAGGGAGAGTTAAACATTGATATCACCGCCAAAGTTAGAGACAAAGTCACGAAGAACTGGGTAAAAGAATAAAGGGTTGTAAGGTTGTCGTCAAGGAACTTTTTTTTTTTGTCCAAGTCACCCTCGAGGCCTCTTTGTTCCAGTCAAAGTCACTTAAGACATGTCGGAATCAAGTTTGAGTCCCCGTCTTTCATGTGCAAGTCCCAAGCACGATTTATTACCAACCGTTTGAGTCCAAGTTGCGTTCACATTAAGCTTCGGTGCAAATCCAACCTGGAAGACCTCCCTGCAGCATTCATTCATCGCCTCATTAGCGGCAGCTCTTCACCAATCATCCAATCCCAGTGCCGTCTCAAGCCGCACCTTCGCATCAGCCAATCACTGCACCGGCTTATTCCTGCTTTAGCCATTCATCGCTCAGGATCCCCTTCTTAAACTTCCTCGTCCATCGCTGGGCCGCTTCCTAGCTGTGTTGCGCCCCTCCTCCGCCCCTCCTCGGCTCTGCTCGTTGTTGTCCACTGGCCGCCCCGGGACTCGTCCTCTACCGCCACCAGTGTCCAGTGTCATCGCCATGAATTTAATATCATTAATTCAGTCTTCCGAGCCCCGTTATGATTCATGTTCAGAAAATTTCTCTTATTTATAGGTTGAAATGAGTTAATACAATCTTTTAAGTTGTGATAATACCAAACTAGAATTCAAATGAGCAGGAAAACACTTAATAATAATGATAATGCATCGGTTTTATATAGTGCTTTTCTGGACACTCAAAGACGCTTTACATTGCATTAATCATTCACTCCATACTTGGTGTTGGTACGCTACTATTGTTGCCACAGCTGCCCTGGGGTAGACTGATGGAAGCGAGGCAACCGGTCTGTGCCATCGGCCCCTGAAACCACCACTCACTCACTCACTCACTCACTCACTTCATTCCTTCCTGGTGCTACCAAACAGTCTCCCATCCACATACTGACCAAGCCCTTCCCTGCTTAGCTTCCGAGGTCTGAAGGGATCGGGCAGAGCAAAGACGGTATGGCCACTTGACACAGAAAAAAGATAGTCCAGCAATTAAATGATATTTTCCAAATAATCAGAGAATCAGAAACTGGGCTGAATTTGCCCTGATTCCTTGTCTGATTGTCTATTTCCTAAATTGGAATGTTACATTGAAGTGAGGAGCAGAGGGTATAGGCACATTTTGAGTTTGAACTGGCCATGTACAAATATTGGTGTGTAGGTATCGTGGCCAAAAAATTGCGCATTTGACTAACCCTGTCTTGGGAGAAGTTGCAGTCGGAGAGGCAGATAGCTGAGCTGGCATTATCCCAGAACGCATTGATCCGTGGAGCTAGTCCTCTTAAGGCGTGGCAGCTTGGGGGAGCCTTCCATTGTTTCCTCCTAAGTGCATTTGATTTCCTCATTATCACGGATATTCTCGTGGATTCAAAGAGGGAAAAAATATCCGGTTATACTCTCACAAAATGATACAGAAATTTCAATTTTATCTCTCTCTATGGATGCTCATTTACATTTCGGCTCCTGGATTACGGCCCGTGGGGAGATGGAGTAATTTATGCCTTGGCTGTCTGCTGGATCTTCTGAATATACTATTGTTGTGACTTCTCCTAGTGTGTGCGTGCGTGTGTGTGCTTGTGCATGGATACGGGAGGCATTTGAAGGTGTCTTAATGCCTGAGGCGCATTGGCACACTCAGCAGACAGCGAGAGAGGCAGATCCTATGTTTGTTGACAGTGCACTTAAACGCGCCTGTGTGTGTAAATGGGCGTGGATCCATGAAAAAAAAAAAAAACGACTTCATGTGAGCCTGCTTCGGCGCACGGTGAATAAAACATAAACTGCTCGGGCACAATCTCCGCATCAGTGTCTGTTTACTTTGCGTGTGAGAACGGTGGAATGGGGATGGGAGTATTGCAATTTAGGGTTTAGAGAAAGAAAAGTGGCGTTTTCATTTGTGATTTTAGTTTGCTCAACGATTTAGTCATAAAGTGGATGTAGCTTCTTAAGGCTAATGATGTGATGCTTAGATGGTTTATAAATATAAGAAAATGGGTTGGGTGAGGTGTGGTCCTGCTTCTAAACCTAGTCTCCATTTAGTATTAGTATTCCCAAAGTACTCCTGGGGTAGTATAATTGCAAACAATATTTATTGACTATTGATGTGTTGATGTTTTCTGTGGCACAGCAATCAAAAAAGTAGTTCCACTCCTCTTTTCTTTACATTTTTTTAAATATAATTAACCTCTTAATAGGCCACCGTTTTAACTGAAATATGTTCTTTCCTGAGCTTAGACGAGTTGATACTCACCTGGCTGGTCTTTGTGCGTGCCCTCAGTCTCGCAAAACGACTAAAGATGTTGTTAGCATTCGGCCTCTTCCAATGTATTCTTTTAGCTCCAAGCGGGGTGAAATTAGAAGCGACCAAGCTCTTCCACGGGCACGCACAAAGAACAGACCGGTACGCATCAACTCGTCTAAGCTCAGGTAAGAACATATCTCAGTACGGAAAAAAGATGGCCTGTTCCATTAACCCAGTGCATTTGCTCCAGTTCAGCTTTACCTTTCTTGTCGTCACTTTTTAACAATATATTTCATCGCGCTTTTGCTGCGTTGACGTCACACATTATTGTCACATTTTCATCCGTTTTTGTCACTTTTCCATCACTTTTTTATCGTCACGTTTTTGACGCTCTTTTGTTGGATTTTCATCCTCGTTTTCATCCCATGTTTGTTGCTATTTTGACACTTTTTTTTTTCCAGAAGCTTTTAGATTTGGGTAAAGCCAAAACTGGAAAAACGTGCGGGTGGGGGTTTAAGAGGTTAATGAAGCTTCAGAGCAAATTCAACCTTGAAGACGTACCTGCAGCCTTTATTCATCGCCTAATCAACGGCTTTACCGATCACAATCACGGCCCCGGCTCAAGCCGCACCGTCACGTCAGCCCATCATCACAGCTGCTCATGCTGCTTCAGCCACTCATCACCCAGGATCCCCTTCTTAAGCTCCCCCGTCAATCACTCAGCTGTTTCCCAGCCGTGCTGTGACCCTCCTCCGCCCCTCCTCTCCTCAGCTCTGCTCGTCGTCGCCAACTTGCCATCCCGGGTTTCGTCCTATACCACCACCAGTGTCCGGGCTCCGGGGAAGATTCTGGCTATTGTCCATCAATGCCATGTATTCCATATTATTACAGCAATCTTCCGCCGTGGTCTGAGCCCAAATCATGATTCACGTTCAATAAAACTCTTTTCAGGTTGAAATGACATATGTTCCCATGACCACAGATAAGGGATTATTCCTCTGTATAGCACTATACTAAAAAGTTTGAAAATACGACCAATATTGTACTTTCCAAAGTACAATATATATTTGTTCAGCAGATTGAGAAAGTGGGCCATTTTTCTTTTTGAGAATGGAAGTAAGTTGGGCAGAGAGGCGGAGCGGGGCTTAACACTTTCCCAGTATTGAGGTTAATACAGAGATGAATTATTAACTTCTCAGGCACCGTTCAATCTCCAGTCGTGAAAAGAGAGGAGCGATCTGATTGGCTGGGAGCGAAAAGCCCCGAAGACACACAGGTGTGTAATTTTAGATTTGTAAAAGTGCTGCCTCTATCTGCTCCAAAGACACGCTGAATAGAGAGGAGAGCAGGAGAGACACCGGCAGTGACAGTGAACACAGAGGAACACTGAGGACTGACGCGGCCCATAAATGTTTCATAAAGCTCTCAGAACTGTGAAGGATTCAGCCGCTCCACAGGGAGGTCTGCGGACTTCACAGCTCCCCCCTCCCCCTGCACTCCCTGTCCGTGCTGTCTCCGCCTGACACTCACAAAAAAGAGTGACACTGATAATAATTACTAATGTATTAATACTGTGGGGGCAAGATGCTCGTTGGGGGACTCCAGTTAGTGCATCTTAAACCAAGTCACTAAGACAAAGTACATGAATTTATTTGGAATTTAAAATCATATATAGACTAGTATAAAACTGCAGGACTATTTGCTGGAAAAAAATAAATAAAAAAATCCAGATGCGGCTTAACACGGCACTGCCAACAGACAGAGCAGAAAAGGCGATGCACAGTCCACAAAGGGTGGTAATGTGCGGGTCTTGATAGAAAGAGCTGCCCAGTTGTCCTCGCAGTCTTTTTCATTTGCCAGCGCTATTAGCCCCATTACCCTCTCAGCCAGACCCTCTGCGTGGCCTTCTGCTCCAAGCTCACTGAGAACCATAACGATCGCTCTCATTGCAAATGTATTCAAATGTGTCCACAACTGCACCAATTTGCTAAATGCGTTTGCCTCATTCAGGCAAGCATCTGTGTGTGGGCTGTTGGAGGCCAAAGTTGTAATAACTGTGGTTCAGGGAGATAAACTACCAGGCCAGATCCCTCCATACAAACTGCTCTTTGAACCTTAGTATTTTGCAGAGTTGAATTGATGGAAATCATTGGTATTGGCTTTTAGAGCTTTCTACAATGTTATAATGTTCCCTCATAAAATTATGTAATGCGTCGAGTCATTCACACATGTTTGAGTAATCTTTGACACTTTTGCAGAAATTCTTCAAAAGCTATGATTCCGGCATTGGTTTATCCAAACCCTCAAGGCTGAACCTCAAGTCGAGTCATGAGTCACTGTCCCTCAGGAAGTCACAAGTCGTCTGTTTGATGTTTGATGGAGCTTGGGTACTATATAACTGTCCACAAATTCATTGGTATTATATAGAAAATTATTCATACATTTATTACACTGCCTGGCCATTAAAATAAAAGTGCAAAGGGAGCTCTGCTAGAGTCCCCACAGCACAGTGCACATTTCACTGTAAATGAAGGCAGTGGGCTACTTTTGCTTTCATTTAGAATGAAACTTAAACCACATGGCTCATTTGCATACACAGTGCTGCAGAGGAGCAGACCTCACTGTGTGTTAATGCAGCTGGTTCTCTCTGAGGATGAACCAAAGGACAGGATTTGATGGAATATTTGACCAGAGCGTTTTTATTTCTGTGACTGAGGGTTGTAATATAGCGGAGGGTAAGTCTGAAACATCTTTTTTATCATCGTCTGTTTTCTGTGTGGCTTCATATTCATATCGTTGCTGTGAATCATGTTTGAAAAGATGTAGCCGACAGTCTGTGGGGTTTATTAAGTGTGGTTTATTGAACACGGCAGCGGTTTGACTTAAATGAAGTCAGAGATTGTGATTAAACGTGTGGAAAATCTAATTGAAGTCAGTGTTCAGCAGTGTTTTTGTTATACTATATGGGTGATGTCGTTTTTATGAAACAACTGTTGGCGATGTCACCTCCCCTGTTGTTTCCGCCGCTGGGTGAGGACGATCGGATTGTCCAAACGCAGCTGAAGCTCTAGTTCCTAACAGCATCTAACGGTTGACTTTATCACGAAGGAATAGGAGCTAGGTTCAGGACCCAGGAGCTGTAATTTGAGGAATTGCGATTGAGCCCAGGTTAATCTCTTCTTCTCTGATCGTTCATTGGGCTCACATTGTGAAAGAGTGGTTCAGGGAGCATGAGACTTCATTTTCACACATAGACTGGCGACTGCAGAGTCCAGCTCTTAACCCCATTGAGAATCGTTGGTATGTGCCGGGTGAAAAATTAATCCACCCCTGGATTTTTTGACGTTGCAGAAGCTTCCTGAAACAATGCCACAGTGAATGCGTGCTGTAATCAAAGCTTACGGTGGCCCCAACCAAATCTTAGAGGTCAGGCAGAGCCTTTCACACACACAAAATGGAACATTATTTTCCCCATTTTTTTTGTTCATCCATTTTCTTTTCTGTAGACACTGCAAAGACAGAAAAATCAATATACCTGCCTGGTCTCTTCAGAGCTCATCAAGAAAAAACATGCATCAGCAGCATTGTTGTTGACCTCAGTTATCCTCAAACAAAACATTTCAGTGCACTGGAGTATCACCCCGGCCCAGAGTCCACGATCAAGCTCAGCCCTGTTTAGACTTTGCTGATTCTAAACAACGTCCAGTTCACTGTCCTCAGTGACATGAAAAGAATACGAAACATACAGCATTTTGTTTGTTTGACAAGAACGCGCGGACGGTGTATCCCACAGGTAAACCATCCGCATTGATTTTTACAGCATCTCCTTCATTTGCACCGACTACTCCATGTACAGAGTGAGAATCCGCCCAGGGAAAAGTGCCACATCCTCTCATCACGGTGATTGACAAGCAATAAAACACGAACTTGACCAGTGAGAACCAGGTCAAGACTAAAAATACACAGACACAGCCTCGGGTACACAGCAGTGATTGGATGTACACATTGATCCACGCGTTGCACATTGGTACACAAAGACAGTGAATAAATCGGCGCTGAGGTCACCTTTCTACAAACTGAATAGTTTTTCAGAAGTCAACAACGGTGTTTTGCCAGAAAGGTTTTAGTTTCAGAGTGTTTTAGCTTTATTTTGAACACAGATAGTCAGGGCCATGATCCAGGCTCAACATAATGGGTCACGTTGAAAAGTACAAATAAAACCGATAATGACTTCTTTTGTGCTTGCATTTGTATTATTCTCAAGACGCGATGCACATCTTTGACATATGTGAAGCCAGACTTAAGATCCTTTTGATACTATTATACATATCCGAGTTGATCCAGCACAAATGCCACAATGTACATTTTCTCCCTCTGAGTGTGAATATATTAAAATAAAGTCACTGAATTATACCCAAAGCTCAAACAACTTATAAAATCAAATCATAGTGTAAGAAGTACCGTAAATTGTGGACTATTGAGCACACTGGCGCAGGTGTCCACGCTGTTCCAAGCGCATTTGAAGCGCCATCAGCCACTGGAAATACTGGACTTATCTCTTCGGTAGTGGTCAAATATTTCAAGAGAACAGCAGCCTATAAGTGCATTCACTTTTATAAAAGTGTGAACCTCTAAGTTTATACATTTTATTTTATTATTGCCAATGGCAACTTTATTCATAAAGCACTTTGAAACAACTGAGTTGACCAAAGGGTTAAAAAAGCAAAACATAAGATAAAAATAATACAATACAAAAAAGTGCATTGAATACAAATGAATACAATCTGATCAAAAGCCAAAGTGAACAAGTGCATTTTAAGAACAGATTCAAAAAGGCACAGAAGAAGCCTGTCTAATGTGCAAATGCAGCTCATCCCCTCCGGTAGATCTGATATCACCAAGTAATTAAGAGTCCAGGGCCAATGTTAAGTTATTTGCCCAGGACTAATGTTACAGCCAGCCAATCAGCCTAACCCTAACCCTAACATTGGTCCTGGGCGAACAACTTTGACATTGGCCCTGGACTCTTAATTGCTTGGTGATATCAGATCCACCGTCCCTGCCGAGCTTTCAGTTGGTTTTTGGGACACTGAGGAGGAGCTGGTCAGCCGATTATTCTTTAAACCCAAAGCGCTGCCCATACAGTGACTCCTCCTCAGGAGTGTGGCTGAGTTTAGAGCCGCTCTCCTCGGCCTGTCTGCGTTCACTGTCCCGATCCCCCAGGAGTTTCCTGGTGTTCAATGCTGCTCTGAGCAGGGTCCATGGTGAATCCAGCCTGGCTTTTGATCAATTTAACCTGTCATTTGCCAAATAATATTTCAGCAGTGAGAGAATCAATCACATTTATTTTGCACCTGAAGACGCGTTAGAGAGCGGGAGGGCATCCTGCAGCCCCCGTCCTGGTGTGCACACCCAGAAGGGCTGAGATCCAAAACTGAAGACAGCAATAGGGTTTACACCTGTCCGAGTTATTGTGCAGATGAGTGGGATACGTCCGAAAGGAACCGCATGAGAGTCTCCATCATCCCTACAACTTTATATTTGGATTTGGAGCTTTTATTGCGTCTTTCGGTTGGTCTTTCTTACGTCAGAATTCTTTCATCAGACATAACCATTCAATTATTAAATGTAGGTGCATTGTTATTGATTACATATACAATATTCAGCATGACCATAAAAATCTGCACCGCTGTATGAGCAGTAAGGTTCAAAGCGTGGGGAAAGAAGGTTTCAGATGACCTTTATGTTGAATCTCCTCATGTCAAACTTGTTGTCTTGATAATTAGTATTAATCAATTGGTCGCAATAATAAAGTACCACAAAATCCATTCTGCTAAATCAATAAATACAAAGGCGGGTTTGTTATTGACACGCAAAGGGCGGTTGGCAGCTACACAGGAAGCATTGTTGCTGAAATCAACCAAATCTCTTTATCTCAATTGCTTTCTTTACAATCCACTGAAGGACAGGAACAGGCCTATTTAACGGGGCAGTCTGATGGAACCACCCGATCAATAATAAATTAAAGGCTTCTCCAACCACTTCACAGTAAAATAACCCCTGGAGGTGAGGCCCACAATCTCTCCATAGCTTGTCCTGCTGTCTGCTTTGCTGCCAGGAAAGGGTACGGAGAATGAGCCAAACACTTGTTATTGTAGTTTGACCAAATTCATTTAGTTTGACCGTCTATTTATCCGCCATTAGCACATTGCATGGCTGAGTCCAGTGTCATAAATCTGTGGACAATGGCGTGATAATCGCGGTATTGTTATGGAGCGGCGGGTAGATGTAACAGGCTACAGCTGTGCCTTGGAAGCGCACATGCCGTTTTGGATATGACAGAACTATGAGAGAACTTTGGGAAACTCAAGGGACAGCATCTCCTGGGACTCAACCAGGAAACGCAAGGGAAATAAAGGACTTTTCTTCAGGATTTTTGTTTTAATATATTAACCAGTTATTTGATGAATTAAAATAACTTTTTGCAGAGCACTTCGAATGATGGATCCAATAGAAATCGATTGAAACATGGTGCGCCATTGTGCCGTTCTGTCACTGTTTGTCTGGCTGTAGATAAATTGCCTTGTTAGAACATGAGACTGGAGCTTTTGTCTGCTTTGTGAGTGAAAATCACGGCCTGTAAATGAGGTGACGCATCCCTGCAGCATTCAAAGAGTTGGCAGGTGTGTGCAACAAAACAGAAATCACGACTGATACTAAAAAGATGGGTGGTGAAGACGTTTAAACAAGCTCTATACATAGGTCGTTTCCAATGACATCACGCATTGTTCAGGCCTCCATTTTGAATACCGAAGTACAATTATGCAGTGCTAAAACATGTAACAATATCTCTACTCAGGATGAAAATGTTAAAACACGGCCCGAGAGCTCACGTTAATGTGATATAACCAGCAATAGATAGCATAGATGTAGCAATGCTGTGTGTGGAGCTACAGCAGGATTGACTAAAGATCTGCTTCACTCCTCAGACTAAATTAACACATCAGAGAAGAAACAGAAAATCTTTCACCGTGATTTTTACAGTTTGTCATGTCAACAGAGTCATCTGAGTCAGTGTTTAAACTGCTCAAGACGCTAGCATGCTACCAGTTAGCAACTGTCACCTCTGTTACGTGTTTTTCTCTTGGAGAGGCTTATCGTGTTGAAGCTAAATGCTAACCGGTAGCATGCTAGCGTTTTGACTCACATTGGTTTCTTCTCATAAACATTCCCTCTCTGAAGCCGTGTTTTTAATGCTGTCTTCTTGAGCAATGATTATGAGCACATAAAAATGCCTCTGTCAATCAGTTGTCTTTCATTTATATCCTGAGTAGAGATATTGTTACATGTTGTAGCACTGCATAACTTTGGTATTCAAAATGGCCACCATAACAACAAAAGACACATGACTGAAAGGCATGTATACACCATTTGAGGAGCACCTCTACCAACACCGCCACAAAACATCTTCTGGCCAGGAATAAGTCATTCTTTTCAAGACACGTTTGATTAATGATTAACGATCGTGGATCTATCTCCAAAATTTGTAGCTGGGTCACTGGTTAATGCTCAGTGGTGACACATGATGCATAGAAGAACTGTGTGAAATTTCCCTTGGTGTTTGCTCCACTTTCCCCAACACAAAAGAACATCAACAATAGGGTTCCCTCTTAGATCAGGACTCAGATATTGTGAAATCACAGAGGGAGTTACCTGAACAAATACTGTTTAAAAAGACTGCTGTTGTCTCTCAGCTTCAGAGTATATTATTATTAGCATTATAGTAGTGAGACAAATCCCTGCCCAGTGTCCAAAGTTCTATTGCAGTCCAGAATGAGTGTGTCCAGCAGTGACTGACGCTGGAGGTCATTAATGCAGGAGCAGTGGAGTGCCCACGCCTGCTGCATGTGGAGCACAGAGGAGTCTCATATGTGAACAGACACTGGGCTCTCTGGAGAGGAGGCTGGCCGTGTCGTCTCTGGACAGCTCCATTGAAATGCAGACCAGGGCTGTGGATAATGGACTGCCCCATAGACACAGTGTCCAAACATACTTCCATCTTAGAGACACTATCTCTGCACCACACTGCACTGTTCACGTCCAGAGGGAGGCACTGGACATGGGCCAAACAGCACTGAGAGGCACACAAAGTATAATGCCTTTGTGTGAATAGGCTTTGATCAAAGTTTGTCACTGTTGCCAGAACCAACAGCACACTCGCACAAACCGACACGATGGATACCGGTATGTGCCTTGTCCAAGAACACAACAAGAGTAGTACAGGTTACACTTGCAGGGATCCAACCATCATCTTTCGGGCGAGTCGCAGCCTTCATTTCCATAAGCGAAGGGTCCATCTCGACTGCGTATGCGTAACCCACGCCACCACTGAAATGTGTGAGCGAGTTGAGGTAGCGGACCGTGAACACTGAAGTACATTGAGCCATAACCGTGAACCGTAAGGTTTACAGGCTTTGGTTGGTTGGTTTAAGTCACGTTTTGCACAAATTTATTAGGTCAAATAAACGAGGGAAGACACAGGCACAGAGGCTCAGGGCAGCGGCTCTGTAGGCGGTAGTGGACAGGGGAAGGAGTAGAGAGGACACGGGATCAGCTCGATATTGACACTCTTTTTCATTTAGAATCGTCCAGGAATCACAGAGAACAGTTTCCAAAGAGTGAATAGGTTAGATATAGTGAATAAATAACTGCCTGTCAAATTATCGATCGTTTCGCTGTGTCTCACGGTGTCAGATCAATCTCGAAAATATAAAAATAAAATAAATATAACAAGTCTCATCTATGTGGCTTAGTCTGGCCATAATTAAAAAGGTTGTTTCCTGTCCACCTCCCAAAGCAAGGATTGCGTCTGGACCTTTTATAGTCAAGTTATAAATTGTCTTTTTCACATCAAAATGCTAATATTTCAGTAAATAAAAATGATTTCCTCCCTCACTACTTAGATTTATGTTTCATTACGAAGCTGGTGGAGAGCGATTTCTCATTCCTGTTTAAATATTCTGTAAAGTCGCCGACACGAGGCCACAGTTTTAGGCCCTGGACTTCCTATTTTACATCTATGCGTCCAACCTTCCGTCAGTCGCCTTCAAGGGTCAGAAATGTGTCCCTCTCCAACTAGGAACGAGGGCTGGTAGTCACTTTTGACAGCATCTCTCTTCATTCTTCTTTCCATTTTTGTCTTCTTTTTTGTCACAGCGCTGTCCTGGTTGTAACAGGAAACTAAATCATCAACTTTCCAGCGAAATCAAATGGTCCAAATCATAGCTCTCCTTGATGTTTTCCTCTATCTGTGAAAAGCGTTGTTTGGCAGCCAAAACATTTTAGTACCCATAATGCAACGTGTAGCCCGAAATGGGCACTTCGCTTATTGTAACAATCCAACTGTGTCACCAGAGTCTCTGTTGACAAAGTTCCTGATCAAACAAGTGGTAATTCCAACACATGTAGGTCCGGATCCAGATTGATTTGGATGTGAATAAACATGAGGATTCGGTCCAAACTTGGCCTCTGCACAGAATGCCACACGCATAGAGCAACGAATATTAACTTAAAGAGAAAAGAGCATTTTGGACACGTTCAAACGGAGCTGTCAATGTTTCAGACTTGTAAAACCTTGGCTATTTGTTGCGGTGACAGCTCCAGTTTTCTTTGTATTGAGCGATTTTGAAGTTCATGCATTTGTTTTGCCTCAGATTTTTCCCCCTGAGGACTCTTGTCTGGCTTGTCCCTGTGCCTGCCAATACCGGGTCTTGGCCAGGGCGCACACTGAACTATGGGCTGGCTCATTCACAGCTGGCAATGGACGATCATGACGTCACAAATATACAGCGAAACATGCGCCATAGCTAGAGGTAGTCCCGACCAAAGCGCTGGAGACGTTTCCCATCGTAGACTAGGATGCTTAATCCGACATCTTTACAAGGTTGTTTTAGTGTTGCAGGGTGTTGCTTCTCTCTCCTGAAGAGGTTTTGTCAGCAACTAATATTTCAGCAACAGGCTGTAAACATACAGACATAGTGGGGCAGGGTTTACCTTGTTTTTGGTTGAACCCATCTTTATGCTAAAAGGCTACAGTCATCTTATTCAATTGCCTCTATTGTTTAGTGAGTACATTGACCTTGTTTCTGCTTAGTATTAACTGTCTATTGTGTCAGACTTTTTAGCGTTATAGTGCCCTTGATGTTGTGTTGTGGGACAGAGAAGGTTGCTGTAAATAGAGGATACATGGAACACCCCAATCCTAATAAGTTTCCTTTCTTCATAAAATGGCCTCCACCAGGGCTGTATCTGAATATCCACACTGTTCCCTATAGTGCACTAGTGGTCTCGCCATTTTGTAGGGGTGTCCGAATGTCCAGAGATAAAAAGTAGTGCACTCAAAATTTCCCACAATGCATTCTGAAAAGTATTGTGCAGCGGTGGTCACGAGATGGGTCAATATAGCCCACAATGCATTGCTACAGGTCTTTGAACTAAACAACACGACTCAGCCGTTTCAATCGTGTGTTGCTTATTTGAATAAATGACTTGAATATAACGGTTAAAAATTGCTAACGTTAGCTGTTGCCTTTAGCTCGAGCTGTTAAATGGCCAATAGCTTCCTCTCGAATAATTGAGGCCATTCATGTAAAATCCATAAATAAAATGTATCTGACTCGTATTTATCCATAAATAGTCCACTGTCTCATGACTTTGGTTGGACTTTAGCCAGAAATAGATTATTCCTTATTATTCTTTAGCAAACTTTTTGCAGACATAATCACTCATTCTGCTGGCACTTCGGACACCGGGCTGACCTACTTTCTGTTTTGTTTTTTTGTTTTTTGTGATGACAGTTTTAAATGTCAAATAAAATGCCTATAAAAGTGCCAAAACTGTCGTTCTGTTTCATAAAATAAACATTTGTAACAATAAATGAATTCTGATAAAAAAAAATGTTTTAAAAAGAAATCTGCAGCTCGGAGAAAGTAGTGGCTTCTGTCCGAATCGCCAACAGAATCAGTGGACTATAAGTCTATTATATATTGCGGGCCTATGTAGTGAATGAGGGGTTAGGGACTAAGGTGGACATTCGAACACAGGCCAGGTCACAGAACAGACTTGAGAGTGGCTTTTTTTGAATGCAGAACTATTGACAAGGTTTACTCATTTGTATTAAATCTCGCTGTTGCTGACGGAACCTCTTCAGCCAGGTACAGATGACAGATGAGGGACCTTTGACTAGATTATTCACTACAAGAACAATCACCTTAACATTGCAATCGGCCACATTTAAGAATGATAACTGATTTACAAAGTAGCCTTACAATGCAGTATTCATTCACCCTGACAGGTCTTACACACAACCTTGATACTTTGGGATGTGCGGTTGAAGTGTCTTGCCCATGGACAACAATATGGTTTTGCTCAGATCCGGGATGGAGACTCCACCTACCAGTTTCAAGTGCTCTCTCACCCGAGCCACAAGCTGATCTGTGATTTCCCCATATAAATACATGTATTTTTTGGCGGTCTTCTCCTTTGTAGAATCTTCAAAGTGGCCCTCGCTGACACAGGGGACAGGCACAACGCTGTGATATGAGAGTCAGGGTACAAAAGTGGCCCCCCTGCTGTCTCCTGAGTCAGACGCAGAGCATGATCGATACAAGCCCCTTCAGATCGCGTTACAAAGCTCCCGCATCAAATTAACTGCATCAGAGATTTTCAATTTGGGGGAGTATTTATTTACATACACAAAGACGCACAGACTTGCACTGGGAAATAGTGTCTCCTTTTTTTCTTTTTCTTTTACAGTGGACCTGGGAGGGATATGTTTCTCAACCAAAAGCCTCTAAGCACCTCTAAACCGTATATCAGGTATCAGGAGCAGTGTGATTCTTGGCTGCTTTCGGCTGGACGCTGTTATTGTAATAGTTCGTCTTACGCCACCTGGGGAAGTGTCATGAGCTTATGAGAACATATTCAGTATAAGGAAACTAAGTAAACATCATAAAGCAAGAGCAGATCTCACCTATGTATCGGAGGTATAGGGTTCAATGGCTATATTTGAGAACATGCTTGACAAATTGAGTTGTGCAGTGGGTTCAACGTTTGGCAAACCAACTAAAGCACAGTATATGTGGCTGTTTGCAACAGAAAAGAAAATGAATAATATCTAAGATTTTAAAAAGAAATTTCACTTGTGTTATTCTGTTTTTATGACTGAGAACACTTCTCTCATGCGAATGACTGCAGACGTACTTCTCTTGAGGCAGGTTTACTAGTGCTCGAAAAGGTAAATCTGTAAGCACAAAAAATTACAACATGATTAAAACTAGAAAAAACAATGCAACACCAAAATATAGAAACCTACGACCCAACAACACACCCACATCCATACTATACATATATTGCAATCTTTTTGTACGCCTTATTGTTTATGTGGTCAGTTTTGCACTTGAGTGTCTTGAAAGGAGCTTAAAACCAAAAAAAGTATTATTATTTCAGCCAAAACTTTCTCGAGCGTCTGTGGCCATTATTCTCACATATGTGTATTGCCCAACGGCACTCAGACAGGCACTATGTGATGTATGTCGGAGCAGGGATCGAACCACTTATAGATCTCCTGCCACAAAGGGTTAAGCCTGCACGACAAGTCAAATTACTCTCTGTAACAACAAGCAAACCGAGTGCTGGCTAGATCAGCGTGTTTATTGATGTCCCCTGCGGTCAAATTGGGGGGAAAAAAAGAAAGAAAAAAAAGTTATCCTGTCCCTATTCACCCACCAAAATTAAAAGCTAACACTTTATTGAAAAGGCAGACTTGAGAAGCCAACGTGAGTGAACTATCCCAGCTGAGCTATGAAAAATATATGAACTTGCTGCCATAAACATTATGTATGTGTAACGCAGATTTTTACCCTCATATATTTCATGCTCCAGTGGTTTGTGCAAACGCCATCCACGTCTTTTCGCATTAGGAGACTGTTTTGATATAGCACTGCTCGCGAAATGTCGAGCAAGTGCTAAAACCATCCAGACGGGGTAAGTAAATGTATCCATGTTGACACAAGGCGCGTTCACGTCTCGCTCACCGCTGTCGGGCTGGATGCAGAAGGTGTTTTTTGAGGGAACCCGGGACATTTCTTTTTTTTTTTTGCTGACGTGTTCGCATTAGCTTCGGGGTCGGCCACTTGTGATGTACTGTAAATCCTCAGCAAGTGTTTCCTCTGTGCATCGGCGGGATTTAAGGCTCGGGTTTTGTGAGAGCTAAAAGTTTCCGGCCTGGTCTCTCTCTCTCTCTCTCTCTCAGATATAAGTGCCTCCATAACCTTATATCACGTATTCTGTGAGCTGGAGTCCGTGTTGATGCCTTCGCGCTCGGGCCTAATGCTGTTCTAAGAGTTTCGTCTTGCAGCGGAGGACTGTCGTAAGTCTATATGAATGGGTACTTGGGAGGCGCGTGAAAAGGCACTTGTGTAATGAGACCTGGGATACAGCCGACACAGAGCCAGGTAGTGCTGTTTGTGGTGGGTGCATGGATCCAGCACAGTGATGTGTATTAGAAACAGAGTCACCGGTGAGTCTCGGTCATGCTTATTGTAAACACAGTTAAGCTATTTATGGATTTTCCAACACTTCCCCCCCCTCCCTGTCCGGTTCAATGCAATAACATATTCAAATTCCCCGTCATTGATCAGTGACACTCCGGTCCGTATCTTGTTGCAAGTTTTAAGAGATAGAATGATGCCAGGTGCTTTTAGTGTGAGGTTGGGTGTCCTGGAAAATCACTGATATTTCCTGTCAGCAAAGGCCTGTTCATCATCTTATGGCTTCATTGACAATAGAAACTGTGTGGGGATAAGTCTTTGCCTGACCTATCACAGACCCAAAAAAATATACTTAGTGAGCTTATTTGTGAGTCTTTGCATTCTTTGAACTGAGGTTACCTTTTCCCTTTTTTCACTTTCAGACTCAATTGAATTTCTTTTTGTGCAGCCCAATATCACAGCAGCAGCAGCTAAACGGGCTTCATACAGAAATGTCGATTTGATCAAGCATGAAGCTTTTTCAAAATTAAACAAAAGACATTGTCCCGCAGTCCTTATGGATGTCCAAAAGTCAAAGTCATAGTTGCCCTAGGGCAAGCAGACGCATGGGTGGACACAATAATAGGCCAGTGGTCTCCCTGACCATGCATCACATAACACACCATTACACACATTCACACATCAGTGCCGCCGCGACCGGAGGCAAAACGGGGAAGCGTCATGCCGAAAGACGCGTGTACACTGTGCGTTTTTGGGCCGCCTGAAACAAAAGGTCACTGGTCGAGGGGAAAATCTTAAGTTGTAGCTCCAAAACGCAGGTGTGATGATGTGGCAGGGAGAGAGAGAGATTGAAAATAGAACTGTTGGACAAGCAAAGACGAGCTGCGACAGATATCGAGCTGCGTCTGATAGTTTGGAACACTGGTCTTGCTGCAGCTACGATCTCTGTCAAGCGTGTAATCACCAAAAAATACAACACCAGCGCAGCAGCTAAAGAGCAACAGTGCCCAGCTATGAATGGACCTTTCCTCCATCAGTTTTCCATGGAGAAACACTTGTGGCGCTCGCTTCAGCAAAAAGCATGTGGTGTGGAGCCTGAAACTTGCTGTAAATTTGACTTTGATCGCAGATTGATTGTAGTGCTTTCAAGGCCTGTCAAGATTAACCAGTTTTGTAATTATACCACGGGAATAAAATGGCAGGTTAATTGTAAGAATTTCAGGACCCGCGGTAAACTGCTGTCACAACTGATGAGCCGCAGTGTAATATATTTGCGCCAAATGGTGCTACTCACACTAAAGGTTGAAGAGACAGCGTCTAGTGTTAAATCCACCTCAAACACATGAAGTCTTTTTCCATTTTTGTGTGCATTGCATAACGAATCCAAGGGAAGTGTCCCAGAAGAACTATGTGCAACTGCGTTTGTTATGTCACGGTAAAAGTGAAACTGTGCATGGAAATCAGCTGGTTGATCTGTTTAGGAACTCTTTTGTAATTAGTGAATTCATGAGACACAGATCAGAGGGAATATCTTACAGAATATCTTCTGAAAACAATCTTTATTTGGATGATCGTGAAGTCAGACATCCAAACATCTTTTGAGACGGAAACAATCAGAATGTATATATGCCATTTAAAGCAGTACTAAGCAACTCGTGCCCCTAGAGGCCATAAGCGCCACTGCAGGTGTCGTAGCATGTTACGTTTTTTTACTCATTAATTGTCCATGAGGGTAAATACTACGTTGACAGAAAAGAAGAAACGGAGAGAGAGATATTGTACATCCAATCACACAATGGAGACAATTTTTTTCACTTAACTTGGCTGTAAACATTGTTTAAGTGGCGCTAGCCCGCAGTTAGCTTTGCCCTTTAGCCTGTTAGCTTCTTCTTTTCTATTAGTGGCAGGGAAGTTGCAATTGTGGTTTTCTGGCCAGAGACACCAGAGGGAGATGAAAGACCCCCATCCCATTAACACTTGTATTACCCCCAGAAGGACCAAGAAAGGATTTATTAGGTGAATTATAAGTTATTATGTTAAAAGGTGAACAAGTTACTTAGTTCTTCTTCTGCTACTTCTTTAAGACCTGTATGTCATAAATGTGGGGACAGAGCGGCCTCCCACACACTGCCAATGAGCAGAAGATGGATGGATTTGCCCTTACACCGCCCGAGGTCACATGGCGTTTGATGCCGCTGTGCTCCGGGGCTGATTAATGATATGCACCTGCTCACTGTATGTTTGTTTTCACTCAGACAGTCTTTACATAGCGGTACAGTTTACCCAGTGCAGACATATGCAAATGCAGCCCATACAACTTCCCCTTTGTGCGCGCCGTTCTTTCTCCTCCCCAAGGCGCAGTTGAGGGGCTGCCATCTTGCCCTCTGTGCTCTCTTGTCTGATTGAGGGAAAAGCAGGTTTTTTGTGTCGGTGGCATCCGTCCACAATGGCGCCCGCACTTCCTACAGCTCCGAGCAAACACGGAGAGACGCTCCCTTACTGGACGGCGCTGAAAGGGACGGCTCAACGCAAACAGATCCCGCGGCCCCTGAATGAGAGCTTCCCCCAGCTCGGTTCTAAATCCGAGCACCTCCGCGCGCCCGCTAAATTTCATAGGCCTTAACCCGTGTTTGTACTTAGGCCTATAGCGCCGCGCACAAGGGAGAGCTGACCCACCGCGGAATATGCCAAAAGGTTTGGATTTTCCCAGGACGGCAACCACTCTGCCCGGGGATTGAGGGGTGAAGTAACCAGGAAGGAATCTATCCCTTTGTCCGACGGCGGCTGAAAAGGGGGGAGCTGTGAAATTGTCCGAAATTTTTCAGTGTGTGTAAACAGGGGGCCAGACCGGCGCTCATTCATTCGGTGCCCGTCACTAACCAGCCCCCCCCCCCCGTCCCCCCTCGTCCCACAGCGAACATGTCCCATACTGAGAGGACACAGAGCAGGTTTACACGCTGCTCCCCTGATGGTTTTAATGAGTTTTTGGGGGCTTTTCTTATCGACGGACAGATGCTAAATACTTCAGTAATAAGCAGATTGTGTGGAAGAGCTTGTGACAGAGTTCAAGGCGGACAGAATGGCGGGAGAGATACTTGTCAAACTCCGCGTGAGAAACTTTTTATGACGAGCGCAGATAAATGTACGTGTAAGCCTTTTATTCTCTCTTCAAGATAAAACATTTTTTGGCCCAATGACAAAAGGCAGGCCATGTGCAAAGAGTGAGCCGACGTAACTCCTATTCCATTGTGCAGCACCTTATTTCGATACAAACAAGCACATTCGGGCAGTTTATTTCAGTCTATCTGCATTGTTTGTTGCAAAAATGTGAGCCTTCTTTGCGTTCCAATCGTCACACTTATACATAACTCATTGCTTCACGGTTTTCTTAAAGCGTCTTGCAACTATGTTTGAATCCACAGTGATTTAGCTCGAGTTTTACAGTTTTCTGTCGGTGAGGTGACATTGAGGGCAGTGTTCCTGCCAGTAAACAAGAACAAGGTGGTGTACGTGAGCCACCTCCAAGAACTTATCTACAGCTATTGTTGAAGAACGTGAGAGTCCATGGTTGTCTCTCCGCGTCTGTCTCAGTGTCAGCTCTGTAACCAAGTGGACATTGTAAAGGACGTCCGAGGCTATTATGGAATGCAGATGAGACACAACAACCTCCTCAAGGATCAGGCCGAATGAGCCGCATGATGCGGTCCAACCTATCTTTTATTAAAACCTCTTAGCCTCTTAATGGTTCAAGGAGAACAGGCCAGATCTCTGTGTATTTTTCTTTGCTCACATTTTGATTATAAAACGTGAAAAATCCCATGCTGATGTGCCCAAAAGCAGGTTTACAAGCTGCTGTTAATCATAATTATACATAGTTAGAGCATAAAAGTATCACGCAACGCGGCCCCGTTCAACCCTATTACAGTCAGAGGTACTTGCTGTCAAGAATAAACATAATTATGGTGGTTATTCCATATTTTGCTTTTTCTCTTGAACAGAGCATAATGCCGGGTTCAGACCAAACGGGGCCAACGCCTCCAAAGCGTCAGGTTTACATTGAAACTACATAGAGGACACGCCTCGGGGAGCGTCAAAAGATCCGACAGTGTGTCCCGCGCCTCCTGTGCAGCGTGTTTTGAAATGTTTCCGTGCGTGGCAAGCTTTTGACGCACGTCCAGCGCCACGAAAGCGGCCGACGCTAGAGTTGGAATTGTTTAACTCTGTGGATTTATTCGTGAGCATCGACCAATCAGGAGCCACCGGGGCAGATCCTATGCCGGCCCACAGATGTAAACAGTCAGAGCCACGGAGGTTAGCGTCAACGTGTTGTGAACCAGAGCTCCAGGACTTTTACAAAAACACACACCAGTGTTTCTTTTACCTTATCACCTAGGATAAAAAGCGGCGACAAGAAAACTTATTTGAGTGGCTGGATCTGCGCTGGGAATGTGTTTGGGCCTTGATGATGCCCGGAGCATTCCCAAAGCTAATGCTACGAGCTAAAGCTCCAATCGATGTGAAAACGAGAAATATGCACGAATAGTCAATAAAACCACCACCTACATAAAGCAACCGTTTCACAATGATCACACAGTCGATCAGTTTTCTCCCGGAGCTAGCTGCGCATAGAAATAATCATTTCTATGCTAGGCGCTTAGCAGTAAACAGCTAGCTCGCATTGACCCCGTGAAATGCAAATATTATGCACTGATAACATCAATAAAGCCGGCAACTACATAAAGCAGACTTTAAAGCAGATTTATCACAGACTGAGCTAACCAGGCTAACCTAGCTTATAGCCACTTGCCACCAATGTCCCTTCAAGCATATGGGCTTAAATACTGGGGAGATCCTGGTGTAGACCATGGGGGTGTAGTTAAAGATCCATAGGACATGGCAGGAGCAAAGCGGGAGACTAGTTAGCCTCCAAACAACTGTACTTTTCAGGCAAGAGCTGCTTCCAAGATGGCTACAGACGCACTCTGAGCTTATGCGGGGCCAGGGCGTCCTGACGCTCGGTGACATTGTGACAAGCGTCTCACTTCAATGAGCACAAGCGTCCGACTAGGGGCTTTGGGCGCGATTTTGAAGCCCGAGAAGCGTGCGGTCTGAACGCAGCTTAAGTGCGGTCTTTTGAGGCGGTAATTGTTGACGTTTCTTTTGTGTTTTGTGTCATGTTTTCTCTTGCAACTCATTTCATATTTAAGAAGGCCCTAACATGCACACCATGCTATAGCCATGCATGCATAAAGAATTGTGACAAAAGTGTGAGGGAAGGCAATTTCTTCAAAGAAAAGCCCCACCAGCAAGAGAATTGTTTCACCGTCAACCGAACAGCGCTGTTGTGCAACAAAAGTCAACTCCGAAAGCTAAAATAGATACACATCCTCTGTATTTCAAAACCACTTACTATTCTTTAAAAACATGCCTCCTGCCTCGGCTCCCTCATCCGTCTAAAACCTTTTTCCACCGTTGTTTTCATCCCGTTTTTTTAGAGACGGCGCTGATCTTTTGATGTGAATTTGCAGGTTGAAAAGGCCTTGGTTGTGTAAGTGTTTTTCTCTGCGGTGTGCGTCTGAAACACATGTTGAGTATTAGGGCCTTTGAGAGAGCGCGCCGCACCCCGTTGTAGTGGATTGATGAAGTAGCATAATGTTGTTTTTTTTAACAGGACAAGAACAGTCTGTTGAGAGGCTTGGTCATTGGGTGAGCACATTGGTTACCCCCCCCCCTAACCACCGGCCCCCCCTGCCCATTCACACAGCATGCTCAATGGGAGCGATGAGGGAACTTAGCAACGGATGGAGAAGGAAAAAAAAAAAAAAAAATAGATTTGGGACATTCCAACGAGTGGTCATGCCCTCACGGAGGCCATTCAGACTGGTTAACCCCATGGAGACCGAGGCTATTAATTTCCCTTGTTATGGTTTTCAAGTCTTCCTGGTATTTTGCATCGCTTGTTGACGTCAAAGTTGCTCTCGGCGGTTTATATAAAGGTGTCAGTGGAGATTCTCACTCATCCAGGTCGTCGCAATCCCAGAAGGTTAATGAGAAGTAATCGTAAAAAGCACAATGATGATGGTTTTTTGTTTGGGCAGTTCTGTGGAGTTTAAAAAACCTCTTAACCTCTTAGCCCCCGCCTTCACACATTTTCTCCAAATCTTTACCCAAATCTAAAAGCTTCTTGAAAAAAGCATCAAAAGAGCAACGACAAAACAGGCGTTCCCTCAGTCACGCACAAAGACCAAAGATGTTGTCAGCATTTGGCCTCTCCCAGTATATTCCTATAGCTCCAAATGGGGGTGAAGTTAGAAGCGACCAGGCTCTTCCACGGGCACGCACAAACATCAGACAGGCACCTATCAACTTGTCTAAGCTCAGGTAAGAACATTATCTCAGTATGGAAAAACGGTGGCCTGTTCCAACCTCTTAACCCCCGCATTAACCAAGTTTTACCCAAATCTAAAAGCTTACAGCTTGTAAAACTTGTTTAAACAGATCTTTTTCCTTGCTTTGTTGCCACTTTCCTGTTATTGTGTTGCAGCATTTTTGTCACTTCAATGTTATTCTTCGGTTGCCTTTTTGTCACTTGTTTTCGCATTTTTTGTCACTCTCATGTTGCGTTTTCATCCTTGTTTTCATCTCATTTTTGTCGCTATTTTGTCGCTAATTTTTTCAACAAGCTTTTCGATTTGGGTAAAGTCAAACTGGAGAAAATGTGCTCGGTTGATGAGCATGAGAGCTGAACCCAGGACCATTTTGCGATTGAAAACCAGCTGGAAGCTTGAATAGCAAAGCATTCCTTAAAGGGACTATACAATTCAAAAATGTTAATATTAAGTGTTTTCCTCCCCCGACATGTTCCAGCCATGTCTTGATGTGTAGAATGAGCTCAGGCCTGTTCACCACAACTGCCTCTAAAATCCTGCACTGTCACTCAAAAAGCTGTGACTTCGGGTCTGAAGTGCCGTCATGCATGAGCTTAATAGAGACCGCAGTTACGCACATAACCTGAGGTGGCAGTAGTGAGTATAAAATGACCAACTTTTATCTTGTCTCTTTAAGTAAATATGAAATGCCACAAAGGGAATCTACCCCGTAAACAAAAATGTTATGGTCGTCTTGGTAAAAATAAAATTTCAAATTTAAGTTTAAGTTTCAATAATAAAATCTCAAAAATAAAACGAATAAAACAATACATATGGGGTATCTGCAGGTTAACAGCAATCAGTAGCTCCCCAGCCCTTTCCAAATTAGTTCCCAACAGCTTTTGGTGATTCCTATCTGATAACGGTACAGACTGAACAACACAGAGGAGATGCATTTTCTCTTTATGCACAAAATGATTGAGTTATGAACATTCACACAAATGTAGTGATTTAAAGGAAACTAAAACCATTTTCTTTCTCTGGTGTGATATATAATCCTGGCTGCTAACTGTACCAGTTTCTCAAGTATCCTCAAAGTCTAATAGCTCCCTGCTGCTTTTATTTTGCATAAACAGCTAATAGAAGAAACGGAAGGTGACCCCTGCCTTCGTTTTTCTTTCGAGTCAAACTGGAGGTTGAGAGTTTGGTGCCTTGGCCATGTGAGGAAGTGATTCATGCTGTGAGGCTGACCACAGAGTTCTTTTAAGGTGATTCAGTGGGAATGAATCCACCCCATGGAGCCCGACACAGGGGATGGATAAATTAGGTCAAGGGTCGAGGCGTTTTCTTGACTTTTGCTCCCGCTTCAAATGTCATTAACAACAGCTAGTTTTTTCCTCTAGAAAGATTAAAGGAATAATATGCAACCTTCTGATAACCACTCGATCCAAACCATCTCATCAAATCATATTTTTAAGTGTATAAAGTTTTGACTAAATGAATGAATGGATCGAAACAAATACCACTTGACTAACGGGGGGCCTGCCACACCACAAATGTGTTCATATTAAGTTCATGAATAAAACATTAAACCTCACATTGCTGACATCACGGCTGACATCACCTACATCTGTTGTTTTTACTATTCATGGACAAACATATAAATAGCTGTAAAAGTGGCTGGGTTCAGTATGAAATATAGATACCTCTCGCATGTGCAGTTTGCTCACACACATAAACAAACTTCAACAAGTCGAGCTCCTTCTGGCTGCGAGGAATAAAACATGTCCCCTGTCTGAGCTGATATCTGCAGCAGACTTCCTCATCTATACTCCCGACACGCCGGATGTTTTGCCCATTTGCCTCAAAACATACATTTGTGTCAAACCCAATGACGCCGCGATCAATCTCTCCGCAAAGTCAGAGCCAATGACAAAACCATGCATTGTGTCTTCGAAGACTGTGAATGTTGAACTTGGTCTTATAGTCGGAGACAGATGAAAGTCAAAGTTAAATTTAGGGCTCTGCGACGGATCAAAGCAATTCAATTATGTTTGACTGGTCGAAAATAACAAGGTGCATATAAGAAGTCACTCTTCACTTTTTTTGAAGAATTAAATTATTGTTTTTAGTAAGTGGAAGAGAGATCACACAGTTTATGTCCACTTAATGGCCTGTGAAGGTGAATTCAGATCTAATACACCTCCACCTGAACCGAGCACATTTTATCCAGTTTGGCTTTACCCAAATCAAAAAGCTTCTGAAAAAAGGGTCAAAATAGAGATGAAAATGCACTGGAAAGCAACAATACAATATTAAACACGACTAAAAACTGATGAAAAAGCAACACAAAAGTGACACAAAAGCAACGACTAAACTGCGACAAAAATGTTGTACAAAAAAGTGACGCAAAAGTGACGAAAATGCATAAAAACATAAAAAGCAACAAAAACACGGCAAAAAAAAGTCTAAATCAGTTTTGTAAGTCTTAGCTATCAAATGAGGTTGTAAGCTCCAGTCAAGAAACTTTTAGATTTGGGTAGTGCTGAATTGGAGAAAATGGGTGCTTCACAGCTACAAGGTCCGGGTTCGATTCCCACCAGGGACAGGGCCTTTCTGTGTGGAGTGTCTGTGTAGGTTTCCTCTGGGGTCCGTTTTCCCCTACCACTAGAAACATGTACAATAGGTCAGGATGAATGAGAGTGTGTTTGAGAGTGCGCGTGCGGGACGACGGATGGAAATTAGCCCAAGGCTACAATCCATGTATGTTCATTAACATGCACTGTCCCGACCAAATAAATAAAAAATAAAAAGTAAGATGTTAACATAGGAATCAGGTACTACTACAACGATGCAGTGTTGACTACACAAATCAATCAACTAAACATCCGATTTTAGTGGTGAACATTCTCCATTTAAATGGATGGGCTTTGTGCTCCACCAGAAGTATCAAGACAATGGAAGTGCAGAGACAAAGCAAAAACAAGCAAAAGTGGGCGGGGCGGAATAAGGTGAATTGCCGCGAGAAGGCGACTGTAACAAGAAACACAATTCATAATAATTAGGAATGTCTAGGTTTAGACAAGTTGATGCGTACCTGTCTGGTCTTTATGTGTGCACTCAGTCACGCAAAACGACCAAAGATGTCATTAGCATTTGGCCTCTCCCATTTTACGCACAAAGACCAGACAGGTACACATCAACTCATCTAAGCTCAGCATCAACTCGTCTAAGCACAGGTAAGAACATATCTCAGTATGAAAAAACAGTGGCCTGTTCCTTTAACAACGCAGCGACAACGGAAAAGCCAGTATGCCACTACAGGCTTACAAAACTAAATATCTGATGGATTTGTAGTGTGTTGTTTTGAGTCTTGGTTGTGATTGGTCAAAACAAAGTGAACTTGATTCAATCCGCAGCAAATATTGCTCCAAAATCTGGTCCTCTTCCCCCCAACAATTTAGGCTGGAGCACGTCCCAAATTGATATTCAGCGCAAAAGTTATTGGCACGGTAATATCAGTCAGGCTCTTGCCAGGTTAAACAGACGCCACTTAACAATTAAACCACAATCGTATTTGTCCAACATGTACAAGAAAAAACAAACTGAGGCACCATATGAATGAGTCAAGCTGCAGCAGTTTTAGCTGAACTTCATTTTGAAGTAGCAATACATTTACTTCAGTAGTATCCTTGAGAGTACTCTCCCTTCCTCTGATGCCGTGAAGCTATGCTAAATACCCACTTGGCTCAGGCAGCGGCGCCCACTCTGCTCAGTTTACTTCCTCCAAATGAATTTAATTTAATTCATTTTAACGGAACGACTACGGCAAAGGAATACGAGAAAGGGAGTCCGGAATTAGCCGCGCTGCTAGGCTAAATCACATTTTAGTGCACTTACAATACCTCTAAAAGCCCGGGTGAGATGTCCTCGGAAAGGCTGATTGCTCCTGGGACCGTGTGGTAGGAAGAACAGCTTGAGATGCTTGTTCCAGACTTTTAAAACCGGGCTAAAATAGCAGATGTTAAAACGCTGCTTTTTAAGTGCTTCTGTCACTCCCATTTGCAGCCAAAGCTCAGAGGCCTGTGGCAGACCAATGTGTCTCCATTTACTTTGGTTCAGGCGGATTGAGGAAGATGAATTCATTTTAGAAACATGCACAGTGGAGAGGCTATTGCGGGTTGTTTGCTTCACACCTAAAGGTATGAGCGAGGATGGTTTTGTTTGTGTCACCGCATGGAAAAGACGGCGTTTTTTCTGACGAGGATTCTTGACACTGGACAAACAAGACGAGGACATGGACTCAACATTTTTGTTAGGCCTTAAAGGCACACTGCGTAACATTCTGGACTATAGTGGTGCCCTCAGAACAAAACATGCTCCTAATGTCCAGCTCAACACAGACAATGCTCTCACTGCAGTGGGTAATCAAAGAATGGATTTAGTTGAGAAACTGACCTATTTAAATCTCAAACTTTACTGACTTCAGTCACATCTCCATGGAGACGAGCTGGAGACGTACCCACTCCTGGTAAAGTTACAGTCACGTCTTATCCGAGCCGAGCATCAAAAGTACTTATTAAAGCAGGTATTTGTCAGTGATGAAAATATCTGTCATCAAATAAATGTTTGTATTTCAATTTTATTTATTGGGTAAAATTCTACCCGGTGTGGCTATAAAGTGATAGTCTATAAGTTTGCAAAGTGAGGAGAGCTAGAGTGGCATTTGAAAGTGAACAGATTCCTCCACTCTTTAACCAGAAAGTTTGCAAAATGAGGAAAGCAGGAACAGTATTTTCAAAAGTAAACAATCAAGCTCCTCCCCCTCCTCTCCTGATTGGACCTGACAGGCTGGTTCACAGGAAAACCTCGTCTCATTGGTTGATGCGGGAGGATACGAAACTCTGATTAGTTGCTGAGATCCAGAAAGGAGGGACTTTACAACAAATAATATATTATTACTTTGTTTGCATAAAAATGCAAGACCAGATGGTCCATTGTGCACATTTTATAACATTTGTAAAACATTTAGACTTCCAGACTATCACTTTAAGTCACCATAAGGCCCAACCGTTCCTTTCAAATGAAACCAACTATTTTTCTTTTTTTCCGACAACATAAATTCCACACAAAATAAGCCGTCAACTTTGTGATTTATGGTAAACCCTTGAGACTTGTTTTCCAAGTGTGGATTAAAATGTTGTCATTATCGGTGCAGCTTGTAATAAGACTGTCTCTGATCATGTCCTGTTTTATTTAAAGCTTGCATCAGTCTGGGGTTGGTGTAATGGTCACATCTCCCTGTAAGTTAAACCCGTCCTCGTCCCAAACTTCTGATATATCCTCCTTATCTAAAGTTGTTCAATTTAACAACATTTTCTCCCTAAATTCAAGCATTAAGGAGCTTAGCAACGTCTGTGCTTCAGCAGCCAAAAGGTCACTTCTGCAAATTGCGTTCATTAATCTTGCGGTGTATGGCAGACCCAATGGGACAGACTTCACACACACACACACGGGCGCAGATTAAAATGAAGGGGAAAGTATTGGTAGATTAGCCTGCAAGGCGAAACTCAGGGTATGAATGATAAAGAGTTGTGGCTTGGCTCTGTGAAGTCAGATTGTCAGTTTCACTCAAATCAGAGTTTTGAGAGAGATGATTATACCATCAAACACATTTATACTGACCCACAAAGCCTGTCTCTCTCTTAAAGCTGTGGGACATGTCTCTCAAGAAATGGGAATAAAATACATGCTTAGTTTTTTGTGTGTGCATATTTTCATTGTAAATTACCTCAGAAAGCACGTCATATGCCCGGTGTAAAGTTATTTTATTTTAGATTGACACGTCATGAGCCTGCACTCGTCTCCACTGTGCCATAGTTCAAAGAGACAATCGTAGCTGCGGCCCAAGTTTATCGCACCGACTTTTAGGCTCCAGATCCCGTGTGTTTAGCTGAAGCAAGTGCTGCATGCTAGCGGTGTTTATGTATACAGAGTGTAAGGAAAGAAGGGATTATTCAAATTTTAATCTAATTGTGATTTTAATAAAGGTCAATGACGATAATCACGTGGTACGTTTTAATCGAGGAGAATTGGCCAGGCCTGTCACATTCTGGAAAAAAATATGGATGGAGCAATGCTGCCTGTCAGGTCAATCCCAGGGATACTCGGCCCAAACAAACAGGAAGCACAGGAGTATGGCATATGTGGCGGCCAGAGGAGAGGACCTGGTGATTTTACAGGTAAAATCAGCTACAAAGTTGTGCTAACTAGTCAAAACAGAACAGAGGAACAGGACGCGCACGGGGATGAAGAGTTTACCTTCAATTTGGGTCATGTGGATTTGTTTTGAGGCTGCAGCGGTGGACTAGCTGGAGTTCTAACAGTGAATTATATGTTTGATCATCTTTTTTTTACTAATAAATGTCTTTATGTACATATTAAGTTGTTAGCGCTTCACTCCGTGACGTCGTGGCCTTTGAGGCTCCTCACAAACATGCACTCGTTTTCTGCTTCTGGCATTCTTCAAACATTACACTTTTTTTGCGTCTCCTTTGCAGATGTTTGTGTGTTGTTGTGCGGGGGTGTAGAGCTTGTTTTTGCTGCTGAGTTAGCTGCAGTTTTCAGTTTGGCCGTAGCATCTGCTTACTTTCTAGTCCAGGAAAGACTACATTTATTGTTTTTATATAAATAATCGTGATTTTTTTTTCCTTTTCCAAAATCACCCAGCCTTAAAGGAAAGTAAGAAAGCCCATTCATGCCTGGCCTGTGTTGGTGTGACTAGCAGAGCGTCGAAGTTGTGTCTTGACGAGGCACTTTACAGAGATCCCAGTTGGTCTCTGGGACAAGCGCTCCAAGATATCAGACACTGCTTGATGTCGGTCGCAGCTTGTTTTTAGTCGTGTTACAGTTCCATTTTAAAGTCTTCGTCCCTGTCTCACTGTGCAACCAACAACCTCCACTTTTGAGCCATGAACTAGGATTTTCCCCATGGCGAGTGATCGTGGACAGTGCACACCTGGCTTTAAAGGAACACTGCGTAACATTATGGATTCTACTGTTGCCACCAATAATAAACAGTGGGTGGTCAAAGAATAGACTTTAGATGAAGACCAAACCTATTCAAATGTCATATTTAGCTGCCCTTAGTCTACATCTCCATGGAGACGAGCTGAAGATGTCCCGGCTCCCTGTAAAGTTACCAGGCCTTAGGAAAGGTGAGACTTTTTTTCTCTCTGTATTTTAGGTATTTAAAACATTTTTTTCAAAAATAATAATATCTGCAATCAAATAAATGCTCTTATTTTATTCTATTTAACCTTAAATTACAGCCATCTAAAGGATCTTTTTCCTTGCGTTGTTGCCGTGTTGTCGCAACCTTTTTTAACATTTCTTTTGTGGTGTTTGTGAGTGTTTTCTCACACTTTTGTTGCACTTTTGTCACTTTTTCATTGGTTTTCTGTGACGTTTTTGTCACTTTTCTGTGGTTTTGTGGCGCTTCTGTTGCTTTTTCATCACACAATTTTTTGCCAGTTTTCTGTTAGTTTTTGGTTGCTTTTTTTGTCACGTTTTTGTCACTCTTTTGTTGCATCTTCTTCCTTGATCTCGGCCAAACCAGAGAAAATGTGCTTGGTTCAGAGAGAAGAGATTAAGGGGTGAAATGTTCCACGGTGTGGCTTTTACTGTCGATGGGCTTCCTTTACTTTCACTATCCAGATCAGTTTACTCATTAAATCTAAAACAGCATTTACTAATTTTAACTTAGATCAAGGGAGAAAAGACCCCCCCAAAAGTGCACAGCCACACAAGTTTTTCAAGTAGAAATTAGATTACATTTACTTTCTACAGAGGCAAGTTATTTGCATAAATGAAGTGACTCCAAAATGTTCATGACAAAAAATGCTGCCTTCAGTGTGTAAGCTGCATCTCATCAATCCATATACGCACACATTAAAAATGGTATCAATAAATGAGCTTGTGCATATACCGTATGTGTCCTTTGTTTGTCTGCTCGCCTTTGTAGTGCAGTTTTAAGCAGATCTTTGGTCGAGTGCCAAGTATCCTCTAGCCTCTGCACCTGCTCAGTGTTTAGGGGGAGATGTGAGGCAGGAGCAGGTGAGACGCTTCAGAGAGAGCAGCACAGGGCCACGCAGTGCTGCCAGTGTACCACCTCAGGCATTTACTGTTATATTGCTAAAAGAGAGAGAGAGAGATGGCAGCGCAAGACAATGTGCTCAAGAAATCAGCACGGAAGAGTGTTCAAGGTTTCTTTATATGGTGTACTTTTAGCGTTTGACCACTTATCAATCAATGGTTTTGTATAGCCCAATATCACAACAGGAGTCGCCTCACAGGGCTGCACCGAACATTATGGCAATTTAACAGAGCAGTAAACAAGACAAGATGTAAAGTTCAGGCGAATTAAGTATCCAAGCAAACATAATGTCCAAATAAGTGTCAGCAGCAGGTGGCGACGAGCGGCACAGGTGGCCCCCTGTCTCAAAACTCAAAAACCCAGAAACCTTGGGGAGAACCACAGAAGGAGAGATCCACTCCCATGGATGGACAGGCTGTAGAGACCCAGGGCCGATGGGAGTCCCTGAGCAGACAGGCCAAGATTGCAGACCGTCCAGTCCTTGTTGTCCAATTCCAGTATGCAGGGTTCCTCCGTTCAGCCGAGGTCCTCCGTTCGATCTAGACAGGCACTACCGAGGGGGAGTGGGACAGGAGACACATGTGAAAAGTAATGAACAGACTACAGATAAAAGAAATAGTGTATCATAATAAGACAAGGTCTGCAGTAAGAAGAGGCTAGCACTCAGTGGACCGTACTTCCCACAGCAGTGTTTCTCCTAAGGCAGCTTTACTTCAGACTGTGGGTTAGAGGTTTACCTAACTGACCTGATCATAAGCTGATTCGAAGAGGTACGTTTTGGGCCTCAGTCCAAGTCCTTAGTCTTATTCCATAAAACCTGAGCTTGGTAGCTAAAGGCTCTACCTCCTACAGTAATTTTGGAGACTCGAGGAATCCCTAGTAGCCTTGAGTTTTGAGAGCAGAGTGCTCTGGTTGGCTGTTATGGAACGATAGAGTATCTTGGAGATCGAAATAGTCAGTGGTTGAACTTGTTTTCCCAAGTATGCATACCTAAATCTCCAAGCTTATTGACTGGAGAGCCCACAGCTGTATGCCACTGTGATACCTCTTTTGAAAGCCGAGATCGCCGAGTTTCTAAAAAATATGTGCAAGATCTGAGTGATGTTAAAGTGTCCAATGGAGGATCGAAAGGACTATATACATGTTGTGATCATTTACCATTTTTAGGTCACCAACTATTTCTCTCAACTGTCCTTTTTCAAATACTTGTAATGACTTTTGAGGCGTGCACATGTCTCTGAATAGTGCGAGGAATACATTAACCAAGATCAGACCACTCTACCAACAAATGCAGCTCCCCAAAAGACACAATATGCCCTGCTTCTGTCCGTTTGGTTGAGTGGTCTCATGGAAATGGGACAAACCCTCTTATATTTTGATTGACCCAACCTTTATGAAATGGATGTTGACTTTGACATTGATTTTATGCCACATGTCCTTCCTAATGCCGTCCTTGTGACCAATTGTGAATCTATGCTTTCAGAGTTCAATTCAAACATTACGAACAACGCGCGGGGCCATTAGCCAAACTTTCCTCTCTCTGATGTTTTCTTAAGCGCTGACCTTGACTTGGACCGGCCAATGGACATCCTGCCTGCACAGTGGCCTAATAGGACTAAAGGGAAATCAGGTTAGCGGCAGACTCCATTACGGTTCCCCTCACATACTCCCAGCGCACAGACGGTTTCTCAATGAAAGCACGTCACGTATGGGCTGTCGATACCCATAGAACGGAGACAGATGTGAGGGCGGTAATGTCATCCCAGTGGATTTAAGCACTAAAGCCACTCAAATGCATTTCGGATCGCCCATGAAATATTAATGACAAAAGAAAACTACATTTTGGGGGTTATCTTTTTATTAGCCGCTGCTTTTTGAAATCCAGAGCACACACCACGACCGAGAAATGACCAAAGATAACACAAGCTTCTTTACTGCCCTCGTAAAACTAACAAAGTTCATTAAAGCTTTACAGTACGATAAAGTAAAGACATTATCATATTATTGTTATAGCCAAGCTGAGCTACCTAAGGACACTCCAGTGGTGTGTACGCTCCCAGCATCCTAATGCCGTCTGCAGCGGGGCCCTCTCCAGGAAAAGCCCATGAGCGACTCTGTAAATTAGATCAGGACCTACTAATCAACTCGATCAAAATTTCATTTGTCCATTTAGTTCTGACAAAGCGTCCGCGCGGTCCAGATGGCGCGGTGTGTTTTCAGCCCCGCGTTTCTCCATCATGACGCCCATTCATAATTCACGTCTCATAAATGTCTTATAGGCCCTCGCTGCACTCGCCCTTTCTTCTCAGAGCGGACCTGTGCACGCTACGGACGTACAGCGCGGGGATATAGATGGATAGAGGATGACTGCGATGGTTGCGTGCGATGAAACGTCAGGGTCCAGGGCTGGTTCATGGGGGGCATTATGGAAGATGCTTCTTTGTGGTGATTCCTAATGCCTTAAAGGATCTATATACTACATGCTATGAGCTGCTATTAGCTATTATGAAGCTAGAGTCGTTACCAAAACGACAAAGAACAGCAAGACATTAACATTTTGTCATTACCGAAGCTATAAACACCATAAAAGAAATGTACTTTATGTTCAAGCTCAAATGAAACTCAAATGGAAAAGAAAATAAGTTTAGATTTGTTGACACTGGACACTTAAAAACAGTTTGAATCAACTCAAACTATATACTGAAATAATCCTCTTAATCAATGCTGCACATCATATGTTTCACAGGTGGTCCTTCTTTATCCATTGCCAAAAAAAAAACTGCAACGTGGTCACAAAGTTGCTGTAGAATGAGAACACCGGGACTTCATAATGACATCGGTAATGTGTTTTTGGGCGCTGATTGTAAAAGGATGGATGGAGGCGACTTTCTCGTATACAGTCAATGACTTGCACCTAAACATGACCATTAGAGGACTTTAAAGGGCCTAATGAAACAGCGGCTGTGAAGACGAAGGTTATGATCGACGAAGGTGCAGATGGGATTTGATGCGCTTCTTTCTCACACCCACGCACACGCTCACCCCGGGTCTCATAATACCCCCTCATGGCATAATGGGTGATATTAAAGGGGTAATTGTCTTAAGTCAAGAGTGAGTGGGTGCAGCAGCTATTGCAGGAGTTACCTTTCTTCATACTTTTATCAGATTGTTTAAATTATTGCTAAATTTACCCTTAATGTCCTGGTTTGGGTAGTTTTACATAAAGCAGACACATCAGACATTATTGATATTCTTTGAGATAGGCCCCAGCAATGATATTATCTTCTTAAGAAAGAGACACTATGTTGGTCACGATTTCAAATTAGCCCAGAGCGTCCTCTGCAGACAGTAAATTACTAAAAGCAATAAACAACAGCTTTCACTGTCAGTAGCATGCATGCTAGCAAATCAGGGCACAGTGATGAACACACTTATTGCACAAAATGGGTCCGGTGATGGAAAAACAATGTGGATGACAGCTTTGTGTCCCCTTGATAAGATTACAATATCAAGGAAAAATAAAACAGAAGTCAAACAGAATTGCTCAAAACTGCGTGAATGAAGTAAAAATATTTCTCCAAGCATGTTTTGACAAGGCAACAATAGCAGTCATAGTCATAGCAGGGTTAAAATGTTGCCTATTTACATCACTTACTTAAAAACACAAAAAAATGATTTTGCAATTTATATCTCATGTCAAGATTTCTTCAGATTAAGTAAGTGAATAAGTGCTTTATTTGTCATTGTACAACTGTATTATGAAATTGTGCTCAGGTGTTAGTCCTCAGCCGCTGCAACTGAGCCGAGCTGCCATTGTGACTAGCATGTTTTTGGAGGCGGAGGAAACCGTAGCACCCGGAGGAAACCTGGCTGGCAGCCTTTAGTCTCCTCTGAAACATTGCACCGCCACCTGGGTTTGTCCCTGTTTCAGAGCGTGGTGTCCTGCACTGGTCAGCTCCTCCACCTCTTCTTCTTCCTCCTGCACAGCTCCCTCCGCTCCACAAAAGTCTTTCACCATCTTCTGAGAAGAGCTGTCATTTGTTTTATTCTCCAGTGAACGTCCATTAGCCAGGACAATAGTAGGGCCAGAAGGCATGTGTGGCTTAGCTGTGAGTCTCGCCCGGATACCTCCTCGTTGTGACGCCACCACTGTGCTGCAGGTGTGGGGGGCTCTTGGTGCCTCTATAGTGTCTCAGAAGAAGAAATGTTTAGGTCTCAAATGTCTTTAGCGCAAAAGCTAGCTGTTTGTTTATTTTGAAAAAGCTGCTTTCTTCAGGATTATTATGGACTCTCTGCAGTAATTTTTTTGCTGAACCCCACAAAAACATGGCAAAGACACACAAAAGCATCCAGTAAAACATGTGGAACACAGAAACCACAAATGCAGTCCACAGAAAAAGGCAGCTGTACCAAGAGGGAGGGAGGTTGCTGCTTGTTTACACGTTGCCAAAGCACATCTAATTGCAAACACAAACACAAAGGCAGAATTGTAAATGACTAAGTGTTCTGTTACAGGAAGGTTGGCAGGTGGAATACTGCTCTCATCAGTTCAGCAACGTCTTTTAAAAAAATCATTATTACAGTAGAAAAACAAATCAACACAAGACTTGTACTTGATTTGTTCCTTTATCTGCAATTTAGCATCCTCTACCACCGTCTGTGAGCGCAGTGAGCAGTGAAATGAGGAGATGGTATCGACTTCAAAGTGGGGTGCGTAGCATTGCACCGGTGACCCCTGCCAATGGCACGCAGCCCACCTGTTACCCTATCCCCCGACGGGACCCTGCTCTGCCCCGTCCCGCTGCCTGATGCAACGAGACACTGGCCATGGTGAGATAAAGAGCAGCACTGAGCCTTCAAAGACATGGGGGAACAATCCGATGCAGCACAGTGAGCCGCCCCGTGTGATGGGCCATTGCACTGGTCCGATAGGCATTCAGTCATATCGGGGAAGTGATCAGTAGTAAAAGGATTCTGCTGTGGCAAATTTCATGTATTATTTTATGCACGTAAATGTCAGTGCAAGAATGTCCCAGGTTTGATTCCCATACAAGTGGGGTATGGGCTCGAAAAACAAAGCTGTAAATCACAGGCTAAATACTAGAAGGCCAGATCTACTTGTTTTTCTGCCAACCTGTCCCATAGAATGTTTTCAAAGCACTTAAATGAACCTGATAAACTGTAACAGCAAAAAGTCAAATCAATGTGCATTCGGGCAACAGGTCAGGTGGGGTAGTTCCATTGCCGTAGCCCGATTGGTCTGGGATAAGTTTCTCATTTATCAGTCCTTATCTTCATTGAAGCTACACTCCGCTCCGTTAAAGCAGAACTACGGCAGACATATGGAGCAGGCCACATACATTAGATAAGGACCTTTACTCTGCAGTCCATGGACAACAAAAAGCCACTTCAGAGATGGCACTGTCTAGACGCCTTTGTGTGCATCACGAGAGGAAAACATGAAGGTCGAGACTTTCATTGTCTAGTAGCCTGGATTGGACTTGTTGTTTGCGTTTTTAAAAGACATCGACATTCATTTTGAAACATACATTAGTTTGAGCCGGGAACACGTCAGCAAATCTTCATTCAGTCATGCAAGGGAGTACATTTCTTTCAGCAAACCCAAAGAGGTCGCCCTCACGTTGCACTGAAACCATACGTCCCACTGCGGCACCTTTATTTACACAGCAATGGCCTCATAAACCCTCAAAGTCAAAGCGAAACACGCCCCTCATTGTCTCTTGGGCGAAACGACAACACACTCGTCCTGCCGCAGCGTCATTGGACCTGGGTTTGAAACAGCTTCAGTCCCGCGGTGCACAGTTTGAGGCTCCATCAAAAGGGATGGACTCAGACACTGAACCCCCCAAGCCCTCCCCCTTTTCCCTTCCAAAAGCCAGCTGGACTCGGCGGGCCCGTAAAGGTGATTGTCCCGGCAGGGGATAGACACAGGATGATAGTTTATGGTATCTTAAACACAGCGCTTTACTGGAGTCGTTTTATCAGCAGGAGACTCAGGGGCACACAACAGAGAGGCAGGGGGGCATAACGGATAATTAAGGAGTCAAACACTTACAGGCTTTGATCATTTGAATTTTATTGCATGCCATTATTTCTTTTATTGTGGTTCGCTTGCGCCAAATAACCATATTGTATTGCATTAGAAGAGGCATATTTCCATTCTCATCTGCTGAACGGGATCATCTCTAACCCCACATTCGTCAAAATCCTGTTACTGCATATTGCCAGTGTTTCACAAATAGATCTGGACCCAAAGGTTGGTTACAAGAAAATGTGTATGCAGTAGCTTCCGTAGGTTAGTGGTCATGAACATTTTGACTCTGATTTGCCAGAGAGAGGACAGCCCTCACTTTAGCAGGCAGGTCATACCAGATTCTATATTTCACAAATTCATACTGCTATAGGAAAAAGTCATTTTGCCGATGACACCTTTAAGCCACAACTGACGCCGGTGTTAGCATGACATCTGCGCATAGCTAGCCTTCACAGTTTATCTTTTAGCTTCCTCTTTCCTCTAGTCTTTACGGAGCCCAGGAAGGGACATGCGTGAGGGAAAAAAAGGGGGGTAATTAGGCATCTGAGATAGTTAAGTTGGGGTCATGAGATCCTGCATGGCTACAACCCGAGCAGCATCAGAAGTGGTCCATCCACGACAACATGATGACTGATAAGTTAATTTGTCTGTATTTCAAATTACTTTGCGGCACTTTTATATGTTTGCTATTACATGTTCAGCCCGTGCCCCCAATGTGCCTATAGACTAGTATCTTGTTCTCCCGACGTACTAGCACCAGTGTTAATTTTGACAACATATTTTAATTTAGTTTTAGTCTTTTGACGAAAATGTAATTCGATTTTAGTCTAGTTTTAGTCAAAAAAATATCTTCAATTTTAGTCTAGTTTTAGTCCACTAAAATTGCAAGTAAATTTAGTCGACTAAATTTAAGACGAATTTAGTCGACTTTGCATTGACAATATTCATTATAATCATATTTAATCTTGTTCCTCTGCTTCATGGAGCTGCTCCACATGAACAAAGCTCAGAGCTGATCCTTTAGCAGAGAATTTACATGATCTGAGGCTCTTTCAGACGCTCAATAGAAGTTTGGATGATTTTAGTCTCATTCAGTCATTTTTATTTAGTCTTATTTTAGTCGACTAAAATATCTGGACATTTTAGTCATAGTTTTAGTCTCATGAGAAACTTTTATTTTAGTTTTAGTCCAATTTTAGTCGTCAAAAATATCACTTTGACTAAAATTAAGACTAAATATTTTAGTCGACGAAACTAACACTGACTAACACGGGCACCAAGTTAATATCTCATGCCCCCAACTTAGTAAGTCTGGATCCCGCCATAATTACCCCCTTTTTTAACCTCTTAACCCCCGCATGAACCAAGCACATTTTCTCTCCAGTTTGACACTACCCAAAACTAAAAGCTTCTTGGAAAAAGTGTCAAAATAGTAACAAAATGAGACGAAATCAAGGATGAAAATGCAACAGAAGAGCGATGAAAACGTGACATAAAGGTGATGAACAATAGTGCAAGGGAAATTATCCATTTTCATGAGTTTTGTAGGTCTTAGCTTTCAAATGAGCCGATACTTTTGGCCTATAGGCTGTAAGATTTGGGTAAAGCTGAACAGGAGAAAATGCACTTGGTTAAGGCGGGGGTTAAGAGGCTAAAAAATGTGTCATGTCTCTTCCTGGGCTCCATATGTTTTTGCCTCGGCACCTCTGAATAATTTCATAAAGGCAGTTTTTTTTTTCATCGCTGTTTTGTTCTTTCAGTAATGTGTATTTTAGTGTTACTACGGAAATAGTAGACGAGTAAAACCATGTGAAGCCATGTACTCCGGGCAAACAGTGCTGTGTTGAAGCACGAAACATTGTGTGCAGTTATTGATGCTCATACAGATGTGTTGCTCAGCTCAAAACAGCCATGAACAGAGCATTCTCATGTTAATATCACTAATAAAAGTTGGATATAATTCAGTAGGTAAAAAACTTTTCCACTTTTTAACAAGTCTTTAATCCATTTTTCTTATTTGGCAAAACCAAATCAAGCCCTGTCTGAAAACTGCATGAAGCAACAGTCTATTAAAAATGTGTAAACTTCTGTCTTTTCCTTCTCCTTCATTCTCATAATGCTACACTGACCTCATTTAGGCGTCTCCGATTGCAGCCCGGTGCAGCGTATGTCGGAGTAATCCCGTGGAGCGCTGGTCGGTGTCACATTTTCATGACACAGGGCAGGAAGTTATTATACCTGTCTCAGTCTGTCTGGGCCTGAGCATTTATAAAAACCCTCCAAATGTGAAGTGTGTCCAGAGGCATCGGAAGCAAAACACCGGACTGCGACACACTTGTTAACCAGCGGATAAGTTTGCAGCTCTGCCTATGGGCCCAGACCCTCGCCTACTGTATAAACATACACTGTGCGTCTGCTACTGTGGCACACTTCTTCCTTGTATTTACATAGCGAATAGAAAAGCCAAGCCATTTCCTCCTATGCCAGAGCGCACACAGCCAGCCAGGGCAGAATAAACAAGGCTTTGAGGCCATCCGCTGAGACTTACAAACCTCCTCTTGGATTTGAACATAAAAAGGAGCCAGCCTGGATTTTCTCTTTTTGAGAGAGACGAGTTTATTTGTTGGCGAAAATTATGTATGCAAAGCTCCAGATAAGACAGAGGGGCAGCGAGTGGAGCGAACGGAGGTGTTGTCAATGCAGTAGATGGTAAGGAAAGTTTGGAAGGATCAATGCGAAGCAGTGTCAGATCTTTTTCTTCTCACACTGGTGTTTTGTATAAAAGAACAAGACACACTGAGTAGCTTTGAATCCTGGACTTAATTTTGTATTGTTTGACTATTGTACAAGTTCATGTCAAATTCTTTGATTTACTGTTAGATGTGTGAATGGCATCGCATCCCTCCCACCTGTCTGACCTGATTCACCTTTACGCTCCCTCTCATGCTCTCAGGTCAGCAGATCAGCTGAAGCAGGTTGTCCCAAAA
Source organism: Gobius niger (assembly GCF_951799975.1). Lineage (NCBI taxonomy): Eukaryota > Metazoa > Chordata > Actinopteri > Gobiiformes > Gobiidae > Gobius > Gobius niger. The sequence goes on along the minus strand of NC_136855.1, from coordinate 13,277,712 downwards.
GCCAAGACCGAGCCTTCGCTGCTGCTGCCCCGAAACTGTGGAACCAGCAGCTATGAGAGATCTGACAGGCCCCGTCTCTACCTGTTTTTAGAGGGACTATGTATATAAAGTGTTAAAATTATGTATTTTCCTCCCTCTACGTGTTCCAGCGATGTCTGAAGGTGTAGAATGAGCCTCAGACCTGTTCACCACAACTGCCTCTAAAATCCACTGTCACTCAAAAAGTTGTTTCTTCGGTCCGACATGCCGTCATGCACGAGCTTAATATAGAAGGTGCAGTTACACGTATGACCTGAGGTGGCAGTAGTGAGTATAAAATGGCCAACTTGCATCTCTAGCCCCTTTAAATAGCTATTAAAATGCATCTTTATTCTCTGGCTTTTAACACAGAATGATAAGAAGTTTGTACTATCAAACGATCACAGTTACTACAGATGTAAATGAGCAGTTTTGCTATAATCTTGTTCATTAATGTGTGTTGTCCCGATCAAATATAAAAATAGAGAAATACAATAAATGTTTTCTGCTTGTTTTTCAATTTGAATCTTACACTGTACAGCTAATTTTAAATGGTTATTTGTGTTGTGTGTATTTGTGTTGGCTAACTTTTAGTTTTTCTTAAAGCCACACCGTGTAAGATTTCACCCAAAAAACCAAAACTGAAATACAAGCGTTTATTTTACGATAGATATTTTCACCATTGAAAAATACCTCAAACAAACATGTGCTTTTGCTCTGAGCAGCTCACCTCAGCTAAAACATGACTATAACTTTACCGGGAGTGGGTACGTCTCCAGCTCGTTTCCATGGAGACGTCGACTAAAGTCAGCAGAATTGAGAGTTAAACAGGCTAGGCCATCATCCAGATCCATTCTTTCATTATCCACTGCAAAAATCGCATTTTCTGTGTCGAGCTGGTCCTTGAGAGCATTTTTTGTGTTGATGGTACAGTATAGTCCAAAATGTTAGGCAGTGTGCCTTTAAGTGCTTCATAAATAAAGTTGGTACACTAAGTTGAAAGGGGGTAGATGCAAGTTCGTGATTTTATACTCACTACTGCCATCTCAGGTCTTATGTGTAACTGCAGCTTCTATATTAAGCTCGTGCATGACGGCACTTCGGACCCGAATTAACACCTTTTTGAGTGACAGTGCAGGATTTTAGAGGCAGTTGTGCTGAATAGGTCTGGGCTCATCCTACACATTAGGGCATGGCTGGAAAATACATAATTTTAACATTTTTAAACTCCGTATAGTCCCTTTAAGGTAAAGTTTATTTGTCATTATACAACAACTGTACAACAAAATTTGTCCTCTGCATTTGACCCATCCTTCGACACCACTGGGACGACCTGTAAGGAGCAGTGGGCGGAGACAGTACAGGCCCCGTGGGACCCTTCTCCTGTGCCAGGCTGATGGTCAGAATCACCTGGCTGGAGGATTCACCTATTGTATATGTTTTTAGTTGTTTACTCTTTGCATTATTTTTTCAGTAGGTATAAGCCCTCATGGCATCCGTGACCATGCCATGAGGGCCTGTCACAGCAGCAGCATGACAAGGTAGATGTAATCGTTTTTTAATGTCTTTGTGTAGGCACTTAAGTCGCATTGCCACATACTTGATTCCCACACAGAACTGTTGGTCACGTCAAGTCTAGCCAATGAATGAGTAAGCAAGAGGCAGTAATGTCTGGGCACACAATACTACATAATGCATGAAATGATGTTTGTTGGTGCTCATTCATCTAACAACAACAAAGGACTCTTTAAAAAGTCATTTATCAAGGGTTGGCGGGGCAACTGTTGTTGGATTAAGCTCTCGTCAACCAGCTGAAGGTCAGTTCTGCCAATTACATCCATGGGCACATATGTTTCCAAAATGGCAGACGGGTTGAAGTCAATAGTCTTTATTAGATTGTATATAGTATTTCTCAATCAAAAAGAGTACCTGTTGAGTAAATCATCTCAAAAATGTTGAAGAATGAATGGTCACAACCAAGGGGGAATTTACAAAGTCATTCTCTCATGAATATGTGGATACTTTTCCTTCTCGTTTGCCTTGTTAACCTTTAATAGCAACATACAGTAGATCTACCCATATATGTACCTGTCCCCGTGTCTCTCCATAGTCCCCGGAGCCTGTGGTCTCCTGAAAGCCGCTCCATTACGGCGTATTAGCAGTCGCCGAGAGAGACGAGCAGATAAGGAGCTGCTGATCAAACGCTCTGACAAAGCAGCGCTGACACATACACACATTAGTTACTCAGCATTTAGCTTTGATCTCTCCGCACCGCGAAGCTAGCCCCAGTGCCAGCCTTTGAACTATAGACTTACACGCAGGGTCTGTATCCCTCCCCTTCACTCACTCTCTCTCCCTCATTCAGATCTATGAGTATTCACAACCCATCCAGAAGAATCCTCCACTGCCCACTCAGAACGGCCGTATTGTTCCTGACAGAGAAAGATAGCGGTTACAGTAAAAGGAGGAGTGCTGACAGTGAACATGACACTTGAGATGTTGATGCTGATTGTCTGAGATGCCTGGCCTCTGGTGGCCTGCCAAAGACATCCACAGCGCGGGGATAGCTCCGTTTGACTGGGTTATGTTACAGATAGGAGGCCCGATATCAGCAAATTGGGAGTGAAAGATGGTTGTATGTGAACAAGCGGTGTTTTGGAGCGGAACAGAAGATTTAGTGCTCTCCAGAGGGGGGTGTGTGTGTTTTTTTTTTCTTTTTCAAAGGCACCTTTTGAGGCGAGAAACCGCTGTGCAACTTTCTGAAGCATAGAGTTCAAAGTGCACCACAGTGGCCCGTACCAGACAGAAGAACACACATGGGAGAGACAATGGCATATAATATGAAGCAATGGTTCTGAACTGTTGTTGCGTCGGGACCCACGGTCACCCTGGGATGACAAGCCGTGACCCAAATATGACTTATATTGTCTTTTTATTGTCTCTTAACCCCCGCCTTAACTGAGCACATTTTCTCCATTTCAGCTTTCGATCGTAACGCCTCATTTGAAAGCTAAGACCTACAAAACTCATCTAAACGAATCTTTTTCCTTGCACTGTTGCCGCGTTGTCATTACTTTTTCATTGCTGTTTTGTTGCGTTTTCGTCACACGTTTGTACAATAGGCCAGGATGAATGCGAGTGTGTTTGAGAGTGGGCTTGGGGGACCACGGATGGAAATTAGCTCAAGGCTACAATCCGGTGTGGCTTGTTTACATGCATGAGACCCATGTATGTTCATTTGGCTGTTCCGACCAAATAAACCAATAAGTAAAAAATATAATAACACACTGAGTCCTGCGCTGTTTTTGGAATTTAGCTGTGGAGGCAAATACCTAAATATCTCAGTTTCAACGGCAACATTGTTGACAAGTTTTGAAACCGTGTGTTGCCGCAGATCGATGGCTTTTTACTGCGTGTGCATTTAAATAGCCTGGTTCTCAGATTGAAGACTTTAACAGGATGCTTCTCAGCTGTCCTTGGACCGATTTTAGCCATTTAAAAAATGTTTGTCAAACACGCTCCAGAGAGCAAGAGAGAAGTGACAGCTTTACAGCTTCGCTGCACAAAAAAAAGTAACGCAAAAAATACGATAAAAATATGATGTGACTTTTCACAGTGATTTTGATCGTCATTTATTTCACATCTATTCATTACGGAGCTACCAAAATTACACATAGGGTGTATTAGAGCGTCTAGTTTCACAATTTAAAAAAGAAAATTGCAAAAACTATTTTTTTTTTTAACGTTTTTGGCACTCAATGTGTTAAGAGACTCAAGTAGTGATTTTGTTCTTTTTCTGTACTTACATTATACAAGAAATATATTGTCTTCTTATTTGACTGAGGTTCACAGCCTAAAAATGTGTGGTAACCTAAACAAGTGCAAAAGTTCACAATTCCACACAAAACAAAGGAGTGAATATAAATCTCAGTTCTCTTTTTGACTATAAATTCTTCTACTATAAAGTAAGTCACGTAAGCAACAAATGGATTTTAAATTATCTATATAAATGTATTTAGACATTATAGCTCTATAGTCTCCAGCCCTATGAACTCCCATCAGCCCTGGGCCTGTCCGTCCAGTCTGATCTCTCCCTCAATGTGGTTCACCTCGAGTATTCTCCCACTGTCCGGGAAGGAGAGTCTAAAGACGAGGGGCGCCCGGGGCAACTATCCATCTGCTGCTTCACTGCTGACTGGTCATCTGGACATTTTATTTCATTTGTCTGTTTCACTGTTTGATGTCTGTGTTCTGGTTTCCAAACGGTCCTTGTTTGTAAATCAGTTATATTTGTGCAACTGCGGCTGCGATATTGGGCTACACTAAAACAATTTGATTCGATTTGATTAGCCTCCGAAACTAAAATGAAGTAATATGATTTGCCGGGAAATACAACAATTGCACGACATAGCCAACTTTATTCTATCCTTCAAAACAGTAAAATAGTTCGACTTCATATAGATGTTGTATCTTAGAAGTATAACAGATAAGTAGCCAGTGTATGTCTAAGCTGTCAGCCAGTGGATCATCTTATTTCCTGCCCGGGCCTCCGTTATTCCCGAGAGGCTGCTTGGGTCATGTGACGGGGCTGAACACATTATTGCAGAAACTAATTGAGGTTGCTGCTTGCGGAGGAGAACAGAGGGGTTGCTGTTTTTTCGGCCCTGGGACGCTTGATACTCTACCCACAGATGTCCAACGCCACTACAGAATGCCCATTACCAACAATGGCCCTGTCACTGAGCACTCGGACCTGGGGCAGCCGGTGCGGAGCGGGACGTTTGAAGTTTGGGAACCCCCTCCTCTCTCCCTCTCTCTCTCGTGTGGGACAGGGAGGGGAGAAGGGGGTCAGGGGATTAGGGGTAGCGGGACACACCTGGCCCCACGACTCAGCTCACTTCGGTCGGGAGGTCTTATTTATAAAGGCTAATGAAATGATATCTGTCAGGCCTCTTCACAAGTCTATTTGGATTTAACTGGAGACTGTGAAGGAAATACACAGGTCGTAACTTTGCGATTGGTCAGTGAAGATGAGGTATTTTATTTAGGTCGAGTGGCAGGGTTCAAATGATGGTTCAAAACGGTTCTTTTGAGAGGAAAAAAAAATCAAAATTAGCAAAATAAGAAATGTCAGAGCATTTAATGAACTTCTGATTGACCAAGCTGGACACTGATTTCATTCTTGTGTTGCAACAGAGAATCATTTGCTTGAGTTACTTGAAAGACTTTTGTAACTTGTGCACAAAACACTAATGTTTAAACTCCTAGTCCTAGCCATAAACTGTATATATAAATAGACAGCTTCTCCTCACTCCTCCCCATTTACCATAATGACCATGCTCGTGGGGGAAATCATGGCGGATTTACAGACTCCCTCTCCCCAGCTCTGATGAAGCATGTTCCTAAAAAGGACATATGGGCTGGATCTTCACTGTAGACTCGGCCCTTGCTTAACATGTAGCTCGTGCAGCTCCAATGCTAACAGTCTGACCCTCATTAAGTACGAGATTTCTAAGATTCTTCTTAAGAAAACCATCCTTAATTGTAACTAACCCAGCGTTATCACAGGAGGAATATCTAGCTCTAGATAGTTCCAAAAAAATTGGGACCCTAAAGTTGTTTTTTATGTGTCCAGTGCTTTTCAATGGGGTACTAGCGGCTATATAGCGGTACTACAGCAATGGCGGCCCCTAGTGATGTGGCCAAAAAGCAGAGCAGCCAGCGGCCATTGGTCCTAGCCCACATGCAGCAGTCCATATGTCCTCCCTCTGCCTAGAAAAAAACTTGAGTCCACACAGCCTCGTTTTTTTTTAAAACGGCATCCACACTGCGCGTACTGTATATGCGTTGTCAACATTGATTGTTCAAATCTCTCCACAAGTTTCTGCACAGCACATTCATTAGTTTGTATGCAGCTGTATAAACTGTGGTCCCAAATGCACCGTTATAGCTTTACAGACCTAAAATAAAAAGTACAGCGTGCAAGCAACTTTCTTGACCGGACTGACCGCTGACAGTAGACTGACCTGGCACGTAATAACCCCAACGATGGCAGCAGTGAGGACTGTGACATTCGTCTCACCGTTTCCTCTGGGAGGACGTCTTCATCTCAAAGTTCTCCAGCAGAAGTGCGTCCCGGTCTGAACCAAAACCGCTGTTTCCGTCTTCGAGGAACATGTCAGATGTAGAACAGTTACTTGGCATAAAATAACTGACTGTAAAGTGCTCCTTCGCCTGCACGCTTTGACGTAAAGCAGAACTTGAGCTTTAGCAAAAAGTGCCTGAACATTCGTTAAAGCCAACCCAGTTTTGAGGCATCCAAGCTGTTTCTGATGTAAACACAGGTCGCGTCTGTGACGTCAGAGCAGCATGCTGGCAGTGACGTACGACCGAATACTCATGTCCACACTCAAACGCATAACCAGAGAATTCTCAAATCTTCACTTTGGCCGGAGGGTGTAGAAACCTTTGTTTTTATCGACAGAAAACTCTGGTTTTGTGTGGATGACAGGCCAGATTATAGGAGAATAGATTTGGTTTGTGAGATGCTACTTGTAGACAAGGCCCTACATCAGGGGCAGGCAACGTCAGACCCGGGGGCCAAATCCGGCCTTCCAGCACAGAACCTCTGGCCCCAATATGATTTTGAGAAATACCTTTTAAAGTACTCTAAAAATGCTATATATATATATATATATATATATATATATATTTTTTTTTATATATATACATACATACATACATACATACATATATATATATATATATATATATATATATATATATATATATATATATATATATATATATATATATATATATATATATATATAATTCTCAACTGGTGGGACTCAAAAGTGGGTCGCGAGCCTATAGGGAACTTTTTTTTCAATATTTTCCATCTGAAACTTCATGGAAAGACACTGGAGTCTGCTAAAATTAATATGATTGTGTTGGATTTGTATCATAATTTCAGTCTTAAAGTAATAGTTCACAGTTTTTACATAATGAGATCTGTTCTTGCCTGAGTTTAGACGAGTTCATGCGTACCTGTCTGGCCTTGTGCGTGTGCTCAGTCACGCAAAAAGACCAAAGATGTTGTTAGCATTTGGCCTCTCCCAATGTATTCCTATAGCTCCAAACGGAGGTGGACCCCTCCTTTAAAAGCAAATCTACGGCTTGTTCAATAAAAACATATATTTTATACGATACATGACAAATTATAGTTTTACTTGAGTCGCAGCTATTATTAAGGTAATGGTGGGTCTCGGAGCCGGACCACTTTAGAACCACTGATCTAAAACATTGGCATTTGCTGAAAATGGTTCTTAACTTTAGGCTACCCTGGTGAGGTTTGGCCCTTGGCGTTTTGGCAATGATGAAAATCGGCCCTCCGTGACCCAAACTTGCCTACCCCTGCCCTACATTCCTGTCAAATGTCACTGCTACATCAGTGTGTCTCAAGCAGGTGATATGAGTCCGCACTTCGTACACTGGCCTCTTCTGGTGGCACTCGGGGACTTATCCAGTTGAATTTTATTTAGTCTTCAGAAAATAGTAAAGCTTTTCCCGGGTTCAGGTTTTTAGGAGTCGTTCTAAAGTAACAAAGCCGACCCACAACTTTGTCACGTTTTACACATTTTATGCTCATTTCAGACCTGATTTCTAATGGATTTAGTCTTTATTTCGTCCCACTCATCCCTGGAAAGCCTGTTATTTGTATGTGGTTTGAAAGGTTTTAGCGTACTGAAGTATTTCCTTACATTTACGTCAGCTATTCTTCTCTGCTCTATCAAAACATACACCTATACAGCCCAGCCGCACTCCTCCAAACCAAACATAAAGCAGAAAGTCTTTTATGCTGCTTTTACATCAGCACATGATATATACATGAAGCAGTACAGTATGTGAAGCCAACCTTGAATCCATCTCTGGTTTCCCCCGATGCCTTGACCCAGCTGCATTATTGATGTCGAATGCCTCTGCCGTGTTTAACAACTGCCAAGGTCGCACATCCCCGGCTCTGTCCACTCGGCACCGTGGACCTGTAAATTTACCAAAGTACTAACACTTCGAAGTTGTGTCACGTAAAAAATAAAACGTATAGTGGGTCCTCGTCATATCGTTCCAATGGGCATGATTGACAATGAATTCAGTCCGGGAGACGACCTGATCTGATTCATTGTTGATACATTTATACTTGTTCACGTAAGGGTTTTTGTTCTCAGTTTGTTTGATTCTATCGATATTTTTTAAGTAAGTAAAGTTTATTTGTATAGCGCTTCACCCTGTGAGCAAACTACAACCCAGACAAGATATGAACAGCTGGGGTTGTGTTTGTTGACTGTAGTTTAGTTGATTATCATCTAAGGTCACAACTTCAGGAACACATTATGAACTCATTCCTGTAAAGAAAAGAATGTGATTTGGACTGTCTAACAATCTGCAATTGCTTGTATTAAAAAACAATACAATCAGGTACAAGGCCTTTAATTGAGTAAAAGATTTGAAGAATGTTACCTGTCAAAAAACATGCAATTCTTGCATTATTGTTGCAATGTTGTTGTTTTCTAAATCATACTGTATATAGATTTTTCTTTTCTTTCCCAAAATCATTCAGCTTTGAAGGAGGTTTTAAGAATGGAAGCAAAACTTGACAGCCAAGTATTTTTTTAACTGTTTATTCAGTCCCCAAAAGTAATGCGATGTAAAACAACAACATGTTGAACATTAAAAGATCTTCTCTGGATGATGTGGTTGAATCCTGGACATTAGTCACAAGAATGGCACTTACCTTATAAAGGGAAACAGCATCTGTAACAGAAAGAAATAAAATAGAATATACATTAATTTTATTCATGAAATACATTCCATGCATTAAATACTTTATTCATTAAATACTTTATACATTATATAGGTTACATGTACATTGCATGCATGACACATATTATCCAAAACACAAACAAGAAGGTCCAATCCAAAGCTAGAATCAAACCAGCCGTCCTCACACATTGGGCAGCAGCAGCGCAGCAGAGCAGCCATCCATTAGTTTTATATACCGTCTTTCCAGATGCTCAAAATCCAACACAGGGTTTTTTCACGTGGGTGGCACGGTGGCACAGCAGTTAGCGCTCGCACTTCACAGCTAGAAGGTCCCGAGTTCAATCCCTGGACTGAACAGGGCCTTTCTGTGTGGAGTTTGCATGTTCTCCCTGTGCCTGCGTAGGTTTCCTCCTGGTGCTCCAGTTTTCTTTACCACCAAAAACATTATAGGGTCAGTTTACCCTCGGCCGGCTGTGGCCACTAATGTAGCTGACCACCGGCAAGTAGGAGTAATGACAATAATGACGTACACTTGTAATGCGCTTTACAAGCCTGTGTTACCAAGTTTATCAAAGCGCTACACTGTAGTCATTATTCATTCTCCTACTCAGAGGTAGTTGGCTACTATTGAAGCCACTGCCGCCCTGGGGGTAGACTGAGGGAAGCGAGGCTGCCAAAATTGGCCCCTCTGACCTACATGTTTCTGTGGTAGGGGAAACCGGAGAACCCAAAGGAAACCTACGCAGGCACAAGGAGAACATGCAAACTCCACACAGAAGGGCCCCCGTCCAACCTGGGAATCGAACCCGAGACCTTCTGGATGTGAAGGACGAGTGCTAACTGCTGTACCACCACATGGCCCATGTAAAGAACAACCCAAGTCTGGATTTTGAGCGTCTGGAAGCATTTGCGCCTTATATGAGTGGACGGCTGCTCTGCCACTGAGCCACTGGCCCAGGTGAGTCTACTGTCCCGAGACTCTCTGGTAAAGAAGGATGTACGCTGTACGCTGCCTGTCCCTGCAGACGGCTCTCCCTGTGGTCTCCTGTACCGTGGAGTCATTATAATTCAGCCACCTATCGGCCACCTCATGGGGACTGTCGCCAGGAGAGCGTCCCTCATAAATGTAGTGTCCTAGAAGAACAGACAAAAGTCAAAGTTAAATCTATATAAAAGGCAGGATTAATTGTGTTTAGTGATGTAGGTCTTTACTCACCACTGTTAGCAGACAGTCCAATGTGAGAAATGACTCCCATGAGGCTGAAACAGCCAGCATCCTGTACAGAGCACAAAAACAAGGGTTACTTGGACAATTCAAAGCTTTGTTTTACATCAACTTGAAGACATTATACTTACTCCACTTGAAGACACAACAAGGTCTCTGTTGAGATGCACGTCATCATTGACTTTCTCCAGTCGATATCCAGGAGTAAACCTGAACCGCTTCAGGTGAAGAATCAAAACTCTGCAAGAGAGTAAAGGTAAACAAATTAATGAATTATAAATGTTTCAAGTGATAATTTGTCAAAGCATTTTGTGTTGGTTTCTACTTACTTTGGCAGTGATGCAAATGATGATTTCAGAGAGGACGTTTGGCCTCCACAGCTGCATTTGAACTCCAGCTCTTCTTCCTGTAAAGTCGAGAATATTGTTAGAAGTTTAAAATAATACATCACATCAAAAGAAAACTCTCGAATATCTTACTTTTAAATAGTCTTGCAGGAGATGGTCAATTGTTGAATGGGAAAGCATGTTGAGAGAGATATTAGTGAAATCCTCTCGCCTAGAAGAACCGATCCCACATCTGTAAAGAAATAAACAGAAAATGACACAAAGCTGTGAGCGGAAGATACTAGAAATGTGTGACAGTCTTTACCTGCAGCAGGTCCTTGTCCAGTTCATGCTGAAACACATCAGATCCTGCACTGGGCAGAGGTACGTCATGCCCAGCCTGGAGGCAGACATTTGCAGCGTCGGTGCCAAGCTTTGAATCTGCTGTATTAGAACTGTAAGGAACTCGTGAGCATCCTGAAACACAATGACACAAAAACGTTATAGTTATAAGATAAATATTCATATTGTTTAATGCTATTCTAAAGGAACAAGTCTCTCACCTTTTGCTGACGTCCACGAAACTCTGGCGCTTTGGCGGCGATGACCTGTTTGAATGAGATCAAACGTTTGACCTGGAAGAAGTAGTTCATAGGACAGTGAGACTTTCTGAGCTCCGCGATGCCCTGAAGATGCCTGAAACACAATGAAAACATGCTGTTAGTTCACACACTCACTTTTAGATTTGATCCTAGTTAGTGCTTTTGAAAGTCAGACTCATCCATACCTCAGCAGCTCTGCATTCCTGTTGTGTTCCCAGATGTTCTCCTGTGCACTGATGCTGTCCACGAAAGGAGCGATGTTCATGAGGCTCTGGACGCTTGCGTTGAGGTAGCAGGAGTTTCCAATATTGGGGAGTCTGGAAATGGAAACACAACATTAATATAATGACAAGTTTTGGACAATATAAACAGGATGTGATGGATTTATAGACACTCACCCAAAGTGTTTGTGATCGATAGTCTTCTTCAGCTCAACTGGCTTCGTCTTTTGTTGACTGTGGAAAGAGAGGGAAAAGTTAACTCTCATTAACAGAACAGATGTTTCATGAACTAGAATGAGCAGTTTGGGTCAATATAAACATGATGTGATGGTTTTAAAGATACTCACACAAAGCCTGAATGATCTACCGTCTTCCTTGGTTCGACCGTCTTCGTCTTTTGTTTACTGTGGAAAGATACATAAAAGTTAACACTCTTAAACAGAACATGACGCTCGACATTTCCTCCTCTTAAATTTGGCAGTTCGAAACCTTACCTTGTCCATGCCTTAGTCAGTTTTTTGTCTCCTGCCTGCAATCTGGGTATTTGCTCCGACTCAGTGAACGGAGCAGGAGAGACTTGGTTTCTCTTGACTTTTGGTTTGGATGGAGCCGTGGCCTTGCGCTGGTGGGAAAATACACAAATGTTAAACATAATCTCAGTAAATAATGAATTGCTATAGTATAATTGTAGACATAAACGCATGTCGTTAGTGGAGACTGTTTGACTTACCCAAAGACGTTTGGCGAGGCGCTTCAGTGAGAAACGGCTTCCAACTCTTTCTGTCTCCTCCTTGCCTCCGCTGTAGATGAAAAACAAGAACAAGGAACACGTTATATTTTTGTAAACAAGAGCAAAGATGTAACACTTTATGACAAAGAGTTTATTTGTTGGCATTCTATCAAAATGTGCTTTAGTAAATTTATCGTACCTCTTAGGCGGGCAAGGGCTGCTGTCCCCTCGGTCATCTGGCCCTGGAGATGAGGGCGCCACCTGAAAAATCACAGAAATACACATGGTTAATGCAATAGCCAACGTTTTCTTTGTTAAGAAAGTTCACAACCAACTCTATACTGTAAATACACCTCACTAACTTGTATCTACATTAAACAAAACACGCTAAACACAGTGGTTAACTCAAGAGAACTCACCTTACAACAAAAGAGGCGTCGAAACATTTCGGTGTGAGTAAATTAAAGATCTCTGGAGAAGATGAAAAAATGTGTCTAATCCGTTGAAGTGCAGTTTGCAAATGAAGGATTTAGAACACTCACCTTTGTAGAACATGACATCATGACATCGTCCATGACTACAACGTTACCATGGACATGGACACTTTTCAGGAGAGCTAGCAAACATTAGCATAGGAACACACAGCATTTCTGGAATCGCCCATATATGGTCATGTTTGACCAAGTTAAAGGGGAAAAACAAAACTACTTTAACAAATGCACAATTATTGATATAGTTTTCTACCCAATAAAGATACAAAGACATGGAGAGGAGAAAAGTGGTTCATCAGCCCATAATTACATAAATAACGGAGAATGCTAACATGATGCGTCATGTTAGCATCGTGCTACATGCTAGCGCTAGCTACGACTGCAGCTTTTCGCTTCTACTGAACAATCTGTTGTGAATAAATATCTATATGGACCCAATTTAGACTTGACTTTATTTATGTGTGATCAATAAGTTCAAATTCCACCAGAAAATGGCTTAAAAGAGTGGAAAGTTGTGGAAAGTTGAAACTGTAAGCTACCGGGTCACGAATGTAATATGGAATGTTTTAATGTGAGTGATGACTTGAGAATTTTATACATTAACATGTTCACTGGAGAGAGGCTACCACTATTCCAAGAACAATGTTTTTCAATGTTATAAATATTGACCTCCATGCACAGTGAGGTTGTATAATAACTGTCTTTTAAATCCTGATATTAAGCACATTGTATTGGGATTTTTCTTTATTTTTTATCCAGTACACTGCTCAGAAAGGGACGTGCATGTCATGTGATGGTGTTACAAATGATGATGAATAGTGTTTTGATGTTGGTAAGCATTTGCATTATAAACTAGCTAATGAAGCAATAGTAACATAGACACTGCTGTGGTTGGTCATTGTTACGGTGGTAAAAACTGTTTGATCTAAAATCACTAATAACATTAGCTATAAATGACTAACAAAACATGCACACAACTCAACTGAGCTCACCGGTTATTGAGTAGATTTGATATTTTCAGTGTCATTTCTTTTTTTTTTTAAACAAACCGTTCCAGTGATAAGAAATATTGAGAGAGACCGTATCAACGATGCTGTGAATTCTTCAGCCGACATACAGTACAAACATCCGACACACATTTTCACGATAAAGTTTGAAAATGGCTTTGTAACATCATGTGATTGAATTGTACTTTAATTCTGTCTTGGAGCGACTGCAGTAAATATAACAGGGCAGTAAATGCATCGGAGACACCAGCAGCAATAAAGTCCCGCTGGCCTTGGTGCTTCAGGACGTGTCAGCTGGTGTTTGCAGTGAGTGGAGCAGTATGGCTGTCACACTGAAGTCTTATTATGACGCAGCCCGGGGTCAGAGCGAGGCTTTCGGGGGGCTGCAGGGTCCAGGGTGAGGAGAGAGGCAGCCAGTCTCGTCACTTTCAGTCCTGCTTTATACCATAAACCGGCACAAAGCCAGGCAGATCAGTGTGCACCGGAGAGGACGGGGTCTGACAGCGAGCGGTACGAGACGCTATCCAGGAGTGTTTGAGCACATTACGGGCTGTCTTTACTCATTTTAAGCATTCGACGGCCAAAGCAAAACAATGTTGCTCAGAAGGTAACATGGAAATACGGCATGTAAACAGACTGGGTTAATGTGTGTGGTGTGGGAGAAAAGATTGGTTGCAATGTCAAAAAGTCGCGGTATAAATGAATGTTCTCGTTCAAAGGCCTCGAGAAGATCCTCCAAATGTGGCTTGATAAAAAAAATAGATCAAAAGCCTCATAAAAAATGCTGTCGTACTGGAGTTTCCCATAGATAGACAAACAAGGAGGTGTCCGGGCAAGACTCGCAGCTAAGCCACACATATCCCTACTAGGGTGGGCCATCATGTATCGTTATCGAGAAATAATTTTTTGATATCGTTGTAATTTTTACAGCAGGGGTAGGCAAGTTTTCTTGGCGGAGGGCCGATTTTCTTTATTGTAAATAGACCGAGGGCCGAAGCCGCTGATTATAAGCCCAAAGTAAAGCACAACACTGGAAACATGACCATCTTAAAGGAGAGAAATGACTGAAAATTGCTTGAATTAAAGATCTTCTATGTTGAATTCGAGTATAATTTGAACTAATCCAAGATACAAATGTTCGCGCCAATGGAACAAGAATAAAAGTTGAAATCAGACAAATAATTGTTTTTCACTTGAAAGGGCACAAAATTATCTGAATTAAGAGAATAACTACTACTAAAGGTTTTATCTCATCTAAGACCAGACCAAATCTACTCAAACCTTAGATTTAATCTGTTCATTCATGTAGATTTATGTCATTTTTTTCTTAAAACGAGAGTGCACTTCTTTCAAATGCCAGTGTTGTACATAATATATGACCTCATTGGGTGTATTGACAGTATTTATAAATGTTTTCTCCCATTTTACTCTAATAATTCTAAAAGTTCTATCTGATTTGTGTAATAATGTTTCTCAAAATCATCTTGAGGGCCAGAGGTTCTGTGCTGGAGGACCAGATTTGGTCCCCGGGCCTGACGTTGCCTACCCCTGATTTACAGTATGTTACATTGAAGGATGTAAACTGCTTGAGTAGATCATATAAAGAATAAAATAAAGCATAAAATGTCACTGAATTTAATAGGCGTAAGGCAGGGATTTTGGAGTAATTTGCCCATTGTCAATTATATCGTCAAATATATATCGTTTTCATGATATTTCTTTTTTATATCGTGATATAGGTTTTAGGCCATATCGCCCTGCCCTAATCCCTACTAGTGTTCTGGGTAAAGAACATTGAAATTAGCCTTTTTCTTCAGGCTAATTTGTAGCCTTAAAGTGACTAGATGCAAGTTGGTCATTTTATGCTCACTACTGCCACCTCAGGTCTTACGCGCAGCTGCAGCTTCTATACTACGACTTTATGCATCTTGTTGAGTTTTTAAGCCACAAATAAATCAAACCGCGCGCGCGTGTGTGTGTGTGTGCGTGTGTGTGTGTGTGTGTGTGTGTGTGTGTGAGTGTGTGTGCGTGTGTGAGGACAACTAAGCCTTTTCTTGCAAAACAGTCGCCGAGTACCTGCTTTCTATTCCACCTTTTTCCCTGATCCTAAAAAGGCAACGGCGCGGAGCGAACAAAGTGGAGCCACTGAAAAAGCACAGAGCCCCCAAAATACCCGCTTAACACGTAGTAGGAGGGGCCCGAAGTATGCGCACGTTAAGTTTCGAAAACACTTAAACGCCGACCTCCCGTAACCTTTAGCCCGCTTAGCATAAACAAGCACACTTACGCACAGCCCTTACCCAAACACCCTTCCACAGAGAGAAGATCCAGACCCCTCCAGAGCAGGGGGATGATGGCGGGCGGATCGGATTCCCCACCACACTCAGGATATATGGTCCTGGGACAGTTTAGGCCCGAAGTCAGTGAGGCCCGTTCGCTAGCGCCAGGGCACAGTCAGGCGCCGACGCTGGCTGGACAGGTCAGATAGCACTTTTACTATGGGGAATATGAGAGCGGGGGTTTAAAGGCTCGGCTACTCGCGCTGCATCTCAAATGACGTCCCCTAGCCACCAATAAAGCAATAATGTGAGCCACTCCAGAGTCAAGTGGCTCTCACAGGCACTAGCGTGTGGGTGAGGATGGGAAATTTGATCAAAAGCGTTTGTCCGTGATTGATGCGAGGCTAAATATAGTGATAACACGGATAGATTGTGATGCCGGGTGATTTCATATCGGGCTACAGTTAATTTGTCACTATTCTATGGGAAAATATGGGGAAAGGCTTTGGAAGTGTGTTTTGTCAACAGTGGAAACGGCTTCTTAAAGGTGGTCCCAAACACTGCAGCAGGTTGAGAACGATTCTTCCAATTAACCTTGTCTCAGACGCAGAGCAAACAAACAGAAAACAAAGCTTGAGTTATTAGCACCAGCTGTTTCGGGGTTTGGAGGCGACTCCATATATAATGTAGACTATATATTTTCAGGGCCTCGCACAACGCACAAATCAAGTGGTCAGCGTGAGATTTCTTCAGCTTTAAACAGAGAGAGATCTCACACAATGGAGTGGCCCATTTTGGATGAGTTGGTAAATCATGATCGTGATTGTTCGAAGAAAAATAATGCAAGTTGTTGGTTGGTTTAGAAATCCCTAACGTGATTATAGTAAAACCGCCTGTCTCTGAAACTGCCTGACAGCTGATTGTCCTGAACGACCGTCTTAAGGCGAGACACAGTGAATTGGGGGGAAAAATATCAATTTGAAACCTTTGCTGTAAATGACCGATGTAAATATGAGGGGGAAATGTATTGCACGTTTTCTGTCATTTTATGTTTTCATATCAAAGCAAGACCTTTTACACTATATTTTCAGAGGCAAAATCTAATTAATGGATAGACCCAGGATTAAATGTATGGTTGCATTTTTATTGATATCTTTTGGAAGATATCAATGCGCTATTTATAAGTGGAAAAAAACGGTAACAATTCAAACATTGCCTTGCCTTTTGGGTTCACAACTCAATAAATCAGGCTAAGATGATATAACAAACAACTTAAAGGGACTCGATTGAAGTTGTCATTTTTATACTCACTACTGCCACCTCAGGTCTTAAGCGTAACTGCAGGTTCTATAATAAGCTCGTGCAGGACGGACCCGATTCAACACCTTTTTGAGTGACAGTGCAGGATTTTAGAGGCAGATGTGGTGAACAGGTCTGAGCTCATTCTACACATTAGGACATAGCTGGAACATGTAGGGCACATGTGTCAAGGTCAATGCCCGAGATGATTTTTGAGGAGCACACATTAAATCCTGAGCGTGTCAACAAAAAAAAAGTATGTCTCTATAGCCCATTCCTGTGCGGAGTCATGGATTTTTAGAGAAAAAAACAGTTTGCTCACTCCAGCCACTAGGGGGCAGCTATAATAAAAAAAGAAAGGATAGAATCTCACACAAGTCCAGCAGAGGGCACTGACATAATAAGAGATCAGGATATAAACAGCATATTATAGCCACGTGGTAAATGGCTGTTACTATAATAGTAACTTACTGCCATCGAATGTGGAGTGAATGAATAATGATTTCATGTAGCACTTAACGTGTGACACAGGCTGATGAAGCACAATTAAGTGTAAGCCATTATTTTTGAGGCCACAGTCCTTTACAATATATATATGCGGCCCGCGACCCGCCATGGGGGCTGAATTTCGGCCCCCGACCCAAACGACTTTGACACCCCTGAGGGGAGGGAAATACTTAACATTTTTAAACTGTGTATAGTCCCTTTAAAAAAGTCCATGACAGAAAAGTTTGGAGACTGTAGGAGCTACTAAAGTGGAAATGAAATTGCTAAAGTGGCATCAGTTCTTGTAAAAAAATAATAAAAAAATAAAACAATTATTCAAATGGTTTAAGTGTAACTGAGCCAATATGGCTGTTGCTTCCAATGAGAAACTATTCACCAAATAATGATATCTTGTTTGTTTAATCCTTTAATTGTTTTGGACTCAGATTTCCCTAACTATGAAGTGCTGCAAGTTGTGCAACACTCTTCACACGAAAGTCCCAAACATTCCCATCCATTGTGAAACCTTACACTGAATTACCCAAACTGAAATCCATCATCTCTTGCGCTACACTCAGAGGTTATCATCATATCCGGAAGTATTTTTTGTCGTGTTGACAGTGGTGCGAGGGTGGCCTTTGAGTAACACAGACATTTAATCCAGCAGTTTGTCTATGGAGATCCCAGTGGACTTATCTTTATTATCTGGGCCTGTGCGGACAGCGAATGTTTATGCAAGACAGAGAGATCCGCGTTCACTGACCAGAGCGCACTGCCTGGAACATGACGCCCGGTTCATCCATGGAAAACCATGGCGCTGATAAGCCATCTCTGTCTGTCACCATCCCCCATCCCACCGCTCTCTGCACCAACCGTGAAAGAGCAAGTGAGGGCCGCATTAAGGTAATTTACCATTTAGAGGAGAGGCAGTTATGGTGAAAGGGAAAGACTCTGAAAATGAGCTGTGTTTTTCTCCCATTCCATTTAACAACTGACCCTGACCTTGATGTTAAAATAATCCTTTTGTTGTTGTTGGTGAAGACCTAGCAATGGGCAGAACATATGACGAGAGAAACACACTGGAGGGAAAAAATAAATACTTAAGTCTACTCTTTTTTTCCCCTTCATGAATTAATGTGAGAAATTGTTACTCCAAAGGTTGTTTTCTCAAAACACATTTTTCTCACATTGTGAGAAACGCACTGTACCAGATTTTGCCACCAACAATAAATTCATATATTCTTACGCCTTATTTTTACACCTTAACTGCACATGATCATTTTAGAGGGACGAAAGGAAGTAATACATTATTTATTTCTCACTTCTGTCTTTTATTTATTTATTTTTTAAATATATCTCTTAATAAAAACATTCTCATATTTGGTGAATCAGTTACTACAGGAAAACAAAGCCGTTTTCAGGCCGCACAGACAAACAGTGCAGTGTTTACTTGTTGGTGCAAATGAACATTGGCCATTTTACACAAATCAATCGACTAAACATCTGATTTGAGCGGAGAACATTTTCCCTCGTTCTCCGTTTAATGCCCGGGCTTTGCGCTTCACTGGCAGTGTCTGTACAACGGAAGTGCCGAAACAAAGCATAAAGAGGCAAAAGTGGGCGGGGCAGAATAAGGTGAATACTGTATGTCCAAGTACCTAGCACCTAGACTTACCATCCTTAACAATATTTTGAAGGGTTTTCAGACGGATTTCTTAATAGCCTGATTTATTGAGTATTGATTTTGAAAAAAACAAGGTGAATATTTTTACAGACTTTTCCACTAATAAACAGCTTATAAAACTAAACAAGATATCCCAAATTCCCAAAGATATCCCAAGGTCTTTTTAACTAATGGGCTATATGCACAGTGACCCCACGTGATTTCCGCCTGTACAGTAACACCAGCGCTGTCCCTCCTCCCCCGAATCTTTTACATTCACCATTAGCAGGATCCCACACAAATGAAGCAATAGTTCAAGATTTCCTAAAGGACAGAGAGTAGAATATAGGATGTGACTGGAGCAGGTTAAAACCCATTACATGAGACGTAACGACATCACTGGAGGAAACGTCCGTGTTCATAACGGTGGGTGTCTTTTGTCTTGAGGCCAACGTTTAACACAAAATAAAAATGATTGTTAGTGCAAAGTTTTGAACGAGCCAGCGCAAAAAAGAATCGTCCTGTTAGTAGTTTAGATTTGATTGTTATTGTCAATATTTAACACTAGCCTTGAGCTCGCAAGATAAAAGCTCGACCGCCGGCGTTCCCCCGGATTCACAGCGAACATGAAGTTTGTAGCAGTTTGCAGTGACTGTCTATCAGTAGCTCAGTATTTCTTTACCAAATATTGAACTGCTGTATCTCTCTATTTGTGTCGCCCCGGATAATTGTGAATGTAAAAGAGGGGGGAACATGAAGTACAGCACCGATCTTATGGTCCAGGACGAAATCTCATGGGGACACTGTGCATATAGCAGCCCAACAAAATCATGCATTTAAACCTGACTCAATCTATTATTCGGGTTTCGGCACCAAAAAATATGGGAAGTTTGGGGGCATTTTGGGCATAAAAGGCTTTTTTTTTTTTTATATCAAAACACAAAATGACAGAAAATTTGCAATACATTTTTTTTCTCATATTCATACCTCTACAGCAAAAGTATCTATAAATGTTAAAAGTTCCCCATTCATCTGTAGTGTCTCGCCTTAAACAAATGACTTTTATTTCTTCTTCCAGATGTTCCATAGATACAGACGGCATCTCGTCATAGAAGGGGGCGTGGCTTCGCCGAGGGGGAAAAAAACTCTTTTTAGCCATTTTATGGTGGAATATGAACTTATTAACCGCACATAAATAAAGGCAAGTGTAAATCGGGCCGATATGGATATTTTCTCACAGCAGATTGTTCAGTAGAAGTGAAAAAACAGTTAGCTAACCGCTAGCTTCTCCGTTATTTATGTATTTATGGGCTGTCGAACCATTTTGCTCCTCCCCATGTCTTTGTATCTTTATTTAGTAGAAAACTATATTCATAATTCTGCATTTGTTAAAGTAGTTTTTGAATAATTAGAGAAAGTTTAGATTTTTCTCCAAATTGTTTTCCCCCTTAACTGCTTTCAAACATGACCATATATGGGCGATTCCTGAGATGTCATCTGTATCTATAGCAAGATACTTATTTCAACTGTGTGTTTACTGACTGGAAAAACACGACATCCTAAGCCCTCAAATCATTGCATAACCTTATATAGTCCACTCCCGATGACGCGTCGTCTCCACGCCCCAATAATTTCATCTCCTGTCAGAAACAAACACAACACCAGCATGCAACATGTCGCGTGACGGCATAAAGCAGCTTCTAATAATTTGTTCTGTATGGGTTCATGTGTTTTAAATGGCAACAAATCCCGTTCAGTGAAAGGCTTAAGATTTCGATCCTCCACCCACCACTGTCTGCGCACACGCTCCGCCTCCAGCTTTACAAATGCGGCACGCAATCTTTCACGCTCTTTCAAAACAAGGGTAAACTTTGGTGCCGCCAGGATAACTCAGGAAAGAAAGAAAAAAAACGGCGGACCAAGCAAGGATTAACCTCAAGTGTGTCACGCCACTCCTTATTTCGCAAAACACCCACAGGAACCTTCTCACGCACCCGAATATCATGCGAATGTGGGACTATTGGGTTACAATCACTTTGAGAGCACAGGTTTATTTTACTTTGCTAAACTTTAAATAGCCCCTGTAAACCGGCTGTGACAGAGTGACTTAATCTTCTTAGTAATGACAACTTGCTGAAATGTAGTAAACGGGCTTTTACATTGGCCCACATAAGGCCCTCAACCGAACTAATGAGCCCATGGGCAGAAGTGAGAAAAATCCTTGGGCATGAAATTATAATCTGACTGCGTCCTAATATGTGGAAATGGGGTAATCCAGCTTTCGCAAATATAAACAGTTGCTGCAAAAAAAAAAAAAAGAAGAAGAAGTTAAGTGCTAATATGCAAACTCTGGTTCATGCAGAGGAGGTCAGAAGTTTAGTTTGGATAGAGCAGGTTTAAGGCAAGGCGGTAGGAATTTATTTGTTTGTCCGTAAAGTCACTATGCTGAAATCAATTGTCGTTTTGTTTTGTGTGTTTTTTTTTTTTTTTACGTACAACAGTTGTAATGATTTGTTCACAATTCCAAATATGTTTACATGATGGAAGAGTGTATAAATTTGCTTTTTATGCACTTATATGCTTTGGTTCTTGAGATAATTATCCAATCAGAAAGCAGTCTGAGGCCCACACTTTGGGTTGCCAGATCCTATGGCCAAATCCAACTGAGACTACCCTCTCACTATCAAAGCATCTGTCCTCATTCAAGTCCTAATTTATGCTAATGCAGCCTCCTATAGTTCTCTCTTAACACGTTCTGTGCTTGAGGTACTGTATATGTCCACAAACACCTTGTGTGCAGGCAGCTTAAAAGAACCGGCCACTGTTTTTCCACACTGAGATATGTTCTTACCTGACCTTAGACGAGTTGATATGTACCCTCTTTGTGCGTGCCTGTGGAAGAGCGTGGTCGCGTCTAACTTCACCCCGTTTGGAGCTATAGGAATACATCGGGAGAGGCGAAATGCTAACAGCGTCTTTGGTCGTTTTGCGTGACTGAGCGCACACACAAAGACCAGACAGGTACTCATCAACTCGTCTAAGCTCAGGTAAGAACATATCTCAGTATGAAACAGTCCGACCAAGTCAAGTAAAGCAATCTGGACGTAAAACCACATGCATATCATTCTGATGTCCGCAGATGGGATGTTTTTTATTTGACCCTTATTTATCCAGGAGGTATAGAAGACAGGTTGAGTGCAGGATTACATGAATGAAACGCACTCTTCCATACGATATTTTTTTCCTACTAGTCATAAAGTCACTTAATCAGCTTGTTTACATTTCGGATACGTAACTATGAGTTAATAGCATTCATACTTGAGCCTTGAACTGAATCGTGTTTTCCTGTTGTAAGTCAAAAGCTGAAAACCCAACAAAGATTCTGCCTCAGTGACTTATCTGTTATATGAACCCAAAACAATAAAACCCCCACCACACAGAAATGAGTGTCTAAAGGCTACTGCAGCAGTAATGCATGGATTAATGGGCTTCTATAAGGTCTTGTTTCAAAGGCAGTCTGTTATTTAAAGCAGCCATTTTAAATTGGCTGCTTTAAATTACAGATTTATTTGCACTTTGGACCTAAACTCCATTTGCTAAAAAGTGCAACGCATTTGTCACATCAGCTGGGCTTTGTACCTCATCCATTAACCTCTGTGAGCTAATTGATGAATAGAATAATTCACTGTTTTAAGAGGCTGGAAAACAACAATAATGTACAGAATGCTGCTTTCACTGACCCAGACACTCGTCCCCAGGGCTTCAGCATTAATGCATGATCTGTTCAAGCTGTTGGTTCATAATGGTCCTATTTACAATAACTCCTTCACTGATGCACTAAAGCTGTTTGACTGATGTTGTTTTCAAATAAAGCAAGCAGCATTCTCAAATGGATGTTTACAGGTGCCAAAAAAGCCACCAAATCTACGGGGTAAATACTTTGACTCAAAGGAAGTCAGTTCCTGTGATTGTATTGTTCTGTATTGTATATGTAAACCATTTATACATTAATTTCCTAAATTAATGTTTTTACTTCTCAGTATTTATTCTGATGTCAAGGTAGTTTCAAATCCACCTTGTTCATGCATCATGGTGCCCTTCACAGCACGGATCGGTGCTCCTTCATAAGGCCCGATACACGGGAGGCGATGTTGCTCCTCTTCAGTTCATTTCTTATGGAACTATAGCGCGACAAGGCGAAAATCGTCCACCTGAAAGGCAACATCCATGCATGCTCGTCCACGTAGACGTGCACACGCGGGCTTGTGATGGCTGAAAAGCTGAAAAATGTTCAACTTTTGTTGCCTGGCACTACAACCAATCAGCAAGGGTTTAATTGACAAAACAATGATCTCAGAGTGTGGGATTGTTTATCAATTCCCCAATATTAGTCAGCCTGTTAGAAAACTTGATTTCCCACCACATGCTTCCCATGCTTAAAACAATGATCGATGATAGTAATAATGTCCTTTCATCTCTACACCATGTAAAATACCCTCCAATATATAGCAAAAAAAAAATCTGTACGTGTGTCGTTTCCACACTATCCGAGGTAGTTTGTCACGTCTCGTGTGTTGGTTTTCACCTAAAGCTGCGTACAAACCAAACGCCTTTCGGGCGTCAAAAACGCGCCTAAAGCCCATAGTTAGACGCTTGTGCTTACCTGAAGTCAGACGCTTGTCACACCGACGCTCTGTCCGCACATCAGCGTGTGTTCATAGCGCTACAACAGGCATCACGCAGATTAGGCCACTGATTTAAAGGAATAGGCCACCGTTTTTATATACTGAGATATGTTCTTACCTTAGCTTTGACGAGTTCTTTAGGACCTGTCTGATCTTCACCCGTGCCTTCAATCACGTAAACACAGCGCAGACGGCATTAGCATTTAGCCTCTCCCTCTCTCCACTATAGCTCCAAAACTGGTTAAGATAGAAGCTACCAAGCTCTTCCACGTTTTCCCTATTTAAATATGGTTACATGAAGTGTTACACTACAAAGTATAATTACACAAAATTAAACAATGTGGATTTTCTAAGCGGATAAAAGGGGGAACTATATTGTAAGGCGTAATAATACCTGGAGTAGTTCGAAATCCGTGCAGTAATCTTCACTTTACTGCGCGGTAATCTTCACTTTACTGTGCGGATGCCAAATTACTCCTGGTATTATTACGATGTTTGGTGTGAACGCACCTTAAGAGGAGATGGGTCTCACCAGTCACTGTTGTTTGTTGCCCACCATGTGTTGAGCCTATCATAGATGGCTGAGGGCTTGAGTCCCTTTGAGGAGGTGAGGAGGATGTGTTCCTCCTACTGGAGTCAGCTGAGCTGGGCTCAGGCATCTATTCAGGACCCTTTGGAGGGGTTCTGGGCCCGTTAAGTGTTGGTGGAGGGACCATGTCCCCTGGATGGCCTGGAAACACCTTGGGATCCCTTGGCTTTGTTGGAATGGTGTCTGGGTGTGAGGGGTGTCTGGGTGTCCCTGCAGAGTCTGCTATCCATGCGATCTGGCACCAGGTAAATAGGAAGATTGCATTTTTCCCCCGGGCTGCACCTTGGGCTCCCTTGCAGGAGGTTTTCCCACATACACGTACGTATATTCCCATAATATTGTTATCAAATGACCTGTTCTGTTGACAGTCCAGACAAGCTTCCTCTGTGTCTCCCATGGGACATATCAACCATGGCTTTTCAGTTCCTCTGTGTTACACCCTGATGTTATCACAATGAGAAAGACCAGCCACCGAACATCACTTTGCTTAAATAATGGGCTTCAGTGACAGTCTATCAGCTTCATAAATCCCTCCCTATAATTAACAGAATTGTGGGGTCTGGTTAGTATGCCACACCGCAGTCAAGAGCATTTGTTTATTAACGGCTGGCTGGCTCGTGATTACTCAACATTTGACAAGAACAGATTCTCAGTCATGCACATTTCGTTCCTAACCATCTAACACTATGAAGACAGCAAGGCTCTGATGGATCCTCCCAAGGGACTGATAGTGTCGCCGGATAACGGCACACGTGTTAAAAGATGCAAGATAAATCTATTCAACACATCTGATTGGTTTTGATGATGATTTACAATTCCAGGTGGAGATGCCTTCAGGTGACACAGCAGAGCAACTGAACATGCAAATTAAATTGATTTTTTTCCCCCTCCATCTCATCTCTCTAATGTAATGTTTTTACTCCTTAGAAAGTTTGTTGACAGTTCAGACAAAGTTGCAGCATATAGTGGTTGTTGTAATAAATGTGAGATGGTATAGTGTGCTCTCTTGGGAATAAGGATCCAATTTGCTGGGGAGAGGGGAAAAATTGCTTTCAGTAGAAGAAACGTGTTTTGAGAGAACATCCAACTTTTTCAGCACCAGTAAACTGCCAAAGGGAAAAAACAGCATGTGGCTGACTAATCCATAAAATGCTTTAGATGCAAAAGATTTCCCTTTTGGTGAAAGAGCCATTTATATGTTTTGAAATGTCTAAATGCTGAACACATGATCCATTTATCTTGTTGGTCAAATTGAACCGCTTTAAACAATAATAAAAGAGAGAATGACATGTGGGTCTGTGAGTGGTGTTCACTCACGGAGCCAAATGTTGCCACTGATTACGCTTGTTGCTGTTGTGTCCTTGAGTAGGAGTATTAATGCAGTGGTTCCCAGAGTGGGGGTCGGGACCCTTCGGGGGGTCGCAAGGCCTAGATGACTTCAAGATGCAACTAAAAGAAAAATGTGACTGTTCTTAGTGTATTGTGGCAATAAAACCTATTCTGATTCGGACATTTTTTTAGTGTACCCAGCCTATAATTTGTGAAATCCATTAAATTATTCAAAATAAACTGTTTAAACACATAATAACTTGATTTTAAAATGTGTTTCTGCCCTAAGGCTGGTTCCTTTGAGTGGAAGGTGAAAAATGCTTAAGAATGTGGCCATTTCTAGTAATAATAATTTTAAATAGCCCTTTTCTGGACACTCATAGACGCTTTACATTGCACTATTCGTTCACTCCATACTCTATGGTGGTATACTATTGTAGCCACAGCTGCCCTGGGGTAGACTGACGGAAGCGAGGCAACCAGTCTGCGCCATCGACCCCTCCGACCACCAACAACCACTCACTCACACACTACATTTGCTAGGCTTCCTGGTGTTCCCAAATGCTCTCCCATCCAAGTCCTGCCAGGCCCTTCCCTGCTTAGCTTCCAAGGTCTGACGGGATTGGGCAGAGCAAAGGCGGTCTGGCCATTTATCATTTCTGTTGGTCCACCAGCTCATTTAGAACCGATGTTGGTGTCGTTGCCAGTTGTGGTGCTGTAGTGAGTCAACCGTGGGGTTTCAAATGAGAGAGGACTATAATCTCTGCATTGGGTCGGGTATATTTGGCAACAAGTGATGTGCACAAAATTGACCAGTCAGAAAAGAAAAATGCATGTGTAAGCTGGGTCGGTTAGATGACGGCATCAGAGCATCTGCAAAACTGCAGCTCTCTCAAAATGGTCCAAGGAAGTGACAGTGACTCAGTGATGGGTGACAAAGTTCGCTGCTCCAATCCAAGTGACTAAAGGAGGTACTTGTCCCTGGAGGAAAAGAAAAAAATGTCTTTTGATCTTTCAATGCCGGTAGGGCACAAATACAAAGCACCTTGAGCTGGTTCAGGGCGAGGAGTACCCACATTTTGGATGAACCAATTGTGTATGTTTTAGAACAATGGGGGTTAGTAAATCCAACTCAGCCACCATGTCACCTGTAGTTTAAGCAGCAAATGTTTTTTCGGGTGATTGGTGGAAGTTATGATTCTTTTGTGATCTTGTAAAAGTAAAGCAGTAGTGAAAGGTGCGCTAAGTTTTTGCTCCTGACTTTTACACACAGCTGAAAACATAAATAAAACTAACAAATGCCCCGCGGTGATGCGAGTGTGAAAGTAGCTGAGGCTTAATGGAAGAATCATACAGGCCTGATATATTGTGACCAAACAGCCATGAATCACGAGCGAATAGAGAGTGAATTAGTATCGGGACAGGTCTCCTCCCCCAGCGCTGCCCTGCCTCCCATCATTCACCGTGATGAAAGATGGCTGCTCTTTCCCCCGACGGGATATTTCAGAGCCGTGTGAGGCGCGGATCATTAGGGAAAGCTTTTACCATTAATAAGCATACGCTGTTTACGGCTATGAGAGGCAATGGGGGTGAAGCCTTTCGAGGAGGGCATCCATCTTCCCCACGCCGACAAATATCAGCAGATCCCAGTGATATTTACTGTATCGGGGGAAATGACCATCTCCATCATGCGCGGCGACGTTATGGGAAAGTTAAATTTGGTTGAATGGGAGAAGTTTGTGGGGAGAGAGGTGCATTTATGGAACGTGAGCTATACCACCTAGTAAAAGCTGGGTCTACTCAAACCACAGAAGCTACGTTTGATATGGGAGACCGTGAGGGAATACAACGTAGCCTGGCTGTGGCGTGCGAGGTCAGAGGGTCCGCTGGCATAAAAATCTGCACTTCTATCCGTCCACTCCGGGGCCGCTGGGGTTGCATAACTTACCGCCACCCTGTATGGACTGAGAGTCCCTTTGGGGGACTCTGAAGTCATGCTCCGCTAATGCACAGGTTTTATTTAGTCATTCTCCCTAAAACAGCCGCTAAAATGCCATCTCCTCACATGCACAAGAGCACACAGAAGTTAGTTCTTCTGTGCCCTCTTAACACGGATGAATGGACTGGCCCCTCCTTCTTCCCCACGGCACAATAGATTACAGAACGTTTAATGTGAGCATACATTCATATTCCCCCGTGAGACCCAAGGGAAATCTCCAGCACTCCATTACTTTACCATCAAATTAGGAAATGTGTGCATCCATCACACCAAAGATGTTTAGTAGTGGTTTATCGCCGTGAGACATCCTATGTTATTGTAGGTTTTTTTTTTTTTTTTTTTTTTTTTTTTTTCTTCCGTGTGACCTAGAAGTTGCAGTTTGCTCAGGGCGTCGGGCACAGGCAGCTCTGCTCTTGTCTTATCATAATTAATAAATAACTAGCTTCTCCGCTAACAGGCTGGGTTACAGATAAATAGATAAGCTGAATGGAGTCGTGATTTCTTGCACGCGTCACCAAACAACTCCCGGAAAAATACCTGTACTTCCTTGACGGTATTAGGGACTTTTTGTTTGCCATGAGGGCTTGTCTCTGGTTGGGGTGAATGATTAGCCCAACAACTTCATTTTTACCATCAATCCAACATTTCCTACTCCCTATGTTGTGTCTAAACTTGCCACCAAACAACTTGTGGCCACTACAGTGTTGCGTCTCTGGAGGATTTTGTTTCGGTGCGGCGGATTGGTCCCCCCCCCCCTTCTGAATGCAGATTGCACACACTTGTTCCCCGTCGCCGGCCCGTGTGCTGAGTGATGCCCCGCTAATTAAAGGCTCTCAGTGAAAGGTCGGGGGAAGCAGATGCACCACTCGACCTTTTCCAAAACATCATCATCGGATCACGAGAAAAGGCTGTGTGTAAACAAAGAGCAACATTAGCACAATAAGATGCTAACACGGGAAAGGTGGGGCACCGGGCAGTCAGGAACAGACAAATCTCTCTAAAAATCCAGTTTTGATCTGTTTTATTAAATGCCAATGTCAATCTCTTGCTTGTAAATATAAATATAACACTCCGCCCTATTTGGTGACATGAGCGGTCAGCCGGTCACAATTGTACATCAGAGAGAGATAGAATGATGATGTATCAGTGGATATCATGCCATTAGCCTACATTCATACGAGCATTATTATGGGCTAGAGTCTCGCTTGGGGCCAGCCAACAAACCAAATATAAGTTTGGCCTAATTTGATATTTATATAATGTTTATCATATTCAAAAACTGAAAGACAGGTTGGGGGTGCAGGCTCAGAATTGGTTTGGTGATTATGGGTTTTTCAAAAAATGTGAAGGACAGTTTTGTGTTCACTAATTTATGATGTAACAACATCCAGGAAATACAGATCAGAGCACTTCAGCACTAGAAGAAGAAACAACCAAACAACCAAAGTAAACAGGATTGATCAAGGTGAATACTAATCCAGGAATATTTTATGACATAAAATGTTATAACATGGTTTGACCTGTTATCTGGCAGCTTAGGGTTAGCAGTTATACAGTGCCTCTCAAAAGTATTAATACACCTTGAACTTTTGCACATTTTGTCATGTTTACAACAATTAACATAAAGATTCTATTTTGATTTTTTTACTGAACGTTCACACACAAGTAACAGACAACTGTGAAGTGAAAGCAAAATGATACATGATTCTGTTCTTTTTCAAAAACTAGAAAAGTGAAAAGTGGGGCGTGCATAAAAGTATTTTGGGGTATGAAGATTTGCCATCTAGAGACATCGAGAGATATTTTAGCCCATTCCTTTTTGACTGGAGAGTTTACAGCCTTTAAGCCAGTGTGATACCTCAGTTGAAAGCCTAGACCAGGGGTAGGCAAAGTCAGGCGCAGGGGCCAAAACCTGCCCTCCATCATTGAACCTCTGACCCTCAAAATGATTTTGAGGAATATTATTGCACAAGTCAAAGATCAAATGCCTGTTAAAATACTCCAAATGTGAACATACTGTCAATTCCTTTGAAGTTTCTTGGCAGAAGACCCATTTAGGCAATATACATGATGTACAACACTGCCATTTTCAGCTACCTTGTCTTCACTTCACTTTATTTCACTTCACTTCACTTCATTTTACTTCATTTTATTTCATGACCCTGATGGAGCAATTGGTTTTACAACACAAGGACACATAAAAAAAACATAAAAGAGAAAAACATCATGCATTCACCAATCCAACAAGATGCCCAAATGCAGACCTCTCAATCAACAGAGTCAGTGGCAATTTTAAGTAAACTATTCCTCCTCACACAGACTTTGACTGTATACTCCTACTATGGTCAGAGTTTAGAATAGAGATGGCTACAGGTATAAAGGAGTGTTTGAATCTGTTTTTCCCCACCAGTGGAACCCTGAGCCTCGAACCAGAAGGAAAGCAACAGAATTCATCATGAAGAGGATGAGCATCATTAGGCCGAATGCTCAGAGCCTTCAGCGTCACCTGTCCAGAATACAGCTCAGAAAGTGGAGCCTGAGGAGCTCCCAGAATCTTAGCACTCAAATTTACAATTTTGATGAGTGGCTTTTTCGCTTTGATGTTGAGATTTCCAAACCAACACATCATAGAAAACGTTAGCACTGTCGACAATGTTTGACAATAAAGTAAATCGGCCCTCCACAGAGCAAACTTGCCTACACCTGGTCTAGACCTTCAAGTTTCTAAAACTATGTGAAAGGTCTGTGTGAGTGAAACAACAATTTACTAAACCACCCAAAACCTAACCCTAACTATAGCTCCCTGATCATGGGGACAACAAGTAACAGGTTTTGAAAAAAAAAAGGTGATTTTTAAGTCTCCTTGAAGTGCATTCAGTTCTTTGATAATAAAACTGCATTGACACGGACATGGAATTCGTGGCCCAGAAAAACAAAACTAACTTTTTGGCAGGCTGAACTTCAGTCTTGCCATTGTGTGGATCCAGAACTTAGGCATCACTAAACCCTGAGCAAACCCACCTATTGTGAACCCTCCATGTCGACTTGTCCCTGCATTAATTTCTGTTCATTCTTATTCAAACCCCTACGACTCCCAGGGATGGGATTTGACTTAATGAAAAACACTGAATCTAAAAATACACAAATGTCAAAACAAAAAAAACAGAAGAAGAAGAGGTTTATTCGAGTGCCACGGAAGACAAATACTCCAGCGTGGCAGACGAACGTGGAAGAGAGAAGATAGAGGCGGCGTGCTGTCTTGAGTGAAGGACAGCCAGTAATGCTTCATCGCTGCAGCGGATACTCCGGCAGTCAGAGCCTGCCTACTGTTCCCCCCGAGGATCGCTATTTAAATCCCATTATTGCTGTTATTCTTGACTCTTCCGATGACGTCGGCCCGCTGCATCACAGGAGAGTACAGCTCCGCACCTCTTCGAGCGATTCATGATTTATGCTTGTTGTACTTACATGCCAAAGTGCGTCATCGTAAGTGTTGAAGGCGCATTGAAGTCGGCCCTGTTAAACGCGGCTCGCTTTCCTTTGAAAGAACAGCGCTCGGGAGGGTACCAACAAGCCACCGCTGCGTCGTGAATTTGCTCTAATGAGTTGCTCCCAGCTTTTATTACACACCTAATCATAATATATCCACAAATGATGCTCATAAAACTATATTACGATTTTAAAAATAGCACTGACAATTGTTTCTCTATAGTAGCCTGTGGACACATGGTAATAAGGCAACATTGGAAAAGAAATGCTTATGCTCGAATTGCTGGGTGTTTTTTGTTTTTTGTTCTTTTTTTTTCTTTTTTTATAAATAACTGACACTTGAAGATGCTCAGCTAAGATAATGGGTTAGGTAAATGCATTCTCCGGTACTTATGCATTGAAGAAGAAGAAAAGAGCAGGCGAGAGTGTGTCTTTTCTGCATGGTTTTAAAAGCACATAATAACAGGAATTATGCGTAAGAAATAGCAACATGTAAAAGCAAGGTTGGAGTGCTCTGAATAACCCAGAGATCCCAATTTAAAAGACATATAAAAATCTATTTTTTTGTGCAGGGTCGTCGGAATAGGAAGACTGGGGATAAAAGGTGCTGCTTTACTCACAGCTCAATGCAGGAACATGCCCTCAAATCGTCTTTCATTGGCGAATATATTGAAAAACCTGTAGTAATGGGCCCACTGAGGTGGTTTGCCTAGTTAAGTTCATACTTATGTGTCAAATAAATGGCAAAACCAGAAGGGACCAAATTCTGCAGCCACAATCCCACACTGAAAACTTTATAAAAGTCTTTATACCATGCAGAGAGGAGAGATTAGTTTAGAAAATGGCCTTTTGACAGAATGCCTAGTTTCTTATTGTACGATTTAGACAGACAGCTTCTTCCACAACGCATGACTATTCCAAACTATTCTTTAAGTAAGTAAGTGCTTTATTTGTCATTGTACAACCGTACAACGAAATTGTGTTAGTCCTGAGCCGCTGCGACTGAACCACGCTGCCACTGTGGACCGACCTGAGCAGCATGCTTTTGGGGGTAGAGGAAACCGTAAAGCACCCAGGGGAAACCTGGCTGGCTGCCTTCAGTCCTCCTTTGATCCTCTGAAACGGTGCAGCACCTCCTGTTTCAGAGCGTGGTGTCCTGTACTGATCAGCTCCTCCTCTTCCTTCCTCCTGAAAAACAACTCCCTCCCTCCGCTCCACAACAGTCTTTCACCATCTTCTGGGAAGAGCCTAGTGGTTAATCTGTTTTATTCTCCAGTGAACGTTCATTAGCCAGGACAATAGAAGGCATGTGTGGCTTAGCTGTGTGTCTTTCCTGGATACCTCCTTGTTTGTCCCTTTTTTGCTTCCTGTAGCTCCTCTTGTGATGCCTCCATTGTGCTGCAGGTGTGGGGGGCTCTTGGTGCCTCAGTGTCTCAGAAGAAGAAATGTGTAGGTCTCAAATAGGTTTAGCTGATAAGCTAGCTGTTTACTTTTAAAGAGCTGCTTTCTTCAGGACCGTTATGGACTCTCTGCAGTAAAAAAAGATTCACAGATCCACATAAAAACATGGCAAAGACGTACAAAAGTATTAATACAATGTGGAACACAGAAACCATAAATGCAGTGTGCAGAAAAAGGCAGAAAATGCAGCTGCACCGAGAGAGAGGGAGGTTGCTGCTGGTCGCCGCGTCTTGAAAGGTTTCATATGGAAAAGACGGACATACCAACATACTTTTGCAAATGATTATCTACACCGCATTGGTTATTTTATGTTTTATTTTCAAGATCCTACCCAGAAATGGAAAAAAGGAAAAACCTTGAATAAAGCTGGAGTGCTCTGTGCGAGTTACCGCACACAATATAACAAATGGATGGTGGCGTATCAATTCCAACAGATGGCAAAGTTGTCACTGCTCATATTTTAGGCTGACAATCCATATCTCAAATCAAGCAAACACAAACAATACACCAAAGGGAAAAAAAACACACGGCAAAAAATAAATAATTTTGCCAAACTTTTGCGCGATGCCTCCTCCCGTATTGTACATGGCGGCTTTGAAATGAAAATGCGGCGCTTGGGGACATGCGCTGCTGACGGCGGCTTGTTGTTGCTTGCTATTTTCTGCTCTTGTGTGGAGAGGTTTTCATCTTGGCGTGACCCCCGCTGAGCGTTCGTTACAAACGCTGTTAATGAACGACCTCGACTCAGCATTGTTTGGGCTGCTGCTTTTTGTTAGGCTTTCCATGGTTCCATTAACATTTATTGTAAGTCGATTGCACATGAAAAGAAAATGGCATGTAAAGTAGCTTATAATTCAGCATGGCATGAATACTCAATGGCAGTGTTGTCGTAAGTAGGCAAATACTGTTATAGCTGCTATTTACTTGGAAACAACTGTAGATGTGATCGCAAAATGTATACAGTGTAGCGCTTTGAGGAACTTGGTAATACAGGCTTGAAAAGTACAATATAAGTGTAAGCCATTATTATTATTATTATTATCATAAATGTTTTTGTTGTTGTTGAACAAAATATTGAAAGTAAACGATCAAGCTCCTCCCCCTCTCTCCTGATTGGACCTGACAGGCCAGTTCACAGGAAATCTCGTCTCATTGGTCAAAGTGATGGCACCGGGGATTCTGATTAATGTCTGGGAGAAAAAAATATATTTATATAATATATACGGTATATATATATATTTCAATATTATACCCAATCTATTACATTGGTAAAACTTACACTTACAGACTATCACTTTAATGTGAAATTGACCTTCTGACATACTCCAAATGCATTACACAATACAATAATACAAGTCTCTGAATAGAAAACAAAGCGCGAGCAAAGAATCCTCCCATTATTCCATGCTTGGTGAATATCAGAAGAGCTGTGACCTTGAGTCTCCTACACAACATCAACTCACGTCTTTGATTATTTTAATAAATAACTTTTGCCTGCCTCTGTCTGTGTGTATGCACCACATGTAGTAGTAACAGAAAAACAACCAGTGGTGCAGGAGTGTAGCGCCTTCATTCACTTTGATAGATCCGTCTGAACTCAGCTTGAGACTTTGACCCACTTTGGCTTGTTGCTGCCTGTTTGGTAAATATTGAAACACGTCTTTGGCAAGAGCTGGGAGAGCCGTTTGAATTTAAGTATGGGTTTTGGTCATGTGCATATGGCTGCCTTCTCAGTACTTTCTTTGAGACCAGTTTACAGCGGCTTTAGGTTGTTAAACATGCTCAGTTTATACATTATAGGTACAAGTGTTACTCGTGATTCCTATCATGACTGAGTGGTTAGTCTTCTTGCCTCGCCCCGGTTCGATTCCTAGACCCTATAAGCATTTCTGTGTGGAATTTGCATGTTCTCCATGTGTCGGTCCCGGTGTTAGAGATGGGTTCCACTATAACCTCCTCAGCCATACGCACTTCTTTCTCTTCTCTCTTTATTTCTATTTGCAGAGGACAAAATGTCGCTACAGGGGCAATTAAGCACACCAAACCTTAAAGGTTATCTTAATAAATCCTTTTCGTAGTCCCTGTGGGGGTACTACAAGTGTTTATGGGATGATTGGAGGGTCTTTCATCTCCCCCTGGTATCTCTGGACAGAAAACCATGTTTGCAACTTGACTGCCACCGGTCCGGAGAAAGCAATACACACTAATGGGATCACGAAGAAGAAGCTAACATGCTAACGGGCAAAGCTAACTGCGGGCTAACGTCACTTTAAACAGTATTTACAGCAAAGTTTGAGTGGAAAAAAAAAAATCCATTGTATAATTGAATGCACAGTAACCCTCTCTCCCTTCGCCTTTCCTGTCAGCGTAGTATTTACTCTCCAAGACAATTAATAAGTTAAAAAATCGTAACTTGCTACTACACCTGCAGTTGTGCTTATGGCCTCTAGGGGGAAGAGTTACTTAGTACTGCTTTAAGGTAAGATTAAGTGAGGGGCTTTTTTTTTGTGTTCACTTGCAGTATATAATTGTGAGGTCTGTATGTTCAGAAAAAAGAGACATTATCATTATGTTTGGCATCAAGAGGCATTAAGACGTGACATTTAAATACAGGTTTCTGATTTTCTTTCTGACAATTGAGATTTGTCTCCTGATCTCCTCACGAATCCAATAAAATTTGCCCTTTCTTCTTTCCATTGCACTTACTACTGTCAGACTAAGGATGATATGATTTCCAGCAATCTGCAAATATTGAGAGTTCTACTCCTAATCCTCTCCCCCCATCCTTCTTCCATCCATGATCCTACAGTAGCTTATCTGCCTTTAATTGCTCTTGTGTATGCTTTATCTAACCCATCCCCCCGCTCTGTCTGTGCTGGTATTCTCGGTCTATTGAAGCATCAGATGGCCTGGAAGATACTACTACAACTACTAATTTCTCACTCTTATCACTAAACTGTAAGCAGACAGGCCCCAAGGAGCTCTGTGTTCCCGTATCGAGGAAGTACACTCTACAGTAGATGCCACGAGGAATTTTCTTAGAGAGAGACACATAATTGTTTTGGATGAGCTTTGGGTATTGTTCATGCTGACATTGGTTTGTTAAAAAAAAAAAAAAAAGAGTGTGTGGATGGCAAAAACTAAAACAAATAAATGGCAGTATTGGCAGAATTTGGAAATCATTAGAATCGTTTAAGTTGGATTGGGACATTCTTACTTTTAGGCTGCATTTTAGGTCTTGGATCAGGGGTGTCCAAACTTTTTTTCACTGAGGGCCACAGACAGAAAAATATAACAACTGGGCCATACAGTAGAGGTCAGATATGTAGTGTCACCTCTATTGTATTTAAGTTAGCAAATTCAATAAAATGTTAACCATGCTTTATAATTGAATATGCTTTAAAGAGACTAGATGCAAGTTGGTCATTTTATACTCACTACTGCCACCTTAGGTCTTAGGCCTAACTGCAGCTTCTATATTAAGCTTGTGCATGACGGCACTTTGGACCCGAAGGAACAACTTGGCACTTGTGGTGAATAGGTCTAGGCTCATTCTACACATTAGGACATGGCAGGAACATGTAGAGGGAGGAAAATACTTAAGTTCTAACAGTAAGTAAAAAAACAGCCTTCATCTCAGCTTTCTATTAATGGATTTTCATTTATTTTATATATATTCAATTAAAGGAAAAATCAAAAATCAAAATTGCCAAATGCCGGAACAAAATCAAATTTTTTTTTAGAATTTCCAGCAGGCCAATTAAAAGTGGCCGCAGTTGGCCCGTGGGCCGTAGTTCGGACACCCCTGTCTTAGATCAATATATGTTTGGCAACCTTTATTGAGGTTGTGTAAATAGACACATGGCAAAACTATTTCTATTTAGTCGTTCTGTCCTGCAATTGTTGGGAGGGAGGAAAGCTTTGCCATAGTATTTCAAAGCACAATATAACTCTCATTGTTTACAAAGTTAGTTACTGCAACTCAATAGAAGACCTGCTTCATGTTTTATGTTCTATATAAAATTGTCCTTGATCTATAGGCGATGTTATCGGGGCGTCGTGGCCTGCAGGGTCTACCCTTGGCAAAAAGGTCCTAAGTCAGACAAAGAGCAGTGCTGATGCCCCTCATGATGAGAGACCAACAAGCCCGGTCACATCGCTCGGATTGGCAGCACCTGGTGGCTGGCCCTCCCCTCATGGGGCCCAGCTGGTCTACACCCAAAGGAGCATCGACCCAGCACCTGCAGGAAGGGACATCTCAGACTGCTTCCCAAGCAATCTGGCAATATGCGGAAGGAAATGGATGAGATGAATGAAATGACACAAAAGCAAAAGGATTTCTACTGACATTGAAAGGCACAGCGGGGGGAAAGGGCGGTTCATGCCTAAGGATACTTCTGTGTAGATCAGAGGAGCCCAGATCAAACCATCAACTGCAACAACCGTCCCAATATTGATCAACACTTTATCTCCTGAGCCACCGTCGCCCTTAAGCAACACATTATAGAGGACATTTAAATTGCACCGCGCTCTCCAAAGCAATGATAGAAATAAGAAATACAGTGGGATGACGCCGTGGAATTTAACCCTGAAATTTAACCCACAAACGATTTCCTTATATACACAATGCTGCCACCATGCACCTTCTGTTTCATCGCGCGAAGAAAGGGGATCAGGGGGAAGTCGGGAGGAAGAAAAACCTGTGCTCAGATGGCGGACATTATTCAGCCATGAAATTGTAACTTGGGGAAATCTGGACATTTCACACACCTGTGAGCAGTGGTGAAGAATCCCCGCTCTGCTGTTCAAACAAAGCACACGGCGACAGTTCACATGACGACCAGATGGCGCAACATCCTCCAGCACACACTGTCTAATATGCCCAACATGCGCCCTGGCGGTGGTGGCCAAAATACCACAAGGACGTGCGTAGTGCCAGGCGTTCACTTTTTTAAGCAAAGGTAAATTAAGTCAAATCTGAGTGAAGATTGCTCTACTCAAAGTCTGGGAGTCCGTGCACCCTTGTCCTTCGCCTGCCCTCAGCGGCAGTCGGGCTTCTTTCTGGCAGACGTCACCTCTGCGGTCTGTCTCTGTCGCCGTCTGCGCCGGGCCTTTTTTTGTGTGAGCCGCTGTCACTTGATTGGGCCGTATAATGTGACTCGAGTCCTCTGGGCAATCTACCGCTGCCACCGCTTGCCCGTTGCTGCTCTCGCCCGTACAGTATATCCCCGACTGGGATGAGGGGTGGTCATGTGACGCGGAGTGATTGGCGCCGGGGCAGAGCGGAGGACGGGGCGACCTCTGGGGCTGTCAGGTGTCACCGCTGCCTCTTAATTATGCATTGGGACTGTGCAGCTGGAGACCGCAGGCCCCGGCTGTAGAGACATGCAAACACCGAGTAGTCCGTCTGTAAGTAACGTGTGAAAGCCACAGCATTAGGCTCTTATGAATATACCAATGTAATATTTATTTTTCTATGAATTAAATAGCTGACTTTGTGGGGTGTGGTGATTTCATTCCAATTCCAGTAGTAATAGTGAAGGGTCACAGTGTATTTGGAATCTGTTTAAGAAATTCTAGTCACATGTTTATTTATTTGATACAAGCCCTGTATTTAGACAGCCACTATAATTTGTTGATTGAATGTGACCGCACAAAGACCTCCGTGATACAGGCATCAACAAACTCTCACCGCCACACGAGCCGCCGGAGCCACTCGCTCACCCATTACCCCGGTATATCTTTTAAGCAGGTTTCTTCACCCGCACATTCAAACACGTACACGTCTTGAACACTTTTCCTCCTGATCGCTGTAAATGGGAGCGTCTAAATGCCAGGGACTCGGGGGTCAGTTTGATTGTGTTTCTGAAATGTCACAGCAGGTGTCTCCGGTTTTAATTTAACTTAGACATTCGCTGGCATTTTCCTGAATAAGTTCGATGATACCCTTAAAGTAATAAAGTTCAGATTTATACCTGTGAAGATGGATGTGATAGCTCGAAAATGGTCACACTTTTTTTCTATACCGCATGAATCATTTCAGAGTAAAGTAGCCCAAATTGCAAAGCATTCTGACTACATTTCTCACATCCCGCAGGTAGGCTCGCTGATAACAGACAATAGCCCATTGCGTAAGGTTCCGGTGCATGTACATTGAAGCTATTCTGACAATTTGCTCAATGTCTCCTCACCTCCTCAGTCCGTGCTCTCCTATCCAATAATGCCTTAAAAAAGCCTAACAACTGAAACAGTATGTAAATGTGAACCCTCTATGTGTGAGGTGGCACTGGCTAAAACGGTAATTTACAGAATGAATTGAATTTATCCTGAAGCATCTGCCTTTTCTTTCAGGACGCAGTATTTTGGCTTGTGTTTGCATAAGTTATAGTCCTGTTGCAACATACTGCAACAGACAATGTGGATGAAATGTCTTGCTCGAGGACACAGAGACAATATGCACATGTACATGAATGCTCTTGCAAGAAATGCTTAAGGCAAGGCAAGGTGAGTTATTTGTACAGCACATTTCATGTCAAAGACAACTCAATGTGTTAAAATGAGTTGAAATACATTCAATTGCCATAGGCAGCAGTAAACAACCACACTTTCAGCCTGGATTTAAACATAGTCACATTTCAGGCCTGTCTCACGTCCTCACAGAGGCTGTTCCAGACCTTTCCTGCATGAAACTGAAACGCAGCCTTACCATGCTTAGTCGTGACTCTAGGAACTGCCAAGAGACCCCTGCCTAAGGTTCTCAGAGCCCGAGGTGGTTCATATGGCTCAGTCAGCTACTGTATATACTTTGGTCCCAACCATCAAGAGTCCTGTACGGAGGCAGAGCTGTTTTAAAGTCTATTCTCTGAGCAACAGGAAGTCAGTGCGGAGTCCGGAGCACTGGACCCACAAATGTCGACACTCGCCTGGTTCTAGCATGGCTAATCAGACTACACACTTTTCCAATTCTTTATGAAAACGTGTATATCTCCTTGAGTTCGGACAGGTAGATTAACCAGTCAGAGAAAAACAAGTCACCATGCATTAAGCATTAAATGAACAAGAATCCATCAATTTTTCTTCCGCTTTATCCGGGGCCGGGTCGCGGGGGCAGCAGTCTCAGCAGAGATACCCAAACTTCCCAGTCCACACACACCTCCTCCAGCTGTTCTGGGGGGACCCCTAAGCGACACCAGGCCAGCTTGGAGACATAGTCCCACCACCGTGTCCTGGGTCTTCCACGAGGCCTTGTCCCACTAGGACATGCCTGGAACACCTCCCGCGGGAGGCGACCAGGAGGCATCCGGAACAGATGCCCGAGCCACCTCAGCTGGCTCCTTTCGAACAAGAAACAACGAACAAGAAATATCACATTAAAATATGTCATCTTCATCCAGATCAACAGGCGAACTACTAAACTGTTTTGATTACATGTGAGAGAAGTTATAAAGTTTGTTCTGATTGATTCGCAATTTGATATTCTTCAGACTTCCATTTGTGTGCTGTGAGACAAATTAGCATCTGTGATTGGAGCAATCTAAAACATAAGGGGTAATGATTGGCAGCGAGTGGACCCCCAGACGCTCCAGGTTTTGAACAGAAATCAGGAGAGGC
This sequence comes from Gobius niger, assembly GCF_951799975.1. Classification (NCBI taxonomy): domain Eukaryota; kingdom Metazoa; phylum Chordata; class Actinopteri; order Gobiiformes; family Gobiidae; genus Gobius; species Gobius niger. The sequence continues at coordinate 13,237,379 of NC_136855.1, read as the reverse complement.
TGGCCGGCCAGGCTAGCCTGGTTCATACTGAAACCCCCTAACCCTTAATTAATGAGTAGAAATATTGTTAACCAGCTCGGTTCAGATTCCCTCGCTCTCATTTGCTCTCGGTTGGTTTGTCTCACTCCTACTTTGGCAGCTCTGAAGTCACTCTGACACTAATCTAGTGGAGCTTAGTATCCCCAACTACCGACCAACCGAAAAGTCAAATAAGTGCACCCCAGCCTGTGACCTGGAGCGGGGATTTTCAGTCTCTGTCATCACTCTCATATTAAACTCAGAAGTCAGCATTACCTCGCGCCTGACGGACAGACCAAAGCTACTTCACAGCGCTCACCAAACAAACCATTTGTTCCCACTCGAAGTCTCCGGGCTGTCATTGACCCAGAGGCTGCACAATACTGAAAGAGCCCATTGAGAGGGGGCGAGCGGCGGGCAGCGGTGGGAGGGTTCGGGATAGGACTCTGGAGGGTCCCACAGATCCTGTTTCCCAGCTCAGACTGATAGGTCCAACCCGCATGAAAGACCTCTCCACTGGGTGAATTGAGATCTAGACAGGTTTCACAAAACTGGACGTGGAAACACAGCTCCGCCTTCGCGACGCCTTTCAATTGGAAACGCCATTGTCTTTGATATAAAGCCGCCGTTGGGCTGTGGATAGGCCGCAGCGCTGGCGATACGGGACATTGTCGCAGGAGGAGTGAAGGCTTCATTTAGGAAGTGGAGCTTGTTTTGTCATTACAAATTCAAGTCGGAGTCTCTGTAAGATCAGGTCTGGTCCATCAGTCAAAGCGGAGCAGCCACAGGGAACAGGCAAACATTAAAATTCCGCCAGAGTGCCCTCAGCTCAACAGAGTGAGTTAAATCTAGTCAATGGATTTAACCAGTCACTGCTGAAGATTGAAAGATAAGGATAGCAAACACCAAAACATGTGCGAATTTGAAACTTGTCGATCCTCAAGTTTTGAGGACGATATGGTCAAACCTACGGGTACAGTTTGGGGTATATCTCCATTGCCAGGTTTTTCATGCTACAGGACAGGTAATGTAAGGAGTTGAAAGAATAAAGATAGATTGCAGGGTGAAGTATGAACTTACCAGCCCCTGCACCTGATATTTGGATTCCAAAAGTAAGGAGTCAAAGCAAAAAGTTGCCAGAAAACTAAAGACTCAAGAAAAGTACAATACCTGCAAAATCGACAGCAATAAATACAAGTTGCCTACTTTGATACGTGACGCCTTTGATTATACACACATTGACGAAGGCATAACAACCAGTCAAGGCTTCAGTGCTTCTTGTTGAATTGCTGCATTATACAGTATCACCCATAGACCTACAATGCAACCGCTTGAAGAAGGACCGACCCTGACGCAGTTGTGTGGGCTGCGAGCTCTGCCCAAACCTCCATAACATTTGGATTAGCACATGAATACTCAGTTACATTTCCCATGTATTGTGCGCGAGAGGCGTCACTACACAGTCTGAAGGTCACCGCTACATAATCCTCGACTCCCACGACTCGGACCCCGCTAGGACCGGGGCAGGTTTCTGGTCGGGACCCGGATGACCCTCTGCGCGGCGGAACAAGCAGCTCATTGTTGTGGAAGACTGATGGGAGAGCTTCTGTTTGTCAAGGACATCATTGTTTAGAGAGCCGCACTTTTCGAATCGGGGCGTTTGACTGGGCCCTGACAGCGTTTTCCTTTGTGACTTTTGCGGCTTTCTGTTCGAAGACTCAGATAAACAAGTCATTGGGAAAAACCGCAGGAACTCAAGAAGTGACGAGCTTGTGGTCACATTAAGGCGCTAATAAGGTTTATTTATTTCTACGGTGTTCAGTTTGTGCAAGCTCCCAGTTTTCCGTCATAGAGAGAGGTTTCAGTGTTGTCAAATGTACCGGCTTGTTTGTTTTTTTTTGTATAGGGGACGTTTCAATATGTTTCTTCTCATTTCAATTCATTCATCGGTCTTAAATTTACCTACAAAAATCCTTGCTTTACTCGACAGGTTATCTGTGAAATGTTCTGAGAGGGAGAACAGCTTTCATGATGCAACGTGATGTCAGTCTGATTAGGTTCTTTGGGTCTTGTTGTAAAAGGGTTAGCGGTGTGATGTAATTTACACTTTGAAGAAATTTTGCATTTCTTTGGTGCTATAGTTTAAATGACCTCTACTACTTGCCGTTGGTCACTGGTGACATTGACAAACCGTTTTCCAACTCATGAGCGAGGCACCACACTCAAAAAGTGTGTTTGGGCGCGTACATTGCTCTAGAATTTGTTGCACTGAGTTGACAAAATACTTTGGAGGGCAAAGATCACTCAAAATATTTAGCTTGCTAACATTACCTAACTGAAATGATTTAATGTTTCTTACTTTTTCTCCCCCAATGTGATTTTCGACTTCAAATGAGACACGTGTCAGCGGCGTTGGGCCACACCAAAGTAGAGTGCACACATATTTGCTTGCTTGTCACCACCACCGTTCATTTCCTGAGTGCGCTGGTACAAAACAAGAAGTATGACGACCCAGGTGCTTTCAGAGTGGACAAAAAAACAACAACTTTGCTCCGGATGCAAGGCTGTTGATGACCAGTCATTGATCAACATCCCGCCACAGAGAGAATCGCTCTTCCTCCTGGTCACAAATGTTAATGGGATCGGCTGATTGTGAGATTAGCAATAGTCTGACAAATTAAGTCATTATGTAGAGCTGGAAATTACAAACCAAAGGTTACTCACTCAGCGGTTCTGTGTCAAGTGTTTCATTAAACCTTTATAGAAAACTCCTAATAAAAATGTAGAAACAATATTGGAATGTGATCTCCAGTAAAGCAAGGACGACTGAAATCCTCACAAGTTTTCGAGCTTGTGAGGATTTCACTCTAAAGGTTGGAGTTTAAAACAGTGGTTCTCAATAGGATCCTCCGTCAGCTTACCTCAACAAGCTGCAATCTAGATAAAAGTATTAATTTCAGTTGACGATAAAAAACAATTTGCAGTTTGCCCCCGTTATAGCAAACCTAATAAAATACAGCATCTTCAAATGTCCCGACACACCTCTTGAGAACGGGAGAGTGAAACTTGAATCAAAATAGGAACTACACCAGAATTAGGCCATGTCTACACCGGGTTAAACTACACTGCCTGACCAAAAAGAAACAAGTCTGGATTTAACTAACTGTTACGATCTGGGGTGGCTGCAGTTGGTCAGTTCTAGGTTCAGCGACACTATGAGCCCAACGAATGAGATCAGCTGACTACACCTCATATATACCACAGCATTTTCACACATTGGCTCTCACAGAGTCCAGATCTTAACCCCATTGGGAATCATCGATACAAGATCTTGAAAAATGAATGCCACACTGGATCTTTTGACCAGCAAATATGCGCTGTAATCAAAGCTAAAGGCGGTCCAATGGTTAGAGCAGGGGCGTCCAAACTCATTCTGGGTCGCAGGCCGAAATTCAGCTCCCACGGCGGGTCACGGGCCACATATAAGACAGAACATTTTTCCAATAAATGAATAATAATAAGCTGTGATTTGGTTAAAGCCCCAATTTGACTGTAGCTTCATTAATAACAACAGCTTACACATGTATTGCACTTTACAAGCCTGTGTTACAAGTTCCTCAAAGTACTACATAGTAGTCATTATTCATTCACTCCACACTCGGTGGTGGTAAGCTGTTATTGAAGCCACAGCCGCCCTGGGGCAGATTGTCCATTTACCACATGGATACATAATGTGTTGTTCATATCCTGAGCTCTTATTATGTCAGTGCCCTCTGCTGGACACGTGTGGAACTCTTTCCTTTTTAGATTCAATGCCCCCTAGTGGCTAGAAGGAGCACAGGAATGGACCTTTTTTTTGTTGCATACTCTGGAATTTAGGCTCTACAAGGCAGGGGCCGGATAAAATCATTTCCCGAACCGAATCAGGCCCACGGACCGTATGTTTGGCACCCCTGGGTTAGAGCGTGTGACTTTTATTTTGAGTGTCAGTCCACAGGCATAAGGATAAATCAGACCTAACAAGTTCAAAAGCAGAAAGCTGGTGGTCAGTTGGAAGCGTACCATGAGAGTACGCATTTGACAGTTTCCACAGAAGCAATAAAATGCAATACTGAAAAGTATAATTATACACCACTGTCACAAGATATAATATCCTTTATGTGTTGCTGTGGCAATTCTTAAAAGCTGGCCAAATGTTCCAGCGCTATGTCAATGTAAATTCAAAATACACTCTTTGTAGCCTTTTCTTTGAATCTTCCCCTTTTGCAGAACAGCCCAACGCTTTCTGGACCGGTAAACGTCCACATAAGCAGAAGCATGTCTTTGAACCACAAAAGAGCGTGGACTGGGTGACCCCTGTGCCCTCTTTGGCCTGGTTTCCATCAGCTTCCCCAGCCAACGCTCCCATAGCCTCCCATAGCCTATACTCTGTGTCCACCCTCTGTCCTCTTTCTGTGTCAGGGGAGCGCCTTTGTTTTAGCTCGAAACTGCCTCTAATCCCTTCGCCACTCTCAAAGCGATCGGGGTGGCCTGCACAGATCATGTGATACTGGCTCTTTTTGTACTTAAGGCATATAAATCCGTGTTAATGGCGGGACGACTGGCAGCTAAGGTTAATATTGGTGGACACTTGTGGAGATATATCGGTTTGAAGACTCGTATATCATTTGTATTCAAGAGCCGGTGGGAATTTAGATGCAAGGCCATTGTTCTGCATTACTGAGCGGAGCGGCCCACACTGACGGCTTCATTAAAGTTGGTTGATTAAAAGAGCGTCTAACTTGGTTCAAATGCGTAAAACAGGTCCACCCAATTAGTTACCGTGGAACGTTTCATTAGAGAGAGATAATTATACAAACCGTCGATGTGTAAAAGGCAAGCCTGAAGTCTGAATCACTTCTTCACCTTTAAATATTCATTTCTCATGAATATAGACATGCATGCAGTAAGCGTGGTTTCATTTTTGTACCAAGACATCAAAATAAATGTTGCTTTTTTCTGGCATTTGCGATCTATTACACACATATACAACATTATTTAACACTGTAAACATTGCAAGTGGCAATATTGACCGAGAACATTAATTTCTGGTCCAAACCAGAAATAAATGTTGTCAACAACTGAACTGAACAGAAAATATACTAACTATTTCTTGAGATTTGATACATTATTGTTAAATTATGCCAAGAAAGTAGTGATTATGAATTGTGATACAGTAATATATTGTATACATTGTTGCGTGGCTTTTGTATCTTAATGTACTTTTCTTTTTTTCTTTATGTTTTTATATGTGGACCCCAGGAAGAATAGCGACAGCTCTGCTGTGCTAATGGGGATCCCAGCAATAAAAAAAAATAAAAAAAGACCTGCCTTTAAAGGTGCACTATGCAACTTTGTAATGTAAAAAAAAGAGTTGATATTAGTGTGTGTTTGGCCTTACAGTGACCCGGTTGCTGTGGTTAGCTTTCAGGATTTTTAGGATTTCTGGTAGGTTTTTGGAATGGAATGTATATGTAACCATGGATACGGTTCAATCAGCTGTGAAAACCTAAAAATCAATTGATCCTGGAGCATCCTATAGGTCATTGGGATTTGGTTTATTGGTTTATTTGGTAGGGACAGTGCATGTTAATGAACAAGCCACACCGGATTGTAGCCTTGGGGGGATGGTAAGTAAAGGTGCTATGCTAACCACCTAAGCATCCGCTGGGTCACGAGAAGGTCACTATAGTTGTACCAAAACATGAGATGTCTCTCCCAAACCAAAACAACAACAACACTACTGAAAAAAACAGTCATCATGAATGTAAAACATGGCAACAACAAAACATATTACAGCGAGCAGCATGAGAGCCAGTCGATGCTCTTCCTGGTTACGCATAGTGGGGGGCGGGGACATAGACAAAACCCACCCCCCATAGTACCCTATTGGGAAGTTGATTTTGCAAAATATGTCACCTTTAAACTTTGTTTTGTTACATTTTGAACAGTCCCCATTAAACTATGTGTTATCTTTATTTGTCTAAGGCAATTAAATATGACCCCTAATTGGACCTATGTAAAAAGTTGCATAATGCACCTTTAAGGGAAACACTACATTCTCTGGTTGCCTTTGTCTTTCTGTGTGGTGTTTGCATGTTCAACAAATAAATGAATAAAGCACATTAGTAGTTTGAGGAATGCTTTTGGATTGATGAGATGGATTCGGGCATGTCCGCTCGCTGCGTCGTTAAATAGCACTTACTTAGTTTTATTACACATCCATCCACTGATCGCTTTGTGACTGCACTCCTGAATGCACCACTTCCTTGTTGACTTTTGAAGTTGAGTGAATATTCTGTCACTGCGTTTCTCCCGGGCTGGGATGTTTTCACCGACAGGCTTGGTTCTACGAGCGCGGGGGGACCGCCGTTGCCTCAGATCACTACATGAGGCTTAATGAGGTTATCTGTCAGTGCAGGTGGAAATATCTCACTGAACATGTTAGGACCACTGGAAAACAAGTCCAGATCATGCGGAACTACCCCAGTGACATGTTGAGCGGCCTGTCAGTCACATGGAGTATTTGGTAAGTGTTTGTTGATTGTTGTGTGAGATAGACCAACATGTTGAGATGTCTTTTCGTCTATAAACTAAAGATTTAATTACATGTTTGGTCTAAAACATGCAGTTGGCTAAATTCTTGACCAATTGCCTCTATTTGCTGAATCGGGTCAAATTCACCATTGCATATTATTGTAGATTAATCAAGGAGTGGTATTTTTTTATAACCATTCAATAAAAGTATACAGTACCATCCCTGGTTTCCTAGTTTGAGAAAGCTATGTTAAAGTTATTCTGAAAGTAGAGAGTAGACAGAGACGAATAGAAGAAAGATGGAGGCAGTGAGAAAATGACAGTTCAATCATGGAACAAAGCAGCAACTTCTCAAGGACCGCTTTTGGCACCGTGCTCTGTCATGGCTCTGACATTAATCACACCGTATACTGGCTCACCTACTCTGCCCCGCTCACTCTGAAGCCTCCTCGAGCAATACTGCAAGGAAGTCTGGGTAAATAAACGTCCAGTGCCAGAGAAGCTCAGGTTTTGTTTTCAGAGGGACATCCCATCTACCACTGTTGTTTTGGCTCTGAGCGGCAGCCCAGACCACGCTGCCATAATAACTCCATTGACAAGTTTCAATATATTCGCTGACACTGTGGAATAGCAAACAGGAGCCAGGTACAGGAGATACGTTCAGGCCAAGTTTTAATTAAAACTTACTTCTTAGTGAAATGAGGGTGGCCGAACACATCAACATCATCTGATGGTGTTTGTGAATGCTGAGCATCTGTTTTGAAACCTTTTTAAATGTTGTGTCCTTGGACACAGTACATGGAAGGTCAAAAACACTGCGTGACAAAAACAAAAAGTGGCCACCTAGATTTAGCTAAGTGTTATGATCTGTGGTTGCTGCAGTTGCTCAGGTTTTGGTTCAGCAACACTATGGCTGTTTCCAGGATCCTTTCTCCGTAGTCCACTTCGTTGACTTCCACGGAGGTGAGCTCCTCCAAAGCAGAGCCGAGTGTTCTCTTACCACCACATTTGAGCTCAAATTGAACAGTCTCCGGAGTGAGCGGCTGCGTCATGTCACGTGTCCAATCATAATAAAATAACAAAATACAAAATAGCTTAAGTTTTTTTAATAAAGTCTTACGGTCTTACTATTTGAACATTTTGGAATCAATAAAATAATAAAGATTTCTGTTCCCAACCGGTCTCCCATCCAAGTAAATGGTAAACGGACTCAACTTATATAGTGCTTTTCTACCTTTGTCAGGCCCAAAATGCCCAAAGACACTGGAGGCAACTAGGGTGAAGTGTCTTGCCCAAGGACACAGTGTGCATTTGCGGGAGCTGGGATTCGAACCCACGAGCTTCCAATCACGAGACGACCCGCTCTAGTACCAACCAGGGCCTTCCCCGCTTAGCTTCCGAGATCTGACGGGATCGGGCAGAGCAAAGGCGGCACGGCCCTCATGAAGTGACATTGAATCTACCATCTAAAAATTTAATAAATGAATGATTAAATAAATAATATGAGGTTGTCCATTAGTAACATACATCATGATGTTTTGAAGCTTACAGCAGTTAGCCTGTAACAAAACTATGGCAGGACCATTAGATTACAAATTGATGCCTTCTTACTTATTCAATTCTTACACTCGAGCGGCGTCTTCCTCGCTCTCTCTGTCAGACACATCCACGCTGCGTTTGTCCCGGTCACAACATGGACCTGTCCCGTTGGCGTGTGCAGTCGTCTGTAGCCGCTCTTTTACCTTCTGGAGCCTCACCGCACTGACACCGTAATGACTACATGTGTGACCCTATCCCGCGATGGGCTGTCCCGCCTAATTGCGCCTGTCACCAGCACCTCCTTTGCGACAGCGCTGGATAGGAGGGTTAGTCACGGGCTCGTGCCTCTTTGCACTGTGCAGATGAATGTGTTTACTAATAACTAATAGCAAAGCCTCCTCCGGCGCCGGGTGAGTCATACAGGTGTGATGCTGTGAGGACTTGTGTAAAGCGTATGAGATCAGTCAGGCCCAGGGCTTTGAGACTTTTCTTTCCGTTAAAACCATTTCAGTTCCAGGACCGTCATGTTTGAGCACTATGAAGCAACACTACATAAGTAAATCAGGAAAGAAGCCTTTTTTTTCTAGAGAATGTGTTTGTGCGCACAGAGTTATGGAGCCATCTGACCCAGTGTCTCTGCTTTACGACCGAAGCCTGGGAGCAAACTCCGCCATTAAACCTTTGATTACGTAAAGAGGCTTACATAAAGCACGGCCCCGTCTAAAAATACTTGGGCCTCCATACTACATGTAAAACCGAGGACTAAATTATTCAATTAATCCAAACCAAGTAGACAAAAAATAAATTCAGGACTTTACAGGAGGACCCAAGTGGCCCCTGCCCTGTAGAGATGCGGGGGTCGTCACCGCAAAGTGCTTGGAACAAAGTTTGTAGTTTACGGTCGGCAGTAAAAGATAGGAGCTGGCGATAAGAACGAAGTCTGGTCTCGAGAGGGAGATAAAGCGGTGAGAGAGGTGTGTTTTGTTTTCATATTTTGTTTTGCATCAGGGAAACACAGACAGATTCTACCAAGGATAGAGTAAAAAAAAAGATTCCAGAGTTGAACAGTTGCAAGACCTTTAGTTGTTCAAGATACTGACAATATGCTTGCGGTGATTATGTTAAACTGCATGAAACTTGGCGTTGACCTGTTCCCGAATGATTCATCCTCTACTCATTCCCTGTTGGGATTGTGATGGTTGGAAGCTATCCCAGCAACTTTTGGATAATTTCCAGTTAGTCACAAGGCTGACACGGAGACACGGCTGACATCAGCTCACTGTCGCAATTACTGTAGAAATGATACAGTCATAATTCACATGATACACTCATTGAGTGGCTACGCAAGAATGAAAGGTAGTGGAGTCAAACCTAATCCTTTTTTACTTTGACACTCGGAACACCAGAAATACTCCAGTCACTATATTACTGATATAAAAACACAAGCCGGTTGGACTGAAGCATCTTAGGTGGTGTGTAAGGAGAGAGAGATGTGGCCAAAGGTGGTCCACAGAGGACCATAGAAGGGCCAAAGTTCTTTCTTTCCTTATTTTCTTCTTCCTTCCTTCCTTCCTTCTGAGACTGAGGTCCTTCGGAGTGAGCAGGCCTCTGCTCAGGACATTTTATGACTCTGTGGCAGCCTCTGCTATCCACTCTGCTGCCATGTGCTGGGCCTCGGGCAGCACAGAGTGGGACAAGAAACGGCTGAACAAGCTGGTCAGGAGGGCCAGCTCAGTCCTGGGCTGCCCCCTGGACTCTGTGGAGGAGGTGAGGGACAGGAGGGTATTAGCCAAGTTCACCTCCATCATGGACAACACCTCCACCCTCTGCACGGGACTGTAGAGGAGCTGAGCAGCTCTTTCAGTGGCAGACTGAGACACCCTCAGTGCAAGAAGCAGCACTACCGCAAGGCCTTCCTCCCCACAGCTGTTAGACTGTACAACAAGACTGTAAAGTAACATATGCAATAACCCCTTTGCAGAATACACGCAATAATCCCTGTATTTACATCACTTATCTGCGTCACTTTATCAACCACTTACACAATGATGTAAACCTGCACTGCTAACAATGACTATATCATTTTGTTATAGTCTATTTACTTATTAGTTACTGTGTACTTTTTCTCCCCACAAAGTCCTTGGTAGTCATTGTACGTAAGATACCACCATTTACTACTGTTTTTTTTTTTTCACATGTCCTGCCTATTTGCACACCCGGAGTGTTTCTAAGAGCTGAATGTACCAAGTAAATTTCTCCATTGTGAGATCATTAAAAGCTATCTTATCTTATCTTATCTTATCTTATCTTATCTTATCTTATCTTATCAGTCCCAGAAAAAATAAAAGATTGTCAGATGGATGAAATTATAAGGTGAACTTGAATAGATAGTTGGACCATTTCAAGTTGAAGATGGTCAAACTTAACTCACAACCTTAACACTGTGCAGCACACCACCACACAGTAACAAATATGGACAAGGCTAAACACGTGTCATTTGTTCATTTGTTTTTATTGAGGTTAACAAAGGAGATGAGCCGGGGCTTCATGAATTGGAAAGATTCTCCAGCTGTTCAAAAGTGTGGAGAATGTGCAAAACTGCTGCGCCGTGTCTATAATGGAGTTATTATTCTGTGTTTAACGCCAGTGAACCATCAAAGTGTGTTTGAAGTGACACGTTTTGATGATTTCAGAGTGTGTTTCTGGTTAAAAATTGACAAGTGCAGCTTTGAAGTTTCAGCCTGACCTTAGAGCACCAATTTGTCAGGGCATTGAAAATTTTACAAGATTCAGTGTTATTGACTCAATCAGTAATCAAGTTTTCTTCGCTTATTTTCCATGGTATATTACTACAACCTTTATAGCATAGATACACTTCACCATGCCGTATGATTTTTATGTGTTTCTCTGTCGCTAGATTTTGAATACTTTATATTGTTGAGTCAGACAAACTCTCACAGAAGTCAACACGATCATTTATTCATAAGAACATGTGCACTTGGATGTCACACGGGTTTGCATCCGAATGTCAACCTCCCCCTTTCCCACAATCATGAAATATTTAAAACCTGAACTAAAATCGTCACTTCTGATCTACTTCAAGCCAAGTCTCTAACCTTGGCCTATTTCGGTGACGTTACACCTGGGCAGGAAGATGGCACTAAAATGTGGTCAGGAAATCCACAAACTAAATGAAAGGAAACCACAAAACATTCATCAGAGGAGCAGTAGTCAAAACCACAGGCCCTGAAGACCCAGCCCACACAAAGGCCGAGACCAGGAAAAGACCAGGCTGAGTCCCCTCAGACGCAAGTATATTGTTAAAAGTGCCATTGTTTACTTAAGAAAACCTTGGGAAACCAACTGTTTTAAAGCTAAATCTGTCGTCAAACCGTGACCTCATTGCCTGGCAACCCTTTTTTGGTCAGCGTTGGACGACGTTGGTTTGCTGGATATAAACGGGTAATAAGGTTTTAATTTTTCCTAATCATCATCAAACAATTAAACCTCTTTTGATTTGAAAGTTGTGAAATGTGCTTAGAAACGTATCCCTGAGAACAATTAAGATGTTAGAAATGCATCAGGAAAGTTTACAATTTAAGATAAGATAAACCTAAAATGGATGTGCTCCCCTCATGAAGCCTAGGCGTTAATTCAACCTGGTAGACTCATTTCAGCATCACCTACCTCCAGGCAATGATCGCTTCCGAGGGGGCCACACCTCCACCGCAGCCATCAGTGTAAGAGCCACACCTTATAGCAGCCTATCATCACCCTCAGTCCTGCTTTCAAGCCCCAGCAATCATGGTTTGTTCGCTTCCCAGCTGTGCTGCGACCCGCCTCCACCCCATCTCCGCCTCTTCCATCCACGGCTTCTACCTGCTGCATCTTCACGGGTCTCCTATACCACCACCAGTGTCCAGGCTCCGGGGGAAGACATCCCTAACTCCAAGCTGTTCATCCAAACTGACTTTCATACATCAATGTCTACCGCCGGGGTCTGATCGCCAAAACTAATATACATGTCAATCAATCTTCCTAATCGCTGCTTTTGTCTGTTTGAGTCTATCCAGGTTGAATTATTGTTTGTAATTAAAAATAATAATAATGGGGCCTCGTTTGTTGAAATACAACCATTGCATTTTTTTCCATCAATGTTCACACTGTCAGATACAGATCACACAAAGGCAACAAAATGGAGTTGGATCACATTAACCAGCTGTCTGAACATTGCTGTAGCGTGACGAGATCTCCCTCCATTCGCGGGAACAGGAAAGCCATGGGGCAAAAAAACTCTGCCAGATCACTAAACGCGACTGCTGAAAACTAAAGCCTAACATCAAAATTCCTAGGTTCAAACATATTCAAACATATACGTACCTAATAGTGGCTGTAAAGATGTCAAAGCCAAACCCTCAGTCCTTTCACAGTCAATAGAGCGCAGCTTGTGTCAGAGTTATTTAAGAGCGGTTTGAGGTTCGGATCTGACCCCGGATCAGTGTCCCGTTCACAGAGGGGCTGATGGATGAGAGCACAGGGACTGAACTTGGCCAGAGTTGAAAGGCCTTTTGCTCTGACCCAGTAGGTGTGTTTGTCTCAGCTCAAACACACAGTTTGGGCATCCACTGCGTGTGAATAAGATCCTGGTGTGAGCTTTCTAATTAATGACTTTGGGCAGGACAGCATCAGGCCCGGGGGCTAAATTTGGCCCTCGAGCATAAACCCTTTGACCCCTAAGATGATTTTGCGAAACATAATCGCACCTTAAAGACTGAGACACCAGTTAAAGTACTGGTTAAAGTGTTTAGACCTCCAGACCCGCCTTCTCGGTCTTCATGATGTACTAAAGGAGTAATACTTTAAAAAACATTCTTTTAGTTTTGACCCAACTATAGGGCATGTTTGGTCGTCCATCTTATATAACTAGGTAAAAAATTGTCTCACCTACAAGCAAACGTGCCCACTCCAGACTTAGAGTATAAAACGCTTTTGGTTAAAGGGGGGGTATTATGCAAAATCGACTTTTTCAAGCTTTACATCATGTTATTAAGTCATTCCCTCATTAAAAACATGCCTGAAGTGTTGCCTTAGCACATTCACGTATTTTCGAGTAATCTGTAGAAACTCTGATGGCAGCCATTTTAGGGATAAAACGCCTGATTCCTTCAGGAAACGCCCTCGACCTCCAGGATACGCCTCCAACCTTTCGTCACCAGCCGAGTAACCAACCACTGCTCCTCAGCAGAACCCCCTCCCCGCAGTGTCTAGCCCTAAGATGTAAACAGAGTCATCATGGAGGATTAGCTTCATGTGTTGTGAACCGGAGCCACAGCAGACTTTTACAAAGACACACATCAGTGTTTCTGTTACCGAAACACCCAGGATTAAAACCGGTGACAAGAACACTTATTTCAGTGTCTGGTTCTGCGCTGGGCCTTGATGATGCACAGAGCCTCCGGAGAAAGCTAATGCTAAGCTAAACCTCGAGTCATCACGTGAAAACGAGAAATATGCACACATAAAGTCAATAAAACCACCACACACATAAAGAACCGTTTAACAATGATCACACACGGAGCCTGGCTTGTTGATTTGGAAGTTTATTGCTCACATTTCATCTACAATGGGTCATAGCCGAGTGGTTTTCTCCCGGAGCTAACAAGCTAGCCGCGATAAGCTAACGGGAAAATTCACTGAATACAAGCAGCATATTATGCATTGAAAACGTCACTAAAACAGGCAACTGCTTGAAGCAGCCTTTATGATGATCACACACGGAGCCTGGCTTGTTGATTGTGTAGTTTATTGCTCACATTTCATCTACAGTGAGTCGTAGCCGAGTGGTTTCTCCCGGAGCTAAGGCACTATTAGCCGCGACAAGCTAACAACCTTCACCTTCACAACATTCATTGAAAACAGGCAGCATATTATGCACAAATAACGTCAATAAAGCAGCAACTACTCGAAGCAGCCTTTACGATGATCACACAATGAGCCTGGCTTTACACATTTGTGGTTTATTGTAGACTTTTCATCAACAATGAGCTGTAGTCGATTATAACAAGCTAACGGGGTAACCTCGAAAAACCATTGTCCACCTGCACAGATAATGTCCGTCTTTGAATCGTATGGGCTCCTGCAGATCCTGGTGTCGTCCATGGGGGTATAGTTAGAGATCCATAGGGCATGGCAGATGCAAAGAGAAAGCCTCCAAACAGCAGTTATTTTTCAGGCAAGAGCCCCGTCCAAGCGTCCGGTGTGGAAGGTTTGTCTCCAAATAATATCCTGTGTGGCCATTGTTCACAAAGTGATAAACAGTAGCTCCTTTCCAACAATAAAAAGTAAAATGCACCGATCGTAGTTTCAATACAGTTGAGACAACGAGCGTAGTGTTGTGATGCCACAGACAGCGTGTGGAGGGGGCGTGTCGGAAAGGGTCAGAGGTTCTTAAAGAGACAGGGGCCTATTTCAAGTCATTCGCTAACGCCATTTTGAAAGAGCAATTTTATACAAGGCAGTTATTCTAATTTACTGCATTTACAGACCAACAGACGGTCTCGTCATCATTGTAGTGTGATATAGACTGGTGCTATGTGGCTGAAAAAAGCATAATACCCCCTCTTTAAGATTAATGCACTATAGTATTCCTTAGCAAAATACAGGGTCTGCACTCACAAATATCACAGGCAAGAGAAGAGATTGCAGTCAGGCAATAAAATCAAGCAACTTCCTAACTGTCAACCAAATCGTGGGAAGCTGTGGTTGCAGAATCATGACTCATAGGTCCAATGAACACAAGTGAATGGAAAAACACATAATTGAGCATCTGACATTGCAACAACACGCTGAATATCACAGTCATGATACTTTACGGGCAAGGACAAAGTCAGCCTTTTAAGGGAATGTTTTATTTTTTATTTTTCTATAGTCAAAAGTCAATTCAGCATCATAATGTCTTGTACAGCCTGGTTATGATCCTCCAAATCCATACGACACAAGTGGTCGTTTGTCTTATCCCTTAATTCCGACCATACGTTTGCTAAAACAGCGCCCCCAAGCTCCCATTGAGGGTATGTCCACTACATTTAACCTGATTCAGAAACAACTTTATTTTACGTAGTGTTTTTGACCACTTGCGATGACGATTCCAAAACTCAAACGCAAAGAAATAAATCACAAACTTGCAAAATTAGACGTGCAATAAGGAAACAGTCCCAGATAGGGCTGAAACAACTAATCGATTAATCGACAACTAATCGATTACTAAAATAGTTGTCAACTATTTCAGTAATCGATTAATCGTTTTCTAGTAAACACAGACTAAAGTAGAGCAAAAAAGACATGAAAATTATGTATTTTGGATGAAAACCTACTTTGTTTTTAAAGTTAGGGTCTGCAGTGTTTTGTACATTGTAAATTTCATAAATATCTGTCTTTTTCTCGTCCAATCAGAAAGCAGAATTAGCACAAATAGCCTTGTACAAACGTTTACTTTAAGTTTACTCCATCAACATGTCCTCAAGCGGCGTCACTTTAGCTTTATGTGATAAAAAAATGGAAAAAATACAATTTCCATGCACCTTTCACAGCCAAGCGATTAATCGATTAATCGTAAAAATAATCGGTAGATTAATCGATTACCAAAATAATCGTTAGTTGCAGCCCTAGTCCCAGATCTTCAAAGCACAACTCACCATTGATGTCTTTGTGAGTCCTTCTTCTCCTCCATATGCGTCACTGCCAACTCCATATCTCTCCTGTCCACTTCCATCTCTGTGCTCAAACGTCCTCGTGTTGTCAGACTCTGTGTCACCCGTACGTCCGGTTGTCCAGTGACCGCGGCGAGCCTCGGATCCGCGCCGGGTTCCAGTGCGTATGATGCGGGGAAAAAACGCTCGTCACCCCAAAAAAAGTCGGGCCTCGGCTCCGCTGCTGTTCTCCACAGTCCTGCATCTCTTTCAGGGTTCCTCTTAAGAACATGCTGCCAAATGTCCTGATGAAACTGATGTCGTTCATTTCTCCGCAGTTTCATCATTTAAGAATAAAACATATAAAACATTACAGCTGTGTTTAGCTCGCGGGTTTGTGAACTAGATTTGACGGAAACTCGCTCTGTCCAATGAAAACACGTGAATCAGCTCGAGGGCGTTTGGGCAGGTGAGCCTGCGCTCTGATTGGCTAAAGGGTCTGCTACGTCATATCCAGTAGTATTTGTTAATAATTATCTTCATTATATTATAAACAATCTGAAATAAACTGCTGTAGAGCATTTCTTCTGATGCCTGTGCCAAAACATCCTTCCTCAGTGAGGCCACGCCCCTTGTATGACACGATGCCGTCTGTATCTATCAAAATGTATTTTCACGATAGGAGGCCGCAGAAAATGTAAAGGGGAGTTCAGCTTTTTGACAGCCTGATGTATGGCTGTCTTTCAGTCAGTTGGACCTGTCACGGAGCGAGATGCCGATGGCATGACTGCGAGGCTGTGAGATGGGCCTTTAACACTAGCCAGGACACATACGCTGCAAGTAAGTACTGCTTTGTGCTAGACATGTAGCAAGGACCAATTAGTCACTTTTCTGCGCTCATGAAGCCAAACCCCGTCTCAAGTGCTCAGCCTTATGGAAAACCTCTCGTCTTTATGTTACTGACAGTAAAACGAATTGACCCTTTGATGGCGAGTGGCGTTTTTTCAGTCTCGCTTAACTTAAGTACACAACTCTAAATGAACTGAGTCACCCCCACTGTCTGCCATCACTCTTCATCCGCATTTAGGGACACTTTGACTTTGGCCCACAGAATAAAGACAAGAGTTGAGTCAGATTGTTTAAAGCATGAGTTGGTTTGAGCCGCGCGGTCGTTCCACTGAAACTTTTCCATCTGGATCTCATCACAGTGAGGCATGGAGAGGCTTACCACACACACACATGAGTCACAGGGAATGGGAAAGGGAAGTGGTCAGCAGCGCAGTGCACGGACAACTGTACGAGAGTGAAATATAACTTCCGAAAAACAAAGTGAAGAAGTCATGGCATGGGCATTCCTCCGTGGGGCAAGGTCCGTTTGGCACAGAGGAAAAGGGAAACTGGTATTTTTCAAACGTTACAAGAGAGGGTGTGTTAGATGGTGGGTATAAATATAGAAATATTGAAGAGAATACCAAAACAATACACTGCTAAAAGTAAGTATATTTGCCCTTGGTTAGAGTAGGTAAGTAAAATAAATACTGGAACAAGTACTTATTAAAGCTGCCCAATCTTTTGGATTTTTTTGCCAGTAGGTGTCAGTCGTGAACCCTGCTCTGACCCCCCTGCCTCCCCCCCCCCAGAGTAAACATTTTCATGCTTATAGTCATTTGCTAAACTGCAAAGTTCATGTCAGCCTGTGTTTTGTTCGGCATTTAGAACTCAATACTTCCATTTAGAACTGAGTTTACAATGCAGATGTTTCATTCCCCGCAACCCTTGGGAAGAGTGTGAGACGTCACATCCCAGTGCTCTGTGTAACCAAAAGGAGTACAATTGTTTGACAGCTCCCTATTGGATTATTAAACAAGCAGACGTGGACATTTCATGAAGATTTCAGCTGCATCAGAGCAGGCTTCTGTCCTAATGCTAAACTCTGACTGTGCTGCTTCAAACATTTGTGATCCCTGCACGTGTTTATGTTGACACTGTGCGAGGGCAGGTGAGGGGTGTGTCAGGAGTGTGTTGTGAGGGTGGCTTTGAAATAATGGGGGGAAAATGTAGAATTAGATAATACATTTGATAGATTTTTGCTCAAATTGGGTCTTCATTTGTTAATCTTAATTTTGACTTATCAAGATATCTAAGTGTATTATGTTTAGCACAGTATCATCAATCAGAATTAAAACGAGTCATGTTAAATTACTATAATCGTTTTCGTAATTTATTTCTGTAATTATATGTTTTACTTGGATAAAAGTGGCTTATAATCACAAAGGTTGGCATTGCGAATCCCGGGTCCCATGGCGCAGAATTGGGCAAAACACTTCATATACCAGACTGAGTGGTTGGTGGTTTTCAGAGGTGCAGATTGGCAGCCTCACTTCCATTAGTCTACCCCAGGGCAGCGACGACAACAGTGGCATACAACCACTGAGTATGAGTGAATGAATAATGACTGGAGTGTTATGCTTTGAGAAGCCTGTCAAGCTTGTAAAGCGCAATAAAAATGTTCTGTTTGTCCTGCCCCACAACGCCCTGGACCCATCACAGCAAGTGCCAATTAATATAATGCAGTCATATTAAACAACCGCATCCAAATAGAGGAACAAATATAAGATAATGCAATAGACAATTAAACCCACTTTTCCCCCCACCATTATAGATTATGCAAACATTGATTTTGAAGACATTTTCTCAGTGTGTACTTCGAGTGTTTTGATGCCAGTGCAGGGCAAACTGTGTGCACTATAACAGCATATCGCGCACATAATATTGTGCTTATCCCACTCTTCTCAAAACAAACCTGAATCCAGTGTTTACGCCGAACTCATGTTCTCCTGACGTCACCGTCGGGATAAATTTGGTCGCGCAGCCGTATGCACTTCTCTGTAATTGTTAACAGCAGTATTTGTCCCAGTTTTAGAGATTCAGAGTCGCATGCGTCAGAAAGGTGCGTTTTGCTTTTCACAACACAGGGGGGGGGGAGGACGGCAGGCAAAACATGGGGTCTATTTGCTCTTAACCACAGTCGCTTGACTCTTAACACGGCGCTAGACTTTTTTATAGAGAGTGCGTACAGGAAGGCGCTGATAGTGAGAGCAGAGTTAGAATTACAATGGAGCGGAGAAGTGTTTCACAACAATATGAGAGAAGAAAAGGCTGTTGTATCCATAAACAGGTGGGTATTGAGTAGCCAAAGCATGAACTCAAATCCGAGTAACGATACTTAGACATATTGAAGAGCCGGTTGTTGAAATACGGTGACTGTAGGGCGTTGTCCTTTTGAAAGAAGAAGCTGGAGAGACTGCAAGTTATGATGAACACCCAAATGCATTGACCATATTGACCATTCAAAAGAGAAAGTACTCCCAGAACTTTCCTGCACTCTTCTTATGCCCAATCGGAACAATAGCTTCCACCTATAGCACATCTGCAAAGGCAATCGACCCCACTGTATCCGGGAAACCAGGAGCGCCCACCTCCAGAGCATCTCCTCTCTTCCTCCGCGTAACTGCACTGATAATCAAAGGTCCCTCCAGATACTTCCTGCGCTATAATTAAACCTCCTCTGCCTTTGTCTGCGAAATTGGAAGAGAGATTTAGCGTTTCCTACCCGCCAGACGAGGAAGTACCTTTTGAGGAAGCGAGCCGTGATGCCGCATCTAGGGCCAGGGATATCATTTATTTTTATTTGGACAGTGGGACCGGGGAGTGAATGGTAACCAAGGGAAATACAGGGTGGAGAGGTGGAAATGCATGGGCGCGTTGAGACTGACCAGGTCTAACCAACCTTTTTGACCTGCCGTAACTCACACAGCGGCCTCCCTGGAGTCATGTAGGTTTGATTTAGCAAAAAACACCTGCAAACAACAGCTCTGCACTTTCAGGGCGGTTCGGGTTTTTGAAGCTGAATATCTGCCTTGGCTTTGGCTTTGAAGAATTGACCTTTCGCAAAAGCCCCGCCTCCATCAAGAAGTGGAGTTTAACACATGTCATAATGGGGGGATTGTGACTCTTTTTGGAGCAATACCAGCACGATATCCGCCAGATCGAGACAAAATGGCTTGCAATGTGCAGTGGAGGAATATGTTTAAAATATGCGACGAAAGGGATAGTACATCATTCGAGGCTAAAGCACCGGTCTCTTGTGAAATCGGAAAATATCCCTGGAGACACTTTAAATGCAACCATCACAGTCATGTGGACTAGTTTAGTAGCTTTTACACTATCGGGTAAGATCTCTTCTTATGTTCATCTGGTATAGAAAAAATATGTGTGTGTTATTGTTAAGTTGGTTAATAGGGAGGAAACAACCAGCTCACAGATGCCACTACTGACTGCAGTGGCTCTGTCTCCCCCGCATCTTCTAGCTATAGGTAATCTATCATGATTGGCAAAACAAAACCACCCGCTGCTGAAATATCAAACATCATGCCAAGAGCAACTAAACGCTTCTTGTAGCACTTAAAAAGTAAATGTGCCAAATATTCCAGCTGCGGAAACAGCTTTTTTGTGACGATGTCCAGAAACGACGGCTCATGAAACTCTTGGCAAATGACATGGCGGATGGTAAGTATTAGCTTGGCTTACAAGCTAAGCTACTTGTAAGCCAAGCCACTTGTTTGCAGACATTTTGTATTTTTATTCAGCTAGAAAGAGAAAAAACAGGCCTCGCAACACTACTTTCTATGGCAGGAGATCAGGAGAATGTCTGGTAGCAACGTTTGCTATGAGGTATGATTGGACAATGACCATTGGGGGCGGGGTTTTGAGAATTGACTCAGTGCTATATAAGTGCTATATAAAATGTGCGTAGGTTCTTTTACATCATTTTTTTTTCTTTTCTTTTTTTTACACCTGTGAAGTATTTATGGGTAAACAACAAAGTATGATTTATCAAAGCAATGAATTAAGACTAAGTAAGAAAGAAACAGACCGGGTGCTAATGGAGTAGGCTATATGGTAGATGTTTTCAATAACATTTTTTTTTTGCTTGGAGAAAAATATATACATGTATGAATGTTAGCTGTGTAACAATTAAAAATGCAAGTAAAGACTCGAGTCTGGATGTCTTAAGCAGGAGATGCTTTTAAATGGATAACCAAGATAAGCAAGTCCATTGAAAGTAAAATGTATTATTCGTATGTGCTTGGGTATTTATAAGCATATGCAGCTAAGATATGTATATTTATAGCCTCCCACCTTTACCAAAAAGCAAAACAAAAATCGCATTGCTCTTTTGACCTTAATATGAGTTTTCTATTATATCGAAATGACCTTTGACCATTTCCTGTGGTGAACCAAAGCTCCACAATGAAATTCAAATAGCTAGCCATAAAAAGTGCATCTCCTCTTCTCACTCTCAAAAACACATGTTCTCTCACAAACCGGGACATATTCCCATACTTTGTTTACATCTAGTATTAAGTTATAGGGTCAGGGTTATGCAGTTCTCCCTCTAATAGACTGTTAACAGATGACTTGTCACAAAGGCCAGCACTTCTCATTTGTCATGGCGTGAAACAGTAATTGTTTTCTTCCAGTGCGTGGCCCCTCGAAGTTTGCCGAAGTTCACACAGATTTGCGGATGTTGGTGCTTGTGTTTGAACAACAGCGAGGCCACATGTGCTCTGCCCTGGCCTTATAGAGGACCGGCAGAGTGGAAAAACAACAGAGCGGCAGACCAGCGCGTTCCCATACATCAAGTGTGACCCTGCCATGTGGCCACCTCAAAGTGACATACTCTGCGTCCAGTGTGGGATTAAATAAAACATATCCTCTGCATTGTTTTGTCCTGGTGTTAGCTATTTGTTTTAGTGTAAACCAGGTTTGACTCATACTTGGTTAAGCCCGTGATTTGTTTTGGATTTCTTACTTTCCACAGACCCACATTAATAAATGTCTTGACTCAGTTCATGTTTATCCTGGTTTAGATCGTATACCATGTCCTAGTTTTGTCCTGTTTATTCTCACTTAAACTTTGACCAACATTATTGATCCTTGAGGGAAATCAATAAAAATATCTTAAAGAAAGTTAGTCAGCAGTAAGCAAGAGTACTATAACAATAATAGGTACTGAAAGCTGTAACATTTCACCCAAAGATTACTACCATCATTTCCGGCCAATAAGCCGATACTTTTTCCCCACACTTTGAACCCTGCGGCCAGTATATAGCTGCTAACAGGCATTAGAGGCTTTCTCAGTGCAAAAGTGAGACGGGCTTGGTGAAAGATTATGGCTGAACTTCTAATCAACACCGCTCTTGGCTGAGGAACGGTAGATGAGTAACTTTTAAAACGATGAAGGCTCACTTATGCCTAAATGTGGAAGGGCTTTGCTCGCCTGGGGAGCAGTCTGAGCTGGAGATGTGGCCACAACACGTCACATCCCTACACTTCCACATGGAGGCCATTTCTGTGTGCCTTTCTTACACGTCTATCACTGCTGTCCCTGGCGCCCTCCCTCTGCCCGCAACTGCACCTTTCTCTACCTTTCTTCCTCCTCATCCGCCGATGAGCCGCTCTGAGCGGATGCACAAAACCTGCTGCTTATATTCAAGTGCGGCCTGTATGTGGACAAAGCCACAAATTTAGCTGGTGCGGCTTATAGTAGGGTGCGCTTTTCTTCATTTCACATGTTTTGATCGGTGAAAAATGCCTCAAAGACGTGTCTTTATACAGTAGCGAACAGTGTTGCATCTGACTTGTAACTTTGCAGGGAGCGGGACATTACATCATATGAAGATGTTGCTGCCTTGCTTTGACTACAGCTATAGTAAAGCCAAATAAATAGCATTGTCAGTGTCTGATCAATAGAAACATGTTTGTTTATGTATCGGTTTTACTTTATGTACCTTGATCTTGTGATATAGCAACATGTAATTCTGCTGTGTGGCTTTGAATCGAGATTTTTAATTCAATGGACGGTTATGGTTTAGTTTTAGTCTAATTTGAAGCCTGATTTAGGGCAAATGTATCGTAGGTTTAGCTCATACAAGCTCAAATACAGAGAGTTGGTCCAACTATAAATTGAAGTGGTGTTTGGTTAAAAAAAAGAAAGAAAAAGGTCACAGCTGTAAATTATTTTGTCTCCATTCCCATGCATCAAGTGCCGCTATGTGCTCCTCCCTCTCTCAGTGTGAGCAGGAGCAGAGTGGGCGGAGCTTGCAGCCGTTTTCTATAGAGCAAAAGCAAACAGTCCATAAAGGGGTCCGGGCTCTCTCCCATTACAATGTAAATGAGGCCCCCTGTTTTGGGGGGGTGGAAAACGGGGGGTGGGCCTAAAGAAGTCTCTCGGGACCGGCCCATTGCTCTATACCGGGGTCACATATGCACACTCACATGCAGTGGCAGATAAAGACCTCGCAGGCTGTCAGTGTGTCAGGCCGCATTAGGCCACGGGCTGCTGTCGGTGTGCAGGCAGGCGTAGCACTTTTTTTTTTAACTCTGCCCCGCCCGGGTCCACATGCTGTTTCAGACACAAACCACAAAAGACAACGGACCCTCGCGCTGAAAAGGCAAACACGCTTGACACTTCCGACATCAGGCGCGGCAGGGAAACAAAGCGCGGGCTAAATGATTTTGGATGAGTTGTTCCCTCATATCGACTCCCAAACAAACACACTCAAAAAAGTGAAAGGAGTCAGAATTAAAGCCTCACAGCGGGACATTCCAGGTTTTATGTCGCTAAGTCACAACATCAGACTGTATAAACATTAAGGCAATACTAAACAGGCTCCAAATGATCAGCCAGACAAAGGCTTTAACAAGATTTTTTGTGTATGATCGATGAGCGGCATTTAATACAGTGCCCCCAATTTGTTAGCATGCTTTTAGCCTGCAGAGGATAAACAACACTATGCAAATCAATACATATCTTGTTGATAAAGTGTCCTTTTCATATACAGAAATTACTTTTGGTCTTGAAATGTAAAAGCTGAAGTGCTCAAAAGCGTGTTTAAGAGCCACAAATATGTTCACTTTAAGTCAAGGCCAAACAATTTAGCTTAAACTTGAAATTAAATGCTTTTGTCTGTCTGAACATTATATTGCAATGTATTGAGTCCTTGTAGCTATCATCCATTTTCATCTTCCAATATTAGGTCAGGCGGTCTTGATGCATCCCAGAACGCTCATCTTGCGAGGCAGTGTTCGTTCGTCCGGGGCAGAGTGAACCGTGATGTCACTATACAGTGCGTGAGAGGAGGGAGAGGAGCGAACCACATCAAAGAGAGAGGGAAAAGGGAAGTAGTTGAGTACACGCACAATTAGCGCTGAGGTCCCTATAGATGGAGCATGTGTACAGAGGCTTGTATAGGGCAGAAGAGGGCTGTTAGGACAAAAGCCACAAGAGGGTCTTATCTCCTCCCACTGCGCCCTTTCAATGTGTTTACAAGTACAGGGCACAAGTACTGGGCAATAGGGAAGAAAGTAGAATGCGATGAGTTAAAACACTTGTTCTGCTGCAAATGTAGGACAGTCGTCACATTGTTCATCATATTTGTAATAATACTCTGTCCATTGTCTATCCATCAGCCTCCTTGTGTAAGTAATACTAAGTAATTCTATTGTCGTTTTTTTGCCAGACAGAAATAAAAATGTTTTCAGTGCATGTTTTCAGCTTTAGTGGAATAACAATAGGGAAACACAATGTTGGTTTGCTACTTCAACATTTCAAGCGCTTCCGTTCACAGTACATTGGCCATTCTGTTACAGCAGTGGAGTTCTCAGACTTGGCTTGCACACGACATTTATCATTTTCAATACATGATCTCACAAACACAAGGGAATCATTCTTCCGCAGTCGGCGATGGGATGAGTTGGAGTGTAAAAGGTTCCCTCCGGGTGACTGCAGCCAATCTACATGGAAATGGTTAAGTGAAATTGAAATTAATTAATTCAAACTGACATGGAAAGACTAGCTGTACTTGTTCTGTGTCCGTGCCGAACTAAACCTCTGCACAAAGCTCATGCTCAGTCGCCAGAAGAAGAGAAAACATGAAAAAAAAAGCCTCCAGTGCACAGCTTATGCACTATGGATGTGTTTCCTTCTATGTACTGACTGTTGTCAAACCGTTTTGATTAAACCAAAGCAGTTTCTTTGGTAACAGCAGACATATTTTGTTGCATTTTACATTCCTGCGTAAACTCCCAGTTGTTCAAGTGTCTTTCTAATTACAAAAAGTAAAGTATTGCTCTGTACTAGTATGGCATGAATAAATAATGTGTGGCGCTTTCAGAAACTTGGTAACACAGGCTTGTCAAGCGTAATACAAGCGTAAGCCATTATTTTTATTATTAGTAGTAGGGCTCTGCAATGAATAGATCTCACCAGCCTGGAGACGAGTTGGAGACTCAAGTTGCCGCTGGTCACAGAGACGTCCCCTGGAGATACAGTAAGGCGAGTCTCCAGGTAGTCTCCAGATGAAACCTAACAGGTTCAATTTCAGTCTCTGCGTGGTCTCCGAGAGGTCTCAAGCAGTTGTGGAAACGTAGCAAACAATACTTTTGGTCCTCAACCTGTTTCTGTGACGTCCCGGCAATGTCTCATAGACCTGTTGGATATGAAAGGGATGTATGGAGTCTCTTTGAGATCGCCTTGGTATCCGACAGGTCTCGGGGAGATTGCCGGGATGCCACAGAAACTTCTCACACAGGTTGAGGACAAAAAATTGTATTCACAACACGACTGCTTATGACTGCGTGCACATGGAGTCTCCATGCAGTCTCCGCTGATATCGAACCTGTTCCTTTTCACCGAATCCTGGAGACTCGCCTTATCTCCAGAGGACGTCTCAGAGACATCTCTGTGACCAGCAGCAACTCAAGTCTCCATCTAGTCTCCAGGCTGGTGAGATAGGCCACGAAATGGTTACGATTTCCAATTTGTAAAAGCTGTATGTTCAAGAGTTGAAAATGTCCTCTGAAAACAACATTTTATCTCGAAGGGGTCTTACAAAACCCGCTAACCGCTACACTGAGGAAATGCTCATGCTCAATAAGTAGAACTAATTTTGTCAATTTTCTCTAGATGGATAAGGGGGCGCCATTTTGGGCAAAATGTAAAATACAATTCTCATCACATGCCTTTCTGACAAATTAGCTCACTTTTACCTCAGTTTACTCAAAGATAAACATTTTGATTTTGTCGACAGTTATGTCTTGTTACCAGGCAGTAACAACTAACAGGATGAATGCGTCTCCATCGGACTCCATCGCTAATCGAATCTGTGTGGAAATCAATTCAATTTGGAGAAAAGTGGTCCTGGGAAAATGACCAAGCAGCAGCAGTGGTCTGGGGTTGGACTTGACTGTAAAACATATTGACATTGAGTGCCGAGCGGACGAGGCTCTGTGCGCTCACGTCGGAGTAAACAGACATGTAAACACAGATAAGCCGCGGCATGTCTCAGCAGCGAGGCAGTGGGAGGGGAGGGAGAAGCAGGTGTGGCAGCCCTGAGTCCAAAGCCAAGAGACAAGCTCAGGCAGCAGCAATATCAGCCAGTCAATATTAAAAATTACAGCAGCTCATTACTTATGTGGGAACGCACAGCTTGGGAAATGGATCATCATTGACTTGTATCAACCTGCAGATATAGATAATTGCCATGTAAATTAGGTTATTCATTCCTTTTAACTTATAATGAGAAGCAATAGGACAGTGGATTCAACTAAACGGGTTCTTCTCTTGTCTTGTTAGGCTCGGGCACATACTCAGAAATATTTGTCCCTGATTAGTTTGATTTAGTCCTTGTTCCCTCCTCTGTCCACCCAATACAGACAACGTACCAGAGTCACATTAACCTCTTAACCCCCACCAACACCAAGTGCGTTTTCTACAGTTCAGCTTCAACCAATCTAATCTAAAAGGCCTCATTTGAAAGCTAAGACCTATAAAACTAATCTAAACTGATCTTTTTCCTTGTGTTGTTGTCACTTTTTAAACTTTTTTTTTCTTTGTTTTTTGTGGCTTTTTTGTCACATTTTTTTTCTCTCCACATTTTCATCGCTTTTTGTCACTTTTCTGCGTTTTCATCCTTTTTTTCGTCTCATTGTTGTTGCAATTTTGACACTTTTTCAAGGAGCTTTTATATTTGGGTGAAGCCAAACTGGAGAAAATGTGCTCAGTTCAAGTGGGAGTTCCTGTAAAAAAAAAAAAAAAAAGGATTTTTCACATCCATTTTTGACTAAGTATAAAATGCAAAATTATATTAAAGCAGTACGAAGTAAGTCATGCCCCTAGAGGCCATAAGCACCACTGCAGGTGTCATAGCATGTTACGGTTTTTTACTCAATATTTATCCGTGAGAGTAAATACTACGCTGACAGAAAAGACAAAGGGAGAGAGGGATATTGCACAGCCAATTACACAACGGAGATAAAAAAAAATGTCACTCAAACTTGGCTGTAAGCACTGTTTAAGTGGTGCTAGCCCATAGTTAGCTTTGCCCGTTAGCCTGTTAGCTGCTTCTTTGTGATTCCATTAGTGTGTATTGGGGCCTCCGGGTCAGAGCAGGGAAAGCTGCAAGTGTGGGTTTCTGGCCAGAGACACCAGGGGGAGATGAAAGACCCTCCAAACATTACATTAACACTTGTATTACCCCCAGAGGAACAAGTTACTTAGTATTGCTTTAAAATGAAGAAGTAGCAACCTTGGTGACTCGTCAAGCAACTTTTCCACTTCTCAGGTTTGTTCCACATTATTCACTTGCAGGCGTGTTCACTTTCATTACATTTTGAGATGGACTCCCTATGTTGGATATTAATCTTACTGGTCTTCTTTGGCCCAGTTTTCATTGTCCCTCCTCTGCACAGTTTCAAACCGACTCAATCTGGCCTCTCTGATCTTAATATCAAAGCATCTAAGATGAGCTATCCATCCCTTGTACTCATTCAGTCCTTTTCATCCAACAAAAAAAGGGACAAGCTCAAAGTTAAGAGAGTTCTTCACTCTGCCAACTCTACCTCCACCTGTCTGTCCCTCTGAGCTCTTCTTAAAACCTTAACAATATGCTTCATTTTTAATTAGATGCTAATTCTATGTATATGTTTTAACTTTTGTAGCAGGAACACCTGTTGAAAAGGAAGTTAAGCCTCTGTCTTTGAACCAGCCTTTGCTTTTGGATGTAATAATAATAAAACGCTTTAGTAAAAATAAATCCTCCATTGTGCCTCCAGCTGTTGTTCCCTACCTTCACCAGATGTCGCCTAAACACGATTTAATTGGCTGTTGCAAGTTGTTACAAACTCTTCTCTTTTTTTATATATATTGAAAAGTGTTACTCAGCCAAAAGCCACACTCCGGCACTGAGACTTGACGATTTTTTTTTCTTTAAGATTCTTAAAATGTTTATGTTTTGCATTTCTGTGGGTTCCCCTTATATTAGACCGAAATGAAAGCGGGAGTCTCGTCAAACACTGTCGATATAAAAACACAATGCCTGGAGCGTGACTTGGATGTGAGCCTTTTAGATGGCGCTCTGTTGCTGCCTGGTCTTTTAACTCCTCTGACAGCTGCTTTAAGTGTGTGTGTGTGTGTGTGTGTGTGGTGGGGGGGAACTCCAGTCTATACTTACGCTATAGTCACTGCCTCTGACACACAGCCCTCAGTCTGTCTCTCAGGGTTCAAACAGCTGAGAACCGCAGCCCAGACCCCCCCCCCCCCCCCCCCCCAGGCAACAGGCGCACAATCCCCCCGCACTGCTCCTTACCAAGTTTCACCCACATATGTCAGACAGGAAAACATGTATTTGCTGAAGTACTGGTTTAACAGGACAGAATACCAGATAAGAAGTTTATATGTTTTTTTGTTAAGTACTCACTAATATCTGCAGTCTCTGTATCGCAATGGTGTATTGCTTTGTTCATTCCCTGCAAACAAACACAAAGATTTGATCATTAAAAATAATAATGGTCACATGCTCTGATCACACATTCGCTGTGGTATTGTTTCAATACATTTCTGCAACGTTAAATGATCCAATGTTCATTTATCGCCAACATCTTGTATTGATGATGGGAGAGTGTGACCACTGTACAAAGCCCTCTCCAGCACATCCCAAAGATTCTCAATGGGGTTCAGGTTGTCTCCTGATCTCATTCTTTGGGCACAGAGTGTTGCTGAACCTCTCCCTTCCATAGTATTTTACATATACATACAAGTAAGATAAACATTGCCGGGACTTTCACTTGAAATTCAAATTCTTAGCCAATTTTGAGTCCCAATATACCAACATTCATGATCTCCGGACAAATTAGAATGAAGGAAAAAAGATGACCTGTCTAAATATTGTACAGTTGATATAGGTAAAACAAAAAATCACGTTGGACGAGTGACATGTCACATAACGAGTGAAATCACTTTGATATTTTCCTGGTCCTGAGTCATGAAGTTCACTTTTCACCCATACACACTCTACCCAACTTTAAAGGAATTGTTTTGGCATCCGTCACTATACATGTGCACACTTGTACCACACACACCGGCGGGCAAACAACCAGGCAAAACAAAACAGGCACGCACAAACACAGAAACGGGGGATTGTGGGAAGTTTGAAAACATCATCCATCATTTACAGCGGTGAACCCGGAGATCGGGGAGGAGAGTCAGAGATGTGACTGTGCCGGCGTGATTCTGTTTACTTTTATATTAAGTGTTTTTGCATTATATAAACTCTGGCCCCCGGATCAAAGAGCCCGCGGTTATAAAGCTGGCTGTGGCTCACATGAAATTCTGAAGTGCTGGGGTTCAATTTTAGATTGAGGAAACTTTCCAAAGTGGATCAGCGTCAGAAATAAAGTCGCATGTATACGCGCAGTGGGAACCTGTGAAAGTCGGGCACCTGCATGAACCTGTCACGATTCAGATAAGGAGCCTGCAAAGCTTACAAAATAGGATATCTCAAAGTGAAACCATACAAGCATCAAAGGCATACAAAATCCAAAAAGCAAGGTCCCAATAGCTGAGATGCCAAACCAGAATCGAGGCCAATCCTGACTAGCAATGCTTTATTCAATGATCTGGAGACAGTGCATAATTAAATCATTCATTCATTTTTTAAACAAAGTTTCAAATTTGCCTAAAAAAATACGTAAGTAATCCACACCTGGTATTTTCATCATATTCCTGCTCATTTCTGGGAGGTACTTTATAATCACGACCATCTTTTATTGTCAAAGTGTCCACTTGTTGAATTGGACAGATGTTGGCAGTTACTTTTAGTAACACGGCAATACAAATTAATAACCCAAAACACTCAAATGATGAAGCAAAGCAAGCAAATGGGAATGTGGAGGAAAGAAGTCTGACTCTCAAATCTATTGACCAAATGATCACATTCAACTGCTCTTTTTTTTTGTCACAGTCACAGGGGATTGTCACAGTTGTGGTGTGTAATGGGAGAAATGTAACTCGGATATTAGAACGAAAAATGGTCGGATAGGATTTGAATTTGCAACCCTGACCAATTGAAAAACCCATTGCACTATTGTAGCCTTTTCTTTAATCTACTGACAAACCAATACTAGGTTGCAGTTCGATGTTTTATAGAACTCCCTCTTCTCTCTCTGCCCACAGTGGTGTGTCCTCTCCCCTCTCCTCTTCTCTGTGCCACTGAGCAGAACTAACTGGAACGCCCCTGTCACACAATACCTGTTGTTTCTGCCATTTGGCTCCACACACTGGGACAAACCGCAGCGGTGAGAAAGGCCCCCATTCAGCGCTCTGTAACCGAAAGAGACGAATCAGCAAGTCGCAGCTCTTAGCAGGATGAGAAATCACTGCACTCTCTGGCCAGTGGCCCAGCAGCACATCTGAATATCAAGACGCCATAATTGTTTTTGAGAGCTCCCGTCGAGGGCTGACATTTCATTTTCCGTATCTCTATAGCGCTTGCGTGTACGTTTATGCAGGTAAGATACCGGGATCCTCTCAAAATGCTGCCCCGTGTATACTTCTAAATGACTGATACATGCTGGTTAGCGCCTCTCTATCAGCGCGCCGGGGTCCGGAGGGGTAATGGGAAACAGGAAACACAGGAAATGAAGAGAAGTTTAGTAGAAAATATGCCAAAGATAAAGACGTGTATAGAATGACATTACGCAACACAAGGCCGAGAGAAGAGAGGTATCCGTGACAGCACATGTAACCTTTGGTAACTGAATAGTCCTCAAAATGTCAGCGGTAACACGAGAGATAAAATTAGCATTGAGATGGGTGAGAGGAAAGTGTGCCATGTACTGCTATAACATTAAGCCATCAGAATCGTATTATATCTACTTGAAAACCCTGCTTCAACAAACAATGCACTTTGTTTTTCTGTTGAATCGTGCAACATTTCAGAGTCAGAACGGCTTTATTATTCCCCACTGGGAAATTATTGTCGCCATAAAGTAGACAATATACACCAATAGCAAGAAAGAAGAACATTTTGTTTATGACTGTAATGATACACAACATGGTTAATGAATTAGGTACATGCCTGATTACCACAATAGGCTGAAAGTATGCATCGCTGCATATTTGCGACCTGTGTAAAGTCCTTGGCCTCATATTTCAAATAAACATTCTTGATTTGACTTGTCGCAGATGATAAAACACAGATATTACGTTGCATTGACAGAATAATGCGAAACCTGATGGGCTTCACTTGAGGAATGGCGACCGCAGAGGAGTAAGGAGCGATTCCTCATGCACAGGATCCCACTTGTCTATAGCCCCGGGTTGAACAGAAACTACGCTACTTCAGCACTCCATCCACAGCAGCAGCAAAAGTGCAGAGGAAGGCTTTTCAGTCTAATGGAAACCATTAATTATCATATCCAGGGCCCGGGCGCAGTCGTCGCCACAGCTCGGGGAAAGCGTGTGTATTGTCACTGATAGGAGCTCATATTGCGGCACTGGAGCACTCTTAATGGCCTGCTACATCGGCGCGGCTCGATCTTATCAACAGATGAATGGCCACAGGGGTCAAGGGTCAAGTCCAGCCCGGGTGTTTGGACTCGAAAGCCCTCTGTGTTCGCGCCGCTTCCCCTGCGCTAATCCCGTCCAGCTGTGAGAGAGTGGAGTATGTTCATATGTGGAGCTACATGTGGGAGGCTAATGGAAGTCACTGCAGGGCTTTCATAGTGTGTTGTGTAAAACATGGCAGTCAGTGAAACAATTAACAGTCATAACCGAGCTGAATAGGAGTGGGAAATGCATGACTCGCATTAAATAAGAAACAATGAAAGCAATGTAAACTCGTCATTAACACCTATGCAATACTGAATGTAAGCTTATAGTAGAAAAATAAATATGAGTAACATCTTATATTAAAGGGACTATACAGAGTTTAAAAATGTTAAAATGAAGTATTTTCCTCCCTCTACATGTTCTAGCCATGGCCTAATGTGTAGAATGAGCCCAGACCTGTTCACCACAACTGCCTCTAAAATCCTGCACTGTCACTCAAAAAGGTGTCACTTCGGCCCGAATTGCCGTCTTGCACGAGCTTAATATAGAAGGTGCAGTTACACATATGGCCTGAGGTGGCAGTAGTGAGTATAAAATGGCCAACTTGCATCCAGCCCCTTTAAGGTATGCTTGTAAAGTATTAATAAGGTATTAATAAGCATTAATAATATGCTTGTAAAGTATTAACACACTGCTTATCATACTTTTATCTGTTAACATAGGCCATTAATAAAACGCTTATTCATAGCCAACCCTTACTCTAACCCTAAAATGATTACTAATGCTTATTAATACTTAAAGTTACACTGCGTAACATTTTGGACTATACTGTTGCCATCAGTATAAAACATGCTCCTAATGACCAGCTCCACACAGTACATGCTATTACTGCAGTGACAAATCAAAGAATGGATTTGGATGGGAACCTACCCTGTTTAAATCTCAAATTCTGCTGACTTTAGTCACATCTCCATGAAAACGAGCTGGAGACGTACTCACTCCCGATAAAGTTATGTGTTCTCTTAGGAGAGCTGAGCCGCTCACAGCAAAATCACATGTTTGTTTGAGGTATTTTTCAATGCTGAAAATATCTGTCATAAAATAAAGCTTGTATTTCAATTTTATTTTTTGGGTAAAATTCTACGCGGTGTGGCTTTAATGAGAAAACCTTAATCTAAAGTATGTATTATGTATGTATGTATATATATGTTCAGTTCTTTCTTCTCATTTGTATTTAGGTTTTAATAGTCGACAGTATCAGGACAGTCGCATTGTTAGTATTATTATCTACTTCATATGTAGTTTATAGTCGGGCTTTGGTCTACAAAATATGATAAAGTAGAAGTTGTAGCAGAAATAGTTGTAGTTTGTCATAACAGTAGTAGCAGAAGGCTTGTAGTCATAGAACAAGCCGTATCGGAATCTGCAGTCTAATGAGGCTAATGACAGGAACAGCGCCGAAGTCAGTGGCTTTCGAGAAATGTAGAGCACAGACTGTGTTTTTCAAGCGCAGGGCTAGCACAATGCATTGCTGTCTCGATTATGCCTTTCTATTGTGTAGTACATAAGAAAAAGTCGATGCCTTATTAGCTTCGCACTGGAGTCTTCACATTTAGAACATAGCTGAGAAGAAAGGAACACCTAACAACCACATTTTCAATTACTAAGGGGACACAGTAGTGAGTAGAGGTTTTGTTTACTGTCATCGTTATACTCTGCATTGTGTTGTATATAAATCGTAGTCGTAAACTTCCCAGTATTGACAAAGGTCCATTTATTTTACAAGAAAAGCAAACCGTTTTCTAATGAGAAGATGTTCACCAGCTTTACGATATACAGTATTTTACTACAAATAAAGTGCTTTTGGCGATTCATTTTGGGATTGTGTTCAGTATCGTGTGTATAGCGAGTACTGAAATTGGCCTTGGCTGAACGGGACCATGTTTTGAACAGGTGGGACTTTACTGCTGCAGAACCTCTGGGAGACATTGTAGTTTTATTTGACGACAGTTGGCATCAGGCCGGAGCAGAGAAACCTATTGATATATTCATTTGCCACGACGGGACACAGAAATCAATCCCATAAAAGAGGCACTTAATGCACCTCCATTATCAGTAAAGAAGTGCCGGGGCTGAGCTGTGGAGACGACACGGAGGAGGAAAGAGGGACCAAACACTGCATTCTGGTAAATGTTAATGTTAGTGTTAATGTTTGAATACTTTCGTTCTTTCGTTTGGGG
This sequence comes from Gobius niger, assembly GCF_951799975.1. Taxonomy (NCBI): domain Eukaryota; kingdom Metazoa; phylum Chordata; class Actinopteri; order Gobiiformes; family Gobiidae; genus Gobius; species Gobius niger. Next base: position 13,203,366 of record NC_136855.1, on the reverse strand, counting down.
ACTAGATGTCCCGCCAAGAGACAGTCAGGCTGGTAACATATGAGAATCGTCCTTTGTCATTGATCAACACAAGGGAAACGTCATTATCCTAGCACAAGTCTCCAAATCTCTTATCTCCATTTACGACATACGAAAACATCCATTTTTCAAACAGCTTGTTTCCGTCAACATCTTAGTTTTAATGTCATTTTCCCAGAAATAACTACAACATTGCGGCTCACCAGCCGGTTTCCTGTACGCTTGTTCGTTCACAAATACTGACGTATTTGGCATCCACGCGTAGCACAAAGACGACTGAGATAACACTGTAATCCAAATATGGTCATTTCTTTTCTGGGAGACAGCCGTAGCCATGGTGGGCCTAAAGACGGGAGAAATATACAGGCGCAAGTACAGACGTTACAAAACTTGAGGACCCGTCTTCTCATAATGAGGTTTTCTTTAAAGGTGCATTATGCAACTTTTTATGTGGGAAAAAAAAGTTGAGATTTGCGTGATTTTGATTTTGTATGATTGGTCAGCACGGCACTTTTACTCTCCATCACAGTGGTCTCGAGGACACTCCAGGATTGGAAGGCTGTTTGGAAGGTTTTCAGTGCTGATGGACACTCTCACCAAAAAGACTACAAAACAATTGATCCTGGAGCGTTTTAGAGACCACCATGATTAAGATTAAAGGCGCCATAATGACCACTCATAGAGCCGCTGGGTCACTACAAGGTTAAAATCACACAAATGTCAACTATTTTTTCTTATAAAAAGTTGCATAATGCACCTTTAAACTCTTGCAACAATATCTCCAAGTCAGTAGACTCCAATCTTTCCAGCCTAATTTATTGAGCTTTGACAAGGTGAAATAAAAAAAATCTTGATCTTTTTGTTTTGGACTGATTTTTTTCACTTGTAGTTTCAAAGACTAAACAAGATATCCAAAAACACCTCCAGAAAAAAAATATTTTGACAAAATAAGACCATGAATTAGACATGGCTTGCAATCTATATCAGCAAAAGTTTCAAATTGATATCTCTAGATTACATTTTTAACCCTACTGACCAGCAGGGCCTCACTAGACAAACTCCTGTACAACTAGGCACCGATTATTGAGGCAGATTTTCAAAAATAAACCAGCCAACTTAATGTGGTCTAATTAAACCTCATCTGTGTGTGAAGCACTTTTACAGCAACACTAAAAGGGGAAAACGAGTCTAAATGCGTGGGGTTAATGCTGATTTATGCTCGAAAAAAGCGGAGTAAACCATGTGTATAACGGCAGCAGAACCAATATGGTCAAATTAAATGCCTGTTGGACGTGAATGGGCTGCTGAATGACGCTGTGCAGGTGAGACCTCTGTGACCCCCAACCATTCTTTACGACTGGGGCAGGCTGTAAATAGGATCAGATGTAGGGGTGGAAGTTTGAATGAGAGGTGAGTTTTCTTTTCTCTTGTTTTGTTTTTTTAATGGGAAAATATGAAAAACGTTCTAAATTTAGCTCGAAACAGCGCGGTGAGAAGCCAATTGCTGAGGACGACAAATTATGCAATCAGATCTCCCAGATGGTAACAAGGCAAAAACTTCTCCCCTGTGAAAATCGAGACAGGAGGATAAAGACGTAAACAGCATTTTATAGAGGGAGCCATTTTATTGCTTATTGGTTTTATAGGACCACCCACTCACTCAGGCTTGTCACTAATAATACATTGTGCCTGAGATAGATCTAACACACACAACAACAATGTCAGTGGGACACCTGCGACTTCCAAAACAGTTGGATTTTGTTGGTTTACTCTCTGTCCAAACTTTAGATCGATTGGTCAATAGCAAATGACTACAAAAGCTCTTTTTGGCAGGGAGGAAGGCAGTGTTAAGCATGAAATGAAGGAGAGAGAGATTCAGAAAATTGTCAGAGCTAGGAACAGAGCCATCACAGGGCCGGGCATGTGTGCGACAAATGAACTTCAAGGCAATTGTCCAGCGCAAGGGCACACTTTTAATGATGGTTATGATATAGCTCAATCTTCCCTGCGAAATCCAAGAGACTGTTTAAAGAAACCATCGAGAAACATAAAACAGTACATAGAAAAGGGTCACCCACACATCTTTTCCCTACCATCACCTATCGCCATGAGATCTGGGTCATGACCGAAAGACAACAGGTCGACCTTTAGTCTTCAGAGATAGGGTGGGGAGCTCAGGCAGCTTAGAGGAGCTCGGAGTAGAGCCGCTGCTCATTCATGTCATCTAATATGGATGCCCCCGGATGGCTTGGTTGGGGAGATGTTCCAGGAACGTACCATTGGAGGCCTCAGGGAAGACCGAGGTTGTACTGGAGGGACTATGGGCCCTATCTTGCGCTTCTAAATGCAGACTGTAGACCAGACCTTGAGCAGATGAGTGGCGCTTTGTGCAATCTTACGCTTCATACCTACTGCAGTAAGTGGGCAGGACAAGGGCTGCACAGACTCCCATGGTGATGTTGTGCACCATGTTTTTTCTCCTACGGATCGTACCAGACAGGAATACCTTCTGCGACTGCGGGTGGCGGTGGTTTGCCAGAGGAGGGGTTGGGGGGGTTTGCACGTGCTGGTGTTTTGCTCACATTTGCGGCCTGGAGTTTGCCCCGCGCTCTTTACTGACACTAGCGCGGGACCCATCAATAGCCTATCTCCCTCTCTCGGGACATGGACAGTGTTTAACTCACAGTGGGAGAAATAGTTTGTAGTTTGTCCTGCAAAAGCTTAATAACATGCCTGAGGCTGGGCGCGATGTTAATGTAAGAGGAGATAGAGCGAAGGGAATGCAGCAAGCACTTGTTGAACTCAGTGCTGCTCAGCGGACTCAATTTTTTCCCTGAGTGACCCTCTCAGGCTTCCAACTGTTGTGTGTGCATAAGATAGCAGCCTCACTTCAACCAATGCTGACCTTGCACCTGCCGGAATATTGGGCCCTCAGTCTCTAAGCTGGCCTGGGGATCCCCCAGAACAGATGGAGGAAGTGTACGTGGATAGGGAAGTCTGGGCTTCTCTGCTCAGTCTGCTGCCTGCAAAGAAAATGGATTGATGGACACATCTTTTCTAGTGCAGTCATTACCCCCATTTGTGTTTGTATCTTGGGAATGGGTGCATTACACAGACTGCCCTTGTTAGATATTTTTGAGTTGGATCACAGAGGAAGGTGAGATCATGTGTGCAAGGTTGTTGTGGTTAGAGGTCTAGAATAGGACTAAAAGTTAGATTTATGAATGTAGTAAAAGCAAACACAAAGTAAATTGTGCAGGAAAAGGGATTGAATATTTTCAGAACCACACCACATGTTTTAAGAGGTATTTAATCATGTTAGTAATTAGCAAAAGAGCTTGAATTTCTCTTAAATTGTGTTTTGAGGTTAGATAAAAACAACTAGGCCAAAGGTAACAGAGGATGTAGTCATGCCCTGTTTCCAGTCAGTCCCGAGCTGTGTTTTTCTTTAAGTGATACCTGATATTTTCACACCCCCAGTGCCCTCCTCGGAACCATCAGTCACTGGGACGTCCAGCCTGCGCAGGGCCTTGCGTGGGAGGGTTGTGAGCGATGGCCCGGCTGCGGCGGAGGAGTGTGTGTGGGTCAAATGCCACTCGTTTAGAGACACAGGGAGAGACAGAGGGTTAGTGATCCCTCCTGGACGAGCATCAGCCCCAGAGTCACGGCTTTCACAATCAGTCATCCGAAAAGGCCAAGAGGGGAGTTATTAATGTGGAGGTGTGAGGCTGCGCTGCATCTGAAACCCATTGATTATTTCTATTTTGGAATACTTTAAGGTTATCCAGTCTCAGTTTACTCTTCAGAGCACAGTAAACGCATAGCAACAGAATGGAAATAGTACAGTAACTATAGGAAAATGGGGTATAATGCATATTACCGCCCAGTTTCCATAATAAGAACAAACTAATGATGTACATGTGTAGGTTGCCATTAAAGACATTAGGTGGGTGTCCATGAAAATAACATGTTATTGCACTTATAGGCACAATTTCCATCACGGGTTGGTTCAGTGTCGAGGGCGTTTTGCTGCTCACCTCAAGAGGCTTCGTCAGCAACTGATGATCTCTTGGCAACAGGCTGAATGTATACTGAACCTTTACTTGCTATTGGCTCCACTCATCTTTATTCTAAAAAGCTACTGTCAAATTGCATTGTATCTCTACTTGTTCTTTTTTTCTTTTTCTCATTATTATGTTGTTTTGCCTATTCTGTGTTTAGGGCTTTAGTGAAACTTAATAAAAAAATGACAAATATTTACAGATGGAGTTCAAATTAAACACTTTGATAAGCAATTAAACAAACTACACACGCTCTGTTTCTTTCATGCATTATGTGGACTAATGCCCGACAGTGCTTAACAAACTAAACTGGTTATTCTCTATTCACTATCATCAGTCCTGAACATTAGTAAAACACAAGTCAAATCAAACAGCCTGAAAAGAATAGAGCGATGTGTGCATGGAATAAGTTACCGGAAAAAATTACTTTGGAACTAATAAAACATGTTTACCAGATGTGAATAGCTAAGTAGGTGCATGATTGTGGTGGACTGTGGTCTATAGTGCACTGCAAACTCTATGTGTGCAAACGTTATGAAAATCCAGAAACAGAAAATGGATATTGATAAGATTAATGGTGTAGCTCTTTGCATCTTGAGAGCCTGGAAATGAAGTACAAACTGATATGAAAAGTGTAAATTATTTCTGCTTATGAAATCTGAATGTGGAAACACTGGACATGCAGTGAATGAACTACATTTTGAATTCTGTGCCGAGCAGGGGAAATGTTTTGTAAAATGTTTTATAGGTATATTGTTGTTTTACTGAAATGTTGGGCCCCGAGAAGCAGGAAGAATAGCAACAGTTTGGCTGCGCTAATGGGGAATTCTTCAATAAAACATAAACATAGTTCTCTGATATGAATCCAAACACCCAGTTGCCACAAATCTGCTTTAATGACTTGCGCTACCAACATGACAAAGATAATAATAGCTAAGAGTCATAATAGCAATGCATTAGTCTTATAAAGCGCTTTCCTAGCCACCATTATCCAGTAGCCACAGATAGCAGTCCTGGCGCAGACTAATCCAAGTGTGGCTGCTAATCTGTGCCGATGCCCTCTTTGACTATACATTAACATAGTCAAATGAGGACAGTACATAGGGTCACTTGTCCATGTACACAAAATCAGCATGGAATTATATTTTATATTCTTGTACTGCGCTTTGGAAACTGTTGTTTATAAAACGTGCTATAGAAATAAAGTTGGATTGGAATCCTTGTGTGACAAAACCAAATCTCAATTTTCCCACACTTACAAAAAAAAAAAAGCTTTTGTGACATATGGACTAAAAGAGCTGTTGCACTCGTATTACCAGGTTCATGTCAACAGCAGACCTTAAGACATGCTTGGGCTGAGCCTGCCGGGTCAGTAGGTCACAGTCTGATAAAGTTAACTCCTAAAGAGGATTGGCTTTCACTCTCTGACTGCAGACGAGCAACATTATCTGGTCTATTTATATGGCCAAGCATGCCTGAGAAATATATACTTCGAATGTAAGTTTAAAGAGATAATAATGAAATGATTACATTTAAATTCTAAATGTGGTTATCTGTCAACCAGGAGACCAAAGACAAATACTGACACAATAAAAACTGACACAATTTCTTCACTCCTTTTTGAAATGCATTGTGCTGAAGAGCTTTGTTGTCTGTCTAGTCAATTTTGTGTTGTTTTGTAATCCTGTCTTGGTGTTAGCTTGACAGATGCATTGTAACTGTTGAAATTGTTTGTTTGCGTTTTTGAATAATTGCATTTTCACCCCCGATTATTCTGATTTTGTAGTCGTTTAGTGTAATAATCAAAATCGTAATTGAATTTCGATTAATTGCACAGCCCTAGTAAATTCTACTGATAAACACAAGGCAAACTACTTAAATCTAAGTTATGTGAGATCTTTTTGTCGATATGTCATAAACGCAATCTGTAAAAGTTGGGTTGTTCGATCGTATCCCATTTGGAAATGGACATAAGAGGACTCTCTCCGATGTCGACGATCCAGCATCTGTTCCCCAACTAGTCCTTGTTAGTGCTCGTGCAGGTCTAAACATGCATGATGAATTCCCCCGTGATTTGTGACTTCTCATTAAAGCACCCGAAAAGTCCGTCCTCTTCCCTAACAATTCAAAAATCGAGGCCTTTCCATGTTGATCTTACTCTGCATTATCAACCTGGCTTTTACTGGAGACCTGCACTCCAGTAAAAGCTCAATGACTGTATTCTGTAGGGACTTAAGCTACAAATGAGGTCCACGTCTCGTGAAGCTTGTGTCCTCATACACTACCTTTAAAAAGATGGAGAAACATTTCATTGGCAGGTCTCAAACTGCCGTCTCGGTTCGCTCTCCTTCTCGGCCCGTTTACTGAAGTCACTCCTGTCCCGACTTGTTTTCTTCAGATAACTATTCTGCCAAGTGCTTTTGACAAAATAGTTCCACTCTCGGCAGGGCTACCCCAGTGCAATTGGGTGATTGATTTAGTGACAGGGAGGCCCCAATCTGTCAGACCTGAGAGCAGCACTTTCTCCTCCATCACAGCCAAGTCTGGAGGAGCCCAAGGTTGTGTCCTGAACAGTGAACTGAGCAGCGAGCTGAGCAGGACAAATTGGCATTCACAAATGGTAAAAGGTCTCTGTTTCAAAAGCGCCTTTGCACCTACATTAGGCACTCAAGGCGCTTTGCATCAAGGAACCACTCACCCGTTCAGCACGGACACTGGAGGCGAGGTGGGTGAAGTAATAGAACTTTGTTGATTTAGAAAGTCCAGAATTCACAAATCTTGGTCTGGTCTGAATCTTCATTTCATTTATTAATTCCCATGAGGTCGACCCACATGTCGCAACACCTGGAGGCTATGTCTGTGTATTTTTAGTCCTGACCTGGTTCTCACTGGTCAAGTTCGTGTTTTGATGCTTGTCAATCACCGCGATGAGAGGAAGTGGCATTTAGCCCTGGGCGGATTCTCACTCTGTACGTGGAGTATAGTCGGGACAAATGAAGGAGAGGCCGTGAAAATCAATGCGGGTGATTTACCTGTGGGATACACCGTCTACCGCCGCTTACAGTGATTGAATTTGTCATTCTGCAAAGATAAATGAATAAAAGACGCTGTATGCTTTGGATGTTGACTTTGTCTTTTCATGACATTGATGACAGTGGATTTGACATTACTGAGAATCAGCAAAGTCGGTGCTTGACTGTTGACGGGGGGAAAGGCGCCAGTGCATCGGAATGGTTTGTTTGAGGATAACTGAGACCAACAACAATGATGCTTCTTTGTGAAGAGGCAAACTCTTTGGTCATATAGTGTATCAACATTTGTTACAAGTTATGTCTACAAATCACAAATAAGGATCCAAAGTGTGCCCTTTGTATTATGAGGTTATGTCTCACAATTTTCACTTTATGAAAATTCCATTTCAACACCAATGATGGTCCTGAATTTCATAACAGGATGTAATTCAGCTTTTTGACCTGGTGGGGGTGTTCATCATACAACATTTAGTTCTGTTTGTTTGTTTGACATTTAACCAATTTACAATTTGAAACAGTATTTAGGGTTTGCTTCTGACTATTATACTGAAATTGTAACTCAACAGTATTTTGCTTTTTCCACATACTTTGCTGCTGGACAGTAAGGAGAATACATTAAAGGCATGCAAAGCTTCAACAGGTTATTTTTGTAAAGATTAAGACCCAATTCCCTTTAGCTCACATATGGCTGAGCATGTATGCAGCCTCATTTAGAGACCTGCTATATACCCATCCAGGCATAAGTATCATCATGAGAGCCATCAATCCCATCATGCAACACCTGTGTGAACCGGTTTCCATTTGAATTCCAAACATGTAAAACATCGCAGTGATGACTGGTCCCATATATTTGGATGCGTGTCAGTACATCATGGCTCCTGTCTCCCATGTCCTAGTGTGAACATGTTGGAAAGAGGAATCACATGTGTTTGCTTAAATATTCAAATGTGCAGTGGGCGTGTAGCGCAGATCTGACATGCATTAAACATGTGTTTAGTGAACGCCACCAAAACAGTTTGCTTTGATCCATATCTCACAACATGGTTATTCATATCTGTCTTTTAATATGGGCTGACGGCTGTGATGACTGAAGTGAACATGGCTCTGGTGCCATGGAGAATTACGAAGAAGAAGAAGAAGAAGAAGAAGAAGAAGAAGAAGAAGAAGAAGAAGAAGAAGAAGAAGAAGAAGAAGAAGAAGAAGAAGAAGAAGAAGAACAATAATCTTCTCTCATATCACCATTAGCCACACAGTCAGCTACATTTGCCTCCCAACCTATTTATATAAAAACTCTTTCTATTGTTGTGTCCTTGGGCTAGACAGATTTTCACATCTTGAATGTATGCACCAAAGTCTGGACTGAGGAACTCTTGTGTGTCTGTTTGTGTATTTTTCATTTTTAATCGGTAAACTTTTGCTTTCACACCATGTTCCAAACATCCAGACGATCGGATTTTTCCAGGAATGCAACGTGGGCGGGTCTCACGATGTGGAGAATGTTTAATGAGTTCAGAACAAATATCAGTCTATTTCATCTAAAGTGATGGAGACACATAAGACGCTTTAGTGTTATCAATAAAGCAGTGCTATTAATTACAATGATGATCAATAGTTTGTTTAGGGCTTGATTTAAATCACTAATCGCATTGTGCCTTCCGCTGTGCTCTCTGCGCTGGAACCAGGAGTTCCTAAATAGAAGAACCTCCCTCTGCGTTGTGGGGGCCACAGTGGCACAGCGGTTAGTGGGTTTCGATCCATGAACCAACGGGGCCTTTATGAGTAGGTTTCCTCTGGGTTCTCTGGTTCCTCTACTAATAAAAAACCTTTAGCCCAGCAATAATGGTGCCTGTGAGTCAATGAAAGGTGATTGTCGGAGGGTCCAAGGCAGCTGTGGCTACTACTGTAGCTTACCACCGTCATATATGGAGTGAATGTTAAATTGTCCCATGTAAAGAGCTTTGTGACCATGACTGTGGAAGTTGCTATATAAACAAAGTCACAAGGAACCAGACTATGTCCCCGACCAAGACCACTTCTTTTAGTCTGAACCACTGTCTTCAGTGTCTTTCTATCTGTCAAGTCTTTCTATTGCACATAATTATTTACTATACTCATTAAAGTCACCTGGAGGCTGCAACCAGTATATACAGACATTTACTGGTTATGAGGCAAATACATACAGCCAATTGGATCATTGGTGTATTTGTGGACACACTTGAATATATTTGGGAGAGCTTATTATGATTATTTGGTGAGCTGTGAGTAGAAGGCCAAGGGTCTGGATGAGAGAGTAAAGGGGCTAATAGCACTGGCAAATGAAAAAGCATGTGATGATGACAACACTCCAAATCATTTTGGTGTAGGCCAACTCAATTTGTGAAAGCTTTTATCTATGTTGAAGAGGCCGGCTTATTTCAGTAATTTGACCTGACACGGTCCTTGGTGCGACTTGTCAGATTCTGACACCAAACCCCATGATCTGGATGATTGGGAACTTTAAAGTGGACACAATCGTAGCCTTGAAATAGTCTTTTGTGTACCTCAGCATTGGTATTTTATGTGTTGAGATAGTGAAAAGAAACAGTGAAAACAGGCTTTCCCTTTCAGCTAACAGCATGCTAGCAAATTGATGGGGCCGGGATGAACCCACTTGGTAGGCAGAATGGGTCCAGTGAGGGATTTGTATACTTTTGCACTGCAGGTATGGAATATGGTAAAATACGGTATGATTTAATAGTATAATGTACACTATCTTATTCACGAGGAAAACGTAAAAGAACTCAAAAGATAAAAACTAAATATGTGCAAACATATTCTTGTTCTGTCCCTTCTTATACTAATTTATGCATACACTTAATGCCAGTCCACTTTTAGCCCCCGACAATGTAATTTGGGCTAGGTTAATTACTCCACCTCAAACGTGTTCATGTGACCCACTTTCTTCTTCACTTTGCGGCAGCCTTCAGTCGCAGAAAACTCCTTTGTTTTTTACGTGTATTTAAAAGGACGTTTGCAAGAGTCGCGTTTCTCCACAAAAGCAGAGCAACGACTGGAGAGAACCTTCGTTTCATTGTGCGGCGTTTTCATTAAAACAATTTTGCAGAGTTGAAAGAGTGCTTTTTTGAATAGCTCTCGCAGCTTGTTCCAGATATTATTCACAGGAGTCTTTGCCGGGTGTGAATTGTGAGTGGAAGCTGTGCGGGTTTGGTTGAGTACACTGTTGGCACAAGGCTGACTGTGAAGGGCACAGTAAAGCAGTGTAGAGAGAAGCATTTTGTGAAATATTAGACAAAATAGATGGCATTTTTTTAGATCATAATCTCACAGATATTTTACCAAAGCAATGATTGGCTAAAGCAAATGCCACCAGTAAACGTATCCGCTCCACAAAGATATAAACAAATTTCATCAGATTTCACATGATTACACGAGGATGATTGTGCAACCCTAATAAAACAAAGATATCACAACCTTACATGTGTGACTCTTCTTTAATCCCATTTGCTCATCGGATCCCTGGAGGAGTTGTGACACAGAAAGCGGGACGAGCGTGTTGGAGCTGGTCACAAAGCACCGAGTGGAGGAGCCTGGAAAGCATTAACCCTGAAGCGGCCGCTTTTAGGAGCCGGGCCGATCTCCCCGATGGTGAGCGCTAATAGGCCTGAGTTAGTGAGCCTGCTTCAGCTTGTCTGGTTGTAGTTGACCCGGAGAGATGGATTAGCTTCTCTCTCCAGCTGCCTCTGCTATACAGCCACCTTCATTAACGGGGCAGGTGACGCGGCCAGAGCACAGCCGCAGGGGTCGCGGGGGGGCAGGGGGCAGGGAGGGCGTCTGGTAACAAGGTGTGTCGCGTTTAGCTGGACACGAAACACAACAGTTGCTAATGTCTGTTTAAAGGTTAGTAGCAATAGTCTTATCTATCGTGAACTAGCAGACCAGTTGCTCCTCACACCAGTGGTTTCCATGGTGTGGCATCAGGCATCATCTGACAACAAGCCACGACCCAAAGAAAACATTTATTCCAACACTGTACAGTTTGAATTTGTTGAATATATAATTTAAATTATTTTAATGTAATAATAAAATTGTTGTTCATAGGTGGTCATAACAGAGTATCAGAAGGTATTTTACTAGACCCAGGAATGACAAACCACAATGTATAATCCAGTCCCACAAATGATCATAGAGTAAGTATTAAAACTGTAAGCCTATATAAAGCAGACAATCATAATGACAGCTTTTTTTAACAGACTCGGTATAAAGTACTGTACAGTATATTACATTAATATTGAAAGAATTGTTCTCTGGGACAGGCTTGTGGCCCATAATGGTTCTGCGACCGGCTTTTGGGTCCCGGGCCGACCGGTTGAGAACCACTGCTTTACTGTTCTCACGGGAAGTTTATTCTTTATTTGACCTTCAATGATGTCGGGAGCAACACAGTCCGGAAATCTTTCTGTGAGGCCAGAGCGCTCACTCAGCCACCGTACCAGGCATTCTGAAAGACTGATAAAAGCCTTTACACAACGATCTATTGCAATGTCTTTTGAGATTGTACTAAAAACCCTCCATTTTGTGCGTGTGTATGTGTATTGGATGCTACCAAACCCAATTCTTCCACAGCTGCACCCTTGGCTGGAGAGAATGCAGGCGTGATGTGGGCTTTACCATTTGCTCTGCATGCATATGAACAGTTGATGCAAATGTGATAGCATCAGAGGATGGGCCAGTGCATTCCTTACAAGCCCTGCATCCAAACCAAAGCATGTGGCATTGTCATGCAGGCAGGCCTTTATTCATGTTGTTTTCATCCATCCCACGCCCACACGCCCCGAGCTGACTTCCAGAGTGGACACCTGGCCTGGATATAAGGCCAATGGCATTCCTCAGAGCTTAATACCCCAGATTAGCCAATAAAATCCACTTTAAAGGTTAATCAGTATCTCAAGCTCAGCTACTTTGTACTACCACACAAGTTGAAAATAATCAGACTAACTAACATGAAAGACTGGAACATTTGTAGAATGGAATTACAAACACGTTTCACTATGTATCACCATTTATCACCTATTATTAGGCGCTCTAGACCAGACATTTTCTAGCTGTACTGGTGGTATTTGGGCATTGGGAGAAACTCAGGGTCACCTGCAATTTTAGACATTGTTCACATTAATCAAAGACAATTTCATTTAAGCTTTATGATGGATTTAAGTCAGTTTTTGTGATTTAGACAATATTTGCATCCAGTTTAGACATAATTAAGCACAATTCATTTTATCAGACCCAGTTTAGTCCTGTTTGGTCTTGGTCTAGGTCTTGATCTTGGTAGAATCGGAATTTCACTCGCAGAGCCCCCATCTCGAGTTGGCAAACACATTTTCTCCAGGTTGGTATTACCCAAATCTAAAAGCTTCCTGAAAAAGCCTAAAAACAGCGACGAAAATGAGGATGAAAACGCAAGAAAAGCGGCAAAAACGTGCCGGAAAAGCAACCACAACACAATGAAAAAGTGACAAAAACATGAAAACACGATTAATAAGCATCAAAAAGCGATGAAGGAAGTGACAAAAAGTGACAAAAACATTTTTTTTTTAAAAACAATAGAAACAAACAAAAGACAAAAGTCACAATCAATTTTGTAGATCTTAGCTTTCAAATGAGGCGTTACTCTGGCCTATAGACTGTAAGCTCCAGCCGAGAACTAAAGTTACTACAATGAGAATACACACATTTACAAACAATCAATGTAAGTGTCATAAAGTGTTCCTATTTTGATTCTGAAATAAAAATCATTCCCCCATAGCTAAATGCTTCTGAACCTCTGTTTGGAAAACACTTTCAGAAACCCTAGCTTGCCCAACATGGAGATGAACAAACATATAATTAATTAACAGCATTGTATTTTTAATTTTAATGGCGACAGAAAAACAAGCAACAAACATCCAGGCCAGAATTAGCATATTAACCGTCTATTCTTTTCCCCAAAGCAAACCTGATTTACAGCATGTTACAACAGCCCAAATGAAAGCTTGCTCTGTTACTTTTGTTGTTGTCGATGATTTATTTATTTTTCTTTGCGTTGTCACAATTCCTTGGTTTCTGGTCTGTGTCAATTAAACATATGCATTTGACCAAAAGTGTGTTTTCTCAGCCTTTGAGGAGATCCAGAGCTCCCCATTGAAATCTCCATGTTTGTGTAATGCACCATGTGGTATAGGTATAGGTGTAGGTTACCACTCGTTTCACAAATCCCCCCTCCATCATGTTCCTGCGCTGTCCAAACTCCTGCCCGTCACCTCTGAGCCCCCCGTGGCGCCGTTTGCTGAGTTTGTGGTGTGTTTTTTTGTGCTGACACGGGGCATTTGCCTGCTCCTGGCCGCAGAGAAAGTCCCGGGATAAAGGGCTTTTCCATTAAATCCCTGATAGCCTCCGCAGCTCCAAGGAGGACTTATGCGGCGACTGACAGGAGGATGCTGGGCGGGATGGGTGTTGATTTTGGGGGCTTATGGCTGGAGTTGTATGTCTGAGGAGGGGGTTGGGTAAACACGCGAGGGGGCAACGTTTGCAGTCGTAGGGCTTTACTCTGGACTGGCAGCGGCAAGACGGGGAGGGGCTACAGGTTACCTTCGCACGCCGAACTCAACCGAGCGCAACGGATGAAGCCAACATTTCTCAATTTGTTTAAACATGTTGGGACAAATAGCTCAAAGCATAAAAGGTAGGTACAAAAGGTAGCAATACACCACCATTGCACCCAGTGTTTTCTGCAAAGATGAGTTCATGAACCTCTTAACCCCCACCTGAACCAAGCACATTTTCTCCAGTGGCTTCACCCGAATCTAAAAGCATATATGGAAAAAACAGTAGTAAAAAAAAAAACCACAAAATCGTAACAATAGCAAGCGACAAAAATGTGACAAAACAGTGATGAAAGTGCAACAAGAAAGTAGCAAAAACTACACATAAAAGTGGCAAAAATGTGACAAAAACGCAATAAGAAAAGCCACGCAAAATCAAGAAAAGGGCAACATAAAAGTGACAAAGTGAGATGACACATAATTTGATAAAAGTGACGAAAACACGGCAACAGCACAGGGGAAAAGATCCGTTTGGGTCAGTTTAGTCTTAGCTTTCAAATGATGCGTTGCACTGGCCACTGCGTTTGGTTAAGGTAAGTGGCAAGAGGGTAAATGTAAGCCAATAACTCCATGAAAAAATAATAACTGTACTGTCCAGTGGAGATCTTCGACCCCTATTTTCTTTCTTTTTCTTATCTCATAGGTTTTTTATCAAATTTAAAGCAGCACTAAATAACTTGTTTACCTTAATAAATCCTTTTTGTTGTTCCTCTAGGGGTAATACAAGTGTTAGCGATATGATTTGGGGGGTCTTTCATCTCCCTCTGGCCAGAAAACCACACTTGCAACTTTTCCTGCACTGGGTCGGAGTCACCAATACACACTGATAGAATCACGAAGAAGAAGCTAACAGGCTAACGGGCAAAGCTAACTGCGGGCTAGCGCCACTTTGGCAGTGTTTACAGCCAAGTTTGAGTGAAAAAAATGATGTGTAATTGGATGTAAAATATCCCTCTCTCCCTATTTTAGTATTTACTCTCACAGACAATTAATGAGTAAAAAAGGCAACATGCTACGACACCTGCGGTGGCGCTTATGCCTAGGGGTACTGAGGCATGAGTTACTTAGTACTTTAACCTCTTAACCCCTACCTGACCCAAGCACATTTTCTCCAGTTTGGCCTTACCTAAATCTATGAGCTTTAAAAAAATAAATAAAAAAGGCATCAAAATAGCGACGAAAACGCAACAAAATAGCAACACAAATGCGGCGACAACGCAAAAAAAAAGGTACAATCACTTTTGTAGGTTTTAGCTTTCAAATGAGACATTACTCTGTTGATCTCCAGTCAAAAAGCTTTTAGATTTAGGTAAAGCCAAACTGGAGAAAATGTGCTTGGTTCAGGTAGGGGGTAAGAGGTTAAAGGAATGACAGTTAATTAGCTAAACGTTAAAGGAACAGGCCACCGTTTTTCCATACTGTTATATGTTCTTACCTGAGCTTAGACAAGTTGATGCGTACCTGTCTGGTCGTTGTATGTACCGGTATGTATAAACTCGTCTAAGCTCAGGTAAGAACATATCTCAGTATGGAAGAACTGCGTGCCCTCAGTCACGTAAAAAGACCAAAGATGGTGTTAGCATTTAGCCTCTCCCAGTATATTCCTATAGCTCCAAACGGGGTGAACTTAGAAGCGACCAAGCTCTTCCACGGGCACGCACAAAGACCAGACATGTATGTATCAACTTGTCTAAGCTCAGGTAGGAACATATCACAGTATGGAAAAACGCTGGCCTGTTCCTTTAAGTAAATAATGAAATAAAATATTTCTTGAAGAAAAAAAAAAATGCTTTCAGACATTTCAGATAAATATTCAGATTAAAATGGGTCAAGTACAACAAACTGGTTTGCAAACTGGTGGGAGTCCATCTGCAATTTTACACTGTAATGCATTTAAATGAAGTGCTCGTCTAGTTCCGCTCGTCTCCTTGGTCTAGTGGCTCATGGGAACAATGGACGATTTTCCTCCAGCGCGTTTTCGAGATGAGGTCCGAAAGCAAGCGGCTGTTGTTAAAATGATAAAAGCCTTCACTGCTGTGGTTCAACTCCTGCTGCACCTAACCTTGCCTGCTCCGTATTAATGCAGGTCGAACAAGAAGAGAGAGGGAGCGGCGGTGTGCACAGTCACGCCGTCGCCGCTTTGCCCCCGGGCAGCTGCGTTATCCCAAGCGGAGATTGACTGACAAGTGAATGGATATTGGACTCACTTGAAAGCACTTTAAGAAACGTGTGGAGTGCAGTATAATCAAGCCCGTTATTATTTTTTAAAAGAAGCATTAGTGGGTAGGCAGGGAATCTTTTCAAGCACAACAAAACAAACTCACAAACTTTCATTGTTTTTCTTCCGTTTTAGCGCTAAGAGAGAGTTAACAGATGCAGTTTTTTCGGCACTTTTAAGCCGAATCCGCACAAACAAACATGTGTGGTGTATGTAAATGAGGCGCTGTAATTGTAGCCCCCGTGGGAGATTTGATGTTTGGAGCGAGTGCAAGTCAAAGCCAGAAGGAAAGTCGCGTCCTGAAAAGTTTGGCGCCCCCGTTGTGCGCAAAACAAAATGTCACGCGGAAACGATACATCACGTCGCTCGCTGGGTATTACGCTGCCTAATTGAAAGCTTTGTGATGCAATGATTGCCGCTATTAGATTTGCGATTTTGAGGACACAGATGATGGCGGAAAACAAGCGCGGCAGTGTGTGTGTGTGTGTGTGTGTGTGTGTGTGGTTGTGTGGGTGGCAGCAGTTGACGCTCAGGTCCGGCGCAGCTGCCCCTAAGCCCCCCTCTCTGTGCGCGCGTCGCCCTGTCTGCCGGCACCGGGTCACATGCTGCGTCCGCCTCTGCTCTCCCAGAATGCACCAGTCACGTCTCCGGTCTCCCACACACACACACACACACACACACACAGCTGCTCAGCCCACCACAGCCTCCTGCACCTGTCTCAGCGCAGTCACTTCAACAACACAAACCACCAGCTCTGTCCTATTCCCAAAGGTGAAGTATTCCCGTGTCAGCCTCACTGTGTTACAACAGGACAGTTTTATTTCTGTATTGTACAGTATTTTTTTTTTTTTTTTACAGGTTTAAACAAATGTTGGATGAGGGAGAATATAGCACTGGATTGAGTAGCTTTGTGCATGGAATGGTTCAATGCTTTATTCCTTTATTTTAAAGTTAGAATTGAAGTCAACAGACAATGACATGGCATGTATTGGGTCAGGTGGGATTAAAAAAAAAGTCTCAACCCTGTGGTCTGTTGCCAACACGCTTAACCTCTTAATCCCTTCCTGAAGCAAGCACATTTCCTCCAGTTTATCCAAATCTAAAAGCGTCTTGAAGAAATTGACAAAAGAGCGATTAAAAAAAGTGACGACAGAGCAACAAAAAGGCAACCAAAGATAACAGAAAAACGTGATGAAAAAGCAACAAAAACGGCGTAGGAGAGCAACAAGAAAGTGACACAATGGCGATGAAAAAGTGATAAAAATGTGTGACGGTAACATGGTAACAATGCAAGGAGAAAGATCAGTTTAGATGAGTTCGGTAGGTCTTAGCCTTCAAGTTGAGGCGTTACACAGGCCTGTTGTAATCTTTAAACTTTTAGATTTGGGTAAAACGGAGCTGGAAAAAATGGACTTGGTTAAAGGGGAAGGGTTTAAGAGGTTAAGGTATACTATATTGTCCCCTCACTTTGTATGAAAACCCACCCAGATACCGAGAGATCTTGCAAACCCAGTATAGAATGGACAATATAATCTGGAATTGAACCCGGGACAGTATGTGGAGGGCCAAGAGGTTGAAACTGCCTGAAGCTTTTTTCCTGAGGTGACTTTTTTTGGTCAGGCAGATGCATTTAGAGGCTAGAAAAGTATCTTCCTACATCAAGAGTATTAACAAGTATTAACAAGTATTAACAAAACAGATTGTGACTTCACACAATATCCATTGCCATAGTTTCGAAACACGTGTCACTCTATACATCACACCTCTGCCTGTCACATCCTGCCACAGTTCCGCCCTAAATGAAGCCGTTATCTCCGCGCTCCGGATGTGTTTGTTCATTATCTCCTGTGCCTTTAAACGTGACAAGGCCGTGCATCTTCCCCCCGCCTGACTGCTCCTGTTTGAATGCTCATTAACAAACCCCCCACTGATGGATTTTTGCCGAGACGTGATTGGACAATCTCAGTAATGGAGGTCTATGTTGCGTGGCTGGAAAAAATGTATCATCGTTTTCAAGAGTGGTGAAACTTTGGCCCCTAACAATGAACTCACTCCCACTGCCACCGTGTAAGGCCTAAACCGGGACACCGGCCTAATTGGTGAATTGTCCCAACGGTGTCAAGGTTGTCTTGCAATGCGTATAGTGGGCCAGTCCTCACGCAATTTTTAAAGAAATGGGGGCAAAAGTTCAAATCGTAGATTAGTAGTTTTCCACATTTTTCACAGAATGATGCCATCTTACCTAGGAAGAATGTCACAAAACTAAAATATCAAGGATAGTCAACACTGATTTTGATGCTTTAACAAAATCCCCCTTCTAACTGGGTGAATGCCGTTTGTGAGTGAGGGCGGAGCAGCGGTTAGTGCTCGTGCCTGACAACAAGAAGGTCACATGTTTGATCCCCAGGGCCACATGGAGCCATATACTTCTTCTGGGTGCTCAAGTCTGCCCTACCATTAAAAATATGTACAGTCGGTTCAACTGTGGGGCCAGGATCACCCTGGAAGTGAAGTTCACAATCTCATAGGGACTTTTCAGGTTAAATAAAGGTCAAATAAATCAAAGTGGTGAGTGAGTTAATCATGATCATCAAGTTTGGCTTCCATCAGTCTACCACAGAGCATATCTGAACTGAACCTCGGGGCATATCTGAACTGAACCTCGAAGCATATCTGAACTGAACCTCGGGGCATATCTGAACTGAACCTCGAAGCATATCTGAACTGAACCTCGGGGCATATCTGAACTGAACTTCGGAGTATATCTGAACTGAACCTCGGAGCATATCTGAATTGAACCTCGGAGCATATCTGAACTGAACCTCGGAGCATATCTGAACTGAACCTCGGGGCATATCTGAACTGAACTTCGGAGTATATCTGAACTGAACCTCGGAGCATATCTGAATTGAACCTCGGGGCATATCTGAATTGAACCTCGGAGCATATCTGAACTGAACCTCAGGGCATATCTGAACTGAACCTCAGGGCATATCTGGAATGAACCTCGGGGCATATCTGAACTGAACCTCGGAGCATATCTGAACTGAACCTCGGGGCATATCTGAACTGAACCTCGGAGCATATCTGAACTGAACCTCGGGGCATATCTGAACTGAACCTCGGGGCATATCTGAACTGAATCTCGGAGCATATCTGAACTGAACCTCGGAGCATATCTGAACTGAACCTCAGGGCATATCTGAACTGAACCTCAGGGCATATCTGGAATGAACCTCGGGGCATATCTGAACTGAACCTCGGAGCATATCTGAACTGAACCTCGGGGCATATCTGAACTGAACCTCGGAGCATATCTGAACTGAACCTCAGGGCATATCTGAACTGAACCTCGGGGCATATCTGAACTGAACCTCGGAGCATATCTGAACTGAACCTCGGAGCATATCTGAACTGAACCTCGGGGCGTATCTGAACTGAACCTCGGGGCATAATGAACTGAACCTCGGGGCATATCTGAACTGAACCTCGGGGCATATCTGAACTGAACCAAAACAAGGATTAATTACACTCAAAGTCAAGGCCTGGATAAAAACAGTTTGAGGGCCAATTAGTGAAAACTTTATATTACGCAGGACAAAAAAAAAAGAAATACCCCTATATCAGCAGTTTAGGTAACAGAACCACTGACTTTGATGCAACTGCCAGAAAGATTGAAAAAAAGGTGAGAATTGAGTTTGGAATCAATAAATAATGATTAATGATTGGACCTTATAAGTACCGGTATGTGTCTGTACTAAATAAATAATGGTTACAAAAGGCCATATATGTCACTCAACCATAAGGCGTTCACAATGAAATAGGCGGTTGAAAATTGTCTATTGCAGTAGCTATGAATATGATTAGCATTTATATTTGCCCTAAACGAAAGCTGTATAATAAAGAGATGCATTTTATTTAAATTATGCGCTCTGCTTTCCTGGAGAGTACAGGTTATATTTGATGTAAAAACACAATAAAAAATACATAAGACTTTTTAACCCTCACTTCCATATGTGATGTGAGACTATGCATTTGAGGATTTACCCCATAACCGCCTTGCTCGAGAGCCAGGAGTGCTAAGATATCCCTTGTACCACTGTGCAGTCCATATCTTTTGTAAGAAAGTAAGTAACAAACTAAGATAAACTTTTTATTGTACTTGCTAAATTTGATCATGGGTATTCTAGTTTCCCTATGCAAAAACAAAAGTGTACATATTTCACAAACCAATTAGTATTCAATTCGAAAACTGATTTTGATAACAATTGTGAAGTTTTGCAGTTGTTTATGTTTTGATTTCTCTTTCCCAAAGCATATATCCATGTTGCCAGACGCAATGGCCACAACCAGATTGTAAATTACCATAAAGTGACTCCTAACTACTTCAACAATCTCAGCGTCTGTTCTCAATCAAGTTTGAATCAGTGCTAGTGCTAGCTACTCCTCCGGTAATTAAAGCTCAGAGACTGAATTCTGGAGGTTAATAGTTTTCAAATGAGGACTGGCATGTCCTGTTATCGTGAAACGTGTGTCCTCATATGCAGGTTGAGGCAACCCAAGTTCACAAATAGCAATGTCTAAATGGATTTGCCTCAATCTTTACCTTACAATAATGCATGATGCGCGATGAGAGGCCAGGATGCTGCCTTTTAAATTTAAGATATTGCTTTGATGCTTTAAATTGCCACCTCTCTGTGACCTTTAGTGGAGATTATATTTGCGGTCGTTGAGGTAAATTGGACAGCGTATTACTATTTGAATTTAGATTTGTGACCAATGAGTCAGTGGACATAAAGCGTTTTTGACATTTAGATATAGGACATTTAACCCGGGGCCGTGGAATATGTGTGTGCTTATCGTGCCACATTATGTCTCCGAGCGGGGCTAAACAATATGACCTTGATCACAAAAATCAATTCACGGATCAGTCATAATTTTATCAGTGCGAAAAGAGGTTACTCGGAGGGCAAGGCGTGTTTGTGAAGGCAACAGTTGCTCAGGTGGTAGAGTGGTCCGCGAAGGAGTGAAGAGGTTGGAGGTTTGTGTCCTTGGGCAGTTCAATTCAGTACAAATAACTTTATTTATGTTCTACATGGTTAATGTAAAAGGGCAGCAGAAGCTTAGAACAAAGCACACACAACCAGGTAAGGATCCTTCACTCGACTTGTGTGAAAGCGAGCGATGGGAAGACGTGCAGCGCCTGGAGACCTAGCCTTAGATCTTGAGCTGAGATTTTGGTCGGGGTGCTGAGCTTGAGCGCCACAAAGAAAGACCCCACTTGACCAGGAATCCATATTTGTTACTTGTCGTCCCCTCTGATCAGGGGCCTAAGGTTAGGTTTAGGGCCAGGGGTTCTTGTTATGATTAGGGTTAGGAATGGCAACAGTGATTTAAGTTGTGTTTCATTTGCAAAGATCTCACTCATATTATTAGAAACTAGAGGTTCTTTCTTCTCTTCCTTTCAAATGAGGCTTCACACTGGCAGGCTGTAAGCTCTCCCGTCAACATGCTATGAGATTTTCTAACCCTAGCTCTAACCCTAAACCAAACCCTAAGATGACAGGTAACAGGTTAAGGTTTGAATTAATCTTCCAAGAACATACTGTGTAGGTTTTTTCTGTTTTTTTGCTTGCCCTTTCTATTCCAACTTCTATTCTAATTCAACCATAGGCCGTTTTGGACAAGTCTTTGTGCTGGTCCTAAACTCGGCTGACGAGATAACTGGACAACTGGCATAAAAACAATATCCAAACTACTGGTAAATGATTGACAGTGCACAATCCTTTAGAACAAGGGTGTGAAAAATGAATGCTGATTGCTTATGTTGGCAAATGTATCTTTATTCTTTCCTGCCATGTCAATCTTTATCAATGTACGTAGGAAGCACATGTAGATGTGAATTTAAACAGATATTTTCTCTTCTTGCCAAGTTGGAGGCTGCTGCCAATTTGTTTCTAGGAAGAACAACTTAGGAGTACTTTATTTATTCAGCGCGGATAGACTATGAACTATAAACGAGTGGACAGACCTCCTCAGACAGTGTTGGTGATAATCTGCGCATGGCATTTGCCGAGGGCGACGGTCCAAAGCGCTGAGCACCGAGTGGGAGAACAGACCGGTGACATGGGTGGTCCTGGAAGATCTCTCTAGGCTGGACATTTGGAGAGAGAGCAGAGCTGGGTTAGTTGTTACAGTACAGGGAATAGAGGGTGGAGGACATGAGGCAGCTCGGCGGGGCAGTGCAGGTGGCAAACGCCGTCCGAGGCCAAAGAAGAGACACACACAGAAAAAAACAAGACTTTTAATCAATCAGGGTCGGTGTGAATGTACAGGGCAGACCAGGAGGGCTCAATGAGAACAGCTGATTGGACGCTTCCCACCGAGCCGCAAATCAACACAAGATTGTATCATGGCAGCCTTCTGTTGCTTGGTTACAATGATCTACCACAGTGGTTCTGTGGTACGTGTGGTATTCGGAGTCATCAGCAATTTTAGAAACTTTGAATTACATTATTTAATGTATGCTTCACTAATGCATTTTTGTTATGTGTTTTCCTCTGGTTTGAACATGATCTACACAGTTTAGACATAACTGAGTCCAATTGAGGTCTTCTTAAATCTTGTTAAAGCTTGTCTCATTGGTCAAAGTTATGGCAGTGGGGATTAGTTGCTAAGATCAGCAAAGGGTGACACTTTAGAAAATATATACACATTTTCCATGAAATTGTAGGCCCATGCAGCCAATTATACGCATTACATTTGTAAAACATTTAAACTTACAGACTATCATTTAAAGTCCTGATGATATGGTGATATTTGGATGGGCAAAAACAGTATTGTATGAGGTCGTAATTGGTGTGAAAGATTTAAGAACCACTGACACCTCAGCAATCATTTAGCAACGAAAAATAACATGAAGGTCAATCAGGAGAAACTAAGCTAATCCTTAAATATACAGATTTTTTTTTTTACAGTATAACAGGAATTTGCACAAAGGGCAAATCCTGACCAATCATAGCGCAAGATCTGGAGACGTGTCCCCGGCCGCTGCTGCACTGCCGTCGCTCACGGCTTCTGGCAGAAAATCCCCAGACAAATACAGACACATTGAATAAACTATTATAGTAAGTGATATGTAATAACAGAAAGGATTAGAAAGGAAGCTATCTCTGTTTTGTCAAAATGGGCCATAAACCTTTACGGATGTATAGCCCTAATTAAATTCATGGAGAAGGAACTAATTTGTAGCCACAGCAGAGGTCGGCCTTGGGCAAACCCCGCCCCTTTCATTGATCTACACCTATCTACAACACCTACAGAGGCTCGCCCCTGGCCAGGCCCGTCCTCGAACATTATTTTATTGAAATGGGTGGGTTTATAGTGGTCATCCATTGAACTGACTAGCAGTAAATGAAATGCTCTTAACTGTATTGAGGAATCAGAACTGGAATAATCAAATGTGTACAGTTAATGAAAAATACAAGTTTAAGAAAAGCAATGAAAATAACAATCCATCCATCCATCCATCCATTTTCTTCCCCTGTCTGTTGCCGGGTCGTGGGGGCAGCTGTTGGAGCTTCCCAGTTCACATTGCACCACCCCCTTATGACTCTTCCTGCAGGTGGTGGGCCCACAGAAGGACGGCCTCACGATTCTAACCGGGCCTGTTGGTCTCTCATAAGGGGTTTCTGAACCGCTCTTTGTCTGACCCGTCACCTAGGACCTGTTTGCCATGGAAGACCCTACCAGGGGCACGAAGCCCCCGACAACAGAGCCCCCAGGATCATTCGGGTGCTCAAACCCCTCCACCACGTTAAGGTGGCGGTTCATGGAGGGGTGAAAATAACAAACAACCCAAAAATAAATCGCCGAGTTAAATATTTTTATTTGTTTCATCTCATCGTGTTCTGCAACCGATCTATCCCTAAATAAAATAGTGAAAGCATTTTCTCTCTTTGTCTGAAATACTGGAGAAAATTGTACAATAATCATATCAGTTGAAGTACGGCTGATGATGCTGAGTCCAATGGCTATAATTAATGTAAACAAATAGATAGCTTGAGCAAACATTGCAAAGCTCTTGCCTTTCTCCTTCGGTCTGTTTTGCTAAGTCAATTGGGCAGACCCCACCCATTGTAATAAAATAATTTAAAGCGAGGGCCTGGGCCAGGGGCGAACCTTTTGTAGGTGTTGTGGATCAATGAAAGAGGTGGGGTTTGCCCAGGGCTCTCTTCAGCTGCGGCCACAAATTGGCAATCTTTGAGAACTACCACCGGTGTGGCTTCCAGGCCCGTTTTAACAACCAGTGGCTTCGTAAATTGGTTTATTATCTCTGGTTGGGTTGTTACTTAAAGAAAGCATTTATTATAGCAACATTTAATTATTCAAATTATAGCGTGAGCAAATGGGTATACAGTAGACATTCAATTTAACAGATGAATTGGACTTTTGCTAAGATTCATGTAATAATATGAGCGTTATGTTGGTCAGGAGGCAGCAATGATTAGATCGGACAAAATTATATAAAATCTCTTTTTTTTTTAATCTTAAGGCCAGTTTCTGTTATGGGTCAACTATACTATCCTCTGACTGTATAACATTTGAAATAAACACTGTAAAGCGTGTTATAGGTGTGAGAGTTATTACGGCTGGGGTCTCTCGAGCGCCCTGTCATAAACGTCCCTTCACACCTCCACAAATGCGGCGTGTTTTCCGCTCATGTGTTTCTCGTGTACTGCCATGTACGGCTTTGACACTTGGCCATCTGTAGCTCTGGTCCCGGCAGTAAATAACACAAAGTGGGGTGCTGCTCCCGGGACGTCCCATGCAGAGACTCCTCACATTCTCCTGAACACCCCGAGGCCCTCTGGACACTCCTCTTTTGACCTGACCCACGCCCTGCTTCGGCCCAGGGGACTGAGCCCTGAGAGGGGAGGACAAAATATTCTTGCTTGAGTTAAAGTGGCTTCAATTGAAAATATTAGTCCTGCAGTTTCCATTTATTTTTCACATGCAGCAATGATAGTTTAATGACATTTTTTACTATTAATCTATATAGGGAAACAGATAATGAGCCCTAACTTTTTAGCTAGCATAAAAAAAAAACACGCCTGGACCGGAATCACAACACAACATTGAATCGTGATAGTGTGGCCTTAAATATAATTATGAGTAGTATTATTCGGAAAATTTATCATAGAGAAAGAACAGATTTCAAGTGGGCTTACAGGATGGGTAAATATTTCGCCGGCTGCTAAAAGATCATTAGTCGCTGATGAAGCTTCTTGCAAACAGGGGAAACGTCAGCAAAAAGAAATGTTCTCTCTTTTTAAACCTGTTTGCTACGTATATTTATTGGAGATCATTTCCAGGCTGTGCTTCACTGTTGCCTTTATTTACTATCCTGTCACTGACACGGTTTGTACCATCACATTCAAACATATTTTCCCTTTGGGACAATGAAGATGAGCTGTCTATGATGGAATACTCCTGTATTTACACAAATATTTCCAGACAAAGCGATAAATACTTAAACCTCATGTTGGTATTTGTGTTTTGCAGTATTATGTGCTCTATCTACCTTCTTAGCTTAAGTCCTGTCCCACAGCCCTCAATCTTCACACCAATGCATTCATCTGCCCCTCCCCATTGTCACGGACCCATCTGCCTGACTGCGCACGTCTTCATTTAATTATATGTAGGCTAACTCGTCCTGAGTGGGCCCGATGCAGGGGTAGGGTTTTAGGGGACAGTGATCTAAATATGAAATGGCACTTGATTAGATAATCTGCGCGTGGCACACATCTTGCGCAATCTAAAAAGGGGGTCAATAAGTAAATGTTTTGACCGATAGCATCATAATGTGGGGCGACATAGATCACGCAAAACACAATAGATACAGGCGGCACTCTGGAATCGCCCATATATGGTCATGTTTGATGCAGTTGAGGGGGAAAACTGAGAGGAGAAAAATCTAAACTCTCTAAAATTACTGCAAAACTACTTTAACAAATGCTGAATTATTAATATATTTTTAAACTAAACAAAACGAAAGAGACATGGAGAGGAGTAGAGTGGCTCAACAGCCTATAAATACTATAAAAATCGACAAAGCTAGCCAGGACGCTAACGTTAGCTTCATGCTACGTTAGCTAACGAGTGCTGTTTTTCACTTCTCCTGAACATTTGCTATGAAAAAACATCCACATGGACCCAATTTAGACTTGATTTTATTTGTGTGTGATAAATATTGTTCATAGTCTGCCAGAAAAAAGTGTGAAAAATTACGTGTGTCTCTCATTTCGAACCCCTCGGCTAGGCCACGCCCCATTGTATGCCGCGATGCCGTCTGCCTCTATACAACCAGTCATCTACTAAACGTTAAGCACATAAGATTCCACATCCACTTTGATGCAGGAAAGCCAGATGACTGAAGTAGACCCTGCCAGATCATTGTTGTTGAGCCAAAACATTTTAATCAACAAATAATCCACCACACTGCACGCTGACACCTGGACATTCATCTATAATTTTTCATATCTTTCAAAATTCGGCAGGAAAATAATAAGAAATGATGCAACAAAAACCTTTGTAAAAAAAAAAAAAAAAGTTATTTTAAAAGATTGGGGGTGAGAGGTGTCAAATAGCTAATATGCTAACGTTACCCTTAGCAACCAGCATCGTTAAGCTGCACTCTCGCCTTCAGATGCAAAGAGCGAGCGAGTACCTGCGGAGAAGTAACAAAGGCTGAGGTGGGGAACAATGGAGTGCAGAGGTGCCAGGTCTGAATTGGATTATTATGGGTTCAGTGGGGACCATTGACTACTCTAACCAGACTGATGTGTAATTAAACATAATACACCTAAAATAATCAAATGTAAAAATGGAACATGTTAATAGCTTGTCCTATACATTTTTCATAAGATTTGTAACGGTCTGTTTGAAAAGGCATTTGAAATTGCTTTGGTTTTAATTACGTTGTATTGATTTTTTTTTTTTTTTCGCCTTCAAAGTGTAATTTGATGTACTTTACACATAAAGCAATTTCAATACTTTGTGTACGAACTGTGCTCTACAAATAAACTTACCTTCTTGCCTTACCTATATATTTTAAACATATAGTAGTAGAATTGAATATGATCAACTTAAAAAAAGAAAAAAAAGACGCTTGCCAATTCCGCGATTTCTAAGGTTGGAATAGCCACTGACATTGCACTTCAATTTCATTTCAAATATGTATAAAGCTTTGAACTTTGTGTTGTGAAAGACTAAACAAAATTGGCAACAGACTTTTTCGTTTTCCAATATGCATGCAAAACCATCACAATTTCTGCTGTCCCTATATTTCAGAGAATCCATGTAATTATACTTCCTTCCTATTAAGACAAAGCCTGGTCATCAGCCCATTAAAACGCACTGAGAGGATGTCACTTTCCCATCACACCATATTTACATCCGTCTCCTTTTTTTGGGGAGAAATAGTCCGATCAATACAGTGTCCAATCAGCAGACGCCCCTCGATCCATACGTCCATTGGCCGTCCTGACACCTCCGACTCATTGATCCGCTGTGGTCCTGCTGTCCTGGGATAATAGATGCTGCTGCTGATTCAGTCCCCACAGGATGCCACAGACAGATGACACAGGCTTAGGCCCATTCTGAGACTATGGGACAAGGCGGAGAAGAATTCAATAGTGGCCGAACGAGGACTGGCAGAGGCATAATACAATCTGGATTAGAAGGTTGCTGTGGAGATCATTGTTCAATTTACATTAGATCATATTAGATGCAATTAGTAATGCAAGTGATGTGAAGTAATATATAGTTTTTAATAGAATAGAATAGAATAGAAGTGAGTAGGCAAAACAAATATGTGCAAAATGTACATGCTTTTGGCTCATGTTGTGATATTACATGCCCTTTATATCCTGGTGTTGCATTTCATACATTTTTTTTAATAAGTATATATAATTATTATTTTTTTAAACAGCATATGACCTTATATAATCAAATATCATATCTCCCAAACTTAAAATGTAAGAAAAGGGTTTGATAGAGGCAGGGGCCGCAGAGATAAAGCCCTTATGAAATGCCAGAGCTCGGATGAGTGGGCTCGCTCCAGCACAAACCCGCGCTTCCTGTGGGTATTGAGATGCAGATGGGACTCCTGGGCCTTTAATGCGGGCTGTCAGTGCGGGGGACAGGCCCGCTCTCTCCCACATCTGCTAACCTGCACCTCTAATGGGGTGCAAATGGGGCTCAATGCAGCAGCGGGCCTGGCAGAGCTGGCTGAACGACCCAAGGCGTCCGCTTGCTGCATACATGAATGCCGCCCTGACATGTGCGTCCTGCAAACCGCCCGTGTTTATCTATAGCAAACAAACTGGATCACTCTGCATTGCCGTCAGGGATTAACACCTCTGACAAGACGCCATAGTAGTACCATTTATTTGTTAAGGAATGTCTTTTGTGGTAGTGTGGGCTCAGTGCCAGAGATGACTATCTAATGTGTTTTGGCACTTCTGGCAGAGGAAGGGTGATACGCCATTTACAAAGCTTATATATAAAAAAAAAATACCAATAATAACTACAAATATTCAAACTCACAACATTTGCAAAGCTTTAACACTTACAAACACATAAATAGCAATGACTGTATAGGCTTGAGTATGAACAAATACATAGATACAACACTGCTATGGCGGGCGAGTGTAGGATGGGGTTGAAAAAGTACTATTTGAGCAGAGTTATTTGATTATTTTTTTTTTTTAAATCAATGCATACAATTGAGTAGAGTGAAAGGAGGACAGTGTCAGAAAACCAAAGTAAATGATTATTGGGAATTATGTACATACAAAAAAAAAACCTGATTGAGCAGACTCCATCTAGTGGTTAAAGAGCTAAACGTTTTCTTCGGTCTTTTGTTTATAATGCTATTTATAGGCATCTGTCTGAAAGCAACAGAACTCTGCATTACGCTCCCAACAGGAATTTGAATGGTCAGAAAAATAAAAGTTAGTATGCAGAATCAAAGCTGCAGACTGGAGGGAGTTGTGATTCAACAGCTCATGTGCTGCAAACAGTGTGAATGGGCTTTAGAAGCACATTACAAACTGTTTACACAAAATGATTAATAAGTGAGAGCTTGTTTTGCGAAGTTGCTTTTTGCACTTTTGGAAAATAGTAGCGTGGACGAAGTTGTGGAAAAGACAGAAAAAAAAAAAGACAAGAAAAAGCGGCCCTTCTGTTAGTGTGTGAGGTATAGTAATTATCTGCACACACTTTTCAGCACTTTCCTTTACAAAGCAGCTTTGCCAGAACTTGTGCTCAGGGGGATGGGTTTTTAAAAGGGGGGTGTCGAAGGGGAGTGGGGGGAGTGGGCAACACGGGGTCACACCGGAGAGGCGGCAGCAGGAGTGGGGGTCGACGGACAGAGAGCAAAAAAAAAGAAAGGAAGGAAGCCAAGGGGGAGAAGCAGCAAAAGCCCGAACCCGGCGCAGCAGAGACGGACACGGGGCTGGGGGGGGGGAGGGACTGGAGCCAGCTCGCAAGCTCATTGGTGGCGGCAGACCTCTCGCTGGATGGATTGACTTAGCACGGGTCGAATTACACCATTTGCCGTGCATTAGTTTGTTTTTCTCTCGGCCAGCCAGGCAAGAGGACTTTCGACGCGCTTTTTGGATTACGCGGCGACGCTAAACGGGGGGATACTAAACACTCAGATGAGGTGAGTTTCCGTGCGACTACGTGGGTTTTGTGCGCTGGTCTCTTCGCGTTGCACGGCGGAAGAAGCGTGGAGGGTGTTTTGCTTTGGGGGTAAACGAAATATTCCGGGGACCCGTGGCTGTGCAGCTCTGCAAAAGCGCGCAGGACCGAAAATAGTTCCGACTATTTTTACTTCAACGCTATGTTCATTCATTCCTTATAGGACTCGCTTGTCTTTCTACTCTCCCCCCCCCCCCTGTTCTGCTCATGTGTGAAGTAAAACTTAAACTTTTGTGTTTTAAAAGTACAACCGTGCCACTTTGGAGGCGTGGTAGAAGCTTGCAGAGGTTTTTGCAACCAACAATTGGACCATGAACGTTTAACTTTGTGACATCAGACTTTGCCATTTAAAGCCATGTGGTAAATTTTAATATCTTATAGGCTAGTTAATGTTTGATATTAATATCTTATAGTTAATGTTTGATATTAATATCTTATGGTTAATGTTTGATATATGTGTGTATACAAAGTGAGTTGGCGGCAGTGTAAAGCAGTACGCGTCGTTAATGTTTATGCTTTTTCCCTCTGCTTTCCCAAAGTTAATAGTAGTGGAAAGGGAGGCGAGAGAGGGAGAGAGAGAGGGAGAGGGGGGAGGGTGGCTGCTGCTGCTGAGATTTTTTTGAAGATCAGTCATCGTCAGAGCGCAGGGAGCCGAGGACGAGAGCGGACGGTGCTCAGAGAGTCCAGGAGAGCGAGAGAAAAACAGTGAAACGCGAGCGTAAAACAGTATTTCCGTGCGCAAAAGTGGATCAACACCAACAGCTCCAAATGGATGTTTGTTTATGAGGATTTACACGTTTTTACGCACTGGGCTTTTAATGGATTACCAGAGGACTATAACATTGTGGAGTGCCCGATTCATGAGTGGATTTTCAAGGTAGGTTTTGTATTTAATAAGTTCAAATTGAAGTAACCTAGACCACATATTTTAAAATAAAACTTAAAAAACAGGTTTGATAACATTGATTTGTGCATTTCCTTTGGGAGCCCAGCGTACGTGCTGCTCACCAGTAATAAAAGTGCATTTTCCCCCTTTGCTCTTTGAGGTAACCTTTGTGTTGTGTGCCATGTTGACTGTGTACTTTGCGATATTCGTGCGAACAGATGATTCGAGGTTTTTGATTGGATCTAGCGCCCCAGAGTGTTAACTCTAGATCTCGATATCTACTTCACTGTAACACACTGTGAGTTATCTTTCAAACAATGGAGAGATGAGCACGAGATTAGGGTAGAACGGCACGCGAACTGGTTCCATATCAGTTTTACGCATTTACGCACAGTGCATTCGCGGTTTTCTTTACTACCGGTGATAACAAACGTCG
This sequence comes from Gobius niger, assembly GCF_951799975.1. Lineage (NCBI taxonomy): Eukaryota > Metazoa > Chordata > Actinopteri > Gobiiformes > Gobiidae > Gobius > Gobius niger. The sequence continues at coordinate 13,172,310 of NC_136855.1, read as the reverse complement.
CTCGCGCTCGTAACCTTTAGGATCAGCAGTCCCAGCCCTGCCCTGTGCCGAGCTGCGTTCACTGCTGCCTCCTCTGGCTCTCCACATCAGCGCTCTGTTGTTGACACTGCACCGCTGTCCCCCCGCGCCTTTGTTGTCTTTTGTGCGGGTCCTACATGTGGACTAAAGGGACATGAATAGGTTTAGTACGGGGGCAAAAAAAAAAATCTGAAGGCTTTCACTCCCCCTGATGTTGGCACAAAAGCTTGGCATTACGTGCGCCTCGCAGCTCAGGCGTGGAGCGAACACGCAGCACCGGGAGATCCACGCGTAAAAAACTTAAAACCAACGGGAGCCAAATTGATATTGTAAGTTTGATCCGCACTTGTTGAGCAAAAAACGTGTGTGTCCGAGCCTGGAAACGCGCTCGCGATCTTGCAATGATGTGCTCGTTTTACGCAAGGATGAGCTCAATTGGCATTACGCAGCAGATACATTTTCCGGCTGTGACCCGAGGGCATTTTCCCCAAAGTCCTGTGCGTATTTCAAAACCTCGCCGGTGTGAATCATGAACTGGACAGGGATTGCGTGAAAGTCAAGAGCAGGGAGCGGTTAAAATGACTTTGTTGTTTAATAATGATCGAGAAACGCCTGGTTGTGCGTGTGTGTGGTGTGTGCCACTGTTATCCATCAATGCCTTTGGTTTGAGATGTGGCTTGGCAGTGGCAGTGTGCATTGTTTTGACATATGTACGACCTGTTGTAACCCATCACCACATGATATTACAAATCAGTCCAGCCCATGTTTGGACATATTGTTGCGAGCATAACGACACCTCATCACTGTGGATTGGATGTGAAATAAGTCGTTTCATCTTTGTTTGCATGGCTTAATATCGCCAACAGAGCTGCCTCAAAGCCCATAATAAATGACCTTTCCCCGTGTTGCTCTTTATAGAATGAAAGGCAGGGGCTGTTTCTTTAATCTCCCTGCCAGATGTGCGCATCTGGAGAGCCTCAGATCCTTCCCAGAGACCAACAAGGCTAATTACCCCAAAATACAGGCTTTACAGAGCGGCCGCCCGGTCACCACCAGAGAGCGAGAGAGCCAGCTGCTGCTGTGTGTGTCACTGAGCTGCGGCGGTCACAAAGGGTCAGGTCCCACTGACCGGAACCACCCAACTTTACCCCCATATTAGAATTACTGCCTGTTTACTGCTTGAAGGTATTAAACTCTCCATAGATTATAAATGTAAGTGGAAGCAAATGACAAGTACTGAACTTCTTCACACTTTTAAGTTGCCATGCTTTCGGGGAGTTGTGTGTAAGCAAAAATGTGTAAATCCGAAGGGAAGACATCAGTGATTTTGCTATGAATGGTGGCTTCTTGCGATATGAGTGCTGCCTGGCCTCATACTGAGACAATCCTTTGGCGATAGATTGTGCAGCTCTTAACAAAGACACATAATGGTCATTCAAAACAAATTGCAACTTGACTCGGATTGCTGTGATGGGATAATGATTCTATTTTCTGTCAGAATATAAACACAGTGCAGTTCTTAAAAGTGTTCTTATAATTGTGAAGTATTAAACTCCGTATTCATTGCGCGGTTACAACCCTCTCAACATAACCACCAAAGGCGTGCCGCTTCCTTTCATATCATATTGAAAGTTAATCGTCCGTTTGATAAAAAACTTTGCCCCCTTTTGTGCCACATTTGGCACTAACATGCCGTGACTGCGACTGCCTATAGTTTGTTTTGTCAAAAGTCCTCCCTAATAGCAGCGGTGCCTTTGCTTGAACCGGGGGTGGGGCCCCCATTGTGCCGATGTGCCCAAAGCCCCTTTTGTTTGCTTGGTCACACCTGCAACTCAGCCCACTCTTTGTATCTGACTATGGCTTGAGCTACTGCTGAGATCTGCCTTTCTCCTGTTACGCCCCTCCGCTCGCACGAGAAATCAGGTTCAGGGTGGCACCGTCGTGATCTTTTCTTGCTGCTCCCTGTGCCAAAATCTGTACGCAGCAACAAGTCCGCGCCCGTTAACAAGAGAGCTTCCTGTGAAATTGGCGGTGATTGGGGTTAGCGTGTTTTTAACCGCTCGCAAGGGGTGCTGTGGTAATCATTTCTGGGCTCATGAGCGCTGGCTAACAACTTGGCTGACTCGGTGGCTGGTGGTGATGCATCTTGATTACTCTTAATGCAATCGGACCAACTCTGCATCCTTGCAAAAATATGGTCCCTACTTGAGAAATGAGCTGGCACGCCCTAAATGGATTGGTGGAGCATATTGAAAATGGCGAGACAGTACGGTGCAACTTAATAAAAAGTGAACTTTATGGGTGGAACGATCCAGCAACATTTGGATTATAAGATGGAGTAGCCTACTCTTTGTGAGCCATGTTGAGTTGTGTCAGGAAGTGCGTATGTTCGGCACTCGATGAGGTAGATGATAGACGATAAAGGGCTGATAAAATTGATAATAAGTTACACAATATTAGGAAAAACCTTTAAACTTGTAAATGTGTCGATCTTGGGATATCTTGCAGCTTCTTGCGATACCGATATTGCATGACGTGGCGGTGCCGATAATTTGGCACCACAAAAGTGAAAGCCCGGGAGATCACTTGTGTAACTAAGTTTGTGTTTGACACCTCTACGCCGGAGAACGCCTTCACTTGCTTGACCCCTCTCGCTTGCCGTAGACATAAGGGTGCGAGGGAGGTAAACCGACGCCTGTGCTATCTTTTACCCCGCGCTGTTAGGATTACACCTCATTGCGGTGCCTGATGACAAGTGTTGCCGCCCGGAGCGGCGCTGCCCATTGTTCTGCCAGGACTACGTTCGCACACAACCAAACCGAACCTCGCGCCCTGCCGTTGATCGCCAGCTTTTATTACCCCCAATCAATTCTGTTTCTTTCACAGACAAACGCGACACAAGCCACCTCTGACAAGTGCATGTGATGATGTGTCACCGAGCAGCGCAAATGATTATGACAGGAATAGACTACTGAAACAACAATGGCACAGCAAAACTAACTTGTTGTTTTGATCGTTGGAACAAAACACGTCCCGATTTAGTCCTTGTTTATTCCATGCGTGAGGTTTAGTCCTTCAAGTTTTTAGTCAATACACTCAATTTCTTTGTTTAGTTCAGAATTGACCTGGTATAGTCCCTTGTTGGGGTTCTTGTTAAGCAGGTGTTTGAAATCTTTCGTCCAATCCTGTCTGTTCCTCATTTAGTGCTACAGTTGGATCCTTGTTCGAAAGCTCTCATCCTGTTTCACCACAATAAACTTAAACCTATATATCTAAATACAGTAGAGGGCTGCACAATTGCTTACAATCAACTAAAAACGCAATTTCAACGATAAAAATTTGCAAATTGCGAAGAATCTTTCTCCAAAAGGATTTCTCATGTATGAAACCGGCATGTAGTTTAGACTTCTCCAAACAGCAACAAGATTCTTGCATCGGTTTAGCAGCTCACACTGTATTTCAGTCTGTTCTCTTGTCAGAATAATTACAATGACATCATTTCCTAGTACTGGCTAAGTCCCTGTTTACCTGCATCGGTAGTGGTTCGGCCCCATAGTTCACATTTACTTCCAGTTTTGAAAGCTCTAGTCCTATTTACACCCAACTGAACCGTAAACTATCAATCTAAAACCAGCAGACTACCCGTGTTGTTGTTTTTTATTTTTAAATAATGTATACTTTTCCAATACTGAGCAGCCAAAGCTTGAAATATCCAGCTACAGGGACACCCACTAGTCGCCACAGACAAAACACCGCCACAACTTCCCTCTTTAGCACCTTGGCTTCAAACCAGCGACCTCAGCGGGGAGGAAAGAGCGTGGCTTTACTCCACCAACCGGGTCTGCAATAACAACAGCGCACGAGTACAGTGATTTTGAATGGCACAGCGTTGCGTGACAAGCTCTGGCTCTAGGCTTGTCGAGGCCTACATACGTGAATATACACACACACGCACACACGCCAAAACACACGCACCGACTGGAGGCGAGGAACACGATCTAGTCAATAGAAAAACACACTATGGGCTTAGTGTAGTGACGGAGGAGTAATTTTAGCCCGCTGACCTCTGGATGTGCTGCGTTTCTGTTTTACATTAAAATTTCTGACGAAGGAGCTATTTCTGTCGACAGGGGAATAAGGGGAGATCCGCAACTTGACGAGAGACAGTTTTCTTTCCTTAAACTGGTCGGTGACATTAGGTTTGTGTGATTACATTCTCACACAAGCTGTCGTTAAATCTATCAATCTTAATTCTTTGCATGATGCTTTTTTATTCCACAGTCTACATCCAGTGACTTTAGGCCTTGACCAGAAAAATGGGAGGCATTCAGTGTTAAATGGTGCTGTAGTGAAAAGCATTTGTTTTTAAATTCCATTAAGCATTTGTTTTTAGTTTACAACCAATGAAGAATGTCAGTGGTGGTCCAAACGTCTTTCCTAACACATTTCTGACATCTCAGTTCTCCACGTGGGATGAGTTTCAAAGCACTTTTTCCAACTTTAAGGGAGCAAAGTTGTCAGGATGACGGTAAACAAAAACCAGCCTGCTAGTTTATGAGTGATTACAATGTTTTATAATTAGCCGCACAGCGCACAAATGTCTTTTTTTTTTAACTACAAATATCCGCTTTCACTGCAGGATATGACTAGAGATATGACCGGTGAAGGAGAGAAGTCTGCAAGCTCTAGCACAACAGAGTTAAGTATTTCATAGCTGGCATTGTCACGTGTCTGGAGTCTATTTTTGTCACTACTCTAGAAACTCCTCAAGTGCTTTGGCGGGGATTTAACTTGGCACTTTTGTTGGCACCCAAAAGCTGTCATCGCAATTTGCCCGCTACTTTTAAGGCACATTTACTGAATGTTTACTATATTACTGTTGATTTATACTGTAGGATGAGCACCTTTTGTAGGGCCAGTGCCCATAAATCATCAACTGTACATATGCATACATTTAAGTCGAGTTAAATGCCCCCTCCCTCTACTCCTTTGTCCAAACGTGAACCCCCAAATTTAGTGATTCCAAAGATTAATTAAGATGAAGTGGTCCCTAATGTGAGGGGCCTGTGTTGTTCATTCATAATGACATTGGCCTTTTAAAGGCAGAGCAGTATCCCGCAGAGGGCCGAATAGCTATGATTAGACGCTATTGACGGCTAAAACACTTAAGTCGGTCTCGGCAGCACTTGCACTGAAGGGTCCAAGTGGCACGTAATAATACAGTTACACCAGTGCATTGGCGCTTTTGAAGAAATGGCACTTTGATGGTTAGATCAAGTATAAAAATAGGGATCAGTGTTCCAGGAAATTTCACACTTTTGCACTGAATGAAACACTGCATTTGTATTGTGAGTATCATCATAAAGTTGTATGTTTTAACACTTTACATAACGCAGACATCAACTCTGTGTGTTCCTTTATATGTGATTGAAAGTCTTTTTTTTCATAAAGTTTAAAACAAGGCTAGAATTGCAACTAAAGTCATGGCTGTAACTGAACCTTTCCATGTTTTGATAAATCTCAGGCAGATGAAACTAGTAATGTTGTGATATACGATTGTGGCACGAGTATTGTGTCACCAGAAATTGCACTGACGATAATTTGGCCATCGATTGTGCAGCCATTGAAATGTGTTTGACAATGTTTTTGTCTGCACTTAGTTGCACAGTGGGAGCATGATTCCAGTTGATAGAATAGAACAGCAGTACTTGAACACAGCACTGTCGATATTGCATGTTTTCAGGCAGTTTATGCTTCTTTGGTCACAGAAACAAATGATCATAGTTTAGTCTTAGAGGGGACCATTCACAGAGATATACCACACTGGGAAATAGTCACAATGGTCCACATCGTCCAATTTGTGCTTAAGATTGCCTGCCATTTCATCACATTTCACACTACTCCGCTCATTGCCGCGCTCTAATTTGGGGCACCACTTTAAAACCAAACCTTAATCAAACTACTGACCTACTTTGTTTTCGTTAGTCGGGAAAAGTTGGCCTTCACCGGTTCGATCCCGCGTAACTAAGTTTCCCCCTCGGAGCGGTCGAACTCCCAATCCCATAGATTGTCTTTGCTGCCGCGGCTGGGGCGTGCTTCCTGTGTGGATCAATCACGGCACTAATGGGCTGGCAGCGCGGCTCACAGGCGGCACTGGAGCAGGTGTGCTGCGAGCTAATTGAAAAATGACTCAATATGGCGCGCGCGTGTTTTGGAGTGTGCGTCCGCCCGGTGCATTACGGCCCCTCAGTCAGAACTGCCCTTTTGTGTGCGTGTGCGTGTGTGTGTGTAAGCTAATCCATGGTCTTCCCCGCATGACGTCTCAGTAAATTGTTTATATCCGTTCGGGCTTTGCTGGCATGAATAATTTGTTTGCTTCATAAATATTTGAATGTACACTAATCATTAATATGCACAGACCTGAGTCTCCAAAGCAGCGCTCAGATGCACGTTCGCATAAACTAAACTCCTGCCACTCCCAATATGAATAATCACAGCATCTGCCTATGTAACACGTCCACGGGCAGACAGCGCAAATCACGGGAACGAGAGCGCGGCAGCCCCCAGGAAAGACCGAGGCAGTGATTGTTTTAATATGAAATGACAGCTTTATGTTTGCTGTACATTTTTGCACTGTTGTTGTTGCTAATTTGCATTCACTGAGCTGCGCCAGACCATAAGCCTGACGTACTCGAAGAACAATCTGTTACTCTTTCTGTCAACATGGGGTAATCATCCATGGTCTTCCAATTGTTTACTTGCCTTTGAAACAATGGGACTGGTGTATTCACTGTGGTAAGGCTTCTTTTGGTGCTTATAGGGGGAAAGTTTCAGTCTTTTGATGATGTTAGAGTAAAGACCTGACCTGGTTTAGTCCAACTCGTCCTGTTGAGTGAACCTTTAGAGCAGTGGTTCTCAACGCAGATGCATTATCAGTGGGTTGGCATTTATTTCCATATTATCACTCTGAAAAAGTATAAATAGTCTGCTACAATCACTGTTATCAGGTTGTTTTGATCATTGTAATCTTTAAAAGCTTATCTAATGCTTATTCCATTATAATTTGTGAGGAAATTACAGTATTTTGCGTTGTATATAACACATCAAATTGTTACTTGGATCACGGCATGTCATATGCGGGTGAAGGCGGGTCCTGATGCCATGTCAGTTGAGAACCACAGCTTTAGAAGGTGTAGTCCAAGTCTTTAGTCTTGTTTTGGATCTAGCTTCTGGAAAATAAACGCAGAGCACATAGATGAAGGAATATTTCTGTGACTTTGTGCGGTGATAGAGCAATATAACGGTCATAGATCTACTCAATCTATTGGGACGATGTTTATTCTTTTAAGAATATCAGCTACCGGCCGTGAAGTGTTATTAAAGACCAATGTGTTCTTTTATTTCATGAGGGTTTGTTTGAATACTTGAGGGTATTTTTGCACGTCTAAAAACTATTGTGGAGCTGTGCCTAGATAATCATATAATATCATAATTTGGCTAAAAATATAAAAATCTCTGGCTGAGCTTGCCGTCTATCAGCTGCTCTTTCCTTGTAGCCCTCACGCATTTTACAATGAAGACACTTGACTTTCTCTACGCGGTTCAGCCGCCACTTAAATATTTCTAATGTTCTTTTCATTGAGAATTGTAAGCCAAATCATCTCTGGGCCAGAGTGAGAAGTTTGCAAACCACAACTCTGCATCATTTAAATTCCGAGCTGCTGCGTCTTGTGTTCCTGCTTCTCCCCCCGAGGTCATCTGAGGTCATCTTTGCTGTTGATGAAGTTTTGAAAATGTGCTGATTGCTGTTGCGCTGCGGTCCAAACCCGGCACAGATGCACAGAGACAGCAGGCCCGCGGTGCCCCAAACTGAGTGGACTTCCTCTGTACCCGGCCCACACAGAGGCGCCCCACCGGTCATTTGGCTGACCTTCCACTCAGACAGTAACAGCAGATGTAGAGAGAGAGGGAGAGAGAGGAGGGTGCAGGGTAATGGCACAGCGAGCCCATAAATCAATACAGCAACACACAGAGCAGGTCACACGCGCCCATTTGAAACTTTAACACTCAACATTCAATACGGCGATCTGCTTCTCTCTTGGCCGAGTTTAGAGCGCCGTGGCTAGACAGAAATTTGAATGGGCTCGCGCTTTGGCTGAACGCATGATATAACTTTGACTATTATGGGACTGCGCCGCGGAGAGTTAAGCCTACTGTTGTCAAAACACGCCGGACAAAGTGCACTTTTATGACTTTTTACTGCGCCACACTGCCATGAATGTGAAGCATGTCTCCCTTACAGACCCTTTTTATAAATACGGGCTCCAAGACCGTTAAGCTATTTTATGCATATGTTGTATAATCATAATGATGAAGATTAAACAGGCTGACTGTGAGGGTAACACAAATGGGCAAAGTTTATGCCTTATGGGGGGGGATTGTCTCGATAAATGGTGCTGTAATATTTAATTTTCATTGCTCACTGCACATAAACACGGTACACATTTCCTCACCCATGATTTTGTGACAAAACTCTCTTCTAATCGAATGAAGCCACCAAAGATTGAAATGTGCATTGTGTAATTTCATACCTTGATGCGTCGTTAAATGTTTTAAGTGGTTCTTCAGGGGATTCAGATCGGCTGCTATTGTAGATGTTAGAGAATTAGAATTGCAGAATTTAGGTCTATACTTTTCAGACCCGGTTTAATCCCGATTTGACCTTGATCTTGGCCTGGTTGTACTTGGTATGAAAAGTTTGATGTATTGCCTTAATATCTAAGAGCTGGGTAATCGTTCTGCTTTACAAACTACTTCTGCTTTTACTTCTTCTTCTTCCCCAAACCCCGACAGAGCACATGTGTTAAGTTGCTCGTTGCTTACTCTTTGGTTGACACGGCTGTATCTTTGCCTTTGCAGGTAACATCTTGGTGAGTGGAAAGAGGTTGTGGAGAGAGAGCAGCCATGGGCCAGAGGGCTGCGCTTCTGCTCACTGCGCTGCTGCTGCTGCTGCTGGGGACAGGCACCACCATCGCTGTCAGCTTCCCGGAGGACACGCCTGCCCTGGATGTGGTGGACACACACTGTAAGTTACACATCGAAAAGCTCAGATCTTCCCGTTTGGTTTCGGTTAAATCAAAGTACCGTATTTTCCGAACTATAAGTCGCACCTTTGTCATAGTTTGGCCTGGGGTGTGATTTATACTCAAGTGCGACTCGTATATCAAAATATATAATTTCACATGTTTGTTATCAACATACTGACAGCCGCTAGAGGACACTCTAGGCTTGTGCACCAGTATCTGCTACCCCTGTACCACTGAAGATTTAAAAAACGGTCATCAAGTAGGAAAAAAGTGTGGTGTGAGTGAGAAACCTGTGAGGGACTGGCGAAAAGCTGAGGCTTCTCTTACTGCAATGAAGAAAACAAAAAAAGCTAGATGGCCACGGCTAGAGGAACAAGCTCGCAAATGGATGGTTCGAACAACGTGCTGCCGGGAGAGGCTTGTCAATGGTGCAGTGACGCCTCCCGGCCAAGGTAGTGTCCAAGGCTGGTGCGACTTATACTCCGGATACACTAATTGAAGAGATTAAGTGAAAAGCTTAAAACCCTATTCCAGGTACAGGTAAATATTCCAAGATAAAGCATCAAGTGGTTCCAAGCCTGTGTGCTCTTAGACATGGCTGCATCAAAAGGTGCATAAAACCTTCCCTAAATTAACATGCAAGTCACAGTACGACCGAAAGATTTTCTGAGGTGACTGCGAGAGGGGAAAACATAATGGAAGACTGTCGTTAGAAAATGCAAATATGACCTTGAAAAAAAATGGACTGGAGCTGGAGCAGAAATTGAACACAATCCCCGTCTTATCCCTCAGACGGCGCGATTGCATATTCAATAAAGGAAAGGACTGTGGAGCAGCTATATCTAAATGCAAGAAAGTAAAATAGCAATTTAGTTTCCAGATAAAGCTCAACATAATTAAATTTCGCGGCGATGTCCCTAACTGAGCGGAGCATTCCTTCTGGTTCATCAACTGCGATTTCCCATTGTAATAAAATCAATCCTCTGCCTGGTCAGCTCAAACATTAAGTGGATTTTCGTGCAACAGAGAGATCCAAAGATGTGCTGACGCAAGCCGCCGTTGCCCCGACTCCAAACAACACTGCCCCGGCGCACGTATAATTACATGGAATAAAAATATTACTGCTCTACCATTACCTTAATTGCAGGAGGATTTGTAGAAAGCACATGAGGCGTAATTATATCAACACAGCAGACTTGAGCTGAATGCAAGAGCTGATCAGTGCGTAAGTGTCTGGAGCAGCTTTCATTAGTTCTACTATTACAGCTTGTTTGCATCCTCTGTCGATTCATTTAACTCCATCTATGCTAATGCATTTTCAATTTGGGCTTCAGGAACGACGCTATCTGTTCAAGGTACTGCTGTTGAAATGGGGTCATGAAGACACAGTATTAAAATGCACGGGTTGTATTCAAAAGAAGCGATAGCAAACAACCAGGAAGTAATTGTCACTGTTGCGATCAACTTTGCATTTATTCAAAGTATCATGGTCCGCAGCAGTGAGCCATTTGATGATATATGAGCGTAGTCAGGTCTCTGCGTGGCTGTGCATATGTCAAAGTATGAGGTCAACTGGAGGCAACAAAGAAAGAAACAAAGTGCAATATCATTCAAGGCACAGGATAAGATTTATGGGGACTTTTTGAGTTTCTTTTTTTTGTAATCCCGTTTCATGTTCTACTGCAGAAGCGCTTTGAGTCACATCTCTTAGATTTATCTCTTAGATCTTATATATTATCGCTAAGAGACCTCACTGGACCCGTTCTGAGCTTCTCTGCAATTAAACTGCCTTTATCACAGTGCCATCCATTTGTTAACATGTCGTTAACTAAAAACGAGGGCTTGTATATTGTTTTTGATTTTTTTTTCCCTGCTACCAGTGGGGGGGGGGGGGGGCACTCCAACCAATGTTTCAGACCCAAACAGATTTTGGATTTGGTTCTAAAGTGTTCTTTCCACAAACAGAATGTATTATAAGTGACACAAAAACACAACATATAAGACAAAGAAGCAATAAAAGGGTGACAAAAAAACGTGCCAGCAATACTACAACAAAAATGTGACGAAAGAGCAAAAAAATGTGATGAAAACGCAACAAAAACACTTCAAAAATGTAGCGACGATGCAACAAAAAAGGCTAGGATCAATTATGTAGGCCGTGGCTTTCAGATGAGGCATTACACTGTTGCTCTCCGGTCGACAAGCTTCAAGATTTGGGTAAAGCTGAACTGGAGAAAATGCACTCCTTTTGGACAGCCTTATATCTTGCTCACATTCTCCTAAAGTGACTGTACTGTCTGTGCCCACAGTTGCTCGCCGGTACCCCGTCTTCAGAGGCAGGCCCTCTGGAAACGAGTCCCAGCATCGCCTCGACTTTCAGCTCATGACCAAGATCCAGGACACATTGTTCATTGCTGGCAGGTAAATACCCTTCTCCCCCGTACACCTCCCCCATACCAATATCATCCAGTGTCCTGTCCTGTAGCCGGTAAACAGCCTGCTGAGGGAAAAGCTCTTAGCGTTATTGCATCTGAGGTTTCGAGGCATGCGTCTTGATGTATATAGCGTTATCGACCTACGGAAAGGCGTCCGTCATCCAGCTCTGACGTGCTATCTGGGATTTCTTGGCATCTGTTAGCTACACGTCTCTGCCGCTGTTTATGGCCACTTGGATGAGCCGAGCCACATGTGCAAATACAGTGGCTGGAAATCATTTTGACACGCAGCGTGGAGAAAAAAATCTAGGCCCTAAGGCGAATTTATCTTGTCACGTATAAAGGATAACAGGTGGACTGAGATCCCGCGCATGTGGTTTAGGTGCGGTTTACTGTAAGTTACACAACATGCTCTGTACAGCCTGATAAGATGTTGTTGCAGGCTATGTCAGTAAAAGGTAAATCCCTGAACATTAGCTTGGTTATATTATGGCATTTCTTTCACCAAAGTAAGTCATTGCTACGTGTTAGCCAAATAAAAAAGCTTAGTCACACTTCCTATATCAACAGTTTTAAAGAAACAGCTGAGCTGTTACAATAATACTTTAAAGACAAAAAAGTACATTTTTATCTCAAAACCTATGTATACGTGTGCATCTAGGGTCATCCAATACATGCAATGTATTATATTGAAGTTTTATCTAGATGTAAATTGTTTTTGTACGTAAAAAACAAGTCAATGAAAGAGAGAGTAATTAGTCCTTCAACTAACTGCACATGTCTTCAGCCCAAATTTGCAGGGATAGGGCACAAATACATGAAATTATTACACATAATGAAGACAGAATAGTGAAATAGGCATAAGTAATTCATCACAATAGAATCTAAATTGCAATTTTAATGGTCCTAATTAGCAATTATTCAGGTAATATAACGTGAAACCCCAGAATCATCTGTCTCCATTGGGATTTATCATGTATAAACCTGCTAACCCTGTAGTTTGGATCTGTTCTGAAATGCATGTGATTCTTGAGTGATACTATGTTTTTTTTAGTTCCTATTACAGTCTCCTCTTTAGTGTTAATGCAACTGAAGTCGTTTAAAATGTCCAACACATCTATTTACAATTTTTCCCAAACTATGTGCAGCCCTATTTTGTGAAAGTATAGATTACTTTCTATATTGCCAAATGTCACACTGCCTCGAATGACTTCCTGTAATAGAATAAAACTGTAGCCGTGCATGTGCAGGCCTCAAACCCGACAACGGACACTTGAGTTCATTACCTATTGATAAGTGGCATGTAAAACCCCCATTTAAAAATTGAAACTACCGCTTTTACTACAAGTAATTAAGGCTCTATTAGTAAATGGACATTAATATTCATCTTGGTACTGGCAGAGTGCGGTTAAAGCTGTTGGGTCACTGATATGCCGCCTGCTGTGTTGTGTTTGCAGAGATCAGGTGTACCTCGTCAGTCTGCGCGAGAGCTACAGGAATGAGATCATCCCATACCGGGTAAGATACTGGCCAAGAGCTGCTCTCTTCAGGGCCCCGTACGACATGTACAGGGGCCATTCATCACCGCAGTGGACAGCTTTGTTAAATGAGACGCTTGGATATGCGCCTTCTAGTCCTGTATGTCTAAATATTGTGGGGTTGTTTTTGGTTTGTTGCAGAAGCTAACGTGGCGGTCGGGACAATCGGATAGAAATATGTGTGCTGTGAGAGGCAAGCACAGGGTATGTATCAAAATCGCACTCGTCTTATGTGATTTTCATGTTAAAGGATTGTATTGTTAATGTGAAGAAAGCAATCAATATAGTGCCTACGGCTTAACTTGTAAGATTCAACAGATTTGACACTATGTCAAGGCTACATGCAGTATCATGTGCCTTTTTAATGTATAAATGCACAAACGCAAACTACTAACCACATATACTGCCTATAAAGTAGGTGTTCCATTATCTCAATCAATATTGGTGGACGGGAAAGCTCTGATTTATTGACAAAGCTGCACATCAGCTATTCACATTGAAAGAAGCGAGTAGGATACATATCTCCCCTAGATCATTGTTTGGAAATCCATTGTTGAACTTTTTTTTTATTGCTTTAGGATGAGTGTCACAACTTCATCAAAGTCCTTGTCCCTCGGAACGACGACTTGGTTTTTATCTGCGGTACCAACGGCTTCAACCCTATGTGCAGATACTACAGGGTCAGTATTTATTATCACACTTTATAATACCCCCAAATGTAAATGTCTTTGTTCTCACGGACATCCACTTAAAGTAAATGTGACTAGAGCACATTCACGCTTGCTTTGCGCTTATTGTTTCCCCCCCCCCCCCCCATGTCCCCTGTGCCTGACTGTGTGGGTGCATGTTGCAGCTGGATAACCTTGAATTCGACGGAGAGGAGATCAATGGCCTGGCGCGCTGCCCGTTCGACTCCAAGCAAACCAACGTGGCCCTGTTCGCCGGTAAGGGTCAGGCCGAGCCCTCCCACACGCATCCGCACAAACATACAGTAAAAATCCACTTGTTCTAGCCGGAGAGCGCCGAATGTGTTCCTACCCCGCGCTCTCATTATCACCACTGTGTCTAAAACAATGCCCGCAGCGATAACAACTCAGCCAATTAGGCCCTTGTAAGAGCAGAGGAAAAGGCAATGAGCAGGAGTAGCATTGCAACAACCAGGGATGTTTGTGACTTCTTGTTCCACACGTTCGATGTTCAGGTTATGTCGGCCCATTAAATTTGAAGCGTAGGGCACTGCTGAGTCCTGTGTGACTTTATTCTGAGGGTGGATCTGGAAGACCTGGGTTTAATCGGGTTTAACGGCTGCAGGTGTATGCTATATTTGGTAATAATGTCTTGACACATCTTAATTACTATCTTACACTGTATTAGAAAATGTAATTGATTCAAAGACTACTCAAAGATGTTCCAGGTAAGTTTTTGATGAGAGAACAACATTGTAGCATGGTTAAAAAAAAAGAAAGAAAAAAAAGAAGCGGACCTCAGGGTACTGAATTAGCCCCATAGTTATTCTAATCATTACTTCTTTAGTGCTGGGCTTGTTGAGTCCTAAATTCCTCTCTTGACTTGTTTTAGATCTCGTTTGGTTCCGTGTTTTAGCTGCAGTTAATTTTAATCTGGTAATGCTGCCTTTCTGAAAGCACATCATTTTCTAAGGTGATACAAAGTATGAAATGTTTTGTAAAAACTGCAATAAAGACAACACAGCCTTTTTTTGTGTGTGGCTGTTACTGTAAAAAAAAATAACAAAGCTTTTTTGCTTCATTCCAGAGGGGAAGCTGTATTCTGCCACAGTTGCAGACTTCCAGGCGAGTGATTCTGTCATCTATCGGAGCATGGGTGATGGATCTGCACTGAGGACCATTAAATATGACTCTAAATGGCTGAAAGGTAAGCCACCTCATCAGTCTACATCATATCCCCCTCCCCCCCCACACTTCGCTTGACGGTAATCGCACAACAAGCCTGCCACTCTGCTTCGGGAGCCGCAAACTTTTCAACCAAACTTATCCAAACTTTTGAATATGTAGAAGAGATGGATTATGAAAATAGCTTTTGGGGGGATCCATCTCTGCATACTCTGGTTTAGAAGTGAGTCAAAATATGCTTGTGAAGACATCAAGGGAGTGTCTATCGTAGTAGAGATTTTCAAACATCATTGACTGGACTGGGTTGAGTTGAGGATGTTTCACTTCTAAGATGGAACTGAACTCAACCCAGTTCAGTCAACAACATTTGTGTAATCTCTACAAGTGCAAAGACAAATGTAAATGTAAAACCTGATTTCCTTAGGCACAAATAACCAGATTAACTTGATCATGACGACCAGGCTAGTTGTTGAAACCTGTTCATGCATGACTATTTCAATGACATTACTAGACCAGTGGGATGACTTACAACGGCCTCAAAACACGTGTAATGTGGCTGTAGAGTTCATTCATAAGTTTTTGGCCTGACTCAGAGAGAGGTAAAACGACCTGATGGGCCTCTCCTAAAGCTCTCCATAAACAGCCTATGATAAATGGCGCTTTGTACCGGGTCCACACCGGTTGTCAGAGCTGTTTTTGGCAAGTTAAAACGTTCTCCCTTTCCCTCTTCTGCCAAGCTCCGAAGGGGATATGGCCGGCACCCTCGCAGGCAATCTAGGTCACCCCTCGTCATATGCAGCTTGTACAAATCCCTGAAATATTCAACATGCTTCCCCTGCTGCTGTTGGTGACGCTGCACAAATACACTTCTCAACAGTCGCTCTCCACCTCTCTCTCTCTCCTTCCAGAGCCCCATTTCCTGCACGCAGCAGAATACGGGAATTATGTGTACTTTTTCTACCGCGAGATTGCAGTGGAGCACAGCAATCTGGGCAAGGTAAGACCACAAACACCTACCGTTTAGGGCTGCGGTGGTTCTCAGAGTGTATCACGGCTGCAAGTCCTAGCGTGAACCTGCTGTAGGCCGGATCGTGGGCAGGTCTAGTATGGTCTTGGTTAAGTCCTAGGTTAGTCGTATGAAATGATTGTAGCCTTTCTAGATTAAAGGTGATATAAATAAAGAAGTAGTTTAGAGTTTGTTAAGCCGCATGAGTTTTGTCCCGGTTTTGGCCTGGTTGTTTATCCCTGGCTCAGTCCTTTCATCTGATTTAGTCCAGTTTTAGTAAATGTTTACATCCAAATCCCGAATAATCTTGCAAATCCTCTTCGAGACCTTCACTCAGTCCCTGTTGCATCTTAATTTCAAAATACCCATTCTTAGCCCATTAGTGATGATGATGAAGCCAAATATTTTCAATGAGGTGGTACATGGTGTGAAAACTTTGCAATCCACCGCTTTAGATTCCATTACATATTCTGTGTGGATTCAGCGAGGGCCGCTAGCCAGAAAAACGGCTTGTAGTCAGTCTTTGGCAGCGAGCTGCCTGAGTCCTTTTTTTGTTTGGGTGATGACAGGATGTACTGGAAATTTCAACAGCGAGCGTTTCCTGTGAATGTCCCGCTAATGTACTAAAACCATTGCATGCAGTGAGAGGATTTGTCCCTTAGATATAACACGCTTTGGTCTCACACGTTCACGCAAAATTGTTCGTTTTTCAGGCCAAAATTTCAGTGAAAGCGATTTTTATTTAGTGAAAGGATCTGTTCTGGCTGGAAGTAGTGAAGTAGCATAAGCAGCATAAGGCATTCTGGTGCATAAAAACCGTAATGGCCATCTCCAAAATTTCCCGCACACTCAACAACCATTGGCAAAATGCTTTTTCACTGCTGTCAGATGTTTATTTGTTGGTTGACAAGTACTTCCAGTTGGCGTTTGGAGAACTCTTCATGCAGAGACCTCCAGTTTCTTGATGATAGAGGATGCTTGTCTTTATTTATCATCTTTATCCATCAAGTTCTCTCCACAAACTCACTACTGGATTGATCAATTATTTATGTATTGTTTTACAAGAAAAAAAAATGCATATTTGATAACATATGACCATAATGGTATTTTACTGAACTATGTCAGCACAGTGCGTTTCATTAATGCTTTACAATCATCATATTGGGCCCAAGGGCTAAAACGGAACAAACAGAAGGAAACCCATAGGTAAAATGTAACACACAATCGCAGTCAAATGGAGGTCCTCAGGGATTTTCCGATATATTGTGGCTTCTTGTGATAATTTTTAGGTATCCGAGTTATGACAATTAGCTAATTTTCATCAATGGTTTCTGGGTTGTGGAAAAAAATAACATAATATGTAATAAAATGTACAGGTAATACGGAGTGGTCTAGCCATTACAGTGATAATCCTAGACCATTTTCAAATCTCAATCTTCCTTGTTTTGAGCTGTTGTGCATAATCAGTGTATGACTAAAGTTCAGCAGAAGTATTAGTGTATTAAAGGGTATCCGAACATCCCGCATTTGAATTTAACGTCATTGTGCGCTTCGTCCTCAAACAGGAAGTCCTCCATCAGCACCCGGCTCATAAATATTTCAGTTCGACTAATGCTGGGGCGACACCTGGCCTCTGACGGAGCTTTGCGTCGGTAAATTATTCAAAATGTCTGAACCAACTGCCTCCATGGCAGCCGCGTTTATGCACCCTCCGTAATGCACCACAGCCTTTTTTTTTTTATGTTTGTGCTCCAGTTAGGCCAAACACTTTTCAGGCACAAAGCTAAAGATGGGTTTGCTAAGTCGCCTGTGCGTTTCAGCGAGGCACAATGCATTATTTAAGGCGCTGGGAGTGTTTTAGTGGCTCGCTCTAAGCCGCAGCTGTGAGGTTGTTTGCAATCGAATCGAAATCAAAATTGCAGGTTTGTATTAACGCATTGAGAAAGGCTGCAGGTATTTAGGTCTGTGGTTCTCACACTTTTCCCACCACGTACTCTCAAACAAAATAAAACGGCTCGTTGGGCACCACCAGAGGAGATGTCTTTGGATACAGACGGCAATGCGTCGTACTAGGGGGTGTGGCCAAGTAGGGGAAGGAAGCTTGTAATGGGAATCACATTTTTACTCTTTTAGACATTTTTTAGCGGAATATAAGTAAAGTCGGGTAAAAAAAAAATTGGGCCCATGTAAATATTCGTCTCATTCTTGAAACTGGCACTAAAGCTTACCATTAGTATGTAGCATGAAGCTAAAATGAGCATTAGAATTCGCTGTTATGGGCTGTTGAACCACTTTGCTCATTGCCATGTCTCTGTATCTCTCTTTCTTTGGTAGAAAGATTTAGACATTTAGAAATGTATTCCAATCATGTTCTGAAATACTTGGGATTCTTGTCTTAGTTAAGTAATTTATCTTCAATGGTACAAGTTTGGGATGTTTATAAAATGCACACTGAGCCAAATCCTTGTGTTTAAACTCAAATGAAATTATCACAGTATGTGTCTCAAAAGTTTGGATTTGTCATTTCTCCAACCTCTCTAAACCCATTCCCTTCGTGTTTCTCCGACATCTCCAGGTTGTGTATTCGCGAGTGGCCCGTATCTGCAAGAATGACGTAGGGGGGTCGCAGAGGGTTTTGGAGAAGCACTGGACGTCGTTCGTGAAGGCCCGGCTCAACTGCTCGGTCCCGGGAGAATCCTTTTTCTACTTTGACGTGCTGCAGTCCATCACAGACATCATCGACATCAACGGGGTCCCATCTGTGGTCGGCGTCTTTACCACCCAGATGAACAGGTTAGCTTGAAAAATGGCCTTTTGCAGCATGAATCAAGTCACTTTGAGGGGACGAGAAAGATTAATTGTTGTACCTAATCATTTAATTTAGATGAAAGGCTTGGCTTTGACCATAAATGCATTTAATGTCGTAAACCACCGTTCACATATTGCCAAGGATCTACTTAAGCCATATTGCACAGTAGTGTTTCTTTGGCGTCTGCCCTAGCTTGACCTTTTTGTAAATGAAGTATCTTGTTTCTTTGTGTGTGTTTTGCCCAGTATTCCCGGCTCAGCGGTGTGTGCCTTTTCCATGGCCGACATAGAGAAGGTCTTCATGGGACGTTTCAAAGAACAGAAAACGCCAGACTCTGTTTGGACACCATTCCCAGACGAGAAACTACCCAAGCCACGGTAAATATTGGTTGTATTCCTGTTAAAAAAAAGGGAATATTTTTCAATGAAGGCTCCTAAATAGCTTAATAGCATTTTTGTAGAAATAATCTACAGTCAAAGCAGTACTAAGAAACTTGTTTACCTTTAATAAATCCTTTTCGTATTCCCTCTGGGGGTAATACAAGTGTAGCTTTCCTGCACCGGGTCAGAGGCCCCAATACACACTAATGGAATCACAAAGAAGAAGCTAACAGGCAAAGCTAACTGCGGGCTAGCACCACTTAAACAGTATTTACAGCCAAGTTTGAGTGAAACGAGATATCTCCATTGTGTAATTGGATGAACAATATCCCTCTCTCCCTTTGTCTTTTCTGTCAGTGTTGTATTTACTCTCACGGACAATTAATGAGTAAAAAAACGCAACATGCTACGACACCTGCAGTTGTGCTTATGGCCTCTAGGGGCAAGAGTTACTTAGTACTGCTTTAACTATAGAAACTTATTGTTAGCGCGTGTATTATCAATTTAGACACTGTTTCTTCTGAAAATAGGGGCTTAATAGTGCATGGCAGCATTTTTGTGCCTTTTATAGTCTCGTCACACACACACACAAAAAAAACACACAAAATACTATACTTTTGATACTGCTGCCTAAAAGAATTACAAAATTGATAGCACTTATAAAAAGCACTGTCCGGCATTGCCCCAAACCCAATTACCTGCCAAGTGGAACGGTGAAAGGGATCTGATATATAACGCAGCGCTTCACAAGTAATTGCCCAAGTCGGTGCTAATTGAGTAATTTTAGCCACACCATTAAATCTGACCCCTGCTGAAGAGACAATGCGATGTCCAACCGGGCTCCTCAAACTCGCTCCTTGAAAATTGTTTTACTTGTAATGCTCTGTTTATTAGCTATGACCCAACAAACACACGCACACACGCCCCATCTGCTAAGACTGAATAATAAATGAGGAATAATAAGACCCGTTGCATTTTTAACCTGTTTATAATCGACGTGTAATATACTTCAGGTTGAGAAACGACACTGACCCCTTTTATTCATTTCTATTTTGTAACTTTGCAGTCTGACACTAAAGCAGGGATTCTAATTATCACTTAGTTTGATGGGATAATGCCTGTGGGCAGTTTTAATCATAGTGTTACGACAGCAAAGTGGCAATTTTATACAGAGATGTTGAAAAAGTGAACGTTTGAGATTACAGAACAAAAGGGAAGCTTTCAAAGAACACTTACTTAATCATGACCCATTGGTACAATATGTCAGCACAATGATTATGGAAATCCTACCTCCTGTGTCCAAGGATCAATGAGAAAAAACATCAGAACATACAGTATATAAAGCCAGGGAAATTAGATACTTAAAATGTGTATACAATTGTAGAAAGTCTACACTGATTTTCCTTCAGTAATGAAATAAAAACATTCAAATAATTATGTAGTTTTGGGAAAACATTCTGACTCACTTTCAGTACCCACAGCATCACAAACATAAATAGAGGTGGCATGTACTTTCTGAACCTAACATATAGTCTATTTCTGTCTGTTTCTTCCATTACGAAATAACGGAGTCTAACCTTGTTACCGTCGTGAATCATTGATGGGGCATAACGGGGCATATGTATAATTTATGTCCAAAAAGAGGGGACGACCTTTGTGTGATTCTAAAAGGCACCTGCTCCCCTCCGATCCATCTCAATGCGCGATATTATTACGGCTCCCAGGAGTGCCATCGTGCACGCCCGACCTTTGAGCTCTCTGACCCCTGTTGTGTTTAGGCCCGGCTGCTGCGTGGGTCACGGACCGGCCGCGTCCCTCAAGAGCTCCGTGGAGTTCCCCGACGAGACGCTGCAGTTCATCAAGTCGCACCCGCTCATGGACACAGCCGTGCCGTCCATCCGGGACGAGCCCTGGTTCACCAAGACACGAGTCAGGTACGGCAACGAGCGTGGACACCATCATAGGAATACGTTTTGAGTTTGATGTTTTTTTCACCCAGTTTAGTCCTGATTTCATCTCGGGTAAATGTATTTATGAGGTAGTAATTGGTGTGAAAAGTTTGAAAAACCACTGCTCTAGCCTATTAGCTATACTTTTGCCAGCCTAGTAGTGTTACGCATTAGTAGGAGCATCAAATCAAAATCGTTAACACATTTGTATGCATTCATTTTGCTTAGGTACAGGATGACCGCACTGGCTGTGGATAATGAGGCTGGCCCCTATAAGAACTACACTGTGGTCTTCATCGGGTCCGAGTCCGGGATCCTTCTCAAAGTCCTGTCCAAGACCTCCAGCTCCTCCCTGAATGACAGCGTTCTAGTGGAGGAGATCGACGTCTTCAACAAGGCCAAGTAAGGACCCCACAAACATTTTCAAAACAGTGTCGAAACAGTTTCATTATTTTAGGTTATTATTGTAATTTCCTGTAAGATTGTTAGTGTTGGCATAAAAGGGCTATTGTCTACTGTGGTGCCTGAAAGTGGTGGAACATGTCCCTGTGAAGAATCGGGTTGTTAGAAAATGCTTTCACTACAATTGACTCAAATTTTTGTGCTCCCTTTTCATTGTTTGTGTGCAAAAAAAGAAAATCAATTTGAAACTGGTTTAGGGGTCATGTATTGCTGAATTTGGGGATCATATGCAATGTGCTAAGCTAACTCACTGTTGGTTAAATCTAGTAAAAAAAAAAAGAAGAATGCTCTAGCTGTCTGTGACCTCCAAAAAAATGGTGAAAAAGATTAAATGCATGAATGGTTTAATGGGAGCTTTGGGGCCCGACGTGTTAAAAGGTTAAATCGCTGCTGACAAAACGCACTGCCACCTCACAATTGATTGAATCTACTGAGACCGCAGCAGGAGACAGTGTTATCAGATGAGCCTCTGATCAGGTTTCGTCCCCTGTCCTGTGTCCCAGGTGCCTTTCGGGCCACGAGGACGACCGGCGCGTGCTGTCTCTGCATTTGGACAAAGAGACTCACAGCCTGTACGTGGCCTTCTCCAGCTGCGTCATCCGCCTGCCCCTCAGCCGCTGCGAGAGGCACTCGCACTGCCAAAAGTAAGATACAAAAACAGCGTGGTTAAGGCTAGTTATTGGGTTTCTTCTTATGGTACTGGGGAATCATTTCGGCAAGTTTGGGCCTGGTTTACACGCTCTTTCATTCTCAGTCTTTAAATCGCCCTAGTGTAGTTCTTATTTAATCCTGGTTTGGCCTTGCTTTAACCCTTTTATAGTCTTACATTAGCTAAAGTCACTGCTAGTTTAGTTCTGGATTTTGTTACGTTTTCAGTCCAGGAGTAGTCCTAGTTTAGTCCGGCCTTTGTTCTGGCTTGTAAAAGTCATATCTCCAGTTCCACGTTGTGCTTTGCGGTTAATCTTTAGCCTGACACGGTCTTTTATGTTCAGGTAATATTAAACCACCCTCTAACCAATTGTTTGCTCTGGTGAAAATAGGGCATGCATTGCTTCGAGGGATCCATATTGTGGGTGGATGGCTAGCGGAGCCTGTGAGAGGATCCCGCCTGATGTTGCGTAAGTGTAAAATTGACAATGTAGTAAATGTAGAGTAAATAAATGTTGTTTGTCTCAACCGTATCGTCTGTTTTTTATCTTTAGGAGTGGCTATGAACAAGATGTCGAGCTTGGAAACACGGCTCATTTGGGAGATTGCCAAGGTAAAAAAAAAAAAACCTCAAATCGTGCCATATGTCCTACAGTACAACCAAAATATCAAATGGCAAAACCGCTTACAAAAACATATGAACACACAGGCATCTTGCAAGTAACTCCCCTTTTGCTAACTTTCCCAGTACACACTGACCGGCCATAACATTACGACAAACACAATCAAGTGTTATTGCAAAAGCATATCTCTTTCCCGGTCATATTGTTATGGCTGCTCAGTGTAAGTCTATTACAGAACACACATAGTACATGGCCCTCCTTAAACTAATGCAGCAAATCAGGACATGTACACTTTTGTCATGCTCAGCTGGTGTGAATAGAAGTTTATTTTGAGGTTTAAGGCCTAAGTAAGCGCCATAGTTTCTTTTTTTTATTTTTTTTTATTTGACTCTTCATTGATACCCGCTGAACATGACCGCCGCTGAACCCCATATCGATCAGACCCAGAGCAAAGCTAAAAGGACACGGCGAACGGAGTGCTATTTGTCATTAGCGCCACAGAAAATAACCTGCACTCGATTGGTAGTTTTCTTAGTTTCTTAGCTCTTTGAATGCCCTTGGTGCTGACTGCTTGTCCTTTTGAATCCTTTTTATTTTTGTAGCGTTTTTGGGCACTACGTCCGCTCCAGATTACAAATCATTTGGCGATCCCACCTCTGGTTAGTTTGATCTCTTTTTACTCCCAATAGTTTTTATGTTACCATGAGTTCAGCCCTCTCCGATCTGAACCTTCCTCACCGCCACCACCACCACTACCACCTCCATTCTTTTATTTTCGTCACCACTCGCTCCTTGAATGCTAATCATCACGTTGCATCGCTGTCTCCAAATCATTTCCAAAACAATTCACTGCACATCTTCCTCTGCAAAAAAAAAAGAAAAAAAAAAGAAAATCACTTTACTTGTTTTGTGACTTTCTGTTTTATCACCCCCTTCATGCATGACCGAGCACCATCCCAATCATTTCTACTGTTGTGTACACACTCCTTACTTTCTTTCTCTAAAAAAAAAAGTTATGAATTTCTATTGGACTCCCACAGCTAATGAATAATTGATAAAAAGTTTAAGACTAACAACAAAAGTGACTTCTTCTTCTACTTGTTGTTGCTACTAACCCAGACACAATAACGGTGTTGCCCAAGTGTGTTAACCCTTTTGTTTGTTACCGCAGACATGGAGTTGTCAGCCATGCCAGTCACAGGGCAGCCCCGCGGAGGGCGTATTCTGCCCCCCATAGACATGCCCACTCAGACCCCCAGCCCCGTACCTGGCCCAGAGCTCTACGACCAGGGCTTTGTGCTGCAGGACGACCCCTCCACGTCCAATTCTTTAGGCTCAAGGGGGCAAGAGGGTAAGGCCCATAGGGGAGCCGCTAAAGCGCTTCCCCAAAGAGCTCCTCTATGCAGAAGCTCAAATTAGATGAATAGATCAATGCACTTAATGGCAGTTTATTGTTTTATTCACTTTTATTTTAATATTGTTGCTGTTTGGCAAAAAAAAAGAATCATTGTATCTCTGGTATCTCAATTCATGTTGATGGTACAATATAAGACAGCAGGCTATTAATTAACAAAAGCCCACTGAAAATCCTGCGGTCTACATTTGGACCCGACCCATCTGATGTAGGAAATATACAATAATGACTTATTTTGTGCAAGTTCAGTGAGCTTCTAATGTAATTTCTAAAAACATAAATAAATAAATAAATAAATAGTGGATGATAAAATAAAATAGATACATATTTTCTGTCTTGCTGCAACAATATTAAATGTACACCTTTTTATTTAACTTGTATCTATTATTTCTATATCTAATGTTTGTGATTTCTGTTACTTTGATCGCATTTTGTAGTCTATTCCCTTGGCTATACGTTTCTTTCTTAGTACACATTTGGTAAAAAAAAATCTATTTTCTTCCTTTTAATCATTACCCCTTTCACTTACTTTTATTGATTCTTTCACACGTTTTTTTTTCTTTCTTTCTTTTGTTTACCTTCTGGCTGCCGGTGTAGATCTTTTAACTCCACTTGTAGTAACAGTTTACCTCTGGGCTGGTAGATCATTGTCCGGGCCTGACATCTCTATAGTGGCTGCACACGGGAATGACTAACTCTTTCAATGTCTGTGGTTACTAACAAACTATCTAAAAGACAAACCGTCCCAATTTTCTCCCTTACAGCTTCTGAATCGATTGAGCTGTCTGACCTCTGATAAACCTCTTGGTAAAAAAAAAAAGCATGACAAAAATACAATCAGGTTTTCCTGGACTAACACAACGCTGCTTCTTATAGATGGCGAATTGGATGTGGGTACCTAACAGCTTGTGACACCATTTGTTATTCATCTGTGAATAAAAATCGATCAATATGTATGAGGTTTCAATGTGGTTGACTGGTTCGAGCTGAGAGAGTCATGCATGGTTGTGTCTTCACGGACATGCACATTTCGGCGGGTGATTGAGAGAACGTTTTTGATAGCTAGTTCTCAGCAGAGCGTTAACATATTGGCATAATGTGTTGTAGGTATATGGGACATCCAGGCAGGAGACACTAACCAGATGGTGCACATGAACATCCTGATTACCTGTGTGTTCGCCGCCTTCCTGATGGGGGCGCTCATGGCCGGGCTGTTTGTCTTTTGTTACCGAGATTCATTTCTGCGAAAGCCAAGACAGATTCACAAAGACGCGGAGTGTGCGCCCTCCTCCTCTGACTCCACTGGGAGCTTTGTCAAACTCAATGGACTGTTTGACAGCCCAGTGAAGGTACAGTTCTCATTAGAATGGCCTCCCTTCATCAAAGTCACCATAATAGATGTGTTTGGAGGAAAATCTGGTAATGAGTTTTAACACTGCCCTTTTCTTTTTTTTTGCAGGAATACCAGGCCAACATGGACTGCCCCAAGCTCTACACCAACCTCCTGAGCAAGGACCTGAATGCACCCGGCGCCGACACAAAGACCATGATCCTCAGAGATGGATGCCAGCCCCCGGAGCTCGCTGCTCTGCCCACTCCTGAGTCAACCCCAGTGCTGCAGCAGAAGGGCCTGACGCCCATCAAAAACCAGTGGGAAAGGGCTCATGGGAAAGTGTCTCGAAAAGAGGCCAACTCAGCGCCCAAGAGCCCTCAGTTTCTGTCTTCATCTCCAGCTCACGCTCAGCTGGCCCTGGGACACTCTCACATCCCCAGTGCAGTGGTGCTGCCTAACGCCACGCACGAGCTGCCCAGCATGGATTCGATAGAGGACGACTCGCTGCCGCGCTCTTCAGAGAAGAGGTCCAAGAACCCGGACTCCAAACGGAGCCACAAAGATCCAAAGAGGTCTGTGGATGCCAGGAATACTCTCAATGACCTTTTAAAGCACCTCAATGACTCTGTGGCCAACCCCAACGCCATTATCCAAGAGGAGGGCGGACCCCGCCCACGACAACATCTCACCCTGGAGCCTATGGAGGAACTGACTGAAATACCCCCCAAGGTGCCCAGCCGAGAGGCATCCCTATACTCCCCCTCCTCCTCCCTGCCCCGGCACAGTCCAACCAAGAGAGTGGACGTGCCCATCCCTCCCTCCCCCACCAGCCCCTCAGGCAGCCTGAGTATGGGGGGCACACTGGAGCGGCCAAGGTACCCGCTCCACCGGAGTGCCTCTCACAGGGGTGCTCTGTCCACCTCCCCAAATGGGGTAACCATGGGGGTGTCTGTCACCCGCCAACACAGTATGAACAGAGGGTACATACCCCCCACCCCGCCCTCTAGACTGGACTCTCACTTGGGGCCGGGGGGTCACCCATCGTCAGTGTCCCGACAGAGCAGCTACAGTGGGCACGGGTCTCTGCCCCGGACAGGACTGAAACGAACCCCATCCCTAAAGCCTGATGTGCCCCCCAAACCCAATGGGTTCTCCCCACAGACTCCTCAGATGCGGGTGGTGAATAAATACAGTTATTAGTGACTAAGCACTGACTTAAAAGCAGCTCTCAGCTGGACTACTGAAGAGCTTTGATCCCTGAAAGGGAAGGGCACTGGATGGGATGGGGTACGGCCCACTGTGGTTTGAGCTGAAGGTGTGTGCCCCTTTAAAGATATGCACATTCACTCATGACAAAGGGAAAATCACACACGGCCAAAGATACTCCCAAGATGTCCCATCTCTGCCCTCGTCACGGTAGCCACAGAATATAAAGTGGACATTAGTGAATCTACTTTTGTATTTGGGCTTGACCGTCCCAGTTCAAGGTAACGGTTGCCTTGCAGAGAGGAGTCTCTCTGAGCAGGAGCTGGTCGAAGCAGAGGAATACTTGAAGAATGGGTCTCATTTGTCACTGCCCTTGAGCACTGTCTTCCCACTAATGTGAACTGAAGAGAGAAAAGCGCTGGGCTATGCCTTTGTAAGTAAGACAGCTTGGGGCAGCGGGGAAGAAAGTCAATAATCAAAGTGTGCGTGCTGCCTGATACAGTATGTTTGTCAAACTAAATGTCAGTAGAGAAAAGTGTATCTGATTTCGTGAGTGAAAGAGTGCGTGTTTCTACTCGGATCCTTTATTATGGAGCGATTTCAGACTTCAACTCCCCATGGTATTTCATATATGTGCTTATTTTCAGTGTTAAAAGTGCCATCATAACTTTCAAGCTATTGTGAAAAAATAATACAAGCATTTCATTTCCAGTTTTATAAATTAATTTTGCAACTCAGATGCCACGTTCAGCTGCCTGTATGTAACCACATTTCCATCAATGAGACTAATGCACTGTGCTAGACAATATAACTTCAAAGGCATTACAATTGTATCCAGTGACCTCCTTTTCTAAACTGGGAGCGAGTTAACTAGCTTTGGTCTGTCATCTGTCCCTACTGAAGGATCTGCTGCTTGTATGTTGAATGAGTAGTCCAGCAGGTTTGTGTAAAGACATTCTGGCCTTCACTTAAAGAACGGTGCCACATGCTGAAGAAGCACCTTAATGTCCATCAGTTATCACAGACATGCTCACTGGTATCTCAACTCCTTTCCGTGCAAACCGAAGCCTAAACCATACTCTGTGTCATTTTTTTTGGTAGTGTTTAGGTGACTCCTAGTTTAGGCTGAGGCCGTGGGAGAGGAGCTCGAGCCCGACTCACTGGGAACTGTACTTACATTTATCTTACATTGCTGCTATTGGTTTTTAGATAGCTGTCGGTCATGTGGTTTCAAGCAAGTCTCTTGATGCTTATTTCAAATCTACCAGAACAAAGATGGCTCCTGATAGTGGTGGGGTGGGTTGTTGTGAGAGTTTGAGTTTGATCACGGACAGAGGCCAAGCAACAAAACGTACTGTAAAGAGGGGGGCATTCATTGTCAAATATAGGAGTGACACTGGTGGCTCAAGAGACGATTTTATGTAGCAATGGTATTAAAAGGAACATTTGTGTCTCATCTCATCTGAATTATGAACAAAATGGATATGCCTTTGTAATGTTTTGATTAAGGGGACTATATGAAGCTCTGATTGCATTGAGGTATTGTATGGAAAAAGGTCATCCACTCCTAAGCATAGAGTTAAAGAAATGTTTCCACGGAATAATTTGTGACAAAAGCATGGCAAGTGAGTATTGTTAATTTCCAAATTTCATATCAGTCAAACTAATGTTGTGAGGTGAATCTGCTGCATATAGTCCCTTTATACCAAAGCAACACCGATGTTAAGCCCTTGTATCAACATTTCAGGGCATGTGTATTTTTATTTTGTGTCTAATAAAAGAACACTACTTTTCCTCCGGAGCTCCTTCCTTCCTTGTTCAATCTCATTCAAAATTGATTAACTTCACTCACGAACAATACAGGGATGAAGCAACAGCGGCCATGCTGCTGATATTCTCTGTTCAGCTTCTGAGAATGACCTCACTGCACCAACACGTCCAAACTGTATTCAAATAATTGTTATTTCTGAGCGGCACGGTAGCGCAGCGGTTAGCGCCTCCGCTTCACAGCTAGAATGTCCCGGGTTCGATTCCCACCAGGACGGGGCCTTTCTGTGTGGAGTTTGCATGTTCTCCCCGTGTTTGCGTAGGTTTCCTCCGGGTACTCCGGTTTCCCCTACCACTAAAAACATGTGCAATAGGTGAATCCTCCAGCCAGGTGATTCTGACCATCAGCCTGGCTCCACATCATGGAGATGGGTCCCCGGGCGCGGCGCGGCCGTCGACCACTGCTCCTTACGGGTTGCCCCAGTGGCATCGAAGGATGGGTTAAATGCAGAGGACAAATTTCCCTACGGGGACAATAAAGTATACAAACAAACAAACAAAAGCTAATATGAATATTTACATTTATATTTTATATTTACAAATTAGAAATCGTATTTGTTTGCCAAACGCTGGTGTAACAGTTCACGCTTATCAGAAGTCTTATGTAGAATCAAGATTTTCTTAATTTAGCTCTAAATCCAGTTGTTTAGATTTCATATCTGGCTTAATCCTGATTTAGATTTGCTACAGACCTTGTACGATCTTGTAGCATGGTTTAGTCCAAGTTCAGACCTCATTTGGAAATGGATTAAGTCTTGATGTTCAGACCTGGTTTGTACATTGTTCATGTACAACTAGTTTTACGCTTTTGTATTTACTGTAGCTCTAGTTCACTGGTAAACCCTGGGGGAGAATTGGTAAACTATACAATAAAAAGCAAAACAGGCAAATCCCCCAGCTATGTTGTACAGAGTAAACCTGTTATTCCCACTGTTGTAATGGTTCTTGTGATACTGGAGCATGGGTCAAATGCAAAGTACAAATTTCCCTAATAATAACAACAACAAAGTACCTTTTCCGTAGTACTCCATTACCCCCGGAGAGGGGATATTCTTACTTAGTTAAAAGGGGCTGTTACTTGCTATTCAATTGGATCTTTAATTTAGCAGAGTGTGGGAAAGTCTTCTGAGTCAAAGTGAAAGAAGAGTCGTTTCAATGACAAACACTCCTCGACAAAAAAAAGTCAGTCTGAAAAGTAATTTATTTAGGGAATGGATTCTGGTTCACTGTCAGTATTGAAAAGAGCGCTGTTAATCCACCACGTAGCGGTGCCATGCAGTGAATGTATTTTCTTGTCAGTGGGACGTCGGTGGTTAGACCTTGCACTGTGCAGCTCATCCCTCCGGCAGCCAAATGTATTAACGCATGAGCACCGTCAGCAATAGCACGGAGCTTCTTCATCTGCTGTAATGCCGAGAGTTTGTTTATGGCCATTGACAACAGAGGAGCTGCTAGATCACGCTGTGGATAACCAGAATGGAATATATTGCGAAAATCTCTGTTTGGGTAACACTCCATGATACGTTGATGACTGCTTGAAAACATACAAAAGCAAATCATTCTGTTTACTCGGCTATCCAGTGCCAAATCAACATGCAAATCACTGCACACCAGGAGGCAGACAATTATCCTCTGACACATTGCAAGGAACCAACTTAAATGTAGTGAAATATGGGATTTTTTTCTCCGGGTAGATCATGGTTCTCAAACTTTTTACAAATACAACTCCAGTATATTTAGCTTTCCAAGTGCCACCAGGGTAGAAAAGCATCAAATCAGACTGAACTTGGCATGGAATAAATCATGCCTTGACTACGTAAAAAAGCAAACAACAAAACCTGCCCATTACAAAAGCATTCATGACACTGAACACTGCCCGACCAAAATAAAAAGTCGCCAAAAAGATGGCTTGCAGGCTCAAATATCCGGTTGGACCACTTTGATATTGTATTGACGATGGGAGAGTGTGACCACTGCACAAAGCCTTCTCCAGCACATCCCAAAGATTCTCAATGGGGTTAAGATCTGCACTCTTTGACCAATCCATCTGTGAATGTGATGCTTTACGCTCCCTGATCCACTCTTTCACAGTGTGAGCCTGATGAATCCTGGCATTGTCATCTTGGAATATGCCCGTGCCGTCAGAGAAGGAGGAATCCATACATGGAATAACCTGGCCATTCAGGATGCCCGGGTCATCAGCTGAAAAAGTTTAAACTATTACATTAACTCGTTCCTAGCTTTCACCAACTTTTCTTCATGCTTGATCCTGGCGCTGTAGCTTTGGCATTGCAAGATGACCAGGGCCCATGCTGCACTTAAGAGAACTTGCACTTTAGATTTTGCAGCAGTTCTATTTTTGTACATTGCTGGGCCTGCATCTTTCCTTCTTTCAGCCCCTCTTAAAAACCTGCCAAGGCCTTTTACAGAGTGTTGTATCAGAGCACGGGGGCTGTGATTGGCCCGTGGATCGCTCTCTGGACAAGCCTGCTTTATGTCACGTCATGTGGAGGTTGAGGCGCTGTAGAGGGGTTTACAGTCAGTGTGAATCAGGCCTGAGAGCTGTGAGATGGACTGTGCCGCTTTGAGCCCGAGGCAGGGTGGAGTTCATCAGAGCCACTGAGCCCATGAACAGAGACATTACAAGCCCCTAGAATGATTAAGAGCTTTGCCCTATTTTTAGCCCTGGTTGTTTTGAAGTTGGGAGGCCAGCGCGGAGTCAGCCACACCAAATAGCGTGTGGGAAACTTTCCAAAGTGGTATGCTCTCTCCTGAGCCAAACATCTGGACTAAGTAGAGCTCAAAGCATCAGATCTGAGCCATCAAAGTGGATTGCATGCCCAGGCAGGAGCAGTAGGTTTGGACGCACTGGATACTGTACATTGTAAACAGTGATGACATGCATTGATTAAATCGTGATAAGATGAGCTTCAAACAACAAAGACTAAAGAAGAGATGGTTGGAGGAGTGCTAATCATCCCTCGTGTGTTTTTTTAATCTGTAGACTGCAAAACAATTAATTTTCTGGCTCAGTGGGTAGCCTAAAAGACACAAAAACATCTTTTTGGCTTTTGTGACACACTTTTGAAAGTCATACACTGTCAAAAGAAAGAAATTTGACTATAAAAACAAACCAGCACAGTGCAGGCTCAGCGGTTAGCGCTCCTGCCTCACAGCAAGAAGGTCCTGGGTTCAATCCCTGGACGGGCCTTTCTGTGGGGAGTTTGCATGTTTCTCTCCTGGATGGGTTTCCTCTGGGTGCTCCCTGGGTTCCCCCATCAACCAAAAACATCCACAAGAGATGAATCCTGACCATGAGCCTGGCTCGACATCTGGAGATGGGTCCCTGGGCGCTGTGCAGCGGTTGACCACTGCTCGTTATGGCTCGCCCTCGCAGCATCGAAGGCTGGGTCAAATAGAGAGGACAGCCGTATACATTTAAGACGCCTCAACCCTTAACCCTTAACCTAACAGTAAGGTTTCAGGCAAAAATAATAATCACTTCATTTCATTTTCTTCAAAAGAATGAGTATAAGCCATTGTTTAAAGCAGTGACACGTTTGATAAAGAACTAAATTGTATCTAAACTGGGAACAGTGCTCTGAAGCCCAAACTCCACTCTAAAAATGAACCGTTACTACCACAGGATACTTCACTTTATTTGTTTATTTGGAGAGGACAGTGCACATTAATGAACACTCAGCACAGTTACTTTGTGTAAATGTGCCAGATTTAGTAGTCCAGGATTGGCTGTAGATTTTCACATCTAAAAGCTCATTCTTCCATAAATTAAATATGGGATCGACATAATCAGTAAGAATTTGGTTACTTGCACTGCTCCAGTAATTTCAGTTGAACGTTTCGTACTAGATGCCGCGACGGTTCACCGTGGAGCACTTCCAAGCCGCCAGTGTCCTCACTTCAACTATAGCTCTCAGTCAGGACACATCCACATTAATGCGTTTAGACCTTCATCCAGCGCTGGCGAAGAGAAAACAATCTCTATTCAGGATGGCATTTAGAACCTATCAGGTGATTTGAGCTGGTCTTTAAGGATGCTTTACCGCACATCGAATTGGAGAAGACAACCAGGCAGTGAACAGAGGGGCCTGTCTCATTGTGATTCATTCAAGTTTCTGATTGAACCAAAAAGGGTCAGAATCACCACCTAAAGCTGTCTCGCCGTCTTAGCAGTTTATTATCTTTAAGGTACAACTACTGCAGGTTTAATGCTGATAAAGTAGTAAATCAGACTCCAGAATATAAAAAAGTCCAAGCAGGGGAAGCTGACTTTTTGTCTTGTAGAAAAGTTTGTTTATTTATTTCCCACCAAAGGCAGTAAACACCGCATTTGTCAGACAGAAAAATAAACCACATGAGCAGCTAGCATCTAAATATAGCGATTTAAAAAATGAATAAATCTAACATGGAGAGTGTAAATCAGCACAACTGCTTTGCCCTGTTTTACACTTTGCCTGTTCACAGTACTCAGTTACATTTACACAAGTACCAAGAGTAGTTTTATGATACGGTGCTCTTTATACTTCTATTTGTTAGGATACGTTAGGATTAACAGTGGGATTATGCCAGTATCCCAGTGCTTGCGCCTCAAATTGGACAGTCAAACAAACAAACAAAAGCTTCAAAAGTGCTTTATTCTACTCCTTCAAAACCCTGGCACGGACCAAACTGTCCCGGTGAAATCATTTGATGTGCCACGGTAAACTGTTCGCTCTTGTGTTCTCATGACAGAGGGGCGCAGGGGCCTTTGAGAGCGCGCCCCTTGGGTTTTTACATGGAGGTGACGCCGTCTTTGGGATGTTTGTGCAGCAGGCTCCTCGGGCCCATCTCTGCCGTCAGACTGTTGACACAAGTGCTCCTTCATTTGCTTTCCACAGGACGTCCCGAGAACTCGCACCTCCTAGCAACGCGGCAACACACTCCCACGCGCACACGTCCCCCTTTGGGCCGCTCTGACAGGGGCTGTGTGGGGGCTGGTGGGCAATGGGTGGGGGGGAGTGATCTGCTTGGGAATGGGGCACAACAAAAAAGGCGCCTCTTGCTATTCCGGGGTACATCCCATCCTCTCAATTTATCAGATGGTCTCTTTGAATTAGGAGAGGCGAAGGCAAACAGCGCTAGCGATTCTGGAGCCATTTCATTCATTTGTCCTCCAGCCTGGACACACTTTACTCCCATTACAGCCCTCAAACAGCCCCCCCTCTGCAGTGCGCACCCCCACAGCCCAGATAAAAGCACTCAACATTACATTAGCATTGTGCATTTGGAAGTCCAAGTCTCTAGGCTCAGTAATAGCCAGTTAAAGCTAAGATAGCACCAACTGCGGTCAGTGGATTGCTTTTGTAATGGCTGGAATTCAAGAAGTTTAGTTTGAAATGACTCCTTTAATGATTAACATTCATTTTGCGTTTTTGTTTAGTTTGAAATAATTCTTGGCCCGTATAGACACAGACGGCATCGCGTCATACAAGGGGGCGTGGCCTCGGCAAGGGGGAAGTACGTTTTGGGAAACACCATTTGTCACTCTTTTTAGCCGATTTCTGGCGGACTATAGACTTATTTATAACATACAAATAAAGTCAAGTCAAAATCTGGTCTATATGGATGTTTTTGCACAGCAGATTGTTCAGCAGAAGCGAAAAACCGCAGTTTTAGCTAGCGTTAGCATGTAGCATGACGTTAACATGGAGCATAATGGTAAATGGACTCAACTTATATAGCGCTTTTCTACCTTTATCAGGCCCAAAGCGCTTTATAGTAAGGAACCAGTCACCCATTCACACTCTCATTCATAATGAGAGTGTGATAATGTAAGCATTGTCAGTTTTTTACATATTTATGGGGTGTTTAACCACTTTGCTCCTCTCCGTGCCTTTGTATCTTTATTTAGTGGAAAACTATGTCCAAAATTCAGCATTCAACCCGGCTCAGCTAGGTCAAAAAGTTTACAAAAACCAAGATGTGAAATAAAGTTAAATAAAGTTGTAATTTAAAAAAAGGAATGTAAAAGGTTAAGATAACAAAAGGTAACAAAACAATTCCAACAAAAGGGAATATTTACAACATGTACGAAAGGTAAACAAAAACGAGTATCTCCAAAACAAGTCACGCTCGGCCTAATAACAAAAAACAAGTGACAAAGAAAATGAGACACATCTAAATTAACTTAACTAACGCAACGTTTTGTCAGCAAGAGTGCATATGTGCATCAGCCTTGACTTCATAACACAAAACAATAATAAATAAATCAAGTATATGTAGCCTACACACAGTGATCAGCAGACTTGTGTCAGTTGGTCCTGATAGAGACTTTGCAATCGTCTCCCCGTTGAAACAAATAAACTCAATTTAATATAAAGCTCATACTTAAAGGGACTAGATGCAAGTTAGTCATTTTATACTCACTACTGCCACCTCAGGTCTTACGCGTAACTGCAGCTTCTATATTAAGCTCGTGCATGACGGCACTTCAGACCCGAATTAACAACATTTTGAGTGACAGTTTAGGATTTTAGAGGCAGTTGTGGTGAACAGGTCTGAGCTCATTCTACTCACTAGGACATTACTGGAACATGTAGCGGGAGGAAATACTTAATTTGAACATTTTTAAACTACGTAAAGTCGCTTTAACCACAATAAGTGGGTCATCACGCAGAAGTGAAGTCCTTCGAGACATTTGCCCCTTATTCCAAAAGTTCATGGCTCAGTCTCAACCAAACTTAGCGAGCCACATCTCTCCTGTGTACTGTATTTTGCGACAACAAGGTAGAATAAAACAAATATTAATGATATAATTAATAATTTACCGAGTTTGTTGTTACTTTTTTTGTGATGTTTATCATTTCATTTCCTTATTGGACAAAGATCGTGCTGTAAACAAACTTTACCAACTGACCATGAGGAATACAGAATGATTGCTCTTCCTATGTGAATAACTTTTCTTGATAAAATGACCACTTTTTTTGTATAAAACAATGATTGACATCCAACATGATCCCATCAAACTAAGTAATAAACATATCCTTGTCTATGACCATATAATCGGGCTTTACCTTGAATATACCTTGATGTGACATTGATCTGAATTTTGAGGCTAATGCATGTTTTTGGATGCACTCTTCTCTCACGGGACGGGCCTAAGACGGACACAATGATGCGATGAAAGAGTTGGGAGTCTTGTGTGTGTGGAGCCGGCCAAGGTCGTCCCTCGGCGGGCTCAGATGAAAGTCAATGGCATGAGCAGAAAGCACTGATTAAAATGTGCTTTGAAACGGCGCAGCGGCCCACTCACAAAGCCGAGACTTATTAGGTCCATTTCTCCGCGTTTCTGACTTCCTCGGCGTGGTACATCTCGGAAATTTAAATTTGATTACGCTGAAATCATCCATCTGTGCGCCTCCGCCGTGTCCTCTTTACTTAAAAGCCCAGAGGTGAAACCAGCAATTACATTTACCAGGCTCTCACGCGGGAAGGTGCTTAGACACTTTCTTTGTGTGTTTTTTTTTTTTTTTTTTGTGAATAAGCTGGCTCTTTCAGCTCCCAGAGACTCTATATAGGGCAATGTCGAAGTAAAGCATGATGGATGTGGAGCTTCAACTGGAAAAGATAAACGTATCAAAGTCAGTTTTATTGTCAAAATATTATTTAAATTGCGTTAACAGTTGAAACAACAAAGGAACAACATCTAAATCGTCAGGCCACTTTCCATAGGCATAGGCAAGTTTATTTGAAACGCAACATACAAAAGCCAAGACCTTTTGTGTTGCTGTTGCTGTTTCTTATATTTAAGAGCTCTATATTCACTCACTTCACTCACTTTCAGTACAAGAACCTTCTTCAAGTCAACAGTTTCAGCAGGGATGCAACAAAGAATTGTAGTCCCTTGATCATTTTGGTGGGCCTTTGCCACATGTTTCTATATCAGGCTTTTTGGGGGCTCCTCTATGCCCTGGGCCCTGGGTAAACGGTACACTTCATCCCAAAATACCAACACCCCATGAGTGTGACTGCCAATTTGGGATGATCATCACTAAAAGCACAACTACACATGATATAAACACACTTGGGCAAGGCAAAATGTCTTGCAAAAAGACGATACTATCCATACAGACACCCTGTCACCCTGAACACAATGGCTGTATAATGCACTTTGCCAATACAGTAAGTAAATGTTTCATCTTGTATTATTATGATGGGGCCAATTTGGCTGTAAGATTTTGATTTGGCCACTGGTCTTTGTGGCAATCAGTACTTTACCGAAACTAAACTAAGCTAAGCTAAGCTAAGCATGCAGTGAGCAAATCTTCCGGCTCAGTACTGATGACCAATATCCTGGATTAAGATCTGGAGAACGGCCGGTTGGTGCTGCACTGCTCTGACAAGCTACTTTATACTTAGGATTTCTTTCTGTATGTCTATGGTAACTAGTAGCCTGCATCAAAAACAGTCTGACCCAAGCACAGTGCATCTGAGGCAAATCACTTATAACACCAGACTACCAATATAAATGTCTGTGTTGACTGAATCATTTTTGAAATATAACCATTTTGTGTTTAAAATAACTGAGCAGCATCAGCTTCCTGGTTGTCAGCTACGCAGCGGCGGAGTGATCTGCTAAGTTACAGGATCTACAGTAGTTTGTTTACTTGCGGCCTTACCACACGTGGAATTCACAAAGGAGCTTTCTACAAATCAGATATGGCAACAATTGGAGGACTACCCCATGATTTTGAAGAGGTTTTTAATGCAGGCTACTAGTTACCATAGACATGCGCTAGCCAAGCACTAGCAACTATCTCCAGAAATCAACAACGCTAGGATAAAGTAGGAAATGAGGCCCAATGTCAAAAATCATGAAATATCCCTTTATGCACATGCATTTTTAAATTACGTGTAGTCCCTTTAAGTAGTTTTTTTTAGGGGGGGGGACACGAAAACCTGCCTGTTCTGGATGAAAAAATTTTCCAAGTCCGGTTGTATTGCTTTAAAACTAAAAGACAGATTTATGTAGAGGATGTTTTTAAAACATTACAAACTATTTTAAACTTGTTCAGCAGAATCATGCATAAACCCTGGAGGTCTAATAACAGGGTAAGCACATATGAAGAAGAGTCCATTAAAGGGGGGGTATTATGCAAAATCGACTTTTTCAAGCTTTACATCATGTTATTATGTCATTCCCTCATTAAAAACATGCCTGAAGTGTTGCCTTGGCACATTCACGTATTTTTGAGTAATCTGTAAAAGCTCTGATGGCGGCCATCTTAGGGATAGGTTTGCCTGAGTCCTCCTAGGAACGCCCCCACCTCCTGGAGACGCCTCCGAGCTTTCGTCACCAGCCGAGTAACCAACATAACGCTCCTCAGCAGAACCCCCTCCCCACTGATGCCACAGACAGAGTGTGGAGGGGGCGTGTCGGAAAGGGTCAGAGGTTCTTAAAGAGACGGGGGCCTATTTCAAGACATTCACTCCAGCCATTTTGAGAGAGCAATTTTATACTACAAGGCAGTTATTTTAATTTACTGCATTTACAGACCAACAGAAGGTTTCGTCATCATTGTGATGTGCTATAGACTGGTGCTATGTGATTGAAAAAAGCATAATACCCCCTCTTTAAGACTGCAACAACTGCAGTAATATTGATTCACAAATGGCCACCAATCAAACCGATTGATTGTGATGAACTGTTCAGTCCCACAAATAACCATTGCTTGAAGGATTGGTCAAAGAGAACCTCCTGAGACAAAAAAAGGCTTCAAATAGCAAATACCTAAACCATCTAAGGGCAATTTCACGAATTGACTGCTGCAAATCTGAACATGTTTCTCTGGCATCGCGTACTAGTGTAAGCGCTGGGATAAACAAAGTAGCCTGATGAGCGCAGACATCATTGCATGTTGAAGGGGGGGGGACTTTGCCTTGGCGCCTATCGCTAAACTGCAGCTCTCCAATCAGCGGCATTGACAACACGAGTAGAGACAGCGCGAGACAGAGCCCACAGAGAGCTGGGCTGCGGAGGGTTTAATGCGCTGGCCGGGTTATATAATGACTGAAGCCTTCCCAGCACTGAGCGGTCGCTTTGCTCCCAGATAACCTCCAGGAAATTCACCCCAGCGTGCCGATTTTATGGACACATCTGCATAGCCACCTGCGTTTTACTGTGGGACAACGCTATTAAGGGGGTATGGGAACATGTGGAAAGGGTTAGCAAGTGCTTTACTGATCATCAATTTGTGTATAGAGGGGGGAAAAAAACAGATTTCAGCGGGTTTAAATAACAAGCCAATTCACAAAGCCACTGAACCCATGGTAATAAGCAACCTCCAGACCGATTAGCCATTGTGAAGAGATTGAACTTTTGACCTCGCTGTGTAGCTGCAACTATTTGTCTGTGTGGACTTTGCGTTTTGCTTCTGTGAGTTTCCTCCAAGTGGTTTC
Source organism: Gobius niger (assembly GCF_951799975.1). NCBI lineage: Eukaryota > Metazoa > Chordata > Actinopteri > Gobiiformes > Gobiidae > Gobius > Gobius niger. The sequence goes on along the minus strand of NC_136855.1, from coordinate 13,133,247 downwards.
ATCTACCACAAAATGAAAAAGAAAACTGAGCGCACTTCAAACTAACAGCATTCTCGTCGGTCGGGATGCTACAGGAAATTACTAAGCACTTTGTACCTCACAAATCACAGTGGTAAAAATATTCACTGCTCCCTAACGTTTACCACTTGTCTTGGTAGCTTTCGATCTCTTGCAGAGACAACACTCACAGCTATCCCCAGTAAAAAAAAAAAAAAAGAAAAGATGTGATCAATCCCACTCTTTCTGGCAAAACGCTGAAATACGACGCATTTCCGGTGGTTCTTCCAAAATTCTGCATAACCAAGTAAGCGTAGGTTGTAGTTCTCAACCAAAAAGACTTCAAAACATGTTCTAATCATTCTTCTTTGTTTTTTTTTTTGCCCAGGATTAACATTTTCAAAAGTCCTGGGGTGACCGGATTTAAAAAATAATAAAAACCCCATGGAGACTGATTTTGATTGTTGTTTGTAGGGCATTGCACACGCTTTTAATAATAGCTTTGTGGTTTGCTAATTGCACCCATTCACATTACAATTCCAACTTTGCGATTCAGCGTGAGACTCATTTCTTAATAGTTACAGTGTGCAAAAGCAACAAATACTTATGGTTCAGAAGTCACAAATTCAGTAGATTCATTCCAGTCCGAGTTGACCACCAAAGCAGCTCCCGCATGTCTTCTCTTTTCCGCTCCACCCGGGCAAGGTCGCTCTAAAAATGTCAATGGTTATGCTCATTGTGATGGATCTACTGGAGTAAGTTGCCAGAGTGAAAGAGCAGCTGTCTCCAGATCGAGGAAATCGTAGAAAAAAAATAATAATAAAGTTTTTCGCCGTGTGGTGTAGTCGAGTGTGTAGCGGAGTTTTGCAGTTTGAGCGGACCAAACAAACGAAGCGTGTCCGTGCGGCTATGGTAATGCGGGGAGAAATGTCAAGTCATCGGAGGGCTTTCCCGGCATAAATCAAACAGCATCAAGGACAAGGGATCTGTTTATGAAGCTTTTAATAAGGTCACACGTACATTTATTAACACGCCTTTGTACTTTTTATTGACTTTGAGGCAAGACTTTAGAACTTGGACTAAAAGGTAAAAGGGACAACAACGTTTTTCATCATTATTCCTATTGCCCAGCTTCTAATATGAGTTTGTAAGTACACCAATGATCTACCCATACAATCATTACGTCGAGGCCCATATCTGGTTATACTAAAGAAGAGTCTATCACCTACAGCTGCAGGGCCTCCTTAAGTGGAGTCAGGACCACCCTGGGGGTAGTGAGACGAGGTGCCGCAGGTCAAAAGCTGAGTTAAAGATGCAATAAAACATTGAAGACATTTATTTATTTACTATGGTAGTTCTGAAAACTGGGCAGTAAGGGTCAGATGAATTATAAAACACATCATTAAAGTAGATTTGGGTAATACGGTGCTCATAAATATTACTAACATCAATTACATTTCCAGGTGGGATGTTGCCATAGGTGGGAGGTCACCATCTTGAAAAGTTTGGAAACTTCACTTGGATCCTTGAGTTGTTCATGTTTAAAGATAAGCAACTCACTTATTGTCCCAGAGGTAGTGATTTTATAAATGCCTGTTTGGGCCTGGGCAGGTTTTAACCAAGGGACATGTACATTGACAAAGCTTCTGTGTGCCCATAGTCACATGCAGACTGCATAGCCGTTGTGTGGGGAATTAACCTTTGACTTTGTCGTGTAGCTGCAACTATATAGAGTATGTAAGTAATTTGACAGTGGAAGAAAACTGGAAAAACCTGAGGAAACAGCCTGGGAAGCCTGAGCCTCTGAATTTATCTAAAAAAAACATCATAGTAGCAGTTACATTACGAGCATAAAATAAATGGCACAAACCTCCAAAGTCATATAAGTTTATGTCCACATATTTATAGGCCAGTCTGGTATAGGACACATGGATTTCCCAAACTATTATGTTGTAGAAAATGTAAAATGTGCTGTAGCTTTGAAAACACCATCTGCCTCTAGAAATGAACCTTATCATTGATTGGTTTAAAACATTCCACAGGTCGAACCACAAATACAAGGCACTATCAGCTCCTGGGAACTTCGAAAACCAGTCGTGGGAAAGTTCACCAAAAGAAAAAACTCATTCAACAAAACACCTGGCATATAGTTTCTAAAGGCCACAACAAGTACCACCGAAAACAGATTTGTCTTCCTGAGAACCAGCAGATCTAAATCAGAACAGGACAACCCAGTTTGAGAAACATTACCGTAAGGGTTTATTGTTTCCTCACATCATTCTGACACATCTGGCAACTTGTGAAGTTTGGTAAAGACAACAATGCTGTACTAGTTTGTTTTTCAACAGTAAAATAATGCAATGATGCCAAGTTTAAGTGTTAAAAGCATTATTCCAGACCAGACCATGCTTTCCGAGGAGGTGATACAGATTTCCAGACAGTGAGTGTGCATCAAAAGACTGTAATCACCAGTTTTAAAATACAACCCGAGTTTCCTTACAAGTTCCCAACATGGGATTTCCAAGTGTCACACGATATAACACAGTGGTTATGTTTAGATCAACCAACTCTAGCTGAGAAAAGACAACAACAAACACTGGCAACACTGAATCCAGATATAAACCAGATTTGTAAAAGTTGGCTTGTTTATCACATAATATGAGCGGCGCATAAACTTTTCCACACAAAGTAGGACCTCATCAAATATTTGACCTATAGCAAGTGCCATCCGAACTAGATCAATGTCAGAAACTCAAATCAAAACTCTTCTAAAGTAGGGATGGTCCGATATGAAAATTTTCTGCCGATACCGATATCCGATATTTGCCTCACTGGTGTGGCCGATATCCGATATTTGCCGATATTTATTTCAACGTTAAAAATCAATAGAAAGGCTTACTCAAATGTGGTAAAGTTTGTAAATTGTTCCATTATTGGAATGTCTTCTGCTTATGCCTCGGACACATCTCACAAACCAGGATGAAACAATCCTTTTTATTAGAAAAATATTAAAAAGACCAAATGCAATGTTGGAGTGAAATGTAATTTTGTTTTTGGCTAAATATTTACTCAGACCTACTTATTATTATACTTTCACCCATGTCCTCTATTAATGGTAAACACTGACACTGGGAATATGCTAGGCTACTATTTATTGTATTTCTTATTAAAATATGTAGCATACCATGTTGTTTAAGCTACATGTTTTAACTTTAAACAAATCTGATAAAGGACACACAGCTCTGTATGAAGCTTTGGAATTGGAAATATCATAATGTCACTTTAACAGCACCTTATATGAACTTATGAGGCCAGACTGAATATTTAGAGTTGGTTTAGAGCTGGCAAAAAGCAAACAGTAGATTTACAAGATTAGCATGAGCTTTGAACTGCACCGTTTTCAATGATAAATGCGCGAACGATGGCAAATGCGTCTAATTAAATATGCGCGAAAATGCGACATGACAAAACGCCTCGTTTTCACAGGTCATTATCATGACAAAGGTGAGCAGAGTAAACGTGAATACAGACATTATCATCACTGTAGTTAGACCTACATGATGACAGAAAGGTCATGTTTACGTGTCGTAGCCTTTAGCCTGTTAGCAGCTATGCTAGCGCTAACAAACAAAGTTATAAATCTGGCGTCAGGACGGAGAAACTTTCGCAACACTCACCTCAGATGTAGCGACAAATAATCCATCAGAAAATGATTCCTGTTAATCCTGACTCAGAATCATGTCCATGGAGGCAGTTTTAGTCCAGTTTGTTGCAGCAGCAACTTGTGTCTGTCTCTGTGGTGTCCAAGTGTCCGCTCCACTTTGTTTAAATTTAGTAAAAACATATTTTCTTTTGGAGACGTGTGAATTTATGCTGGAGGTTCTTTATTTTTAAGAGCCACTGTTTATTTGAGATAATTTGAATAAATTGTTGCCCCGTCTACACTGCTGCTGCATTCAGGTGCGCTATGACATTACGGTGTAGTAAATAATTCAAAGAAAAAAAAATATCGGCCGATATTTTCCCATATCGGACCGATACCGATATGTGAAAAAAGGACAAATATCGGCCGATAATATCGGCGGCACCGATATATCGGCCATCCCTATTCTAAAGTAGACCAACTGAAAACTGAATGATGCCCAAACTGTATAACCATGTGGTAAACAGAAAATAACTTCTAATGCACAAATCATTATTAATATGAAGGAGAACCAGTGAGTTGGAAAGCAAATCAATGTGATTACGGAAAGTATACCATGTCTATAATGATCCACTCCAAAATACTGATGGTCGCGCACCACTGTTTGAGAACCAGGGCCTTACAGAACTATACCGGGGCAGATGTGTGCCTTTGTCTTTTGAGCTACATTTTAGGAGCTGTTCTGTACAGGTAAACACAGTTGAGGGTCTGGCTGCACGTTCTATTTATAAAGCGCAGATAAGCCAGTGCACTGTGTGTGATAACCATCAATTTTCACGGCGTACAGAGCCGTCCTGGAGCTTACTAAGCCTTAAACAGACATACTCCCCTGCACCTGTGAGCAGAGGTGCTTATTTGTGCCTGTCCAGGTGTGGTCTGCGTGTGGATACAGGAGGTGAGAGAGGGCAAGCAGGAGCAGGCCCATTAGGTTTATATAGTAGAACTGTTTACCGGTTACACTGCAGGACAGGAAATAGACAATGGCGAAAACTACTCCTTATTTTCATATTGTAGTGGAGTTGATGAATGCGTGCAAAGGGCGAAACACTGTGGTGAATGAAAAAATACCGAAGTAAAAAGTCTGGTCATGAATGCCCATCCATAGATTGTACATATGGAAAAACAATGACAAACAGATAAAATCCAAACTAGATGTTTTAATTTGTTTTGTAATTTTAAATGCACGGGCACGGACAAACCGTCTCTGAAGCGCCACACCTGACAGTTATTGGTCCACCCTTTAACTTTTCTCTCGGGCCGCTCCCACAGCTCCATAAATACATATTCGATTCATATTGTATGTCTTGTGATGGGAATCCTATAATCCGTTGGGATACAACTTGCTTTTGTCTTCTTCGCCATATTGTTTAGGCATATGTTAACCTCTTAACCCTCGCCTTACCGAGCTAATTTTCAACAGTGCCGCTTTGCCCAAATCTAAAAGCTTCTGGTCTGCAGGGCAAACGTGTAACGCCTAATTTGAAAGCTGAGGCCTACAAAACTGTAACTTTTTTGATGCGTTGCTGGTTTTATGTTGCTCTTTTGACGTGTTTTCATAGTTTCTTTTGTTGTGTTATTGTTGCTTTTTTTCATCACGTTTTTGTCGCTCTTTTGTGGCTTTTTTGTTGCTTTGTCATCACCTTTTTTCGTAGCTTTTTTGTGGTGTTTTTGGCTCATTTTTGTTGCGTTTTCTTCCTAATTTTGACGCTTTTTTCAAGAAACTTTTAGATTTGGTTGTGCTTGGTTCAGGTGGGAGTTAAGAGGTTAATCTTCCTTCCTTGCACTAGACAACCGCCGTATTTCAAGTTTCAGTTATTTCAGTTCCTACCCCACCCCCCGTTTTAAAGCAGCACTAAGCAACTCGTGCCCCTAGAGGCCATAAACGCCACTGCAGGTGTGGTAGCATGCTAGAGAGAGAGATACGGTTCATCCAATTACAGAATGAAGATCATTTTTTTCACTCAAACTTGGCTGTAAATACTTCTAAAGTGGGGCTAGCCTGCAGTTAGCTTTGCCCGTTAGCCTGTTAGCTTCTTCTTCGTGATTCCATTAGTGTGTATTGGTGGCGTCGACCCGGTGGCAGGAAAGTTGTAATTGTGGTTATCTGGCCAGAGACACCAGGGGGAGATGAAAGACCCCCCAATCATCCCATTAACACTTGTACTACCCCCAGAGGGACTACGAAAAGGATGTATTAAGGTAAACAAGTTACTTAGTACTGCTTTAATGTAGCTCTAACATGAACAGATACATTTCTACTTCTATCAAGTTATGTAAGTGGGAAAACGCAACTATTACCTTGAAGAAGAGCAGAATAAAGCTCTAGGTAACTGTTCAAGAATTTATAAGTGAATAATGTTTACTGTAAGTATCAAGAACATCATGCTGTTGTTTTTGTTTATGTTATTGCCTAACCCCTCAAACATATGTGCCACAACGATAAGATTTGTATACCTTTAAACCAAATTAAATACATTGGAATATTTCATGTACTGTTGCATGTTACCAGTGTTGAGAGTGCAGGGGCAAGCTAGAGCCTGGGTGTCATTGTTCACGGCCACGATTATGAAAACAAAAGGCATCTGATCATTATGTAACCCACCGCTGCTTTGTCTGTAGGGAAACAACCAGGCGCTTCGTTTTCTGTTGTCATCCCAGCGCCTCCTCTGAAGTGACTCACAGTAAAAAAAAAAGGCAATAATAAAACGCATCCGCACCAGGGCCTCTCTCCTCGGACATTATTGCCGTTGCCGTGTTTAGCTCCTCTGACAGAGGTGGCTATATCCGGAATAATAGCGGGGTTTGAGCTTGACGGCGCCATGATACAAGAATCTCTTTTGTTCCAAAAAAGCTACGTGGCCTGAAATACGGCAAATCAACTTTTCATCGTTGTTATCACATGAAAAACGCGGCGAGGTGTTGCCTTTTGTTAAACTGCTCCACTCCCTCTCACGTGCCCTGCTGCTGACGACAATGGCATTTTGAGTCCACAGAGTTCAGGGATGGATTACTTTTACCTGGTTTCCACGCACTTACTGTACATCTATCTGGTATTTACAAATGCAAAGGTGTTCAAAAATAATTACTGGATGATATGAGGGAATTGGAAACAGAAAATCTAGTGGAAATCAACACTGATCAATGTGAAAAAGACCTTGCAAAGAAAGAACAAACCCTTAAGTGTCGTTGCTTTAAACCTGCAGGTAGTTCAGATGAAGTAGCTAACTATTCTAAAGGGTTAAGAAATCCTCAGACAGACCTGACATTATGCTGCCGCAATCGGACACCGCGTGACACAGATTATCTCTTCATCATGACACAAACTCGGGATTTAGTGTCGCGGAGAATGAACATTTTGTCCTCACAGTTCATGAGTCTGGCATGAAGGTGATGGCTCAAAACCTGGGTCAGAGCATCTCCAAGACTGAAGCGGTCCAAAAGGAATTGGCAAAAGGTGAGGCGTGTGAGTTTATTGAAGGCTAATGAGGGTGGTCAGACTAAAAAAAATGACTTTCATGGGGCTGCTGATCTGGTCTGACTTTTCGCCTGATCGGTGCAATCAAACGTAGCCTTTAGTCACACCTTTTCAACTGCCTGCCACCCACATCACAACAAACCCCGGCTTGTCCTGTCCTGTCCACTCTTAATCATTAGCACCAGAAGAATGATTTGTAAAGAACTGAAAAAAAAGTTGTTGTCGCGCCCGCAGATCTTTACAGAGCACCGATCCTTGGTTACCGTGTGTTGTAGATACTGTGTTATGGTTAGTTACAATTCTGTAGGCATCAAAAGGAAAAAAAAACTTTATTGTCCTCCTTTGCTAAAGCTGCCAATTAGAAAAGGCTGCACCTTCATTGGAAATGATAGAAGAAAAGACCCACGGATTGGCATAGGTTATTGAATGAATGTGCATAGACTTTCTTTTGGATTTATAAAGCGCCTTTCAAGATGGCCAAAGTGCCTTGATTGCATTATTTGTTTATACTCAAGCTAATTCTGCAGCCACAGCTCCCTTTGGACTGACTGAGGAAAGACATGGCTGCAAATCTGGGCCAGCTGCTTCTCAAACAACCATCAAACAGTCACCAGAAAAGGTTCAGACACTAATATTTCACACTTTGATTACGGCCTGCTTATGCAATGTCACTTATTTCTGTCTAATGTAGCATCATTTTTCACAAAGTTCTGCGCAAACCCTCCTCCAGGGGTGAAGGTCGGCCACCGATCATCGAACTCTCCGATCACGATTCACTCAGGCAAGGCAGATGACGTGTCTTGGATTCGATGGATAAATGCTTAAACCATTGAGCCACTGTTTCCGCCACATAGCTGATTTCCTCCTGATGCGACAGTTTTCCCAAGTGTCGAAGCACGGGACAGACGCAGAAAACACATTTTACAACACAGGAAGAAAGGCTGTGCTTTTATTTGAACTTTGTCCATGTTTGGGGCTGACATAAAAGGCCCAATGGGAAATGCAAGGGCTCGGTCAGCATTAAATCAGTGAAAGCTCCGTCCTATTTACAAGACAGAGTACATGAGAAACAACAACACACCTCAAAAACCTCCAACAGTCAGCGCTCACTCACGCTGTCTCTGTTCAGACCTGCACGGCAGAGTGTGGGTGTTCTCTCCGCTCTTTGTTGGTAAACCAGTGGATTATGCCAATCGCTTTATGACTTAAACCTAGTCTACTATTACAGGGCTTTGTCACGGTGAAATCACATGTTCCCAGACAGACACGCACTCCAGGACACACCCCGACATGCACACTCAGCAGCACCCCTTCTCTGAACCTCCCCCTCCTCTCTCTCCTCCTTGAGGGGGATGAGGAGGGGGGGCTGTCCCAGCTGAGGAGCCGGCTCACCTGGGGCATGGGAAATCCCGAGACACACGCCAAAACACAATCTGACCAAAAGCAGAGTCTACGGTAATGGCTCTCATATAACAACCACAAGAAACGCTAAACTTTTTATTTTACATTACATACAACGTAGACAAAAACGGCTTGGAGTTATGTTGAAAATGACCATCTCGTTGGATTAGGTGTATGAGTAAGCGGAATAATCCAAGGCTATGTGTAATACGATCAACACAACAGAATAAATAAAACATGTTGTTTTTGAAGTCTTTGAACATTTCAGCCATTGAGAGCACCACCACAACAAAGAATTTGGAAATCACTGCTGTACTGTAGGTCTGGCCTGAGGCAAATGAGTGTAGCTGTAATAATAATAAAAACCCTCCCACTCTGGGAATAATGAATCTTCACAAGAAAACAAAGCAGGCTTTTAATTATGTCTTCAATCATAAAATCAAACATAAAGAAGCCATCGAAGTGCACCTGCACCAGATATGAATCACCAAATGATATAAAACAGCAGAATCAGATTACGCACACTGCATTTAAGTGCCTTTCTTTGTTACAAGCATTAATTGAAAAGGCCTGGGAGCTTAATAACATTGTGGAGTTGCCTCTCTGATGCATATGTGCCAACACAAATGAATTCCTCCAACAGATCGAAGGGTTTACAGTCCATCAGCGCAGGGCGGTTTTACAAGCGTCCACAGCCTCATATTCTCTGGTTCAGGGCAGGTCCAATCCCTGTTCATTATTGTGAAAGAGCAACCTGTCTGACGAAATTAGGTATTGGTCCATTTCGTACTCTTCGAAATGCCAGGACATGCAATATCATCAATCATGAAATCGAGGATTCACATTAGGATTACACCCATTCAGAAAAATAATTGTGTTATTAAATCCATCCTGAGCTGCCTTGTCGGGTCAAGTCTTTGGGCCAAAAGAGAAAAAGAGATTCTGTTTTGCACATTTTTCAACATGCACAGCATCCAACATATTGTGGCTTAAACATTATTTTGGGCCCCTCAGATTTTATATTTTACTTTTTATAACCTAAAATAATGTCAAATCACAAGACGTTGTCTTTCCAAAGGTCGCAACTAGCCTGAACAAATATCGCTGATTTCACAAACACGGAAAGTTCGAAAATCGGCAATGACACCGTCGTCAAAAGGTGAAACAAATGTAATGTCCAAATGAACAGTCAGCAGTGAAGCAGCAGATGGATTGTTGCCTCGGGCGTCCCTCGTCCTTAGACTCTCCTTCACGGCAAGAAAAAACCCAGGAGACAAGAAACCTTGAAGTGGACCACATTGAAGGAGAGATCGAGATCCACGTACAGAAAGGAATGTTTATAATTGTGGACTGTCAGGATCTAGAATTAGTCTTGAGCCTCCTCTGCAGGCAGCAGTGGGAATGAGAAACAGAAAAACACAAACTCAGAGGTTTCACTTTTATGGAATGGCATGCTAGCAAAACAATAGCACTGTCGCAGAACAGGTCTGGAGGTGACTTGTTTACTTACTAAGTCCAAAACAGCATACTGTACTTCATGCTACTAAAGAACAAATGGACTGGAGTGAAATACGACTGCAGGCATGATTTTAATGCTTTAAATGTGTTGTATTACATTTATTAAAACCTAAAAACTGTCTTTGTGCCAGCATGGACTGCCTTTGTTTACAAGTGAACATTTGTCAGCAGCAAAAATTGGAGACGCTCTTCACAAGAGACAGGCGAGTTCTCTGAATGTTGATCTATTACATTTCTCAATGAGCTGGCAGAGATCACAACAACACAGTGTGGTTGTTAGAAAGCCAACGCCAACTTCCCTTTTCATTTTTCTTTTTGCTGTGACACAAACAGAAAACTACTCTCTAGCTAGCCTACTACGGAGATCAATGCAGCTCCTCAAGGCTGAACAGGGTTTCTTTGTTGTACAGGCATGTGTGATGGTAGGAGGACAGCCCGGGGCGGACGCAGCGGAGTGGGACAGGGGAGGGGAGAAGATGGCACTGAAAGGAGGGAAGCGTCCCGTGCCAAGATGTTGCACAACAAGCTCTGGTCTATCCAACAGGCAGCATTATCATTCAGGGCAAAACACACATAAAGAGAGATCCAATAGGATACAGCTTAACACCACCCCCATCTGCAAGGCACTTACCCACACAAGGGTGAGCTGCACCATTGACATTAGTAATTGACATTCCGCTACATCAATAAGTTTAGTAGATAATATAGAAATATATTTGCCATTTCCAAATTGAATCTGTGTCACAATTGATCATAATTGCTTGGTCATGTACAGACTGTAGCCACACAGTCTGACGTGGCGTGTTTACATGCACGTCTCATGTATGTATGTTCATTAACATGCACCAAATAGATAGCTAGAAACTTTATTTTTCACTTTTATGGTCGGCTGCTCACATTCACACAGCACAATAAATAGACTAAAACACTAAAAATACAGGAAAAAACAGTACAAATTTAAAACGACTATAAATCTATTCAAATCTCTTGGCTGTTATACTCCAAAAACGTGCTGTAAGAATCATACATAAAGTAGGATATTATGATCACACAAATATATTATTTCTGCAATCTAAACTGTTAAAAATGTATGACTTAATTGATTTTTCTACTGCTCAACTTCTATATAAAGCTAACAACAGTGTGCTACCTGCGAGGATACAAATGCTTTTTACACGCACAGAAGGGGGTTATAACCTATGGAAGCGTATTGGTAGCTTTATTCAATTTGTAATGCAATTGTCAAATGGCTTTACATTATGTTATTTTGGCATGCATTTTAGATTTGTATTTGACATTTGGCCATGCAATCTTTAATTTCACTGTGCAATTTGTCTTTGCAATATGTATTATCAACATGCATTTTACATATTTTAAAAATGTATTTTACATTACAAAGATGTATTTTGCATTATGGTTATGCATTTTGCCAATACATATTTCATTTATTTTTTAAATGTAAATGTTTTGATTGCATTACATATTTGCCATGGGATTTTGGTCTCTTTATTCATTTTACAATGCAATTGAGAATTATGCATTTGACATTCTACATTGTGTAATGCATTCTACTTTTTGATAATGTATTATGTATTTTTAGGTGACTTTTGAGAATCATGCATTTGACATTCTACATTGTGTAATGCATTTTACTTTTTGATAATGTATTATGTATTTTTAGGTGACTTTTGAGAATCATGCATTTTGATATGCAATTTGCTTTTTGATAATGTATTATGTATTATGTATTTGTATTTGACTTTTGAGAATTATGCATTTTACTTTTTGATAATGTATTATGTATTTGTATTTGACTTTTGAGAGTTATACATTTTACTTTTTGATAATGTATTATGTATTTGTATTTGACTTTTGAGAGTTATGCATTTTATTATACATTTTACCTTTTGATAATGTATTATGTATTTGTATTTGACTTTTGAGAATCATGCATTTGACAAAAAAGAATACATGGTGAAACAGCACCATCTTGTGGTTACAGCATTGCGGAATACAAAACGTCTCACGCGCCGAAGGTTGCTTAATTCAATGTGAAAATGCAATCCGCTCCTGGCCAATCAGAGAAGAGTTCGCTTCAGCAGCGCAGGCAGCGCAGGCAGCCGTGAACCAGAGCCAGGCACTGGGCAGGCTCTGGCGACGGTGACTTCTTGCTGGTGGAAAAACATGCAGTCCTGGCATATTTGATGCAACTGATCAGACTTCATGAAGATTCAGAGCTAATCCTACATTTTGGTAAGTATCTGTCTTGTGGGTGACAAAAAACAAAACAAAGCAAAAGGTGCTAATGCTAAGCTATCATGTAGCCTCGATTCAGTGTTTATGACCAACCTGGCGTCTCTCATCGATGTCTGTTGAACCACGGTCGTATAGCGAACTTTGTGTACTTTGTTAGTAACCTTAAATAAAACGTACCGTTGTGGTAAGGCAGGATTAGGCTAGATGCGCACTAGGCTAGCCGGAGGTACAACATTGCAACTACAGTCCGTCCAAAGCTATGCTATTAGAAGTGAGAAAATTGTATGTTCAGCAGTATATTACATTGGCGTTATGTGTGGAAAATAGGCGTTGTAACTAAAACAGTGATTGCTCCTTTGCCAATGGTCAACAGTGTATGCGCGTTGTGCCATCACAAGCACAACAGCCGCCATTGATGCGCACTGCGTCGGCCTGCGCTCACGACCAATGGTCCTTATGCCCTGATTCAGTATGCTAGATATAACTATGTCCTTTGGTTTTGTTTTGCACAACACCTAGGTGCACAAGTTATCAAAATAGCCAAGGGGCAATGACAACAAGTCTAGAGGTTTTAGAGTTAAGCTATGTTATTAAAAGTAATAAATCCGAAGGGTCAGACATGAGACACTGATTCAATTAATATAGGGAAAACATTACATAAATATCCATAGACACTTTGCCACGTTTTGACGGGGGTTATGTCAGGCAGCAAATTAAAGAGTCCTTAATTTGGTGTAATTGCTGATTATGTGCCAAAAAAGTTACTAAAAATTCATGAATATGGTGGAATGAGATGTTTTGGATTTGACTGTTTATTTTTGCACAGGTTGGTCCTTCACCCTATGTGGCAGACGAGTCGCAAAGGGATGATGCCCTCCTTCCAGAACAGATGCCCTCCTTCCAGTGCAGCAGTTTCCAGTGTTAACAAAGACAGTGGATATTGTGTTTTTATATACTGTATTGCACCTACTATACATATTATGTAACTAGTTTCCAGATGCCCATTGTAAGCCATAAATAACAAAAATACATTCTAATTGAAGACTAGTATAGTGAAAAAAGGTGTCTTTCGATTACAATCATGATAGAAAACTGCAGAATCTAGTTACAAAATCCATGTAAGAGTACATTTCTTTGAATGTCTTTTTTTTTAACAAATATTTTCCAATTGTTCTGCCTATTAGTTTCTTGGCCATCATTGAGTGTTGTAGATGTTACCTGAAAATTAAAAATATGACTATCATGACTACTATTTAAATATTTTTTTCATCCAGTATGATTGTCAAAACATTCTACAATGAACTGTGGCGACCTGTTACTGCGTGTTACGATTAATGGCACAAATTATTACGCACGGTCACAAATATGCGTCCTGCACAGCTGCGCGCTGTTGCGCGCTGCTGCGAGTTATTGGGAATTGTCGCGTTCTGTCAAAAATCTGTCAAGAATTGGGCGAATGTGGACAAGATCGCCCGCGCACACCGGGTTGGAGGCGGAGCAGAGACGTCTCGCTCCGCCGTGCTCCCCTGACCCGTTGGGCTCTTGCCAAATCGGGTTAAACAAAAAGCAAACAGACCAGCTCATCGTCGGACCTGTCCATATACTGAAGAATAGCAATAGTTTGTCAGTCTATGGGACAGTCACACCAGTTCACAGAAACTGGTGTGACTGTCCCATAGACAGTCACACCAGTGACTGTCTATGGGACAGATGGACCTGTGGGGTTCTCCCCCGCTGGAGAACCCCACTGTTGTATATTTGTCACGATTTTTTCACCCGCGTTTGTGGGGAAAAAGGGACAGTAAGAAGCGCCTTTCCCGCTGTCCCTGAATGCATCTCGCACGCTGCCTCGCACCAAAACAACAGCGCGTGGTTCCAGCAGCTACACCACAGAGAAGTTAAGGCTTATTTACAACCTTAAACATGTAAAACAAGCGGCGATGGGCGCGGGGCAGGTGAAGACAGGCCTGTTTTGTGGATTATAAAGTTTTTCCAGCTGGAGCTGATGACTGACCAGACGAGTGAGAATCATGGATAAAGAGGTTTAAGAGCAGCAAGTTCTACGAAGGATCCCCAGAAGATCGAGTGCACAGTGAGTGTAGTGTTTTTATCCTTTTTCTGTGAAGTAAAATCAGCCCAAACTGTGCGACTGTTGCACTGACTTATCTGACATGAAGCGCTGCGTTTGTTGATGCGTTTGCCCGTGTTACGCATTGACAGGAGCGGGGTTGAACTGGTGTGACTGTCCCATAGACTGACAAACTATTGCTATTCTTCAGTATATGGACAGGTCCGACGATGAGCTGGTCTGTTTGCTTTTTGTTTAACCCGATTTGGCAAGAGCCCAACGGGTCAGGGGAGCACGGCGGAGCGAGACGTCTCTGCTCCGCCTCCAACCCGGTGTGCGCGGGCGATCTTGTCCACATTCGCCCAATTCTTGACAGATTTTTGACAGAACGCGACAATTCCCAATAACTCGCAGCAGCGCGCAACAGCGCGCAGCTGTGCAGGACGCATATTTGTGACCGTGCGTAATAATTTGTGCCATTAATCGTAACACGCAGTAACAGGTCGCCACAGTTCATTGTAGAATGTTTTGACAATCATACTGGATGAAAAAAATATTTAAATAGTAGTCATGATAGTCATATTTTTAATTTTCAGGTAACATCTACAACACTCAATGATGGCCAAGAAACTAATAGGCAGAACAATTGGAAAATATTTGTTAAAAAAAAAGACATTCAAAGAAATGTACTCTTACATGGATTTTGTAACTAGATTCTGCAGTTTTCTATCATGATTGTAATCGAAAGACACCTTTTTTCACTATACTAGTCTTCAATTAGAATGTATTTTTGTTATTTATGGCTTACAATGGGCATCTGGAAACTAGTTACATAATATGTATAGTAGGTGCAATACAGTATATAAAAACACAATATCCACTGTCTTTGTTAACACTGGAAACTGCTGCACTGGAAGGAGGGCATCTGTTCTGGAAGGAGGGCATCATCCCTTTGCGACTCGTCTGCCACATAGGGTGAAGGACCAACCTGTGCAAAAATAAACAGTCAAATCCAAAACATCTCATTCCACCATATTCATGAATTTTTAGTAACTTTTTTGGCACATAATCAGCAATTACACCAAATTAAGGACTCTTTAATTTGCTGCCTGACATAACCCCCGTCAAAACGTGGCAAAGTGTCTATGGATATTTATGTAATGTTTTCCCTATATTAATTGAATCAGTGTCTCATGTCTGACCCTTCGGATTTATTACTTTTAATAACATAGCTTAACTCTAAAACCTCTAGACTTGTTGTCATTGCCCCTTGGCTATTTTGATAACTTGTGCACCTAGGTGTTGTGCAAAACAAAACCAAAGGACATAGTTATATCTAGCATACTGAATCAGGGCATAAGGACCATTGGTCGTGAGCGCAGGCCGACGCAGTGCGCATCAATGGCGGCTGTTGTGCTTGTGATGGCACAACGCGCATACACTGTTGACCATTGGCAAAGGAGCAATCACTGTTTTAGTTACAACGCCTATTTTCCACACATAACGCCAATGTAATATACTGCTGAACATACAATTTTCTCACTTCTAATAGCATAGCTTTGGACGGACTGTAGTTGCAATGTTGTACCTCCGGCTAGCCTAGTGCGCATCTAGCCTAATCCTGCCTTACCACAACGGTACGTTTTATTTAAGGTTACTAACAAAGTACACAAAGTTCGCTATACGACCGTGGTTCAACAGACATCGATGAGAGACGCCAGGTTGGTCATAAACACTGAATCGAGGCTACATGATAGCTTAGCATTAGCACCTTTTGCTTTGTTTTGTTTTTTGTCACCCACAAGACAGATACTTACCAAAATGTAGGATTAGCTCTGAATCTTCATGAAGTCTGATCAGTTGCATCAAATATGCCAGGACTGCATGTTTTTCCACCAGCAAGAAGTCACCGTCGCCAGAGCCTGCCCAGTGCCTGGCTCTGGTTCACGGCTGCCTGCGCTGCCTGCGCTGCTGAGGCGAACTCTTCTCTGATTGGCCAGGAGCGGATTGCATTTTCACATTGAATTAAGCAACCTTCGGCGCGTGAGACGTTTTGTATTCCGCAATGCTGTAACCACAAGATGGTGCTGTTTCACCATGTATTCTTTTTTGTCAAATGCATGATTCTCAAAAGTCAAATACAAATACATAATACATTATCAAAAGGTAAAATGTATAATAAAATGCATAACTCTCAAAAGTCAAATACAAATACATAATACATTATCAAAAAGTAAAATGTATAACTCTCAAAAGTCAAATACAAATACATAATACATTATCAAAAAGTAAAATGCATAATTCTCAAAAGTCAAATACAAATACATAATACATAATACATTATCAAAAAGCAAATTGCATATCAAAATGCATGATTCTCAAAAGTCACCTAAAAATACATAATACATTATCAAAAAGTAAAATGCATTACACAATGTAGAATGTCAAATGCATGATTCTCAAAAGTCACCTAAAAATACATAATACATTATCAAAAAGTAGAATGCATTACACAATGTAGAATGTCAAATGCATAATTCTCAATTGCATTGTAAAATGAATAAAGAGACCAAAATCCCATGGCAAATATGTAATGCAATCAAAACATTTACATTTAAAAAATAAATGAAATATGTATTGGCAAAATGCATAACCATAATGCAAAATACATCTTTGTAATGTAAAATACATTTTTAAAATGTAAAATGCATGTTGATAATACATATTGCAAAGACAAATTGCACAGTGAAATTAAAGATTGCATGGCCAAATGTCAAATACAAATCTAAAATGCATGCCAAAATAACATAATGTAAAGCCATTTGACAATTGCATTACAAATTGAATAAAGCTACCAATACGCTTCCATAATAACCTGAGGAGGTGTGATAACTTTAAGATTCAAGCAGTGTCTTCCACTAGAAAAAGTATGTGTGTGTCTGTATGTGGAGTTAAACTCTGGAACAAACTGGGGTCAGAGCTCAAGCAATGTCCAAATATTCAACATTTCAAATCAAGATATAAAAAAATTGTCTGGACAAAGTACAGGAAAGAGGAAATGGGTAATTGACTGTTAATGGGTTTTGGAAAGTGCTATATACATTAAAGGACCGATCAAGCAAATGATGAAGTTTATTATTATTATAATTACTGTTGTTGTTATTATTATTGTTATTATTGTTGTTATGAATGATTATTATTATTGTTATTATACGACAGAATCTATAACTCAGTTATGGCTATTGCTGTTGTGTTATTATCATCATTATATATACATAGCAACCTATGTCTTATTCTTGAATCAAACAAAATCGATTGAGTCAGTAGTATTGGTATTGGTGCTGATGGTAATAAAAAAGGAAGTAAATTCTCAGAAGTGATAACATGTACATAACCGTGTGTTTCTGCATTCAACATAAGTAGTACAGGGCAGGCAAGCGGGGCCGGCTGCTCGAGGAGAGCATCGTCTGGCAGCAGACTCCTAAATCTTGTCTCTTTTAATGCACAGCATAGGACACTTAACACATGATGGTCCGGTTGCTTGGGGGCTGCCCCCCTCTGGCAGCTGGTCCAGCACAGAAGAAATGAAAACATAAGAGAAAACAAAAAAAATAGACAACAGAACCTTGATTCCTTTTAAGTGCACATCATTAAGATTAATATTGTTACCATGAGCATCGATCAGGCAATACAATATATTTCATGAATAAATGCAGAGTGTGTTATGTATTATTCATGCACATTGACACAAGTAATGCTACATGGGTTGTGATGATGTTGATGATGATGATGATGATGATGATGATGATGATGATGAGGATTATGAATAACAGTAATACTAACATGACAATAAATAACGCATAAGGAAATAATAAATAAATAAATAAATGTATACACTTGTTATAAAGTGTAACATACTGTGATTGTTGACTTAATGTAATGCATTGTTGCATTTGATGTAAATATGTAATCATATGTTATTATTGCAACCACATTATTATTATTGAAGTGAATAGGGGGTGGGAGTTAATAAGCTTGTCTTCTTCCCACTCCTTTTCGAGCTTTGTAATTATTATTATTGTTTTTTTTTCTCACTTTTGTGTCTGTTTTGTGTAGCTCGAAATAAAATATTCAATCAATAAGTGAGAGAGGTTTAATGCAGTCTAATGGCACGAGGGACAAAAGACTTCCACAGTCTGTCTGTGGAGCAGCGTTGGGACAGCAGTCTACTGCTGAACCTACTCCTCTTCTCTGTGAAGGCCTCGTGCAGAGGGTGTGAGGCATTGTTCATAATGGCCCGCAGTCCGGACAGAGTCCTCTGCTCAGCCACGTCCTCCACAGGGGCCAGCTTTAGCCCCACCACAGAGCTGACCTTTTGAATAAACAGATGAAAAAAAAGAACCAGCTTCGTTATAAAAGAAAATAAGTGTTTGCAAACTCTTGAATCTGCTCTGCCAAGAGTACCCACTGATCCAACAGTAAAATAGAAAAACAAAAATTTAAAATAAACATATTTTACAACATTATTTGTCCCTGTCAATGATTCATTGACAGGGACAAATAATGTAGCTGTAACCAAATCCATTAAAGGCCGTATACTATCAATACATTTTCATTTTTTGTAATGGAAAGTTCCCTTAATGAGTTAGTCAGTTAAAGCCTGAAGCAAGGACAAAAATGCATATGTTAAAATAAAAGAAACACATTTTGCTTATGAAATGAGTCATATTCATTAATCATTTTGTAAAAAGAAAAAAAAAAGGTAAAAAAGAAATTGAAATTGGGAACTTCATATCGAAATGATGCGTGAATGCATCCTTACATCCCCTAAACCTTGTTTATTTATTTAGTTTGTTATTTATTTATTTTACAAACAATGAAATAGTGTGTTTTAAATGATTACTTTTGATGCAAGTTTGAAGCATTTCTAGCTTTCTGCTTTCTGACAAAACAAATTTTATTCTTTCACTAGAAAATAAAAATTCTGGCTTCGGGCCCTTAAAAACTGAATATCATTTCAAAACATCAAAATAACCTTTCAACATTAGGTACTGGAAAACATTGCTGCTTGCGGTCTATTTGCACTTTGTAAATGTCACCATGCACCTTTCCCCACTGTCCCGCCTGCTCTGGCCGACACAAAAATCCAATTTAGTGTGGACCACATGGCTCTCTGCGGTCACTCAGAGAGCGTTTGCAGAGCGGGAGGTGAGATGTCCACTGTTGCCACTACTGTGTGTTTCATTTCCGCGACGCGCTCAGTTTGGGGCCACTGGTTTAGTATAACTACCTGTCACCATGGAAACAGGTCTGGGTTAGCCCGCGGATAAACTTCTCCCCAGTGTGAAAGAAAATGAAAAAAAATCAGTCTCAGTCACTCTTTGTGCATGCATCAACCCCAAATTTAGATGGATTTCTCGCCCGCAGTTTTACCGAATTTAATCACAAACAAAGCGACGAGAAATTCAAGATGGGAGGTATAATAGTGCAATACAAGATAAAAAATAGAACAATGTATAACTGACATAAATTACCATGTTCTTGTAAAGATATTATGGTAATTTTTTCCCAGTCCCAAGTCCAGAAAACAAGAATGGTGCATATTCAACAGGGAACATAATACTGCCTTACTGCATTTCAAAAGGCAACGCCGCAACCAAAGGAAACCTACAGAAAGACATGTCTCATTCAAAGTGTATTCTGTCTCATTTGAATCAAGACAAGCACACATCTTCTCATTTTAATCCCCATGTGCTGTCTTCTGTGTCCACTTTTGTGACCACATTTGAAGACAGCCGCTTCCTAAAAGTAAACAGCTTATCAACCCATTTGAGACCTACAAATTTCTTCTTCTGAGTCACAGAAGAGGCACCGAGAGCCTGCAGCACAGTGGAGGCCTCACAACACGATCTACAGGAAACAAAAACGGGACAAACTAGGAGGTATCTGGGCAAGACTCACAGCTAAGCCACACATGCCTTCTGTTGTTCTGGCTAATGGACATTCACTGGAGAATAAAACAGGTTAACTGCTAAGCTCTTCCCTGAAGATGTGGAGCGGAGGGAGCTGCGCAGGAGGAAGAGGAAGGAGGAGGTGGAGCTGACCAGTGCAGGACACCACGCTCTGAAACAGGGACAAACCCAGGGGGTGCTGCACTGTTTCAGAGGGTCAGAGGAAGCACTGAAGGCAGCCAGCCAGGTTTCCTCCTCCTTCCCTGACCTCCAGAAACAAGCGGGTCAGATCGGCCCACAGTGACAGCGCGGTTCAGTCGCAGCGGCTCAGGACTAACGCCTGAACACTATTTCGTTGTATGCTTGTACAATGACAAATAAATCACTTACTTACTTACTTATTTGATACTTTTGTTTTAAGTTTATATGACAGGTTACTCACTGCCCTGAGTCAAGTTAAATGCTAAAGTTATTTTCAAGATT